>NC_047533.1:33758944-35143944 GCF_012275295.1 Melopsittacus undulatus
GCAGCACTTTAAAAGCCGATGTTGGCTTTTTTATGATGCCAGGGCTGTCACCACTTTAACAGGATGAGCGTGGAGCTGAGTTTAAGGCTGTGTAGTATAGCAATTTTTTGCAGATTTTATTGGTAAGATTGAAGGGGGGCCAGCTTCAGTGAAGGGCAGCTCATCTTACAGCCAGAATCCAATGTCACCAAATCCAGTGTGCTTATACAGATAGATCCTTCATTGCTTCCTCTTGCTTAACTCATTCAGTAACCCTCTGTACAGGAAAGAGAAGGTCAGCACTGGTTCCTTTTGGTCTTTTAGCCTGTTAGTGGATAGGAGAGCCAAAATATTGAGCATTACATCCCAAAATAACCATTGCCCTTTTGAGTATATTGGTCACCCTAAAACAAAGACATTTCTAAGGAATAAGCATTCCTTTGAGTTTTCAAGGAGCTCTCTGCAAGCAGGCACAAATCTCTACAAGATTTGTCAGCTTTTGGTGGTTTTAGTAAATATTAAGAAGTTCAGTCTAAAGATTTTTTTTCTTTTACCCTCACCACCATGTTTTTAATAGACCATTTCAGGCATTAACAGTGGCACAAGGTGATTGTTATTTCTGAGAAGCTCGGAGAGACCAGGTTTCTTAGAAAACAGCAGGGGAATGTCAATATGGGAAGATTTCACATGGTACGATGAACATTTCCTGTGTTATGTACATCTATTGATATTATCTTAGCCTGACCTGTCCAGAGATTTTGAAAGAGAAGTTCACTTTAGTCTTCCCAGCTTTATCTTTGCTTCTTTTTAGGTTCTGCTTACAGAACCAGCACATTAGTCACACTCCTTCTACACCATTCTAAACTTCTACACTCCTTCTAAACCTCAAACAAGTTTCCACAGGGACCTGAGTCATCTGTGGGCCTTGTCATGGCCTTTTTCTAAATAGCTGGAATATTTTTTTCCTGGGAAGATGATGTTATAAAGGGGTGCGGTTGTGTAGTAGGTTTTGATATAACTTAAAAATCACATTTAATCTCTACACATGTAAGATTTCCGCAAGGAAATTTCTCGTATTTTGATGACAGTAGTAAAGAATTATGTCAAGACCACTACATTAGGCATTTTTGTCTGTGTTGTGCATAAGAGAATGGCCATTTCAGTTCTTTTTTTTTTATCACAAAAAAAGATACTGAAAACAATGCCCAGGAATGTTAACAAGCAAGAAAGAGGAAGTTATATTCGAGTTACTTTGTGCCCTCCTCCGCTGTGATGTTACCACTAACATCTTGACCATTTTGGTTACTGCTGGAGGGGAAAAACCTGAAATCCTTTCCCGATCTTGGAAGGGCTCCAAAACAGAGCACATACTCCTTCCTTAAAGTGACCTGTTTTTTTCTTAATTTCTGCCAGATTCTGGTTTGCCATTATTAAAACTCCACAGTGAAGCGTTTACTAGCTTTGTCCCTATATTTACAATACCTTTTGACTGAGATGTCTAAGAGCTTTAAACATATGCTTTAAGCAGTGAACGGTTGGCACTGACATTTGTTACAAATCTTTTCACAGGGCCGTGTGGAATCGTTCTAATCCGGGAAGAGCCACTGACTCACTGTGTGATCTGACAGAGTGACATATCACTTGACCTCAGTCAGAGCAGCTGTAGAACGAGGTGGAAATACAGGGCCTGACAGAAAAGCAGAGGGTGTCTTTTGGGAGAGCTATCCCCAGCAAATAAGTTTCAAATCCACAGCTTGGCTTCTTTCTTATTCCTCCAGAAGTCTGTGATGAGTTTTAGATCAAAAATAGGTTTTGCAGCATTTCTTCTTGGCAGCGGAAGGACGTGTGAAGGAGTCATACTAGTTACTTGTGGTGGCACAAAACGCCATGGCTGGGTTTTACAGATGGGCTGAGAAGGCTACCTCCGATTCAGTCGTTTTGCAGGCCGGAAGCAGAAGTATTTCAGACAAGACCGTTCCTTCCTTCCTTCCTGCCCCTCTGCGAACCACGAGGCAGCTGCAATATGGTACGCGGTGACGGCCGCAACGGCCGCAGCTGCCGCACGGGTTCTGCCGCCGCCGCCGCCGCGCCGGGAGCTGCAGGGGGCGCAGCGGTCCCGTGCCACCTGCACCGGCCCGACCCGGCCCGGCCCGGCCCGCGGGGCTGAGCAGCCGGGGGAGCAGCGAGGGGTTTGCTGCGGCGAGAAGGGATGCGGTGTGCGAGCAGCAGGGAACGTCCGCACTTTGCCCCCGATGATTTGTGGTGGGAAAGTGGAGGGGTTGTTTTGGGGGTTGTTTTATTTTCTGTTTGATGCTGTCAGGTACAGTACATTGCATTCTCTGTGAGGTGGCTATGGGTGCTTTAAAACAGCAGATGAAACGCTATCCCATTCTGCCAGCTTCAAGTATGGGAACTCTGGTAGAAGTCCAGCACTTGCGGCAGCAGCGCTTTCCCCTGCCAAATTTCCTGACATTGACATTACCAGTGTTCAGACCTCAACTAGCTCATGACCAAGGACAACCTTAAACAAGATGACATTTCCCTGTCCATTCAGCATGTTTACATTTAACCTTAAATTTCCTGCTATTTATTCATGTGAAATTTCTTCCCCACCTTAGCTGTTCTGTCTTACAATTGGGTATATCTTAAAAAATTACTTATATATCTGGAAAGCCACTCAAGTTTGCATCTGGATAGCCCCTCTCTGCAGAGAAATCTTTAGGGGTCAAAGTACTTGTGCTGATGCATCTCTTTGCTGTACACTGCAGAGCAGAGGGAGGAGGGGCTTGGGCTCTAGTGAGCCTTGGTCTAGAGTGACCTGGTGAGGCAGGGGACTGAAAATGTAGAAGGAAGAGCTCTTCTAGCCAATGAAACTTTAAGACAGACTTAAGGCTGCTGTAGGATATTTTAAACCAAACTGTCCAATCTTAACAGGAATTTAAGGAGCAAACAGAAGGGTCCATCCTCAGCTACATGAGATGCCCAGGCAGCATGAGCTAAACTGGAAATAAGTGCACAAAAGCAATCTCATTCCAGCTTGTAGCACAGCTTCTGCTAGAGCTGTCTGGCACAGCCTCAGGAGCTGACGTCCTGCTTGAACTGTCCTGTCCCACTTGCATTCCTGAGCCATCAGACGACAGCATGTGGATGTGCAGGCAGCGGTCAGCAGCACATGCCAAGCAAGTTTCTTACAAAAATAGAAACACAATAGATCTTTCAGTTTTCCAGTGCGTCTTCCCCAGTCCTTACCCGTTTTACTTACAGTGGAATGTAGAGACACGTGAGGTGCTGTGTCCTAGTTGCACTTGATCTGTGCACATCTCAGGGTGTTCTGATCTAGTTTTAATCCAGGCAAAAGCAAGTAGTTTTGATTTGAGTCTGGCCAAAGTTTGAAGCAGTCATATTGTAAATGGAATGTTGGTTTGTGCCTTTTTCATAATGCGGCTATTCAGGTTTTGCTCCATCTTATTCTCGTATAAATCAAACTGAATAAACTTGAAGGTCTGATGCAATTACAGACCAAGGAATCTTAAAAGTGCTAGTCCATGGGAAGATATGCCTGCCATATCCCTTTACTTGGTGTACCAGCCGTCTTTCTATTGCTCTCATTGCCATTAGTGACCTGGTGCCTCAGGCACAGACAGTTGCACTTGGGTGCCTGACTCCTCTAATTTCAGCTGCTGGGGCAGCTGAAGCATGACTGCTCAAATCATTCCAGGCCAGGAGTACATAATGTACATCCCATGCATAATGCCATTGCTACCTTCAGATGGCTTCACCTACTCATACAGTTTAGAATTAGCTATTTAGGTATTGCTTCCATTTCTCTGTGACAACCAGGTTATTATAAATGGACAGTTCTTTAAAAATAATAATCAATTTCCACCACAACCTTTCATTTAAGGTGCCACAAACATAAAAATAAACAAGTTACATTCTGTTTCTGGTTTTCAGACACTAGTACATGGATTGCCAATAGACCAAGAGCGGTTAAGGCCTACAGAATATTTTTGTCATTTTTATTTCATAATTTCATGCTAGTTTTCTAACATGGCTTTGCATTACCACTGTGACTTCCTGTATTTCTGTAAAGAAGAAGAAAGAAATGTTCTCCATCCCAGGGATATATGATGCCATACTTGCTACATTTTTTTTTCTTTTGTTCTTGATTTTCTAGATGGGATGGCTCATGAAAAAAAAACAGTCAAAAGTGATAACAGTTCTAGGCAAAACTCTTGCATCATTTAGTCCATGTTTCTGAATTGGGCAATACAGCTTGCTATGTTATTTACACTTCTATGATTGTATGATTCTAAGTACTTTCAATTCTGAAGGGGGCCTTCAGGGATGCTGGTGAGGGACTCTTCATTAGGGATTGTAGTGATAGAACAAGAGGTAACAGATTGAAACTTAAACAGCAGAGGTTTAGATTAGATATAAGGAAGAAATTTTTTACTGTGAGGGTGGTGAGGTACTGGAATGGGTTGCCCAGGGAGGTAGTGAATGCTCCATCCCTGGCAGTGTTCAAGACCAGGTTGGATGAAGCCTTGGGTGATATGGTTTAGTGTGAGGTGTCCCTGCCCATGGCAGGGGGGTTGGAACTAGATGATCTTAAGGTCCTTTCCAACCCTAACTATTCTATGATTCTATGTTTGCAACAACATTATCTCAGCAGTCAGAGAGACTTTGTGAAGCTGTTCCCTTCATTTAGTAGCCTACCATAAGATCTGAAATTTGATCTATAAATTTTGCGGGTTTATTTTTCCCTGGCAGCTTCTAGTCAATATGAAATGTGAAAATGCCCTTTCTCTTAATTGATAGCGTGTTTGATTGTATATAAATTGTATTTTCATATGTTAATCCCAGATAAAAGTGTAAGAAACAACATGTATGTTGTCTCTGGAAGGGACAGAGTCTTTATAGAATGATATTACTTCAGTAGACTTTTTAAGGGGCTCTGTTCTGGTGGTATTCAGCAATATAATTTCTGCTTCCATCTGTTTTTTCCCTCTATGTCTTCCCTTTATAGTAAACCAAACCAAATTATGTAGGACCACTAAGAAATTCTTTGAGAGGAAGGCTGCAATATGCATCTGTTCCAGTCAAACAACTTTCTAATTCCCAGTTTATTTCCTGAAGACACCTAAATAGGCCTGAGCTGCTGGGTGTCTGAACTTCTTCCTGCTCTCTGTATTTTATCTGTTATCTCAAACACTGTTCAGAAGATCTATACTGTATAAAAGAGCATACAGAAATTGTGACCAACCACACAGTGAGTATATTAAAGGTTCATCCTCCCTCCTGCAAAATGTATTTAAGGTTGTTTCATATTATAATATTTGAAAAAAATAAGTCCAGAAATGTGGGTTTTTTTCCTTTTTTTCATATCTGAGCAGAGCATTCCCATTCAGGGAGCAGGTAGTTCAGAACACTCTGGTGTTTCAGACCCTCTGAGTTTTGAAGCTGGGCACTAACTCAGTAGTGCTTGCACATTTTGAGTGGGAGTGAAAGTAAAGTGTGCTTGAAAACACTTGTGTGCTAGAAACCACCACCATGGACCAGACCCCAAAGGGCAGATTTACACTGCACTTTCCACCTCTGTGTTTGTCTTGCTGAGTGTCTGATCAGCTAAGCCAAACTTCCTTTACTCTAAGGAGGGTTCTTTGGGCCATTTAATTATGTATTTATTAGCGCAAACTATCTGTTCAGCTTCAACAAGAATTTTTTCTTAACATTTTTCTTAACATTGTTCTGCTTTTGCATGTCTTTTTATGATCTGCATTTTTGTCCCCCTTTACCTTTAGTTTTTCTGCTGAAAACTGTAACAACAATAGTGATCATCTGTTTACATGGGCTTTGCTTTTTCTTAAGAATAGATCTTTGTGTTTCAGTACAATCTGTGGATCTGTTTTGAAATATCTGTTGTGAAAAAGACAACAGTTTCATTTGAGAGGTAGCATAATTTTCTGGTTTGTCTCATCACTTACTCTGACTTTTAATTGCTGTAATTTTTTTCTCCCTGCAGGAGGTGTAGACATCCATGCACTGAATAGAGAAATAGCACATGAATTTCACAGTGACTTTATACAGTGAAGGCTGTTTTTTGTAAAATGCAAGCATCCCAGAAGTCTGTAATGACTAGTTATAGCTGCTGCACCTTGAACATGGTGACAGGACTTCCCCAGAGCCTACTTGGACTGCCTCCCTCTGGCTCAGACAGAAGTTTGGTTTCCTCATGTTACTTCATAGCTGCTGAAGTACTACCTTCCTTTTCTAATTTTCCTTTTTGACATATTTCTAATATCTGTGGGTTTTTACTTACAAACAGGTATCCTCACGTATGACTTCCACTGCCTCTTTATTGAAGGCTAGCTGAGAAAATCTCTGGCACCATCCTTTGCCTTCTGCATTGTGAAAATGCAAGGGATTTCAACAGCTTGGCTGCCTGAGCTGTGGGGTGCTGAGAAGCTCTACGCAGAATGGCTCTGTGAAGACAAATCTTAAACCAACGGCAGTATTAGAATTCAGAAAATTAATAAGGGAAATTAATAATTATAAGTTGTCATACATCTTAAATACAAAGTAACAGATGCTCTGATCTCTGATTTACATACATGAAAACAGAGGCAGAAACTGTGCCTGCATGCATCCTTAAGTGCTATGGCAGAGATGTAAATAGAGCACAGCCTTAGCATTCTACGTACCTGTCCACAAAGTCTCTGAAGTTAAAGAGTTATTTTAATAACAGGACACTGAAACAAACACAAAATGTTAGAGAAGTTGTATACTGATAATAAGTATTTCTCTTGTGAGCTGACTGTATCCCTTTGAAATTATGAGCAAGAAGAAGTCTGGTCTGTGATGCTTGTTCCTGAGATGACTGAGCTGTGCTGTATAACTCTGCTTTTGGGTCCAGCCTTTTTAAAATGCATCCTTACAGCCCATGGAGTGAGACCATAGCTCTACAGGCTCCCTGGTTACTATATGCCACAGGCTGTGGAAGGTAACTCATAGCATTTTAGTGACATGCTGGCATTTGTATTGGACAAATTCATCCTCGCACATCAGTGTTCAAGGGAAAAAGGTCTTTCTGGCCCCAGGGAGGAAGCAGACTTTCAACGTGGCCTGTGTTTGTTTTTTTTGCATGGCCTGGGAAACTCACTCACTGAACTTTCAATCTGAATTAATGTTTTAAATATAGTATTACCTACCACATTTGTTCTTTAAAATGCCATCTATTTTTCACTTGAGTAGCTCTTACTCCAAAATAACATGAAGAAGGCTGGTTTTGAGAAGAAGACCTAGGATTGGCCAAGAGGAGGGAAATAGCATGTTTGAAGCAGAAGCCTGTGAGGTAGCATTCTGCATAAACTTGCCAGTCTGATTTCAAGATGTGTATCATGGGGCAGTTTTGTTATCACCAGCACAGCTACTGATGCTTGTCCTGGAGAAAGAGAATCCATTATGATCTGTCCTGGCCAAATATGTACAGTCATTTTCTGGATTTAATGAAAAATCCTCCTTACCAGCCAACCTGCAAGTGTATCTCTGCAAAAGGACCCAGCAGGACTCCCTTATCACATGGCATTAACTGACATGACACTGACATTTTAGATATGTGTGACTTCTTGCCTCCAACCCCCATGCTGAGATCTCATGTTCCTTTTTTCCACAGGGTCATGTTGTACACAGAGTCCCCACTGTGGCTTTGCTCTGCTGGGTCAAGAGAAACATGAGATAACAATTTTTACCCTTTCCTATTAATGGTTAAATTTGGAGAAGGAAAAACAAGAGGTGTTTGTGGATATCATCTTTGAGATTGATTTTATAAATCAGTGCAAAATGGAAAGATGGACCCTTTCCAGGGCCTTTGACCTCCTGTACCTTTAAGAGAGGGGTAGTGGGATGGCATCTAACAGGCTCTGTAGCTGTCCCAGATTTTAACTGTTTTCTTCTGAATAGCAAGTGTGTGATTCAAAGAGGGCCTGGCAAAAGCTTGGTGTATTTTTGCAGTATCAGCACTGGAAATATTTAATGGATATATGAGATCCAGCATCCATGTAGATTGTTGTTGTTTTCTGCAACTTTCTGTAAGTTTGGGGGAAACTTAATAAGTACTGATACTCTTTCTTTCTTTAAAAGAGACAGGGAGAGAAAGCCTGCATTTTCTGCCATTTCCCAAGAGGCTTTTTATCTGTTTAAACCAACTAGGGATTTTTCACATATTGACATAAGCATTCATTTGCTAATTTGCTGGACATTAAACTGCACAGCATTCTTGAATGAGGCTGGAATATTTGGGTACTTAGTGCTGTGCAGAGCCCACATCATTCCCAGTACACATATGGTTTTCCTCCTCTATCTCCTAGATAAAAGTCACTGTTTGATCGCCTTAAGGAAAAGAATGAGTTAAATGGACCAATATTCTAGCCTTGGCTCTAAAACTGGGCCTTTTCAGAAACTCCTCAGCACCTGCAGCAGCTAGGTCATTTGCACATACATAAATAAATAAATTAACAATGAATAAATAATTTAATCCCACCACACAATGCCACCTTGCAGATCTGATCCTTTGCTCCCAGTGAATTTGTCCATTCCTAATTCTTTTTGATAAAGTCCTCAGATACTTGCTGACTGTCAGTCTAATTTTCTTATTGTTTTCGCTTGATTAGTTCTGTATGACCTAAGGTCGCCCTTAAAATCCACATCTCTCGTGAAGACTCCGAAAGGCCTTCTTTTTTTCAAAGGGATGGAAAGTGCCTGCCATTTCTCCGGACAAAAGCCTGGAAGGTTTTCAGTTATTAGCCTCCCGAAGCAGCCCTTTCGCTCACCCAAGCGCAAAAAAAACTCATTAGGGGGCACCTTTCTTTCTGGCTTCTTTATCTGACGCATGTAGGGTTTACGTGTTTCAAGATTTGCAGGTCTTGGATGAATTTGGACAGCCTCCCTTTTAACCCTGCCGGCCCGTGGTTATGCCCACCGCAGACATTCACCGTAGCTCCATGCCCTTAACCACCTGGAGATGCTCTGTTTTCTTAAAAGCTGCTTTACACCCCACTCTGTGGTGAATATATGACACTTCAGTGTGCTGCTGCGCTTTAAAGCCACACTCCCGTGGGGTGCAGTGGAAAGGCAGGCAAGCCTGCCAGCTGCCAACAAGCTCCACATTTTGAGCTCTGTGATTAAAATACAAAATCAATGTTAGTGTCTCACTCATGCAACCCTTATTATCATCAGAGGGATTTACAAGACTAAGGCGGTACAGCCCTGAGAGCCTGCTACATTATGCCCAGGCCTGCTTATTCTTTTTCAAGCAGCAAGGTAAATAATCTCATATTGGCTGAGTTGCCTTCTTGAGACATGCCAGGTGAGCTAGAAAGAGTCCCTAAAGATATGTCCTCATACACATTATATCTGGGCATCTCACCTTTCAGAGGGAATGGGCAAAGTTGCTGTCCATTCACTTGGTCTGGCAGAGGTTATAATTCAGGACAGCATCTGATCTGCCGTACTTAAACAGTGCTGCCCAGCAATGCTATAGATATGGTTACCTTTTAAAAAGAAAAACAGCCTGAAATTTTGCCAGCAGCAAAGGGATGTTTCTCATTTACCCGGGCTCTGGTATATTTGTTAAGGAGAGACATTGTGTGATAGAAAAGAGAGGTAGGAGAAACCAATTATGTTTCTCTTTCAGAAAAGGGCTGCTTAGTCTCTTTGATGAGAAACCTCAGCTCAGGCTGCTCTCTGAGCCTAAAGAGGAGAAAGAAGCAGAGAAAGAGAAGGAAAATAAGCAGATCAGAAATGCATAGGTGGAAGATGTTCTGGGCAGGTATAGAAAAACAGGTGCCTCAATACTACTTCTTTTTGTCCTGAAGAGCAGCTTGTCTTCCACTGGAGTAGAACTGTGATCCCTCTGGATTAACATTTGGTATGAAAGCTCAGGGCTGCAGCTGAGGTCCTGCTTCCAAGCAAGCAGGTGACAGTTTTGTGGGAACTAATTTTGGTCCTGGCCATTTTCAGGGATATTGTCCTTGTTAGGTTGAAGGAATGCACCATTATGACCACTATTTTCTTTTTTCCTAACAGGGGAGTTCCTCCCCTGATACCACAACTTTACCTCAGTCTGGTTTTCCTCTTAAATCTGCTTCCTCTGAAATCTGTGTGAATCCTTATTCAGAGGATTTCCTATCTGAGCAAGCATCATTTTATCAATCTGATGGCTGTTGCCATAAAGCTGTGATCCTTAGAAAAATTTCCAAAGACAGTCATCAGTTTGCTGGTTAAAGTCCACAGTTATTTAGTTAATAATTCGAATCAATTTCTATTTTTCTTCAGAATAGTGACTATCTATTGATGTTGCTCGTTTTAGTACCATTACATTTCATCTTTGTAGTACTGAGGGAAGGTTTGACATCCAGTCCGAAATAGCCCATGAAGTCTGCAAGCCTGATAAACTTATTCTATGATTCTATGGCACACTGTGTTTTCAGGAGTTTGTGAGACATTTGGCTGCTCCTCGAGCTCTGCATGTTCTCCTATTGCCAAGCATTTTCCACCCTGAAAAGGAACTGGTATCTTAAGATTAGGAAAAAGCTCAGCTGTGATTCTGCCATCCTTCCTGGTGGTCAGGGTGTGGGCAAATCTGATTTATTTCAGTAGGAAAAAATGGTGGTTGTGAAACTGTTTATAACATGATGTACTGTTCCAAAAATGTAACAAAACTGGATGAGTAGGGGGTTCAGCACCAAAATAGCATCTAAGGATAAGCTTTCTGTTATGCACAGAGCAGATCCTTCAGCAGCAAAACTAGCTGATGATAAAGCCTTTTTAAAAAAGTATTATTTTTCTAAATAAGGGATTAAATATTGTCTATCCTGTAATGTATTGATGTGTGATGAAATGCCAGTTCTTAAGTACATTACTATTATGTAGGCATCTTGGAGCTAAGCCAGTGCCATGGAGGGGCTCAAGCTTCTGAGCTTGATATTTTGACAACCAGAGAAAGAACACTGGCTTTCTGTGGATGGCTAATGGTTTTGTCTGGAATGGTACTTGCTGGAGAGAAATAGTAAACAGCCGTTTTTCCCGCCCAGAATTCTTTCCACCTCTTCTAGCAGTACATGCAACTAATACTTTAGAAGTATCTGTCACCTGGGATAACCAGCCACTGAGCCCCTTAAACACTCACTGGCTGTTTCAGCTCAGTGGCTGGACTTCCTACACCTTCAGTCTGCATAGCAGGCACACAAAAAGTTGGATCTTCTTTTGAAATGAGCAACAGGTCTTGCAGATGAGATGGAAGAAGTTTCTATTTGGCCGAGTCAGTGGAGGCTGAACTTCTCTTAATTAGATGTGATTTTTAGGCATGGAGATGTAGAGCCCCTCTGAAGTATCTGAGCAGATAAATTCAGCTACTTTTACCACACAGCAATGAGGGTGGGATTCAGCCGCCCTGATTTTTCCTCTGCATGTATATCTGAATCTGACCTCTTGATCCTTTATCCCCTTCTGACTCAAAAGGGGAAAGATATATTTCAAGGAAAATCAATTAATTTTTAAGGGAGAAGCTAAATCAGTCTGATAAACTGTCCTCTAAGAGGTGCCTGTTTGTCGCTTTCAACAAGAAGTATTGCTTAGAATGGTTAATTCAGTCTTGGACCTCTACCTTTGAGGTATCTAATAGTTTTGAAAGTCAGATGCTCATAAATTTCAGCATGTCCTTCCTTCTATTATCACACCACTGAAAATATTTTACCTTTATGGTATGATGTTGCTTTAGTACAAAATATTTTTTCCAAATATATGAGCAAAATAAATCTCATTGGTCCCATCCCATTCTTGTATTTTTGTCCGGTAAGGAGCAAAACTTGCCAGCATCCTGCCTGTGTGTTTGTGTACCTACAGGCTCTAAAGCACACTATGTCCTCACCTTATATGACCTGGCCAGCTGCAGTGAGATTTTCATGGGGGTTTTGTGCCCTACTAAATGGTTATAATTCTCCTGAAATAACTTATCAGTTTGATTTTTTCAGTCAAAACAAATCACAGTGCCTGAGAAGACTCAGTCACAGTGCCTGCAAGACTCAGAAAGGCCTTCAGGAAGCTGGATGCTGGCAGCAGATGCTACCTCTCTATTACAGAACTCTAGTCCCAAAGTCTTCTGCTGGAAGAAGGCGAAGTTTATCATTCTCTCTCTAAATTGGATCCTAATCTGAAAAGGCAAATCGATTACAAATCTTTTTTGAAAGAAGCTCATTAAAAAAAGCTAGCCAAGTACAGCCAAAAAAATCCCCTTGGCAAACCTGCTATAAATTAACATAGAGTATTCTCATTACTAGAACAGCATTTCACTTCTCCCAGTTACCTATGCTTCTAGCTCTGTCATATACTTCTTGTAGGGATGCTTGTTTTACCTACCTGTTGCTTGCCATATTCAGTACTGAAAGTTGCTTTAAGTGGTGGTAGATGTTCCTTCTGAGAGCATAAAGCAAGCTGAATGTAGCACAGTTTCTACCTGCATGTAACATACAAAAGACCAAAAACATTAATGCTACTAAGAAGATTAATTTTCAGAAAAGGAGAGGCAAAGGTGCAGCACAGAAAATTGCAAATAGCTTTGGAGAAGATGAAATATTAAGTGAAAAACAGCATGCTATTTTGCTGCTTGGAAGCTCCTCACCATGGAAAGGAGATCCTTTGACCTCATGGAGTTGGATTAGCTCCTGTGTGTGCACACAGATGGAGTTTGGCCTTTCATTGAAGCACAGATTGTTCTGTCTAGTTGTGATTTTGTTGTTTGTGGGGTTTTGCCTTGGGGGAGTATTTTATTCACTGAGTACCAGAGGCAGTAGGATCTGTTTTGTAGCTGTTCTGCCAGTTTCATAATCAGACTAATTGTGTGTTTAGGACCAGGTTAGGTTGTTTGCTTTCCATATATCTTTATAAACATGTGGCTGCATAGCTGAATCAATAAAATGAGTGTGAGGAGCCACTGAAATATGTACTGTTTGGTAAGCTCTCTGCTGATGCAACACTATCGTGTCTCCATGTGGAAGCAACTGTAGCTTCAGACATCTCCAGGAAGCTTTGCCCACATCCATATATATATATATATATGCATATAGTTAACAAACATGTAGGAATCTCTTGTTTGCTTTGACATACTGCCTTTCCTGCAGATGGTGATTTGTAATGTGCTGTAAACAGGGTTCTTTAATAATCATTTTATCGGTTTTCATAGGTCTTTGCTATCTAACAGGTTTGGCATTATGCAGCAAAGGATATATATACTTTTGCACTTTTGCTCTTTTGCCAATTGCTTTCTCTCCTTCCCCAGACATCAGAGATAATTTACAGTACTTTCAGTAATAAAACTCCCAAACCATGTTTTTTCATCGTTAAGAGTGGAGAAAGCACTGTATGAAAAAAGTCTGTCTCATTGAAAAATTGTTGTTATTACATCCTATGATAAAAAGGGGATTTATAGTGGAATATGCAGGAGTCAGGTTATATTGATTCCCTTAGAACACTCCAGTATATAGTTGTGCTGTATGTAATCTATGTTGTCTCAGTTTCCTGAGGTTCTTGAAATCTTGTAATCTGCACGTGGTGAGTGTCATTGGTCCCTGTTACACTTTTCTAATTTTGAAACTGAAGCTGTGTGGGGTTTGTTCTATAGGTGGTGGTGTTACTGTTCCTTCTACAGATCCCAATCCTGAAAACCTAGCAGTTAGTTTGATAGTAAGGGTAAATTGTTTCCATCCTAGCACCTCTGGCAGAAAAACTCTGCACCCTAACTTTTACTCACAGCTATAGTGGCATCACATGGGGTAGCGACTAAGATTGTACAGCTGTATCAAATCCCTGTATCAAACCATGATACACAAAGCATATAGTATACAGGCCACGTATACCTCCAGAAGAAGAGGATGGAGGTGCGAAAGCTATAATCCTCACTCCTCCCTGGCATGGAGAAAGCACTGAAATGCTGTCACAGCTTCACGCCTGCCATCTAAATTGGATGTCTCCTTCAATATGATACCCCGAGATCAAACCCTCTCTGGGAAAACTACCATCTAATCTCTTCTTTCACAGGACTAACCATGGGCACAGTTTCCTTCAAAGACAATGCAAGTTGCTTTGTAGGGGCAGAATGGTTATAAGCGGGTGCTCCCAAAGAGGGACACCCAGTTTTTAGCCTCAAAGACTTCAACCTTAAGACTCCAGCTTCCTAGAAGAATGTCTGAGTCTCAGGCTAGGAACAGAAGGCTGAGAGATAGAAGCAGGTAAAACTACCTTCATAAATGTTCACCAAAAGCATAACAACTGGGTCATGAATTCCATGTCACCTTGCAGGACTCAGTTGTTCAGAGAGCCTAATTATTTACCTATACAGTCTTTACATAGACTAGGACTGCACTTGGATGTGTTCTTCCAGTAATTAAAAATTACATTGCCTTTAAGCTTTTCAGAGCACATGTGCAAAAGTTTAGATTTCTTGATAGCAAAAGCATTTTTACAGCTGAACTGTATTACTGCTGATGAAACATGATGCTCATTTCAGTTGCTGTAGCTTGAAGATGAATGTTAAACAATTAATTTCCTAAGTTGATCTGGATTTAGTATTCTGAGGTTGAATCTTCCCAACTACTCCTCTTTCCTCACATTTCATGTTCCATCCAATTATTCTCAGTATTGCTCACCTTTCTAAATTAGTTTTGTTTGGTTTAACATGTCACTCTATACCAGTAGTATGGTATGTGAGTAAGTATCAGAGCTTTAACTTCATATACGTACTAAGATTCCTTTCTTATACATCTTATCATAATTGCATCTTCTCTTAAAGAGAATCCACCATTCTTTTCTTAAAACAGCCTTTATGCAATCTGTGGGCAAGTCTGGTACAAGTAAACATGATAGTGTGAGAGGGGATGGGCTCACCCAAGGCAGGAAGCAAAATGTGGGATCAGATGCTGCATTTCAGCAAATATTAAACTGTCAGATTCTTTCTGAAGGACTGCCTTTGCAAAGGAATTGTTGGACAAGTGCACAGCTGTCCCAGGAGCCACAGACAAACAGGTCTCCACCTTATGCCTCATTACTTCATGAAGAGAAAACATCCACCTGGGCTTCTAGGCACTACTTAACTCTCTCTGAGAACATAGTAGCAGAGCAAGAAGCTGATTTGGGACAGGGTGGGCATTGTACCCTGGCACCTGAGACCATCAGCTCTCCTAAGCGTTTCTGGCATAACCCTAGTCAAGTTGTGCAGGCTGCCCTGGAGTACCTCTGAGCCTGAGAAACAGCAGCAGCATCTGACAGAGCCGTGCCACAGCCAGACTTACAAACTGGCAGGACTTTTGGTACTGTGGGAAAGGGATCGTACCCGTACCACTAGGAAGCCAGCTATCATGTGTGCCACCATCAGAATAGATCTGTGATTAAGAGCCTTCAGCAGTGCTGTTCCTCCTTCTTCCCTCAGCTGCCTCTTCCCACCGCATGGTTCAGCTCTATAGATGTACTGATGCAAGTGTTTGTGGTCCAATGCCACAGCAGGGTCACTGACCCAAAGTAAAATAAAATGCTCTTTTCTCATTAGCTAGTGACCTGATTGATAAGTTGTCCTCAGAATGACTGTGTTGGCATGAGTATGGGGACTGTGCTTTGTGCTGTGGGCTCTGTTTCCAAGGCTGGAAACTCCACAGGGTGTCACTGCCACCAAATGCCCCAGATCTTTGAATGATGCCCTCTTTGAACCATGGGAAGAAAGAAGAGTTCTGATCTGTGTTATATATTCTCAAAATTCATAAACATTTATTACTTACTTAAATAACAAGAGTGGCACAGTAACACCTCCTTCCAGGGTTCACCTGTTGCCTGTCTGAAGTGTAAATGTTTAATGTGGAGGGTTTGTGCACAGGCTACTTCTGCCTCTTTGATCTAATCAATGATGTTGTACTTCCCTGAGAGTGCAGATAAATCCATATGATAAATTAGGGAGTTGGAGATGTTTTCAGTAAGGCAACATTAAAAAGATCGACATAAACTTACTTCCTGAGTAAATGACAAGTGAGATACTGTATCAGATTCAGAACTGTAAACTCCCATTCTGCTGTTCTTTGATCCCAAAATGATTCATTGCCTTCAACATAAAGAAATTACTAAGATGTGACTATGCTGTACAATAGTTTTCTGAGTTGAGAAGAATTGCAGTATATATAGGGCTTGGAAAGCTTGAGGAAAAGAGAGGCGTTCAGATAACAGGGAGAAGAAAAGGTGGGAAATAGGACTTGAAAAGCACAGGAAAGGAGGGCAAGGCAAAATGAGGCAGATTTGAAGGCTAAGGAGAAAGCTGCTAGCTGAACGAAAGGAATAGGAAAGGATACAGCAAGTCATTCATCATCAAGATTTTTAGCCAAGCAGGTGCGTAACAGAGAAGCTACTATTTGGGGTGCTTTAGGAGTTGAAGTAGTTTATTTTCAGGAACAAAACCCCTCTGTTTTTTCCCATGCTAGCTGCTGCCAGGCACCAGTAAATGGCATTGCTGTGTTGGAAGATGAGCATCGCCAGTGCAGTCACCCCACCTGGGATCAGCTATGGCTTTTAACTGGCCCAGCATAGGTGATGTCCGGATCCTGCGGGCTCCCACCAGGCATGGCATCAGCTCATGGCAGAGCTAAAACAAGCCCGTAGGGGGGGAACCTAAAAACATCTGTCCTGCAGGCACAGAAATGTAAAATGAAATAAACCCAAGTGAGCTGGACCTCTGTGAAAACACAGAGAATGCCTGTCCTGGGTAAACTCCACTGCCCCAAGGATCTACCCCATGCTGCTCAGCCCCCATCCCTCTGTACCACTGGCTTTACCGGGTGCCAAAATAATTTTGAGAGCAAAACCCAGGGTCTCTGGAGCTGGGGGGATGAGCTCAGAGCCCTTCATGGGCAGAGGGGGGAGACTTTTATCCTAAAGTCATTGTAAAGCCAAAGAGGGGTTTATCCTCCACAGCTAAATAAGAAAGAAAAGGGCAAAGAAAAACAATCCAGAATAGCAACATTGGGGATACAAAGACTGTCATGGACCAGTGCGAGTTTGCAGAATTATATGTAAATGACCCCATTTTTGACCGTGGTGGCCCTCTGCTAATCCCAGAGAGAAAATCTACTTAGCAAGGGAAAGTTTTGTTTAATTTGGTTAACAGGGACCGAAATGCTGAACACATTAATAACTTCTATTTACAAGAACAAGCCGTATCTTTAATGCCTCGGTGCCAAAGGGGGTTCACAAGAGCTTAGTGCTTACAAAATAAAAATTGTATAGCAGTTTCTCCACATCCTGCACCCAGTGCTGGTGAGTGCAGGATTTGTGTTTGCGTAACAGGCATCAGCCATTCTGCTGCTGCTGAATGCTTTTGGCTGATCCCATCTTGCACTATGTCCACGGAGCAGGAAAGAGATTCCCGATGGATTCACCATCCTGAAGGTGTCCTGAGGAAATGAGGGTTTTTTCTCCCCTCTGTATGACCCATTTCGTTACCCCGCTTGTGACCTCTTCCCCACTAATCTGAAATAGCAGCTTTTCCTGTATTTACAGGTTAAATGGAAGATACACATTCAACTTTCTACTCATTGTAATGAAGATCTTTTTGTCTGTCTCCGCATAAAGGGCCGGGCTGGTTTACAAATTGCGGGTCAGCCCATTCCGTGGCTAGGCAAACAACCCGGGTCAAACCTCCTCAAAGTCTCTCCACCCAACTGGAATAAGTTAATTTACCCCTGGGCGGCTCCGGCCCCGCCGGGCTGTCCCGGGGGCGGATGGGGTGCCCCTGCCCTCCTGCCAAGGGTGCGGGAACACCGGGGACGCCCGGTGCGAGTGGCACCGAAATGGCCCCGGTAGGCACGGCAGGCGAGTCTCGAAGGACTCGCTCTCAAGAGCTTTCATTTGCTTTACTCTCGGTGCTCTGCACCTCCGTCCCCGCCGCCCGCCCTCCCAGCCCCGTTTTGCGCCTTCCCCGTTGTTCCTCCTCTGCGCCGCCGAGAAATTCGCTGGCAAAACCCACGGGAGAACCCGGGGCCTCTCGGACGCCTGTGTCTGGGAGCATCCCCCCACAGGAAGACAGCACCAGTGGGGGTTCTGAGGGTGTCCCCATGCCGTGGGCATCCCCGGCACTACGTCCCTCCGGCGGCTCTCCCAGCCCGCACGTTTCGCTTGTAGGTTTTTACCGCTGGGGGTGTGCGTGAGGGAGACTCCCTCGGCCCCCGAGGGGGGCCCTCCAGGAAACAAGAAGGGGTGGCGGGTATAAACATTTATTCCAAGGCATCGCTTGTACAGGCACCGCACCCGGAGGTGGGAAGGAGAGCGGGAAAGGCCGGTGCAGACCCCAGGGAGGGAGGGAGGGAGGCCGGGAGCTCCCAGCCCTCCGCGATCCCCGCGCATCTCCGTGGCCCCGGCAGCCTCCCTGTGCGCCCGGGCGTAACTCTCAGTGTCCGTGGTCATAAATACGGTTTTCGGGGGGGGGTCGAGTCTCTATAGCACGGAGGGGTGCTGACCAGGGGGCAGCCCGAAGGCGTTGGGATGGGAATGGCCGAGGAGGTTGAGGTAGTGACGGTCCAGCCCTTGCACGGAGGAGAGGAAGGTGCTGCGCTGCTGGCCGGGGCCGGCGAGGGGCACTGCGGCGCTGGGGAGGTGGTAGGGCAGGGGTGGGCTGCGGGCTGCGCCGTGCCACGGGAAGGGACCCCCCGAGGGTGGTTGGAGCCCGGCCTCGCCAGGGCTGTGGCCGTGCCCGGGGCACTCTGGCCCTGGGTGCAGCTGGTAGGAAAAGTCCGTCTCTGGGAGGGAACCCAGGGAGGCGAAGAAGGGTTCTGTGACGAAGTGCGCTTTGGACTGGAGGAAGGCCAGGATGCGGGCGTATTTGGTGTCTTTGGTCTCCATCCTCTCCACCGTCGTTAGGTAGTGGACCAGGTTCTTCATGCACTCGTGGTAGCCGTAGTGGAAATAGTTGGCGAACTCGGAGAGCAGCTCTGCTGGAAAAGAAAGCGCAGCGGAGCCGAGCTCCTCAGGGTCCGGCCGGGAGTGGGGGGTTAGAGGGTGTGTGTCCCGGTATCCCCTGCCTACCTACCCTTCTCCCGGCCGCGGGGGAAGTCCGCCGAGTGCAGAGCCCGCAGGTACTGCACCGTCATCTCCAGGATCTCCGCTTTCTCCAGCTTTCCCGAGCTCTGCAGCGGGCGGGGAGAGGGGGATCACATCTCCCCTGCGGCAGCGCTCCCCCGAGCCACGGCCCCAAAACCCCCGCATCGGGGTGGGGAGTGGTGGTGGTGTTGCTCCACACCGGGCAGAAGGGCCTGGGTGCTGACACCCCCTACCCCCCTCCTACCTGCTTGGCCAGAGCCATGGGCACCGTCTTTCCCAGCTCGGTGAGGCAGCGATTGATGCGGTCCCTCCTCCTCTTCTCTATCACTTTGTGGGAAACCGGCGTCCTCTGCAAAACAGACGGAGCGCTTTAGAGAGGGGAGAAAGCGGCCGGATCCGGCCTCGTCGGGGTAGCCGGCCCCGGTCCCGACCCGTCCAGGGCATCCCGTCTCGACCCCACGCCAAGCAGAGGCATTGGGAGCGACGCGGCCCCGGGAAGGATGCTCCGGCGGCCGGTCCTCTCCGCGCTGTCCGGAAGCGCCCCATCTGCACGGGCGGCCCCGGCAGGGCAGCCTTATTCTGGGGACGGGTGGGTTGGGGTTTTTTTGGGGGGACGTGCTTTATGAAGGAAAAGAGGTGAGGGGGCAATGCTGCATTCTCCCGGCGGCTCCGCAGAGCAGTGCGCGCAAGGCGGGTTGCGGCTCACCCTCCGCTCCTTGAGCTTGGAGGCCATGGTTGGGCACTGCATCCCCGCTCCCTCCGAGCCCCTTTATAAAGCCATCACTTCTTGGGGGGGACCCCGGGGGGGGCCTCCACGGGCCCGCTGATCCCATAGGATTAGGGGCGAGCGGCGACGGGGGAATGTATGCATTAAAGATCAGGGTGGAAGGGGGCGAGAGAGGGATGAGGGGTGGGTTGGTTTTCTTCTCTCTTCTTCTTCTTTCCCCCCCCCCCTCCCCTTCCATGCAGTCGGGGGCAGCCCAGCTGTGTGACCCCACGTGGACCCCGCGGACACACGTGATGGTCCCACAATAGGGGCAGGGACGGGGATGCGGCGAGCGGGGCGCAGGGCGCGATCGCGCCCTGCGCCCCGCTCGCCGCATCCCTGTCCCCGCCGCCTGCCTGCAAATCCCTGTGCCCCCCCAATCCCCCTCCCCTTATCCTCGGCGCTGACTGCATTTTAAAGCCTGTCCAGAGTCATTAAAGTAATTAAGTAAGCCCTTAATAGGCTGTTCCGCCCAGTTCAAGGGAGAACCCTTGGAGACGGAGTGGCCCCGTTTGTTCTCAGGCTTTTCTCACACGACTTGGTGACACGTCCATCTTTATGAGAGATGGCAGCGAGGCTTTTTTTGTTTACACCGCTTTATGCGCCGGGGACACCCCGGCAGGTGTGGGACCGGGGGGCTGGCACACGATATTCCCCCCCCCCCTTAAGCCCCCCTCTTTCTTTCCCGCCGGCCCAGGGAGGCTCTCGCCAGCCTTTGGCACACGACGCTCCTTTTTTGTGTGGTGTGCGCGTCTGTGCGTTGTTGTTTTACCCCCCCTGCTTCCCCCCCTCTCCTTTGGAGAGGCTCAATTTGTAGCCTATTATCCTATAGGAAAATGTCCCATTGAAAAGTATGAATAGTTTCATTGGGCCTAAATTTTAATAATGCGGGTCAAAGAAAAGAGGGGCAAATAAAAAGGGGATCGCAGCTGGCCCGAGAGTGCATTATTCGGTGTCACCTGCGAGCGGGATCGCCGACAGACCCCCTATTCATTTGCCTAATTTTGGTCAATTTAACAAACTTCAGGAGAAATTATTGTGGCATTGTTAAGGAGGGTAAAGCTTTCTGATCGAATTAACAGCATGTTTTGATCCGGTAAATGTCATTAAAAAGAAAGAAACAATCGCGTTTAAAGGGGGGCTCCGAGTTAAACGCGCCAAGTGGAGACGCTGGAGCGCAAAGCTCACAAAGGGAGCAAGTAACTGCCACAGGGGAACTTTTGTACGCTCACATTGCTGAGGTTTTTTACACAAAAAGGCATTATTTCATACTTGAATACGTTTAATCCAACAATTGTCTATTTTCTGCAAACATATTTTCACAGCATTGTTAGCTTTCCTCTCCGCGGCCCTCCGCCCGGGCAGCCGCGCTCCGAGCCCGCCGAGCGCGCCGAGCCCCCGGCCCGCCCCGCACCGCCCCGCACCGCCCCGGCCCGCCCCGCCGGGGCCGCCCCGCCGCGCCGCTCCCCCCGGGGGGGCCCCCCGCCGCCGCCGCCTCTCTCCCCCCCTCCAGCGCGGCGGCGGGCGAGGCCCCCCCAGGCCCTCTCCACGGCGGCCGGTGCGCCAACGGGGCCCGCACCGGGCCGACCGCCCGCCGCCCCCCCCGGGCCCGGCTCTGCCGCCCCCGGCCCCGGGGCTGCCGCAGGAGCGCCGCGACCCCGGGGGAGGGAGGGGTCGGAGGGAAACCCCGAGGGCGGCGGAAGGGCTGCCCGGTGACGGATCCTGTCCGCCCCGGCGCGCCGCCTTGCCCCGGGCAGCGCCGTGCAAACGGCGTTTGATCCAGCAGCGTTAGCTCGGGGGGGCTTTTTCTCGGACGTCTCCGCGTCTCCTCCCGTGCCCCCCATTTTCCCACCCCTTTCCCCCCTGTGATTTACACGGGGAGCACCACACACCCCAAACCCTTCCCCCGATGTGCACAGCGGGCGGAACCGCCGCTCCTGCCCGGGCACCTCACCAGAAGCGGCCGGGATATGGGTATGGTGCCGGCCCTCACCCCGCCGCCCCGGTCGCACCCGCAGCCACACCGTGAGGGCCAAGAGCGCTAAGTGGCCCCGCGGGAGGCGGCCGCCCCGGGACGCGTCTTCCCCGGCAGGCGGGGTGGGCCGGGCCGGCTACCCGCCCGGGCGCCCCTGGTGCGGTGCTGTGGGCCGCATTATTCTGCCAAGACCCTTGTAGGTTTCGGTATATTCATTCTCGTACAATGGGATTAAACACTAACCGTTATCATCCAAATTAACTAAACTCTGAATAGCAAATGCAGGGGCTTTTATTTCCCGCACCCTCCTCTTTTGCTCCACTGCCGGAGATGGAGTTGATCCTCTTACTGTCTGTGTTAACCGCCAGCTGCAGGCACCTGCAAGGCAACTTTTTACACCAGGAAAGTTGTTTATCTTCCCTCTGGCAGGTCTCGCGTTGTGTCCCCCCGGGCCGGGCCGCCCGGGGCAGCAGTGGGGGCGCGGGACACCCTCGCTGTTCCGCTGGGCTCGCCGCGGAGCACTCGACACCACCCTACACTGCCACGGTGGGGCCTTCACCCTGTGCGGAAGCCGGGCAAAGGCTTTTAACATGGTTTTTAGCTTTCAAGCCCCCGTGGGCTCCTCGGGGTCGCCCGGCGGGGACGCGTGCACGGCTCTGTGGCAACCCAAGGAGGACACCCGCTGCCCCGTCTCCCAGCACGGCGGTTCTGCTCCGGCTCAGCTCCCCCGACGGCTGCAGCCCTCTCCCCGACCGCCGCTCGCCCTCTCCAGGGGTCCCTTCCTGGTGGGGCTGCGCCCCGAGGAGCTTCCCGGCCCGGCCCCGCGGTGCGCGGCCGGTGCGCGGCTGCGGCTGGAGCAGTGGCTGCGGCTGGGCAGCTGCTGGTGGCATTTACCCCTTGGCCCGTTGGCACTGGAACCGCTGTCCTCTGCTCAGGCACAGGCTCTGCCGGGGTTCCTATGGGAGGTGTCAGGCGGCTTCAAAGCGGCATCTGGTTTTGTCTTTACTTGAAAACAGATCGTCTTCGTGCCTTTTCTTACCTCCCCTTCGTTTTTGACTCTCATATAATCATGGGCTTATATGTAATTATTCACCTAAAGCAGTGGATACTAGGCTTGCAAGGCACTGGCGTTATCTGTGGCACAAGAAGCCAGCTATTGAATTTCCCGTGGAAAGTATTATCCATGTGGCTGATGGATCCAGTGCAGAAGGTCAATCATGTACCACAGCATGGCAGGGGCAGCAGCTGGCCTGTTGCCTGCCGGTCTGGATCGGAGATTCTGCTGCATAACGGGGCAAGGCTGCCACACTCCTGGCTGATCTCATGGCTGGTAGGGAATGGCAGAATGCAGAAAGTGCAACGGGTCCTGCTTGTAGGAGGAGGCAGCTTTATCAGTGGCAATCCTGACTCTGCAGTGGTCTGGCCCATGAGAGAAGGCATTTCATGCAGTAGTTTAACCCTCAGCTGTACATACAGCAGTTCCTGCCACTCTTGCATCTTTTGCTCTGAGTTTGTTTACTCATGCACTCTCAGTGAGGTGAGGCTGACCTAGCAAGTTTGGAATTTTCCAGTCTTTTCATAGCTTCTAATGGTCTCTGCCTCCAGGTCTGGGGCTGCTTGGTTGCCATCTTGCTCCCCAGCTGCAGAGGCACCTCTGATCTCAGAGCTCCTGCTGCTCTCAGCTACAGTCTTCCTCTATGTCTTCCCCCTCTGTCCCAGAGGAAGGATCTCAGTCCTCTGTTTTGCTCACTTGCCACAAATAGTGGCATCATCAGGGGCCAGGTGATGCCATGATTGGACTTGGGCATCCCAAGGTGGTCCTTCCTAGAAGAAGCCTTGCTTGTCACCATGACTCTGGTTATAGTTGGGTTGATAACAGAGCACTCTTCTCAAAACCCCAGAGTGCTCTAGGCGGTGCTGTTCGTACTTCAGTAGATAATGTTCTTCTCATGCTCTGAGATACAGCAATGTGCATAAGCTAAATGTTGATCCTAAAAACTCTAGAAGTTTGATCCTTATTTTAGGAAGTTGTCAAGTATCTCTTGGTGCTTTTGGTGGCAGAAAGGCCTTCCAGGGCAGCAGTGCTGTTATGTGCTTGTTGTATTTCACCTCTGAGGAGGCACGTCTCACTGTGAGCGTGTTTTGTAGTGTAGTTTCAATGTAACACACTTTGTCCTTCAGGATTAAAAGCCTTTCATAAACGTAAAATCTGATCTGTTTGTTTTGCTTTTGGAGTGCCCTGGTTTGTATGAATGCCAGTTAGAAGGTTGTTGTATTCATAAAGGCTTGCTTTCCCTAATTTTACACCTTTTTGGCCTGACTGATTGGAGCACATGCTGCAATCTGCAGTGCATATGTCAGCCTCAACATCATTACACTGTGGATGACTGTAAAAGACCCCACTTTATTTAAGGACTTGATAGAAGTTTTAGGGGATGCACAGAATACCTCAAAATGCATAAACCCACCTTCTCAGCATCCTGGCTTTGTCATCCCCAAAATGATCCATCCCTAGGATCACACAGATCCCACTGCCTTGCCTCCAGGCTCATTCTTTTGCTGATGAATGGGCTATGAACTTTGTTAACCATCTTTTTGGAGCAGTCTTGCTTGTCAGGTAGTGACAGGACAAGGGGGAATGGCTTTAAACTGACAGAGGGGAGATTTAGATTAGACACAAGGAAGAAATTCTTCACTATGAGGGTGGTGAGGCACTGGCACAGGTTGCCCAGAGAAGCTGTGGCTGCCCCATCCCTGGCAGTGTTCAAGGCCAGGTTGGATGGGGCTTGGAGCAACCTGGTCTAATGGAAGGTGTCCCTGCCTGTGGCAGGGGGGGTGGAACTGGGTGATCTTTAAAGTTCCTTCCAACTCAAACCATGCTATGTTCTATGATGATCCTATGAAATGTTTGAATATATGAGGCTATGTGCTGTGTGTTTGTGCAAGGCGAGTCACCCCGTGTGGTGGGCGGTGTTGGAAATTTTCCTGATGACAGCTGTCTTCTCAGGCACACCACTGTTGAGACAGGTTGCATTGCTCTTTAACTGACAGCCTGTCAGAATCACAGCTGAGTGCTAGAATTGATTTCAGTGGGATTTAACTTGTCTGGAAGCTTTGGTTAGGTGTACCTCAGATTGCTTGTGACTGAGGCGGTCTCAAGAGCTAAATAGCTAAACATAGTGGCCCCCTCATGTGAATAAAGGCTGAAAGATTTTGTTCAGAAGATACCAGGGCTCTTTCTGCAATGATGTGTAATGACAATATGTTCTTTCCCTCCTCTCCAGCCTTAGCAAAAACTGAAACAGTAAAATCTTTCAGCATGGCTTCACAGAGGGCTTTACTGTAGGGATGCTGGGGAGGGACTGTTCATTAGGGACTGCAGTGACAGGACAAGGGGTAATGGGTTGAAACTTAAACAGGGGAAGTTTAGGTTGGATATAAGGAAGAAATTCTTTACTGTTAGGGTGGTGAGGTACTGGAATGGGTTGCCCAGGGAGGCTGTGAATGCTCCATCCCTGGCAGTGTTCAAGACCAGGTTGGACAGAGCCTTGGGTGATAGGGTTTAGTGTGAGGTGTCCCTGCCCATGGCAGGGGGATTGGACTAGATGATCGTAAGGTCCTTTCCAACCCTAACTATTCTATGAGTCTATGGTCCTATAAGTTGTGCTTGGTCTGCCTGATAACCACCTGCAGGGAGGTGACTGGCTTGGTGGATAAGGGAAGAGGAGTGGGTGTTGTCTGCCTGGGTTTTGACATTGCCTCCTGTACCATTCTTGTAGAGAAGCTGATGGATGAGCAATCAGTGAGGTGGATTGAAAACTGCTCAATTGCTGAGTGCAGAGGGATGATCATGATACATCACATCTAGCATCCAGTAACTGGCAGTATATCCTGAGGGTCAATACTGGGTCTAGTCTTGTTCAACATCTTCTTTAATGAGTCCTGTTCAGCATCTTTATTGACGTGGATATGGGCACAGTGTACCCTCAGCACATTCACAGGTGATGCAGAACTGTGAGGAGCAGCAGATGCACCGAGGGTCATGCTGCCATCTAGAGTGATCCCAGCAGGCTGGAGAAGTGGGCTGTCAGGAACATCGTGAAGTTCAGCAAAGGGAAGTGCCAAGTTTCACGCCTGGGGAGGAATAACCCTGGATGTTCCTGGTGGACCCTAAGTTGAAGATTAGCCTTGCAGCAAAGAAGGCTAATGGGATTCTGGGCTGCACTAGGAGTCTTATCAGCAGGTAGAGGGAGGTGATCCTTCCCCTAATGGGTCCAGTTCTGGGCTCCCCAGTGTAAGACAGAGATGGACATACTGAAGAGAGTCCAGCAGAGGGACATGAGAATGATTAAGGGGCAGGAGTGCCTCATGTATGAGGAGAAGCTGAGAGAGCTGTGGCTTTTCAGCCTTGAGAAGAGAAGGCTCAGGGGGAAGCTTATCAATGTGCACAAACACCTGAAGAAAGTGTGTAAAGAGGACACAGCCAGGCTCTTTTCAGTGGTGCCCAGTGACAGGACCAGAGCCAATGGTTATGAACTGAAACACAAGAGTTTCTGGCTAAACAAGGAAAAAACCTTTTCTGCTGTCAGGGTGGCCAGTCAGTGGAACAAGTTGCCCAGCAGTTGTGGAGTCTCCATCCTTGGAGGTATTCAAAAGCTCTCTGGACATTGTCCTGGGCAACCAGTGCATGGTGACCCTGCTTGAGGAGGGGTGTTGATCCAGATGACCTCCAGAGGTGCCTGCCAACCTCAGCCCTTCTGTGAATCTGTAATACTGTGAGCTGTCTGTGTGAACATATGGTTCTTATGTGATTCAGTCCCAGTTTGGCTTGGTATGAAAATAAATGTGTTTTGATTTTCTATTTTTGTTTAAGTTACAGAGCAGATTCTGCTCTTTTACTCTGTTCTCAGTAGGATGATTAATTTAGATTCAGGGCTTCTACACCTGTGCAAAGTAGAATAAAGAGGAGGGAGGCACAGCCTTTTTGTTTATTGTACTTGACCACGTGTTGCATTGTAACTCGACTCATTAGAGACTCATTAACATCCATTATACTTATGACTGCTTTGTAAACAATGCTAATGCAATAAGACTTCAGAGCCTAATTCCCTCTAGAGCCCTTTGTAACTCCTAGCTGCAACTTTCTCTCTAGCTGAAGTGGAAGAGAGTACCCCTGTGAGAGATTTGTGGGCTCTGCAAAGCCGACCGATTTAGTAATGCCATAGTTCAAGCATCCTGTTATTATGAACCCTCAGGAAAGCAATATCCTTTGGGTCAGTCCAGCTTTGTTCTGGCTTCCTAGAGATGAAATGGACCAAGCATTGCTCCCTGTTACATTGGCTTCCAGAGAACTATTTCTGAAGTGCGCCCTTGTTGCTAATTCTGTGTGATTTAAGATGTTGGGACTGCATCATGGACAGGCTGTGCCCAGCTTTGTAAGCTTAAGAACTGGGCTTGTAACAATCATGGCACAAACGCAGAAAAAGAGTCTAGGTGATGGGAACCATCCTTCCATTTCCCTTCCTCTACAGAAACAGTGAGGTGGTAATGGTGATCTTGCACATTGCACCAATGGTTGCCTTTTGTGAGGTTTCAGTTTATGGCAAGCAGAATAAATGCAGGATGACCAAATTTTTTAAGGCAGCCAGTGTAAAGTGACACTGTGAAAGAAAAAAACAGACAGGGACTGATGCCTCAGGGTTCCTGCAAAGTCTGGTGTGTCTCCCAGGCTAAGGCTGCAGCCCTATCCAGTTGCCTTTTGCATATTCGTTATTGTTGGTTGGGTGGATGGCTTTCCTGCTGGCTCTTTTTCTTGGATGCTGAGTGGCTCTTGTCACTGGTGGATGAATTATCACTTGTTTTTTTTTTAATCCTATAGTAGCTTTGAGTAATCTAGTGTCTTGCACATCTCATTTACTCTAAGAGAGGAGATTGATACAATCTGAAGGGGAAGTCTGGGACATGAAACTGGGAGGCATTGTTCTGTTTGATGCTGGGAAAAGATGCGTTGCAGGAGTTAGAGGCTTTCCATTGCTACCTGGGCTTTTTGTCCTGTGAAAGTCTTGCCTTTTCTGGCTGAGCACTGGCAAACATCCTGCTTCTGGAAAGTTTAGGTTGTCCTTCTTCAAGTAAAGGATGCTGCAAAGAAACATCTCCTGTTTGTGAACTCATGGCCCTAAGGCAATGCCAGAGGCTGTGATTACATGTCAACATGCCAGATTTCTCAAAATCAAGTGTGAAATGAGACTGCATGTCCTGATAGTGAAGCAATCACTTCTTGCACATACTTTTCTGCAAAAGGGTCAAAAACGTGACTGTTAAATGCAAAAACCTCCTTTAAAAGCTGACAAAGTATTTTGGGTAAGCATCACTCTCTGCTCACCCTTTTGTTTGCTTATTCCCTAGTGCACCACTATCTAATGTCAGAGAGAGGATAACAGAGACCTGGTCCAACCTCATAGGGCGGTTCTGCTAGAAGCGGGTAGATCTGACACATAGATATCAGTTGGTGACCAAGTATTTCTCTCATGAGTCCTCCTTTATGGGTAAAGTTAAGAGTGTGTTGAAACCCCAGCATTCATAATTCCTCATTCATACCCCAGCATTCATAATTCAAGCCCCCAGACTGTTAAAGTAAGTGAAAAGTCAGGAGCTTTAAATTGTCAGTGATAATAATAAGCCATCAGAAGGTGGGTTATTTCTGTGGTTTTCTAGTTTTGGTGTTTTCATTCTCTAGCCTTTATGGCTCATGTTTTTGAGCATTTCTCGTAACTGTTAGAGTAGAAATGTAATTTCTGATGAAATCCATGGATTCTGAAGCAGAGTTGTAACCCACCAAACAGCATTAGAACTGCTAAGTGAAAACAGTGTGGTTTTAGGAGCACTAGAAAGGGTGTCGAGGAGTGTTCACACTTGTAGCAAACAGGAAGGTTTCTTCATCTTGCACACGTAAGCATCTTCACTGGGGTGAGAGCTCACCCTTTCCTCCTGTGTGAACCTTCAGATTTTGTGTGGCACTGTGGGGAGATTAGGGGTTGGCTACTGCCCTCTAGTGATCTTCACCATGACCTGAGGGCTCTAACGCGCGTTTTCTCTATTCAAGTTGCTAAAAATCAGCTTTGTGTGTGATCGGATGCATGAAATCCTGTATTATGATGCAGTGCCTGACTCAGAAGACCTGAGGACTTACACCAGGTGACACTATGGACTGTCCCTAGAGCAGGCACTAGCTGATACAGCGCTAAAAATATAGTGAACGCAGTCCAAGCATGCTATGTTAGACATTTATATTATCGCCTAAGTTAGTTCTTTACCAAGTCTTTGCAAATTGATATACCTTGCTTTGAATAGATTTTTTTTCCTTTAATAAAAATCTTGCTGCATTTTAAATGCCACTTTTTAATAATAAGCAAGTCACTCTACTTTCAAAATTATAATAATTATTATAATAACAATTCTTGGGAAATGCTGTAGCACAAAATCACTGAAAACTACAGTATTTGGTTCAAAATAATGGTTTAATTGAGAATTCTGTGCTAGAATGAGCAATTGCCTGATGGTTAAGTAGTTGGATATGTGTTTTTTTGCTCAAGTTATGGATGCTAGGTTCCCTGTCTATGTCCTCATCAAGTTTTATACCCAATGCAAGTGTTGTCTGAGCAGCGTTCTGCTGTTGGCATTAGAGGGCAGTCTTGAGGGTTTATTTGATTTTTGCCTATTAGTCTGGCTAGGAACTGATTTAAAGCAGGCTGGCATGTGGCTATTTTGCTCTACTACGCAGGCTAAATGCAGTACCAACAATAAAGGAAAACTGTCTCATTAAGCCAAGGGCCTACCTATGTTGCTCATCAACATGCTTATTGTGGTGAACATCAACAACCACGGCTAGGAACAGTGAGTAGTTCTGCAGGTAGAGTGACTGCAATTACGAGATCCTTAGCTCGACCAGCATGTTGATCTAATTGGCCTATATAATAATCCCACAAGGAGAAAGAGCCACCTTTACTTTTATCCTGGAAAACTAATTGAGTGTCTAACAGCTTTGACTTGTTTTCAGCAACACAACCTAATGAAATGAATGTGCTTAAATTCCCTCCAGTTACACAGACCACTCCAGGTTTTGATTCAGGGACACAAGACCATCACACGTATGAACAGCGTGATGAACAGTGTGATGAACAGAGCTTGTTTGCTCTGTCACACCTTTTGTGCTCTTGCTTCTAGGCCAATGAACATTGCTTGCCATCATCTTCAGGTACAACGTCTTCATATTTCATCACTTTTCCTCTGGAATTATGTAGGGCAAAGGTTACTAAAGTTCTTGGCATCTGCTGTATGATGTAGGAGGAAGTAAGCAGCAGCAGAGTCGCTCATGCAATCTACTGATATTTTTGGACATACGTTTGGGTAATGAAATGTTCACTTTATCTGCTGCTCAGGCTGCTTCCTAGAGAGTGAAAATAGCCTGTTAAAAAAAAAATAAAGAAGTCTTTGAGGCAACTTTATAAAATCAAACCTTACAAAGGTATGAGGATAGTCTGCAAAGCCCCGATTTGTATGACTTATAAGGAAATGTTCTGGAGCAAATAGAAAGCAAATGATTTTTCATGAGCATGAGATTGTCAGAGGATAGTGATTCGTTGTTCAGCTGAAGGAAGAGAAAGGGTAAAAAAAATATGGGTGGAAAAAATGGTGAGCTAAGGGGAGTGTGTTTCAGATCCTGAATCACTTCTGTGTAAGCCATGCTGACAGCTACTCTGTTTTTTTGAGGATTGTTCCAAATTCATCATCACTTGTCTTGAAATGAACTTGAATGGTCCCAAAAATAGCTTGGTACTGGAGATGCCCGTCTTTCCAGTAATTTCCCTAAGATGTCATAAAGATTACTGGCTATGCAAAGCAATCCTCTACCCTCATCTCCATGGGAAGAACTGCATCCTCTCAGTTTCTATGATTTCCAGTCTGTTCTAGCTATCTTTGAAGATAACCCCATTTATGACTGACAGCTGCAGAGGTAGGAAGGTCTCCTGTCCTCTAACCTAATAGGTGAGCCATTCAAAAAGATGAACAGGGATCTCGCCAAGTGCTGTGTCAACAGAGCAGATTTTTCCAGGTGATAGGGTAAGGCAGCAACTTGAGGATCCCTATAACCTGGCTAAATCTCAGAAAGGTCTCCTGACAGCATCTTTCTCCTGCTGCCTATAGATCTGTGCAGAAGGAGCCTGATAAGAGTTTTCCCCGCTCTGATAAGAGTCACACTGATTCTGGCAAAAGCCAGGAATCTGGAGAAACCCAATTTCCACTAAAATCAGCCCACAGTAATGCATTTCATAGTAGATAAAGAGGAATTTCTTAGGTATTTTCATGAGTGCAGCATCTGAAATGCGAAAATCCTGGTCACCTTGGACGAATACGTGCTCCAGGTGCATCAGTCAGCCTGCAGTATGTGTAACAGTTCTGAGGACAACCAGAAGTCCATAGGAGAATTGTTCCAAACCCTTGGAAACCTAATAAATGGCAGCTTAATGAAGCAATAGACTCTGCTAATGCCTGAGCACATCCCACATTGTTGTTTATGTGGAGGCACTTGCAGATGTTTGGCATAGAAGTTGAACATACAAAGAAAACATATTGCACTTCAGCAGAGTGTGTGCTGTCACCTAAAAACACACAGTGGAAGGAGAGAAAGAGTTTATCCCAGGAACAATGTTTTAGCAGGCTTTCTCTAGCGTTATCATGGTTTGCAGAGCTCCATGTTTCTTCATGCTGTCTTCAGACAGTCTTCCTTCTGCCCTGCTCCTGGCTGCCGGTGTGCACTGCCTGGGAAGAGAGAACCTTCACTAATAACAATTAACTGAAAAAAATGAAATTAAATTTTCAAAATAGATAAAAATAAAACTTAACTTATCTGACTTTAATCCTTGCACCTGAATCGCTGCATTATCCTTTCTGCCTCATTTGGCAGCTGGCAATCCCAGGTGAAGAAACCAGTTGAGGAAGGAGTCTTGTTGCGGCAGATGTGATTTACAGGGCTGGGCTGGGTTGCACAAGCTCCTGCTCCACTGGGGAGGCCAATGGGGACACCAGCAGCTTACCCCACTGCTCCAGGAGCAGGCTCTCTTGCTTGAATAATTGAATAACAAGGGAGAAGGGCAATGAGAGATAAAAATTAAAGCTGGGGGAGTAACTGGTGCTTAAACAGTGAAAGTTTTTCTCTTGTGCCTGCTCTGCACAGGGCTGTGTAACAGCTGCTTGTGTGTAGGTGGTGAGCTTGCAGGTCTAGCACCTTGGTAGGTGCCTGCTGCTAGCTCAGTTCTCTTAGCACAGAGCCCCAGTGTGAGGAGACACTGCACATCAGCAGAGAGGAACACTGCATTTTAGGAACAAGGCATCCAGGGAAATTTTGACAACCATTTTATGCTGATGGAGTAAATCATGGTTAGCACCATTAACAGATATGTAGGATACCCCGTGGCAGTTGTAAGTAGTAGGGAAGGGAATATCATCAAGTTCCTCCAAGAAAACTGTTTCCCCAGCATTTTTTTTTTCGTTTTCCATTCCCTTTCTGTCCTCTCTTTTGGAATCCCTCCCTCCACTTCTTCATTCTCCCACATGGAGCCAGGATGTACACAAGCAGTCTTTTGCAGATTGCTGTTCTTTCTGGTTAGTGTTTTTATGGAGGTGGAAGTCACAGCTTCCCCTGTTTGTGTTGGACCTGTGACCAAAAACCCATAACAAACTTGTATTTGCTTGACAATTAGGAAACCAGGCTGTCTAAAGATGGTATTGGTCCTGGGTAGTCTCTTCCAGAGCAAAACTAATTCTATTACACAATCACTGTGCCTTTTGACCCCAAAACAGTCCATCTGAATCTATTGGAGTAATTTAATTAGCACCAGAGGGCATTAAATTATGTCTCTGATGGCGCTGAAAGCCTCTGTTTTCACATGGTGGCAGTTTCAGCCAGTTCAGTGCTTTTATTTAGACCTGCATGTTAGTCTGCTTGATTTTCTAAGCACAGAGTTAAAACACCAAAGTGTCAGTAAAACCTTCTTAATGGCTGTAGTGATTTTTTGCATTGAATGAATATTGATTTCCAGGAAAAAGGCAACTTTATTTTTTAAGGCAGCTACTGTCTGCAGAGGACTGTGGTTTTTCAGACGTGTGGAATCAAAAGGTTAAATTCAGCTCTACTGTATTGCTTCTGAACTTACTGAACTTACATTAGGGATAATTTCGAGCAAAGGTTTTTGGACAGCTGTCAATCTGCTCTGCTCTTTAACCTCGGTGTTACAAAAGCTCTAAGCTAGGTCTTGGGGATCAGTTTGATAACTGAGAGAGATTTCTTCTTTGATCACAGCTACTGAGTACATAAAAGGCTACATGAGCTGCACAAACATCTTCTAATGCTGATGTTCAAGCACGAGCTATTGCCAGACAGGTGTCAGAAGGATCTGTAAGTGATCCAAAAGCCAGGGAATGTGTACCATGCAGTAGGACATGGGGCAGGGAGCCCACAACTAGCACCAGCTGAGATGTACCCTTGGCTGTGCTGTATGGAGGTGCCAGTTGCTGTCTGGGGAGTAGCAGAGCCTGTTAGCCAGGTTGGGCATCTTGGTATCATGCTATATGGCATATCTGGGACATACCTGGGAACATTAATGTGCTACTGCTCAGGAGACCGCGAAAGATCAGCTCGTGATCGTATTACAATATTTGTTACATAATACTCAACTTCTTTTTTGGGTTTTTGTTTTTTGCAAAGCTATGGGATTCCAGAAAAGAAAAAGAAACAGCTTTCATTCATGAGTTTTATACAGACATTCTTCACTGGAAGAAGTTTGTTTACTGCATCATGAAGATACCTTCTCTTTCATTCAAAGCACTTTTTTTATGTGCTGCTGTTGTGTTATGTGCAGCCTGTTGGAGAGGAAGGAAAAATACAGCCTCAGGCAGAAGAGGCAAAGGGAGAAGGAGGGAGACATTAAAAGAAAATTTAGGAAGAAAACCAGACTGAGTTTCTTGATTTGATCTATTATTCTAAGGCATAATTGTTCAAAGAAGCTGCATTAAGAGAGTCACCTTTAAACACCCTGGGCAGAAAGCTCAAGGGAGCACTGTAGGAAATTGTCCAACCCTGGTAAAAGGGAGAAGTACATTGCTTATTGAGCAATTTGCCATTTGTAATCCTTGTTAAATTTCACTCTGATCACTGAGCACTGATTGGATGCGATAGCCAAAGTCCTGCATTTTTCAAGTCAGACAGCTCTCCCTCTTCTTCTGAGAACTATATTTTCCAGTATTATTTTGAGGCTTCAGGTGCCTTTATTTAGCAGTGTATATTTCAGTCTCTGGACACACAGAAGTGTATTTTGTAACATGCTTGCTGAAGGCAAGTTGCCAGTATTCAGTATCCATTAAGATGTATGGTCAGAAAGTTCAGGGTTTTTAGAAGTTTGAACCAGATGAGCTCAGGTACTTGTTTAAATATTTTGCTAAATAAGGCTGCATCAAAGACTGTTTCTTCTCCAGTGGAATTTGTACTCTTAAATCAGTGCGAGATGTTTCTCAGTGAGGTGCTTAACTTCATAAGCAAATAGCCAAACAGCTAAATAAGCTATTCCTGAAGGTTCTTTGTTTTCCTGTGGTTCTCGGAAAACAGCATGCATGGAAGGTGATACAATCTGACCTCTAAATGCTGTCAGGATTGGTAAACAATCCAGGGTATCTCCCACAGAATAGGAAAGCTCTTCCAACAGATACAGGCTTGTTGCAGCAATACTAGGTTTAGAATAAATAGTGGATTTGAGTTTTTCCAGTATCTGACCACTTTTTACTGTTCTTTTGCTAGAAAATCATGTTTTCTCTGTCTGACCTTTTCACTATTTGTGGGTTGTATTTGAAAAGGAGCTTTGAGCCTCAGCCCAGGTGTCCCACTGGAGAAGCAGGGTCCTGACCCTTCACTTAATCACAAGGATGCCTTGCGCAATGCTAGAGGTAATTTACATCCCTCAAAACAGGATCCAAGGTTGAGCCACTTTTGTGCTGCAGCTGGGTTGTTACTCTTGCCAAACACAGAGGAGACAGTGGCTGCCTTTCTTCTTGTCACCAATGCACTGGTGCCTGCATTCCTTTGAGTGGCTTTTCCTACATGGTTTTTCCTTGTTTCTTGATTGGGTACTTTGACTTCTACAGATCCATTTCAGCTTTTCAAGTCCTGTACAGTTGCTGTTCATCCTTTCTAATGCATCATGCTAGGAATTAGGATCCTGGTCCCTCCTGATGAAACCTGTGCTAATCCTGAGCATTCTTCAGATGCATAATAAGGCACTCAGAAATGCTGGATAGATTATGCCGTGCTAGCAGATTTGATGTTTTAATGTGGCGTTTGGTCCAGACTAGCTCATCTGACAGCAGCAGCTCACAGTTCATAAGAGTCCAAACAGCATGTGTTTGACTTGGATTGCAATGTCAGCCAGGTCTGGACTCTGCTCTTCACTGGCCTTTCATTCTGTGTGCTGTACAGGTTTGTAGTCTAAATCACTAATAATCTATTTGAGGATTTATAAGTCAACATTTTCCAAGGGAGCATAGGGAGAGGGAGGCCCTTTCACCAAGAGCTCGGAGTACTAAGAGTACAACAATGCTGACACATGAAATACAGAAGACTTTGGCACTGGCTATCTTTCCAGTGCATTCTCTGATTTCCTGTGGACTTTGGCACTGCTTTCCTTCAAGTCTCTGTGACTGACATCTGCTTTCATCTGCTGCTTCAGATTCTCCTGTGTAAAGTTGTTCTGTGTCAGTGTGATGTGGGTGCGCTTCTTTGGCTGGGAAATTTTCTTTGTCCTAAGTTCATTCTGAATCTCTCTGTAGCATCTTGCTAAATGTTGTCTTGTCTGATATCTGAGTCATGTCTCCTTTTAGAGGTCCACCGAGCTTCTCAAAGGTAGCTCTTCTTGCACTTAAAAGCATACCGCTTACAGGTCTCAATTTTATGAGGCACCTTACTCATAATTCTTTTGTATAACATTGCACAGTTGGCTTCAGCTGCCTTGGTTAACTGGAAGCTCCTTCAAATACTTTTTGAGCTGCCTGCTAGCAGAAATCAGACTAATTTTTGACTGCCATAATTTCTGCTGGACTCAGGGCTTGTAGGTAGAACAGAGGTGACATCCTCTCCAAGGCAATTCTTCTGGTTTCTTTTCTTGGTTCAGTAAACATTAGGAGTCAGGTCTCTGACAGAGATCTGTGTCTTTTGGTGTCTGGGCTCTCCCTGTGCAGCACTAGGACCTATTTTACAGCAGCCTAGTAAAGATCTGTTTCCCTACGAGAGTGTCTTGCTTTTGCCCTCTCACTCAGTACATGGATGTGACAGGCAGTCCAGTGAGGACTGGAGAAAAAAAAGATGGTGTGGTGGCTCAGAAGTGATTGAGCTGTGAAGAAGATGAGGCAGGACGGATGTATTTTGTTTGGTAACAAGGTGAGATGGCCGGTCCCTGGAAGACACTGATGGACAGGTAGATGTTTTTAGTGGGGTGGTGTGTTTTATTAAGGAGGACTTCAAGCAGCAAACCTGGTTTATTTTGACATTTCAGCACTGAAAGATAATATTGATACACCTACAACCATACCTCCTTATTCTGTTTCTCTGGTGCTTTAGGTATTTGTTTTCCCTTTTGAGGTGTAAAAAAGAAGACGAATGCTAACCCAAAATGTAGTGTAAATTTGTAATGTCTTAGGAATTACTTCTTAAGATAATACCTGGTGGGATGCTTGGAAGTATTGCCATTTCTTTTGATCTATGCCTTGCAACTAGAGACTGTCATGGTTAAGAGGTGTGGTGATATTTAGACCAGTTTGTTTACATCATTTGAAAGTAGCCTTTAAGCTAGGGACTTAGCATTTTGCTGTTACTGAAGACAGTGTCATTGAAATCAGGAGTTGTACCTGAATACATATTACCCTGTTTGAGTCAGGCTGCACTTGGCATTTTAGATAAAATAGAAACATTGTAATCTGAAATTTTCACTAAAAGGTCTCTAAATGTAATAAGGGATTTTAAGAACACGTGGGTGTATTTAGACCTTAAATGTGTTTAAGAAAAACATTGTTTAAAAATGCCATCATGTTATGGGGCTACACCAGATTTGGGGCACCACTGCCTGCATTTGTGTGAATCTCTGTTTTATATGGAATTGCAGCGTTGTTTACAGATGTTTTACAACTAATGTGATACAAATAAGCTTTACAAGCAGTAGACATATATGATCTGTTTCAAAAGGATAATAGAGTTAAAACTGTATAAACTGGTGTGACGTGCATGGTTTTCCTCAGCAACACATTGAGAACATTTTGTGGCTTGGGATAAAGACTGTTAGAAGGATTTCAGTGGGACCACGAAGGCGCCTTAACTGCCAGACAGCTGTGCAGGGACTCCTCCAGTCTTTGACTGCGTTGTGTAAACCTAGGCTGATCTGGTTAGCCTTTAGATATATGGGCCCACCTATAAATTACAGTACTAGTAATTATATTTATGTGGGCCCTCAGCCAACAGTGAGAAGCATGGGTGAGTTAGCATGTTGAAATGTGCAGATGTGAACATTAATATGCAAGAATGTTTATGTTTCTGTGTGTTTTCCATCAAAATCTGTGCTTGTCTTACTCCTGGGAGACCTGAGGTTTTTGGTTTGTTAGGCTTTTTTTGAATGCAGAATCAGTTAATGGGCAGCCTATGCAGGTTGTACCATTATTGTGAAAACGAGAGCCAGTTTTTGTAACCTCCTCCCTTCTTTATTAGGTTCTCTCTTGCCTCAGTGATCCTGTCATTATCTGTACCAATGGGAGCAGAGCAATCCTATTTTGTCCCCTCAGGGCACCTCAGCATTTGTGAATGGTTAACTCTGATCTCAGATAACTGGTTGCTTTCTTGCAGAAAGCCCAAACCAATGCCATTATTTTAACCTTTTACCTATATAAATTTCCCCATAACAACTATGGTTCCCTCTGCTCTGTCTCCCTTGCATGCCGAGTAAAAGATTTGCCATGTAATCCCAGCAAATATGTAACATCTGTTATATGCAAAGGACATACACTCACTCCCTGCAAAATACTCTTCTCCCTGACACATTATTCTGGAGTTGTTGCTGCTTAAGAAATGCAGAGATTACCCTTTTAAGCAGTTTTGCAGTTTATGGATGGGTGTCTGTTGCTCCAACATGTAATGTCACAACGAGATTGGCAAAGACAGCCTGAAAGAGAGCATGGGCCTGAATTGCTACAAAAGTCTGATGAAATGCTGTGGAAAAAGCAGTGTTGCAAGGCAGGCAGAGGTGAGCCACAGGCACAGCACTGGGACTGCAGAGAGGACAAGTCCAGGACACAGGAAACTCAATCAGAACGTGTAAAAGTCAGAAAGTCTGACTCAAATGTGAGAAGCTGTGCTGCACCCCTCTTGCTGGTGACCCTGAGAAAGGAGCCCAGCTAAGCCTAGCTGTACAGATCTAATGTGATCTGCAAGGTCAGGATGCATCTTAGATGTCTTTTGTTGATCAGTGTGTTTAAAATATGGCTTGCATCCACAGCAAGCTTCATGGACCTGACCTCATCTGCTCAAAGGAACTTTATAGAGGCTGATGGAATTTTATGGGAAGGGCACCTGGACTGTCTTGGCTGCTCACATAGGGATGTGGCCACAGAGTTTGCAGGGACATGACAGGCTGAGCTTTTATACTGAAAATGTCAAAAGGGAAAAAGAAAATGTCATGGTGAGTAAACAGTGAGGTGGAGAGCTGAAACTGTTAAAACTGATGCAAATTTATGATTAGTTTTACTGAGCTGCAGGAGAAAACACAATGACCTGCAGATCACGGGTTTGAAATTTCTGCCTGCCGAGCCAGGAATTAAAACAGTAATTGTTTAGATACAATTATTTTCAGCATGAAGGCTGTTGCTTTCAAGGAACACTGCTATTCTGCTTATCCATCTTAAGATTCCCGCACAATCTTCTCCCTTCCTCCCACTTAGCTTGAGGGCCAGTAAGACAGTTGAGCAAACCAAATACTTAAAATAGGAAGGAATTATGTTCTTATGTAAAGCAGCCAAGCTGTGAAATGTTCTGCCATAAGTGACTGAAATGTTGTTGTTAATTACTGTAGTGCCGGGAACATTGCTCTTGGACCAGGTGCTAATAGGTTCTGAGCAAATATTCCAACCCCAAGGAGCTCAGTCTGGGACAAAGACTAAAGGCCTTTTGGCAGGGTAGAAGGAAACCGAGAAGCTGTAGTCCAGCTTGATAGGTGGTAGTCCTAGCACACCTTTATTAAAGGCTTTTCTGAAGACCTTCTTAATGCAGTGCATTAAGAAAGCATTGACATGGGAAGAAGTAGGAAAATACAGGAACATCTCAGGAAGGCTGTAAGTAAGCATGGCTGTCAGTATTTGGGAAAGAGTTTTAGGATTGCAGTGGGAGGGGAAAATGGCTAGTTTAGGACCTGGGCAAGGGGAGGTGATGGGAGAAGTTGTGAGCTACATCCATCATCTACATAGGACTCACAAGCGCAAGTGAGGAGTTAGAGGAAAGAGCAGTGCATCAGGGAGCAAAGGCTTTTAAGCATGTAGGGGAGCAGCTGGTCCTGTACAAAGCAGTGAGTCTGGGAGCATGATACCCAGCTGATGTACTGGGCCCCAGCAGAAAAGGAGCAGCTGGGGTTTAAAGCTCCTTTTGGGACTGCTTGCTTGCCCAAGGAAGAGCCCTGTAGAATAGCTGCACTTGTAGCTAGTGGTTCCCCTCTGGATTATTTTGAGGGAAGCACTGATGCTTGCTCTAAAAGTATGCTGAGATATTTTGTCCAGGGATTTGAATACTCTTTTTCCTCTCTTGTTTATGGAATAAGCTCTGGCTGACAGATTTTGTTTGTTTACTTTGTTTTGGGGGTGGTGCTGAGATTGTTGTGATTTTTCTGTTTTGTTCTGTTGTAGTAGTGGTGGCATTTGTTATCCTAGGCTGGAAGCAAGATCTGGCCCTGTGAAGATGAAAAAATTCTGATCTGGAGGATAAACGGAGAGTTGTGGAGAAATTGATATGGTTAAATTTTCTTGGATTAAATCAGCAACATTTTGTGCTAAAAGAACTTGTGGAGAGGCATAGTATTAGAGGAGATGGTGTCTCTTGAAGAGGAAGGAACACTGTTGTGATGAGGAGGACTACCCTTGCTACAGGATTTCTCTCAGAGATGGTCTGTAGCATCAATGCAGGCAACAGGTGTTAGGCGGAAAGAAGTGTACTGGGTTAGGTGGAAAGAAGTTGAAATAGGAGGGAAGGGGAATGGAGTCAAAAGTATAAGAGGACACAGAATGGTGAGAAAGAGCACTATGATAATCGATAAGAGAAGGTGAAGCCAAAAAAGAAGAGCCAATGTGTACTCATTTCTTGCAAATCAGATCTTACAGGATGAAGGAGTGTCTCAGGAAAAGGCTTAGGGAGTTGGTGGCCAAAGAGCATGCATACATTGGATGAGGAATTGGAGACAAACTGTTTGCAAAGGACATCTTAGTTCAACACCCTTCTTTGGAATGGTATATAAAAGGGCTGTGAATTAACTTGTGATAATGGTAAGAAGGATGGGGTGGTTGCTCGAGCAGAAAATGGGACTGCTGTGGATGATTGTGACAAATTGAGAAGACAGAGGAAGAAGAGTTTTGAATCAGAAGGCTGGTGGGAGAGAGTTACATGAAGTTTAGATAACTGCATGGCAGAGAAGAGAATGTACGGGTCTACATGAGGATGATGGAGATAGTGGGGATTGCAAGCAAGAGCAATAGAGCAAAGACTACCTGCCTTCTTAAGTCTGTTCTCCTCCCTTTCTTGGGTTTGATCCAAGCTAAGAAGTGTGAGAAAAACTAGATGCTGTACTGGATTTTCAGGTCAGGTTATATTTGTCTTTGTAAGTTTAGCGGCAGTGCTTGAAGGCAGAAGCCTTGAGTGTGATTAAGCATCCCTTTCTTGACTCATTTTCAAACAGAGTGATCCTCTTTCAGACAAATGGGTTGGGTTTTGGCATCATTTGGGATTAATTTAACTGCAAACAAAACAATGTCTGGTTTCCGTTTTGACCTCATGGTTTTATTCACTCTGAAGTTTTTCCTACTCGCTTGTGATTCCTAAACAGAGCAGGTATTTTCCCTTTGTCTCTCTGAAACCATTTTCTTATGACTGTTTGTGGAGTAAACTAAATGTGTAGATGCCAGATGTGAGATAAAATATACCTGTGATGACATGTAAGAGAGCCCTACAGTTGAGAGCACATACACTGATATGTTTCACTCAGCTTTCTTTAGAACCAAACTAAACAGATAGGACTAAGCAGTGAATTAGAATTAGTTTTGCAAGAATACCCATATAACAATTCCATAAACCAACTTAACAATACAAAAAGATGCAGAGAATGATACTAGCCTAGCACTCCCTTCCCCTTCTCTTTCCCAACCTGTCTTGAGATGAAATCTGATTTAATAAAATGGTATCTGCTAATATATAACAGCTCACAACAGCTGAATTCCTTTGCGTGAATACTCTGCTATTGGTTTATGATGTGATGCCAGCCTATTCTGAAACACTTCTAGTAACAGCCACACAGGAGAGATTTACGGATTTATCAAATGAAACCAATTTGAAAGCTATTTTAGTCTAATAATTTTGATTTCTTTGTGCAGATAAATTTTGAGGTTTCATGCAGTGACATGTCTGCTTGCACCACACTATGTCAAAACGTTGGAGAGTAGTAGGTACAAACACGTGTAAGCATAAAATTAATGTCACACCCAATCCACCACAAAGCCAATAAACGAATCAGGAGAGGTGATCCCTTTTGAAGGCCATAGTAAATACAGGGCATTTCTGTGCACTCTGATAACAGTTTATTGGAGTACCTCATCACTGTTAGGTAGCACCTGCACAGTGGTCTGCAAAGGAGGACTTGGTTGTTACCCAGTTTTAGAAAAGGGGAAGACAGGTACTGTCTTGGTCAGGAGTTCTGAGGTAACTTCAGGTCTCACGCTCATACCCGAATTCTGTTGCTTTATAGTGTGTTAAACTAGTTGCTAGTGTGGCATTAGATGCAAGCAAAGTTGACAGTTTCCCAAGGGTAGACAGGCATGGGCAAAAAGAATGGAAAAACTCCTGAAGAAGGAGTTAGGGAGACACAACACACCAAGCTGTTTTCTCTCCTCTTTTCTCCCCAGGTCAGCAGCACCATGCAAGTGATGAGAAGGGAAACAAGAATAGACTGAATACTGTGGGCACTCATGCATGCAAGGAGCTGAACTAGATCTCTAGCTGTTCCTGGGATCAGGAAACACACTTAGCTTTATTACTGCCAGTCTCTCTGAGGCAGCAGAGAGACTTCTGCCCCGCTGCTCTGTTGAATTTTGACCTCTCCAAAGGGGAGAGCAAAACATGCCATTGTGCTTCATCCTCAGAGCAAGCACAGCTCAGCTGTGCCTAGACTGCTGAGACCGACTGCTCGGGACCAACCCACGTGTGATTGGTACAACAGGGCCTTGCCAGAGCAAGGTCAAATCTCTGGCTGTATGTAAGAAGAGAAACCATTGGACTTGCAACAGTGAACTTCAGCACTGTACTTAGGGGTAATAGTTTGACTACAGACTTAAGCCGGCAGAAAATCTATGACCAAGGCAACCTTGGTTAGTGGAGCTCAGAGGACATAAATCATGCTCTGAAGCATTGCCTTTGGGAATGTTTGTAATGGCTTATTCTGCACCTTTCAGAAGACAGGCAAGGCACTTAAATGGAGTATTTGTTTTCTGAGGATATTCAGGATCAAAAAGAAGTCATGAAGCAATAAAATAACTTAATGAAAAAAGTATAATATAAAAGCATATCACCCTGTGTGACGTAATGTGAAAGTTGTCAATAACTGGTCAGCCTCACAAATTCGCAAAAGAAGGAATCCCTCTCAACACAAATATTTTCAGGACAATGTAGACATGTTTCAGGAGTGCAGTATGTCAGGAATAGACAATTTTCCCTACTACTCTGAGGATGTTATAACAACATCCCAAAAATGCAAAAGTTCACAGCCTTGGAAGTGGTCCATGCCTTATTTTATCTACCATTAGTTGATAAATGTCATCCTTTGATAAATATGTGTCACCCTAATGCAGAACAGATCAGGAGAACCAGATATGCCATGCTAGCTGAGCTCTACTAAACTACAGTGGTGTGGCCACCCCACCATTTTCACTCACTGTTCTGGAGCTGATGGCAGAAGGATTTGGTGACCTCTATGAAGTATAGTATAGGACGTATATGTGTAAAGTCTACAGATTCTGATGATTCCGTAGCAAGAGAGAGTGGCTTATAGATTAAATACATAGCCAAATGAGAAGTGTGCTGGAAGGGTTCCATCAAGAAGTCTGCTCAAAGCCTGTAAGATGTTTTCCACAAGATGAGAGCTGGCTGTAGGTGAGAGTGCCCTGCCTGGGCAGCAGGGGGGGGAGTGCCAAGGGCTTTCAGGTCATGGAGGTGTAGATTGTTTCTTGTTCAACATAAGCCTCTTTCAGAGCTACAGGAGCTGTCTTGTCCTTTCTACAGACTCTCTTCCTCCTGACAGCTGAAAGGGCAGTGTGAGATCAAGCACCTGATGGCTTGCTGTGAGCCAAGGTAGGTAGACTTTGCCTCCCATAGCTTGCCAGGGAGATGCTCAGTGGCTGTGAATCAACTACATGTGGGGTTGTAATTAACCCTTTTCAGTCCTCAAAGCCATGAGGGGCTGTGTGACTGCTTCAGTATTTCTGCAGTAGCTGCAAGCTGGGTAAAACTGTAATGATGAAATTGCTTGTAGGTTTCTAAGTGTAGATGTAGCACAGACAAAAGGCTTTAAAGCAATGCCTAAATGTCTCTCAGTCATGCTGGGCGCTGAGTGAATAAAAACCTTGCCACATCCCTTGCCATATGTACATATGACATTTAGCATGCTCTCCCAAGCTTGGAACAAAAATAACTTGGTGACAAATGGTCTTTATGTGATAATTTGTTGGTCTAAAAGCTGTATTTCAGTGATATAAATTACATCCAGAAATCTCTTAATGAAGTGAATTTTCTAGAACACGTGACTATTCCAACACTTGCGGGGAGGTGGTGAAAGAGTGGCTTACTTGAAATTCAGGGTTAAGATCCAGTTTAAGTTATTGGTGGTTCTGTAGAAGGGAGAAAGGGCAAGACTAAGTGTGAGACAGGCGGGATCACATTTGGATCACAAATCATACAGCAGTTTTGGAGTGCTGGTGGCAGTGCCTGGTGTCAGTGACCACGGCTTTCCATGGTGATATTGGGAAGGCATGTGCACCAGTTCAGCGTGGCTCAGGCACACTAATGCCACCGTGCCAGTAATAGCAGTGCACGGATCAGCTGAGAACATGCAGCTGCGTTTCCATCCAATGCACTAGAGCAGCTGACACAGAGTTTGTGGCATCTAGGCACTCTGATGTCAGTGTGAAAGAGGAGAGGACAGTACCTGAGCTAGCCCAAAGCCTACCACTGCAGTGTTAGCTTGTCACAGCTTCACACAGAAATTTGACCTAGCAAACCTTAGGCTGCCATGGCCTGATGCAAGGTAATTTTTGGTTCGATATCAGGAGTTGTGAAACTAGATTTATTGTTGGGAAACCACAACAATATCCATATCATCTAATATCTAGGGTGGTGACAAGCTGGTGTTATGAAAACCTTTTGAACACTTTGTATAGAAACAAAGATGGAATCAGTGCAGAGCAAGTGTTCATGAAACTGCTGGGGCAGCTTCTTCACTGCACCTAGTCTTTGCTGGGTGCAAGGGTGGATGCCCAGGTACATGCAGGCCTGGGTAGGGATAGAGGGCACTCCTTAGGAGAAGCAAAACTGGCCACTCTGCTTCAGGGAGCATTTCTCAGCTGTGCAGGTTATGCTTTTCAACTGCCTGTGACTGGAACCCTGGACTGTGTTCTAGCTGACTTCAGCGTGAGGGCATGACTACGATAATTCACCGGCAGCAGCAACCTGGAGAGCTCCCTGTATTGCAGTCACAAGAGCAGTACAGTCCTATACATCATCTGCATTTTGAATATGCATCTGTGCTGTACTGACTGCAGAGAAACCAAGGTGTCAGATAAGAGTATGTGATGACTGAAATGCAACTGCAGATCAAGGTTGCAGTGCAGGCAGACAGACAAAAAACAGGTAGAGCCTCTTTGTAATACAAGAACTTACTTTGTCCTTAGGAGCCAGGAGATTTGAATTACATCTATATTATGTGAATGAAGCATAGCTCACTCAAATGGCAAACCAGCAATGTTATTTTGAATTAAATATAGAGCAATTTTGTGGAAAATAAAGTCCAAAAGCATTCAAGAGGCACAGAGCATGTATGGGGTGTGGGGTGTGCTTGTATGCATGGGCATGACTGTGCTGAGGATGGAGAAGGGAGCAAGGAGCAAGGAGGGGCAGAGTTGATTGAATGTGAATAATGGGCTTGATTTCCAAGCTTTTCACCATGAAGCCTCTTCCAGACTGAAAACTTTCCTGTTCTTCCTGTCTAAAAGCAGATTTCATGGCAAAACAATTCCAAGACTTTGGCTGTCATCCAAACATACTTGGAGCTGTAGTATTTTAGCTGATCAGCAGGCTCCTTTAATTTTTCTGTCATGCAGCCAAGATCTTGCTGTATAAAGATAATCCCCGATTCAGCTTTACCATCTGAAATTACTTTTCCTTAGGAAACAGTGCTGTAGAAAAATAGTGTTTGGTCTTAGTGACTTTCTGCAGACTGCTAACTGATAAATCAGTGTGATTTCTATATATATCAGCTATATCTTGTCTCTTGATAGGAGTTTAACAAACTGATACTAAGTTTTGTGTAAAAATAGCAGGTGACAGATATTTATATGAATTTCTGTAGGCAGTAGAGAGGGAGATTCTTCATTGTAAATAGTTAAATAACTTTCAAAAACTCTCACTTATTAAACTGTCTGTTATTATGCATCTTTATTGTAACCAATAATAATGTGGGCTTGTGGGAATACGAAGTTGCAGACGGTACTGTTGCTACTTCACTTTTTGGTCTAGTCTGCATGTGTCTTGAATAATTTTCTGTTTAAGGGCAGGATCCAGACACCCTGATTCATAAAAGTAACCTGACTGCAGGCAACAGGGCTGATCCCTGTTAAACCATTTTGTCTGCAAGGGCAGGATCCACACACCCTGAAATTAACAGCAGTTAAGTTTGATGGTAATTAGAAAGTATTTATTCTGCTCTGTTTGATTTCTTTTTGGATTCATTGAGCTCAGCTTTCTTGTCCTGCATCACTAAAATCTGGGGAGGTGGCTGTGGTGAGCAGAGCCTTGCAGGGCTGAGTACTGGGGGCTGGATCTCTACACACTGTATGAGCTTAGACCAGAAGAGTTGCTTCTGGTGCAACACCCTCATGGTGCTGGGCAGGTGCTCCATGCCTGCGGTGAAAACAGAAGATTTCCAGTCTTTTTATTTTCTTTCTTTGGATGGGTGGTGGCAGGAGGGGAGCTCATGTCACTAAAATGAACAATAGTATAGAAAGGTTTAAGTCACTTTATGCATGACTGTTTGTGGATGTGGATTTTACCCCTTCCTCTGAGGCAATAAACTACATTGCTCAGAATCACAGCCTTTTGTGTCTGTTTTGCTTACTGATTATTCTGCAAGGCCTTGGTCTTTGATTGTCAATGCATGTTGTTTCCAGAAAGCAATAATAATTGAACAGTTGCAGTGGTCTGGATTACAGGCATCTACATTAGCTTGTGTTGACAACTACTTTATTGTGTAAGGTCCTATATAGTGTCTGTCCTTTTCAAGGACTGGCTGCGGGGAGACTGCTTTGCCTTCAATGGGGTGGCATTATTTTCTGCAAAGCAGTGAAGTTGAAATGTGCCTGTGTCCAAAATTCCTTTGGGCTATCATTTTTAGTATGCTTGCACTAATGTCTCCTGATCGATTGTACTAAAATGGCCTTATCAATGACATTCAGGAGATACAGCTTATCATTTTTTCTCTTTCTTTGTTTTCTTTTTCCATCTGGCCATAACTGTGTCACATTCAAAAAAGGATTGCTGGCTTTCCAATGACAACAAGGTTCCCACTGCGCACACTTTACTGGGTGAAATTTCTGTGCTTACTTTTAACCAGCATTGTTACTTCAGATTCTTGTAAACCGTGCATGTTAAGCATGTGAGGAACTGCCAGCAGTTGCATTGTAATAACCTGGAGGGGTTTTACCATGTCCTGAAGGATACAGATTTTCAGTTCATTATCTTCTCTATATTCACGAAGTAGTTTGTGTGGTTTTAGAAAAGTAGTATCTCTGTGCACACTTGAACATGACTGCTATTCTGCTTGTGAGAAAAGCAGCTCCGGAAGCAGCACTGTGTGTATAAACTATGCTTACATTTACTTACTTTTACTTCACATCCTGTGGAGCTGCATTTGGCTTCCTTCTCACTTTCCTGCCTACCCTCCCCCCATACTTACCAGGTAAATCTCAAATCTGACACGTTTTTTTCCCAGAATGCTGTTGTTCCTGTGGTAATCACTGATGTTCTTCCTGTGAGCAGCCTAGAAACTCCTCAAGCCTGTTCCAGCAGTGGGACCACTGTCCAGGGAATGCCATCTAAAAGTCCGGAGGACCTCTCATCATGCAAGTGATGCGCAAGTTTTCACCCAAACCTTGCATCTAGGAGTCCTTTTACTGCTGTTTTCACCTGGGCTTTATATAGTCTCTACTACATCTTCTTGCAGCACTGTCATTTTTAGCGGGTCATTAAAGGAAAGTGATACTGCTTATTTAACGCTGCCTCCTTCTATAATTTACTCCTCCTGAAAGGCCTTAATGCTGACAAAGAGGTTTGTCCATAGTGGATGAGTGTAGGATGGAGGCTTTACCCTGGAAAGAGTCTAATTTGAACACGTTTTCAACATATCTCAGGGTCTTTAAATGAGCTTAAATTCACTTTAAAGAATAAAAATAAAAAATCCAGCATCAGTGACCCCCCCACCCCAAATTCAACAGAAAAAGTAATTTATGAAAGAACAAAAAGTAAATGTCCCCACTGGAACTCCACGTTTCTACTCATCAGTTTAAAGGGAGAGTAATTGCTGGAGCTCAGTGCTGTTATTCTAGGGTTTTGTGGTCACAAGGGGAAATCTGAGTCTGAACTTCAAAATTTGCATCTCATCACTCGATTATCATTAGCTCCAGAGAGCTAATGTGCCAGTGTGTCTGACAGATTCCAACACTAGTTCTTATTTTTACAACTTGAAGGAGCCCCTGATCTTTTCTTCTGCAGTGTGCAAACAGAAAGCAGAAAATGGAGTCCCTCTCCTCCTCAGATAAACTCTGACCCAATTCAGGCTAATCCTGGGAAGGGTAAGTGCCATCAAAATCTGCCGGGGAGCTTTGAGAGGAAGAGGGCACAGAAGAGCTTTGTGTAACATACCGACGTATGTCAAAGCTTAGTCACGTATTAGCTCAGCATAGATGACGTCAGCCACTCTACATCCAGCCTTATCTTCATTCTTTCAGATATTTTAGTGTTATGGAGTTTTTTTTTTGGTTTTTTTTTTTTTTATGGAGAAAGATAAAAGATAAAAAGCCAGCTTCAACACATGATTCTGCTTAAAGTAACCAAAACTCCTCTCCCACCAGTAGCTTTTGCCTAAGCATGGATGTTGTAGACCTTTTTCTTGACAGTTAGAAGAGAGAATCTTTGCTTCCTTTTGTGATGATCACTGTACAGAGGTGAATGAACACGTTTTGTGCTCTGGCTGCAATTACACTGCGGGAATCCTGAAAGACTGTGAAGGGCACAAAGGTCTGAGTATTATTTTAGAAATGAGAGGCCTCAGTGCTGATATATTAGTAGGGAAAGCCCAAGGGTTAAGTTCATGACTTTGCCATGTGTTTGAACGTGAGACTCACTGGCTTTGATTCTGAGTTGACAACGTGATTCAAGTTGGGGTGTGCCTACGTAATTTCTAAGAATGTCTGCAAGAAAAGAAATTCAGGAGTTTGTCAAGCTGTGGGCAACAAGAGAGGGAAAAAAAGTCAGTGCTCCTGTTGCAAAAGGAAGACTTGTTTTTGTTGACCTCCATTGCAATAATCTTAGATATAAAATATATTTTATGAAATTAAAAAAAGTCAATGCTGACAGTTACAAAGTAAACAGGGTACTGGCATTATTCTGCTTTGAAGATTGTTTTGTCACTCTTAGTGGTTATTAAGACAAATACTTCATATTGGGAAAGGTGTAAAAGGGAATGTACAGAGAATGGGTAGGATTGTGGGGTTTTGTATTTTGTGGGGTTTTTTGTTTGTTTGGGGTTTGGGGTTTTTTTTGTAGGCAGTACTCAAGAAGTGACTTTAGCACTAAATGGAATTACAAAAATACCAGCTGCAGCAGTCCATCCTGAGTGAAGAGGCACAGCCAAGGCACAGCTGGGGAAGGAGTGTTTTGCCAGGGCACTTACAAACCACCATGGACATGGCAAGACTCCTTTTATTTCTGGGAAAAATAAACCATGCCAGCTCTTTCGAGTGTCATTGTGTTGACATCAAGGACCCTTGCCAAACTCTGTTGATATGAGATTGTATCTTTTGCCACCTTTCCCTGAGTTACACCAGGGGAGTTTTGCAACACAGATCTGATCTGTTTAAGTTAAAATAGAAGTAAAGATTCTTTTTCAAGCTTATTCTCTAATATTTAGGCACTAGTGTAACAGAGAACAAATACATACTTTTGTCTTGCCACTTTTCATTGGAATCGTAGTAGTAGGCATGCAGGCAGAAACACTCTGGGGTTTTGCTCTGTTCTTGTTACTTATTTTGCTGTGTGGCCAAATCAGTGCACTTCTCTTTGCCCTTCTTTCTCAATCTGTGAAATGGAGATAATGCAGCTCTGAGATTTGGGATGGCCGGGTAGTGCCATTGCAGGCTAAATCCCAGGGCAGTTTCAGAAACCTGAAGGAGTCAGCATCACTGTGGCTTAGTTGGGAACAGTCCTGGTTTGGTCCGGGTATGTGTCAGCAGAAAAATTGACCTCAGGAGGGTATGTCTGAAACTGTGACTTTTCTACTAGTGATTATAATGCCGTGAAATACGAGGAAAGATACACGTTGTTAATGGAGAAGTATTTTTGATGCAATCAGAGATGTGTCTTGTGGCTGGTTCTGTGGTAGCTGTAGATCTGGAAGGAAATTAGGAAATGTGGTTGTGAAAGAAAAAAAGATGTTGATCAGCTCACTAGGAGACAAGTACTCTCTTTTCCATAGGAAACCAGGAATTGACTGCTTTCTTTAGTAATTGAAAATAAGATATATTCAACTTCAAAGGGAGTTCTTGAAAGGCTGGCTCAGTTACAACAGTCTTTCCTCAGTCACATTCCAGCTTGCCCTCTGGGGAGTCCTGTAAAGTCGTCCATGGTTTGTTTATAGCCCTACCACCTCCTGACTAAGACTTCAAAGGACATTCTGGAAAGATAGCTGTACCTGCAGGCAGCACCTGCACTGTGGGAAATTGTCTTTCTGTCAGAGCAGAGGCTCTTAAGCTCCCATATTATTGCTCTCATTCCTCTCTGCTTTGAAGGGAACAGAGTGTATGTGAATGACTCTTTAGGTTTATATGTGGCTTATAGGTATTGTTTTACAAGAAAATGGCAGCAGCAAGAGATCAGACAAAATCTGTGCAGAAGAGATTTAACATACTTGTAAGGCTTTGGTCTAATGTGACATGTTACCTGAAAAGTAAAATCTCAGAGAGCATTTATTGGAGTGACAGGAGGCTGATGTCCTCATAAGTACTTGTTTCTAGCTCTCCATTCCCCTTGTAGGCCCTGCAAGGATTCCATGCCAGAGCTTTGGCTGCATAGCTGATAGCCAGTGTAGCTGATATTCTCTCAGTTTCTTACTGAATGGTGCTTGGGGTAGGAAGGGGTCATCAGAGAACTGGGGCATACAAGGAATAAAATTACAGCTGAAAATTGTCTCTTTTCAGTTTTAAGCCATTAGGATTTGCAGGCTCCCACTGACCACAGCTAGCTCGCTGCACAACCCCCAGGAAGTTTCTTAATATACCAGAGCCTTGTGCTGACGGAGAATGGGTCAGGGCTTCCTCTTCTCTTACTGCATGACACACGTAAGAGGCTGATGATACATTGCACCACACAGTGGAAGCAGGTGGCTTCTTCTGGCAGCTGCTGCCTCAGATCTGTTTCCAGAAGTTAGTCCCAGAGTTACTACCTGGTTGTACCTCTCTGCACGTGAGAACTTGACTTCACGCAGGGCAGTGTGGGCTAGAGCCTATCCTTGTCTCTCTCTCAATAGGGGGTCAGGAGATGCAGCCTCATGGAATGTAGCACAAAGGAGAACTGGGCTGAGCACCATGCTAGTGCTCCCGCTGTGGCTTCTCCCCATGGTGTCCTCAGGGCTCTGCGCTGTGCTTAGCCCCTGAAAAGCGGAGGCCAGAGCTGCTGACAAAGAAGTGCATCACCACCCCTGCTCCCAGAAGCTTGTTGTTCAGATTCTGATCTGGAGTGGGAGTGGAATTCAGTGTCTTTTCTTGGGTGGTTATTCTGCCTGCTGTATGTGCAGATCGCTTCTTAGGACAGGGGAAAAACAGGGTAATGGCAAGTTTGTGGGTTGGCTTCTTGAAGCTGTGCTGATACTGTGCTTGGGAAGAGAGTTGGACATGGGAAGAGAGGGTAGGCTGTGTGCTGGGGTTAGATGACTGGTGTTCCAGGGGGAGACCAAGCAGGAAAACTACTGCCAGGAGAGAGGAATGGGAATAAAGGACAAGGAAGAGGGAATACTTGGCAAGAGAACGAGACTGGAGCAGGGAGTCCTTGGTGTAGAATCAGAATTCGGGACCACTGATCCATTGTAGCACCTGGGAGTAAGGGAGCAAAAAACTGTGCTGACAGAGAGCCTGTTTGGAAAGATGCCTGCAGGCTCAACAGCCGGGAGGTTTGTGCTCACAGGCATGGTGGGGCTGAGGGAAAAGCCGCTCTCTGCTGCTATCTGACCATTGGCCAAACTACATACTTAAACCAAATAACAACTTAGGTCAGTGACCAAGTTTTATAGCCTAGGTTTGTGCAAGGGTCAGGTACTGCTGTGTCTCCTAGATTCCTGCCTGCTTCAGAGGGTATCATTTTTGTTCCTGTTTCAGAACTGTCATCAAGAAGATACAGAGTCAGTGCACTTGGTTTTTAGGTGTGTCCAAACTTTCTGACCTAATTGCAGTGCATAGGTGACTTTTGCTTCCTCCTGTTTGTCCTTCCCTGACAGCATTGAAAGCTTTCTCCCTTCCTCCTGCACTTATGTGAATTAGCTGAGTTTATCTGAGTGCTTGAAGCCTAGTTGTGGCAGTTTGGCCTCAGGATTGCTGTAGCACAACTTAACCTAGTCAGACCTCAGACCCTGGGCTTGCACTACAGGAGCTCCCTGAAGTTAAAAGGAGTTACTCTTTAAAGGCAGCTGCAGTATTAAGATACCTTTGTACTGGAGAGGGCAGCTCAGGACTCCTTGTTTCTGTGACGTGTCCTTGAACAAACATGCCAGTGCGTGGATAAACCTGAACAAATACTAGTTTTGTTGGACTTCCACAGGGAGCACGGGTGAACATATGGCTCAAGCCCTTGCTCTGTCAGACTGCTCTGGCATGAGGTGCTTCCCAGCAGCATGGCTGGAAAGTAGAAAGCTATGAGTGATGGTGAATGCAAAACTCAGCTGCTCTAAGGAGGTGTCAGCTCTGTAAACCAGCCTTTAAGTGCTAAATTTGCTCTCTCCAGTCAGAAAAGGGAGGGAATAGCTCATTTGCAAACAGTTTAATGCTAAACACTTCTCCTCTTCCCAGTTCATTAAAGTACAACATACTTGAACTGACCCCAGAGTAGAGTTTTTGCCCAGAAGAGAGGGCAGGTGCCAGAGGGTCACTGGACTTTTACCACTGTTGCTGAATTTATGCAGAAGATGGTCTGGTTTTGATGGCTGTGATCAGTAGTGCAGAAACATGAGAGAGAGCTGCCTTTGGATGTGGTGGGTTTAGAGCTGGGGGCTAAATCTCTGATGTAGTTCTTACCACTATGTGCAAATGTGTTAAGGACAGAGGAAGCAAAAGGTATGTAATTACCGGACAGGTACAGTGAAAGATGGAAAATAATTTCCAACTCATAACCTTTAAATCACTTTGTAAGCCTTGCAGGTTTCCAACTCTGCTGACTGCAGACACCACACCAGTGTGGTGTGAATGTGAGTGGGTAACCATGCAAATGAAGCATTAGCAATCCACACTAATAAGCTGATATTAGAAACTGGATTGGCTGATAAGGCTAATCCAGAGGAGTAGGAGCTTCTTGAATACCTTCTTTCAGCATGTTACTGCAGCTACCATTTTGTTTGTGTGGTCAGTTTTTCCTCCTAGCTGGGCTAGTCAGGAGGTAAGAGACAGGCAGCTGTCCAGAGCCATGTAAGAGGGTAGGTCAGAGTTGCGGTTGCTACCTATGAAGACTCAGGGCTTGCTTGGAGATGTTGTTACAATTGTCTGGACCGTAGTGCTCACCTCTCTTGTTGTGCTTTGACCAGTTGTGTGAGATGGACCACGTCAGACCTCTTACAGCATTGCTCCCTGTCTCCTTGTGGATATTCCCTTGGGTTTTATGGTTTTGCAGTGCTGTCTCCCTCAAGGGATACTGATCAAATGCCCTGCCACTATTGAAATTAACTGAACATTGTCCTTGCTTTTTATCTTGTCTCACCCAAGCCCCAAGTGCTCTTCTTCCTGTGTGCTTGAGATCTTTGTTTTGCTTAAAGTGAGAAAGCCTTCATAATAAAATCCAGGCTTGCATTTTAACTTGTGAGGGCCTGCCATATAAATGAGGTCCTAAATAGCTGTTAAGATCATTGAGAGTTTGCTTAAAACTGTCAGAACAGCCTTTCCTATCAGTCAGAAGGTATCTTGGGCCATCTGATTCAGGTTCAGCCTAAGCACTCTATTACTCATTCCTGTCTCACTGAGGGTTTATTACTGATGCTTGTAAAGTGTTTTGGTGGTAAAAGATGCAGATGTTTGAGATGCAGATCTCAGTATTATACTTGGAGTTTATCACCTATATGTAGATGATTTGTACTTGATGAAAATGGAAGTGCATTTCCTGGAAAATGGTATAACTAGCAGGGAAGTAGAAAAAGAGTAAGGAAGCGTGCCAATGAAGCCAATGAGTCTTGGGGTTGTCAAGCTTCCCATTGTACAGTGGAAGCTGATGCTGGTTTTGCATGTGTAACCAAACATGACCCTCCACAGAAAGATGTGAAGACCATAAGGCAGCACAATATTAATATTCAGATAAGCTAATACTATAACATTTCCATCAAAACCAACATACAGGTGATGCATGCAAGCAGCACAGCATGCTTGTGCATGTAGGAGGTTTCAAAATTTAAGTGGCTGTTTAAGCTAAGCTGGGTAGGGGGTTAGGGAAGAGTAGCCTGTTATGGCAAAGGATCAGTATGATTTCATACGGTTTTGGAGGCCTGGGGATGCTTGAACTTCACTTTGGTCTCAAATCATTATGTGGAAGAGAGGATTGCTGGAAAGACCGATTATTGATCCTAATTTCTCCCAGAAAGTAGAGGTTAAAGAAGTTTTGTCTGTCTTCACACAAATGAAGCTTGCAAGCTTTTTGAGAAGAAAACTGCATGGTTTCTTGAAGGAACTGGGGAGGAGTCCAGTGCACTGACCTACAGGATTTGGCATGTGACTAGGCCTGAAGGCATTTCAAGGTGTGGGATGCTGCAAAGGGTAGACAATGTTGGGAGAATAACCTGGAGATGGAGACATCTGCTTTTTTTTCTCCTGCAGGACAGTAGGAATAGCACTAACTTACTTCCTGTCTTCTAATGGTCACAAACCATAATGAACAGCCCTCCGCAGTTGCACAGTGGCACTGGCTTGGAACTCAAAGTGAAGGCAAGTCTTTGGTTGTTGCTTATTTGCAGCTGTTCCCTTGCAGATGAACCACACTGAGTTCTGCAGAGCCTGCTGTGAGGAGTCTTGGATCCACTCTGTTGCAGAGAAATAACGCTGAAGCACAGTCTGGGGTACAGGGACTGTCTGAAGAGCTGTACTATGCCGTGTTCTGCTGTGACAAGGAGATAAATGGCCATCAGAGGCTGAGTCTCCTAGTGACTGCAGAGAGGGAGCTGTGCTCGTTGTATTTCTCAGGTCATGCTTGATCTATAATCAGCTATTCAAAGCCATCTACGCTCATTTGTCCATTTAAGTGGAGTGTCAGCTCTGGGCTAATCTTGCCAGTTATCTGACTGTCTTGTACCACCCAGAGCACTAGCACGGATGTCTCTGTAGCATTTATTAATTTGTGTGGTTTTTATTCTGTTTATACCTATGCTTTATTTTGCTGCACCCAGTGAGGATGCATGTGAGCTGCCTGCAGGGCCTGGTTGAGCTGAATCAGAAGGCTTTGAAGGCTTCACCAGGTCAGGGTTTTGCACCCAAGGGCAGGGTGGATGCTTTGTCACAAGAATGATGATTTTATTCCTAGCCTGTGGAAAGGTGCTTGATCATCTTTCCTTATAACCTTGCTTAACCCAGCAGCTGATCTTGAAGGTTTTCATTTTTATTTATCCTAGCTCAAAGCCATGGTCTTGAGAGCCAAACTGGGAGTGATTCCCCGTCCAGATGAGATACTAGCTCTCAGGGGTACCTGTTGCTCTGGAGAGAGAAGCAAAGCCTATGGATGGTTTTAAGTGACCCAGTGATGTCAGTCTCGGAAGTTTTCACTGGCTTGCTCTTTTTATTCCATCTGGGATTTGGATTACCCAGCAGTGCATGTGTCAGCTCAACCCTGTTACCTACAGGGTAACCAAGGTTCCCTACAGCAGCCTCAGATAAATGTTGTTTTAAACACTGGATCTTTCAACTTGGTTCACAGTTTACCAATGTGATATGCAACTTGTGTAAGACTTATAATTTTTAATGCTATAGAATAAAGGTTGATGCCAAGACTGGCCTGATGTCCTGGTGTGAGAGATGTGGAATAAATGTGCTGGGGTAGCAGTGTAGCAGAGGAAAGGGATCCTCCTGGAAAATGCTGCCATGGTGTGACAGCAGCATCCACGCTGTTAATGCACTGGAACAAAAAACAAGTTAGACAGTAATGATTAAGATATTAAAACAAATTTTAATCAAGTTACTCTGTGTTTCTCCTGACAAGATCTTCTTCCTACCCAGAATTCAAAAACTTTGCTGTTGCTATTAACTTTACCGGGAAAACACTCTGGATATTATCAGGGCAAGCAGCCTATTGAAATTTAGGAAGGATATACCATTAGATGCTTTAGTTATGATGCTAACATACTGATAAGGTGTGTAGTCACTACATCCTGTACCACTTATTTGCAAGCCCATTCAGTCAGGGTAAGATCCTGGTTGCATGCTTCTCAGCTGTGCAGAGATCTTTTGGTTAAACATGTCTCCATAATCTTCATGAATTTAATTCACACTGTGTACTTTCAGGTGCTGTACATGTAAATTAGAATATTCCCCATTTTGTCAGTCACACGATGAACCTGGATATTGGTTGAACACTTTCTTTTCTTTCCACTCAACCCAAGTGTTCTTGTTGCTTATGAAATTCATAGCAAGTCTAATATTCTTAAATACATGTAGTTTTCTGGATAAGTCTACTTAAAATGGATGCACACAAACTGGGTATGAATTAGATAAAGGAAACCGGAAGTCTACAAGATAGCATCATGTTGAAAATGGATGTTTCATAACCACCCTGAAATACAGCATATGAGGTCTAGACTTATTTCTAATACTTGGAAACAGGAAAGAGAATTACTAATCCTGACTGACTAACTTATCCCAAGTAAGTGCTTTTCTATGACCCAAAGGACTGAAATAAAATCCATTAGTTTGCTTGGTTTGGAAAAGAATCAATTTTTCTGCTCGGAAGGAAGCAGGATAGGAAAGGGCTTCTGGGGAAAAAAAGGGGAATTTAACAGGGCTGCAAATCCCCCATGACTCTCCCTGCTGAGCACATCTTCTCACTCTTGGCCTTCTTCCCACTTTGCAAGGAAAGAAGGATCCTCATACAAGGTTTCATTAAAACCCCCACACTTTCCCCTGAGAAGCTGGAACGCTTTTGTGCCAGAGAGTTACTGAAAGAAGGAGAAAGTAAACATTTTACTGAGCAAGGGTGCCTGAGGAGGAACAAACTCTCTTTGGTTTTTGTTGTTTGGGCTTTGTTTTTTTAATTTATTAAGGAATTAGGTCTGGATTTGGAGTTTCTGGTTAAAGAGGAAACATTAGGCAAAGTGGAGATAACCTTTTAACCAGACCTTACCATGTGAAAAGCTGGGGGAATCTTGTCCTGAATTTCAGTAGAAGTAGGGCTGAGTCAGACTAACCTGAGTCCCTCAGCACCAGAAGTTGCTGGGAGTCAGTTGTAAGAGTTACGATGATCAAAAATAATTACATAAATCTTAAAATTGTAATGTTATCTGAAAGATACAAATAGCTTCCTATGAGTTTGAAACAATGTGTTTGACCTTGCACTTTGAATTTGTTTCATGTTTTTAGTTCTTAATGGTAATTAACAAATTACTTTTACAGCTGTGGTCTCAAATAAGTAAAACCAAAGACCCTCCCTCAAAAAATATATATATATTTATAGAGTTCTGCTTCCCAAGATTTAGGCTGTTCTTTCTCTAACCAGAGGTGCTTTGCAAGTCCAATTTGGTGAGGAAGGCCTTTTCCATTGGTATTTTTGTACTGTGTTTTGTATTACTCTATCAGTGTAAAAGCTTGGTAATGGTTCTTTCTTGAGAAATATTTTTGATATCATGATGAATTTGTATTCTTGAAGTTTTAAAATTGTCAGAGATACTTTGGTCAAACCCCTTTGCTTTGGTACTGTAAAAGTCTGTGGGAATCACTTATGGATGCTGAAGGGAATTTTTTACTTGCTGGAGAACTTTCCTTTTAAGATATGCTCATTCTAAAGTTCTATGTGCGTTTAAAATCTGATTGTAGCAAGGTTAGATACAAATGTGGCAAACCAATGCCATCCTACTGTAGATAAAGACTCACTAAGCAGCAATAGATCTTCTAGGCAGTACGCTGTACCTGCTGTGAATTATTAATATCCTGATCCATATTCTGTTGAAGCCAAGGGGAAGTTTTTCATCAACTCCAGAAGAAGCTGAAGGAGGCTATTAGCTGGCCTCAGTGTTTGCATGTGCCCTTTGTGCATATGTATTCACACTAAAGTACTGCTAAAAATGGAGTGCTGGCTTATTAGTTACTATAGTGATAAGGAGGAGATTATTGCTGTATATTGCCTGTTTGGGTTGGTTGAAAACACTGAAGAGGATCTCTGCATTCCTGCTCCCCCTGCTTTGTATTTCCATTTCACTGTTCTTATCAAATTAACCCGTCAGAAATGTCCTCGTGGTTTGCACCCTAGGTTACAGTAGGTGATAACAAATTTCAGGAAACAGCTGTTGCCGTGCTTTGGTTGGGTAGATTTTCCTGCAGTTTAGGATGATGTAGCTTTTACTTTGTGTTCTGAATGGCTGTGTGATGCTGCTGGATGCTGATGCATTTCTGTGGCATTCTAGGCGAGCTCGACCTCCTTCTCATGACAGGGAAATCTCCTTCTGCACAGGGCAAAGCCATGCCCTCCACTGCTTTCTGGGAATGTGATAAAGGTCCTTTCATCACTGTGAAAGCCAGATCTCTGATAACTCAGTACAGTTTGTAACTGGCTGCTCCAGGGTTTATGGCCTGGGCTTTGAAAAGGCTTTTTTTTCCTGTGCTTAGTGGGGTAGATAACGGTCAAGAGGAAGCTGCATTTGACAAGACTTTGAAGGCAAAAAGAGAATACTGAGTGTACTGAAGGAAAATGAATGAACTTGTAGTTTTACAAAGCTTCAGCGCTTACCACCAACTGTTCAAGATGAGTCTGTGCTTAGTAAGAGGGATGTGCTACACGATGCACCTGGTGGAACATTGCTTTCTGTCCAAAGAGGGTGCAGGACATGGGGGTCATGCATGCTTATCCCCAGAGTGCCCTGCAGCCCCAGCTGAGGAGAACATAGCCCAGCTGAAGGCAGAGCAGAGCCCTGCCATTATAGAGGGAGGATAAAGCAATTTCCAATGAGGGGAAAAGTATTATCACACTTTCTGTAAAGGTTACTAGCTTTTGGATTATTTTCCTCCCTTATTTTTTGTTAACAGCTAATTTTAAATTTCTTGTTCCCAGCTAATCTCTAAACTGTTACCTAAAGATTACCTGTGCTTTACATTGTCTGTTAAGGTGTGTTAGTTAAAGAGAGCAGAGGGAAGTTTGCATTTGTGCTCGTCATGTGAAAGGGCCTACGCAAGCTGCACATTTATAACTTTTTAATATCAAACTCTGAAGGGAATGTCATGGTTTAAACCACAGCTGTATAGGATGCTGAACGTTTTACCACATTTGAGGTTTGCTAAGCAGTTGTGAAGTTTTTTGTTTCACTCTTAAAACACCATGCGGTTAGTGAAAAGCGCAGCATCTGCATTTAACCCTGTAGATGGGCAGTTAATAATCTAAACACAAAAACAAGTAAGCAAAACCTTATTTGTCTGGGTTTATGAGATAATTTTCAGCTTGTCATTACTCAGTCAAGCCAAACTGGTATGTTGCGTTCCTCAATGATTTGTGCCAAATCGCATGTTTCAACCGTTAGTAATTTTAGCAAGAAGTCTATTTTAATTTTGCTTTCTTTTAAAGAAATGGACTCAGTGTTCCACACTAATCCCATTGCATCCTCCTCCTTCATGGTCACTTCAGAAAAAACCTGCCCTAAATGTGTGGGGTCTTGAAGCTCTGTCAGCAAGCCCTTGAGTAATGGAAACTGCACGTGTAGCTATCGCAGTACCTGCCCCCACGCAGGTGAGATGGGAAAGTGAGTGCAGTTTTGCTCCCTGGCCAAGGTCTCCTTCATGACTTTGGGGTGAGCATTGCCAGCCATTGCCCTTTTTACACAGAAGCAGCCCCTCCAGGGGAAGCCAGCCCAGCCCAGGAAGACAGGGAAGCACCCTGGCAGAGCAATCTGGTTTAGAGTACACAACATCCCTGTGTCCGACACCAGAGCTTCACACATTGTCACCAATGCTGAGAGCCCCTGTCTGCTGGCCTTGCAAGAGTCTCCACCACGACCAGATATCCCAGGCAGTGCTGTCTGCTATTGCAGGGAGAATAGCTTAAAGTTGCCCTTTTAAATGGATTGGTTGATTTCTCTTTAAATGTCTTTGTAATATTGATTGACTTCAAAATACAAATAATGAATGGGGGGTCAAATAGGAAAAGAGACTGTAAAATGTTTATATCTCTTGTAGTAAAATAATTGCTTTTAGTTTAGCTAGTCTAAACTGAAATTTGTCTTAATCCTGGCCAAAATCAGCACATCAATTTAAATAATTTTTTTTAACCTTAAACTTCAAGTCTAAACTTAAAAAGCATTGCTCTTTTTAGTAGTTGTATCAACCTATTGATTTCTTAGCTCCTAACTCTGCTTCTCTCTACAGGTAGGGAGAATATACATATGCTGCTGTCATGGTTTAACCCCAGCTGGCAACTAAGTACCATGCAACTACTCATTCCCTCCCCACTAGTGAGATGGGGAAAAGAATCAAAAAAAAAGGTAAAACCCATGGGTTGAGATAAGAACAGTTCAATAATTTAAATAAATAATACTAACGCTAATGAAATGGAGAGGGAGATAACAAGAATAGAGAGAAGTATAAAACCCAAGACAGAAGAGTGATGCATAATACAATTGCTCACCACTCGCTGACCAATATCCACCCTGACCCGAGCAGTGATCGGTCCCTTCCAGGTAACTCCCCCCAGTCTATGTACTGGGCATGATATGCTGTGGTATGGAATACCCCTTTGGATAGTTTGGGTCAGGTGTCCGGTCTCTGTTTCTTCCCAGCTTCTTCTGCCCCTCCTCACTGGCAGAACATGAGAGACTGAAAAGTCTTTGATGAGAGTAAGCGCTGCTCAGCAACAGCTAAAACATCGGTGCGTTATCAGCACTGTTCCTAGGCTGAAGCTGAAACACAGCACTGCCCCAGCTACTAGGAAGAAAATCAACTCTATCTCAGCTGAAACCAGGACAGCTGCCATGCTTTTTGCCCTGTGGGAAAAAAAGGAATTATGTAAATAGTGACCCAACCACTGGGGTGTTTTGCCTGTATATCAAAATTCAGGCTGCTCACTTGTTTTTGAAAGTACTATATGCTTTTGTTGAGAACAGGTCCTAGCCACTGAGAAGCAATGATTGTGCTGGGTTGTTTAGTGGCATATGGGACTCACTAGCCCATTCTGGAGGCTCTAGTTCTGTTTCCTAAGTTGATATCTTCAGTTTGAAAGAGGCAAAGTCCATCATCCTTATTGATGCTTACAACAAAATTGGGTATTATAAAGGCAATGAAAAACATACTACGGTGAGAGCCTGGTTAGGATTTTGAGTTACAAGCTCACGTGTTGCTCAGGTCAGAACTGGCTGGTGTTTGTCTGCCTGGTCTGCTGGCAGACTGCACAGCACTTGCAGCTAGTGGAAACCTGTCTCTGTATTCTGTAACATGCTGTAGGAGCCATCATAATTCATGTACTTTATGGATTCCACATTTATGGTAGTGATTAAGAGACTCAGATCTCTTAATCTGGTAGAGATTGAAGCCTCAGAAGTACGTAAGAGATGTAGTTATATGAAGTTTTATTATCACACAGAGGTTAAACAACCTTGGAATAAGATCTGCCACTGTTCCACTATTTCATAGAAGAAAATATAAGGAAGGAACTTAATACAGTTATTTTTGAGATACAGAAAATTAGAGGGTTTTGGGTCTAGTAAAAGTTTGTTGCTGATGATAGATATTTCTAGACAGAGATTTTGGGAAATCAGTTTTCTAAAGTACCAACATGTGAGTGTCTGTGAATTTTACATAAAAATAAAGCCAAGCACTTCAAATAATAATGTTTAAAATTATCAAGCAGTTTGTTACATGAGGTAGTACTCAAATATTCCTCCAGGCCCATCCCTATATTAGAAATTGGAATTTCATTACCAGGGTGCATAGTAAAAGATATCTTTCCAAAGATAAATGCCTACCCATCACTTTAAAAAGTGTTGGATGTAGCTGACTCTAGGAGGTTTGCATCTTTAAATAAAAGAAAAGAAAGTAGAGAATAAACTTGGACCATTATCCCTAGGCATGTTCATGAGCCACTCCCACAAGACAAGAAGTTGCACATCATCTTTTTGTTGAGTCACTCCTCAGTAGTGACCGCTGATGTGCTACCTCCTGTCTTGTGCAGGGCAGGAGAAAGGAAGCAACCTCAAGCAATGTCTGCATGTGCCCCTGGGCAACAGCTTGAACACTGGCTAGCGGAGAGCAGCCTGCAAAGACGAATATGCTCCTGTATGGGGCAAAGGGTCCTGCATCCCGTGCCAGGGGGATCCCTCTGCTCCAGCTGAGCTGCGCTGCTGGGTGAGGCAATGCAGGGTGGCACTGATGGCAGGCCATGGCTGGGGCCAGGAAAGATTTAGGGTGTGATAAATGAGGCCTCCATGGTGGGTGGTAGGGATGGTCGGTGTTATGAGTATGGCAGTTGGACAGATTGGGCAAGCACCAGGTCAGAAGCGGTGGCTTGACCAGCTTGTGCTGTTCAGGAATGGGATAGGGAAACTCCATTTCCAAGAACTACTCAGTGTCCCAACTCTAAAGCTTGCTTGGGTCTATGCACGATGGCAGGGTGCATGTTGGCCAGTGCTTGCAGGCAGGGAAATGCTGCCAATACCTTGTAGCTATTTTGTGTAGACAACTGGATATATGCTCAACATGTAATTTGATCAGTGGCAGTTCCTGATAAAACAGGGCCAGGCGATGCCCATTTTCTTATCGACTCATTGACACTGTTTTATTAAGGAGAGGCATATTCAGCCTTTTTTTCACATTTATTTCCTATAAACGCAAGTTTGCATAGGAAAGTTCGTTATTCACAAGCCAGACCTATTCGTTTTCCTGTGCAGCAACATCTTGGTGAATCACCGCATCCGTAGCAGTGTGGAGGGTGGAATTGTTTCCACCCATTTTCAGAGACAATACAGATGATTTATGATGAAGGGCCTTGACAAGTCGTTCTTTTAATCCGTGGATTGGCTTTTATCCCAAATGAAGATGTAGTTTTCTGACGTACCTTGTTGTGGAATACTTTAATGGGGTGTATGCTAGCCATGCTGATCTTATCCACGTCCTACAAGCCTTTTATTAAAAATATTCCCAGGGCTCATCTTCCCAATAACATTAACCTGTGTGTTGGCTCTAGCTCTTGCCCTGTCTAAACACAGCCTTGCACCAAAGCATGAAGAAGTGTGCAACCTCAGTTTTGTAGCCAAGAAGGAGAGTTAACTAAGGCCTGAGCTACTCCTAGCTCAGCTGCCAGCCTGAGCTCCCTGCACTTAGTCCCCCTTTCCCACAGGAGCCAAGCACTGGAACAGGGCTTGCCATGCACTGGAATCATAAGGTTTGACTCTGCTTCAGCATCTTTGGGTGCTTGGTGACTTACATGGGTGGCTCCTGTGGATCTTCTCCCTCTGTTGAAGCTAGGTAGCCGATAACCTCCAAGGCCTGCTCACACATCATCCTGGACTGGCATCTGCAGGCTCAACCTTGTTTGGTATGTGATAGGCTACAGCAGTAGAGATGTGGGGCCACCCTTTCAAAAGCAGAGCTCTGTTTACACACATGGTTTAAGTGTTGCGACATTGATGTTATATGAAAATGCAAATGACAGACTTGATGTACATGTTCCAGTATGCAGACGTGTTTCATAAGAAATAAGGTTTGTTGAGGCTTTTTTAAACTAGGCACTAATTTAAAATCAGGGTATTAAGATCACTATGTATAATCTCTTTGCCTTTTGGAAAGGCCTCGGTTCTCATGAATTCTTTCTGTGTTCCCTTCTTGACCCCTGTAGGTACTAACACTGAGATGAACGAGCCTGAATGAATCCTTGCAGTGGTGGAGCATGGTTTTTAGCTGCAGGTTTGGGGAGGTGAGCCCTTAAATGCAAATGTTCCTTGTCATGGCATCTGGCCTGGTCCAGGGGCTGAAATTGTGCTTGTGCACCAGTACTTCTTCGAAATAGTTGCAAGGAGGTGTGGGTATGTGAAGATGTGAAAACATGCTGTGCATTTGGAGGTCACTGCTGGTGAGGGACATTCAGTATAATGCAGTCTGGCACTACTTGGTGCTCTGCTGTTTGGTTTTGTGTTAAAGATGTGCTAGTAAGCTGTAAACTCCACCAAATACAACCACTTACTCCTTTTGTCAGCCAGAAAAGACCGTGTTCCAGCAGAATGCTCCAGCAGAAGGGATGGTATGTTATTTTTTTTGAAACAGGTACTTTGGATTTTAGTTGGAGTTTAAACATAATAAATATTTAACTTCTGAGCTTTCTTGCTTTAATGATTTCTGTGTAATATTTTACTTAGTATTCAATGAAGCAGATAGAACATTATTGTCTGTTTATGTGTTTCTGTAGTAAGCTTTAGACATTGCAGCTTCTGTCTTAAGTAGATGTCAGAAGCAGAGCATGTAAACTTTGTCTTTTCTGTGTAATGCCTTTGACCCTCAGACAGATAAACACACAGAGGAACAGTGACTGGGAAAATGTTTTACAAGAGGAAAAGTGAAGTTGCTGTGTTTGTATTCCTCTGGCAGAAACAACCAGTAGAATATCCTTCTTATGTCTGTGGTTCTGCTGAAATAGCTCTCAAATTTGAAACACTTCATGTTGATTGTTTGGATGAAGCAAGTAGTAAACTTGCTAGTAAACATGTATAGCTTGGAGGAGAGAGCGGGGGAATTGCAGCCTGTGAACCCAAGTCCAGAGAAAGAAAAATGACTTAAACACTAATCTGTTGTTAGTTTATGCTGGCTTTTCCAGTCCTGTGTCATTATATAGGTACCTTGTCATTTGAGGAAATGACACTTTTGTAAGCCTGGCATAAACAATCTGAATCAGTTACAGCCAGGTTGTTTTCATTTTACTGGACAGAATACTATTTCCATGGGACTTCTCTGTCTCCTTCCTATCTTCAGGGGTTCAAAATCACACCCCAGTGCTGTGGGAAGGGCAGTTCCTATGTGCTAAGCGTAAAATAATGGGGACTTTGTCAGTTCATACAGCTGCTGGCCAGAAAATCACAAACAATAAACTGCATATTTATCCTCAAGGGGCTGGGGAGCAGGAGAAGGAGAAATATTTGCTAAAGAGACAGTGACAGAAAGTGGAAGGAATAGCAGGAACAGCTGAAAAATCCTTCCTGTGTTTAAAAACACCCACAAAATCTTCAAAACCCAACAAAATCATTATGTTTAGAAACATGTAGTTGTTTTTTAAGTTGGCTTTGTAGTTTTATTTCTATTTTTTTCTGAAAAATGTCTCTCTAAATTTGTGTACCCATGTGTGTATGGGTATCTATCGTGTGTCTTTTCCAGTATGCAATAGAAGTTTGGCAATTTTTTCTTTCCTGTGTTTTCAAACAGATGATTTTGTAAACATTTTATTTTGCTGGTTAGGTATCTCTTGTATTTCATGGAACTTTTGTATATTCATGACTTCCTTATTTCTGTCTTTCTAAGTTGGAGAACTATTTAAGTGTGACCATAATAAGTGTGACCAAGCCATGGTTTAGGCTGGCCCTGAGCAGACCTTTATTCAGAGCCCTGCCAATACAGGTCATTCATGACATCATTGTGTTTGAGTTTGTGTTATTTGTGTGTAAGGACGACAGATGACTGTGGTCTTCAGAAATCCTTCCAAATATATTTTTCTCTCTGACCTGGGATAGGGTTTCTTCTTTCTACACAGCTCTTATTTTGGGGGACATTGTGCCCAGTATGATGTGTTGTTTCTTAGATGAAAATGCACCTGTATAATGACATAGACCTGGAAAAAAATGGCATAAAAATGACCAGATTCAGTTCTCCTCAACAATGAGTTCATCTGTTGCAAGCCTAAGGTATCTTATTCTAGTCTCTTCTTCACATACTACCATTTTGTTCCAGCTCTAGCTGTCATATGAGCTCAAAGAAACTGAAGTCCCCAAGTCACTGTCTTTCAGTGTGTGGCAGGAATATGTGTACTCACAGCCAGAAAGCCAACTGTATCCTGGGCTGCATCAAAAGAAGTGTGACAAGGGGTAATGGTTTTAAACTAAAAGAGGGAAGTTTTAGACTAAATACAAGGAAGCAGGTGTTTACAATGAGGCTGGTGAAACACTGGCAGGGGTTGCCCAGAGAGGTGGTAAATGTCCAATCCCTGGAAACATACAATGCCAGGCTGGATGGGGCTCTGAGAAACTTGATCTAGTTGAAGATGCCCCTGCCCATGACAAGGGGGGTGGACTAGATGACCTTTAAAGGTACCTTCCAACCCAAACTACTTTATGATTTTATGAATACCCCAGGTGACATGCAGCCAGACATGTGCCATATATTTATGTGAGATTGGGGCACATTGGTGTTGCTGCCAGGGCCCTGGGGACACCTGTAGACTTTAATGGCCCTGAGCAGCTTTGAGTGGGACCCTCACCCATGCCCCTGCCCAGTGTTCAGGGGATCCACTTAAGCTATGCCATACCCAGCCCTGCCCCTCCTCTCCCAGATTCCTCTTTTGTTTTTCCTGGATGGAACCTGGAGGGACATTCAGCCCTGTCTCCTGGATGGGCCCTAGACAAGTGTCCCAGCCTTCTCTCCAGTCCTGGTGCTGGCTCCTGCTGTTGCTCACTGGGTCTCCATATGGGTCCCAGCCCTGAGCTATCACCTCAGCTTGTCTAGGGCTGTTGGTAAAAGCACTTGGTGTCACCTGGCACACTGCGGGGAGAGCATTGCCTTTGCTGGAGTTGCCCTCAGCTGCCTGCTCACTCCTTGCTATGGAGTCTTCCTGCTCCCTGGCATTTCCTATCAGGACTTACATTCCCTTTCTCAAGTGTGTGAAACAGTTACAAATGTAAAACAAGCATTATTTCATTTCCCACGAGGAAGGAGGTTGACAAGACATAAGTAACTATGCCTGCTCCATGGACCCAGTAGCTCATGTTTTTTAATTGCAATGTATGCTAGACATTTTGAAGTGCTTATTTACATAACATTTCTTTGTTTTTTTTTTCTCTTGAGATTCCACACAAGTGTTAGCAGATGCAGATACAGTATGGTAGAAGGCTGGGCAATCTGTTTTGTATAAAAATGATACACTTGGGATAACCCAATTCAGTAGAGTGATGTGCATGCCCTGTAGATCAAAACAAAAAGAACATAGCTGAGATATTTTTTTCTAGCAGATGCTTAATTTATTTTGTCAATGACAGCAAATGCAGTTATATAAGAATAGTACTTGGATATCAATAATATTGGGAAATGCAAATACAGTGCTAAAAAGGCTATAATATCCATACACTGCTGAAATGGAAGTCCTCTGTTTTGGGTAATCTGTTTAGAGGATACTTAGTCTGTTGAGGCTACGGCCTTGGAGAGAAGAGGGGTCCAAGAAAACTGGTTGATGTTTTGAGGATCACGCTATCCAAGCTCAGTAATGGTCCAAACTCATGTGCAGACAGTCAAGCAAAGATGATCCTTTCCCTTTCCTCAGCTCCGGGAAGGCCACACCTGGAGTGCTACATCCAATCTGGGCTCCCCAGTACAAAAGAGACATGGACATACTGTAGAGAGGTCAGTGAAGGGCCACAAACATGGTAAACAGACTGGAGCTCTTGTCATACAAGGCAAAGCTGAGCAAGATGGGATTGTTCAGCCTCAAGAAAGGAAAGCTTTGGGGCCGGGGGAGTCTTGACGTGTATAAACATCCATTTTGAGGGGGGAAAGAAGACAGGGGCAGACCCTTCTTGATGATGCCCAGGACAAAGAGGCAAGGAGCACAGACTGGAATACAGGGAATTCTTTTCAAACAGGAAAGGCAGAATCTCCTTTTGGATGCTTTTATTTAGTTTATTTATCTGATATACTTCATGAGAGCAGATTTCCCTGACGAAATGGGTTTAGAGCCTGTATGCCCTGTCTGCTGATAGAGAGTTGGTGAGATCTCAGATATAATTAATGTGTGTGTAGTTGCTAAAGGGTCCTAGCCCCCAGTGATCCACAGGAGCCCCAGCTTCTTTAGCTCCCGGTCTAAGACAGTCCAATACTGTCATTGTAGGTTTTGTTTACATTCCGATCCTACTAGGAAGTAGGATGTTGCCTATGTATGTTTTTCTACATTGGTTGGTTGAGACAAGGTCCCTCTCTTTTCTGATCAGCTGGGAAAAAAGCCAGTTTCAGAGAGTAATGTAGTCCGTGGATGTATAATCTTGTGAGTGTCAAGCAGGAGTAGAGAGGTGATCCCTGGCATTAGTGAGATGCCTATTTAAATATTGCATCACTGGAACTTTCACAGTCTCATGTTGATGACAGGATTCATGAAAAGGTAAGTACAAGTGACAGACTTTAGAAACCCTCTTTCCAGTGAGAAAAGAGAAAATCAGTTCACCACAGTTTCCCTGAGAGACGGCTAAAACATGTGGCCTATGTCTTCAGAAACCCAGATGTGGAGAAAGATGTGATAATGAAGGAATAATTAGCATAGTAGATAAAATCATAATAGATTTTGCTGTTTGGCAGATGGAACCTAGATGCATTTGGCACAAAACCTGAAGTCACCAGTGCCTGAGACAGTGTATTTCTACATCACTCGATTCCTTCAAAACCACTTGGCAGAGACTGGCTGTGTTTACATAAGCATGAAGTGTGGTGCAATAGGAACAAAGCAGCAGAGCCTGACCATGGCAGAGCAGCTAAAATCTGTGCTGACAGTGCTCTGGGGCTTTACCTGGACATAGGTGCCATGGACTCCTGTTAGCAGCTCCAGCCAGTCAGATGCACTCCTGGATTCTCCGCTTCCACTTCCTTTCCCAAGAGAGGATTTTATTTTGCATTTCAGAGCCACTCCACAGTGTGAATCCAAGTTCAGTTAAGTGGGGACTATCAGCAGCTTCACACGTGCTCTCCCTCTTTGTGCTATAAAGCAAAATAACTTGTTCTTTTGTCAAAAACTCTACTTTGCAGGAAGCTGTATGCCTGGTATACTCCAGTATAAACTGAAGCATCAGGGAATGGTGGTTCTCTTCATGTAAAATAACAGCACCTCCAGTAATTTACAAATTTATATATTTATATATACATAATTTATAATTTATATATAGATATATCTGAATGTGTATGGCTGCCTCCTCCCCACACACTTAAATACATGCAAAGAATACCCACGAAAAACAGGAACACTATGGCAATGCAGAGTGTGCAACACAGTGGAACTTTGAGATGTGGTTGATGATTTACAGGTCGAAGGGACTTACAGAAGCACCAGGCCAAACTAAAACCAGCTACCCATCAGAGGCAGCTGACAAAGCCCCCACTGTCTCTGCTTTACCAGGGAGCACCTCAAACCTGCAGCCCCCTCATGAACAAGCTGAAGAAGTGACCTCCCTGAGATTCAACAAGGTCACTGCCCCCTTCCAACGCTTTTATACTGAAGCATAGGTCCCTGTGGCCTAGGTACAGGGGATGCAGATGTCTTCCGCGAAGCCGTTAGAACAGCTTCCCCTGCCAGGGGTCAGCTCGGATCCGTACGGTGTGAAGCGGCGCTCCCAGCAGAGCACATGCTCTCACTCCCCTACGCTTCCCCCAGCGTTGGTGCCCGCACGTACGCTGTTTCCACCTCCCCCCACACGTTCTGTGTGTGTTACCGGGACACGCACAGTCCCACAGGCCGCAGCGGTGCCGCGGCCGGCACAATACCGACCGCGAGCCCCCAGCAGGCCAGCGGCCCTCCCGCCGGGCACGGAGAAGAGGCAGGGCAAGGGGCGGGAGGCGGGGCGGGGCAGGCCCGGACCCTAGAGCCCGCCGGGCGGCGCGAGCGGAGGAGGCGGGCTCGGCACAGGGACACGCCGCTCCCGCCGTGCTCGGCTTAAATAGGGCGGCGCCGGTGGAGCAGCGTACAGACGTGGTCGTTGTTGTTGCTGCCGGCGGTGGGAGGTGAGTGGGGCTCGGGGGTGCCGCAGCCGCCGGTGAACGGGAGTGTAGGGTGAGGATGAGGCCGAGAGGGGTTGGCGCAGGGCCGGGGGCTGTCACGGCCGCGTTCGCCGCAACCTGCTCTGCCGCCGCTGAAGTGGGCTGGCTCCGCCGGGGCCTGCCGCAGCCACCGCCACTACCCGGCCCTTCACCGCGGGGCTGGGGCGGCCTGCGCTGGTGCTGTCACCTGCGGGGCCGAGCGAGGGGTGGTGAGTGCAGGTGGGGCGGTGTTGGTGCCGACCCCCTCAGGCTGCTGCTGTGGGCATTTCCCTTCCACCCCCACGTTGGGGTCAGTTTCCCGAGGAGCAGCCTTGGCTTCCCCTTGCCCAAAATCTTCCAGAGGAGCGCAGCCGGCCGCCCCCGGCCCCCCGCCGGCGCTGCGGCAGCTCCGGCTGGCAGGGCATTGTTCGGCGCCAGCGCTGCGCTCCCCACGGCACGGGCTCGGGCCGCAGGGTGGTCTCTCCGGCCAGGCCCCGCTCCCGGAAAAGCAGCCCCCGCGCTGCCCGCCGCCCAGACCCGCAGGGGGGAGCGGGCTGGGGAGCGCCGTGCTGCCCCTCAGCCCCAGCGGGTTATGTGTGGTTGCAGGACCTCGCCTTCGGCTAGGTCGCTGTTACTGGCAGGAGTGCAGCGTGTACTTGAAGCAGCTTTTTTGGCTGTTTGGGGTTTGGTTTTTAATTTTTTTTTTCCTGTCTGAGCAGCTGAGAGCATGTATGGAAATGTAGCATGGGGCACACTGGCCTAAAATGGAAGGTTCAGTGAGTTTGACTTTGCAGGCCTCCTCTACTGTTAGGTAGGACTTGCAGTGCTACAGTGCAGGGATTTAGCCTGATTGCATGGTGCTTTTGTTCTAGGGTGCATACATTTCTCGTTCTTGCTGAACAGGAATTGCAACACTTGAAGCCTTCTGAGTTTCTAAAGGGCACGTCTGTGAAATTGTTTGGGGTATTATAGACACCCTCTTGGACCAAATCTATGTAAGCATATGCCTCCCTTGGGTTAGTGACTGCAGTATGGTGGACATATCCTGTGATAGGAAAGAGTGACATCTGAAGAAACTGCTATCAAAATCCTGCGGTTATATGCCTGTACCTGGACCACAGAGCTATTTCATGTGGTGTTAACAGACTTTTTCTTTCATCCATGCTGCTTTATAGGGAGCCATGCAGTCTCCTGAGCCTGTTTAGGAGTGTTTGTATTTGCCTCTCTGCTTTGGAACATGCTGTCAAACTCAGAAGCTGAGATTTCTCAGCTCAAGAGATTTGGATGTGACTTCTTGGATTAAGAAATTCTGAGTGTATGAAAGCATTGAGTTAGCTGAAAAATACCCGTCTCTTCTTGCAACAATAGTAGTTTTAGTAACGCAAAACCTGAAATATATAATTCCTCATGAAACCATTCAGTGACTGCCTGTGTCTTTATAAAGTCCAAGGATATCTAGCTTGCTTGTGTTGGAATAAGTCTGAGGATGTCTCATGAGGAAAACCTAAAGCCTGCAGTTGCAAGTAGCTGTTGTGTGTAATGTAATCGAGGTCTTGGGCCAATAGTTTTAGCCTATTCTAAGGACTGCATGATTATAATGAATTTAAAAGGCACCTTCTAAATTTGGTGGATGCTGTTTTACGTCTACAGATTGGCCAAGATGAGGTTTGAAGTAAGTGCTTTAGAAGCAAACCCCCAGGTAGCTTTTTGCTTCAAGGGCAAGTACAAGGTTGGTATCAGTGGAAAAGCAAAGCCAGTAGTTCAAAATGAAAGGAAGGACAACTTGGAAATGGTTATCCCGGTGACTCCCTTGTTGAACAAAGTCTCTGTAGCTGATTGCTACCTCATTGCTCCACTAAAAATAAATACCTCATAGGATTTTCTGAAGGAGATAGAGGTGGGTTACACTTTCTCTGTCCTCAGTGTATCAATCCCCAGTGGGGAACAGTCAAATGGCTTCTTCTCTTTCTCTCTTTCCCTCCAAGAAAACCACCCTGTGACTATTGTAAACTATAGCAGATAGAAGTTGTCTTTTGTTTTGTTTTTCTAAATCTTGGTAATACAGTTAAATGAAATGGGTGGACTCAGAAAGGCTAATGACAAGATTTATCAAATGTACAGCAGAGAGAGAGAGGGATATTCTGGCTTGAGGGAATATGTTGCCTGATAAATTAGGTTTCTGGTAGTCCAATGAATGGATTGCCTCCTATATCCTACTTCCCTGCTGTGCTAAATTACAAGTTCTGATATGTTAAATCTTGTAATATGTTAAATGTAACCAGTGATAACTCTCTGGAAATCCTCATAAAAAGGAGGGGAGATTGTTCATTGCATGCAGGCTTGCAGTACATGTGGCTGAGGGGTGCAGTGCTGTACAGCACTGACCTTTACAGGCAGTAGGCTGAACCCTGGCTGCAGATGGGGGGCTTGCATTTCTGCAGATCCTGCTTGACTCCTGAAACAAGGACACTTGATAACACAAGGCTTCTGCTCTTCCTTGCTGCCTTTCATGTTGGGAGCTATTAATCTACAGAGTAAAATATGATAGTAAAGTATTCCCTTGGGGTTAGGATTTGAATCTTGGTAGTACTGGAAGTTTGCCCAAAACCAACTGAAAAGAGCTTGCATGGTTTTATAGAGATTTAGAGGAAAACTGGGTTTTGTTTTTGTAGTTGGACTCCTTAAGGTTTAGAGCAGAAGTGCATGATGTCCCACTTTTAGAAAAGGACTTCTGTCGTCTTTGTATGAATTACTGTCTTAAACCCAAAACTCTTAAGCTTTTTAGTTTGATACTGCATGTGCCTTGTTTTGAAAACTTGGCCTCTGCATTTGGGCTGCATTAATAGGCTGGTGAGGATGGATTAGTTTCCTAGGAAAGCTAGATGAAAATGCTTACTATCCACTCAGAGGAAATACAAAGGATACCTTAATACCCGAGGTCAAGAGGTTGCTGGGTTTGTCATACTTGTTCTTGTGATGCTGGTGTTAGGAGGTCACTCGGTGAGCCAGTTGCTTCTCTTAAGTACTTACTGATTTGGCCAGCCTCAGTGTTAAGGGTTATGCTTTCTTAAAACATTCTTTTGAGTGTAAACACTGTCTGGTGTGACACAGTGTGGCTTACTGTGCCTGATGCAGGTTGCCTTCTGTTAGACTTGAGGTGACCGAAGGGTGAGCAAGAAACTCATTCTTGCTGAGTCTTGGGTGAGTACTTGGAGCATGTGTTAAGCTGATGTAGCATACTGAGCTACCTGAAAAGGAGCCTTTTCCTGGGAGGGGTAGAATGAATATTTTTGCAGGATCTATTCCAGCTGTTAATGCCACAAGAAAGCTGCTGGTTTGTAGAAATTTGCTTCTGTAGGATGATTTTCATCTACACTGTATTTGGATTGAGGTTAAATTAGAGTAATGCCATGATGTACTTGCAAATAGGAGATCTAGGGATGGAATTCTAGTGGAAAGTAATTTTAGCTGCAAGATAGATGTTTGTAAGTATATTCTGTGGTCTCTGAAGGTGGGAAGCTGGTAAGACTGACTTGTCAATGTGTGCATAGGCATGGATCAAAGGAAGCTTAAATCAATCACTGTCTTAAAGGTTTTACTGGGAACTATTGGTTTTCATTAATTTACAGGGTTACCAAGTGCTGTTTGACAGCTATAGTTGCACAAAAGGCATTGAGCAGCTCCTTGTCATGTGGTTCAGCTCCTGAACTTGAATAAACTCCAGTGACCTCACTGGTGTGCGCTCAGATTACTTGTTGGACATCATTAAGAGGCAAGGATCCAGGTGTTGTTCCATAGGACTGCAGCCAAATGTCTGAGGACAGGGCTGTGACTTTTTTTGTTGCTGGGCACAGAGCCTTGACACATCAGTATCACATGTAGTGCTTCTTAAAGGCTGCAGCAAGAGTCTTGCCTTCAGCTGCAGCTTATGAAGTAAATCACCATGGCCCAGTTGATGGGGCTGAATCCAGCTTCTAGGCTACTTCCTGCTAGTCCTGCCTTGTCCCAAATGCAGGAACAGCAACTGAACCAGCAGAGGCGAGCTGAACCATTGTGTGATGCCCTGTGGTTACCCAAAGCCAGACTGGGGAGCCTATGTGGGGTTGGATGTGGGGAGGGCAGTGAATATTAAGGACCTGCTTGTCCCAGGTGCACAGGATACATTCCTTACTAATAGCTTTTTAGCTCCTCCCTCTTTACTGTTGCTGGAAAGTGTATTTGTCAGCTACTGTTTTAAAAGGAGGGTTTATATCTCCAAAGCCTGGCTGGGTGATCTAAGTGATTCTAGGTAAGATATTTAGGTATTTTAAGGGGAGGAGGAGGGAAGGGAGCAGTGGAGAAGTAGAAGGAGGTTGAAAGGTGGCTGGAGGAGGAGGGTGATGGTGGCAGCAGAAGAGTAGTGGATTAGGCACTTCAATGTTGGTAGGTTTGTTCAGGAAAGTCCTTTGTGGCTAAAAAGAGACTGTCACAGTGTATATGACATGACAGGCTGCACCACAGGAGACATCTTGCTGTTGCATTAATGTTATATAAGCCTTAAATTGAGGATTCTCCTTGGCTGTACCTTGAGGTTGGTTGCGGTTTCCCTCCTTCCCTTCTGTGGTTACAGTTTGGTTCTGTTTCAGGCGGTTGCAAGACCTCAGTCAAGTTACTGCCTTGACTGTAGGACAAGGGGGAAATCCTGGGAGGACTTGCATGTGGTGTTTGGAGTTGCATGTTTAAGGTGTAGTATTACAACAGTCCATCTCTTTCCGGAGCTGTGCTGTTTTGTTTCCTTCTGGGAGCTAATGGTTACTTGGTTGTCTAGGCAAAAGTTAACCTAGCTGAAAACTAGCATCAGAACTAACCCAGGAAAGTGGTGTTTGCCAGATAACTTCCCCAGTGTGAGTGCACTACCAGATGAGTGCCTGGCCAGCACAAAGAGGGTTATGGGAGCATGTATCTGGAACAGGTTGGACTGATTCGAATTTAGGATGATTATCTATGTACTCTCAGATTAGGATTATGTATTTTATTTGGACAAAAGGATTTCTCTTGTTAATAGCCAAAGCTGTTTGTTTCACTGTTTCATGCCCAATAAAGAAGCTAGAATATGATTTTCTACTTCCTCTTTCAAAAAAATGAGTGATGAAAGACTTAAGTAAAAAGGATCCATGAGAGCTCTGCAGCATAACCTGTAGCAGTAAGAAAACAATCTGCAATGGCAAATAGCTCTGAGAATAGCTCAAAGATATATGGGTCAACTTGTCTTGTAGCTTTCTCCTGCCTTCAAGAAGCTGTGAAAATAACACAGCCACATCTTTTATGCCATGTGGTGGACCTTCCTTTATAGCAGTCCACTGCTGCACTGGTGTGCTGTTCATCTAAATATTGTGATGGAGAGGAAGAAAAGCCATTGGTTCTTGGGGTTGTTTTTTCTCTGCAATGCAAAGGATGACGGCTGCTCTCCCGTTCTCTTCTGTTGCGCTTGAATGATGTCTGGTTATGGATAGACAATAGGCAGGCTGCTGCCTGCTGTAAATAGCCCATTGTGTGCTGAGAGTAGGAGCAGCAAAGAACAGCAGAGTCCTGCCAACTTCGGTCATTGCCTTGAGATACTGGCTCTGCTGTAAGGAACGAGTCTTGGGTGCTGTGGGGTGTGGGTGCATGTGTGTGAGCAAAGAGCTGGCTTTGCATGAAATGTACAGAGCTCTTTAGCCAAACTGATGAGATGAGTTCAGATGGATGCTTTCATGGGCTGGTTTTCGGAAACTACTTCTGTGGTGGTGGCCAGGACAGGTAGCTATCTCTGAAGTAGTTTCCCCCTGTTATTAAATCCACTTTTGCATATCCTTTTATGTGTTTTTTTCTGAACTTGAAGACAAACCAAGGTCTACTGGTTGCGTCCAGGAAAGTGTTTTTGACCTCCAACATTGTCTCTTCTGCTGTAAGTTTTTTTTGCTACATGTATCAATGTAAGTATCACAGGCTGGTACTTCTGGTAATTGGGGACCTTCTTCCTTAGGTTCTCCAGCTGTAACTTTCAGCCACTTGCTATGTCCTTTCTCTTGCTGGGGCTGAGTTTGAGTGTCTGTTACTTGTGGTTGAGATCCTGTTTGGATGAGAAGCAATTGCAGGACCTGAGTTTGTGAAGTGACCATAGCTTTTCTGCTGAGAGAGCAGGCTTTGCTGGACCTTTTCTTGGGGAGAAGGACTGTAAGCCAGATCCTTGATTCAGTGGGAAGATCTTTATATTTCAGTCTAAAGGCTCTAAACTGCTCTTCTTGGTCTCAGCAAAGATCCTGGATGTCTTGTGCAATTAGAGTATGAGCCGAGTAACCATTGAGATGGATCAAAGAAGACTCGGAAGCATCAAAGCCCCCTTCTTTGATGGGGCACATTTGGATCCATATGTTAAGAATGCAGATAAATTCATGCTGTTGCATCTGGCTTTATCTTAAATACAGAAAACAAGAGCTGATACGACTTATCAGATAGTGTTAAAGCCAGAAATTGCTTAGTCTTGCAGAAAACTGTCCTAATCTTGGGGGTTTATTTGTGCTGATGAGGCAGAAAGTGTAATAAAGTCATCCCTTAATATAAACCTAAGCAGTAAAATATATCATTATGTAACTGATAACTTGCAGTGTACCTGCTCAAGAAAGGTTTGTGATACAGGCTGCTCTACAAACAAGTTGTCAAGGAAATGAAAAGTAGTGGTGTGCAGCTGAAATTGTAGCAGCTCCTTGACTACAGTGGGACTGTTCTGTGAAGGAAATGGTCATGTTTATTTCAGTTCTTGTTAGCTGTGATAGCACCACAGCCTTTTGAAAGAGTAACTCTCTAATTACATTGCATTCCTAAATCAATAGTCGGTGTGCAGGACAAGTCACGACTAATGCAGAGAAGAAAGCAAGTATCTGTTTTTTTAAAAGTCAAAGGTGCTTACTGTGGGGCTTGAGGAAGACTGATCTTAACCCTTACATATGTTTATAGCCCCCTTTTATTCTAGTTTCATAACATGGTGTCTATGATGTATGCAGAATTAACCTGTAAACCAAGAGTTCCCTTTTGGAATTACTCTTTATACTTATAGTTCATTGGTGTATATTAAGAGGTAGCTTTTGTACCTGCAATGCTAATAAGCATAATTTGATGCTTAAAAAGCAATAGCATGGTAATACTAAAGTAACTGATTTATTTCTTATGCTGGGGGAAGACAAAGGTGTTCCTAGTTAATATTTCAGTTCTTCTCTACCTTCCATTACTACAGCCTGATGTGTTGTGGATTTTGAGTATAGGCTGCTGTGTATCACAGTGCAAATAACCAAAGGGCATTTCTATAGCGGCCCTGCACTATATATCTAGGTGATACAGATCTGCAGCCTAAGGCTATGCTGTAAAAGAAAAGGGAGCAGGGAGAAAGAGGACAGTGCCTGAAGGCTGGGAAGCCTCTGATGGGCCTGGGACCATTCCAGAGGTGGAACTTGATTCCATCCTGAGGCTGCCCCCATCCATGACCTTACTTCAGCCTGTCCTTCTGCTAACATTGTGAAACCATGGGCCCTTTGAACGAATTTTATGCCCCTTTTTTTCCCCCCCTGTCTGTAGAAAATCCTTGTCCAAATACTGGTTAGACATTTTATGAACAAGACAACTCTTCTGCTGCCTGGTTGGATAACTGATTGCAGCAGTAAAGATTTCAAGGGTGGACTGTACACTAGAGATTTTCCTTTAGCAATCTGAAATCTTAGCCTCGTATGGTTGGTTTTAAAACGAATAAGCGTAGAAGTCTGCCTGTTTGGATTGCAGCGTCTCCTATGCTGCCATCCTGCCGTAGTGTATGGTTATATGATATGTTCTAGCTATTTAAACACCTATTTTGATGTTCTGTAGGACCTTTGTTTAATTTTAATGCCCGTAGGACATGGCTGGACCTAAATCATCTAAGCAAAGAACTCTTGCTCTTCAATCAAGCAGGAAAGGGTTGCTTCCCCCCACCCCACCCTGACAGCAGCCTTTGTCAGCTGTTCCTACGTGGCTGGAGGCTGGGCTGGTGACAGCGGCTGTGAGCAGTGCTGCCAGCCGGGAGGGCAGGCGGGTGCCCTTCAGCAGGCGGTGGGGTGCCTGGGTGCGGGTTGCCATTGGCCTGGAGCAGGCTGGCTGCCTGCTGCTTACCTCTCACCTACTGGGCAGGAGCTGGTGTGTTTGACATGTGATGAACGTCCTGGGAGACCTTGGCTGTAGAGGAGTGCACCAGCTGAGCTGATGGCAGTCTTCTTTCTCTTTTTTTCTCCCCCCCCCCCCCCCCCATGACTGGTTTTTGCTCTGGAATATCCGTGTCAGAAAGCACTGGCAGGGAGCAGCCTCTGTCAACTCTTCCTTCTTTGTGAACAGGGCAAATCAAATGTGCTTCCTGTGCTTGATTATATTGCTGTGTGCTGCTGCTTTGGGCCTCCTTAGATGCTGCTTTAGCATGCCTCATGACCACAGATAATATGCTGGCATCGTGCTGGGGGAAATAAGAAGCTTGCTAGCACAAGAGGAGTTATGGGAGGATGTTGGCTTTGAACGCAGCTTGCTGTAGTGAGCGTTCTGTACATGACTGAAGGGAGAGTAAAGAGTTTATTTTACTGGATTTAACAGATGAAAAATCCTGCTCCTGCTATGCTACTGTAGGATTAGGATGCTCTCTGTTATGTTAACAAGTTAACATTCTACAGCCCTACCTCTCCCTCCCAGACTTCCGTGTCTGACACTGTTTAAACAGTCTCCCAGTACAGCTATTCTACAAATAACTAGTTTACATTTGTGAAATGCTGTCCTTTAACAAAACAATTGCCTCCTATTTTGAAATGCTGTGTCTGTTAAAAGCAGTATTAAAACCCTAAAGAAATTGCTTCCTGTCAGCCCTGCCTGTTTTTCTGGAGTATGAACCACTAATCACTTGTTTATTTAATTGCAGTACAGCAGTCTAAAGGTATTGCCTGCCAAGTCGCAGATAATTTTGATAGTGGGAAGCCAGTAGGACAATGCCTACATCACTCTCCCACAATAACAGTTAACTGAAAGGGGTTTTCAAATCTTTTTGTATAACTTTCTTTCATATCACCAGATTCCAGCATCACGACAACTGCACTGAATTGCAATGCAAGCACATGAGTTGTTTAGACATCTACGAATGCCAGAACTTGGGGACGTCAGGCAGTATGTGCGTACCCTTCCAACCAACACGCTTATGGGCTTTGGTGCTTTTGCAGCTCTCACAACCTACTGGTATGCAACAAGACCGAAAGCACTAAAACCACCATGTGATTTAGCAATGCAATCTGTGGAAGTAGAGGTAAGTGACACTTGGTGGATGCTGTTGTTCACTATTGTTCACTGAATGCTGTTCATTTTGAAGCCTAAAGATGGCATTGAGAGAGACCAAACACTGATTTGTAGATGAATGTTTCTAAACCTGTAGTGTGTGGGGAATATATTTCAGGGCATGTTTGGTTTGGGGGTTTGTTATTTAAAATATGGCCTGAACTCAGTTTTTTGGCTTTCTGAATTTGCAAACTAGTTTGGGGGTTGTTGAGGTCATGGTGGTAGTAACTAACATGGGAGAAGAAGATTCTGTGCTGCAAAAATGGAGCTTCTGATCTGACTGGTGGCAGGAAACTTGTGCATGTTAAAATCAGTACAGTGTAGTTTTCAGCTCCTGGCCCTGTGTTTAGGTGATGAACTATTAAATTAGGCTTTAGGGTCAGAGTATACTGATTAGGCTAATACTTTTCTGTTATATTTATAATAACTGTCAGATGAGACTTTATATAGGGTTACAAGCATGAAGAGGGTACTGATTGTCCTCACATGATCTGTAGAAATGTATTAGTCTTGCAAATTGATCCCAGCTATAGAGTGAGTTGAAATTAAAGCAACCAACCACCTGCTAAATTCTGGATGTGCTAGCTTAGCTTTTGTCTTATGCTTTTTGGAGGCAGGCAGAGTTATTGTTAGGTGGTGGGTTTTTTTAATAGTGAAACAAAATGTGGGAACAGTCTGACTAGGAGGAACTGCTGCTTAGAAGCAAATATAGACAACTGATTACATAGATGGGGCTCCCCAAGCAGCAGTTATATCAATTCCCCTATTAACTATAGAGTCAAGATTTTACCACTTATTCTTTTAAGAGTGCCTCTGTATTTCTTCAGGGTAGACAAGGTGTTTTCTCCTTTTCAAGGAAGGAGACAGCTTTGAAAAGCTGTGATCTTCAAGGGAGATAATTATGAAACATAGGATTGTAAGGCTGAGTTTCTTGCGTTACTCTCGATAGTCAGATACAATGGTTACCATTATAGATTTTCTTAACATTTGCAACTGAACTCTTCTTTTATAGCATATTCTTCTGTGTGGATAGAGTGTACCTAGTTGTCCTATATCAAATGCAATTAACGTGACTTTGTCCTTAAGAGTAGATGTGACTACAAACTCATGTAAACATATATGGCAAAGCAGTCTGGAATTTGGAGTAGGTAAACTTTAATGAACTTCAGCAAATCAAATGCCTGTCATAGTCTCGAATTGGGCATTTTCTTTGCAATGTTTTGTGATAATTGAGGTTGAAGAATGTAGCATTAGTTGGCCTCTCCATTCAAAATCGTAGTACCATTTATTTCCTATTCTTCCCTGTTTGGCATGCAGTAAGCTTACTATAACATATTATGTTACTATATAGCAAGTAATGGTCTGATATTAGAAGTACACAAAGGGGAAAGTAAAACATGCTCTGGTAATGTGATAATTACCCAGAATGCCCGTTTTCAAAAGGTATTTTATATACATGTGTATAGTAAGGATTCAGAAGTTAGCTCTTGCTTCTTTTGGTGAGCTTTCCCAATCCCATCAGCAGCCACTTAGTGGGTGCAATAGTCCTGTAGAACAGCATGTTTTGGTGGCTGGAATAAACTAGCAGTGAAAGTTTTTTTCTGGCAGTGGGGGGCCTCACTAGTCAATCTGGCCTTCAACAGATTTGAGGGAGGTGTGTTGCATTGGAAGATGGTAAAACTGTCTCTTAACTGGCCATAAACCCAATGACAGATGTTTATTTGCTTGAGAATTTTGGCAGCCTTCTCAGTTCAGTGCCTTTACTTCTTCAGCACTGCTGGATTCTGTAATTGAAATAATTGTTTAGTAGTGTGAGACTTCACTGAACTGCTTAACACATCATTGATCCATATTGTGCTAATTAACATCAGCTCTCTGATCAGAGCACAATAGGTACAACAGCATTATTTTTCATTTTCTCTTTAGAAAATACATTTTAATAGGAAGACTGAACAGTAGTTAAACTTAAATGAGCACCAGATGAGTGTGTTAGCATGTCTTGGTGATAAAGAGCTCACGCTTTGAGAACAGGTTGAAATGAGCAAGATCAATCCAGTTTTGCCTATTGACAGTCCAGATACAGCCTTTAATGTTGCAGACTGCACCAAACTAATCAAATGAGAATGTATGTTTTGAAGAAAGCTTCAAGTGTCGGTTAGAATTAGTACTGCTATAACAGTAACAAGGATGTAGTACAGTGCTTGCTATTCAGTTTCTCATTACATTTGCTTAGAATTTCATTTAGCTTACTCCATTCTCTTATACATGTGGTAAGATGGATTCTCTTCTATTGAAGAAAACCACCAAATACTGCTCTCAAGTTCTGTCTTAACATTGTTTTTTCTGGCTAAGTAATACAATATTGAAATGCCTAAGGAGTAAGCAGTGTGGTCCAGAAAAAAAGATATGGCAGGAGGCAATTCATTTTCTCTACTTTTTTAATATCTAATCTGTTTGTTCATTAATGGTAGCAATTTGAACTATAAATAGGCTTATGCTTAATTCTTACTTGTGGTCTGTTTCCTCAGCCCAGCAAAGTTTAAATGAAATCAGTGACTGGATAAGGTTTCTAAGTGTTCTGATAATAGATCTTAATAACTTTCTGTGGGAAGAAAATGATCATATTTACTACTGTTCCAGGTCACTTCCCGTCTCTGTAAAGTTTAAATTTAGTAGGCTGGCACCCAGTGACCCATTTTAACAATCACTGAATGAGCATGAAGGCTGCACACTTGGTTGAATATTGATACACTTTTCTAGATAGATACACCTTTCTAGAGTAGATGGCACTGTTAATGGAGTACAGTCTTTAAAGTATGCATACTACGGTTACATTTCACTGAAAGAAACCCTCTTGTGTTCAAAGTTCCCAATCTAATCTCTCTTCAGTGGAACTTCTCCTCAAAAGTATAGGTGAAAATCTTTTCATTTGAATCCCTTCCATGTAGGAAGGGAGACAAAATTAATGAAGAGTTATTCTAAATAAAGTCTGACTAGTGCAAGGCTGCATTGCTGAGACTCATGCTGTACTCGGTCATGCACTATATTAAGAATTTCAGTGCTACAGTGATGGTAGAAATAGGGCATTTGTCTTGCATTTTGCAAGCTTATGCACCCTTGATGTCTGTAGTTGTAGGCGTATCTGGATCTGTCTGCTTGTGGATTGCTCTTTCCTCTGGTGACTGGTAGCTGCACAGCTTTGGCTGTTAATTTGAGTGCCTGTGTATGGCTGTCAAATATTAAATATTGCTTTAAAGCCCCAGATACTTCTGTTTGGCTCAATTTCAGCTAAGGCATGAAGGAAGGAATATAAATAAACACTAGGATGTCAGTATTTTCTAATAGTAAGAGTTTGCATTTGTGACTCACTTTTTTTTCCTAACTTTAGCACGGAAGCCATGGAGAGAAGTATTCAACTCATGAAAATTTTTAAACCTAATTATATTTTCCTCATACATTACCAGAACTGTAGTTTTCTTTGCTTTTCAGGAATCACTTGATTAGACATGTGCTTGTCTCCATTTGAAGTGATCAGCCTTAGCTGTTGCATGCTTATCTAGGGATTGGCATGCTTTAAATTATAATGGCTGGCTTGAAGACACTAGTTTATACTTCTTGCTGCTCAGAATATGCATGTTGGTGACCTAAGCACCACTTGCTAATATACTTTCTGAGGAAAGTGAAAATTTGGTCTCTTGCCTTTCAGGCATGGTGGAGCCAGCAGTATGTTTTGACATGACTGCTAATTCTAAGCAGCCCATGTCAACAAGAAGCAAACCCTTGGCTTGAGCAAAGGAGTGGCAAGCATTGCATTATGCATAGTGTTTTGTGAAAACAAGTTAGGCTTGTTTTAGTGTTGTTTTTTCTCTTCTCTGTGCCTTTAATGTACTAGCTCCTTTCTGTGGACACAGGCAATATGACATCTTCTGCAGATGAACCTGTGTTTATCTAGTTTCTATAGGAACAGATGCATTCTGGTCTTCTAGGGTACTTTGAAAACAGGAAAATACACTAATGGCCATGATAAGCCTATTGCATGTGAACAGGTTTTTGAGGTTGTGCATGAGGAACAACTCGGGCACAGATTTAGTTAGTTCATAATTTGACTTTTGTAGAAGAGCCAGGAGTAGACAGCAGCCACTGATAGAGAATCTTATTAAATGTTAACCCAAGACCCTCTGTTTAACCAGCTAGGTTCTTCCTGCTAAGAACTCTTTTGCAGATGCCTGTCATCATAGCAGGACTAATAAATATGGCCCAATAGTACTTGCATAACTGCAGTTTGTGAAACATGGTTGGTATAAAATGAGATGGTTTAATCACTCTAGAAAAGGCTGGTTTTGTATTGACTTCAAATTGTCACTCTAGACAAGGCTGGTTTTGTATTGACTTGCAATTGTAGCCTGTGTTAAATGCTCATCTGCTGAAAGATGGTGATATTAATCCTTAAGGTAATATTGGCTTGCCTGCCTCTGACAAGATCAGGAGGAAGCATTTTTTGTAAGATAGAACTTTAAACTGGATTAAAGGGCTCAGTGTTTATCTGGTATAGAGTATTTCACTTATGAGAACACTTGTTCAGGGTGGTCTTGTCCACCCTTAAAATCATTTAGGCTCTGAAACCACTGTTTGAAGTGTGATTATATTTTGTAATCTTAATCAGAAAAGTAGATTAGGATCTCAGCATTAATACTGTACCTACAGAGTTGAAGCTGGAATGATTTAGAAAGCTTGATGGGATTAATTGTGATATATACTGCAATAATAAAGCTTTTCTTAAGAAAAGCCCTGTAAGGACTGTCAAAGGGCATTTTGTCACTTATTTGTTCTGTGCTGTTACAGATCTCTGAGGAGGAATAAGATTTTGCCTGACAGGTTTTTACTAATGCAGGGAGCAATCTGACTCTTTAAACAAAATCCTCGGAAATCTTGCCAGTGTCTTCACTGACCTAAAAGAACTGAAGTTCTCTGAAGCTGAATTTGCCAAGGCTCATAATGATTTAATGGATGAGGTTTTTTTTTATTTCTTCAGGAAATTCCTGTTCATTTATAATAAACAAGTGTCTAACCTTCCTAATTGGTTTCCTTAGGGTGGTGAACATGCTCGAAGGTCCTCTCTTCTTAGCAGTAATGAACCGTTGGTTTACTACTATGACGATGTGAGAACAATTTATGATATCTTCCAAAGGGGTGTACAAGTATCAAGTAAGTCTTAAGCTAAAGATACTTTTTTTTTCTTTTTAACAATATGTCAAGAACTAAAGGTCTAGGCTCATTTGAAATGCATAGAGGACAGGGATAGGGGATGTCTATCTACCAATATGATAAATGTATTGGATGTAAGTTTTCTTGTAGGCAAATATAACTGACCTCTTGTGAAGCAGAGTTGTGTGAATAAAGTCAGTGCTGTGTTCCTTTAGCCTAAACCAACCTTGTCTGTGTGTCCCTCCTCAGCTTCTCTCCCTGACACCCCCCACCCCAACATTCCACTCCCCCTAAAAAAGATCCAGACAACTGGGTTTGTCTCTGAAGGCCTCTGCAGAGAATCTAGAGACTTACCACCATGAATGTAGTTAGTGTGATGTCAGGACAGAGGAGTCGGGTTAAGTTTTGAGTAACTTCTGATTATCTTTGTTTAGATAATGGTCCATGTCTAGGTGTTAGAAAACCAAACCAGCCGTATGAGTGGATCTCCTATAAAGAGGTAAGTCTCTAATCCAGTGCTAGACCTGCTTTTGTTTGTGGAGACCATTGATACAACATCCAGTAATGTGATATAACAAATCTTAATTATTTATAGATGTTTTAAAGCTGTAGCAGAATATTGCAGAAAGGTTTTAGTTTCAACGACAGTGTCTTGAATAGCATCAGATACGTGCAAGGGAGAAGAGTATCTCCTGCACTTACTTGGTTTAAGTTTTTCAGAATTTGTTACCTTGGCAGGTTTTAGCATTTCATTGCTGAATTGTTTAGGACTTGGGCACTGCCTCTAAAAGGCTGCAGCTTTGAAGTAGTATTCTGGGACTCAGACTGCTACTACTCTACGTGCTTGCTTCTGAAACCTTCATTTTACACTAGGAAAGGTCCTATCTACAGATGCTCCTTGTGCTTCTTGACAACTTGTCTCCATAGTGCTGAATGATGTTTGTATAGGGTGCTAAAAGATACACTTCTAACTACTAGCATGCTCCTTAATGATAGCTAAAAATACCTTTATGCAAATCTTTGTTCACAGCTGTGCACTTCTAGGTTGTTCCTGATTTAATCTGTTATTCAAATTTGCATAAACCTTGTCTATTACATACTGTTAGGGTCATTAGTACCTTTTGTATGTAGCAGACCTCACTTTTTCCAAGGTGATTTTTGCTAGGTGCAACCTATCTGTATTTGCTGTTTGAATCATGTGACTAACATGGATTCAGGTCATATGCTATGTGGAAAGAATTTAGAAAATTGCTTTCCCAGGCTTCCTTTATCGACCTAGCTGTGTTTTGCTTCCTTGTTCCCTTCCTTTTAGAAGGGGAAAATGCTATTCCCACAAGCGCTGAATGAAACAGAAAGATGGCATATGTAGTGCCTTAGACTGAGCAGAAATATAATCTTGAATCATTCCATGGTCACTTGTGCAGTTCCATACAGATACAACAAAACAGCCTTTTCTGTATATGTGAGCCTAACTTTTAAACCTACACTTAATACTTTTAAGTCCAACTGGATTAAGTGCTTTTTCTGCTGCATATAGAGTTCAAGTGTCGTATCTACAGTCAGTGAAGTGTAATGACACTGCGATGTTTCAGTTATCAAAGTCACAGAGGACATGCAGAATAGACTAAAAAACTTATGTCTGCTTCACACCGGTTATTTGCCTTCTTTTTGTAAGACCTAAGGTAAAATAATGTTGATGGGTATAAACTGATGAGCTTGCTCTCATTTTTTTTTTTTTTCTTTTTTCCCCTCTACAGGCTTCAGACAGAGCTGAGTATGTGGGCTCTGCGTTACTCCACCGAGGCTTCAAACCATCTCACGTTCAATACATAGGAATCTTTTCACAAAACAGACCTGAGGTAATTTGACAGTGTGTGTATTGGTAGTATAGTTGTTATTGAGTGTGCCATTCCTCTATCTGTTGCTTTTTGGCAGTGTGCTGAGCTTCCCTAATAGGAGTCCACGTGGTGTTGGACAAGGCTATAAAGGCTGACACTGTAGAACAACAAGCCATAAACTTTGATACATTTTGATGACACAATTATTAGAGTCCTGGTGTTCTGCTCCCAAAGCTGAATGCAGAAGGTTGGATAGCAGGAAGAGAATCAGGGAATCCAGAAGAACTGAACTCATTCTCCTCTTTCCAGTTTACAGAGGAAATCTGTTTAATGGGAAGCTAATGTGGTACTTAGAGAATGTAATCACCATTTGCTTTCTCTTAAAAAGTGGCACTGGAGTGCAAGGTAATTGAAAGTGGTTGGAAGCAATAAGGTTGTGTTAAAACATTTCAAATCACTTAGTGATTAAATATTTGGACAAATAGGAGATGGTCAGAGACCCTGGACACAAAGATTCTGGGAGACAGAACTGCTTAGGAAGGCAAAATTGGAAGTTAATCGCAGTTTAATAAAGGGGCATAAAGACTAAAGAGAGACATAATCAAAGAAGACCTGATAAAGCAAAATGGTGTTACAAACCTGAGACAACTTTGGGATATTTAGATTGATTAGCTGGTGCCTATCCATTATAACTCAGAAGTGGTTCTGGATTACTTTTTCTAAAAATATTATGGAATATTCAGTAAATATTTGTTCTCTGGAGTTGTTTATTAAACATAGGTTAGAAAAACTCAGTCCTATTAGATAATTTATGTGCTTAGTGGTCTGAGCTGGTACTTGCTGCATTAAGCTAATACAAACCTGTATTGAGAGGGGACCGTTTAAGTTTTGTTAGAACTATTCTGTCACTCTTGATTAAATGCTCTCAGCTGGATGCCATTATATAGAGCCATCTACAGTGTTGACAGCATTAGGAGTTGTATCTGTCTTGGTCGTGCTGGACAACAGCTTGCTGTTAGGTCTCTTCTGATTTCAAGTTTGCCATTGAGCCTTCCCTCCTGTCATTAAAATGCAAGTTATGTGATAAGTGACCTTGATCCCCTTCCTCCTCTTCTAACCTACAACACAAACTCCCCTAACTCTAGCCTTGTATGGATGAAGTAAACACAGTTTCAAGACTCTTAAATTTGCAGTTTGGTGCTTGGCTTTTCCTGCTGGAATTCTGTTCTAGAAAGCTGTTAAATGACATGGTGTGACTGATTTTTCAGTCTCCTGTGTTTATAGCATTATGAACTGGAAATGAAAAAGGGAGCTGTGGGAGTGTTGTACTAGTTTGAACTGTTTCTCTATAGACATTTGGGTGAAAAGTCTTTGGCTGCTAGGCCAGTGGATTCTCTGAAAGAGCATGGTAGTGTGGTCTGCTCTTGGATCACAGAGACAAAAGGTGCTTGAGTTGCATTGCTCCAGCAGGCTTTGAGTTGGGTCAGGAATGAGCTGGAAAGACTTGTTTAAAGCAGCAATTTTAAATCTGGGGTTTTCCCTGCTGAAAACCACTGAATGGGTGTTGTAACATCCCAAATATAATTGCTAATCCAGACATGAGATTGAGATTTTTTTTTTGTGTGTGTGTGAAATGATTCATGTTTGTCAGTTCATGAACAACTGCTGGGAAAACCCCCTAATGGGGAAAATCCTAGTATGTTACTTGCTTAAATGTTCACAAAAAAACCAAACTTGGATTTATAAATAAAAATATGACTTTCTCTGAGTAACTGGAGAACAGATGATTTTAACAGGAAGTTGTGTTTTGGATTGAGAGAACAGGACAGGGAAATAGTACAAGGATCCTTTAACAGAAGGTCAGAACCATGTCAGAAAACAAATTGAAACTTCCAGGCTGTTGGCTGTATTCAATACTGGATGTTTGCCTGGGCTTTGAGAGAGACCTCAGATGTTAAGGTTTTATATTTGTATTGACCTACTCTTAAATTTAGAAGGGAAAATGAAAGAAAAATATATCGGTAGTCCAGAAAATTAAGATGCTGGTTGTTGTATTGAGAGTGATGATGTGCAAAAGTTGAAGGCTGCAACAAGGAGCTTTTATCACTGTGCAGCTTCTGAGGTTGAACAAAGTAGACTCCCACCTTATTAAGATACCTATTTCAGGCTGCTGAACAGCAATACAGCTGCCCCCTTGTTACATGTACAGGTGGGGTATTCAGTGGACCCTTTTATGGCTAGCATAGATGTGCCTGCTTAGACTTGCTAGTATTCCTAGTATCTACATTGAAGTCTAGTTACTTGCTAGCTGGCCTTGAAGTAGTCTTATTAAGAAGTCTTTTTGGACAAGAGGTGTACAACTTGCCTATCATACAAATGTTTTCAGAAAAACTCCCTGCATTTAAGGTGGTCTTAATCAGTAGAGAGCTTACTTCAGGAAACTTGACCCTAATAGTTTGTGAAAGTGGCATTTAGCAATTTTGTTAACATAGCTGCTGTATTAGATATTACATGGAAGAACCAGCTGAGTGATATTTAAAGTTTTATCATAGGGGAGTGAGCTACTATCAGAAAAAAATAATTGCTTGACTATCTTGCTTTGACAGTACTCCGGGTGAAATCAGTCTTGCTGAAAAGCATTGTCAGCTTGCAACACACCATAAGGCTGCAGTATCCATTACATTTATTGAGCATTGCACTTGTTAGCAGGCAGATAGATCTCTTGGGGCAGAGTTGAATTTTATTGAACTGTATTCTTTCCCATAGCTCATTTATTTTTAACTCCACAGATAAAAAAAATTTAGTAGGTCTTCAAAGTAGACAAATTATATAAACTGCCACTTATCCAAATGAGCTCTGTCCTGCTGGCTTTCTTGATAGAATCCAAATGACTCTTTCTTGGAGGTCTGTTATGATAACCAAGCACATAATGATTTGCATCTCCTCTTTTTGTGCAGTGGGTTATCATTGAACAGGGATGCTATGCATACTCCATGGTGGTGGTGCCACTCTATGATACACTGGGAACTGAAGCTATAACGTACATTGTGAACAAAGGTAGGACATTTTTAGTACTTCAGCGACTGAATGTTGGGTTGCAGAACTGACTGAGGGCAGAACCATAGCCTTCTTCAGAGAAGTCTTCCATTACATGTTCTGAAGTATGTATGGGTCTAGCCTAAAATTGTCATACTGACAATGGCATTCTTTTTCATCAGCTGACTTGTCATTGGTTTTCTGTGACAAACCTGACAAGGCCAAACTTCTGCTAACCAGTGTGGAAAAGGGCGAAGCTCCAATACTCAACACTATTGTTATTATGGACTCTTTTGGCATGGATCTTGTGGAACGTGGCAAAAAGTGTGGGGTGGAAGTCTTCAGCATGAGAGAAATAGAGGTAAGCATGCCTAACCTACATTACTGCTTTCAGCCTATTTACTTGTGGAGGAAGATGACTGTTGAACAGATTTTTAGGACTGTGAACAGAATGTGGTGGATTAGTTTCAAAATACTCAACTCTCCCTTGAAGCTTAGACAAAAATATACAAAAGAAAGCTGCTTGCTAATAGTATTTGCTAATGCTCAAAATGTGAAAGTGTATATCAAGATTGCAGAGTGAAAGCTTGTTAACATAGTCCAGACTGAGCATTTGATCTGAGTGTTAAGGCTTGCTCATGGTACGTGTTAATTATATACTGTGACTGATACTTCAGAAATACTATTTCAAAAAAGAGCCTGTGTAGGTTTTGGTCTTGTGAAAAATGGTAGTTTCCCCTATACAGTGATTCTTCAAAATGTTTTATGGGGAGGAAGAAAATGGCAGTGAACTGTTCCCAGGGAAGTTTACGGTAACAAAGGGGTATGAGACTGCCAGGTTTGGCAAGTAGAAACTGTTTTGCTTAGCCACCTAATATTTAAGTCTTGGTTTTGCTGTAGTTAGCTTGTCTGCATTAACATCTTATGCAAATTTATTTCATAACTTCACTTGTTATTTGGAGAGCTCTGTCCCATGATCAACATGCATAAAGTACATCTTTACTTTGAAACTGTGAAACAGGGCTAAACCTAGTTCTAGCTAGGACTTCTTGTGAAGGCTTAGTTCACCAGAACTTGAGTATCTCCAAGTAAGTGAGCTTGTCTTGTGCAGGTGTCAGTAACTGGTGTGAAATACCTCATTTCACTGAACTTGTTGCCACAGCAAGTCTTAACTGCTGTGTTAACAGGGCCACCTTCTGGTAAAGATAAAAAATACTAGCATGTCTTTGAAAGAGGTAACTATATCATAGCTAGCTAGCCCCAGCAAAATTGGGTTGAAATGGGGCTAAAAACATGTGGAGTAAGTGACTTAATAGCTCACTGGCAAAAGGGTTGGGTTAAGCTTGGAAAAAAATTGGCCCAACTGCAAGTTGGTACATGAAAATTGGCTTCTTTCCTTGATTTAACTTGAGGTTTTTGCAGAGGAAGGTGCTTTTCACTTCATCTTCCAATTATGGAAAAATAAAACCGGGGATGAATGTTACTTGAAGTTAGAAATTTAGATGCTTAAGCAGTGATTACCAGTAGGACTTCGTAGCTCTTACTTTACAAAAATGCTTGATGTTTGGATTAATGCAGTAATAGATGCTCCAAGGGCCTCTTGTCTGAATCTTGTCTAAAGTTAGGCAAACTTAAACATTTCTAATAGTGTTTCTGTGAGCAGGAGTAAGATTTCTCATGCTTTTTCTTTTTTCCTCTTTTTAAGGGGTAGAGGCTTTTAGTGTCTCCCAGAAGACAACCATGAACTGTTTAGAAGCTTAGATTAGAATAGAATGACTATTTCTAGCTTTAAGTACTTATTTTCTGGATCTCTGGATTAAGCTTATTGTTCAGCTGTGCTTTATAGGTTATGTGACCTGTTCCTCTGATATCTCCCAGATGCCATAAGCTTGGTTTCTGATGCATAATATCTGTATGTATGCTGTGGTTACTTAGAGCCGAGATGCTGTGAACAAATGGCTTCTCAATAGGAAAAGATCTTGGAGTTCTTATCAGGAGATCAAAAGAAGTGTGTGGAGATTTTAGTTGTATATTCAGTAAATACCAGTTCTTACTCAAAACAGGCTGTAGGGAAGTATTAAGAGTGGTGTTACTTGAAATGCGGATGCTGTTTTGAGCATCATCATAGTAGCAAACTTTTCTATAAAGGTACTGTTTCAAAAGTGCAAATTTACAGGTATGGCAATGTTAACTTTTCCTGGATATAGCTTATTTCTTAAGGTTACCCAAGTAGGGTACATCATATTAAAAGAAATCTAGGGCTAGTAAAGGAAGACATAGTGCTATTGTGTACTTAAAATGTAAAAGCAATGGTGAAGTTGATATGTCTGCCCTCAAAGGGTGCTTCCAAAGCTATACTTTAAACAAGTCCATTTTAATTTGCCTAAATCCTTAAGGTAGTATTGTTTCTATTCTTAAGTAAGCATGACAGTAATAATTTTTGACTTAAAACTTTAAAGGTCATAGATACTGTAATATCAGCATTCAAATCTTCCCTCTTAATCCTTTTAACCTTGATAAAAGGATCTCTATTGTATCAATTCCCTTCTGCTTAAAGAACTATGACATTACTAAGTCAGACCTGAATAAGGAGGGAAGAGGGAAGTAGATTATCTGGGGGGAGAGAATCTTGTGTTGTCTTATGTATAAAAGGAGTACAAACCACTTATGGTAATCATGGGGAAAGCCAGTCTTTCTTCTCACAAGCAGTGATGCTTGTGTGAGGTGCTTATTGAAATTAATCTTGCTTCATCTATTTAGCAGTCGTTAGTGGTGCATGTATTCTGCATGATGTATAGGATTGATTGCCTGTTGTACCTTGTCACAACACTGCTTAACCTTGAGCTTCTGTAGTGAGTTAAACTTCTGGTTTAGTAGTTGGAAAAAAAACCCTGAGGAATTTGAGATTAGTTATCACTTTTGTATTTGTAGAACATGATAGTTATTCTATATATCTTTAAAATGTCCTTAAAGCCTTTGCTACTCTTTGGAAGTAAAAATGCCTTAATAGACAGTCTAGGTAACAGAATATTATGGTGTTTGGTAATGTTAGTCTGGTAAATTTAAAGCAAAATTACATGCTTATGTCTAACCTGTCTGTTCCCCCTTTCTGTAGGAGCTGGGAAGAGCACACAGGCAAAAACCTATAGTAAGTATGAAATAAGTGTGACAATCTGAAAGCTGGACAGCTAGCATATCTCCCATCGCTTATAAGTAACACTAGTATTTCAGTATTCTGTCCAAGAAAATCTTTCCTTGCCATCTTAACCATAGTAATACTTTCTTAACTCTCACAGCCTCCAAAGCCAGAAGATCTAGCAATCATCTGTTTCACCAGTGGAACAACAGGTACACCTCATTACATTATGCAGCATTTATTATCCTGTATGTGCAAAATTAATTCAGAAGCCCTCCTACTTTTTTCAAGACTCCCCTACTGCTGCGTCTTTTGGGCAAGTAGTAGCTGGGGAAGCTTTATGGTAAGGCTCCCTTTGATTTTTCCTGTTGATCAGTACAGAGTTTTACAATATTGGGGGTGGAGATGTTAAATTTTGGGGCTTGGAAACAAGAACTGAATGTGTATTTCCATTGTAAGTGCTCTCCTTCATACTTCAGATCTTCTGTCGTCTTTTCTTTTTGTACTGTATGAGCAGAATTTGTTCCTTAGCTATAAGCAACCTTGCTGGAAGACCAAAACAGACTGTCTAGATGTCTGTCCTGGCTGAAACCAGGGTAATGTCACACACTTGACATTTATGAGTTAAGACCAAAGACAGGCAGGGAGCAAAAGGGAAGAAGAGCTACATTTTTATAGCAGATGTGAGACTAGAAATTGGTCTGGGTTTGATAGCTATATCTTCACAGAAGTGTTGGATTTTGAATGAGAGAAGCACAACAATTTAAGGATTTTATTTCCTTATGAAATTTGAGGTGCTTGGTGCAAATGTAACTGTTACTAGCTATTCTTGAAAGTATTAGGAAGTTCTTTGCCTTTGTTAAATCAATATAGAAGGAATCTTAATATTAAAGAAGGGACTGATTCACACACTCTTAATTTTACCTTTGCTTGGTAACCTAATAAAGGATCAAAAAATTTGACTGTTGCGTCCTGATGTGCTTCTTCCTTAGGAAACCCCAAAGGAGCTATGATCACTCATCAAAACATAGTCAGCAATGCTTCAGCTTTTCTGAAAACTACAGAGGTAAACTGCACAGGTTAACACTGTGGATTTGCAGGAGGGAAGAATCTCATGAGTAAAATCAACATTGAAACCTCATTAACTTTGGTCTTTTTAGTAAAATTCAAGTGGAAATGTATCTTGACAGCACTCTGACCATGCTAGGTCAGAAGTTTCATGTTTACTGGTGTCTTCTGTCAGCATCAAGAACTTAACAAATTTACAATTTGCTCTGACCCAAGCAAAATATTACAAAGATCCTGATGTGGATCTATACTATAAGCCATGTGCTTATACTGTCTGTAAATAGTGAAAGCTCTGTATCAGAGGGTTTGTGTAGGGACTAACCTTTTCCACTAAGAATGGGAGAAGTTATAATGTATTTTACCCTAAAATGCTTAAAGCCCTTGCACAAATGAGCAAGCAACATAGCTCTATTTTTACTTGATAGAGTGTTAACTTCTAGTTTAGAGTAGATTACTAAAGTTCATTTGCAGGGTGGCTAAGATGGTTCTAATGCATACAGATGTAATTAAAAATACAATTGCACTTATTTAAAATACAATACGTATAGAATTGTCTTTAAGCAACTGGTCTCACAATTAGATCATGTAAGGTACTTTTGATGTCAGCCCTATGGTAAACTGGATTAGCAAGGTGATATAAGATGGCAGTGTGTATTTTTTACTACTTTAATCTTTCTGTCCCCATCTCCCCTCACAATGTGTATAACTTCCTGTAGTTTCTATCAGAATTTGTATCTAGTTATAATATGAATGGTAAATCATAGTAATTTGGTTACTGTATTCACCTCTAAAAGATTACTGTTTCTGCAGTGCTTACTCATGCTACAAGTTATTGTTGTTGTATTTTTGATGAAAGAAAAACAATGCAGCTTTATTACAAACAAAACTTGAAGCAAGGGCTGCCCTTTAGACACTAGGTTTCACTGTTGTGTTTAACCTGAGCAAAATAGAGAATCAATGAGAATTAAATTTAATTTTACTAACACTTCCAGAAAACATTTTTACCTTCGCCTGATGACATTCTGATATCATTCCTGCCCTTGGCTCATATGTTTGAGAGAATTGTTGAGGTAAGCATTGGTTTGTCATTCTGAACTATTGAAAAGCTGACTTTACTTACAGAATGCATATATCTTGAAACAGTGTTACATGCTATTCCTTTTTGACTCCTGCTCATGTGTATGAAAGCTTGAGGTAAGGTTCAGGAAAACAACAATACTGAAAGCAATACCCAGTAAGTACCAGACGTTTACATTTCAGCATGAAAACTAACTATCAGCCTTAGCTAGGGTTAATCAACTGGCTTACTAGAACATGAGACAATCTCAAAAAAAATCCCTCTGGTGTAATCAGTGCACTATTAAAAATCCATGTGTTTTAGTCTACAGCCACTACAAATTTATTTATAATATGGCCTCCTGGTTGCTTACACAGAACTAATTTTATATTGGTTAAATTTGCCATTGCTTTCAAGAAACCTCAATAAAGAGGAAGGGATTTTGTTTCAGTGGAGTTCTCTTCTAGGAAATTAAAATTACTTTTAATGCTATTTAATGAGACTTTGAAATTCTTTTGGATAGCTTGTTTTACCATATAGCAAAACCTGGGGCTTAATTTCTGAGGATGAAGGAGCTTAGGTTGTTTTAATACTGTCAGTCTTAAGCATCTCTGAGCCCATAGTTAGGTGGCATGCATTAGTGAAAGGATGCAATTTCCTTCTGATATACAGTAGAGGCACAGGTATTCAATTACTGTACCTGCTGAAGTTGAATTAACACCTCTCCCTTAAGTGAGACTGCAAGTATGTATGTTGAAGGTAGTTGTGCCCCAGTTTATGTAGTAAAATAAACAGCCTCTGTGCAAGAGTGAAAAGGTACATGGACCCAGAAATTGTCCTGTGATTTCAGTTAGGAAACCTGAGCTTTCTATTGAGTGTGTACGTATGCACATGTAAAAGTGTTTTAAGTTACTAAGATTGGGAATAGAGTGTAACTGAGGAGTACAGGTGCCCTTAGGCTTTTGGCCTCTTTCTGCTGGTAACTTCTATACCAGTTATGCTTCAGTGTTTGTTTTACTGATGCCTGCCTTGCACCAGAATGTACAAGCTGTAGGTAACAGCTCTGCTCATGCAGTAGAAATAGGATGTGAACCTGTGTTCTAAATGATAAAATGAGAAGAAAGTGTTTAGATCTCAGTATTCCTCTGCTGCTTGAGGTCTTTACAAAGCAGGCGATTGTGTGTATATTTACATAAGAAGATCAAGCAAGAACACTTCTGGTAGAAAGGAGAAAAGATTTGTTACTGTTTGGAGTAGGTATGAACACAGGCTCTGTGAGAAGCAATTTTAGAGTTCTACCCCAGTCATAAACCTGATGTTAGCAGATTTTTGGCTTCCTTAGAAAGCTAGGAAGCCTTGATAGGACAAATGCAGTTGCTTCTCAGTCCGTCTGGACTGATGCAGTTGCTGTTTTTTAGCAGATGGTGGCAACGTGTGGGTGAAGGCGAAAATTGATACTCTGGCTTGTGCAGAAAAGATGAGAATGAATGGCAGGGAATGAAGGATGCATAAGAAATAAAAACAGATATAGATGAACACAAGAGGAATAGAGGTTTTGTTTAAAAGAATAAATGAAACCCAAACAAAATGGAGATGGGGTGCATAGGTGTTAGGGGGTGGAGCTTCTAGATTTGTAACAGACTATAGAACACAACAGGACTAAGTCTGCCTTTCTTCATGTAGGCCTGAAGTGATGTAGAAATAAGCAGCGGTCTGCTAGACTCTTCTAAATAGCATCTTGATCTCCTAACATCAAATCCTCTGCTTGCGTCAGTTCTATGAAATGGGAAGGAAAACCAGAGTGCAAGAGAGTGGAAATAAAGTAGCATAAGGCAAAAATCCCTGCTGGATCAGTAAACAGCATGTGCTGACTTCAAGTGCAGAAATGCAGTTTCCTAGTACATAGCAGGGAACAAATAGAGGTCTAGAGTTTAACAAGCTTATTTAAAAATATTTAAAGAGGACTTCTGCTTTTTGATCTTCTGCTACCTCTGAGTCACTGGCATTGCCTTATTTGGCCAACTGCCCCTTTTAGATAGGGGAATTTGTGCTGTATATTATTCTGTTAAAGTCTTTAGCCTGTATACACCAAGCATGTACGTCTTGGTATTTCAAGTCACATCCTGTAATGTCAGAATGCTGTAGAACTAGTCCAGAAGCTGAGAGGACTTAAGGTAGATCCCACACAGTCTGCTCTGCATAGGTGTTGTATAATGTGTTCCAGCTGCATATATCTTGTGTTTTCAGAGTTTACTTTTTTCTAACAGTGTGTGATTCTGTGCCATGGAGCTCGGATAGGATTCTTTCAAGGGGATATCAGACTGCTTATGGATGACCTGAAAACACTGCAGCCAACTGTATTTCCTGTAGTACCAAGGCTGTTGAACAGAATGTTTGATAAGGTAAGTCTATAGGCATGAGTCTAGACCTGTGCAGGGCTTTAAGAGACTTCATGAAGTCTGTGCTGCCAGGCTAGGAGTAACTGCTCTGGAATGTTAAACTGGTATGCTAACCAATTTGTGTATCAGCCTCTAAAAGAGGGCTGAAAGTACAGGGAGTACGGTAATACCTGTTGTATTAAAATATTTCTGTGCAGTAAATACTAGCATTGGAGAGTCTGATGAGGGGACCTGGTTCCCTGTAGTTTGATTAATGATGTACTGTTTTGCTCAGAGCAAGTTATTTAAGTCTAGTACATGAACATGAGGCTTAGCATCTACATGCCATGCTTTTAGCATCTGACTCATGGAGTGGAATTTGCACACCAAGATCAGGTGTTTGCCTCTTCACATAAATGCATACAAGTTTCCTGCACAGCAACCACTGTGCTCTAGCAGGGAGAGCTATAAACCAGCCAGTCAGTAGTGCTGGGGACAGAGTGTGTCAGCAGCTCTGCTCTCCCTGGTGGTTGCTGTTTGGCTGCCCAGGGTCACCTGAGGTGGGAATTCAGAAGCAAATTTTTTCCTGGACTCCATTTTTTAAAATCATCCTTTTGTATATGGGTGACTGACTATTCTTAGGATACAGTCAGCGCAGCTGAAGGATATAACAAGAAGCCCAGTGACTGCTAAAGAAATTGCAGAGCTTGTCTATGCTGTCTTAGCCAGGAAAGTATTTAAATCCTGAGACTGGAGGAAAAGCAAGTATTTGCTTGTATTAGGTTATGTTTGGCCACAGGAACAAATAGTGCAATTCTGATCCATTTGGAGGGGAGGAAATCCTGAGACCAATCTGTAGTGCTTAAAATATAACCATTCTGCTCACACATTCTTGTACTGGAATTTTAGAAGCAGAGCCAAAGCTTCAACGCTCTTCTTTCATGATGTCCTCTTGCTTATTAACTCTGGTGCCCTCAGGCTTTCACACTTCTATGGCACTGTTTAAACTTCACCCAGCCTTGCAGTAACATAGCAGGTGAAGTCAACAAGTGGGAAACTGGCACAATGGGAGGTGCCATAATGCTGAAGAGCTGCTGGGTCTTTCTCTTTCCAAGTAAATATACTAATCTGTGGCCTGTTGAATCTGCTTTTTGACTTCCTGAGAACAACTAGAAAGAGCCTTTGAAAAGTGATCTAGAAAATGGGTTTGTATGTGCAAGACAGACCTCTCTGGTATCTCTGAAGGGACCTGTATTTCCTCAGACACCCTTGTTACTTCAAGCGTTATGGTGGTGTGCTTTTTAGAATATGCTGAGGATTATAATAAATTTGAATTTTAATCATAGTGGAATAAAAAAGGAAAATATAGAATCATAGAATAGTTAGGATTGGAAAGGACCTGATGATCATCTAGTTCCAACCCCCCTGCCATGGGCAGGGACACCTCACACTAAACCATATCACCCAAGGCTTCATCCAACCTGGTCTTGAACACTGCCAGGGATGGAGCATTCACAACCTCCATGGGCAACCCATTCCAGTACCTCACCACCCTAACAGTAAAGAATTTCTTCCTTATATCAAGTCTAAACCTCTGCTGTTTATGTTTCAACCCATTACCCCTTGACCTATCACTACAGTCCCTAATGAAGAGTCCCTCACCAGCATCCCTGTAGGCCCCCTTCAGATACTGGAAGGCTGCTATGAGGTCTCCACGCAGCCTTCTCTTCTCCAGGCTGAACAGCCCCAACTTTCTCAGCCTGTCTTCATATGAGAGGTGCTCCAGTCCCCTGATCATCCTCGTGGCCCTCCTCTGGACTTGTTCTAACAGTTCCATGTCCTTTTTATGTTGAGGACACCAGAACTGTACACAATACTCCAAGTGAGGTCTCACGAGAGCAGAGTAGAGGGGCAGGATCACCTCCTTTGACCTGCTGGTCACCCTCCTTTTGATGCAGCCCAGGATATGGTTGGCTTTCTGGGCTGAGTGCACACTGCTGGCTCATGTTCATTTTCTCATTGACCAACACCCCCAAGTCCTTCTCCGCAGGACTGCTCTGAATTTCCTTTTTGCCCAACCCGTAGCTGTGCCTGGGATTGCTCTGACCCAGGTGTAGGACCTTGCACTTGGTTAAACTTCATGAGGCTGGCATCAGCCCACCTCACAAGTGTGCCAAGGTCCCTCTGGATGGCATTCCTTCCCTCCAGCGTATCAACCGAACCACACAGCTTGGTGTCATCGGCAAACTTGCTGAGGGCTCACTCAATTCCATTGTCCATGTCAACGACAAAGATATTAAACAAGACCAGTCCCAACACTGATCCCTGAGGGGACACCACTTGTTACTGGTCTCCAGCCAGACATTGAACCGTTGACCACAACTCTTTGAGTGCGACCATCCAGCCAGTTCTTTATCCACCGAGTGGTCCACCTACCAAACTGATGACACTCCAATTTAGAGACAAGGATGTCATGTGGGACAGTGTCGAACGCTTTGCACAAGTCCAGGTAGATGACGTCAACTGCTCCACCCCTGTCCATCACTTTTGTAGCCCCATCATAGAAGGCCACCAACTTGGTCAGGCAGGATTTTCCCCTAGTAAAGCCATGCTGGCTGTCACCAAGCACATTTCTCTTTATCATGTGCCCTAGCATGCCTTCCAAAAGAATCTGCTCCCAGATTTTGCCAGGCACAGAGGTGAGACTGACTGGTCTGTAATTCCCTAGGTCATCCATTTTCCCCTTCTTGAAAATGGGGGTTATATTTCCCTTTTTCCAGTCATCAGGAACTTCACCTGACTGCCATGATTTTTCAAATATGATGGCCAGTGGCTTTGCAACTTCATTCGCCAGCTCCTTCAGGACCCGCGGATGGATTTCATCAGGTCCCATGGACTTGTGTACATTCAGGTTCTTAAGATGGTCTCGAACCAGATCCTCTCGTACAGTGGACCCAAGGTCTAGGTTTTCACAGTCTCTGTGTCTGCCTTTCAAGACTCGGGTGCTGTGGTCAGAGCCTTTGCCAGTGAAGACCGAGGCAAAGAAGCCATTCAGAACCTCAGCCTTCTCCAAGTCCTGTGTAGCCAGTTCCCCTGAAAGTTTCCGTAGGGGGCCTACATTGTCCTTAGTCTGTTTTTTAGCCACTACATACCTATAAAATCCCTTCCTATTATCTTTAACATCCCTTGCCAAGTTTAGCTCCAATAGGGCCTTAGCTTTCCTAACTTGGTCCCTAACTACCCGGACAACATCCTTGTATTCATCCCAGGCCACCTGTCCTTGTTTCCACCTTTTATAAGCCTCTTTTTTCTTGTGAATTTTTCTCAGCAGCTCCTTATCCATCCAAGGAGGTCTCCTGTCCCTCCTGCTGCACTTCCTTCTAGTCAGGATGCAACACTCCTGAGCTTGTAGCAGGTGATCCTTGAATATTAGCAGTCTTGGGCCTCCTTGCCCTCTGTGGCTGTATCCCATGGAACCTTGCTAAGCAGGTTCCTGAAGAGGCCAAAGTCTGCTCCCTTGCAGTCCAGGGCAGTGAGCTTACTGCACACTCTTCTCACTGTCTTGAGGACCTTAAATTTTTCCATCTCATGATCACTGCATCCAAGACTTCCCTGGAGAGTCACATTTCCAACGAGCCCTTCCCAGTTGGTGAGCACGAGGTCAAGCAGGGCACCTCTCCTTGTCGGCTCCTTTATTGCTTGCAGAAGGAAGTTGTCTTCCACACAATCGAGAAACCTCCTGGATTGCTTGTGCTGGGCCGTACCGTTGCCCCAGCAGATGTCAGGGTGGTTGAAGTCCCCCATGAGAACAAGGGCCTGCGAGTGTGAGGCTTTTCCTATTTGTCTGTAGAGTTCTTCATCCACAGGTTCCTCTTGATCAGGCAGTCTGTAACATATCCCCACAGTAATGTGTCCCATCACCGATTTCCCCTTAACCCTGACCCACAAACTTTCTGTTAACTGATCACCTGTCCCCAGACAGTGTTCCATGCTCTCCAGCCTATCCTTAACATAAAGGGCAACTCCCCCTCCCCTCCTACTGGGCCTGTCTTTTCTAAAAAGCCTATAACCCTCCATTCCAACACTCCAGTCAAAGGAGCCATCCCACCATGTTTTGGTGATGCCTTTTATATCATAGGCCTGTAGATGTGCCCACATCTCTAATTCCTCTTGTTTATTCCCCATGTTACAGGCATTTGTATAGAGGCATCTGATCCGAGCTCCAAGTGAAGCCGGCTCAGTGGCTGGAGCGGCTAGAATATTACTACATTGCTCAGAGTATTTATTATAGGTGCTGGCAACTGACTGGGTGTGTTGGGATGGAATGATGCTCCCCTCCCCCAACACAACTAGTTTAAAGCATCCTTGACAAGTCTGGCAAGCCTCCCAGCAAAGCCACTCTTCCCTTTCTTTATCAGAGCAGTTCCACCAGCCACCAGTAGGCCTGGCCTACAAATGTGGGCCCCATGTTCAAGACACCCAAACCCTTGACTATGACTCCACCCTTTTAACCATTTATTAACCTGTCCAATCCTCCTTGCCTTTGGAAGGTCCTCCCCTGTGTCTTGGAGAATTGTCCAAAAGACTATCTGAGCTCCAGAACCCCTGACCACCTCTCCCAGGGCTCTGTAGTGCTTCTTTATACTCCTCAGGCTACTACTATCTATATCCCTAGCACCCACATGTATCACTAGAAGCAGGTAATAGTCCATGGGACTTACTAGAGCAGGCAGCCTCTCCGCAACATCCCTGATCCATGCCCCAGGTAGGCAACACACCTCCCTTGCGACCAGGTCAGGCCGACAGATGAGCGCTTCTGTCCTTTTCAAGGCAGAGTCCCCTACTACTACAACCTGCTGCTTTTTCCTGGTGGCACCAGTAGAGATCTTCTGTACCAGTGCATCAGCCGGCTGTTTCTGATGCAAGTGCATTTCCTCATCAGCTCCCTGCAGGATAGCAAAGTGGTTCTGGGTGGGTACAGCAGATTTAGGAGGAAGCCCCTTGCTTTTAATTGCTCTCTTCCTCCTTTGGTTGCTTTTTTTTGTTACTAACTCCCAGCATCTGTTTCATTCATTTAAATGAAGAAACTATATATGGAAACAGCATCACAGTGGGGCACAAGAATTGGTTATGTACTAACTGGTGAGCATCCCTGAACTGAGGCAGGGGCAAAGATAAAGATCCACGAGTATTTCTTACTGGAATTAAGACACCTCCAATAAAGGTTGTTTCATTTACTTAGTTTTCATTGTTAAGAGTCTCCAAGCATGCTTCTGTAAGAAAAAGGGAATGCTAGTTTGTGAGGCTTCTAACCACAGGTCATCTTTCTTTATAGATTTTTGGACAGGCAGATACTACAATAAAGAGGTGGATGCTGGATTTTGCTTCCAAGAGGAAAGAAGCAGAACTCAAAAGTGGTATAGTTAGAAACAACAGTTTCTGGGACAAAGTCATCTTCCGCAAAATACAGGTACACTTGAAAGCCTCTGAATTTAAGTTTGTAGCTGTTTAGTTTCATGTGAATAGTTACAATCCAGTGTGACTTTCATCACTAACTGGCTACTCCAAATAACAAGCAAAGCTGGTTTGCTTGTTTTATTTCCAGCTTTGCTTTTTCAACCCCCTTAGTTCTAATAGTATCAGCTAATTGTATTAGGTGAGATATTCCAAAATAGTCTGGTGCTTCTCTCTGTTAACACTTTGAAAGCGATTGCTGTCCTTCTGAAGGAGGAATGCTAAATGTGACAGGGCCACCTGTAGCCCCTACTGCCTCCTCACTGTTGGTCACTAGTAAGTTACACCTGCTATTATATCTGGCACTCACTTGCTATGGCCTTAACTCTGGTTGTACAACATGCCCTGTGGCTGCTTTTTATAGCATTTAGGATGTACAGAAGCTGATACAAGGCAGTTAAAAATAAAGTTGTTGATGTAAGGCCACAGCTTAAGCTCCTCAGACTTTTGACAGCCTGCACTACAGTGATACCATATAAGCATAGTCTTTGTAGGTACTATATGTTTGAGATGCCACTTATGCAGTCAAAAACACTGCAAGAAAGACGGCTTGCAATAGGGAACTAAACTTTAATCTGTTAACACTTGTGGGTGGCACTGTAGGTGAATAGTGGCTGAGGGTGGGAAGGAAAAAGACTCTGGAAATCTCTAAAATGCTTTTGGTGTCCACAGTATCTTGTATCTGTTGTAGGCAAGTTTGGGAGGAAGAGTAAAGTTGATGATTACAGGAGCAGCACCTGTATCTGCAAGTGTATTGACCTTCCTGAGAACAGCTCTTGGCTGTCAGGTGAGTTTCCTGGCCATAATCTTAAACCATAAGTATTTTAATACCTAATTCCAGCTATGATAGAACACTTCAAGTAGTCTGATCATATGGATAACTCTTTTTGGCATTCTTGTTGGAGACTATGCAAGTGTGTCCTCCTTTCCAGAGTTTCTCTGTCCCCTGAGACTTATGCATTCATCCTGAAGTCTTTATTACAGTTTAGCTGAAGTAACCAACTAAACTGTATTAAGGGGAAGACTGGGGGAGAGGGGAAGGCTGCTATAAGCAATAATTAATTTTCTTGGATTGAATTCCTGTGGTTTACCTCACAGAAGCATTCATAACTACTGTAGAGAATCGAACCAGTGTGATGATACTGTATTCTTCTTGCTTTGAAGATGAGACTGGAGAGAATCAGACTGTACACATTGTATTTGTCTTCAGAGCCTCTTCAAAGTATATGCTTTTTGAGTTAAAATCTACTTAACAGTGGCGCAGGATGGAAAAATATGTTGAAACAAATTTAAAGAACTGAAAGCACTCTAAAATGTGAGGCTTCTGTGGCTTGAAATTAATCAGTAGTGTGCAGGTGTAGCAATGCATTCTGTACAGAAAAGGGAAGCCTGTCTTCTGTTTAATTGCAGAGCTGTGATGGGCATAGGGATTCTGTTCCTGGCTGTCTTGGACAAACTGGTTGTTAAATGATGTGAATGAAGTCATTGCTAGTATTGTTAGTCTTTGGTTTTTCCTCTTGCTCCCTCTGTTTTCATCTCTACAGGTGTCATATTGCATGTGAAACTTTGAGTAACTATTGGAACTGAATTGGAATGTTAGCATTTAAATTCTGTATTGTGATAAAACTAATAGGTATTTCTTTCTAGAAAATGTTGGGGGGTTTGAACTCAAAGTTAAATTCGGGAAAAAGCAAAATATTTCACTTTAATAAACTGCATGTTGAAAAGTAAATCTTCATGTTTTGGTTTCACATCCTAGTTCTATGAAGGTTATGGACAGACTGAATGCACAGCTGGATGCTCACTGTCACTGCCTGGTGACTGGACAGCAGGTATGGTGTTCAACAGTCTGCCTGTCTGTTAAATTTCAGGACGCAATTAAAGGTCCCTGATGGCATTAGTCTTCAGCATAAAGCTCTCATAAAACATAATATTCTGTTTTTCTTCAAGTGAAATAAAATAGTTTTGATGGGATCCCTTGAAGTTTCCACCTCTAAATGGCTAGGAAGGTTCAGTAATCCAGACTTTTAGTAGGCTTTGTCCTTTTAAGTTGAAGTGGATTTAGGAGATGGGAGGTCATAGTATCAACCCTTGTCATTTTTACAGAACAGAAATCTGCTGTGTATAAACACACTGCTGGAAATTTAAATGGCATTTTTGGCGTTGGAACAAACAGTCTGTATTTGTCAGCTGCTACATTTCTAGCTCCCTAACTGAAATAAGTCCGATAACTGAAACTATAGTGAGCCTTACACTACTGATGTTCATAGAGTGAGGATCCTGACTATAGGAAGAAGAAATCCTGAGTACATGGTGCAACTTGTAACATTCTAGGGATATCTGAGAATCTAACTTTTCAGTTCCAGCAAAATTAAGCTATTACTGTACTGGTATCAGTGCAGTATATTATCAGAAATCAATCTTTTTTACTTCAGCATGTAACCCGCTTCTTGTTTTGAGAACCTGCCTTGAAAAGCAGTTGTGTTACTTTGTCTGATAGGTCATGTTGGAGCGCCTATGCCATGCAGCATCATCAAGCTTGTTGATGTACAAGAAATGAACTACTTGGCTGCCAGAGGAGAGGGTGAGGTAAGCAATTTCAGAAGGTCAATATGAGCCTCTTACAAAACCTTGGAAAATGTTTTTTCTTCATGAAATAACAGCTCACTGTCTGAGTCTAGTACAAGTGCTAAACAAGGCCTGCTACCTAAAATCAAAAATGCCTGCACGCGATGTCACAGAAGCAAAATGGGAATTGTGTATTGCCAGAAAAAGCTGCTTACTGTGGGATAACAGATTACTATGTACTTATGACTGTATGGCTAAAATGCCATCTTCCAGCTGAGGGATAGCTGTGAAGCTGCCTATCTCATACTACATTTATCCTCCAGTAAAATGCTAGGGATCCTTCTCCTCTTCCCCCCATCCCAGCCAAGCGCTAAAGAACATGCTGATGTATGTAGCTTGTTACCCAGCGTGGGATGTGTCAGATGAGTAAATCTAAAGTGGCTGGAACACCATTAGGAGAAACAGAGCTGAAGCGTCATGAAGGCTGCTAATGATTTGTGACAACTGCTTGCACATTCTTAACTTTTTTCTGCAGCTTGCACAAATTGAACATGTATGTTTTCAAATTGCACTCTGAGGGCTCAGCTTCTGTGTGTAATGCTATATGCTGTCTCTTTCTGTATTTTTTCCCAAGTAAAATATATACAGCTTGAACTTTGTGTGTATACTTTGAACAGATGTCCATGCAGTAATTTATTTTCCCCATGCCCTGAAAGCAAATTAACTGTGGTGTCTTTTATATGCTTTTGAGAGGTCTTGGGGGCAGCTGAGGAGTGAGAAAAAAGGAATAAATAAAAAGTAGCTTAAGCAAGTGACTAATTTGTGACTGCAAACAATCTATAATCTTAATTCTGGTTGTGGTTTACATGAGACGAGAGGCAAGTAATTAGGCTTTAACTCCCAGAAATGCTTAAGTAGCTGGGCTTGGTGGTGCAAAAATGCTGGGAAGTGGAGAGCAATGTCAGGATTCTTTCCTGTATTGCATATGATCCCATGTTTACTATTCTATGATCCTATGTTTAGTCATCTTCTGCTTCACTTTAAGTATGCTTCTAAAGCTTGGTCTGCTAGAGGAACTGAGTATAAATTCTTATAATGAGAAAGTTATGTGTTTTTTTTTAAAAGACCCAAAACCTTCTAAATATGTTTTGTTTTGCACTTCCCTTGCAAGTTGGCTGTGTTAGGAGTTACTCTGGACTTGAATAAATATGGTAGTCCCTTAATATATCAGGTACTATCTTAGTCTTTCAGTCCTAACTTCCTCAGTGTGAGCTATTCTCTATTTAACAACTTAAGTGTAACTTGTTTCACAGAACTGAAGCTCATAGTTATAGAATTGACTCCCATTATCTTTGGCCAAAGTACATCTTCCTCCTCACTGTCTGTCCTTCAGCTGGATTAAGCACTCCTAGTCCTCCTTTCTGAGAGTAAACTTTCAATGTTCTCCATTCTATCAGCCTTGCTTTTCACTTTTACCAGTTATCCATGTTCAAGAAGGATAAATCTGTGAACAGAATTGTATCTACTCACATGCAGATGAGGTCTTAGTGCCAGTTAGCAGCAGACATATAAATGGCTTGCTGTCTCTACTGGGAAAAGCTGTCATCTACTGCCATCCTGTGATTGTAGGAGCCATGGAAATGGAAACATTTGATCAGTCAGCCTTTGGCTTGACTGGGACACAAAGATCTCCTCTACTCATATCATTCCAGTCAAGCTCTGTTTTATAGCAGAAATTACTTGATTTGTAAAACATGACCTTGGTTTGGTCACATGTTTGCTGTTTTGACCAGGTCATCAGAACCCTCACTAACATTCAGATTGCCCTCTTACTGACAACACCTCTGTTGTATTGTCGCTCACAAGTGTGACTGTTTTATGTTGAGGTAAGCACTGAAAATAGTTGGGATGAGTTTTATTAAGGATTGGTCTATTTCTTCTATGAACTGTGTAATTTCTTCTTCTGGTCTGAGGATTTATATTAGTGTCTGAAGATTCTTTAGCCACTTCCTTGCTGTTTTATAATTTTACTAATCCCCTAGACTAATAGTTGGCCTATATGTTATCCACCCCTATTGATATTTATTATCCAGTTAATTTAAAACTGGATTTTCTGTCCCATTCTTCTAGATTTGTTCTAGAGACCTGATATTATGGCTCAGACCAGACCCTTCTCACTGTCTTCCAGCATCCACACATACCAAGCTGGTGTGATGGTTTGAATCCTGTGTTGCTTCTGAGGACTGCTCTGTAAAGCTTTTGGGGATTTTGGACTCATGATTCCCAAACAGTTGCTGCAGCAGGCATCTTAAACAAGACTGAAGCAAAACTTGTATATCTCTGTCCCTATTTCTAAGGAGGTATTCTTATAGTCCTGCAGATCCTTACGTAACAAGGGCTCTGTCCTGTGTCCTACTCTCCACTGAAAAAAGCTTACACAACCTTGTCTGTTACAGTCAGAAAATACTTAAATCTGGCATTATCTCTGGATGTTTCAGGCTGTACTCAATGTTCCTGATTGGTTGCTTTACTTATATGTTCTCTTACTTACAAATGCTCCACTAATTGTTTTAATTTAGCTTGGAAGGGCTAACTTGATTCCTTGATAACCTCTTCAGTTACAAACCTTTAATTTTGTTGGTCTCTTTCATACCTTGTAAGCATACTTCCTGATCCTTATAATGCCCATGCCTCTGGAGAAGTTGTTCTTGGTTTTCTATTTGGTATGCAAACTCAGGCAATCTTCAAGCCACAGAAATTGCAGGTTCCCATTGTAGACAAGTCTTGAGTGCTCTAAGTCCTAAAGTATTAACTGCTTTACTTTGGGACAGCAAGCATGTAATTTGTTTGATATGCAGTTTTTTATCACTAGTTTTAGCACAATACCACTGCTGCTTACCAAAGCTGAAACACGCATGCTGCCAGGCTGAGGGGTAATATTTCTGGATTCAGCAGAATTCCTTCAGATAAATAAAAATTGCTTTTGATAAATTCAGATTATTCAGATAGCAGCTAGGAATACTGCTGCTAGACTGGAAGAGGACGGATGCTTCCAATTGCTTATTATACTTTATGCCAATGGGAAATGCTAGGTCTCCAAAAGCCATGAGCAGAAATTTCTGTACTAATGCATAACCTTCACTTCCTGTTTTCAGCAGGGGTTATTTAGAACCACTGGAGAAAGCATTCATTGCAAGTACTGTTTGCTAATCTCCCTTCATAGTATGTACACTAATAAATGGTTGTTTTCAGGTGTGTGTAAAAGGGCCAAATGTGTTTCGTGGCTATTTGAAAGATCCAGAAAAAACAGCAGAAGCTCTGGACAAAGATGGCTGGCTTCATACAGGAGATATCGGGAAATGGTTACCAGTAAGTTAACTTGTATAGCTAAAATGTACTTCTGCAGCCATGAGCAGTAATTTGACTGAAAATACCTGGTATTGAACACAATGAATTAGGTGAAAGATAGATAATGTTAGGAGGAGGATAATTACTGTTCTAGATATATTTGTGTGCCTGGAGGTTAAAGTGTTAGCAGTGCCAATCCTAAGGCTTTCCCTAATTAAGGTTAGCTGATGGAGACCCTGTTTACTTTTAACATCAGTCTGACAGGGCTTCCTGGCTCTAGCACTCTCTTACTGTACTAGTGTGGCATGCTTAAGCTGTGTAAACTGGTGTTTTCACTTGAAGTGCCTCTTCTGATTGGAAGTTATTTCTGCCAACAGAATGGTACATTGAAGATCATTGACCGGAAAAAACACATATTTAAACTAGCCCAGGGAGAGTACATAGCACCAGAGAAAATAGAAACTGTGTATCTGAGATGTGAAGCACTTGCTCAGGTGTTTGTCCATGGAGAGAGCTTGCAGGTAAGTATTATTTAGGTAACTAAAAATAAATGCAAGAAGAGACTGCAGAAGAGTCATCTTTTCCTCATTCCTCCACCCCAAACTTTAGGACTGAAACTGTAAATTTTTGACATTACACAATTTGGTTCTTTTGACATATGGATCCAGCAGTTATATAACATGTGTCTGGATTTAGTTACAGACAGTAGTGAAGCTGGATTAATTTGGGTATTAAAGACTGTATGTAAGTTGCTAACAGTGTGCAGGGGAAGGAGGAAAAAACCCAACAAAACCCCGCAACACAAAAAACATGAGGGTGGGGGCGAACACCCCCATCACCACCAAAAAAACCCATCTTAATCCAAGATGTCCACATTGTTACAACTATAAACTGAACTGTGGCTCTTAATGAGAGTAATTCTCTTAAATACAAATTCTGAACTGCACTCCCATGTTCAAGTAGCCATAAGCTGCTGACTTTATAGCAGGATGAGAAATGCTGTCCAAAACCAAAACCTAATGCTGAGTAGTATGAAAGGACTAGGAACTAAGGTGTTGACTTTAAAAGAAGAAAAGCTTGACAAAAATTCTTTTTTTAGGCCTTCTTAGTAGCCATTGTAGTACCTGATCCTGAGACTTTGCGCAACTGGGCCAAGAAAAAGGGATTTGAAGGCTCATATGAAGAGCTATGCAAAAACAAGGTGAGTCATATCTAGCTACAGTTAACTGTCCTACACCAACTTCTTTAAGCTATACAATGTATTCCTGTATCCACAGGAGCTTAAAAACTATGTTTTGGAAGACATGGTGAGGATTGGGAAAGAATCTGGTTTGAAGTCATTCGAACAGGTAAGATGCTTGTGAGCATGGTTCTGTGAATCAAACACTGAATTCTTTAAGCTTGTCAACACCAATATAATCTGGCTCTCCAGAAACTGGTTTTAATTTGCATCTGGGCTTTATGATGTCTGGGTAATTCTTTAATAGCCTTGTCTATTCCAAGGAATCCAGCTTGGCCAATAACTGTTTACTTTCCAGGTCAAAGATATTGCCATGCACAATGAAATGTTTTCTATTGAAAACGGCCTGCTGACACCAACACTGAAGGCGAAGAGACCAGAACTGCGAAAATATTTCCAGTCACAGATAAATGAACTCTATGCCAATGCCAAAATGTAACTGACAATGGAATGAGGGAAGTGGCACATGTCTGATGTCTACTGTTGGCCTTCGTATCTGTAATTTGACTACAGCAAACATAGGGAAGGAAACTGTGCAATCATTAACTTGTACAAAAATAGGTACTTGCCATATGAACACTGAAGAAATGGAACACTGCCTTACTGTCAAGTTGTGTTGCATACTGTTTTTATGGTGACCTACAATTTCCAAAAAGAGCCTTAACTATAAATGGTAACTATATCTAAGTTATTTAAGACTTTCTTGGCCAAAAATGGGACTCTCCTTCACCACGGAGCTAAGATTTTCTTCTTGCCAGCATGTTTGCTGTCTGCAGTGTATTTTGCAGTTATCAGTTCCACAAAGGATTTGGCAGGTTTGAAAATGCCTCTAAGTATCTTGCATCCTCAAAAGGATTACTTAATCTGTTCAAAAAGAAAAAGACAAAACCCCCAACCACCAAAACCCCAAACCTTTACAGTTGTATAGTTGGTATCACATCTTGCATTAGTCCTAATGTTAACTGGGGAAAAACATCTGAGTGGGTTTTTCCCTCCCTTCTGTATCTGCAGCCAGTTCTGAGATCTATTTTTATAAGGTAAAAGTCAGAACTTCACACAAAGGAGATCGATGAGTGCAAGTTCCTCAGAGTAAGTCTGCATATGATGGCTCTGCACTGAAAGTGTGGATGCAGTTAATTCAGCAAGTGTGGTCTTTGCTGCATGAACACAAATTCCAGAATGGTGCCAGCCTGGTAAATGGACAGATCCTAACTCTGGCAAGAACACTATAGACTTAAAAGCAAAACCATTCAGGAGGCTGGCTATGCTAACAGTCAGGTAAACTGCACCTATACTAGCCACTCATTTCCCTGTAATGAGCGTGTATTTAAAATGCATTTTAAAAATGTGCCAGGTCCTCTGTAAGCAGAAGAGCTTCTGACATAACCTCTGTTTTCTGTGCTTTATGTATGAGCCACTGAGTATTCTTCACTGAATAGCAAAATAGATCAGGTAGAATGTTTTTGCCTGATGCTTTGCAGCGATTGGAAGTATTTATGTATGCCAACAGAACTGTATGTTGGCACAGGATAGGTACTTTTTCAGGGATAAAAACCTAATTCCCAGATAAACTACAAAATAACTAGTTTTTGTTTGAGAAATCAGCAGAAATAAGCCTTATTAAAGCAGAAGTCTTTTACTATCCTTAACAGTTGGTTTTGCATTAGCATTCATTGCTGTTTTAAAAAAAACATGGATATATGTAAAATACAAGCACAATAAGGTTTGCACTAAGATTTGTGTGTGATTGTAATGCACTACTCTGTAGCATAATTTCATACATGTGTGCAATTAAGGTACACAAATCAAAGTCAACTGTTAGAGCAGTAGTTTGTTACATTGGAATTCAAATGTTTGCTTAGTGTTGGCTATTTCTATGTTTTATAAAACCAAAACAATTTTCAAAACCAATGAAGGAAACCAAAATAAATATTTCTGCATTTCAACTTGGTCAAGCATTTGTTTATCAAGGCATGATGCTGCTGACTAACAAGCCTGGGTTCACTGGGTAACTGACAAGCTGTAGAACTCCACTGCTCCAAATATACTAAAAGGAGGAACAAACACTGGTTGTTGACACTTTACTTCTGGAAAGTAACTTTCTGCTTTGGTCTGTAGGCTTTTGGCCAGTGTCTGTAAGCAAGGGATTCTGTTGTATGCAACTTGCTCCATCAGGATTCCTAAGCACCAACAGACCTTTGTCTTCAGTATGGTTTCTGATGGTTAAGTAGTGTTCTTATTATCAAAACCAGCTTCTGAGTGAAATCTGGAGTTTTCTGAAACTCTCAGGTTGTGTTGTCATCATTCTTCCCTTTCCCCTTTCTGTTGTGTTTCTAGCTTTAATCATGAGTATGCTATGAAAGATTTCATGGGCAGATTTATCAGACCAGGGTACATGAAGCATCACCACCAAAGCAAGGTGTAGAGCACACTGTGAACACAGATGTTACTGTGAAACAATAAGAACACTTCTGTTCCAGGCTGTGGTAGACTTTCTCCTTTTGAGTCATTTATCTGTTTCTTCCATACTGAAGGAAATATAAACCCAGCTTTTGTCACTTGGCAAGACTGTGACATGTCCCCACCCCCCTCCTCAGGGACATGGCTAAGTGATACTGGGAGCTGGATCAAGTTTTATTCTTGACATATCCTACCACAGACTGTTTTCTGGAGGAGCCATTTACCACCCCACAACCCAGGCTCAGCTGCATGCAAGGTTTGTTACCTTAAGTAGATAGGCCACTAAATGCCACTGGGTGCTGTAGTCATCAAATTAGAGGCTTAAAGAGAACTTGCAACCTGTCCATCCTGTGTTTTAGCTTATTTGGTGCTGTGATGAAGAGTTGGGCATGAAAAGGGCCTTTGAAACTACTGAGACTTGTCAAATTGGTAAAGGGGCTGCAAGAATTTTAATTGCTGAGTAACTAAGTGCCCGAAGTAGGGAGTTGGGCACATTATTACAACACGTACTATCTTTTGGGTTGGAACAGTTTCTTAACTGCTGCAAGGTTTTGACCTTGTTTTCTGCGGGCAGGTATGAAGTTAGAGACAGCCAGTGCATTGGCCTGACTGTGTGATGCCACCTATGCACAGAAGGAAGCAGGGGTTGGGGGCGGCGGGGTTCAGACACGTTACAGGGTGGGTTAGGTGAATTCACGTGAACACTGCCTCCCCACGGTGCTGCTAGATGACTTAAAAATAAAACCTTGGTATCTGGAATGAGGAAACAGTAAGCTACACTACCTGTGAGGGCACGCTCTGGAGTGAGCCGTGACCAGAGCGCACACACACGCGTTACCAGCAGGACAAGCTTGCTCTGCTCCCTCCTGGCACCTCTGCCCCCGCTGCGGAGGGACCCCCGACGCCTTCACCTCCCGTCAACCCGCAGCGAGGCCCCGCGGCCGCTTTCCCCTCGCCCCGGGGCAGAACGTCCCTGCCCCAGCGGCCGCGCTGCCGGCGCTCCTGCCCCGTTCCCCTTCCGGTGCGGGCCCCGCTCATGGCACCGCCCCTTCCCTCCAGAGGCGTGCCCGGTTCGAATCGCGGCGGGAAGCGGCGGTGCCGGAGCCGGTGGATCCCGTGAGGGGGTCGGGCCGAGGGGCGCCCGTGTCCGCGGAGCCTCGCGGCGGGCGGCGGCGGTTGTGCGGGGCCGAGCTCACCGAGTGCTGTTGCTGAGGCGGCGGGCCCGGCCGGGCGGGCTCTGAGCTGCAGGCACTCGGGGACGGGGCCTGATGTGCTCTGCGTGAGCGGATCGGCCCTAGGGAAGCAGAAGCGAAGGTATAAACGGCGTTATGTGTTCATTGAACACGTCTTGTTGCTCACTGAGACGTGCGATGCCGGGTGTCGGGCTGGCCTAAGGAAGGGGGCTCTACTTGTGAAGTGAGTTATGCATAATGCAGTGCGTTGACAGATTTCTCGTTCTCTCTCAGGTACTGAGACAGCAGATTTGTATCGGGGACAGTTTTTCAGTAGCTCTATCCTCAGGTGTATATTTAGCAGCATATACTGAATAGTGAAATGTCCTCAAGAAAGAAAATGAAGAGCAGTCATTCCAGCAATAAGTTAAAGGTAAGTTTTCCTAGCTTGAGCAGAACTGAGACAGTATTTTGGTTTACTGTGCTCTTAGAGCATTGGCTCTTGCGGTGGATGCACGGGTATTGATACAGGGCTCTGCGTGGATGCTGGGAGCTGTGCACTGCAGTCCTTGCTCATGCAGGTTTGGGGTGGGAGGGATTTCTTTGTTTTTCCTTTTTTTTCTTTTTGTTTTCCTTTTTATTCCCTTTTTTCCTTTTTTTTTTTTCCTTTAGGACTAATACATTATTAGGCAAAATAGGCTGTTGACTTAAACGGCTGAAAGTTTGAAAACAGTCTTCTAAAATTAAAGAGAACAGCTTATAGAGGAAGTAGTTGCTAGGTCTGTGTTTGGTACCATAACTAAACTTGTGAGGCACTGCTAAGTGCTGGTAAAACAAATAGCTCAGGAAGTCAGTGTTTTCTGGTTATAATTCCCCGTGCTTGCACACTCCCGTTAGTGATGAAATTCACTCACACACTTTGGGTGCTAATGACACATTTACAACTATTTCATAAACCAGTGCCTGTCTCTACCCTCTGCTTTACTGAACTGCCTGTGCAATCCCTGATTTATAAATGCCACTTTCTATAGGAAGTTACACCACTGCTTTTCAGGCTTTTAAAGTGAAAATAATTAAATTGGGAATTTATGTAATACAGAGATGAAAAAAAGAAATATTTTAATGCCTGAAAAGTGAAAAGGCTGCAGATCATAGAAATTAGATGTTAGACTCTTACAAGATTTCTAAGCTTATACACTTAGCTTTCTAAAATAAAGTGCACACTACAGTATAGTATCAAATAGTAGAATACGTCAGTTTTATACCATCACTTTTCCTGGAGGAAAAGAAACCCTATAGTCTGAGGAAGAAACACATACTTCAAATACTTTGTATCATGGCTCAGTAGTCCATGTGGTCCTGGTTAAATGTATTTCTAGTCAAACATTCTTGAAATTCATTGTCATATTTAATCTGTTTTACACTCAAAAAGCTGAATGAACTAGCTATTAATTTCCTACCCATCCAGGAACACAAACCCAGCTCCCATCCTCGGAAATTACTTTCACTTGAGGAACCAGATGTCTCGGTGATACAGAAGGTATCACAAGTAAATCAGCTTGAGGAGCTTGATGATTCATTTGGTCAGTATTAACTTGAATGTCATTTAATGTACAGTTTTCATGAACCAACCAGATGGGTAAAATATTTTAATGCTTACCTAGGTAAAAGTATTGTTTCTTTGGCAGAGCAAGTTATGGGCAGGAGGGACAGAGGGTTTTTTTGAAAGTGGTGTTCTTTTCTGTCATTTAGGAAGTAACAAGAATAATATTGTAATATGTGCAAGCAAAGTCTATGGAAAAATACTCCATTCAAGTTTAATAATCTGAACGTTAGAATTTCCACAATGTAACATTGCAATTGTATAAGAATTATATTTAAGAATGAGAGATCAATATCTTAACTTATTTACCCCTGTGTGAAGTCCTCAGTTATTAAATATAGGTAGCTTTTACATTACAAGACCAATAATAAAAATATTTGAAAAACTGTGTAATTGGAAGTTGCAGAGAAAATGCTGAGAGCTTTCTCAGCTGTAATGGTTGTTACTTAAAGGAACCTCTGGATAATATACATGCAGCTACTAGAAACAGCACTGAAAATTAGCTACAAAAACCAGTATAGCAGAAGTGTTGTCATGAGAAAAGGGCTGGAAAATTAAATGCTCTTCTTTTTCTCACTACGAAAGAAAACTAGAGAAAGTAGAACTATGAAAGGAATGCCCACTAGCGCTAATAATAGAATCATAGAATGGTTTGGTTTGGAAGAGACCTTAAAGATCATCTAGTTCCAACCCCCCACCATGTGCAGGAACACTTTCCAGGAGGACAGGTTGCTCCGTGTAAGCTAACACTAAATTTCTGTGGCAGCATGCTTGAAAAAAGACATTGTACTGTGGAAGACATAACGAAAACTTAAAGTGTTTAAACTTACACAACATTAGAACTTAAAAGAGGTTCTGACATGTTTTGGTATCTACCTTCAAGATTTCTACACTTAACAAACCTTCTGTAGCAGCTATAACTGCTGCCTTACAACATCAATAAAGCAGCTAAAAAGATCCGTATTAAAAACAAAAGGTAAAATTTAAAAAGGAGCTGTTTACGTGTGTAGAAGGTTGATGTGTGCCATAACAAAGACTTTAAACAAACTGTGCAAAATACTTTGCTTGCTATATGCCACGCATACCTACTGAGCTTTCCTGCACCTTTGTTTTTGGGTTGTAAACAAATAGAAGCTGGGTGAGTGTAGAAACTGAAGCTTTTTGCAATATATATATATATTTCCTTATCCTCAAATAATGCTTTTAACAAGAGTTCCTTTGTATTACAATCATACCATAAATATTCTAACTAAATGCTTAATGGCAGGCAGCACTAGCATGTCTGTGCTCTTTGCCTGGACAGATGGGAACAGTCTTCACACAGCTCATTTTCTGTTCTTTATAGATCACCCTTTGCACAGTACTGCTCTGGATGCTTATGGAGAGGAACATTCACAAAGCGAGTCACTTGGCCAGGTTTCAGAACCACAAAGGAAAAATACAGAAAGAAGGTCCGGTGAAAAAATCATTGCCAGCATTTAATTTAATCTTTAGGTTTTCAGATTAAATGGGGAAAATGTTATGTTTGTCAGGTACTTAAAATTCCCCAGATGAGAAACAAAACAGTAAGTAATGTTGGGGAATGCAGAAAAGAAATGTGAGAATAAACTAGTCTGCCTTCTGTAAGCAGTACATTGACCTAAGTACTTTCTGTATTTGTTTTTTTTGGTATGAAAGGATTTTCAAATACCTGTGTGAGGCATTGATTGTTTCTCTAAATGATGCTGTCTAAAGTTAAAAGGTAGAAAACATTAAAAATAAATAGAAGCAGGTTAAATTCTGTGAAACAAAGAAAATTATTTTTGAATGTTTTAATGCAAACTTTAGTGTATTTCACACTTGTTAAATCAAATTTTGTTTAAATCTGAAATAGTTCTGATTTGAATAAAATAGAAAGACAATAACAGTGTTTGTATGGCAGGGGGCTGTGTATTTTTCTTTATTACCAACTCTGTCCCCCACCAAGGAACCCTTCTCCATTCCTGCTAAAATATCTTCACTAATAATTCTGCCTCTGTTTTGAAGTTCCTGTTTAATACAACATGGCTATCCCAGTGCTCAGTTAGCAATGGATTTCTAAGCTATTGCGAGGGTTGCTGTTGAGGGGTAGAGTTGCCGTTTGCAACTTCTTGTGTAGTCTAGGGTACACGAACTAAATGACATAGTGCTACAAAATATTCTGAAGAACACAGGCTTTGTTGTGTAAGTGGTTGAAGATTGTTCTTTCTCAATGTATAGTGGGTTTACGTGTGGATGTTTTTCTTTTCTTAGTAAAAAACCACCTTGCTCAAAAATGTCTGATGGAGATGTTCGGAAATGCAGTGCAGCTGATTCTGAGGATGAATCCCTTACAGACAATGTGGTACAGAAAAAGTTGCATGAGTATTGGCAGTCAATTTAATTTTAGCTTGCTTCATGCCATGCCTGCATTGGAGGGCTGGGGGAAGAGGATGACACATTCATTTCTTAGTACTGCCTTAGTACTTAATGATATCTGAAATAATTTATTCTTCAAGGTATTCCTGTGAGATGACCAAGTGAAATGCTTAAAGCTACAGTGATCATGTCAACAGGGAATATAATAGCCTGGTGTTCCTCGATCCAGTAGCATGTTCTATTGCTCATTTAGGAGTATGTTATTTTAAATAACTTAAATAAATTTGCATCTGGAATAGATGTTCTTAAGGAATGGTGTACAAATGGACTGTAAATCCTTTGTACTTGTTCAGTATTGAAGTGAAACATATCTATGAGAGAATTGAATAGTGATAAAACTAATTTTGAATATATAGTAGAATGAAACAAAATCCACTTGGGTTTTGTGTTTTTCCACACTCAGACCACAGCTTGTGTAAAATATTTTTAGCCCACTTAGTTTTCAGGCACACAGAGGAAATTAACTGTCTGCAGGCTTGAGAAAGTAGGCCTATGACAAAAAAAGTTACGCAGTAGTTTGCTTAAAAGTTCTTTATGTATTGAAATTTCTTGGAATTGTTGAAAAGTGTGTTATAAAGTTCATTACAAGGTGTTAGTCTTTCATCAGTAAAGTGCACCTAAGCAAGACTCTGTAGAAGTGCTGTTGGTATCACAAAATAGTCAAAGTACAGAAAGGATTTGGACAGAATGTGGGTGAAAAGGAAAATGAGCAGGTGCTATTGGTCAGAGAACTGTTAATACTGGATGATGACTGCTGAACCAAGGGTCCCTATGCTCCTTAAGATGTTTCTAGTCCTGCTGCACAGGCAATGGCTTACACGTCAGCTGGCCAGTGTGATCAGGCAGCTGCTGTCCTTCAGCACGATGGTCACTGTGCTCTGATTATGGTGAAATAGGCCTAGGTAAATGTTACTGACCTTTCAGTGAGGAAATGCTTTCCTGTGTTCTGCCTAACTGCCATCTCTCAGAATTTTAAGTGAGTAAACCTATGGGATTTTTGGAAATTAGTCTGCTTTTTCTATCGCAGAAGTCTCAGAATACTACTCAATTCCAGGCAAAAAAGAAGTGGCCTTCAGAGGAGAACACATCAGATCCTTCTGGTAAAGTAGACTTCAGAACACCTTTGCTTTTTCAGAACACCTAAGCTTTTTCTTATTCAAGATGAATGCTTTTCCATAACACAATGGTTATAGTTTCTGGCATGTAGCAACACACTGCTTCTAGAAATGGGAGGGTTTAGTTTCAGTTTTGGAACACACTCATTAGCAATGGTTAAATTGAGGGTCTGGAGTGCCACACAGATTCACATGGTTTGCATCTCTGCAATTGCCTGGACTTACTCTCTTAGGGGTAAATTATAGGTGTACATCATCCCTCATATGCAGCTTGGCTCCCTTTGGAGTGAAGTCTGGCCTGTAGATGTGTAACTGTAAGACACTTCAGTACATCCCTTCGTCTGGAAGCCTGTATCACCAGCAGTGGGGCAGAACCTGGAGTGCCCCTCACTTTGTGTGTTGGCACAGCTGTTGGTATAAAGACCTTTGAGGCAGGGAACATCAAGAATGGCATTTTTCAGCAGAGAGAAACTTTCTCAGGTGTCATCTTGCTTCCTTTGAACAGTATCCCGTCACATTCAATTACTAGATTTACATCTGGGAGTGTGTGAAGAAACACAGTTTAGCTTTTTGTGGAATTAGTTAATAACACTTGCAATGGTTAAAAAAAACAATTGTATATAGGTTTTTTTTTGAAGCATACATGGTATTAATACAAAATGTATACAAATGTAACAACTCACAATTCTTTTGAGTAACACAGGTTGATCAAACTCAGGCTAGTAATTTTTACAGCACAAACAGCTGTATCTATCTACCTGTGTAGTTTATCAGTTGGTTTAATAATGTGCTCCTGGACTTGCTTGAAATGATGAAGAATAGAAAGTTCTTTATGATTGATCATCCAAATCTGAAGTATTCACAGATAACTGTATCATAGCTGTTCAGCCAAAGACAGATATAGTCCTCTTATATTAAAATATTCCTAACTTTTAGAAGGTTATTTTAATAGTGAGCACAATCACTTTTCCATTATATTATAATGTGTTCCTGAATAGTGCAATATTTGTCTTTATTCTGTGGTTTCAGTGGATAGTCCACGTTCTGTAGAGGTTTGGTGTCCCAAAGAGATGAAGAGATCTCCTAGAGATATTACAGAACTGGATGTTGTTCTGACTGAATTTGAGAAGACAACAGCAAATTACAGGTAAATATTCTGCTTTCCTATGGCTGAATACTCAGTGCTAAAAACAAATTACCTGTGTTTTGCTAATGGGCTGTCCTTCAGGGGATGCACTATTGCATGGTTACATACTGATGGTATTTTAATGATTATTAGGTTTCTGTGATACAGATATTCTTTGTATGTGATCTTGAGGTGGTCTCTAGGGATTCGATATTTTTCCAAACATAAGAACAACACATTTTAGCTGATGTTTCTCAATGTAGAAAATAAACCTATTGCTAGTACATGGAAGATCTACAGTTGCCTGTGCTACTAGCTGCTTAACTCTGTGTTTTATTCATTACTCCAAGGATGAGATTTCTCCTTTACTAAACCAAATGGTTTGTGTTTTGTCTCTCTGACTTCTCCAGACAAAGCACAGAATCAGACATATGCAGAAAAGCTATCAATAGCTTCTGTACTGCCTTCAAGGATGAAATCACTGATCTTGTAAGTGCATCATAAATAAAATCAATTTTGTGGTAGTGATTATAGAGATATATATTACACTGGAGTCAAAATGCTTATGGTTTTATATTGTCCTTTACATATTTATTTTATGATACTTTAAATGTTGTAATCTCTTATCAGGATAAATACTGTGAATACAGTTTGTTGTGTGCAGGTTGTGATTTGCTGCCTCTGTGCTGGCCTCTATGAGAATTGCCTTTAAGCACAGCACTGCTCTTACTGATTCAATAGAATGGTTTGTCTTGGAAGGGGCCTTAAAGATCATCCAGTTCCAACTCCCTTGCTATGGGCAGGGACACCTTCCACTAGACCAGCTTGCTCAAAGCCCCATCCAGCACTGCCTGTAAGTACATTGCAAAGTTGTCAGCTTTTGAGAATAGGGAATCATCTAATAATCCAGTTTGACATGTATAAAGCATTATGTAGTAAAACTGGATTGCTGCATAACTGCTAAACACTGGGCTCACAGATTAGTTTTAAAAGGTTGATGATTTAATGGCTATGTTGTGTCTCAGTGACTCTTGTGTAGAGGCCTGACTAAGGCCTCTAACAGGAAAAATTGCCCTTTTTTAATTAACACTTTGAACATAACTGTAAAAAGATTATTAGCTTGGAGGGCTAACACTTCTTCTCACTAATAAACATGAATAAATAAACTCAGAACTTTGTAGGAGTTATGAGAAGTACTAAAACTATCAAGTGATTCATTAAAATGAGAAAGAATCCCAGAATCCCAAGGGTAGGAAGGGACCTCGAAAGATCATCTAGTCCAACCCCCCTGCAAGAGCAGGGTAACCTAGAGTACATCACACAAGAACTTGTCCAGGTGGGCCTTGAATATGTCCAACGTAGGAGACTCCACAACCCCCCCTGGGCAACCTGTTCCAGTGCTCTGTCATTCTTACAGTAAAGAATTTCTTCCTGATGTTAACGTGGAACCTTCTATGCTCCAGTTTACACCCATTGTCCCTTGTCCTATCACTGGATATCACTGAAAAAAGCCTAGCTCCATCATCCTGACACCCACCCTTTACATATTTGTAAACACTGATGAGGTCACCCCTCATTCTCCTCTTCTCCAAGCTAAAGAGACCCAGCTCCCTCAGCCTCTCCTCATAAGGGAGATGTTCCACTCCCTTAATCATCACATTATATAAACAGTTATAGAAAAATTAAGCTAGGTAGTACTCCACTAATTGGTACAAGGAGTATTACTTTCACTGACTGGTGCAAGATGATTTATTTTGTGCATGAGTCTTCCTCTGGGATGAGGAAAGAATTGATACACAACTGACATTTATAATCTCATTTGGAAACAGTGCTGGGGTTTTTTAACTACCTTTTTATGTAATTTCAAAGTAGTTCTTGCAACTGTGTTTTTGGGAGGATAAAGATGAAGTAAAGATCCATAGTCAGTCTGTAATTCTTTTTTCCTCTGTAGATAATGGAAGTCCATGAATTAGAGAATATGAAGAAAAAAAATGCCAAGGTAAATACATATCTATCACTAGATTGTACAGCATACAGAGATGGGCACTGAAATTTTGAGAAGTTGACCAGAAGGAATAAAATAATTCACCAAAGCAGTGTACTGTACTACAGAATCAATTGCACAAATAGATGATATGGAACCTATCCTGGTTTCATCTGGGACAGAGTTGATTTTCTTCCTAGTAGCTGGTGCAGTGCTGTGTTTTGGCTTTAGTCTGAGAACCACGCTGATAACGCATCAGTGTTTTAGTTGCTCAATAGCACTTGCTCTGATCAAGGACTTCTCAGTCTCATGCTCTGCCAGGGAGGAGGGGCAAAAGAAGCCAGGAGGAAGCAGAGACAGGACACCTGACTCAAACTAGCCAAAGGGGTATTCCATACCACAGTACGTCATGCCCAGTGTATAAACTGGGGGTGGTTACCTGGAGGGCCCAGATCACTGTTTGGGTCAGGCTGGGTATTGGTTGGTGGGTAGTGAGCAGTTGTGTTGTACATCACTTGGTTGTTTGTTGGGTTGTTTTTTTTTTTTGGGGGGGGGGGTGGTGGGGTTATTCCTTCTCTCTATTTCCTATTATATTTGTTATTAATAACAAATTATTGAACTGTCCTTGCTCAACCCATGTATTTTACCTTTTTTCCAATTCTCCTCCCCATCCCTCTGGGGCAGAGGGTGGAGTGAGCAAGTGGGTCAGGTGTGGTACTTCCTGCTGGGCTTAAACCATGACAGAACCACCAGAGGCTTTTTGAAAAAGATCTGAGTAAACACAATGGATTGGAAACTCCATACGTATACTGCTATACTGGTGTAAAAAGAGGTGTCTATGATTGTGAGTTATTCTTTTTCATGAATAATTAATGAAATTAATGATGGTGAAGCCTCTGGAGAGCCAATTAAATATTGAGAGCTAACCTCCAAGAAATATAGATGTTCAAAGGAAGGCAGTTCCTCTGTTCATTCAGAGCGAGTAGGAACTGACTGAACATGTAATGGGGGAACAACGACATGTGGAGGAACTAGTGTCAGAGCAGAGAAAGGTTGCAGTGGTTTCATCAGGAGAGAGGTGACTGCCTTACCACAGCAGATTGAACACTCTGTTGGAGGCTTTCTGCCCAGATTAACATCTTGTGCCAACTTTTCAATGACAAAATAGTTTCTAACAAGTAAAGTCAACAAAAAGCTTATTCTGGGAGGTAGCAATTAATGTGCTAAAGTCTAGCTAGTTGGAGGTGATATGGTAAGCTACTGGGCATATAAAATGAAAACCTTAATATACATCTGTCATTCACAGCCACTCAGAGTTAATCTTATTTTGCCTCTTGTACATCTCTTTAAAATCAGATTTTTAGTTGCTAAAATTGCATTTATGAGTTGTTTTGGTTTAAGTTGGATGTTGTATTAATGAAAGCTTACTATGTTTAGTTCCTTAGTTATGGCAGCCATACATTCGTATTAGTCTGCATTTTTAAGACAGAAACAAACAAAACCTTGGTAGAGTTGGTCATCTTTGGGTTCAAAGTGTCACAAACTCCTTTTGTATGCTTGTAGATCCAGTGTTCCTTAAGAGGAATTTTGGATGCAGATGTTTTAAAGAGCTTGGAAGTGTTTAAAATACAAATGTAAAGTATGGCAGTTTATAAGGTTTTGTACCTGGGAATCTTCTGCACCCAGAATCAGAAGCATAAAACTTCAAAGGAAAAAAGTCAATGAAATTGGAGTTATTTGCCTTTGAAGTTACAACACCATTTCAAAGATTTTTCTCACTGTTTGCTTCAGGTATTAAGAGACATGAGAAAGAAAAGGCAGCAACTGATTCAACTTGGACAAGAGCGATCTGGGTATGTTTCTGAGGCCAGGAATAGCCTGAAGAACTTAAAAAGGCTGCTATTTTGTAACCCAGAAGTGAAAGTAACAGTTTTTTTGTTCTTCCATATTATGTCTATGAAACTCTACTCTTGGATTGCTTTGTTTTTGCAAAAGCTCAGGATAACCTGGTACAACTCAGGATAGTCAATCCTACAAGTTCCCTTCGGTAACTGGTTACTGGGGTGGTATTTCAGACCCCTATATTCATAAGAAAAACACAAACATTACAATTTGAATCATAAATTTACAAAGGTAATACCGAGGGCTCTTTTTTGGTTTTGAGCTGGGAGAATGTGTTTCACCTCTGCAATTTGGCAGGGATGTCTCTCAGCACATGGTTTGTTTCCATCTCACGCAGCCACACAATTCCACTTCTCCAACTCAGCATTAATCTTAAGTATCATCCAGATGTGCAACACAGAAGTTCTTTGGAAGAAACACTGGACTGCCACATAACCTGTTTGTTAGTTGTGGCAAGGTTTATACCAAAGCTGTCTGTAACACGCACGCTGTAAGTCAACTCTGTGTGGAACCACGGCCTTGGATCCACAAAGGCAGATTAAAACCCCTTTCTCTATGGCCATGAGAGTCTGTCATTGTTTTCTTTGGCGTACTATGGAGAAACTTCACTTGAAGAACACATTGAAAGCATCCTTCAGGCTTTGAACCCCCTCACAGGCTGACACTGTCTTCACATCTTTTATTTGTTGCCTCTTAATCCTTTAATCATTTGAAGAAAGCTTTTTTGCTGCAACACTGTTAAATGACTGCTGCTGTTGCTTGTGGAGTGCAGTTTTAATGGATTGAGCCTTCCCCTTTCCTTAGGCAGAGGTGTATGTACTTGGAGGCTCCTAAGTATGCTTCAGCATAAGCACCCAAAACACCTCAGCCTGCAAGCAGGTGTGTGTGTGGAACACCCGTTACTTAAAAACTTCACTTGAAAAAACCTCAAGTGCTTCAGAGAGAGTGGCTATATTGTCAGACTCAAAAATGAGATGGGGGAAAAAGTTTTGTGTCTTGTGTGCATTTGGACTTCTGCTCTCATTTAAAGACTGTGCTGGTTGTTCTGGTTAAACAGTGTGTTAAACTAACCTATGTTTTGTATTTTGAGCAAACTTTCCCTGAAATCTTCTTCAGAGGAAATACATTCATAAATTACTAATGAAAATAAATACACAGATGTAATAATCAAAGCCTTGATCTTTTTCAGAGCTGAGCAACAACTGGTACGCCTACAGACAGAATATGCTGAGGTACAGGAAAGGCAGTCTGCCTTGAGGCAAGCAACTGAATTACTTACTGATTTAAAGGAGCTACAGGAAGACTGTTTGTATTATAGAGAAGAAAATCCAACAGAAGAGGTGGTCGTAAGTATATATTTTGAGTGTGATCCTGAGCCATTCTGGATCAGCCCTCCTGCTCTTTTTTCTTTCCTAGACTGATGGGCATTTCTATTAATGTTTAGCTTACATTAAATAGCAGTATTTTGTTAATTGTCTTTGTGGGAGCAACTGGAGGATTACTGCTGCAACTGTACTGTGGTATCTCACTCAGGTTTTTTGGCCCCATGTTGGAAACTAAAGTATTTCGGAGGATTCTGCTACCTTGTTGTCTGTGTCCAGGAATTCAAAGGACACAGAAGCATAGCAGCCGTCCTCAGGTTTTAACATGTTTTATAGAAATCAAAGAATGATTAACAGTGAGAAGCAAGTAATCAGTTCCTTTTGTTGTTGCTGATCAAAGGTGGGGAATGCTCTGGTACTTACAGAACACATGCGTAAAGTGTTTAATTATAAAGAGAGTAACTTCTCGTGTAGTCTTGGCACTCCTGTCACCATGGCTCATGACTTGGTGTGGTGTTTTCTGTTGACAGCGCTCAATGCCTGCCTGTGTAAGGGAGATCCTCCCGTTTCAGAAGCCTCTCTAATGTTGGCTGTTTTACGCTTTCAAAAATCACCTTGCACCATTTCAGATAGAGGAATAATAAATACAGATCTGTAAGTGATTTTTCCAAGAGTTAAAAAGATTGCCTTGTAATTTTATTTCCTTATCGACAGTATGGAACTTCCAGCCTCCCTGCTCTTCTGGTGGAGTCACGGAGAATTCTAGGAGCAGAAAAACACTTTCAGAATATTAATGTAAAACTGGAAGAGGCTCTGGCTGTACAAAGAGAGAAGTTATCAGAGAAACATTAAGGGTTTTTTAATAGACTTTTTGACACTTGCACATAACAGTTATTACAATGGTCAGTGCTTAAAGCTTGTTTAATCATTGCTGCTCACTGTTGCTTCAGTGTTTAAAAGAAATCAGTGACTTAACCAGAGGTTTTATCTTTCTATAGTTAAATAGTCTCTGTGGAAACATACTCAGGATGGCAGTGAAATTAGTGAAACAGGTATTCCAGTTAAAGTAGTAAAATTCTTCTGTGCTCTGTGAACAATGTTGGGTTTTAATCTTGGGCTATTAAAGTAATGTGATCTTGAAAGCAATATGTACTTTTTAAAGAGAAGATATAGATACAAATTTAATAAAAAGACTTTTTATTTGAAATAAGTAATTTCAATTTCTGAAAGTAAAGACATCTGCCTTGGTTTGTCAGTAGAACTTGGACGTACAACTAAAAAATAGAAACCACACAGCAGAGAGTGTTAAAAGTGCTAAACTTGGAGCAGTATTCATCACAAGTTTTCAGTCCAGTACTCTTCAACCTTCATATAGTCTTCCATGATCTCCTCATGCCTGTTGAAGACCATCCAGTTGAGAGGGCGCTTGGTTGTTGGCAATTACTCAGTTCTTAGTCTTCTAGCTGTGCAAGAGCGCTTTTGAACTATATCACAGTATCTGTCACAGAAGGCATGCAAGAGGCAAACTTCCATGCTAGCAGTCGGCTAGCCAAGTTGGTGGTTAGTTGCTGTCCTTATTGCAGGTGTCCTGTTTCCTTAAAGCTTCCAAAAGAATTTCATCAGGGATTTCTTCCATGGCATAATTCAGACTGTCATTTGCAGCTTCAGCTAGTTCCACATCTTCGGTAGCTTCCAGGAAACAGGCATCATCGCTTGCATTGTCCCACTTGCTGTCTGACAACAGGAAGCCTTGAGACAAGCGTTTTTCTACAGATACTGAGGTATTTGACAAGTCTGACACATCAGAATGGGGCTTTACTTCTATGTTCCTGCTTTCACACTCTTCTTCCTTTTAGAAACAAGAATCCTACTTACTACATATGAAAATGGTCTTCATATCTTTAACTGCTCTGACCTGAAAGTTTGAAACTTGTACTGTCAGATCTAATGGATACTACAGAAAGCTGGCCAACAAGACAGATGTTCCAGTACATCGATTTATAATAACATTAACTGGTAGAAGCCTATTTTAATAGGAATAGAAATATGCTGTTTTTCTAGCAAACTACAAGTAGTCTGATTAATACAACTTCTTAAAATAATACAAGGTTAAAACCAATTTCAGTGTCTATTTAAAGATTCTGTTGGGACCTGAAAATGCATTGAAATTATACGCTTTCTGTGAAATAACACAAATAGCTATTGATGATCTGCTTCAGTAGAGCCTGATGTGGCATTCTGCAGTATGAAATTTAAGTGTGTGAAATTTAAAAGTTGCAGAGATACCAACTCTTACTGCCTCCTCAGTGGAAAAATGACTATGTTCAGGGTTTAGAATCCAGGTGCAGTATTCAGTTGGTTTAAATATTCTGCCTGTGTGGGTAAACATAACTGCTTTAATACACTAAAATGGAGTTAAGTGGACTTCAAATTTGAGAGTCACTGACTTAAATTTGACTCTTGACTCAAGTGGTCCAGGAGCACTTTTTTATTTTAGCTGGCCCAGCATGAAGTCAAAAGTGGACAGCAGAGCTTAATGCAGGCAGTTTCTCCATTCTGCACCTGGAGTGCTCTTGTGGTTTATATAATGGGAACTACTGCTCAGACCAAAACAAATAAGTCCCAGGAGAAACTAGGCTATTGCAGTAACTCAGTATATAAAGCTAATGCAGCTTTATCTGTACAGATTTTGTACTAGATTTCCTCTTGGAGAACTTAAAAATGAATATATGGAGCTACCCCACCAGCACAGCTGCTCTGGGGAGCTATTCTGTACCAGTGTAACTCCTGTAAGGAGCTCAACAGGCTCTGCTATCAGGGATTTCCAGTGAGTTCCAGAGGCAGCTTTAGTCACAAGAACTGTAGCATATTGACAGGACAAAAACATACCTGTTTGAAAAGAAATGGGAGACAGATCCTAGGTGGTAATGGAAAACCTAAATCAAATACATGGCATGAATTAAAGTTAGCATTCCAAAAAGTATTAAGTATAATTGCTTGAAATCACAGAATTTGTGATTTGAAATCATATACTTTGTGATTTGAAGTTTTTTTCTCTGCAGACTGGATCATGACACTTCTGATACCAGACTTCCTTCTTCAGATCTACCAGAATCCTAAAAATGAAACAATTTATTTTTTAGTAACACTACTTAAATTAAGTGAATGCAGAGAGAAGGAAGCTAACACTAAATAAACAGGTTTCGTTTGTCCCCATCTATGGATATTGCTTTTCATTCTCTGACATGCTTACTGCATACTTGTTTTGTACAGGTCCTAATTTTCTAGAATAAACTTCAGGTTTCTTAAGTTAAAAATATAATTATTTTAAGAGTAGCAGTGAAATTTATTCAACTTCATTACATAAATCTTGGAAGGAAAAATCGTTACAGTAAGATTAGTATATGGTACCTATGTGTAAGGTAAGGTTTTGTTGCTGCTGCTGTTAGAGTTAATTTCATTATAAAAGATAAAAGCACTAATTCCTGTCAACTGATTAGACACTCCGGCTTTTTCAGCTGTACTTTAGAAACACCAAGCTCATCTAGCATAGTGTCTATGGACGGATTTTTTTTTATACCCTTGTTTTTCCAAAACACACTCCTTGCAGTTATTTTAAAGGTTATATAAAATTATTTTCAAGTTAAAATATTTCCACTGATGATATATTGAAATTCTAATGTCATCTGAAAAACCTGACTTCGCAAGATTTCTTTTGTTAATCTGTAAGAAGTCTGAGTCCTTGTAGAGTGACAAGCAAAGCTCACCCTGACTGACATGGGGGCAGGAGTTGCCCTTGTCCTTTTAATAACGTTAAGATGCGATGTAATGAATTTTAAAGTGTTCTGTTTTCTTTATCTTACTTGGGACTAATCAGCTTCCTTGCTAAGCAGCATCAAAGCACAGTACCACTTAATAGCTTTAATATACTCTGCCTTGTATGTGAGCCTCTTCAGGCACATATTTTACATAGCATGAAGATTACTTCATAGAAATACTAGAAATACAAATTCAGTTATCACAAAGTACACTGAGGGATTTGTTTGGTTGGTTTTTAAAAGCATAGTATCCTCACAAAGAAACAGCACAGAAATTGTAACAGTTGCCAATTCTATCCATAATGTTTTTTCAGCATTATTATAGAATAACAGTTGAGCAGGACAATAAAGCTGTTTTGCAGTGAGTAGTTACAGAACATACATTATGTTGTTACTTTTGTGAGCTCTTCCAATATTTGCACACCACCGGTAACCAGAAATATCATACACAAGTATTTCATCTGGAGAGAAATAATTCCATCGCCGTATTCCTGGGGGGAAATTAAAAAGGGATTTAATTACTGAAAAATACTGCTGCAGAATACTCATTTGTAAATAGCAAAATGGTCTTTACCTCCTCGTACCCCATCTTTATTAACCAAAGAACGAACAAAAGAATCAATTTCTGGATATGGTGAATCTTGACAACCATCCATGGAATCTGTTAAAACAAAGGCCACATATAAGCCCAGTTACTGGTTTTGGCATTGCCATATGCAACTAATACTGCTACACACTGTATAGATCATAGACAGAAAATGTACATGAATCACACCAAATCCTTAAACAAAACCAGGATAAATCCACTGTTATTTTCCTGTAGATCTTTAAACTGGTACTGCCACCTCCAAGGAGCTGGAGGAAAGGGGACAAAGCATGGGCCACCATGGAAGCTCATTGAGGGGAGGTTCAGCGGCTGGCAGTCACATGCTGCACAGCATTCGTCAGTGCAGCTGCACGCTGTCTCCTGCAGAAAGCTTGCTGAAGAAAAGCCCTCCTCGAGGTTATCAGGTGTGTCAGTCACAGTATATCCAGTGAAAGTAGAAAAGGCTTGGAGTACCTTTACTGCTTCTGGTATTTTGACTGTTCAAAACCACAGACACGCTTCCCTCCTCCTCTGAAAGGCCAGATGACAGAACTTTTGTGTCATCCCTCACTCTGAAGAAAAGAGAATACAAAGGAAAATCTCTGATTCTTAGAGCACAGCATGGTATGGTGTAACATACTGTAATGTACCACAGTATGCCATGACATAACACAGTCCAAGGCTACCGGCTCTGAGCATCCCTGCAGGAGCAGGTGGCTGGACCAACTGACCTCCAGAGGTCCCTGACAGCCTCAGCCAGCCTATCCCTGTGGCACTTCTTTCATTTAAAGACTGCTGGTCCACCCTCATGCAGCAGTATTTGCTCTAGACATAATATATAAATATATATACACACACACTTTGAAAGATCTCAGATGTTTTTTTCTCCTTACAATGAACTACTTTTCCTTGTCATACTACTAGCTGGAAGGCAGATGATCAGACAAGACTAAATTCAACACAGGAGAAGTTCCCATACATATTTATGACAGACTCAGCTGATGCCTGTGATCTGAACACATGACACCATTTATGCTACCGGGCTATGGGCTAGCAAACATTTCAGGATATGAAAACTTCAGTCACAACAAATACCTGTTTTTAATAAAAATATTATACACAACACCATACAGCTGTATGTAGTACTTTAACTTTCTGCTTTCTGCTGCAGTAATGACTAGGATCATCTTAATGTACCGTCAATACAGGGTAAGATATATCAGAGGTTTAGATACAGAAAACTTGATTATTGTATGTATCAGTGTCCAGCCTAAGGAGGTATCTGTACCAAAAGGGCAATCTGGTATGGAAATAAACATGTACAAAAATCCTTTTTATTTTTTTAATCAGACTTAAGACAATATTTACTGTTTATATTTAATTGAGTAGAAATCAACTTTTTCCTCTCAGAACTATACAGAATCCAACCAAAATTAACAGTAGTTAACATTTCAGCATGTGTGTATAGAGAGATAAGGCACAACTCAGAAGCTAAATCACGCATTCTGTAGTGTTCTTCAAACACTTAAAGAGTCTCGAGAAAAAGGAATTCGACTGGAAACTTCTAAATTACCCTGTAACAATGTCCATGGAATAATTGCCCATTGATATTAATTATTCACAACTGCCACAGGAGAAAAATTACTAAAATATGTGTTTAAAAATACTTAAATTCCACCAGAATGAAACAATTACCTAACGTTGCAGACCAAGGAGGAAAGAAAATAGGCTTCTTCCATGGAGACATTTTGTTCACACTTAGGGACAAATTTATTTTCCTCTGCTATCTTCAGAATCACGTTTTTTCCTGCTTTTGACGATTTATACATCCGGAAATTTCTATTCTTTGTGTAAACTCCTACAGGAAACCAGATATTTCTTAACATAAGAATGCTGGCTAGGGTTTAAGATACTGAGCACTTGCAAATGAAATCCTTTCCCTGAGACTCTGCTAAGGGTCTAAGGAATGGACAAAAACTATTACTAACTTCAGCTCACATCCCATAGAAGAAAAGCAACACAGTGAGATCACACACACAGGTACATCTTTTATGTTACAGAAGAATTAAAACACTCAAGACCTCTACATAGGCATTTTAATCATTCTGACATTCTCATTCCTAAAAGCTTCCCTTCAGTATAAGAAATTAATGCTCTCATGCTAACTTTGTGAAATGCCATTGAGAATAAAAAGCTGCACAATTATTTTAATCAGAAAGGACATCATCTAATTTTTTTTTCTGTGGATCAGACACCACTTATCTGAAGTATTTACCAGGAAAAATTGATCCTAATCTCAAACCACAAAAAAAACGAACACCTATCTTAAACACTGCCTGATCTGTCTATGATTTATAGATTTCTTTGTGGGTTGCATTTAATTTTCATGAAGATAAAAGAGCTTAAAGAACTCGTTCAACAAGAACGTCACATACCTTTCTATCACTGCAGCTCATTCAATTTTCACTTTCCAGTTTTGAGGTAATGTGTGTAACAAATGCTGAGGATGGTTAATTTGGGAAGACTAACACCAAATTCTTAAAAGATGATGCACTGAATTATTTGGTTTTCTGTAATTTCCGTTCACTAATATGCTTGGAGGAATCCTTAACAGTAGGTACAAAGTAATCCTTCTGACTCAGTAATGGAAAAGCCTACCATATGGCTAACTTTGTAATTATGTTTCAACAAATCAAAGGTACTGAAGAGGCCAGCAATAAAAGTGATCCTGAATTCCGTGAGAAGAATTTGAAGGAAAGAGGGTTTTTCAGAGAAATCTGAGAAAAAATGCAAAGTGAAGTCCTCAAGTACATAACATATTGCTGTGTAAACGCATGCTAACCTCTTTCCATTTCTTTAAGCCAAGGCAAACAGCAGAGACACCAGACACAGGGATGGAAAAGGGTGCAACTTTCAAACTTTAGTTTGACTGTGGGCGTTGTGCTCCTGGAGATTAACATTTTAATACCATGAACAGGTGAAACCCAGCAGGGCCATGAAGTGCCCAACCCCACATTTCTATTCTGTCTTTAAAATCTAACTGCCATTCCAAAGAGGGGAGGAAGGCTCAATGCATATATGAAGAACAATACAGAAGGCCACGCCTTCCATAATGAAGCAGCTTCTAATTTAACTGAAATGACAAAAATGCAATATAGATGCTATCCTCTTCTTATCCAACTAAGAGCACCAAGTCCTTAGGAACAAAACTAGAGTCTTGGGTGGCAAGAGTTGCTTCAAACTTCAGAACAAAAGAGTTAAATATAATAATTGAAGAAGTTCCATGGACCAGAATTTAAGAGTAAGTACAGCATTTATGATCACAATTTCAGCATATATTGTATTTGGCTTAAATTCTGACTGAAGGGACAACAATATAAACACTGCTGTTCCTACTGTCTGTAATCAAAGACTAAGGAACATCTGTTTTTGCAACTTCTGTAACATCCCAAAGAGGTTTAAGAGCACTTCTTATACCTACCTAGATCTACAAGAAGTTGCTTGTTGCCAGCTTTATCATTTACTATTAGAAAGGAAAATTCCAAATTCTGTCCCTGGCATGATGTTTCTGTATCTTTTGTTTTGTGAGCAATGGCTGGCCAGTCTTCAGAGGTATCTCCAACAGCTGTGAGGTTTGTAAGAGAGCCATCTGATCCAACTCCTTCTGTAGAACACTGGAAAACATGTCCTGCTCCTTCTGGAATCACAGCAGCAGCATTGCTCTCTATAAACCTTATGGCAGGCTGCAGAATCCTCCTCACAAAGTTACCTTAAAAACAAACAGGAAAACCTCAACGCAAGTAACATCACTTAATAGTCGAGAAAGAACAACAGTTCCCATGCAAACATTCTGCAGAACAGCCAAGCTGGAAGTGGCTGGAGTCTGGGGTCTCTTTTCCCACCTTCTTGATTTAAAAGGAAAATATTACATCTTTGACCAGCCCAGAGTACAGAACAGCTCTGGTTCATGACTGACAAACCCATGTTTGGCAAGAAATTTACTAAACTTTGTTAAATGTAAGAAAATAAACAATTGTGGATATCATACAAATACAATCTTCCCCTTTGCACTTTTACTACTGAGAATGGAGAGACCTAAGAAGTGAGGTGTCTGACACTTTCTACCACTGACAGTATTTTGTTTTTTTATATGTAAATTCATTGATCTCTACAGTATCTCTTATACTTTCTCACATGAGCTATGAACTCAGTCCCTGTATTTTAACTCTAACTAGTAACTAATTCCAATTATATACTAAATGGTTTTAATCATATTTAATATTAAGCCTATGCACTTTGTGCATGTCTCCTGACATTAAATGCTTATGAAACAATATAATCCAAGATGTGGTAGACAATATCCTAGTTTATCCCACATAAATACCACTAACTGATCTTAAATATTTATTAGAACACATTGATTAATTTAAAAAAAGATAACTCTTCAATGTGTCTAAAAAATATATTATCCCTTTTAAGTCTAATATTAGACAAAATCTTTCAGATTTTGTATATTTTCCTATAGATTCTGGGAAATTACTTTATAAAGTTATCTGCCTTTTCAGGTTTTTACTACAGCAAAGGCAAAGGCAGAACGTGAACACACAATCTCTGTATTTTAAGGCTGACAGTAAACATGACAAAGCCACATCACAGTGGAGGCACATAACACTTAACTAATGGGCCAGAATAAACAGTTCAAGCATTTACTGAAAGAACAGACTAATACGGTTTACTTAACAAGATCGCAGGTTAAAATTGCTGTCATACCAAATTATTTATTAACCATGTATTATTGAAGAGTTTTATAGTGGCAGAGGAGTTTAGGACTATACTTTTGAACTAAAAATTACAGTAATCCCATTTAATCTTTGGGGTTTGTAGCTGTTACCACAGTGTCACATAGGAAATAACTGCTCTGTGTCAACTTGGGACTGGCAGCCAATATTATAAGCAACCACAAATGCTAATTGTAGAAACACTAAGTAGAAGATGAGTTGAGAAATAATGAAATAGAAATCATTAGTAATTTCTGCTGGGAATAGGTATTTGTTTCCACATATAATTCCATTAAATATTCAAATGTGAGAAGGCACTGTACAAAGTCAAAACTTCACTTGTTACTTCTAGGTGTAAGAGAAAAGAACACACTTACCAACATGAATATTATCCTTAAATACAGCTTTTTGGGGTAGGAATATTAAGTGTCGACTAAATTTTTCATCAGTACTCGAATCTAAATTCAAGACATCTTCCTCTGAACAATTTACACCATAAAGTTCTTTTAATTTTTCACTGACAAGCTGAAATTACAAACATTAATTATGCTATTTTCTCTAGCATTTTTAACAGTAGCATCTACAAAACCTAACACAAATGCAAACTCTACATCTTTTTTCCCCACTTTATTTTTCTCATTTTGAGCACACAATTAATTCAAACTAGCTCATAACTCATAGCAAATTTTAATCAAATTTGACATAGATTGTATTTACTGAAATAAACAAGTCATTAAATATACTAACAGTGATAAGCTGAGCAGATTTTCAGTTTTTCAGGTCAAAGTCTAATTTAGTGGCTTATATATATGACTGAATATGATATATGACTGTATCAGCTGGCCAAATAAATGAGCAGAGGAGTATATGAATGAAACGTTTATCAATGCTACTCTGAAAAATACTTAACATTCCTTCAGTTTTACAGCTTTGAAGTGGCGTAGCACGTAAAACAATCTGCAAAAGTAAGCTTATATCAGTAAACCTGCACAGCACTGTACAGTGAATACAATTATTCCAAAAAATATCATTCTCTATTTTTCACTTTCACTTAAAGAGAGCTTTTGCTTTCATTAAAACAGTACTTTTTACTTAATTAAAGATAACCACTAGGTCTACAATGCCTTTTCTTTTTGCTAAAGAATAACGAAGATAAAGTGGTGAATACTTTGGTTTCATATTAAATCAGTAATGAATTCACAATAATCTACAACATGACTTTGTTCCAATTTACCTCAATTAACTTTGTGACCATACTCTTGCCATCTGCATCAGGATTTGCTGATTTGTAGAACTCCAAATCAAAATAAAGTTTGCAAGGATCTTTTTCAGGAATTACTTCATAGCAGTGCATAAGACTTGTTTTATAACCTTTGCTAAGGAAAAACAAAAGCAAATCACAACCTCGCAAGATAAGCATTACACATACTTATCAGCTGCAAATAAGGATCCCACAACATTCTTTCATTTTTCAGTCTATCACCTATATTAAAAAAGAACCAACATAGCAACCGTATAATCCTTTGAAAAAAAACTGTAACTAACTTCAGCATCAAGTTTCAACAAAGACATTTGTCTGGCCTAGAATTTAATTTGTATTTTCCTCCCCACAACCCAAGCCTTATCATACATACTGTCAAAAGAAATGCTGTTGAGACCTTAAGGAATGACAGAAAGAAAATGCTTAAAATTCAGAATTAAAACTTAGTAAGTTATCACTGAGATTACAGACTTTTTCCACCTAAATTAAAAATGTAATTTTAAATAAAGAAAAAAAAGCTTATTTTTTCATATAAAAATTGACTCTTAGATTTCTTTTACTTCAGAACCAAATGTTTTATTGTAAAACAAATAAAAGGAAAAGATAGTTTAGTATGTAAAGGAATTGCCAATACTTGAAACTACTGAACACAAACACAAATCCACAAACCGGTAACTACCATTTATATTAACACCCATTTAAATGAAAATATGACTAATCATAGAAATATGTTTGTGTCACTTGTTGGCATGATTCTCTGAGGAAACCTGACAGCAAAAGCAAATCTACTGCTATTAGATTTAAGTTCATTAGACATAGTCCTTAATTCACAGGGAGTAATTGCAGTCTGCATCTTGAAAGTTCAAAGCCAGTAGAGAATAGATTGGTTTGTCCTTCGGAATTTTTCTCCATGTCCAAGATGAAACCTCTGGTACCCATTACAGCTCTGTCAGAGCAGCAGATGGCTACTGAGGATAGCTATCCAGTAAGAGCTATTACTACACTGCTATCTTATAGTAACATCTAGGATACCTTTTCAAATACTCACCTGTAATAAAACCAAAGCTCTTCATATGACGTCACAAGGTAAAACCTCGGTCCACTTTGTGTGCTCTTTTCCAAGGCAAATACATGAACATGCTTTTAAAGTAAAAATATCAAAGTTTTTTTTAATTTAAAGAATCAGTTATAGTTTTCACAAGTTCCTATTAATTTCTTTGGTCAAAGGTTAGCAGATAGTAGGAAACTGTAAGTAGATTATCCTTTTTTCAAGCCAAGTAGCATCTCGTTTTAATCAAGAATATAATTCTGGTTTCAGTTACATAAGCAAAAATGTGAAGCTTTTCTTTGCTCTGTTTTCTCTATAAAATCTTCTTTCTTTCTGATCAGTGGCAAGTGCATTGAACAGAAGGAAGAACAATGTCCTGAAAGGCACAGCTTGCGGACATGATGGCAGCATATGGCTTTATAACAAATATTCTTTAGACTGTATTATTTAAATACAGAAATGGAAAACACAAAAAAAATATTGCCAAGCCAGTGAGAGTGCCTTTTGGAAAGCAGACAGTCAGGATAACTTAAACACCTGAAAAAGTATGAAGAAAAAAACAGTATTTTCTTTAAAAGCAGCAACCAATTTGAAAAGCATTAAATTGAAAACAGAAGATGTGTTTTGCTTAATGTTCATTTGGCTCATTACTTCTTATCACTGAACTTGCTACTCTGATGCCACTGCAGAGCTGTACATTTTTGCTGTCTCTGCTTCCTGATTATCTCTTTTTCTTTCTCAGTTTTTAACTCTTCTTTCTGCTTACTCAATTCTCACTACTTTCCCATTCTCCTGCCAACCCTGATAGCTTGTTCATCTTCAGAAGGAACAAATCACTACAATGGTACCAAAAGCACTTCTACTGCTAGAGGTTAACATCACATACCAATCTGTATGTTAGAAGAGTACTTCTCAGAGGTATCTCCAGTGTAGTATGATCTCTTACAAAGACAATAAAACTACTTGCTGTTTCAGGATTGGGAAGAAGGGGAAAAAAAAAAAGATCTTGCAATCTTATAAAGACCTTATTGCCAAACAGGCTTTTAAGTGAAGCTCAACCTAGAAAGTATCTAAAGAATAGAGACATTTACCAAACAAATAATATACCTCTTTGCAGGTTTTTACATAATTGAAAGCGTCAGCCTGACGACAAAATATTTTCCAAACAGGGGATGGCAAAAAGGGTTTGGAGAGTCTTGGCTTATAAACTGGAGGAAGAGGGTTACTTTCATAGTAAGACGCTAGTTCTTCTATTTTCTTCAGTTTTTCTTCCCAGCTTCTCTTCATTTGTCCTGAGGCAATAACAAATAGTCAAATATCTACCAATTTCTGTTTGCAACTCAATTTTAATATATCCTGTAGTTATCACAGCTTTGAATTCTAGTTTTGTTTAACGTTATTTATTTATTGAGAGTAGCCAATATTCCAAATCAACACCTAATCTTCCTTGATATTTATTTTAACATTAAATCTTTCCACACAGTTTTAGAAGTAAGAGAGCTCCATATTAATACTATCAAAGATAAACAACAGAGTAGACACAATAAGGGAAGGTGTAGGAAGCTTCTTTTTTGTTTACATAATAGTATTACATTCCTTCTCAAAAAAATACACAAACCATGTTAACCAGCTACACAGCATCAGTAAGGAGTGAAAAAATACTATTATTTCTGATCAATGGTTGGAAAGACAAATGAGATAATTAATTTGTATAAGTAGCACAGCACTTGAGATTCTGAGAAAAATTAAGGTATTTGACTGTAGCTCTGAGTGCTGTATCTCAAAGTAAAAGATGTGAAATCCAAAATGAGGGCTCCATTCTCCACTGCCAACCTTTGCTACTCATCAGTAATACTGCTTAAAATCTCATGTACTTTCTTGCAAATTTAAGGTAGCAATCTTATCTCTTCTCAAGAAATAGCACCTGATGCAGTAGTGCTTGCTATCTTGCAAACTTTCAACTTCTAGTTCCACAAGTAATCCAAATGTTACGAAGTAATGTAGGAAAGCATAAACACAAGATTAGAATATATATAATTATTTGCAAGTTTAATTGACTTGATTTTTTTTTCTGGAAAATTCATTGCCCCTCTGAACACTTGCAAAGGGTAAAGAGCATTGTTAAGAAACTGTGAAACAGAGAAAGAGAGGCAAGAAGTAACAAAGATGAAGGGGTATCTTTTAGTTTTGCCCTGCAATAACTACTTGGTTCTTGTAACAACTTCACACTTGCAATGAAAGATAAAAACGAGACAAACATGACACTGACCCTGCTCAAAAGTATTCAAATGTTTAACAAGCTGAATACACAAGGTGAGTTTGAGTATTTAAATATTCTTGTGGGCCCTGAAGCTCAAATTTTACATCCTCTGAATGCCCCTTCAAGTTTTCCACAATAAAGGTTCCTACATTTCTGACCACTGCACATCTAAGCTTGTCTGTCTTTTGATATTTTAGTGCCTATGTCAAGTCTAAGTAACACAATGCTTTTTTTCTAACTGGGCTCAAACATATTATCTCTGCAGACCTTGCCAGTCTCCTGCCCCATGAATTTCCTCCACTTCCTTTTCATGCAATTAGTTTCTTCTTTGGGAATGAAAAATGAAATTATAGACATTAATCAGCAATTCTCATAAGTGCTAGCAGAACCCTCAGATTCATTTTTGTGCTGTTGGTTCTGCTGTAAATTAATTGGGTGCAAAAGATTTTCCCACACGGTGGCCATTAAAAAGAAGGAAAACAAAGGAGAATTTCCATAATTCTCCATTAATTTTAAACTTCCTAGTTAAATCAGGACATACTTTTGCAGACACATTTCTGAGTGGATATCTGAACCTGGGAGAAGGCTGGTAACCCCTACCTTAAACTGAGATCTATCACTGGGCTTGCAGTCCAAACATTCTCAGATTCTCAGCAGTCCAATATATCTTTCCAAGGTAATTTCATCTATACCTAATACATGTATTTAGAGCATGTGCAATTTACCCTTACAGACTAAGTGGAACACAAAGTAGCCTTCTGAGTTTACTGGGAAATTCCTACTTCATCCTCCTCTCTTCTGTCCCACCAGAAGTAAGGGGAGTGCTTATTTTCACTCTGCTTGCCAGAAAGAAATGCCATCACTGACACATTTGGACTTCAGTGTTTCTGACTCAGCAGGATATTTGCATAAAGTCCCTGGGAAAATGTGTCTCCTGGGAGATGACTTAAAGAACTTGTTATTTCATTTTCCTTTTTTGAGGGAAGAAGTGATGGTGTCAGCAGACATCTTGTGTTTTGATACCTTAGATGACAGGGGAGTTTTTTGGTTGTTTGGGTTTTTTTGGACAGATGGACTTTCCATTTCAGAAATCATTATCTGCTCCCTCATGCTATGGGAGAAAGACAAATGCACTTTGTATGTGTCCCTGCATTGTAGTAATAAAAACAACACCACAGAAAACACATACACACACCCCCAAAAACCCAAACAACCTATGCTAAAAAATCTGTAATGATTATGACAAAACACACTATCCACAGCTGCTGAGAAATGAAGCTTAAATACTCTAGTCAACTGCTACTCAAAATAACATGATTACATGGGTGTCTTGGCCAGTATGTATGATGCAACATCAGCTACAGATTTCAGCCTTAGAATAATATACTAAATAACTCTCCTCAGTGCTAAATTTCTTAATGTTACTGGAAGTTAGTTCAGTTATGGTGAGCTAAACTGTGGCATACTGAAATGTACTACTCATTTTTCCTACACAGTAACAAGGAGCATCAAATTTTCACCTTGAGCTTCTAATAGAAGTAGCTTCTACAATTCAGATTTGAGGAATTTTGTGCAAAATGCAGGCTATTACATCTTGTGATAAGACCTCAAAAAGTAGCCTAATGCCTGCTCAGAGAAGCTGGAGAACTTAAGTTTCTCATGTTAAACGTACTCTGATCCTGCAATCAAAGGTCAATGTACAAATACGAAACTAACTGACCTGAAAGCTGATAAGAAAGCGGTTGTGTAAGGTTGAATGGCAGGGCAGTGGGATGCTACCAGGCAGGTATACTCAGACTACATCTGTCAATGGGTTCTGTGATTTCCAAGCTTCCACCATGAGGTGGTGGGAGAAAAACCCTACAGTAAGTGGGAAGTGCTGCTCTGATACTGTCCAGTACATCCATGCTTTTCCAGCTCACTGAAATCTGATAGCTCATTTGTTAATCATCCCCATGAACTACTCAAGATGGAGATTATCTTTCTAAACGCACATTCCGTCAGAAAAGCAGATGTTTTTCAGCACATAGAAGTACAACAATAGACCTAAAGTAACAGGGTTTGGGTTACACAAAGTCAAATGTTACAGCATTAAGTGCAGCTGTAACAAACAGGCTCAGCATTTGCACTCATGGGAGCCTCGCATGGGTACTCCTGGGTGTGTGGTGTAGGGGGAGTCTGGGTGGGATGGCAGCTGAAGGGATAATCATAAGCTGAAGGTTCATCATAAATTATCACAGAATGGTCCTTAAAGATCATCCAGTTCCAACCCCACTGCCACAGGAATACGTTCCATCAGACCAAAGCTCCATTCAACCTTGTCTTGCACACTGCAAAGGATGGAGCATTTACCACTTATCTGGGCAACTGGTCTAGTGCCTCACCACCCTCACAGTAAAGAACTTCTTATATGTAACCTGAACTTCCCCTGTTTAGGTTTAAACCCATTACCCCTTATCCTATCACCGCAGTCCCTGATGAAGAGTCACTCTCTGGCATCCTTGTAGGCCCCCTTCAGATACTGGAAGGCTGCTACGAGGTCTCTATGCAGCCTTCTCTTCTCCGAGCTGTTAATCCAAATCTACCCAATCCACATCTAACGCCATTCCCCTTCTTCTAACCTCACATGCCCTTTCCCGTTATGTTTCCCCGCTATGATCGGGCACACCGATGGGCCCGGCCAGGCGCTGGGGCGGCGGGAGTCCCAGCCCGGCAAGCCGAGGCGGGAGAGGAGGCGGAAGCCCGCGCGCCTCTTCAGCCATGGCGCTCGGCTCGGCCGCAAACCACTTGCTCTCTTCAGAGCCGGAGCCACCCCACACGGAAGGGGCAGCCCCGGGAGAAGAAAGGGAGATACGTGAGAAAGGGGAGATACAGTGAAGGCAATCCCTGCAAACACCGACTCACCATCACGACCCGCACGCCCCCGCCACCAGCCCCCAGCCGACATGACAGCCCTCTGGGGCAGGCCCCCGCCCCGCGCGGGGAGGAGCCACACGGGCAGAGGGGCAGCCACTGCCAACGGCAGCCCTCGCGCCTCATCGCATTCTGCGGAAACCAGGTGAGAGCGCAGTGCCGGTGGAGCAGGTTGGCAGCAGCTGAGGTGGGTGGCGGCGGGGACGGTGGCTGGGTCGAAAAGAGGTGCTGTAGGGTCGGGGAGGGCTAGCGCCCGTGAGTGGCGTGTCTGTGGCTCTCCAGTCCGAGGGGCCTCGGTCTGGCGGAGCCCCCCTTGCTTCGGCCGCAGGGAGCGGGCTGAGGGGAGCCGGCGCCTCTTCACCAGCCGGGCCGGAGAAGAGCTGTGGCTCGCCCGAGGTGGGGCTGGCCCGGCTGGGAGCGCCGCCTGCCCGCTCCCCGCGGGCTCCCGCCACGGTGGCCCGGCAGGCCGGTGCCCGTTGCGGGCGGATGTTGTCCTTCCGCCTGAGGTAGCGCCCTGCCTACGGCCGCGACGGGGGACACCGGCTGCGGTGCCGCGCCAGCACACTGCGCTTTGCGGCCTCCCCCTCCGCGGCCGGGGACTCAGCTGCTGCTTTTCCAGAAGCTTAAGACGGGCAGTTTGCTCATTTAAGCTTGTTTTTGTGGAGAAGCTGCCTAAACAAAGGGGAAGGGGGGCGGGGAGAGGAGCTTTAATTTTAAACTGGTTTCCGGTGGCCTTGCGTTACACTGTTAACTAACTGGAAACACAGGGTCCAAACGTGCAGTTGGATCCACCAAGTTAAAGCTTTGGAGATAAGCGGTTAAAACTCATCTAGACAACAGCTCTGTCTGACAAAGAGTGAGTGTGCGGCAGCTGGGAGAGTGAGGGTCATAGGGGCGGTGGAGTGGAGAGGGCCGTGTCCGAGGTCTGTTGTGTCCTGTCCCCTGCTTGGGTAAAGGATAGCTGTGATCTTTTACCTTTCAACACATAATTCTCTCCTTTAATTATCTACCAGTCATTATTTGGCAGATTTGAAAATAACACACCGTGTCGTTAGCACTAAAGAGCCTGGCAAGGCTATATCTGTTGTGGTGCTGTGTTTAATAGGTATGGGTGAATTAATAAGCAAAGCACCCATCTATTCTCAGAGTGATTTTAGGTCCTGCTGATTTTGCAGATAAGTGCTGACTGGTTTTGGAAAATCAGATTACTGGCCCGGTCTCAGTGCCTCCCGACAGCCACAGCCAGACCAGAAATACTGTGAAGGCATACATACTGTCAGTGCTTCATCTGTGACAGCAGTATTTAACAGGGGAATAACGCCACACAGAAAACGTAATGGTGTATTTGAAATTTTCTTAGTTGTTGGGGGGTTTTATGTCAGCTTCTATGTTTTCCTTCCATTATTAGTTAGATAATTATTTGTTACCATTATACATCATAGAATGGAAAATTCTTAAACTGCCTGTCTGCTTTAGTATCCTAATGTGCCATGTATGTATTTATGTACATAAAATACTTTATTTGAATGCATAGCATTTTCTCTTACAGTCATGTGAGGTGGAAAACTGCCCATTTCTAATCTTTAAGGACATGATTACAATGCTGCTTTCTGTTTTGGACATGTATTTTAATACTGCTGCAATCGTTGCTTTGTAGCAGCTGGCATATACTGAACATGTGTTGTCTTGAGTCCTGTGGTTTGCATATTTCAAGATACAGTGGGTAACTAGAGCAAATTCAGTTATTTGCTTCCTTCCCTGTCTGAGAATCTTTGGTATTATTTTTATCACTGTATCATTATTTTTCTTGTGTCTTCGTAAAGAAACCTGATGGTTCTTATGGTGGTGGTGAGACATGATGATGTTAATTTATTTTCATTAGGTCCAGGTAAATCCAGGCTGACATGTAATAAAAACATTTTTTTATTAAGCTAAACTTTAAGATAAAATCATAACAAAGAGTAGAATAACAATTTAACATTACATTTTTAATTGCTTTGTCCCAGTCTTCAGCCCCATCCCTAACGGCATGAGATCATCCTCTATAGGGAAATGTGTATTCTGCTTGACAGAACATGACATCACTGCATTACCTAAACCAAGATGAGGCAATTCTTAGTAGTCTGTTAGAATCAGCACCATGCTCCAGAGAGCATTGCTGTTACTCTGACTAGTGCTTTAGAGCAGAAAACATAACTGCTAGTTAAAACATACATTTGAGTGCCTAGCAACAAAACGGATCTCTCTTTGTGGATGTCTTTTTTTCTTTAAAAAAGTGTAGGTGAACTGGTGCTCAGAAATCGATGGATATTAAAGATGAGTTACAGATTCTGTTCTGAAGATAAAGCGTGCGTATTTAAAATACCTAATGTATTATACTCAATTTTTTTCACTATCTCTCTAGTTTTTGTAAAGACTCTTAGACAAGCTGTGTTTTACATTGTTCAGAAACAAAGTGCTGTAGTTCATTGTGGGGTTTGCTAGCTACTTCAAATTTCATTTTTCTTTGGGATTGGATGAAGGACAACAGTTCTAGAGGTTTAAGTTTTAAGGTTACAAAAGGTTTGAGGAGATAAGTCTCAATTTAGGTCACTTAATATTGAAGATCTTTCTTATTGTTTGCAGCATGCAACATTTGTGTTACAGAAGCATTCATGTCCCATTTTATTAGGTTTCCATTTTGCCTACTTAAGCCTGCTGCTGTTCAGCAGTGTGATTCCCACTTCTTACTGAAACAAGTCCCTAATGGAATGCAACAGTTTGGTTGGATCTTCAACTGATGTGAACCAAAGGCAGCCTAATGATCCACTTACCTCCCTGAGAATTCCAGGGTCTTACCTGTTGGATAGAATTGTTAGCTTTCCCTGTACTTCACCTTAGATACTTTCTCTAAGTAGTCATTGGTAGCCCAGTTGGCAAGTGACTGCATAGTACTTTGTTGCTGGTGGGGGTTAAAAGCCATGAAAAATGTAACGCAATAAGCTCTTCTAGAAATTTAATTTCTTAAATATCAAGCTTATTTAATACTTTTGTCATTTAGTTTTCAGGGAATTTTCCTGTGTGCTGCTAATTTATGTGATAACAGTTCTTAAGTCTGGAATAATTTTGTGAGCAAGAAGATATCTTATTTACATCAGTGCTCCAAGATACAAGGACGTAGCATTCAGAGTAACTAGATGTAAGTAAATGCCTTATTGTAAGAACCAAAGAAAGATGGGTATACATACCATTAATATATCTGCTAAGTGAATATCTTTTAAGTTATTGCATTGTAGTACCTTGCTTGTTTCTTCAGGTCTGACCATGTATTTCACTTCCAGGTATTTATTACTTTCTCCTCTCTGGCTATTTAACTTTATGATGCTTAATCCTTTTATGAGTCCTGAGTTAAAGGTTACTTGTGGTAATGTGTTCCATGGGTGCACATAGAGTAATTGAGAGGGAGGTTTATTGCATTTAAATTGATTTCTGGCTTGGTATCAATGATCATTTCTTGTCCTGTGTTCTGATTAATAGTAAATAGCAGCCCACAGCACAGAGTTGATTTCATCAGCTATTTAAAGTTGTGTTGTTGTGGGTTTGCTATTTGTGTTGCAGTTGCCTTCACATGGGTTTATGTTATTTATGTTGCAGTTGCCTTTACATACACCAATTAGGATTGGATCTAGTGATGTTTCAGTTGAAACTGAATGCAGAGAAATTATTTATTTCTCAAGATACTATGACCCGAAATCCAGTCTTCTATGTTAGTCTTTGTATGCTTCCAATAAATTTCATTGATTGGCTTTGGATCTCAATTTCTGTCTTATTGATGTGGAACAATCTATAAATGACATAACAGTCACAATACTAAAATGATACTGATGCATGTAGGGACATTACAATATTCTAAAGATTTTTTTTTTTCAATTTGTCTCTTATCCTGCTTTTCTTAGGCATTTTTAATGATTTGGTTACAGGGATCTGCAGGCTGTTTCTCCCAGACTTACTGTAGAATGCAGTAATTTAGAACAATATTTCATGTTCTTATTTCAAGTATAAGATATGTGGGGATACTCAGAAATGCTGGGGTTTTTTTTTGCCTGCCAATACTAATACTCCTAGGCTAAAGTTATTCTGTGTGTATATCCCCTTTTAACATTAGTGTGTTCCCCAATTCTAAAGAGTTGCTTTCTGATTGTGTAAGGCTTTAAAGAAACCAAACAAAAATCTAAAGGTAGCATTTCATATGAGTATTAGCTATCATATATTTCTATTTTCTTGTGTTTTCAAGCTGAAAATTGAGAGCCATTATGGCAGACACAGGAAGTGGCCCACAGTCAGGGGAGGATCTGGCAGATGCAAAATCTATTCCTAGAGGTTCCAAAGGGTAAGTGAGCTACTTCTGGTTTAAGTCTTCACTTTAATTCTTGAGGAATCAGGTGCTGTAACAGAAGGCAAGAGCCATAGAAGTAGTGCTAAAAGGAAAAGTTTCAATTATGGTAAATGATAATAATCATAAATAACTATTAGAAGAGTTTTACTACTTTTGAAAATTACACAGTCTCTAACAGGCCACATGTACGTGCAAGGAACTAAAAAGCAACACCTGAGGTGCAGTTAGACTTAGCTTAACAGTATTGTCAAGTGGTTATCTGCTCTGAAAAACAGACTTCTCTATCTCACCCTGAGCTAAATGTTCACCTCTTTCCTTGAACTGCTTCTAGAGCTTACCGGAGCCAGTGGCAGACAGTTCAGCTGCTTGAACTGACCTGCTGGAGGGTTTTATGTGCAGAAGCACAAGTGCAAGAGGAACTTACAGGGGTGGAAGGAAGGAAAGGCAGGCCTGTTCTTCCTGGTTGTTACGCTGGTATCAGATTGCACTCTCTAGGAACTTAGTATTTTAGTGAAAAATAGATTTAAGAGCATTACAGACTTCTTATTTGTAGGATACCCATATGCTTAAATGAGAAAATCCTTACTGACCTCAGCATATATGGACTGAGTAAAATTAACAAACGTTGAAGTCATGAGTGGTGGTATAGTTGGTGTGCTCATTAACGTAGAATTACAACTGCATATAGAGTCTTGGTCTTTCTAGGTTTTGAATATTTACTTGTGAAAATTAAATGAGGAAATGACCTTTGGTTAGAATTCAGAATAGATTTACAATCTCAGAGCTCATCTTGCTCCTAGTACAGAGCTTTCAAAAGATAGTAGTAAAAAAAAAACACACTGATTTCTTGTTGGTATAGTAGTTGGTTTCCTTAAACTGATTTTTCATGCTCTGCTATGTAGAGGCATTATCATTTTAGACATAGTTCTTCCTTGAGTCTTTAAAGTTTAAACTTGTAACAAGTTTCACAGAAGATTAATACAACTACAAATGTCTCTTCTCCTCTCCTCCACACCCACAATTATTTGTGTATGTTCATTTTCCTGAACTTGAAACAAAAGGTTTATTTGGGAACATAACAAGCAGTTTTATTTATTTTAATCTCTGGGCAAGTACAGTCTTCACTAGTCTTAAATCGGATCTAACAACTTATTTCACAGACATAGCTTAGAATCATAGAATCACAGAATGGTTTGGGTTGGAAGGGAGTTTAAAGATCATCCAGTTCCAACCCCCCTGCCACAAGCCTGGACATCTTCCACTAGATCAGGTGGCTTAAAGCCCTGTCCAGTCTGGCCTTGAACACTGCTGGGGATGGGGCATCCAACTTCTCTGGGTGACTTGTTCCAGTGTCTCACCACCCTCACAGTAAAGAATTTCTTCTCTATATCTAGAATCATAGAATAGTTAGGGTTATAAAGGACCTTAAGATCATCTAATTCCAATCTCTCTGCCACAAGCAGGGACACTTTCTGCTAGACCAGGTTGCTCAAAGCCCTGTCCAGCTTGACCTTCCAACTTCAGGGGATGTGGCACCCACAGCTTCTCTGGGCAGCCTGTTCCAGTGTCTCTGGTGTAAGGAAAATTTTCATCCTTACATCTAGAATCATAGAATGACAGTATGGTTAAGGTTGGAAAGGACCTTAAGATCACCTAGTTCCAACCCCCCTGCCATGGGCAGGAACACCTCACACCAGACCATGTCACCCAAGGCTCTGTCCAGTCTGGCCTTGAACACTGCCAGGGATGGAGCATTTACCACTTCTTTTGGGCAACTGTTCCAGTGTCTCACCACCCTCACAGTAAAGGGTTTCTTCCTAATACCTAATCAAAGTCTATCCTCTTTTATCTTAACCCATTTCACCTGTCCTATCCCTCCATGTCCTATTAAAAAGTCCCTCTCAAGCCTACTTGTAGCCCCCTGTAGATACTGGAAGGCTGATCTAAATCTCTCCAGAGCCTTTTCTTCTCTAGGCTGAACAAGCTCAACTCTTTCAGCATGTCCTCATATGAGGAGTGCTCCAGCACACTGAGCATCTTCATGGCCTTTCTCTGGACCTGCATGAACAGATCCTTGTCTTTCTTATGCTGAGTGCCCTGTAGCTGGATGCAGTACTCCAGGTAGAGTCTCACTAGAGTGGAGTAGAGGGGAAGAATCACCTCCTTCAGCCTGCTGGTCATGCTTATTTTGATGTAGCCCAGGATGCCATTGGCTTTCTGGGTTTTCTGGGCTTTCTAGCACATGTTGCCAGCTCATGTTCAGTTTTTCATCTGCTAATAGCTCCAAGTCCTTCTCAGGGCTGCTCTGAACCCACTCATCACCCAGCCTGTATACATGTTTGAGATTGCCCTAGTGCAGATGCAGGACCTTAACACTTTGCCTTGTTGAAATTCATGAGGTTTGCATGGGCCCATCTCTCTAGCCTGTCAAGGTTCCTCTGGGTTCCTTTGCCTCTAGAGTAAACACACCACTCAGCTTGGTGTCATTGGCAAACTTGCTGTGGGAACTCCTAGGGAACAAGGATCAAATCTTACCAATTTCATTGGTTTTGGTTATTATTTTGAAACTAGAGAAGGAAGATCAGAAATTAACACCTAAAGTTTGTCTGATTTCTATACAGAAAGAACCTCTCTGCTAGCAAGTCCATGGACTCTGGAATTGTGCCGGACCACAGTTACAGAATGGATTATCCAGAGATGGGGGAATGTGTAATAATAAACAATAAGAACTTCCACAGAAAGACTGGTACTATTTTCAAATTTTAAAGTTTTTTTCCTTAATTTAGATCGATTAGTGGCATGTATTATTCTTCAAAATTAAATATACAGACCAATTTGGATTGCAACCTCAAATTGTTGTGTGAACGGGTGTGATTCATTCTCCCAAAGGTGCATAGAGGGAACACATTAGGGTATAGCAGTAATGGGGGGAATTTGGTAGGAAAGACAAGTCTATCTTACCTTTTAGTCATGATTTCTGTTTTGCAAATAAAATCCTTTTATGTCTTTATTAGTAGATACAAAAAGTAAGGAGTAGATAAATCTACAATAAACATACAGGGAGAGGGAGATAGTGTGCATGTGTAACAGTGCAGTATTTTTTCTGTTAAGAGTGGAGCTGGAATTATGGAATAATGTTCCAGTCTGATACAGGTAGAAGTGAGAAGAATTTGGCTCAATATGACCATGCCATCTATATCATATAAAAAAATAATGCATTCCTCTTATGTGTAGGGATGTCAGCCCGTTCGGGTACAGATGCGGATGCTGCAAGTGTCAGAGAAATTTTTATGAAGTTGGGGTATAAAATAAAGATCAACAATGATCTTTCATGTGTGGAGATTTCTGAACTATTGAAACGTGGTAAGTAGAAATATGTTCGGTATGTGTATTAAATCAACCACTGTTTCCAGCTACATCTGTAGCCCTTGCATCTCTTCTTCCGTGGTTCTTTTAGATAATACTTCACACCTACTGATGATTTATTGCTAAGGATGGAATGTGCATCACAGTTTCTATGTTTGTTCACCTTTGCTGCCTCTTCATCTTTTGTATCATGACTGTTGTCTCCATATCCTTTCTCATCTTCAAAGAAGGCTGGAAAAAAGGCTGAAACTTAAATGCAGACTGATGCATACTCTGGCCCTGGGATCACTGAAGCTCTGTGAGTTGGAAAGCAGCCTGCTTAATTGGGTAGAGGGATTCTGTGCTATATGCTCAGTGGTGTGGCCCAAGATGTGTTCTCATCCGGGGGCTTCTAGTGGAGGGACCAGAACTGCAAATGTGTGGACTGAATTACTCTTAGAGAAACAATTTGTGTTTTGTTTGACTTGTGAAACAGAACACCCTTTTGTCAACTGAGAGCTTCATACTAGTGTTAGTGTTAGTCCTGCTTTGTTTGGACTTGGCTACATCTAGACTAGTAAATTAAACAATGCCTGGAGATATCTGTAGCCCTGGAACCCAGTGTATTTAGTTAACTGTTGCAAGGTTCTCTGGCATGACTGTGGCTGATGCCTACCAGTGCTCTCCCAGACTGTTCCAGGTCACAGTTCAACAGTAAAAATGTTCTAGGGATTATTCGCAACATGCAGTTAGCCTACAACAATTATGTTTGGGTTTGGCTTTTTTTGTTGTTAATGTATTTGCTAACATAGATGTCAGTTCTTTCATGCCAGTTAATGTTTATGTCAGAGAATGCTCCCAGGCATGATTTATTTATTAGTATAGTTGTAGCCAGTCTGTTGACAGTAGCTGAGGGTTCCAAGGCCTCTGTCTTACCTTGGTATAAGGCCTCCAAATAGACAGTGTAAACCACAGACTGCAGCCTAACTAGAGATTCCAAAAAAACAGCCTTTCCTGACTCTTCCAGATGCAGTGCTTGTAGAAATGCCCTAGTGTGCATTGCTTGAGAAAAAACGAAATACTTCATTTTTTTTCCAGAATAGAAATTCAGTGTTTTCGCAAGAAGCTTTTGGGACTATAACCCTTTCCATCTACTCTTGCATCTTCTTGAGTTTCCTGCTCAGAATTCCTTTTGGATCCTTTCTTTTAAAGCATGTTTGTATTTTTTCATACATTTAAAAGAATTGTCTTGATCCTTAAGTACAATCCCCACAATGTCAGGCAACAAAAGACATAAGAGATTATCTGTTCTGTGCTCTTTGTGTACCACAAGATGGGGAAAAAAAATCTATCAGCACTTTATATCAGTCTTAAATGTCTGTAAGTACAAAAATCAGAAGCTTGAAAAATCTTTCTAGACCTTGTTACAGGGCCAAAGTGAAAGAGTGAAGTACTAGTACCTAAGTCTCTGCAGCAGCAACAACTTTCATGGCACATTAATTACCCATGTAATATGAGTAGTTGAAGCATCTCTGATTGGAAGGAGAGATGAGACTTCCCCATCCTTTCCCAAAACTCAGAACTTCCTATCAGTCTGATCCCAGATCATGAGACTGACCATTTCTGCATGAGTGAGGTGTGCCATTCAGACTTTGATACACTGTGGGAACACCGTCTTTGTCTCCTCATGGTGTTTTTGGCCTAATTCTGAGGCCATGTCTTAGAATGTATAGGGTTGGCCTTTAATTTGGGGTTTTCTCTCTCCGGTCTTCTGAATTAAAGTAGGCTGGCTCCTTTTGTTCAAGTAGTGAAAACTGGTTGGAGGTTTCTAAATACAGGAGTTGGTTCTTAAAGGCTTCTGTTGCACAGGAAGCATCAAATGTTCAAAGCTTTTAGGGAATGCAAGAACCTATAACAGTTATCTTTCCTTTTTTTCCTTCAAGTTTCTCAAGAAGATCACAGCAACCGAAGCAGTTTTGTTTGTGTGTTGCTAAGCCATGGTGATGAAGGAGTCATCTATGGTACAGATGGCCCTCTTGAATTGAAAGTACTAACAAGCCTTTTCAGAGGTGACAAGTGCAGAAGTTTAGCAGGAAAACCCAAGCTCTTCTTCATTCAGGTGATGTACAGCTGAACAGTCATCATCAAAACAGCTGAATACTTTAAGAAAAATACTGTTCCCATTAATTATTAGTGCAGATAAATTAATTCTGAAATGGATTTAAATGGAATTACTTTCAGAATAAGATTCTCTTCAGGTTTAGAAGTGGCATTATCTGCCCTATTAGGTAGACAGTACTTGTTATAGCTGAGATTGCATTATCTTAATTCTTTGGATTATGTAAAATCTTTGTAAACACTAGCCCATCTTGTAGTGAGTTTCTGAATACACTATAGAATTAATACCTATCTTAAGCAATCTGTGTAGTTGATTAAATAAATGCTAGTTAGTTTTCTTCTCAGTCTGTCTAATAGAAATGTGACATACAAATTCTTGTTATTTTTGTTTTAATTGGGATATTATCCTTAACATGGCTGTCTTTATTTCTTTGGTTTTTATTTTATTTCCCATTCTTCTTTCCACCAAATAGGCTTGTAGAGGAACAGAATTAGATTCTGGTATTGAGACAGACAGTGGGTCAGAAGAAACAATGTGTCAGAAAATACCTGTAGAAGCAGATTTCCTGTATGCGTATTCCACAGCTCCAGGTGAGAGACTTGCAAATAAATGTTTGTTCCTCAAATATATATGTACAGTCTGTATTGATGTTGTAAATGAGAATTTGCAGTTATATCCAGTCAAGTGGGTGACCACTTGTTCTCTTTCATGTATTTTTCTTCACTCAATCATCCTTTTCTCCCTGATCTGATTTCTTTTTGAAGTAGTTGCTATTCTCAGTTCCTACGAAACAAACCAACCCTGAATGTGCATCTTTCTCACTAGCAAACCTTCAAATGTTCATCTGCTATGAGTTCAGTTAACCCAAGTTGTGAATGTATTTTACAGCAGGAAGTAAAAGGTGCATTGATTCTGAGAGAACAAAACAATCGATCTGTAGATGCATATACAGAAGTAGGTGATAAACATCTACTGCCTATCAACTCTTAATTTTCACTGCAGCTGTAAGCAAAATCAGTAGCGACAGAGCCAGTAGTATGGCCCTTAGTTACCAGCTAGCAGAAACAGGTCTTAGTCTTTAATTCATGCGTGTAGTCCTGAAGGAAGTAACCCTGAAATCCATTTTGCATCTTGGCTCCATCTGTCCTGTCACCTCTCCCTCATACACATGTACTCTATGAAGAAGTAGTAAGTGATTCATAGCTGAGACTGTTGCAGTGGAAGATAGTTTTCACGCCTTTTGATTTTCTACCTACCTTAAGTTTTCTTAGATGGAAAAAAGATGAGAGGATTAGAAAAATCTTTAGAGCTGCAATTCGGGGAGCTCATAAAATCTAAATTTTGATTACTGTTTTTGAGTTTTTATTTTAAAACATGTATTGCTATTGGAAACAGTGCTTTGTTTCCCTAATCATGATCCTGTCCTGTATCAGAAGCTGCTACATCTGATCAGTTTGACATCTCTTTTCCACAGGCTATTACTCCTGGAGGAATGCAGCTGAGGGCTCCTGGTTCATTCAGTCACTTTGTAAAATGCTGAGGGAACATGCAAGGAAACTGGAACTCATGCAGATTTTAACTCGTGTAAATCGCAAAGTAGCAGAGTATGAGTCCTTCTCAACTCAGCGGGATTTTAATGCAAAGAAACAGATTCCATGCATTGTCTCTATGCTTACCAAAGAATTTTACTTCCCTTCATAAAAAAAATCACCTTGTAATTTTTCAGGGCATGTTTTTATCTGTAATTTATATGCAATGTTAGTATGGAATACTGCTTTTAAACCTGAATTACTGTTGACTAGTGTGTGTGTGGCATAATGAACTGTATCAAAGTTAGGTATGTCCGTTATTAGAAGGAAAGCAAGGTATGGCTGTGTTAGGAATGCAAACTTGAGTAGGCAAATTTGGAAGTAGTGCTCTGAGTATCTAAAAAAGTCAGGAAGAGGAGCCTGAAGGAAGATCACTTATCATATGTATTTGGTGCTATATTTCACTTTCCTGAAGGCACAGAGAAAAGAAATAGTTCTTGAAAATAGTTCGGTTTCATATCTTCGCCAAAAGGAAGAAGATTCAGAATATATGTTTACTAATGATGGTAATATGATAGTAGTGTCTTTGTACATTTCTTCTGAACTCAATTCTTAAAGTTTAGGTTATAAACTAACCTAAACTGGTTTTATAACTTAGGCATAAACTATGAAAAGTGGCAGTTTCATTTTTTACATACAGTTAGGAAGCCTGTTCAGAATACAGTCGATTTTTTTGCTGATCATTTTCTATCTCTTTGTACGGAGTATTAGGTAAAGCAATTGTATCAACACAGTAGCTATTTCAAAATAAGTTTTATATTCTGACCTTGAAGCTGAGTGACTAAGGTACCAGTCTTCCAACATTTCCTTTTCTGCAGCTCCCTAAAGGGGGAGCTGTTGGGGCATATTTGGGCCTGTAAGTGTTGGTGCAAAAGGAAGCCTGCATTCTGAACAGGCTGCTTTCCACTTTCTGGTCATAAATAGGAGTGAGTTTGCTTCATGCTGTGTGCCTACCACATTTAACCTGTGTGGAAACCCAGATTTGTGGTAATGGAGAAACTTCACTTCTTAACTCTAGTATCAGATTGAGTAAATGACAAGACAAATAGTAAATTTGTATATCTTGACTCTGAATTTTGTGGAACTGGCTTTTACAAAATTGTAAAACATTTTTATTGATGTTTCAGCTTGCCTCAGTCTTTAAGATAAGAGGAAGACAATGGTAAATGACTCTATGGTGCTTGCGAAAAAGACTTAAAACTAGCATAAATGTTATGTTATTGTTAGCAAATGTTAGCAAATTTGTGCTCAATTCCAGAGGCATTTGGGGTTTTGGGGTTTTTTACTTAAATTAAATACTGTTTCCTAAATTGTATCATGCTTTTCTATGTGTATTATTCGTTTAGGATCTGATGGCTTTTGCAAATTAGTTTTAACTTTAATTATGTCCTTTTTTTCTCAAAATACAACTTCCCTGTTTCTTCTCCATCTGCCTGACCACCTGGAGTTGAAAAGAAGCTGCTTTAAAGCATTGTGTACTCTATAGCAGGTAACAAGAGCTGTGATTGAGACATGTAGGTTCAAAAATTATGCAAAGAGGAAATTTTAAACATCGATGAGTTCTCTGCTGACTGCCTGCTGAATAGGAGGAATCTTTACTCTCTTGTAGAAGTCTTTTCATTAGAAAGTGTTAGCCTATTTTAACTGACTGAAACCTCAGTTGCAGGCAGATTTTATTACCCACACTTCTGTTGAAAAACTAAATAGGGCCCTGTTAAACATACCTAAAAATAACACAAAAAACTATATGTAGGTTTCTTCATGTAGGTTGTGAATTACAGAGAGCAGCTGCACATTTATATGTTGTATATGACTGACAGGACTTCAGTTAATCTATGCCAAAGTAATTGGGAATAGGCATGTTCCTTGAATTCTTAGTTATTTTACAGTGAAAAAGTCTTGTCACAGAGTTTGCTCTTCCCTCAGATTTAATCCTTCTTGATCCTTCTTGGTGCTTTAAAGGATAAATGATTCTACAGCTTCTCCAATAGTATTTAATATACAGGAAACCAAAGCTAAGCTGCAAGTAACCAGTCATTTAGGGGGACATAGAGGTAGGGCTTAGGGGAAAAGGTAGTATGCCTGACGATCTCTTCCTCTCAGGACAAGACCTGCCAGTAAATTCCTTCACAGTGACAAGAGGGCTGCAGGTTCAGTCAGTGGGACCTGTTGGTGGATGGAGACAGAGTGTGTTGGAGAAGGGAAAGCAACATTGTCTTTGTATGCTCACTCCTTTTGGAAAGGAGGTCTGACTTGAGCTGGCAAGCCTAGTTCATGGTAGTTGGGAAAATGGGTTCTAGTCTAAAAGTTGAATTCAGGAAAGAGGCAGTGGGGTGGGAGATTGTAATAGGGTAATCATTTAGGAAAGACATGAGGAAAATAGGACAATTTAAACGGTTACCTATACCTATAGGGTGATGTGTGGTGTGTGAGCACCACACAGAAATGGGTGAAGGCCACAGTATAGAGGCACAATTGCCAGTTGATCACTGCAGTAGGTTTTGGCTGAATAAATCACAGAAAATTGGAACATTAAGCTGGAGGAGTGGAAGCAAAGTGAAAGAAGGAATTGTAAAATGTAATGAGAAAGAGGAAGCTGCCTTTGAGAGAAGCAACAGGTGATTCATGCTAAAAACCCAGCAGAAAACACATGTCAGAGGGGAGCAGGATGAGGCTGTTGATGCTGTGTTTGTGTGAGCACTCTTGAGAGTCTGTTTTAAGTATGTGTGATTACACACATGGTAACATGTCTATACATGCTGTATACATGCTCTCTGTGTGTGCCTACTGGGAACACATCAGCCTAGCCTACTGGTTTGACCTGGGGACGTGGAGTTGCAGGAACCTTACCTGAGGCTGGTATATATGGCTTGATATGTTTTTTCCCTGTTGTATCTTCTGAAAAAAAAAACCCAAAGCAAAAAACTAAACCAACAAACAAAACCCCAAGCAAATCTTTGGAACAACACTGTCCAACACACTTCTGAAATGTGAGGGAGACTACTTTTTAGCTTTTCCAGAAAGGGAAGGACAGTACCACTTTTCCTATGGTGAAAGGCTGAGGGAGCTGGGCTTGTTCAGCCTGGAGAAGAGAAGGCTCTGGGGAGACCTTAGAGCAGTCCAGTACTTAAAGGGGGACTGCAAGAAATCTGAAAGAGGGACTTTTCATGAGGGCATGTAGTGACAGGACAAGGGGGAATAAATTTAAGCTGGAAGATTTAGTTTAGACATTAGGAAGAAATCATTCACTATGAGGATGGTGAGGCACTGCCACAGGTTGCCCAGGGAAGTTGTGGATGCCCCATCGCTGGAAATGTTCAAGGCCAGGTTGGTGGGACCTTCCACTAGACCAGGAGCAACCTGGTGGCAACAGGGGTAGGGGAGTTGGGTCTAGGTGACATTTAATGTCCCTTCCAAGCCAGTCTATGATGCTATGAATAAACATTAAATATGGAGACCTTCACAGAGACTAAGGATGAAAAGCTGAGTAAAAACACTTGCATGAAAGTGTTACACAGTTGAATATACTAACTGATGGGAACAGTTCATGGCTTCCCTGGCGAAGGCTTTCACACCAATTTTCCAAGTTGCAGTTTCCAAGATGAGCTGGGAAACACACACCTGTGTTTTTCATGCGAACTTGCACAGCTAACTGGATCATCAGTTAAATCAAAAGACTTCTAAAAAGCCTGAGTTTATGCAAAAAGCATGAGACCCACAAACCTTTCCTAAATCAATGATAAATTAACAAAGATGGCATATGATGCACTTAATGATTTTTACTGTTTGCTCTTCTAGCAAAACTTTTCAGAAATATCAATTTTATTTATCTCTAATGCATTTGATTATAAGAAATGGGAGGATGAAGAAAATGAAGACCAAGGCTAAAACTTGGGAGGCAATTCATGCTGCCTGGTTTATAGCAGGTCAAATGCTCCCTTCTGGCTATGCAAATCCTTATGCTGAATGCAGTCTCTTCCAACCCAAACCATTCTATGATGTGTTAGCTAGTTAATTAGGTCCTTTTATATATATAATGCATTCCTCTTGGAAGTACATATGGTTTCTCCTTCGTTTTAAACTAGATTACTATGCATTTATATGCAATTTATATTTTTCACTATAATCTCGCATTTATTTATTTTCTGCTGAAGCCTGGCAGTATGCATATGAAATCACTTTTAGAGATATTAGCAGTATGAGTAATAATGGGTAAATTATAACAGTAGTGGGAAAATACATTCCTATAAGGAATGCTACTCATTACCAGGGAGAAGTACCTTTCAGCTGTGGGCGACGGTATGGCCTGGCATAAGCAATCCAGGAGGTTTCTCGATTGTGTGGAAGACAACTTCCTTCTGCAAGCAATAGAGGAGCCAACGAGGAGAGGTGCCCTGCTTGACCTCGTGCTCACCAACAGGGAAGGGCTCGTTGGAAATGTGACTCTCCAGAGAAGTCTTGGATGCAGTAATCATGAGATGGTCGAATTCGAGGTCCTCAAGACAGTGAGAAGAGTGTGCAGTAAGCTCACTGTCCTGGACTGCAAGGGAGCAGACTTTGGCCTCTTCGGGAACCTGCTTAGCAAGGTTCCATGGGATACAGCCATAGAGGGCAGGGGGGCCCAAGACTCTTGGTTAATACTCAAGGATCACCTGCTACAAGCTCAGGAGTGTTGCATCCTGACTAGAAGGAAGTGCAGCAGGAGGGACAGGAGACCTCCTTGGATGGATAAGGAGCTGCTGAGAAAAATTCACAGGAAAAAAGAGGCTTATAAAAGGTGGAAACAAGGACAGGTGGCCTGGGATGAATACAAGGATGTTGTCCGGGTAGTTAGGGACCAAGTTAGGAAAGCTAAGGCCCAATTGGAGCTAAACTTGGCAAGGGTTGTTAAAGATAACAGGAAGGGATTTTATAGGTATGTAGTGGCTAAAAAACAGACTAAGGACAATGTAGGCCCCCTCTGGGAGTTTTTGGGAGAACTGGCTACACAGGACTTGGAGAAGGCTGAGGTTCTGAATGCCTTCTTTGCCGCAGTCTTCACTGGCAAAGGCTCTGACCGCAGCACCCAAGTCTTGAAAGGCAGACACAGAGACTGTGAAAACCTAGACCTTGGGTCCACTGTACGAGAGGATCTGGTTCGAGACCATCTTAAGAACCTGAATGTACACAAGTCCATGGGACCTGATGAAATCCATCCGCGGGTCCTGAAGGAGCTGGCGAATGAAGTTGCAAAGCCACTGGCCACCATATTTGAAAAGTCATGGCAGTCAGGTGAAGTTCCTGATGACTGGAAAAAGGGAAATATAACCCCCATTTTCAAGAAGGGGAAAATGGTTGAGCCGGGGAATTACAGACCAGTCAGTCTCACCTCTGTGCCTGGCAAAATCTGGGAGCAGATTCTTTTGGAAGGCATGCTAGGGCACATGAAAAACAACAGGGTGTTTGGTGACAGCCAGCATGGCTTTACTTAGGGGAAATCCTGCCTGACCAATTTGGTGGCCTTCTATGATGGGGCTATGGAAATGATGGACGGGGTAGAACAGCTTATGTCATCTACCTGGACTTGTGCAAAGCATTCGACACTGTCCCACATGACATCCTTGTCTCTAAATTGGAGTGTCATCAATTTGATTGGTGGACCACTTGGTGGATAAAGAACTGGCTGGATGGTCGCACTCAAAGAGTTGTGGTCAACGGTTCAATGTCCAGCTGGAGATCAGTAACGAGTGGTGTCCCTCAGGGATCAGTGTTGGGACCAGTCTTGTTTAATATCTTTGTCACTGACATGGACAATGGAATTGAGTGCACCCTCAGCAAGTTTGCCAATGACACCAAGCTGTGTGGTTCGTTTGATATGCTGGAGGGAAGGAATGCCATTCAGAGGGACCTTGACACACTTGTGAGGTGGGCTGATGGCAACATCATGAAGTTTAACCATGCCAAGTGCAAGGTCCTACACCTGGGTCAGAGCAATCCCAGGCACAGCTACGGGTTGGGCAAAAAGGAAATTCAGAGCAGTCCTGCGGAGAAAGACTTGGGGGTGTTGGTCAATGAGAAAATGAACATGAGCCAGCAGTGTGCACTCAGCCCAGAAAGCCAACCATATTCTGGGCTGCATCAAAAGGAGCGTGACCAGCAGGTCGAAGGTGATCCTGCCCCTCTACTCTGCTCTTGTGAGACCTCACTTGGAGTACTGTGTGCAGTTCTGGTGTCCTCAACATAAAAAGGACATGGAACTGTTGGAACAAGTCCAGAGGAGGGCCATGAGGATGATCAGGGGACTGGAGCACCTCTCATATGAAGACAGGCTGAGAAAGTTGGGGCTGTTCAGCCTGGAGAAGAGAAGGCTGTGTGGAGACCTCATAGCAGCCTTCCAGTATCTGAAGGGGGCCTACAGGGATGCTGGTGAGGGACTCTTCATTAGGGACTGTAGTGATAGGACAAGGGGTGACGGGATGAAACTTAAACAGCAGAGGTTTAGACTGGATATAAGTAAGAAATTCTTTACTGTTAGGGTAGTAAGGCACTGGAATGGGTTGCCCAGGGAGGTAGTGAATGCTCCATCCCTGGCAGTGTTCAAGACCAGGTTGGATGAAGCCTTGGGTGATATGGTTTAGTGTGAGGTGTCCCTGCCCATGGCAGGGGGGTTGGAACTAGATGATCTTCAGGTCCTTTCCAATCCTAACTATTCTATGATTCTATGATTTTCTCCTGCTACTGGCTGCAGGACAGTCACAGCAGCATTTCAGTGTTTCCTACAGGTAACAGGGCCGGAGATCAAGTACTGCTTCATCACCACAGGGTGTCACTGCAGATAGCACAATAGTGGCGAAGTTCACATTAATGAACCAGCGAAAAGCAAAACCAGAGCCCTCCTGAATGAAGCAACCGTGTCACAGCTGAGAGCTGTGATTGGTTGCTATCTGTCAGCTTGAGAGTTTATTACATCCTGGGACTTGCATCCTGAAGTACATGAGAACATCGTGTTGCTGACTCCCTATCTCAGTGCATATCAGAGGAAACCAGGATCAGTTTGTTTTGAGGCAAAAAGCATTGTCTCTGCTGTCCTAGACGTACCTAGAGAACACTTCCAACCATGCAGCATTCTTCCCTGCAGTTCCCTGCCATACCACTGATAGTCCTGTGATGTGTAGTGAAAAAAAAACCCACAGCACCCCCACAAAACTTCTGCCATATCTGTGATGACTGTCTTTAAGCAGAAGGATGGATGGTGCAATAGCTTGCTTTGCTGCATTGTGAAAGGAGATTACTGGAAGCAAAAGAACTCGACTCTTAAATTTTATTTTTATATTTTAAAGATCAAATTCTGAAGTTAGGATTTTCCTGGATAATCACAAAAAAAAAAGACCTGACTTTTCCAGCCAAATGAAACATGATTTATTCTTGCTGGAGACCAAGACGTTCTGTCATGGAAAGGTCACATAATTAAAGCGCCTCGAAAGGAAACAAGGTGCACAGCTGTTGTTTTCCAGCATGGTTTTGTTTAGTGTTTGCAGGCAAGATTTGGCCTCAGATTCAATAGTTCAAGGCTGCTGACCCTGGTGGTGCTCTGCCTCTTCCAGCTGTGCACAAGACTACAATGTTTCTGCCTGGCTGAACATAGTGAGCGTCACAGGGACTTACCTAGTGAAATTCAATAGCATGGGGTGTGTAGAAGACCGACCTACATGGTTTAATTGGTCCTCCTGGCTTCAAATTATATACAGAAAGGGCCACACAAAGATGTCTCACTACTTCTAAAGGAGGACCAGGAACAGGTTTTCCTGCATATGCATAAAGCCATAGTGTTACTATCTGAATGGTTTGAGAGTATCTGATACAAAGATGTATCTATGGATGAAGAGCACTTCTGTGGGTGAAGAATGGTACCATAGTGCTCCATGACCATTAAGAAAATACTGGTTCCATTTATTTAACCACAAGGCATTTAAAAAGAGCAGTGGAAGCAACCAGAACTGTGCAATTTACACTCTTCTGTACAAAACCATGATTAATGCTAAACAATGACTTACAGGGGGATTTAAATTTATAGGATCCTTCTTAAGAGAAACAAACATTTCCTCTTTCGCTCTCTGTCTACTTCTGGTACTAAACCCAGAACATTTTGGGTTCCCTTTTATTCCATTCAGCTAAAAGCAGCTTCTCCAAACAGAGCCCTCAACTCTGCATGATGCAATGCAAAAGGCTGGCTAAAGGCAGACGTAACGCCTGTGTATAGAACGGTTCTCTTGCAGAGCCCCTTCACCCTTCTTTGCCTCCTCATCCTTAGGTGGTGGTTCTCTCTGCTCTGCTCTCCCACTTTGCCTCTGCTGAGGCTGTGAGATTTCTGGGTAAGGTCTGACCTTCAGGGGATAGGGATGCTGCTGCTGGTGCTACCGCTGCTGCAGGAGGTCCTGACCCCAGATGTGCACTTGGGGACCATGGCTTCCTCACCTGATATCTGGTCCCATTGTCCAGACTGCTGGTAGACCAGTAACCCCATGTGTGTGTCTTTCTCCATTCAGCCTGCCTATTATTAAGACCTCAGGAAGGCAATAAATAACCCCAAGTGAGCTGTGGTCTCTCTGCCCTTCGGGCTTGACATTGAAAGCAGACACAGGTCCACCCAAGAGTCCATAATTCTTGGTTAACTTTTTCTTGCTCAGGGTAGGGTCTATATAAGATTACAAGATTATATATATGATAAAAATGTCTTCTGAGATCTATGGAAGATGGGGAAAGCATCAGAAGCAGGAAACAGCGTTACTGAGCCTCCAATAGCACACTAGGAGGTGGTACCACTTCTCTTGTGTTATGCTTAGTAGTTGGTGCTTGTACTGAGCAAAAGTACCTAGGAGTGAAATGAAAACCAGACTCTTCCCCATATTTCATGTCTGTAATCCTCCTAGGGGTTATATGTGATGTATAAACCTCACTGGCCAGCACGCTGCTGTAGCGAGGAATCATGGCTGCCCTGTAGCTCCAAGGGCCACTGTTGCACAGCAGTTAGTGGTCTGCAGGACTCCAGGTTCCTGTAGGTGAGCCGAAGAGGTGGCACTGTCTTCCCCTTGTAAGTGATGGAAGAAGGAGTGGCGGTTGGTTGTGCTGAAACCAGTTAAAAAATGACAGGTGGTTTAGCTGCCCAGAGTGTCAGGGTCTGTGATGACAGCAGGACAACAGCCACCTACTGCTGAAACCCCCAGCAGTAGGGAGCGACAGGAGCCCTCGGAGCATCGCCTATGCCCATGGTCCCAAGCTGGGTACTAGGGCTGTATGCCCTGGGGCCAGATGCAGGCTGGGTGAGCTGGGGAGAGGCCCTGCTGTGGTCTATGGCGAGCAGGGCTTCTTTTGATCAAATGCAGGCACTTTTTGATCAATATTTCCCAAGAACACCTCTGTGGGAGGGAGCAGGGAGGGCAGGGGATGCGAGAGGGGCAGCAGCGAGGTGGGAGATGTAAAAGGGAGGTGGGACCTTTGACTGCAGCCTGGAAACCTCTGGAGCAGAAGAGGCTTTGTAGCAGTGTATCAGCTACTCTCTTTTAACTTGGGAGTTGACCTTAGGAATGTAATCAGAGAGCTGATTATAAATAGTTTGCACAGTTGTTGATGAGATTAAAATGTGCTGTGGCAGGCGGTTCAAAGCAGAGGGTTACTCCAGTGTGTGCCTGGGATGCTGCACCCTTGTCATCTATGGCTGCACAGCAGGCCTGAAAAAGGGGAAGTGGCTCAACAAATGGTCCCAGGGAGGGGGGAAAAGAGGAAGCAGCCTGGCTTACAAAACTGGGGTGAGGGACAAGGGGAAACAGGACAGGGAGCAGAGAAAATTAAGGAGGAGGGAGGACAGTCATGGTGAGGGAACCAGCAAAACCCTAAAACTCAGTGGGATGCCCTGAATGGCAGAACTAAAAAGCGTCAGCTGAACCATTGATGCTAATCATGTTCAGATGGCAGCGTGTGATGGAGCTTGGGAGAAAGAGAAGGGAAAGGAGGTGGGGGAAGAAGTGCAAGAGGTGGGTGACCCAGGAGATAAGGGCACCTGCTCTAGCCAAGAGCTGTGGCAGCACTGTGAGATGGGCACAGAATGTCTCTGGGAATGGCTGTGGTTGTATCCTGTGGTACAGTGGTTGCATCAGCCACAAGTTTGGGCAGGAGCTGCTACCAGACCTGTGCTGCCTCGGGGAGTGGAGGAAAGCCACTGCCTCCTGGAAAGCCCCAAACTTCACAACCTCAAAGACTTCACAAGTGAAGGACAAGGAAGGAACGTGCAAGCAGGTCAAGTAGGGCAGGAAAAGGAGGCAAGGAGATGGTGCTGGGCAGTGTAAAAGGCAGCAATATCAACCTCCTGTGGGGCTTTCTGCAGTTGCTGTGAAGAGTTTGAAGGATAAAATGGAGAGGTGTCAGAAGCTGAGCAGGATGCTGCTTTAGAGTGTTATCCAAATGGGAGGGCAGCTGGAAAGGAAGTAGAGGAGTGCTTGTTGGACAGGAGGGCAAGGATGGCATTGGCGGGCAGTGGAGGACCAGGAACGGCCTTGAAAGCAAAGATAAGCAGGGTATGCCAGAAATCCGTATTTGGAAGATAATGGTGAAGCAACAGAAGATGCAAGAGGAGAAGGGCGATGACCAGTGGAGGGCTGGGAAAGCCACCAGTACAGTCACCTCCGGGAAGCTGCTGTCCATGCGGAAAACCACCTGTGTAAGGCCCCAGGAGAGTGCTGGTGGTGGCCAAAATGTGGAGCTCTTTAGCAAGAATTGTAGCTGTGTATCCGCGTATCCAGCCCTGGAAAGGCCAGGCCATGGGATACTTTGCAGGCGGATGTGTAGGTAAGGTGAGCTCTGCCAGCATCCCCTGTTGCAGAGGTGCTGAGGTCCCTGTATGCTGGTCCCCAACAGCTCATGGTGCAGGCAGATCTACAGGCAGGTATTACTGAGAACAGATAGACCTGGAAGCTGCAGGTTTCTCTCTGTCCTGCCTCTGAGGGCCACATGGATTTTAGTGTGACAGGAGAACAGTGTTAGAACAGGGAGTGGATCCATCAGTCAGCAGCGCAGGGAATGGAGTTGAGTTTGTGTCTGTGGATTAAGTAATCCCCAAGAAGTGTATCAAAACGAGAGGAAGAGAGCAGTGTGAAGCATCCCTCATTCACTGCTGAAAGCTGGAGGATTTGGAAGAAAAACTGCTCATCTGTGTAATTAATAGATGGCAGAATTTTTATGACAGAAGAATCAAAAACCATGTTCTGAAGGATTCAGAGGAGTGCTTTCAGAGATGCTACAAAGCACATTATTTTCTTCCCCTTACTTTAAACAAAGTAGTAATTATCAGCCTTTTCCTGGTGACTGAAACACATAGAGCATGTGAGAGATGTCTTATTGCTGACACTTGAATTCATGCACAACATAACAGCAGCAACTTTCACATATGCCAAGCTCTATAAACCAATTTAAATCAACACAATATTCTCATTGATCCAGTCTTCCCAAGTTCTGGCTGGTGCTGTGCCCCTATGGCTGGACTTCAGCATCCCTTGCTGAGAATTTTTAAGGCTCAGCATTACCAGGTTGTAAAAGCAATCAATAACCTGAAGGAGCCATATTTTTCCTTCCCAAGGTCTGAGCAGAGTGCGAAAACGAATGCCATTTACTGACATAAAGCAAGGCAATAGAGCTAGTAAAAATAATGCTTCTATGAACAGTGAAACGTCAGTCATTTAATTTCCTGTGGCTTTATGCTTCCTGTTTATGTTCCTTTCATGCCATGTGTACAAAGGGTAAGCTCTCTTCAGGGCTTTCTGGGTGCTTTGTATAGTCCTGGCCTCCCAGCACTGCAGCTCCTTTGCACCTCTTCTCCAGGCAGCAGAGGTGAGGGCCAGGGAGAAGGGGCATTGACAAAATGCAGCCTCTTTTCTTTAGGAAAGCTGGGTGAAAAACAGCAACAAAAGCAAAATCAAAACCCTCATCAGAACAATTGACTCCTGTGCACATGTTACTTCTCTGGGGAAGAGGGACAGTGACAGCTGCAACGGGTGATTTGTTCTTGCACTGATTATCAAGTGGGGCTCCGGCACCCAGAGATTGGTGCGATGTTGGAACCTGGGCACAGTGAAGCAGAGTGAAAGCAGTGCAAAGAGAGCATGATCTTCTAGGAGTCATTCGTTTTATTGCCAGAGGTGATTGGAAAATAAAACCCACTCTACATTTCACAAGGTTGATAATAGCCCCAGTAAACCAACCACCTTTCTTTTGCTATCTACCACATTACAAGCATGAAGCATTGGGGAGCTTCCTGGGCAGCCAATTCGCCCAGCAGCTTTACCCAAGGCTAAAAAAGCTATATTGCTTATAATCAGATGTGCAGATGAATCATGATAATAGGGGAACAAAAGCACAGTAGTATCAAGCTTAAGCTGAGAAACAGGATTGCAGCATAGCCGTAGATGCAGATGCTGGCACTGAGTGAGGAGGCAGTCCTGTGCAAGGGCCCTGCAGAAGATCCAAGCAAAACGCCACAAACCTCTGGAACACAAAGGTATGAGTTGAAAGTGTGAAAATAGAGAGGCAAGCCTCGCCTCCCTAAGGTGTTCTGGTTGTGTCCTGATCTCTGTATAAATGCAGGAGATAAGGTGTCTGCAGTGAGTTCACCGTTCACCTCCTCTCTAGAACAGAGGATCATTTGTTTTGCCATCTTGCAAAATGTTGCAAAATAGCCAGAGCACTGATTGCAGGTGCAAGTCAACAGCACTGCAGGTGCTGCCCATTTCCAGGCTATTGGAGCCGTCCAACAGACTGTAGCACGGCCACAACAAAACTCAACCCACTGAGATCCTGCAGGGAATTTTGCTGGGAACTGGAAAAACTGAAACTCCGATCTAATGAGACTGAAGTGAGACAAAGGGGCCAAAAAAAAAAAAAATCAAGGAAAATTTATCCCTGGATTTTCAGTGTTGTTTTAAGGCACAGGCAACCCTGCTAACCTCACCAGCATTGTGATGGGCAGTGAGGTCTCACCTGCATGCCCCACTTTAGCTGGAGTTCCTGGAAATGCATTGGGGCTTGCAGCATTCTGGGGGTTTAATTTCCAGGCAGGATTAGCTGGCTTTGGCCTGCCAAAATTAAGACAGCCATCACCTCTCCTGTTCCCAGTTTACTGTAAACACGGAATAACAGAGACGGCCTGTGGACAGGAGCTGTGTGATGATGAACACCTCATGAACCCTCCAAGCCCCGTGCCTTTTGTCATACAGGCATTTCCTTAGGTTAGCAAAATAGCCATCAGCTTTGCGTGCAAGCAACAGCATCTGATTTCTGGTGGGAGGTGGGAGATGAGATGAGGAGCAACGTCGCAGGGCTGGGCTTTTAGAGAGAGGCCATGTCTTTCACCAGCACCACTAACAAAGTGGGAGAAAGGGGCATTTTGAGCAATCTGTTTTCTTTTGCCTTTCTCAGTGCCCTCAGCTCATCAGGAATACCGCAACCCAGAGCCTGTGACTTCAGGAGAAAAACAGTAGTGCATCCTGATCTTTTTTTTCACTGATATTCTGGTTTAGACTTGCTGTCAGGTCAAGGGACAGAAGAGGAACAGTGAAGTTGAAGTACTTGACATGAGTGATCAGATGGGACAATAGTCTCATCTTCTCAGAGCTGCCTTCAGTGTTTGTTCCCTTTTGCACATGAAACCATGTAATGCAGCAGTATTTAGCTTTGGCCAAAAGGGAGAAGCTGTTCAGCGAGACAGGCTGTGACTTCCTGCTTGGAGAAGTGAGAGAGATGTTGCTGACGAGAGAGGCAGGGGCTAAGTATCACACCCCTCTGGACAACGGGTCATGGACCAGCACCTGCAAGCCAAGCAAGTATTGGCAGATGGGCTGCAATGTCCTCAAGGAACAAGATTCCCCTGACTGGGAGAAGAAGGGAGATAATGTGATGCAAACTTTAAATACACAGCCAGAAGAAAGAGGGAAGCCTGTGCATACACCACCAGCAGAGCTGTTAACAGCTTTTGTGTATATGTTCTCTGCAAATGTTCCACATATTATTTACAACTGGTTTATGTGCATTAAGCATTGGCTTGCCAAACAGTGAAAGGTTACCCTTTATTTGAAGTTGAATGGGAACTTGTTAATAACACCTGCTTATCAGGCTTTTACATATCTAGCCCAAGGTGTAATTTTATAAGGCTTTCCCACACAGAGAACTCTTGACTTTTCAGCCAGATCCACTCCACAAGTGAAATGGTGGTGCGGGAGGAAAAGAAATACAGCGAAATTACATATAATTGCTTTGTCTCCACCTCTATTATACAGTGAGCAGGTGAGTCAGCATTCCCATAGAACTGCTTTACTGGGAAAGGAGGAGATCTGCCTCGGCCTGGCAGCTGTCTGCCCTTGCCTCTGCTTTTAGTATCTGCGTACTCGAACTTCCCTGCAGGGCTGCTTGCTGCTTATCAGCGCCATAACATGCATACCTGTGGAGTACTCCTTTCTGCTTTCATTAGAAGGAGATATTTCATCTCATGATTTCATCTCATCCCACATGTAATTGTTTAAAGCAAGGTGCAAATGGGCAAATAGTAACCACAGGCATCCGAGCTGTGTTTTTCAAAACAGTCCCACCAATTTAATGTACAACTGAGTCCAGCTGGGTTCATGAGTCTAGGTGTCTTGCCATGTCTTACAGAGCTGAGGAAGCAAGCCTTATCCCAGCTTTAAGTTGCCTAAATAACTGCTTCTGGTTGTTGTTTATTTCCTTGAGATACAGAAAACACAAATACAAATAAACTGAGCTACTGGAGAACTGCTGTAAGGAGCACTATTATTTCTTCTAGCACTGAATAAAACCACGGCTCCTGAGAAATAGAGACATGTTTGTGCCAGACACTGTGAAAGACTGAGTAAGAAGAGACAGATGTTATCTCAGGGAGATTGTTGTCCACAGAGACATAAAACACACAGTCTGAGAGAATAAGAGTAGTGGGGAGACCTCATGGAGGGCAGGTGAGGCCAGGAAGGTAACTTGCATTTCCTGAGCCTGAGCTGCACTGACTCCACCAGCCTACATCCAGAGACCATCCCTCTGAAGATCAACGTTGATTAATTTCCCAATTGTTTTCTGATTTGGGCGTTTTAGCTTGGTCCTGCATGGCAATGGTTTTTTATCTGTCTGCCTCTCTCTGATCTGTGCCTGGGAAGTCAGAAAGTAGAATGCATTGCGAGCCCTGCCTCTGCACTGCATGGCACTAATTAAAGAAGCCATTCAAAATAAAGCTCCTCCTCATATTCTCTATTAATAGCCAACAGCTTTACTCCTCCCTCCCCTCCTACACCTCTTTCTTTTAAAGCAACCCTGTCCAGGGGTTTGAGATCCCTTGCACTCAAATACCAACTCACCACCTTTGCAGTGGCATTCCCCAAAGGCAGCTTCCTGTGAAACATTCCCCTGGCAACCCCATCAAGACCTTAGTAGCAATAGCAAATTGTGGGAACTGATGACTTAAAAGTGATGTTGGCTTTTACTACAACATGACAGGTTTCTTGTTCAGCCCCGATGCTGCCTCTGAAAGAGCCTCTCCTTGGTTACATGGGCTTAGCAAACCTGAGAGCAGAGCAACGGCCAGAGTGACAGAGATGACTTGTCAAGAGAGAAGTGCAGTGGGATGGGTTGCAGGAGACATGAATCATGGGTGAGCTGCATTCCAGAAACAGCTCAGCAGGGCCAGCTGCTGCCTTTCAGAGCATGAACTTGCTGGACTCGATGGGCTAGCACCAAAGGGCCAACAGAGCAGCTCAGCTTCACTTAGTTCAGTGTATTCAGAAGAAGCTGCATCTGCTCCTGCTTTGGAAGGATGATCGGTTGGGTGTGCAGAGGCTATGGAGAAGCTCCCTACGGATCAATGCTGCCAGCCTGAACGTAGGCAGGCAGTCAGCAAATGGGACTCGTCATCCAAAAACTACCTTTCTGCTAATATTTGAAAACCAAAATGATGGTATAGTCAGCTCCACAAAAAGACAGGATGAAGCCCCACAACAAGAGAAAAATTCATAAACACTGTTAAACTTTTCAAAAACATTATTAAACCTTAAAAATAAGCTTGCATGGCTTATTTACCTTCTGGAAGTTAAAGGATCCCCAGTTTCAAGTTTTTCTCCCAGAAATTCAGGCCAGGCCAGAATAGTGACTCTTTTGTGAAGGAAAGGCAGGATGCTAATGGAAACAACCGATTCCAGTAGCTGGATCCCAAAAGAAGGCGATTTTTTAAAGTTGCAAACTTTGGCAATTCTGCAGAGAAAAAACTGTGAATATTTGATGCTTATGGGTTAAATTTTCTGATGTTAAAGCTGCCAGGTCTTACTGAAACGGCAAAGCCACTCGAGGTAAAAGTCTCATTTTGGAGGGAATGAGTCACCTCTGAAAGTTAAGTTTAGAAAACTAAAGCTGCCCATTCCCTTTACCTTTCAACATCAAAAAAAGAGAATCACAACAGAAGATTTAACTTCTGGTATATATATCCTGTGAACTTGTAATGCTAGAAGGCCTGGAAGGAAATGCCTTTGTTAATGCCTTGAATATGCCCCACAGAGATCTTTGAACGTGCCTGTTGAGATTTGCTGGAGGCAACGGGAAGAAATGGCAAGAGCAAGTTGCAGATGATATGGCTAGTCTTTCTCAAGGAAGCCAACTGTGTTTTATTTGACCAAAACCAATTAATGTCATTCACGGTATAGCCACTTTGTGAATAACCAGTCCTCCGAGCATGATATTAAATTATTAATACGGCTGTAAGCATTTCCCCCCCCACAATATTTGCTGATACATAAACTACAGTCTTTTTCACAGCTGGCTTATTCTGTAAACAAACTAAAAGCACATACTAGAAATGACAACAGCATTGTAAAAGCCAGCCCCAGCTGCTCTTCCCGTTGCTCAGAAGGAGGTTTTGGAGCAGCACCGAGCACCTCCCCTGCTCCTGAGCAATTCGCAGGCATTCCCAGTCAGGCGTTTTTCCAGGCTTAGGACAAGAGCATCATCTGAACAGCTTCTATCCCCTAGAAATGTGTGGCTTAGGGGGCTGCTTGAGGCAGAGTTGATGTCTTTAATTTTAACTGTCATGGGTTTTTTTCTTCTGTGAATCTGTATGGGTGCTTTTTATGGATCCCCTGTGAACTTTTGGCACCTCAAAGCAGGGTGTCCTACTGTTTAACTATCTGCTAAATGAAAATCCACCTCCTGTTTGCTTTAAGCCTGCCATCTGCTAGTTTCACTTGATGCTTTCTAGTTCTTATATTAGAAAAGAAAAAAAAATAATTCAACCCTACTCTTCTCTACTTCATGATTGTATATTCCCTCCTGTCTGACCATTTTCTGTTGGTTATCCCTGCTCCATCCTAAATAATCCCGATCACTTGAATCCTTGAAGCACTCTAAACTAACATCAAGGTCTCTCCATATTTTTAATTATCTCTGTTGCCCTTCTCTGGATCTTTTTCAGTTCTGTCGCATTTGGGACAGAGCTGCTGGAGGCAGGCACTCTGCAGCCTTCCCATGTTCTCCACTGCACTCCATCCTGGCATGGCCCACCAGCTTTGTGACAGTACATGAGCACCAAACTAATCCTTCCATGGAGTTATTATAACTGCAAGGTATTATTTCTGAATGAGAGCAAGCTGGTTATATATTTCTCACTTTCAATCACTTTACTGCTCTCTAATCACACCTGGCATAGTAACTGACTCCACCCTGGTCAGAGGCTCATTGATACCATCTTAATACTTACTGTTTTCCTAGTTAGACTGAGGTGTATAAAAATTTGGTTAGTTGCTGGAGTTAGCTGATCCAACTTCTGGCATGGAGTCTATGGCCCCCTTCCCTCCAGCCGCAGCCTAGTCCGACCCTCCTGTACAAGCCATGTTCTGTCACTACCATGTCCTGCTGATTATCTCCTCTCACAACACATCTATTTAGTCAATGTGCCAGTCCAGAGCCAGGCGTCCCAGGTCCCTCATCCTCATTCCACTGTGGGTTCATGGAAATCAGTCATTCTTCTCTACTATTCTGGACGTATCTGGGAGTATCTGCCATGTGAACATGACCCTTCCTTGCTGCTCCTTCACAGCTGCTCTGGGGACCTGTGTTCCCCTCCACTGGTGTGGACCTCTCCATCCTACTGTGAGTGTTTCTGGAGAAGTTTTGGAGATGTTTGATTTTACTGTCCTGTCTAGCAACCTAAATCTTGCTTCCAAAACCTTTGCTCTTTATTACTTAACTGGTGCACATAGGGACCATAGATACCTGCTAGGCCCCAGCATTTTTTGGAAGGTGGTGGGTTCCTGACATCCATGACTGCCTTTCATTATAAATCATTCTGTGATTGTGCTCTCCTCAGTGCAAGAAGAGCACTCTCTGCAACAGGAGGACTTATCACCCACAGGGGTGGACTCCCCACCCCATCACTGGCTTGGTGTCCTCTGCATGTTCAGGGCTGCCACCTCAGAGGGTCCTCAGCACCCAGCACCTGCAGAACAGCTCCCTCTCCATTTGCCATCCCACTGGAGAGCAGACCACTCTGCCTGCACAGCCCCCTGTCTGCCAGCATTCCTCCTGCTGCTGATGCCTGTGCTTCATGTATCCACAAATGTACCTGGTACTGCTTCTTTATCTGAATAGATGTATGTACATACTTATAGCACATATATAGCATGTGAGAGAAGTGTACACCTCTCTCTCTCCCCCCTGCTACATACTATCTTCTTTAATGACATTTCATCTCTCTCTCAACCCCCCAGTGCCTGGGACCTTTCTTTCATCAGCTATGGTGAGGTTAGACATGATGTATTGCAGCCTCTCCTCAGTTGACTTTATATGCTGCTATTTGCAGAATACTCTTGGTCTCTACATAGACTCCATGACCAACAGCAGTTTGAAAAATCTGTTGAAATCCAAGAGGTATCTCTTGAAAGAATCCAGCTGCTTGAGACTCACAGAATTCAAAGGACCTGATTGTCCTCGTTGCAGGACTGTCACATAGTCCTTTTCTAAAAGCAACGGCAGTCCCAGCACACGTATGTGCCAGTCTGAGACCACGGCTCCCACCTCAGCAGGTGGGGGAAGAGACTCAAGGAGCGATGCGGTTAGTGCCTGGGGAGCTGAGCTGCAGGGATTCCCCGAGGTCTCCGGGAAAGCCTGCTATGGACCATGGGCTTGTGCATCCCAGGATAAATCCTGCTCACTCCCCTCTGCCCGGAGCCATCCCAGTCTGAATGGGACGTGGGGCTTGGGCTGACATCCCTCCTCACCACCCGCCCGCAGCCCCGGGCTTGTTTAGAGCGGGCCATGGGAGTTATTTCAGTCACAAGTCAGGCTATGAATAGAATCCAAGATTTCCACACACAAGCCAGACCTTGGATTAAAAATATTAAAGATGCTGTAGGAGCCGACACAGCAGCCGAGAACCTTTAGCACCGAAATCACCACCGCCGAAACGGGGCTGCCGGGGACAGAGGGGACGCGGGGAGGAAGGGGATAGCAGGGATAACCAGCTGGGGTGGGAGCGCTGCTCCTGGCCGTGCTGTGCCGTATCGTGCCGTACCGTGCCGCGGTGGTGACGGGAGCAGCGCGCTTCCGCGCCCGCCGCCGCAGCCCTGCCCCCGCCGCCTGCGCGGCCGGCCCGGCCCGGCGGAGAGGCGGGGGGATTTCCAAGCGCCGGCGGCCTCGGCGCTTCCTCTCCTTGTTTTGCTTTCGGTCTGCACCGCTCTCCGCCCGGGCGGAGGCAGTTAACTTTTAGTTTTGCTCCCGCGATTGCTCAGCGCCTGTTTTCATTTCCATTTCGCGTCCCCTGGCAACGGCGGTAACCTTGAGGAATTCTGTGAGGGCCGCGAAAACGGGCTGGCAAGGTAATTTTCAATTGGTTTATGTTTTTCTTTTTATGTGTGTGTTTGATTTTTCATCTCGCCCCTGTTCTTGTTCCGGTTCGCATCGCCGCTGTTTTCGCGTGCGGGGCTCACGGGCAGATGCGCATCGGTTTAAAAACAAAAGGTCGGGCTGCAGCGGCTGCGGCCGAGTCGGGTTCCGCCGCTGCCTGTGGGAAGGGGCGGCGGGGAGCAGGTAGCGGGGAGCGGGAGGGCGGCGGGTTTCGGCGCAGATAGAGCGGGGACCCCGCCACCCCCGGGTCGGGAGCTCCGGCCGCAGACAAAGGCGGGGGAGCTGAGTCTGGAGGGCCAGGGCGCGGCGCGGGCCGTGCCGGGGGCGCCGGCACTTGTTGCAGGCGCGGTGACTGCCGGTGTCCCCGGTAAGGAGCAGGGGGAGCAGCGGCTGCTCCGCGGGGCTGCGGGCGGGGGTCGGGCTGTGAGGGGGGGCCGCTGCCCCCGCGGGTGCTCGGGGCCGCTGGGGGGGCGGTACCTCGACCAGCCCTTCCCCGCCCCTGGACGGCCCGTTACACAAGAGGCGGGCGGGGCCTCCGCTTCACCCCGGCTAGTCTCTGGCGGGTTAGGGCCTTTGATGGCGGCTGAGGTGCCCCAGGCGAGGGGGGGGGGTGCTGCCCCTGTGAGGGGACGGCAGCGGAGGGAGGTTGGCACAAGATGGAACGGGGCCTGAGGAGTGGTCTGGCCGCCGCGGGTGGGCTGTGTGGGAGCGGCGGAAGGAGGAAGTCCTGCGGAGCGCTGCACAGGGCAGGCTGATGGGCGGTGGTGCTCCTGTGCAGCAGGCCTTTCCGCCTCTGCGGCTGCATCGCAAAGTAAACACGCCTCTAGAAAGCGGACGTCTGTGTCCCCCGCCCCGTGCGGTCCCACTGACTCCAGCCTTCGCAAGTGCCTCGTTCACAGCCTTAAGCCACGCTCTTCTCTCTGCTTTTTGAAGGAATAGCCTCTTTTTCTGGTGGGTTCAGGCTCCTTGCGTGGCTGTCCTGCTCCACGCCAGCAAGCGGAGGGCCCAGCCCTGGACGTCTTCCCTCGGAGGACGTTCATGAACAGGGGTTTCGTTGTGTGTACTACGGAGGGTCAAATTCCAGGCGTCTCACAACGCATCTCACAATGTCTGAGGGGGAAAGCTGGAAGTGCTTGAGGGATTTGATCCCTCGGCTTGGGTTCCCAGAGATATTTGGGTCTTTAATTCTGATTTAGATTAGTGTGAGCACCTAAACTGCAGTGTTTGAAGCTTGTTATTTAGACACAGAGCTCAGATAAAGTAATTTCAGAGTGCAGAACTTTGCTCCCGGTTAGTATATGGTTATAATTTATAGCCCAGCTCACCATGCTAAGATCTTAAAGACGGCTGAACGTAGGAGCAGTTGTAAACTACAGCCTCTGTTTCTGGAGATGAAATACAGCATGTTTAAGTTGATAGTTATTGAAGTCTGAATGGTTTGCAGATAGTAACTTTTGCAGAATGCCTGAGCACCATAAAAAGAGAATTGAGTGGAGCAGCAACTTTTAAATTCACCTTAATACGGAAACAAAAATGACAAAATTATAGAAGCAGCAGAACTGATTTGCAAGGCAGATGGCTTCTGTTTGAATCTCAATCTTTCCATGCCACCACCCCCTTTGGCAACGTTAGTGTCCTTCTCTGGCCCCTGTTGATAATGTCCCATAGGGGACTTCCTACACCTGCTCCTTGTGTGCTGCAGCTCGTTTTCACTCGTAAATGGTGGTGGGAGGTCTGAGTAACTCCTTTGACATGGTATCACTTTGTTGTGGTTATACGCCACACTGCAGTTCTTTAGCTGGGTGCAGGCATGTGAGGTGTAAGTCTGCTGACCCTGCAACCCAGGTTGAGGGTCCCAGCTGGTCAGCAGAGGTGGGGAGAGGTTAGCCTTTAGATTTGACACATATCTTTGCAGTGCCACCTGGTTACTTGCTCGCTACAAAGTGACAGATTTCAGAAGACCTCGTGTCAGCCTCTCAAGAAGAGCTGTTCATCACAGGCCACGTTACATGGAAAAGGGTAGCCAAGAGGTATGAGAGATAACATACATGCTGTTGGGAAGGGGGGTTAAAGACTGTAGTCTCCGATGAGTGGAGGCCTTTGATATATGGGACCAGGTAGAGTTAGAAAGGGACAGAGTCTTAATGCACAGTTGAGAAAATGTTGCAGAAAAAAAGGAGCTAAGATTCAAGAGGAGAAGGAAATAGTTTTGGAATAGGAAGAGGGAAGAGTACACATTAGATAGCTTTACATAAATCCTTTTTTTTTTCTTTTTTAATTAGCATTAAAGCACCACATAGCCAGGCTATGTAAACCTTAAATTAAAACATATATTTATATATACTATATATATATTATTACAAGTTTGAAAACCAAATGGTAGGGAAAAGCTGACAGGTGAAGAACGTAAAGTTTGCCGTGACACATCCTCTCTGAATAGATGGTATTAAAACTTGTGTTAAACATCACCATGATGTAATACATGGAGTATTAGAAACTTTGCGGAAGCTCAGATATTGTAGAAACAGATTACAGATGGCAGAGAGAGGACAGAGTGGCTTGCATGTGCATGGAGTGAGATACTTTTTGTTAAAGAGGAAATAACTGTTTAGGGAAGTAGCACAGGGTCTCATGAATTAATGTTCTAGGCCTGTATAGGAAGAGTAGAGATTAGGGCCTATAGGACTGTTTGCCCAACCAGGATGCTGACAGCTATTGTCATACATTAAGGGAGAGCAGAGAAACTAGAAAAGTGGGAAATATGATAATGGAAGGCTTCCCATAGTAGGTGCCCCTACCTAGATTATGTCATGCTGCAACATGGAATTTCCCAAGGTACTAACTTTTTAGATGCCAGAAAAACTTAGTTCCTAGGTGTAGTTTGTAAGTGTACTTTGTGGGTAGCAACTGTGGACAAGGTCCTGGCCAGCAAGAATTAAGTTCAGAATTTTACATTAGAAATGCCAGACAGCTATGGTGTGACAGTGATCATAATGTGCTTAGACACAGTGTTGCTTTGGGGGCAGTAATGGCAAGGGTGGTTGTGGCAGCATTTAATTTTCTGAAGTAAATGTTCATAAAGTGAACTAAAAAAAAGAAATAAAATGGGGAGAGGCAGCCAAAAGTGTAAAGTACGTGCAGGTGGCATGTAATTCTTCAAAACTGTAGTAAAACCTCAGAGCAATTGCATGGCATCTGTCAGAAATACCAAAAAAGCTGAGCAGGCTGACAAGCAAAATAAAGGAGCTCAGTAGAAGTAAAAAGACATCTTTAAAAAGTTTAAGCTCCAAATGGGAAAGGTGGAAAAGAACATAAAATGTGTGTTAGACACAATGAGGTAGGCCAAAAAGAGTCTTGAACAACTTGCAAAAGGCATGAAAACAATTAGTAAATCCTCTTTGAAATGCACCAAAAGCAGGAAGCCTGCTGATCCATGTGTACATGGAGTGCCCAAGGAAGATAAAGTCATAGCAGAAGAGAGAAACAAATTTTTGGCCATTGCTTCACTAAGGAAGAGTTAAAGGAGATTCCTTTGCCAGAGGCTTTTTCCTGTTTTAAGGGGTGAGCCTTTGGAACATTTCTCCCAGACTGAACTGTCTGTAAGAGAGGGCATCAGAATGAACCGTTGAGAAGGATGAAGTAGATGCCAGGTGATACTTGCTGAACAGTTTTGAAGGAACTTAAAATACAAAACTGATGATATGTTTTCTGTTGTGTGTAAGTTGTTGTTGGTGCTCTGGGAATAGAAGGTGACAAATGAGCTGTCAGGCTTTCAAGGTTCCCAGAGAGGCTGAGAACTCCAGGGTGGTCATTTTTGTTTACTGGTTTGTTTGCTAGTGAATGGGATTAGTGAATACAGGTATAAACATAATGTTTTGTAGACTGATTGTAGACTGATTTTGTAGATTTTATAATGATTGTAGACTGGACCTGACTTTTGTTGAGTGTGTTGAGAGTCTTCTGGAGTTCTCTAAAAGGCATTGCTGAACTGTTGTTGGGGTCTGTTTGATACAGTCCTTCTTAGAGCAGGGCCAGTTTCAAAGTGGGATCAGATTGCTCTGGGTGGTATGGTCATGGTCAGTTTGCTCAATGCCAGTTGTCCCTTCAAAGTCTGCTCAGGGTCTGTGCCTTCAATGGATAAAGGGATAGGTGGTGATGTGACACATTTGTGGGTTGTATTAACAACTCGTTAGGAGAATAAAAATCCTGAAAGCTGAACTACAAAGACTGTGGAAGGATCTCATATTGAAAGTCCAGATGTGAGTTTGCAGGTGAAATTCAGCCCATGTCAATGTAAATGTAACACATATGGAAGGGAATGCAAAGCTTCACTTTCTTTACATAAGGGCTTTTTACTCAGGAAGAGCTCATACTACACAGATAATCCACAGATAAGGTCTGTGCTCAGGAGTGGCTAAGAAGGGAGAGGGCAGACTAGGAGTTATTAGGAAGGAGTGAAAAAAACAAATAGAAAACACTGTCATGCCACTATAAATCCATATTGCTCCCCTCTCTTGAATAGAGTTGACAATATTTGTTGCCCATCGCAAAAAGTTTGTAGTGAAATTTGATGAGCTACAGAGAAGGACATCAAAGATGATCAAAAGTAAGGAAGAGCTTTTGTAAAAGAGTAAGTAGCTTGGAAAAGAAGTGACTGAAGAGAATGTGGGGGTATTCCTTAAAATCACTGGTATCATGAAGGAAGTGAATAGGTTGTAAAGCAGATAAGATAAACACGGCCCAAGTAAAACAATTGGGAGGCAGCTTCAAAACAACAGGAGGTGTTTGTCCTGCAATATATAAATTGTAGTGCTCATGGCCACTGCCTTTGTGTTTGAATTTGTGTGGGTTCATGAATGATTAGGTGGTGTGTGGGGGAAAACGTTGCTGTGCAGCTTAGCAGTCAGAACAGTTCAGTATCAAGTTTTGGGCACTGACTGCTCACAAAGAATTACTGCAGATGCTGATTAAGAATTATTGCTGAAAACTGCAAACAAACCTCCACTGAGAAGCAAAAGCTATGGTCCGTTTGCAGATAACATTGAGAAATCAGACTGGGAATTGCCCTTTGTTATGTGAATCTTGTGGCATAAGATCTTACGAAACTTGCAGCAAAAAAACCGTTTCTGTGACGATCCTGTTTAATCTGTGCTTGTTATCCTTGGATTTATTAACCTGACACAATTTACAGTCAGGTTAAGTGTATCCTGTATTCATGGGAGTGCATGGGAGTGGTACCCCAGCATGATTTCTCTGATATTTGCAGGATTAGAACCTCTATTTATGTTTTGTGGATCTTACATTGAAAGTCACGGTCCATTTGTAGGTAAAGAAGTAAAGCTAATCACGTGTTACTCTTACTTATCTCTGCGACTAGTTTGTAAAGATTGCCCTTTTGAAATTCTATTCTTCAAAGGCCTACCATGACTGTGATATTGAGGGCATAAAGCATAAGGTAGTGTTTACAGAAATTTTATTGTAGCTTATGGTGCTATAAACTGTGATTAGTGTAAAACATTTTCTGGTTTGTCCTTTCAAATCACAAGTGCAAAAGCAAAACAAGAAATAAGCAAGCCAAATGGTACAGTGAATGAGAGGAAGAGATTTATTAAGTTGCATATTCCTCATGTATGAATAACATGATGGAAAAAATCATTCAGTGTAATTAAATAATTCCCCCCCTTTTTTTTAGAAGTTTTGTTGGAACTGTGTGAAGGCTCTTCCTTGTATTGACTATGTGTGAACTCTTGTGTTAAGATTGAAATAGATTAGTCAGCAAGAAAAACTGGAATTGGCAATTAATGGTTATTAACAGTGAAAGGGAATGCATGTTAACAGTTAAGAATTTACTGTCTGCATGTATGTGTATATATATGCACAAATGCATAGGTACATACAAAAATCAGGTGTGTATAGCATAAATAAAATATAGTATGGTACACATTTATTGTTGACAGAGTGTAAAAGAGTTTTAAAACTTGCTCTTCCAGTTAGGACTGTATAGATTTTCAATTTCTTGGGCATTGATGAAAAGATTACTGCTTTTTGAATAAGCTAAGGAGGAAAGAAAGAAGTGGTAAGCAGTAAAATAATGTTTGGTTTCTCAGTGTGTAATATACTGCAAGTCTGGCTGTGTGTATATCCGAAATCTTCTAACCCCTTTGTTTACTTGGGGGCAGATTGCAAAAAATGCACAGGAGTTTTTAGGACAAGGCAGACATTTTCTCTTGTTGCAGCTTGGACACAGGCGTCCAGGAGCAAATCCAGTGCACGTGGCATGTTTCACCCAAGGTGCAGAACTAAATCCTAACTTCAGATTATTTTAACATTCAGTTGTTGCTGTTGCTGTTAGCTTTCGAGATGAGCTTGGAAGTAATAATTTCCATATTCTGTGCCCTTAAAGAGTAGAGCAGGTTATGGTTTGGTAGTTTTTCAGCTAAGCTTTACAAGCTTTGTTTGTAGCTCCCAACAGATCTGATGTTAGGAATGGAGTTAAGGTGTAACAAAACTAGAAGTGTCAGTTTTAGACAGTGCATGTTGTCTAACCATTTTCCCTTTTGCTGTAAAATTATTTTAAGTACTTTTAAAGGCTTACATGCTTAACATTAGTATAGTACAGAAGGAAGGAAGGATTGCATATAGGTTTTGTTTCAAAAAGTGTGAAGTGTGGTTGAGTTCTGCTTTTTGATGTGACTTGAAGAGCTTGGTGAGTGTACAGTGTGCTGTAATACTCCTATTGATACTAAATGTTGCTTTACACAATTAATGGGCAGCATTACAGGCAACCCTGTATTCAAGAATTAAGGCAGCAGTAAGTTTAGGTCTTGATGTGCATTTAATGCATATATATAACATGCATTTGGTGCATGAAGTGTGCTTTTGTGCGTTTGATGCACTGACTACTCTTCTAAGGTGTTTTATTGAATCATGTAAATATACTTCATATGCAACTGAGAGTTGAATCCAGTGGAAAATACTGAACTACTGATTTTAATTGCATGTGTCATATAAATTTGTAAAATCAAAATCAAGCATTCCCCACACCAAATGCATTCCAGAATTGTGACAGCATCTTAAAAAGCTTACCTAAAATACAAATAATTGCACAGTAAGAAAAAAGGCAGGATAGGAGAGTAATTTTTTTAAACTACTCAAAGCTTTCCTGCAGGATCTGAAATCCCAATAGTGTTACATAAAAAAGATGAAAGCAAAACTTGATAAAATTGAAACCAAATATAAACAAAAGTGAAACCAACTCCATTGGTTTTCATTTCCCAGTTGGCAAAAAAGAAAGAATAAACACAGAGCAAAGACATATGAGATCTGTACTTGAAAAATAATTTCAGTTTTATTATTTATTTCATCTGTCAGTAAATTTGATTTCAGCATGACAACATTTCCTTTAGCAGACTACACAGGAGGAGCAGGGGTTGCTCTCTCCCTGGTTTATCTGGGTACCACTTTTCCCACCTAGTGGTCTGGGTGATGGCCCCACAGTATGGGAAGCGGCGTTTTCTTCAGTCATGGATGTAACCTTTTGAAATGCTGTGGCAGTCATGTACAGAAAGTACAATGGAGCTGATGACATCCAATATGATGAAAGGGAGTCATTCAGCTGGTAGATGTGCTTGAATTTTATTCTTGTTGAGATTCGAGTTGTTAAATAGGATCAGGTTTAAAATAGGTGGTGGGTTTTTTCTTGATCCTCACCTTTAGGATCTGAGTCAGCCACAGTAACTAAAAGATACTATTTGTTATCAGTTTTGCTGGTGACATGAAATGACTGTGATTTCGCTCCATTTCCACAGATTTGTTGCCAGTTAGAAGGCTTTTTTTGACCTTGAGAACTAGCAGATGAAATAGTAAGATGGCCAAACATTGGGTTGCTGTGGACTCTTGAATAAAAATCTTGGCTAAATTGGTGAAAAGGTTGGGTGTTGAAGGGAGCCTTGGACAGTCACTGCTGTGCTGGAGCTGTACTAGGGTGAAACAAAAGACTTCAGCTCAAAAGGGTTAATTCTCACACATTTACACGCATTGTATTTGAGCATATGAAAACTAAAGTCTCTGGATGCCGAAACTGTTCTGGAGATTTGAGATTGATGAGGAAAGCTGATGAAGACTAGCTTTGTTTAGTTTAATAATATTTATCCAGCCTAGATGAGAAATGAAGATGAGTTCAGTGGTTGCACTCTAGCTCAGTAGTATTTTAGGAAACTTCCAAGATAGAAATAGCTGCTGCACATCAGAAATTGAGGTTGTCTCGCTGCTGCTGGTCTGTGGTCAACACAGGATCTTAAAATGAAGAGCACATTCTGTAACTGATCCTATTAACTATTCATATCTCCGTATGAAAATGAGTTAAGACCCGTGTATGTCATGTGGCAGCGGACAGAGTAGCATTTTTATAAAAAAGGAGAATTACATCATACCATTTCAACAAATGTCAGTATTAAGCATTTAATTCTTGGTTCTCTTTAAGTGCAAGCCTTTCAAGTGTATGTACAAAAGGAAGACATTTTTCTCTTAAATTCTAGAGTGTAAAACAATATCTCTGAAATAACTAATTCAATTTAAATTTTGTGCTCAACACATCTGCCTCTTTCATGGTGCTATTTTTGTAACTGTAAATAAGTGCATGTGCCAGACATGTTTCCAGCTCGCAGTGTGGATGATTCAGAGGATCCCAGCTCCCAAGTCTGTCCCTGCTGTGGTCTGTAAAGAAAGCACCTAAGTAAGCAGGAGAGTGTTTTTTACAAAATTGAAGTAACATATACTTTTCTTTACTATCTTCTCCTGGAAGTAAAGGAGAAATTGCTTTCTTGAAGGAGCTGGTTTTGGTGCTCATTGTGAGGTTAAGTGGAGGTAGTTTGTGTGTCTTGCTCTTGGCTCTGGGTGCTGTATGAGTGATTAGAAATTCTGGTAGCAAAAGTGTAGGTGTGGGTTAGCTATTAACTTCAGTGGTAGAAACTGCCCTTGCCCAGACAATAAAATGAAAGCTTTAAGCAAATATTAAATTGCGCTTTAGTGTAGTGTGCAAATAGTTTTTGCTGTGTGTTGCAGAACAGTATGTTATACAAACAAAGGTAGCTGTGAGAAACAAGACCAATCCAAGCAAGGTGGATTACATCAGGTGCAGGTCATGGCTGGGGAATGTGAAAACTCTTCCTTGAACACATTTCTCAGTGTTAGCTATCTGGAATAATTCTTCTGCCTCTCTGAGTGCCTCTGAAATGTCTTTGTCTTTTCTGCTATCCTGCCGTAGCCTCGCAGGCCACCACTGTGGGAACATTTTGCTTAAGGACTTCTGTTTTACAGTGGCTGCTTTTCTTATACATAGCACCCTATAAAGCATTGACCCTCTCCTTAGGCAGAGGAATGCAAAACCAGACACGGAGATAAAGTCTGCCCAGATCTTGCAGGTACTTGCATATGTGATTTTCCACTGCTTTAGGAGGGACCCATGTAGGAAACATGTTGAGATTGTTAAAAGTTTTAGGGATGTCTCCTGTAAACCTAGACGCAGAGCTTGTAAGAGTGTGTTAGTCAGAGATGTGGAGAGACTTAGAAAATGCTTCAAGTTGCATCAGTGTGATAAGTGATTCTTGCTAATTGTTTGAACCTTAATAACCTTCTGGTTTTCACCAGGCTGGAAAATTCTATATGAATCAGGTGTCAAATGCTCAGTTCTCCTGACAGCTTTCAAGAACGCACAGGGTTTGGCTTCTGTGGATGCTGACTGACACAGCTAAGTAGCAGCAGCTCTTATGTGTGGGGTATTCAGGAGTGGATTCATGTGTGAGCACTTAATTCCAGAAAAAAATTGATTTATTGGAGGATAACTGCTCCCCAATGCAAGGAATTTGTTCTTCTCTGACAACCATGCCAGCAATTTGCTTGTTGTAAACAAGCCCTTCCCAGAGTTGTCTCCAGTAAAATACAGCTCTGCTACTGAAAAGTCAACGCCTCTTTTCTAGGCAGCATTTTGGGAAAAAATAGTTAGACATGCCAGATAATGAAGACAAATAATGATCACTCATCAGATGTAACACATATCTTGAGAAGTAAGTAAATCAGGTATCGGACTGGTTGTTAATAATCAAGTTATGGCTGTTTTTGAGACTCTTGGAGGAGGTGTCCAGGGGAGAGTTTTCTGTAACCACATGCTGTTGATTCTCACTTGCATAGACCCATTGTCATCCCAATGCTATCAGAATCTGGCATCTTCATCTTCACTCCAGGCAAGACTTGGGAAACAAACAAAGGAAACCCCCTGGAAACAAAGTATTCCTTTAAAGCTGAAGGTAAAAGCAATCATTCTGTTGTATTGTCAGCAGACTTCCACTGGTGTGTGTGCAGATGATGGCACAGAATACTGCAGAGATGATTTTTAACAATTATTTGTTAGAAGTCTGGGCCAAGTTCCCAGCTGATGTAAGTCACTGTAATGCCAAAGAAGTGAATGGGCTCAGCCACAGACATTGTGTTGTTCAAGTGGCATGATAATGTTCAACATAGGAGCCAGTGGAAGGGAAATTTTATTGTAGATACTGAGAGGTTGAGGCATTGTCTTATTATGACTAAACCCAGAGCCAAAACCCAGCTTTCTAGTTCTGTTGTATTAAAATAAAATGGCTTTTCTTCAGTACAGTTTTAGTTTGCAAATCCAGGGGCTACCTTTAATGATGCCTGAGATCACTGCAAAATAACAATTCATGTCTTTGCTGCTGAGGGAGAATAAGCTTTGCATGGAAACTAAAGGAAAGAGTCTGTTTTGATGTGTAATGCCTGAATCCCAGCCAGGGCATGTTAACACCCTTTGGGTGGAACAGAAATGCTATAGGGCTGATGAAACAGATTCTATATAAAGTATGAGTTCCCATTGTACGTCTTCCTGGTCATGTTTATCATGCAGTCTGTAATGCCTCAAATAATAACCATTTGAGGTATTTGCTGCCTTTGTTTCTGTGTTTTTAATTCTGCAGGCAATGTTGGGTTGATTGATGGCTTTTGCCCTCTGTCCCTGAAAGGGCTTTTCTTCCCTCTACCTTTGTGTATCTTTCTTGGGTACAGCAGCATGAGAGGAGGGCATGCTGAGTGCCTGCCTCCTCATCCATCTGCGTTGTGCTTCCCTACAGCCTGAGGTGGGCACAGCAAAGCGGGGACTTGGGAAGTTAAGTAGCTGTTGCTAACTTGAATGCATGGCGCAGCAGTGTGGGTTCCCAGGTGTTTCACGTCCCCACAGAACTGTCCCCTTACCAGCCATGCTCCTGTTGTAGCCCTGCCATGTGTGGTTTGGGAGCCTGGGGAAGCAGGTGGAGTGTTGATTGCTTGTTGGTTGCCTGTGCAGGTTCTTCCCAATGGTCAGGCTGTGCCTTACACTGGTCTGCTCAGGACCTGTGACCACCCTCCCTGCCTGCTCTCCAATACTTGGCTTTCCATTCTGTCTTGATGGAGTTTCCTCTTTCCTGCAGGCACCTGAGCAAATAAGATACCACCTTTCCTGCCCACAGTGAGTTATTTTTCTTGGTGATCGAGAGGAAGGATATAGCATGCACATGGCATCTTTGCAGCTGCCACCAGAGTGTTAGGAAAGAGCAGAAAAAATACTTCCATTGCGACAGTGTGGATCAAGCATTATAGCCAGTTCAGGAACTGGGTCTGTGGAACAGTCAGTCATGGGGTACACTCTAAGGGAGCACAAAGCAAGAGGTGATTAGTGATAAGCAAATCTGCCAGCCGAATGGTGATGTTTCCCCCACTCGTCCTTGTTCAACAGGGCATCACAGACAGAATATTCTTGTGGAACAAAAGAAGCACCATTGCATGCAATTAAAAGGCCAGGGTAGGTTTTACTGTCTGACTGTCCATGAATCCAGAAAGTGTCTTACACGGTTTTGTGTGTTTTTGTGCTTCCTATCTGTTTTCCAAGCCAAGAGCCTCAGGATTTTATTTTGAACCCTTAACCCCTGCACCTCTGAGAACAGTGGTACCTACTTGTCCTTAATTACATGGTTTGCTGTTGGTTCCAAAAAAGATCTGGATATTTGCATAGTTTGGGGTTATCAGAAACAAGGCATGTTAATTCTGCTTTCATAGCATCCGTGGTGAGATTCTCCTTCTTGTGGCAGAAGGGAGGTGCAGTGGGCAGAGGTCTGCCTCCCCATGGACTGCAGGAGGGGGATTCCAGATATCCTGAGTAAAGAGCAGTTCAATTGTCTGTGTTTCAGTGTCAACCTCGCATTTCTGAAGTACCTGTGAGAGGTGAGGCTAACAGATTTTCTTATGCATGAAAAGTCTCTATCCCTCTGATGAGTTTGACTTCCAAGCAGGGCTTTACCCATAGTGCATATACAATTAAACCTTTGAAAGGGGCATCCACAGTGGCATAGCTGAAAAAAGTGATCCTGCATGCAAGATCCTGTATGAAGGCAGAATCTGAGCTGTGACCAAGGGGTGGAATTTTGCTGCAAGTACTGTTCCTTAAAAAAAGATCATATTTCCTTGTATCCTGGAACAGTCTTGGCACAGGGACAAACACAGAAGTCAGTTCTCTGAATCCTAAAATTAGCGTATGGTCTCATTTCAGCATATCTGTTTGGTCACACAGGGTGATTGATGCTTTTCTGAACTGCAGCAGTGTTAGCAAACAAAGGGAGTACTTAAAAGTTTATCAGCAAAGCACAAGTACAAGATAACTTTAAAAAAATTATGATTGTCAGTTCTGTATTTGCAGAGAAAAGAGAAATACCATGCAGTATTTTGCACATGCCCTCTGGGGAACAGATGTTTTTTCACAGCTCTGGGATAAGGCTTCCCCTGAAGTATCTTAAGTATCTTGCCCACCTTACCTTCTCACAACCATTTAGAATATTTCCATGTACTGACAAATCTTTTCACTGGGTACTCTGCAATGAGGAAAGAATTGTTTCTTCAGATTATTATTTTTTTTTTGACTTTCATGTATTTTTTGAACTATCCATAGGCACAGAGTAGCTGTGTTTTCAGGATAACATTTGTGCCTTTTCAGTTATCCCTGTCAGAGGGAGTGAAACTGAAGGGAAGAGAACATCTCGTACTGTTCAGATTTAATGCCCTTGCTTTCACTTTCTCTCTGCAGCTGCTGTAATGCTATTGAAGAGCTCTTCATTCTCAGAGGTTACACTTTCTGTATGGCACTAAAGTTACCTCTGTCAGGGAGAAAAACAAGTCAGACTTACTAGAATGTTTTGCCAGAGAGCAGGGAGGACTACAAGCTCTTTATTGAACATTATGGGGTAGAAATATTTATATGTATGTATAGATGCAACCATTACTTCTGTCTTTTTCTAATGTCTCTTTAAAAGATTAATAGCTCTTGAAAATAACCAATATTTTTCTAATATCTCTAAAAATAAATGAGTGGTGCGAGTTTTATTTTGAAGAGTCACATAAAGAACCTTAGAAAAATACATCTTCCAAAGAAGTATAGGGCTGAAATTGAGTACGGTTTATTGAATCAAGGATGCTGTGGTGACAGCTACCTGCTCAATACCCTTTGTGTGACTACTAAAAATATTGCTATATCTCTGTTCCCTCTTTTACACTGTTACGAGACTTCTTTCACCTATGTCTGTGGAAGCTGGCTTCACCCATGACTGCCAGTGTGATTTCCTTGTAGAAAGCTCATTTTCAAGTGCAGTGTGCAGTAGCAGGAGCAGTGTTATTGACTGGGCTCCTCCCAGTCTGTGTGTTCCTAACTGGATTGTGCTGCCCATGGCTTTAGCAGATCCTGTGCCGTCTGCCCTCGGCAGCACTTCGTCTGAGTCATGTCTGCAGGGTTAGGGCAGTTTATAGCTTGTCTGGGGGTAGCCTCCACTGTGTTTTTGTGGTATCTAGTTGCAAACAAAAAAGGCTGAACTGATGGCAGGACTAGCACAAATAGTGCAGTAAATAAAACTTTAAAGGAGGTCAAAATAAGCCCCCTCCATAAACTGTGGCATCAGCTCATTGGCCACATTTCTTGTGTGGGGCTTAGCTCCTCGCAGGCTCCTGGTGGCCTCCTCTTCCTGGCAAATGCTGTTGGGGTTTGTGTCTCACATGCTTGGCACCTGTTTGGGAATTATTTTATTGATGTGTTAATGTCTGTTGGTATATTAAGCTCCTACTACTGAAAAGGCAACCGCCCCTGCCTACAGCCCCCTTTAAGAAGGAGGCAGGTGATAAAAATGGAGCTAGAAGAGGGAAGTGATATTTGTGAAGCTACCAGCCACTGTAGGAGGCATGGTTAAAAATTGTGGTTCTTAGAATCATAGAATAGTTAGGGTTGGAAAGGACCTTAAGATCATCTAGTTCCAACCCCCTTGCCATGGGCAGGGACACCTCACACTAAACCATATCACCCAAGGCTTCATCCAGCCTGGTCTTGAACACTGCCAGGGATGGAGCATTCTTAAAGATTGGCTGTCTTCTTAAAAAGATCTTCATAAAATGAATTCCCGGCACGTAGCCCTGCTTCTGTCTCTAAATGAGCTCCTGTTTTCTTGTAGGGCAGAAATATGCTTTCTTAGGTCACATCTTCATTAGCAGTTGACTGTGTTTCTTGGTGATTATTCTTCTCTTCCCCCACCATGGGACAGTGATAAAAAACAAGAAAAAACAGATTATTTTCAAGTAATGCAGAAAGTTTGACTCCAGTGTGGGTCTCTGGGAGTGTCAAGCATTGTCCTATGTTCTCCCAAAGAGATGCTAGGGGTTAGTGTTGTCCAAATTTCAAGCTGTGGACTAAAAGCACAGGAGCTTCATTAGTGGTTTTGGTTTAAGGAGTTCCTCTCTGTCCTACCCAGCTGCTCCTTCCCACTTCCCTGCAGGAGTGCTCTCCTCTCTCAGTTGCGATGTCACACCTGTCTTTGAGTAGAATGAGAGCCATCGTTTGGGTTCAAACAGACAGAAAAGGCTTTATGGGAAGAGGTGTTACTTGTAAGCCTACTGAACTCCTGGTCTTGTTCACAAACCTGCATGTGCAAATAGTAGCATTAGCATGCAACAAGATTTAGATGGGATTGAAGGGTGAAGGGGATGGAGTGGGAGATGCTCCTTTGCCACTGGTGGAGCTGGAGCTGTGCTTTCCCCCTGGAGCCCCAGCTGGCTCTGCTCTTCTTCCCTGGTCATCTCCATTGATGGCCTTTCCAAGGTGGAGGAATATGGTGCCAAATGACCCACAGCAGGCATTGAGCAATTTTTTCCCAGTTGACCCGAGTGTGAAGGCTCAGGCTGTCAAAGGTAGCCAAGCTTCTGGGCAGATTTGCTTAGGCCAGCAGATGGATACCCATTGCTCAGGAGCTCCCAGTGGTGGTGTACCCAGGTGGGATCTGGATGCCTTGGCAGTTTAGAAGATGCTGGTAGAAGTCTACCTGTCCTGATACAAAAAATACAGACAACCTTATGTAGCTGTTTCTATGTGTAAACGTGCAGGAGAAATGCAGTGTTAACATTGACCAGGAATGGGAGATAGGTGCATAGGTGCTCCCGGTTTTACAGTCTCCTTCAGAGTATAACTGTTGATAGTTCATTCTCCTTAAAAGGACTGACTGTTTCTGCTTTCCTTTCTGCTGGGTAAACACTAGAGAGAGGCTGGAGCAGGAACTTGGCATGTCTGCTGTTTTGTATGGCTCACCTTAGTTTCTAGCTTTGTAGATTTGTTTTAGAATTAAGGTATTCTGATGGAGGATGAAACTGGCTTGATGTTACGTGAAACATCCAGCTTAAAACTTTACATGTCTTTGCTGCCTGCTTTGGAGAATTTCAAAGATCTTTACAAACTTGAATGACTTAATGGCAGAAGGTGCTCCTACTCAATGATGGATGGACTAAGGGTTCTTCCACCTGCAGACATCAAAATAAGACTCCCAGTCGCACCCATTAACCCTGTTTAAGGACAGACAGAGGCTACTTTTAAGGCACTGCAGAAATTGGTACTTCTTTTTGTACAGTTAAATCATGCATTTGACACAGCTCTGGAGGAAGGGAAGATGTGGCACTTTCATTTCCCATAGGCAGTTAGTTGAGTTGACTTGGTATTTTCATCACAAGGATACTGTTGGTGTGCAACTGCTAAGAAACCCCCTATGTTTTAGCACTGTTGTGGTCAGTGCTGTCCTGATGCAGACAGATCTGGGGGTGTCTTCTGAAGACATCAGGTATTATTTCCAGCAGCATGTGCTCACAGAGGAACACAGGGTGTGTTTTGATGAGAGGTATGCTGTGCTTGCCCCTCTATGAAAGACATTCCCCAGAGGATGCCCAACTGCAAGTTATTTTTAGCTGCATTTGCTTTTACTTTCAGATAAACAGATCTTGGGAGCCACTCCTCCTTTCTCACAAGCCAGACCTCTTTTCTGGCTACCTTGGATTAATCTGCCTTGGTGTGTGTGATGGATGTGAAGGTGTGTGCTGACAGCCGCAGGTGCTACTCTCAGAGGAGTCCCAGCGTGCCGAAAGGAGATGAGCACTGCAGCATCTGTGGGCAAGCAGCAGGGAAGCCCCTGGGGACATGGGAGGGAATAGATGACAGGCTCAACGGTACAGTTTTGGGCAAGACCATCTTCCTTGTAGTAGCAATGTTGGCAGCTGTTTTGTCTCCTGAAATGCATTGCTTTTGCACAAAGGCAGCTTCTGTTTCTTCTGTGTTGCCTGTCCCAAGAGGAATTTGTTGCTGCTTTCATGACAACTTTTCTGCCTTCCATCGAATTTGTTCATTCACATGGGCTCAAAATTTGTCTTAGGGGGCTCATAATCCAGAAGACAACTCCCACTGCTAAATGGTAACACTCATCTATTGAATGCAGAAGGTGATGCACAGTGCTTCCAGGAATGGTGTCAAAGTCCATGCATACTTAAAGATATCTTACAAAGAAGCACATCTAAAATAATAATTGCATCTACTTGTTTCTTCTTTGAGAGATGAATAACAATTTGCTCACATTTTCAGTACATTGCCATTTGCGTTCTGCAGCTCTGACCCAACATGTTGTAGGGGAAGATGGTACAGATCTCCCATACTCACTCTGCTGCCTAGAGGAGGATCATTGGTGCCAAGTGGAAGGGGCTGCAGTGATGTGGTGGCTGCTTGCCACAATCCTGGGGGCTGAAAAAGCCATACCTGCATCACCCTCACCCAGAAGCAGCCTCACTCTTGTACAGAGAGGGGATTTGCACAGGGCTCAGCTGCTGTTGGGTCTTGGGGCTGGCTGTTTTTTGTGTCTGACATGAACCCGAAAGGGAGCTGAGCAGTTGCAGCTATTTTCTGAGCTATTTTAGAAACTCATAGTTACTGGACAGGGCTGCGGCTGGAGCGAGAGTGACCAGCTCCACACAGCAGTAAATAAAATGCCAGTATGTTTGCTAAGAGATTAGTGTGAGCACGGCTGCTGGTAAATTCTGTGAACACATCAAAGAGCCGTATTGTTGCACTCAGGTTTTAATTCCTTATTAGTTTCAGGAAATACATGTCCTCGGAGCAATGAGAGGAAACTTTGAACGTTTTTCTTCCTCTTGTGCTGGGTGTGGGCTTGGTACTGCCTAATTGTTAGTCTGTCTGATGCCTGTACTCCCATAGGAAGCAAGAACCCATTTACATTTGTGTCATTGCTGTGTGCTTTCAAATACATGACCTGTTCTTTTTTTTTTCTCTTATTTTTTACGTTTTAAGATCAAAGGTGACAAGAATAGCAGAGCAGAGAAGTTAAGAATGATGCAGAGAACACAGATGTGAAGAACAAAGGAGAGAGGAAGGAGCTGAGCCCGGTGCGGAGGGGGAAAGGAGAAGAAGAAGCCTAAATGCAAGTACTTGAACATAGATATGATGGGTTGCAGGCTGCTTAACAGGAGTTTAATGCGGTGTTTTAACCTGCATCTAGTGCCAGTTGGTGCTTCCAGAGCGGTGCCTGAGATAGGTTAATGTTTTGAAAATTTTCTGCCTCAGGTTCAAGACTTTGGACTCTTGTGTCAATAATTTACAGCTCTGAACAGGGAAGTGGCAGCAGGGTCACGTGTGTGTGTAAGAGAGAGGGGAAAAAAGCCAGTTTGAGTCTCAACTGAATCACATAATGTGGCATGGTGCAGCTGAAGGGGATGTGAAGCGCTCACTTCCTATTTAAGCAGTATCAAAATGTAAAGTAGCAGCTAAAAATCAGTGACTGGGTTCATGAGAGAAAGCTGGATGGAAGGGTTTGAACCACTCAGCCAGAACCACAAACTGAGTTCAGCTCTGGGGTGCCCAACACAGGAGGGGTGTGGACCTGTGGGAGTGAGTCCAGAGGAGGCCACAAAGATGTTCAGAGGGCTGAAGCACCTCTGCTCTGGAGACAGGCTGAGAGAGTTGGGCTTGTTCAGCCTGGAGAAGGCTCTGGGTAGACCTTAGAGCAGCCTTCGAATGCCAAAATGGGGCCTACAAGAAATCTGGAGAGGGGCTTTTTACAAGGGCATGTAAAGAATAGGACAAGGGAGAATGGTTTTAAACTGAAAGAGGGGAGATTTAGGTTAGATATTAAGAAATTTTTTACTGTGAGGGTGGCGAGACACAGGCGCAGGTTGCCCAGAGAGGCTGTGGCTGCCCCATCGCTGAAAGTGTTCAAGGCCAGGCTGGATGGGGCTTTGAGCAACCTGGTCTAGTGGAAGGTGTCCCTGCCCATGGCACTGGGCTTGGAACTAGATTTTCAACCCAAACCATTCTGTGAATTGCTGTGATGTAAAATGTATTTTTCATAGTTTTAGTTAAGTTTATGGGACAGAATCAGCCATTTAAAAACACTCTCATTAGCAGGTGCATCATTTTAGCTAGCACAGTGATGCCTCCTGTATGTGATTTTTTTTGGTTACAGTTTTTTCTTGTCAGAAAAAGGTCTTGTGCAAATGCAGGTACATGGTCCAAAGAGGTCTCTACAGGAGTGTAATTGTTTTTCTGTGTGGCCTCTGATGTCCTGCCTGTATCAGCAGACAAGAAGCTTTTGCCACTATGATGGGTCTTCTTCAGGTGAAGGCTTTCCTAATCCTGGCATAGCAGAAGAGTGCTTTCTGCCATAGAGAAAGCTTTATCATCTCAGTTGCTCTTTGGGGAGGCTCCAGCACAGATACAGAGCCACTGTTATATTTATAATTTTATTATGCCTGCAAAGCTGTGATAAGTCTGTACTGTGCAGAGATGGGGGAGCTGCCTGAGAGTTCTGCCTGGAAAACTTGTCCCTTGTTCACTGCAGCTCCTTCCCAGGTGACAATGCCTGTCGAAAGGATGCGGATGCGCCCCTGGCTGGAAGAGCAAATCAACTCTAACAGAATACCGGGGCTGAAATGGCTAAATAAGGTAAGGGGGGTACATGCATGTGTTTGTGTGCTGAAGAGGGACTTTATAGCAGTGCCTGAGGTTTGGATGGTTAAACCAGCTCATTCCTGGTTTTCAAAGGGGTGACACAGGGAGGAAAGGCAAAGCTGAATGCTTCCTGTTGAACCTGTTCCTCCGGCCTTGCCTGCCAGATCTGAGGCACCCTGTTTTGGCTTGATGGATCTGTGGCTCCTTTGAAAGCATTTTCCAGCTCTTTATTGTTGGAGCAAGCATTTCTAGAGACTCCACTAGGTTATTTTTTTAAGCTGGAAACAGATTGCTCACCAAGTAGTGTCAGAGGGATGTGAACAAAATGCTCTTCTGAGGTGGAAGGCTATGTTCTGTGTTAGACTGTGGGTTGAAGCAATGATCTTGTGTTTTGGACTTGTGTGACTTCTCTGATATTCCTCAGCCTGTGAGAAAATGGGGTGACTTTTCCCTTGCCAGACCCAAACCTAATATTTCTGGTCCTAAGCTCTTGCTGTGAGCTCTAAACACTTGGAGATCACTGTTGTGGACTCCAGAATGTCAGTGCTCAATTTGATTTTTCAGTTGGCTCAATAAAACCAGGGAGTGTATTTGAGACTTTAAACGGTAATAAACCCTGGAAGTACTGCACGTGTTATGTGGTGTGCAGGACAGCAATTTGCCACACTGAAAAGCATGAAACAGTTTTGGCTAGAGAGGCTACTTTATTATCAAAATGGGTGGAAGTGCACACAATCAGGTGCAGAAACAGGAGGTGCCACTCTGGTTAAGACATTGACCCAGTCATTCTGGTATCCTCCCTGTAGTAGTATTTGTGGTGCTCAGGTGTTAATTTTTAGAGCTGAAAAATGGCAATTAAGATTACTGCTTTCAAAGCTAGAAATATTTGTGACTATAAAATTCTCAGGAGCCCTTTAAATTTCAGCTACAAAATTTGTTTCTCAGGAACTTCCTGCATCAGCGATTCTCACATGCTGTGGCTGGGTAAATAAATATTGCTTTATCCATTCCCTAGTTAGCTGCCCTGTGAGTTTGAGTAGGTCCTTGTTCTTGCATAATGGGGTCACAGATGAAGAGGAAGAGACCAGTTTTTGCTGTTGTCTTTTTGAGTCCCACATTTCAGGTCCCTATGGATTCTTGTCCTCGAGTATCTCTACTTTGGTGTCAGGTCTCTCCTGCTGACAGTCCATCTCTGCTGTCCTTTGTTGAGCATTCCTGCCCAATCCTGAAGTATTTCTCTGTACTTAATAGGGCACAGTATTTCAGATTTGAGCATACTGCTCTTAAATCTTATACCATCTGTAGGTTATGTTCATGTAACCTCTTTTAGTATACCCCAGGAACATACTTGCCTCTTTTGCTCCACAGCGTGAAAACACTGCCACCGTGCTAAGGGCTTCATTTTGACAAGTTCAGCCCACCAGTCCATGAAGGCATTTTGCAAGGCACATCATATTGCTTAATGTTTGCAGGTCTCTGATCTTGTTACAGGGGTTTCTGCTTTGTACTTCTGGCATAAACTGTTAGCATGCAAGAGTCAGTAGAAGATTTTGTTTTTAGCATAGTCTATACTGACCAAGGCTTTTCTCACAAATAAAGTATTTTTAATTATTATTTTGTCTAAAACAAAGCCCTGGCTCCTACCAGGAAGAGAATACCAGGCTAAGTGGCCTGCCTTGATGTTTAGTAAAGTTGGATTCCCTGCTTGTACCCTCTGCTTTGGAGTCATTCTGGGTTGCCTTTGTTGTGCTCAGCAAGCTAATTGCACTTCTGAGTATTTCTCTTTAAAAATGTTTAAACATTCATTCCAACTATGAATCATTAAACCAAAAATATTTCTATTTTTACTGTAAATCCTGACCATAAACAAAGCCATTCATGGAATCAGTGATACAGTGTCATGTGTATCACAGCCTGTTCTGTATCCACAGAATAAACTCTGGAGGCTGTAGGATTTTGGGATTTGTGTGTTTTAAACAGAATTTGGCAAAGGACAGCTCACAATACAGAAAAGGTGGGTCAGATTAGAAAGAGAATGGCACCTGTGTGTGTACAGCTTTTAAGGAAGTAAGATTCAGATACTACAGAAACAATCACCTTTCTGGGTGTGTCACCGGCTGTCTCAGGAGAATTTTTCCAGACTGAGAAAAGAATTAAACCTCTCTTGGTTAAAAATGACAAAGCGGGTACAGGTGATTCACCTAATTCCTTCCCTGACTGTCAGCTGATCACATTATACCTCCTTTGTGCCCCCTCCAGAACAGACCCGTCTCTGTAGGGTTTAAAAGGTAAATATTTGTGCACCTCACTGATGAAAATGTTATCCTGCTGGATGACATGAGGGAAGAAGGGAATTTCTTTACTGTCCCAGAGAGAGAGAACTGGGAGGTGTGAAGGAAATTACATGGTTCAGTAGAGGGCAGAGGTGGTTTGAGGAGGGGGATAATAAGTCAGTGTCCCTCATGGAGCTGGAAAAGGAAAATAGGGTGGAAACGTTCAGAGTAGCTGTAACAAGAGTTGAGAGGCAGCCTGCTGCTTTGATGGATGCTTGAAGTACTGCCCTCCAGACAGATGCTGCTATTTGAAATTTGTCCTATGACTTTGTAGCTAGTATATGATCTCATGCTCACTCACCTGCTCAAAGCATTTTGCAAGTGTTTGATACTATTTTCCACTTCCTGGCTATTCCTAAGAATTTGACACCTTTTCCATATTGATGTCCCCATTGGAGATTGGTAGCAATTCCTGTTACACTGTGAAAGCTTTGTGGGTTGTGCTTTTGGCTTCAGGTGTGGCTAATTTTTTAATGGAATTACAAGACTGCTACATAGATGTCCAGTGATGGAGTTCTCTACCAGACAGCACATGGTTTTCCAAGGCTTAAGAGAAAACACTGATGAGCCTTTTCCTGATAAGGAAGCACTAACTGAAGAATGAGATGGGTAAATGTATCTTTGATAATGTGTGAAATCAAAATTAGTATTTGAATAGAAAGCATCTAGGTGAACTAAAGCAGAACACACAGCCACGTGGTATTGCTGCAGTCAGCAGTCTTGCAGGGTTTCAGAGAAGATTAGATGTTTGATAGTTGATAAGAAAATCTGTAATGTCTGTATAGATATGTAAAATTGTATTATAAAATTATGATACACGTGGATTCTCTTACTTTGTTATTTATATTTTTTATATTATAATTAGTTAAATGTCCATGCGCTTCAAGACATCTGGGATTGGGAGTAACTTTCTATAATAACCAGAAGCACTGTAATGAACACTTAGAATGCCATTGAGAGTGTCTTGGCACCTTGCTTTGAAGCAGTCAGTACAGTTGCTGATTGCAGGATGCTATGTCTGGAGTTTTGTTCAGTCTGCTAGTTCCTATAGAATTTTTTCGATTATCATATGGAACATGAAACCCATGATAAAACTTTCATAGCATTTTGTAGCATTGTTCAATCCTCTCCTGTCACCAAGAATGAGAAGACTTTTTAAGCTGGTCAGTTCTTAAAGTTCTTATTGATAGAAATAGTTTTCTTTGGAAATACGATTTTTTTCCTTGTTCATTATACTCTGTGGGAGAGCAAAGGCAACGAAGTTATTGTAGCTCTGATGAATACAATAGTGCTGTGGACCACAGAGTAGTGGGGTTGAGGCTTTCTTTAGACTGATTCTGCTTGGGGAAAGAGAAGAACATCTCTGTAGGATGATTTAATTGTGCAACGGGGGAAGAGGAAGGAGGCAAAAGGCACATGAAAAAAGTTATGGGAATAGATTAAGAAGAGAAAGGAGAGTGTGAGGGCTTGAAAGGTAATGAGGAATGTGTTAAGTCTGTGCTTTCAGCAAATTAAAGAAAAGATGAAGCCGAGCAAGAAGGGAAAAATGCAATCCCAAACAAGTGAACATAAATGAGAGAAAGGATTGAAGACAAGTATTGAAGGGCAACACAAAACACAGGTTCAAAAAAGGAGAGATCACATGGAAAGGAAATAAACCTAACCTTGACATTAGTGAAATATTAACCAGGCAGACAAGGAAGAAAAGCGGTTGTTGGAGGAAGGGGAAAGGTCAAAGGATTCATCTCACCCAACTACTGACATCTGCAATGCAGTTGTTTAAGTGAGAGCTGCCTGTCTAGAGTTGTTTGCTGTCATTGGAGAGAAATAAGCTTGGTTAGGGTGCAGTTCACTTGGCATGGCTTAAGTGGCCGCCTCAGGAGGAGGCTACATTTTGCCCTGGAAGTGCTTTTCATAAACTGAGAAGTGGATCTAAATCTGTAGTTGCAGTGTTTACAGCGCAAGATGCCTGCATATGATGCCAGATAATGTATTCCCCTTCATAGGGGAGAAAAACAAGTGTGGAACAAACTTCTACATGGCTTTGCAGAAATGAGCATGAAGAGTTCTGAATCAGTCTTGTAGATCAGCACACAGTAATTTGTTCTGGTGTTGTATGACGTGCAAGCACATCTGACGCAGCATCCATCTGGCCCAGTATTCTATATGCTAAGTGCTGGTGGGAGGAGCATCGGAAACATGCTGTTCAGGCTGTGAAAGCCGTTGGTCTTCCAGAGCTGGAGCTGCATCCCAAAACTATCATCGTTAAGTCACCAGTGTACTATCTTCCATGAGTTTTTCTGATCCCATTGGGAATCAGCTTATACCTCCACTACATAAGGCATGTCCTGGTTTAACTGCATGCTGTGTATAAAAAAATAATTTTAGAAAAAGCCTTCCTTTGGATTCCTTTTAAAGCACGTCTCTTTGGCCTAAAGTTTCTAAAGTAAAATACGTTCAACTGTCTTCAGTGCCACCCCTTCACATGCGTGTCTGATGGCTTTTATCCCCCTGGAGAAGAGTGCACAGTTGATAGATTCATATATCCATTTGCTTGGCGTATAACTTCAAGGGATCCCTTTCCTTTACCATCCTGTTTTAATGACTAAATGCTAAATCTCTTGAATTTTCTGTGTTGTTTATTTTCAGATGTGATTTTTCTAATCTTAAAGAGTGTGCTGCCAAAGCTAGCCTTTGTTTGAATGTTTAGAAATGTGCAGCACTGCGTGTTTTATCCATGTGTCAGCTTGGAAAGCTGCCAAGCTCATCATTTGTGAAGGGGCTTCTGAGTATTTTGTATAGTTAGGGCTGTATTCTGTGTTCTGTGACGCTAGTGGATATTTTCCTATTGACTTCAGTGACAGCAGCACTGGGTTAGAAGGAAGCAAAACGCAGATGCTGAAACTGTGCTTTTAAGTAAGTGACTTAAAGTCATCAGAAGATCCCTCAAGTCAGTCAGTGTTGGCATTTCCTGTTTGTTCTCCCTTCCAGGAGAAGAAGATTTTTCAGATTCCCTGGATGCATGCTGCAAGACATGGGTGGGACGTTGAAAAAGATGCTCCCTTATTTAGAAACTGGGCAATTCACACAGGTATTGGAACCCTCTTTCTGAGTGGCAGATTTTCATGTTGCTTTCCCTTTAAAGTTACATTTTCATTCTTTCTTGTCTTTTCTTGTACCCACACAAAAGTGAATCTAGGTTTCTAGATCTGTGGGAGGCTAAGTGCTGTTTTTCAAGGTCTGTAATACTCTCCAGCTTTATTGAAGTGCCATAACTCATTTGCATTGAGGAACACAGTAAAACTTAACATTTAAATCAATGTTAACAAAATTGTCAGTCAGTGAGCACACTCAGCACTTTTTAGACTTGGGCCCTTGAGCTTTATATGCCTTTTTATGGATTTGAGCCAGGCATAATAAAGGTAAATGCTGTGCAAGCTTTTCCATATCGTTGTGCAGTCACATCTGAGCTGCAGTGTCCTGGGTCTTTCTTGAGCAGAAACTGTTCATCATGTGGTCTAGAAATGAGCATGGGGATAAGATCATAACATTGTCTTGCATCCTCAGCTATTGTGTAAATGTTTGTCTTGGGAACCAAAGGCTGACAACTTGACGTTAACCTACACTGTTATTAATTTTCCTTAGGTTTTCAGTTGCAAGTCGTGTGTGCCTAACTTTCTTTTCTTGCCTAGGAAAATACCAGTCAGGAGTAGATAAACCTGATCCAAAGACATGGAAGGCAAACTTCCGTTGTGCTATGAATTCTCTGCCTGACATAGAAGAAGTAAAGGACAAAAGTATAAAGAAAGGAAACAATGCCTTCAGGGTATACCGGATGCTGCCGTTATCTGAAAGACCTTCCAAAAAAGGTAGAGGGGAGAGTTTGTCAACATGAAAATGGTGGTGGGGATGTTGTTATTACTGTAGGGCCTGCAAAATGTGCCAGTTGTACTTCTGTGTGAAGCTGAACATTTTTATCCTAATGTGCCCCAGAACTTCCTAACAGCTGTATGAAAAATGGGCTACGTTCAGTTAGTTTCCCTGAACCGTAAACTGTCCCACTGTAGTAAGATTCCTCTCATAGTTCTGAGAACTAGAAAAGTTCATCATGAAACCTGAGATTCTGTAGATGGGGGCTATAGCAGGAAAGGGTTCTGTAGCAAGTCCAGTTATTATAAAACTCTTGACATATTTTGGGCCCTGTATATATTCTCACATGCCCTTTCTGTGTGGCTAAATTTATGTGTGAGTGAGAGCAAAAGAATTTGGCTGCAAACATTTCTAATTCTCAGTGCTATCTTGTAGTAGAGATGGGAAAAATTCTTGGGGCATGTCTGTACAAACTGGGGTAGAGCTGAGCTTGCAGTAGCAAGTCTGAGCTTCTACATCAGGGTCTTGTCAGGTCAGGGCAGGGGCAGCAACACAAGGGTCTGCCAAGGCACACGACATTGTGTGAAGGTTGTAAGCTCTGTGATTCTCAATTCACCATGATTGCATAAAACACTTACGCATGAATTATAATACACCCCCCCTTCAGATGCCAACTATTTACAAAAATATTTGTTGAAGTTTATTGTGATCTCTTTTCACATTAAATCAATGAACAATTTCCTGTTTTTATATAGCTAAAGTGAGAGTGTCACAAGTGTGATGAGACATACATTTAGCTTTTTCCCCTTTTAAATATTCCCCCCTTCTGTTTTTTAACAGGACTTAGTGCTTAGTTTGTCATTCTTCTATGTTTTTCACCTTGATTTCCTCAGTCCCATCATAGCTCTTTTTTGTAGCCCTTTAAAAAGCAAACCACAAAGCCAGAATGTTCAAGGTGCATTTTTGACTGCTGAGGCCTCAGGGGAATTAAAATCAAGCAAAGTGTGTTATCACTTTCCTAGGAGGTGCTGCCATTTTGAGGCACCTTTTGGGGCTATTTGTTGGTGAATATAGAAAGTGTGAAGGATAACCATAGTACATAGGACTTTAAGAAATCTTCCTCTGTCATTGCAGGAAAAAAACCGAAGCCTGAGAAGGATGACAAATTCAAACAAATTAAGGTAAGAAGTGGCTGTTTAATAGTGCAGAGCTTGTGAAAACAATCTGTTGCAAATTTCTTTAATAGCCCCAATAGTTTATTGTGGTGGATATTTGCAAATCTCTCATGCTTGTGGTTTGGTTAAGTAGCTACAGTTACATGGGATGTTTGGGTTCTTTTTAAAACGTGAAGACTGTTAAAGCCATGACTGACGTCATCAGTTGACACAGCCCTTGTGTTACAGTGCCTGGAGGTTGGAAAACTGGCAGCCGCAGCAATACATTTGCCATTTGTTTGTCTGTGTAAGTAGAAATACAGTAATTATGGAAGGAATGCTTCTGAACAATGGAGCTACCTTTTGGAGCAATTAATTGCTGTGTGTAAGGCATTGGAAATGCATTTTCTTTTAGGCAAAGGGGAGTTCTTCCAGAGCTGCTCCTTCTGTTCCTGTTCTGTCAGTTAGAAGACCTCAGGTGTAAAGCTCCTCAGTCACTGTTGGAGATTCTTCTTGTTCAGAGCTTGGACCCAGACTGACATTACCTTTCCCTACAAAGCATGGTGTTTTCTAGCTTTCTTACTTCTGACGAGCGCCTCTGCTAGGTGTTCAGTATTACATACAGGCAAGACTTCGTCTGCCATATATTTTTGCAAAGGTTTGCTTTCAGCCTTCAGTAAAGTTGCTGTCTTTGGGTTGCACCTAGTAGCTGTGTTTGCTGCAGAAGGGCACGCCAGAATACTGCAATTTTTAAATTGCCTTGAAGGAACCACTTTTTAAGCATCCTACCTGGGTCATGCAGCCACATGTGCTTGTTATAACATGACTGATGGTAGCCTGTGTTCAGCAGGAGCCAGTAAACTCCTTTGGTCAGGGCAGAGCAGTGTGTGATGCCTGCTAAAGCTGGCAGTAGCAGTTTGCCAATTTCCGTCCTTCATAGTCTTTCTTTCAATTGAAATACAATATTAAATGCATTAAAAGCTGTAGAGGTGCTTGAATGATTTTGTCCTCTTCATTAAGATTAATCTCACAAATAGTCATTGCTGATGAAGTCCCAGTGATGCCTGGCAGATTAGTACATGTGGCATTACACCTGGGAGTAGGTGCTGGCGGGGTGATGCTCACAGCTTTTGGGAGCACTTTCCTCCTGCTTGGTTGCCGTGAGCTGCACAGAAGCATTAGCCAGGTGATGCAGGAGCAGTGAGCTGAGCTGGCCATGCCTCCAGCACATACAGTTACTAGTGATACCTATTACAAGCATACAGCTCACCAGCCAGTGACTGTGGTATGGCCACTTGGCTCCTGTGGACTTTGAGCTGGGGCCAGGTAGTGTTCCTGTCTGTTTCCCCTTATTCTGACAAAGGTGTGCATGGGCTGGCCTCCAGATATGCCTGGATTTTAAAGGAGGGGCTCCTTCCATGCTCAGCTACAGTTAGACTGACTATTGAATGTTGAAAGCTTTAATAGTGGAGAAGGGTGGTGGATAAACTAATGCAAATGCACATTTCTGATCATTAAAAGCTGCTTATAGTTGCTTTGCTTGGTGATATGAATTCCTGAGATCCGAGTTGTGTGTTTTGCATTGAATGTCTTGCAGTTACTGCAAAAACCTTTCATTAGTGGAGCTGAGTGGTATTCTGCTTCATGATTGCCTGGTAACTGCCGTGGGGCAATATCAGCAGAGGGAGAAGATGAGGATCTGAGTACAGATCTGCGAAGGGACTTGAGCATAGCAAGAGTCTCACGTTGAGCTCCCCCCTGTTGCCATTGGTGCACCCTGTGCGCACCCACAGCAACAGTGGTGAGGGTGAGGAGCCCTGCCAGACCTTGCTAAGCTTGAGCAGCATGCTTGGAGCGCTCGCTTCCTGCTTGTCCCAGTGGATGTGAGGGACCTGGGTCTTACCAAATCCTTGCTCTGCATTAGGCAGTGGAGGCTGCAAGCAGGTTTCCTGCCTCACAAATGTCTCTTTACCACTGGGCTTCTGGGCAAATGGTGTCTCTCCATTGAAAGAATGAGTACTTGACAATGGGAAGAAGCCATAAGTGTCTAAATAGCCCAGATAAAAATAAGCTCTTACCTTTGAAACATTTCAAAGGACTGAGCGGCCTGCCTTATCCTAGATGTATTCTTTTGACTATGCATGTAGGTCCCTATTGAGACATTTTTCAACTCTGACACCCTTCCTCATGTATTTAGCTTAGGCTAGGCGTCTGGACACTGAAAATCTAGGTAATTTAACACCAACTGTGCCAGTGTCCAAGTCCCTTTGTGGATCTGGCATCATCACCCGAGTTCCAGGATGCATATTTGTTTCTGCAGCTCGAAAGGGGCTACTAAATAAACTTCACAGAAACCAAGCCTCAGCAAAGCTGAGTGTAATTCTGCGTGTGCAGCATTCTCACAGGGCAGCTGTATTTGCTGGGGCATTGCACAACACCAGAGGCTCAGGGCTGCAGCATACAGCCCTAGCTGTCTTTTCAGTTGTGATCCTCAGTGGATCAATAGCATCTAATTCTACCTTTTCCAGCTCTCCAGGTCTTTGACCTGTGAGTCGACACAACCAGTGCGGCTCCTCAAATACCTAGTTGCCATTAATACTAACTTTGCACATTTGTGATTTGAAGAGGGGCCTTGGGACTGGGCATGTGTTCGCCTCACTTGATGGCTGGGAAGGTGCAAACTTGGGTCGAAGTGACAGCTCATTTGAAGTGGATCACAGTCACAGCATGTGGCATCCAGAAAGGCCTATCATGCTGTCCCCAGTGTTTTTTTAACCTGTGATAACAGTTCATATGGTTAGTACTGTGAAGGGCTGGCACCACAAGTCCTGGGGCTTATGTTTGCCCTGCTCTTGCTGAAATGCTTTAAAGCAGTGAAAATGGACATGGTGTGGCATCACATTCAACTGGCAGGCATGCACCTTTCTGCAGGGGTCAGCAGCAAGGTAGAACTTGCCTTGCAGGGCTGGCATAGCCAGACTGGGGTAAGAGAAGACTTTAGACTTTGTAACTGATAACCCTGTAAGGGAGCCAGTACGAGGGAGAAAGTTGGACCTGGAGATAATTCTTCAGATGTGGGTACAGCTTTTTAAAGAAAACCTGAGTTTATGAAATTAAACATTTTGGTGTCTATTCCAGAGGGATTTTTTTAGATTCCCACTCGAGAGTACCAGACCTACAGAGATGTATCTTGTAGACAGCTCAGTCTATGTAGAACAGGTGGTGTTTTCCCAACGCTATTGCCCTGTGGTAATGTTTATGATGCAATCTGAAAGGCTGTGTTTAGTGTAAACACTTTGGTTTGCTTTCAGGCTTGCTACAGAGAAAAATTAATGTTAGGATTTAGTAATTGCTGTACAGAAGCTTTCAGTAAGAGATACAGCATGTTTGGAAGGGAATGAGAATGAATATTAAACAGAGCATCATTTTAAAGCAGTGTTTCTTCCTTGTTTGTTGCAAATGTTAATCTCTTGTAGTAAATAGCACATTGATTTTTTGCTCTCTGGAGGCTCACTCTAAATCTGAACATTAAAAATAGCTTTCATCTCAAAGCAGAAGGTTTGGAAATTAGTAGACTGGCTTCTTCTCAAGGAACCAAAATAGTCATTCTAAGACTGTGTCTAGCAGAGAGCAGGGGGTATTATGGCAGGCAGAAGCAATATGATTTATTACTGGCACAGAACAAAGAGATGAACTGAGTCTAGGCTCCTAAAATAAATCAAACCTGACCTAACTGTACTGTTTTCATTCTAGCAAGAGCCAGTTGAATCATCTTTTGGGATTAATGGGTTAAATGACGTCACTTCTGACTATTTGCTGTCCTCCAGTATAAAAAATGAGGTTGACAGTACAGTGAACTTTGTAGGTAAGTACTTCTATGGTTTTCTTACATGCTAAACATACAGGTGACTTCAGAACTCTTTTGACTCTGCCAGACTCAGCTGCCATCAACATTTTGCACTTTGGAGAAGGTTGTGGTTGCAGTCAAGTTGACCCATTTTTCACTAGCCTGAGCCACACGAGGTCCTGGTTGCAGGTCAGCCCCACCATCTTGCAGAGACAGAGAGCAGCACTGTAGTGGTGTGGTGGCTTTTCCTGACATGAACCTAGTCCATAGGGTAGTCCTCAGCTATGAGAAGACTGTAGCCAATGTCATGTGGGAGTTAAGCTGTAGTGAGCTTGTGGTTTCCCATTGCTCAGAGTGAAGGTTTGTATAGGGTACTGTTTCATTTGGGAGATTAAACCTGCAGACAAGATTGAGGGATTTGATTTTTTTTTTTTAACTGGTACCTCTGTAGCAGAGTTAATTTTTAATGTCACTGAGCTAACAACAAGGATCAGTGAAGACTGCAGTTAGAAACTGGTACATTAGGAATTAGCTGTCATCACAGCATATGAATAAATGATTCTCGGTAGAATTAATTGGGCTGGTTTTTGACAGCTCTTTTTTGGTTGAGGTTGTCAGAGCAGTGAGGGCTCATAAAAATGCGACCCATATACCATTTTTACTAGAATTACATTTTTATATATGACAAACAAGTGTTTGAAAGATATGTTAGTCTTCTGCTTGTAGAGATGGCAGAAATTATGTGCAGTGACTATTTTTGATCCCCATTTCATAGGTTGCAAGGCTTTGCATAGTCATTCCCCTCAAGTACTTCTGTGGCTGAAGAGTTTGTGAGTAGTCTTCCTCTCTTTATGGCAGTTCATTTAATCATCTGTTGCTTTGTAAGAGTGTTAGAACACAATTGTCACTTCGGCTGTCACAGAGTTTTGTAACTTGAAGGGATAGCACTGTAGTGCTATTAGTGCTTCCTATTTACTGACTGACTCATTAAGAAATCTGAAACACCCTCAAGGCCACTGTGCAGTCCCAGGGAAGAAGTTTCGAACACTTTTGCTTTATTTTACAGTCTTAAAGTCAAACAGAGATCGTTTAAAAGTAGTCTTTGGAAAATACCTGGTGTTCCCCAAAACCCACTAACATCATACAGTCATTATGCTGCAGACACCTCGGTTTTCTACAGTACAGTGAATCCCAAACTCCTGTATGATTTTATGATGAGATGAATGGATGTTGCACCTTAGAAGATCACAGCAACAGTTTACAGGGCAGGACTCATAGTAGCAACTTCAACATCTAAGAGGTCTGTTGTGGAAACCAAGCAAGAGATTCAGAATAGCGGAACTGAATTTGCATCTTGAGGGCATTGTTTTTTCTCTGGACTCAGAGAGTCCAGTTTCAGTTGCAGGATAGCAAGGCTTGAGTGGGTAACTGGCATCCACTGTTGTTTAATGGCTTATGAAGTGTGCTGCTTATGCAGGCTGGAGAGAGAAGTCCTTATTTAGGATTGCAATTGGGATTTTAATGTAAATAGGGGGAAAAAGGTAAAATAGATCTGTTCTGCAGAAAGGAGGGAAGACAGCTGGATGGGAGGAGAGGCAAACGGCACCTGTAGTGTTTCTGACATATGTGCAGCTTATGGGAAGTTGCGGCATATTGCCCAAGTGAGCAGTAATTTTCGCTGTGCAAGTTATCTCTTGGGGTGGGTAAGAATTCGTCAGGTATTGAGGAGAAAGATAAAGCAGTGCAGATGGCTTGGTCATACCCTGATAGAGTTGCACAATATTGGTTTCACCCAGATAAAAATTCACTCTATGTGTGCATGCTCTTGCCCCTGCACCCCACTCAGTAAAAGACTGATTGTTTCAGAACTAGGAAAGGTGAAATGGCTTTGAAATAAAACAAGTGGAACAAAATAGCAGTAACTGCAGTGATTCAACTTTAAAAAAAAGCAACCAACCAACAACTCTCCAGTATTTATGTGATTTTCTTTATGCTGGAATTGTACCATAAAATACATACCTAGGTTTGGGGGATTTTCTGGTGGTTACCTGGCAGTTCACAAAGTAAAATGATAGGCAGCTTTTCTCTGGGAGAAAAACCTGTCACTTTTGAAAAGTTGTGTTCTAGCCTTGTCAAAAGCTAGAAGGCAGGAACGATTGTGTGTATATACACGTGCATTCATGTATATGTAGCTTAGTTCATCCAGGAGCACATGCTACCTTTTGACTTTTTAAAAATTAATAATTAAAGTACTTGGATTACTTAACAGAAGAATTTCAAGATGCACTGGGTTTCATTGCCTACGTTTTTTCCAGTCATGGGTTTAGAGAAAAATATACTGTCTGAATTTTGAACAACACACCAGGTTTATACAGATTTTGTCTGTATGAAGATTGCTCTTTTTGAAGCTTTATGCTGCAGTGAAAAAATACCTATAGTTCTTCCCTTTCTCTTGGACAACTGTGCATTCAGGTTCGCCATCCTCTGAGATGGCTCCATCACCATGCGCTCTTCTGACCTAATAGCGACTTTCTGCTCTGTGCTGGGTTAATGCAGTTGTCATGTGTTCATATTGCTGGGGCTAACAGGGGAGTTGTACAAGACAGAGGAAATAGTCTAAAGCAGCTCCAGAGAAGTGAGATTCTGGATTTCGCTACTCTTTTACTCAGTAGCTTCTTGGTACCTTGGATTATTCCCGTTTTGGAAAGGTGTTGTGTACCACAATTAATGTCTGCAAAGCACTTCAGGGCACTTCCAAAGCATCCATGGTGCCTTCACTTTGTAGAAATTACTTATGTTCCTTTGGTATTAAATAGCAGGTACCTGGGGGAATAAGAAAACCCTCTCTTAATAACTAACCAGACTAGCTTTCTGTCACAGACCATGGGGATTGCAGACTACAGGTACAACTGTCTTTCCACATACTATCAGTGGTAGTGCAAGGATGAGTGAAAATAATCTAATTGGAGGAGAAAATTTTCAGAGATCCATGTCATGTATAAATCAGAGTCATGTTTTAGATGACCACAAGGCCAGCTTTTGCATGCCAGTTCTGGTCTTGTGGTGCCTAATTTACATGAAAGCAGCATCCAGAGGCCATGGGATGTTGGCAGCTTGCTTGTTGAGGATGCTTTCCTGGATCAGGAGAGATTGCTGTGGTCCATATGTTGTGGTGAGACCACATTTACGGGTGGAGGAGGAGTGTGGCTGTGGTCTTCCTTGCAAAAGCTTTTGGATAGCTGGCATGCAAAGGAGGGCTCAAGGGTGTTATGTGTGAGAGCCATGGGGAGCTGGACATTTTCAGTCATCACAAGTCAGGAAACAGAGGTCTCTGAAGGTGATAGAAACTAAGTCAGTCACATGAGTTTTCTTTAAAAGTGCCATTGAAAGCAGGTGATGGGCATGGAAGAGAGTGCTGAGGCAAAATTGAACTCACATACCAAGTGTTCTCCAAGGACAGACTCTTAGAGATCCAGCAGGATTGAGGTCTGATGAGTAATCAATTTTTATTTCTAACCCTGAGTTGTAGGACAGCCGCACCTTGATGGCAGCAGTGAGGAGCAGGTGATAGTTGCCAATCCTCCTGATGTCTGCCAGGTAGTAGAAGTGACAACAGAAAGTGATGAACAGCCCCTCAGCATGAGCCAGCTGTACCCCCTACAGATCTCCCCTGTCTCCTCCTATGCAGGTAAGCATCCTATCATTTCTTTACACTCTTTTTTTGTCTGGAAGACGCTGAGTGAAAGGAGGCTCTGCCAGGGTAGAAATATCTATTCATCTAGCTTCTGCATTTTTAATGCAACCCAGAAACTCAACAGTCCTCATTCCACCTGGGGAAACAGCTCTGAACATCTGAGGTGGGAAATGTAAGCTGCAGATTTTAGCCTGTGACTAATGGAAAAAGAACCTTTTTAGATGTAATGCAAAGAGTTCTTGTCTTTTATTAGAGGGAAGTTTTAAGTGGTACAAATTATGTGTCTCAGATACAGTGTGTTTCCTTTGCCCCTGACTTACTAAGGGTTAAAGGTCTTCTCTGCCTTTCCTCTGCCTGTTTGTTTCCTCTGTGCCTAGCATAGTGGACACAGAGTGCTGAGGGCTGCACTAATGATGTATAATGAAGCCGTGGAGCTGTGGGCCCTGGGGGAGTAGATCTGTCTTGTTACAAGTAGTCTGCAGGCTAGAACAGCCATGTAGTGGCTGATAACAAGTGGTCCTGTGAGCAGCAGAGCTGTGGACATCTGGCTTCCAACGTCTGCCTCGCTTCTGGGTTCACTGATATATAAAAAGGAGTGAGATAACAAGCTTTCCCCTTGCATTGCTCCCAGTCACGAGGTGCTAATGGTTTCTCTTTTTTGTCCAGGGCCCCTTATTTTCACTAAACTGGTAGGAAGTTCAGAGTCTTTGCACTCATTTATCCCTTATCCAAGTCCGACAGTATGTTCAGAAGTTGTTAGGGCAGAACACACATAAATGCACATGTGGGCGTGCTATATAGAGTCCCTGCAATCATATAAGCCTTATTTCTGTAGGAAGCAGGACAAAGCCACATTTGAAAGTACACGTTGTTTCAGATCCAACTTGTCCTTCCTTTAACGTGTTGCTAACTTGCAAGCCTCAGGAGACAGGGTAGAAATACAAACGTCATATTTTTAGGCAAACTTAAGTATTAATTGTTCCCCGAGCAATTTACTATTTTACACATGGTTTTACCTTTGACTCATTAGGCTGAAATTACTTCCAGATACATTTTATAAATTACATATTTGGTAATTTTTTCTTTGGGTCCGGGTGAATAATATTATGTTCTTTTGAATAGCCTCCAATGTTAGTCTCACACATGTTAATAAACCATTATGCTTCCCAATGTGTTTAGTCTGTAATGGCCAAAGCATTTAGAAGAGTTTTGCAAAGTGTAAGGCAGGGAATGAGGGTGCTTTAACTTATTAGCAGCTGGGAGAGAGGGTCTTGTGGAAGCCATGGTGTTTGTGTGGGCTGGGATGATAGAGAAGTGTGGTCTGGTGACAGGAGAACCACCCTGAAATGAGCAGGTGATGAGCTACCTCTCCTAAAGTAAATGCAGCAAGCCTGCATAAGGAAAATGAGACATGGCTGGAGTACTTCTGCTATCCTCTTATGTTGTTTTAGTATCCTGGTGAACTTCAGCTAGTCTAACTTATACCAGGACCTGCTAGCCCGTAACTCAGCTAACACTGAGATGATTTCAAGCCACTGACATGCTTCTGAATGCATCTCAAGGCAGTTCTTGTTGATCCTGGTTACTCTAGCTAGAGGCCAGTAAGAAGTGGAGTACTGCAAGGGTCAGTCCTTGGGCAAGTCCTGTTTCATGTATCAATGAGCAGAAGAGGTATTGGTGTACACACTTGTGAAGGTTACAGGTGATACCAAAGAGGGGACAACAGTCAATATGCTTGAGGGCAGGGCCACCATCAGAGACCTGGAGAAACTGCAGGAACAGGCCAGCAGAAACCTTACCAAATTCAGCAAGAACAGGTGCCAAGTCCTGTGCCTGGGAGAGAAGAGACGCTTGCAGCAGTAGAGGCTGCGGCTGATGGGATGGAGAGCAGGTCTGCACAAGGTGGATGGGAAGTGGGCTGAATGTGAGACAGCAGAGCACCATAGCCACAGGGAAGGCTACCAACTTTCAGGAGCATAGCCAGGAAAGTGATTAGCCCCCTCTGTTCAGCAGTAGTTACGTTACTTTTGGGTTGGGTCCAGTCTTGAACCTCCCAGTCCAAGAAAGATACAAACAAAGGGGAGCAAGTGCAGAGAAGGGCTACCAGATGATAAAGGGCTGGAACACTCTGTGAGGAGATACTGAGGGACTGAGGCTTGTTCAGCCTGGAGAAGAGATGGTTTTGAAGACCTCATAGCAGCCTGCCCCTACTTTCAGGGATGTTATCAAGAAGGTAGAGTCAGGCTCTTCACAGTGGTGTGTGGTAGGACGATGAGGAATAGCAGGAATAAACAAGCAAAAGAACTTGGTCCAGCTGGATACAAGAAAAAAATGTCACTTTTTTCAGCACAAGGACTGACAGGCAGTGGAGCAGGATGCCCAGGGAGGCTGTGCTGCTTCCACCCTTAGCGGTTTTGAAGACCTGATTGGATGAGGTTACAAATAACCCAATCCTGTCCTATAGCTGGCCCTGTTTTGAGCAACAGGTTGAGCTATAGACTTCCTGAGCTCCCTTCCAGCCCAAATCATTATATGAGCCTTTATTTGTGAAGCATGCATTTGTCCTTGAAGCATGAAAGAGGACAGGGGTCTATGGTTTCTTAGAACCCTGAAACTTAGAGGACATTGTGTGACTATTTCTGGCTTTGTCTTGTTCCACACAAACCCTTGTGATTACAACAGGAGGCTCATGGTTTTGCTGGGTTGAGCTGCCTGCTCTGTCAGGTGCTACCACTGAATGGCAGGAAAGAGTATGACCATAGCAGCTGTGCAGGAACAGTTAGTTTAGCTCTTCTGAAATGACAATAACAAAAAGTAGTCTGAGGTTTCAGCTGTCCTACATAAATCTGTTTTATTTCAAAACCACTTCTAGCTCCTCTCTGAGGTTACTCAGGCAAATGATGTGAAGTGGCCCTTGTAGGTTTTCTCATATTTCCACTGACGTCTATGAAGGCCATTTTTTTAGTACCAAGGCTGTTGTCAGCCTCCTCTTGTGTTTGACACTGATTCAAATAATCTTCGTGATTGAAATAACCTAACTTTCCATGCCTGGGTGATTAGCTTCCCTGGCTTTGCTAACTGTAGTGCTATCTCTTGCTCAGCATTTTGTTATGTATAAACACCAAGCATAGATTCCTTTTCAGCTGCATCACTCCTTTTTTGTTGCCACATGTTTCTTCTTGTCAAGGAATATCTTTTTTTTGTCTCTAAGTGGATTCCTCCTATTGATTCTGTCTCCAAGGCAATTTTTTCTTTACATGGATTCATTTCTGCCTCTCCTCTCCCCAGTATAGCTTACTTAGCCAGATTAATCACATTGGCATATCTTTCTTTACCTGAGCCAGTGAGTGAGAAGCCCTGTAGAGTGTTAACTTCACAGGACTTCACAGTTAGATTCAACATTTCAGACTGCTCTGCATGCTGTGGCGAAGACTCTGGCATAGGGGAGATACTGGCTTTGGAAGTCATAGTCTGGAGCAGCTGAGCTGCTTGCTTCCTCACCTCGGAAGGACTGGGTGCAGTTTAGACCCTGAGATCTGACTATTGGTTTACAGTCCTCTGTATAAACCTAATGCTTAGCCTGAGCGAAGGGCAAGCACTGCCACTATCTCTGAAGATGTGCAGGGACACAATCCATGAGACACAGTCTGTGCACCCCTAGCACTTCTGTCCAGTGCAGAGCATCAGGATGCTCTTTGAAAGGGCAGGATCATGGTTTATGGTCACAGGGGTGCAGGGGCTGTGCAAAGCAGTCTGCATGGGCTAAAATGTGTAATGCAGAATGGAAAGTGGAAAATGGGACTTGAGAGCTTCATTGCCTGCTACAGTTACTCATCACATCATTCCATCAACCTTGTAAGTTCTGTGTTCCTTTTGGCTTAAGGTATGGGTGAGCCCTCTCTGTTCAGCCCTGGTGTGGCTTTTTCAGATGCTCTTGATAGCCTGATACACACCTAGGAAACAGGACACATGGGTTCAGAACCCCACAAGCTGAAGGGGACCTGTGGTCCAAGCCTTCACTTTCCTGAGTGAGGGTCTGGGCACTGAGCAGCTGTGCTGAAGGCAGCAGCCATTGCTGCAAACTGGTTCTGAAAAGAGGGGTTTGTGCCCTGTCTCAGGAACCTGACCCTCAGGCACTGGGAGACCTGTGTTCAGACACACATGGGCTTGAAAATACAGTCAGGATTCCTGGATTTCAGGCTCTTCTGCAAGTGGGGGATACAGCAGCAGGAGAATGGCTATCCTGCTGGAGCTGTGCTCCTGTGTTTGTGCTCTGGTTGAAGTGAGGACAGTGAAGGAGGCCTTGTACAGCGAAGGGAGGTGATGGGGCTGGAGAAAGCAGCATTCCTTCTTGCTTGAGTGGTCGGTGAAGGGTTGAGAAATAAGCTGGGGGGGTACGGGGGGAACGACAGGAGTGGGTGACAGAAGCGAAATGAGAGCAAAGTATAACAGTAATGAAACACCAGAAGTCATAACAAGCTCTTGAGGCAACAGGCTGAGATAACAGTTCATGAAACAAAAACATACTTATCTCCTCTGGGGTGGAGTTGTTGCTGGTTTTGCAGGGAGATAAAATAAGGATTTGGACAGAACTTTGCTCTTTGCCAGGCCTGAAGCTGCCAAGAGAGGAAGAGGGGGCATCCCTGCTTGCCAGAGAATGCACAAATCTACTTCATCCCTCTCCATTGCTGTCTTGTCCAGGGTATAGCCATGCTAACTGTGATAAAACCATGTAAATTTACCCCAGTTGTTCAATGCAGCTGTGCTGTCTAGCCCTTGCATCACTATTACTGCAGCAGGGTGTCCATGCTTCTCTGTTTTTTTCTGGTTGGTTGACTTGACCCTGCTTGCTTCTACTTGCTGGAAATAGATCAGATATCTTGAGCTGGGTTTTGCTACTGTAGATAGAATAGTGCAAGTTTCATTTTTGGTTTTATTTTGTTTGATAGAAAGCGAAACGACGGACAGCGTTCCAAGTGATGAAGAAAGTGCAGAGGTAAGAATTTTCTGGGATTTTAGCGTCTTGGAGCAAGGTCTCAAGAACAGTGTCCTGAGATGTTCTTCCCCCTCGTAATACCTGGGGAAGAAAAACAAGCCAGGAAGGTTCAAGAGAGACAGACATTTTGATGATTGTCACAGAATGAATCTATACAAGTTTTTTCCTCCTCATCTGTCCAAACTACAAGGAGATTAATTTGTATCATAAGATGTTCTGGCAAGCCATCCACAGTCCCAGCTAGTTTGTTAATATGATGCCCTGACATTGCTGGGTAATGAGTATTTCGTCTTGGTTGAAACCATGCTCACGTTGTTTTCCTTAAGTGGCTCTGGACTCTTAACAGTTGGAGGAAATGCTTACACATATAATAGAAATGCAACTTGAATGTTTGAGGTATGTGAGGCAAAAAACATTCCTGAACACTCATTTGGGTATTGCTGGGTGAAAGGAATCAGTGGGACAAGATCCTTTGCAACACCAGAACTTGCCTTTTTCTTCTGGGGCTGCCATCCAAGTGACCAGGCCTGGTGATTTCCATGAGTACTTAGGTGCCACGAGCTCCCTGAGGGCACTTAGAAGCCCTGTGCTGCAATGCATTTTTTGCAGGACTCTTGCAGATCTCTCTCTGCTGTGCCCCCAGAAAGCCCCTGAATTCTTGGAGAAGTGCAGGTTGTGTGCAGCTGTCTAACAGTGCAGCTAGCCTTCTTGCTTTGTCTCTTGTGCCTTGGTTAGGGTAAAGACCATATGTAGACTGCCAGTAATGACTCCCCAAACCTCATTTGGCAGAACATGCCATTGTGGCATATGTGATGGGGAAAGGACTGAATGTACATCTTTCCTCGGTGGCCCTCACCCTGTGATAGGGGAGACACCATCAAGTGACAGTGATTTTCCTGGCAGTTTCACCAAACTGTGTTGACAGTTTGGGTGGTGCTGCTTGAGAGGTCTTGGTTTTCTGTTGCCTGCCTATTGGCAAGGGCATGCTGCCTCTGGTAATGAAGGAGACACTTTTGTTTGGAGTGTTTGGTCATCCGTGTCTATTTTTGTGTCCAGCATACTGGGAGTAAGGCCTTTATTTTCCATTAGAAGAGTGGGCAGAACCTCTTGAGTGGTGGTGAGCCACCAGGGTTTAAGCACACTTCAGAAGGGGAAGTGGCTGAGAGCAAAGACATTGAAAGCCAGTGGCCAGAGGCCCTTTTAGGACTTATGCTTTTAGAGATGGGGTAATTCCTGTGCAATTTGTGTTTCTGTCTTCATCTTGTTACTCAGAGCACTTCTAAAAGTTGCATTTGCTCATACAGTCTTCCCTCCTATTTCCCCCACTTTTCTAGGGACGACTTCATTGGCAGAAGAGAAACATTGAAGGCAAACAGTATCTCAGCAATCTGGGAATGAGGAACACTTCTCATATGCTTCCTAGCATGGCAACTTTTGTAGCCAACAAGCCAGACCTCCAAGTCACCATCAAAGAAGAAAGCTGCCCACTGCCTTACAACAGCTCCTGGCCCCCTTTCCCAGACATCCCTCTGCAACAAGTAGTGTCCCCAGCCTCCACGAGCAGCAGCCGGCCAGACCATGAGACACGGGCCAGCGTCATCAAGAAAACATCAGACATCACCCAGTCGAGAGTCAAGAGCTGCTAAGCCTTTGACAGTGTGATTTTATAGCTTTCTTTTGTTTGGTTTTGTATTTTACATTTCTCTAGGAGAGGTTCATCCCTTGACACACACAAGACAAATCTAAGGTAAAGCCTTGGCAATATAAAACATTGCTGTGTCCGACTCCGCTTGCCGGAGTGTTTTTAACTCAGGACTCCAGCCGTCAGTATGTACACCTGAACCCAGGTGGATTTCCAAGGTTGCTACGTAGGAAAACAACCCCAGAACTTTGGCCCACTCGCAGGTTCCAGTGTTTCATAAGAGGACCAACCAACCACAAGGGAAGTGGTGCTGCTGCGCTTCTTGCTGTCAAGGCTGTGATGGAACTGAAAGCCTCGGAATGGAAGAGAAAATGTGAACTAGCTGGAATATTTTTAAATAAAGAAAAATCTATTGTGAATATTGTACATAGTGCAGTACTAGCAACGTTGCAGTCTGCTTCTGCACCTTATTAAGAAAGCACTTACAAAAGGCCTTTTATTACCTTGCTCTACTTAATGGCACATTGAAGGTCCCTTCCCACCTGTATTCTTTTCCAAGGCTATTCTTGCTAAAGCGTCTTTAAAGAATAGAGGAAAGGAAAGGAAGTTAAAACTTCCCATGTGGATTTCATATGTTTTAAGACTGCTTTTACCATGTTTGTTTCTAATCTGCTATGCTTGAATGCTGCGTGGTACAATAGGAAAAAAAAAAAGAAACCTATTACAGAGATATTATGCAAATTCCCAGATTTAAAAAAAGAAGAAAAATAATTCTAACCAGAGCAAGCTTTTTTATTTTTTATACAGGGGAATATTTTATTCAAAGTAAAATTCTAAAGTGAATATAATTTTTTTTAATCTTTTCTACAGCAAATTTATAATTTTCAGATTCAATCCTTGGTTATCAGCAGTTATTACATCCTTGTGGCACATTTTTTTTTGTTTTTAATTTTGTAAAGGTGAAATAGCTTTTATGAGCTCATGTAGCAATCAGATTATCCTGTGGATTGATAATAAATATGGTATATAGTTAAATTTTTAATAATCCTCTTGTTGGTCTCTTTTAATCTTTCAGCAGCCCCAGATGGCATGGGGTTGACAGGGACGTGAGACCCTGTTGGAGTGAGCAATAGTGTGAGCTGCCTTTACAACTTCTGGAGTACCCATCTAACAGGGTGGGAAGTGCTGTGCTCCAGGCAGCTCAAGGCAGAAAGAGGAACTAGAGGTTAAAGGTGGTGTACTCAAGTTTGGCTTCATGTGCAGAGGCTGGGAGTTAGGGTGCCTCTTCTGCTGTTATTCCATGGTTGGGCTTTGAGCATGTCACCTCATGGAAGCAATCTTGTGAAAGTCCATCACCCACCCAACACAGAGGCTCAGCTGTGCTTGCCCCATTCCTCATAGATCTCTGTTTAGGTTGCTTACAGTTTCCTTGTCCAGAAAAATATCTTTTTGCAGAGTTTCAAACAGTAACTCCTTATTAGTGGAATGAATCAGAAGTCAGATAAACATTCCCTAAGGCTTTTCACATCTACAGTGTGATGACAGATTCTGATTCCTCTGGGTCATTGGGGGAAACTGTTGAGTATTTAATTGAGTGTGCAGTGGCTTGCAGGGTTGATGGTGGAGGTGGTCAGGCTGTGCCATGGACTCTGAAGTGCTGTACACTTCGGGATATCCCTGGCACAGCTGGCTATTGAAAATGGAAAAAAAAAACAGATTTTGCTGTGTTCTTAACCTGGTGCCAGGATTCTAAATTTCATCACAAGTCTGTGTGAAACTTGCAGTTTAGTCTTGCCAGCCCACAGCAGCCTGGTGATAGGCTTTGGTTAGGGCTGGGAGAAAGAGGAAGCCACAAGCAGTGTTCGAACTGAGGCTGAAAAGCAGTACTGGTTGCAGCCATGGTATGTAAACTTTCTGGTCTCTGTCCCTTTCATTTGGTTGTGTGCTTACCCTTCCAGTGGCCACAGGGTTTGGTCTTCCTCTAGGAGCTCGTGCCTGTGTGTATGTGCAGGGTTATTGCAGTGAGTCTCCAGCATCCCTAGTCCTTCACCAGCAGGGTCATGAGGCTCATGGCCAGCTGCTGTGTCTTGTTTTGGGGGCTCACTTGGGTTGATTTTTGTATTTTCTGGATATGGTTTGCTTTGGGTTTGGAAGTTTTTCCATACAACCCCAATAAGATCAGCATCTCTTATTCCCTTGTAAGATGACTGGCCCTTGTTTGTTAGGGTGGGACCTCACAGGGTCACAGGCAAGCCAGGGGAGGAAGGAACACCTTGGGGCATGTTGAGTCCAACCTTCTGTTGAAATCAGAATCTTGGACTAGATTGTTCAAACCAAGTCTTGTATATTTCAAGCAAGGCTTCATGAATCCCTTTAATCCAGCCTTACCTCGTGTAGTGAGTTCTCTGCCCTGCAGCTGGCCGTCGGGGTACTGCTGTGGTTAGGGCTGGGAGCTGCAGGTGGAGTATGGATGGAATGGGGCTGTCTGGAGAGACCTGGGGCCTGCAGAAGAGTCATCTGATGAACTTTTGTTGGGAGAAAGGCAGGCTTGGGGTAGGTAGAAGGGAGAGCCCAGAGCTGCGGTTGTGCAGGGGCAGCCAAATTCAACAGAGGGCTGATGCTGAAACCCTCCTCTTGGGTTTGTTTTTGGAAAGGAAAAGCTGCAGCCTGGGTCTGATCATAGGTTGGGTGTCAGGGCTGAGGGAAAGAGAAGGCTCAGTCACGTGGGGCTGGAAAGCATCATGCAATGTAAACCAAGCACTGACACATCTTCTCTGAATATTTAGTCTGTGGACAGAGGGAGACTTCTGCCTCTGGCACAGCCTGGATTTAGTGCTGAGAGTTATGGCCAAGACAAAGCTCAGAGGTAGGGTTGTGTGGGGCCTGGAAAGCATCTTCCCAAATAAACAGAGCTGACTCAAGCTTTTGCTTTGCTGTGAGGAAGGCTGATGTTTACATCTGCAATGGCCTGCTCTCTCCTCACTGTTCAAATTGGTGGTGTTAAATGTTGGCACAACTCCTCCCTGACCTCAGTACTGTCTGTCCATCTGAGAGAGGGAGCTTATTTGCCCTTTATGGTGAAACACTTCGACTTTCTGAGTTCCACAGGCTCGCTTTGGTGCCTACATGGAGCTTGGCCTCCTACAGGGCTGCCAAAGAGGAGTGAGGTCTGAGCTGCCTTTTCTGTGTGTTCTGTGTAACTTTGGGTGCCTTCAGACAGCCCAGCTGGTTACTGGGGTAAGGAGACGATTGCCCAAAGGCTGCCAAATGATTCTAGGTATATAAATGCATGTCTGCAATGTCAACTGTCACTTGCCAGGAGAAGGATTTGCCATTCTTAGCATCAGCCATCTGAAACTTAGAAGTAGTCATCAGGGAGAGGCAGGCATTTTCTGTTTAACCCATGCATTAACCTTTACATAGTTAAAGTGAGTTCTGTGGTACTGGTGGCTGGGTAACTTGGCTTGCCCTCCCCTTAGTCACAATAACCCCCACCCTGCACAACAAGACACACACAGACATACCTCTGGGAATGGCATGCAGACTTGGTAAATTCCCCTCTTCCCAAGGCGTATGTGTTTGAAGCTCTTCCAAGAAGTACGCAAGCACAGGAGTTACAGAGAAGAGTATCTACCACACAAAGCTGGTGACACTGCTGCAACTTGCTCAGATCAAAAGCAGTTGGTGAGCCACAGGGTGATGTAAATGCAAAGCAGGATTTCTTCAGGCTGGGATGTCAGACGTTCATTCTGAAATGCAATGTTTGATTACATTTACTTGCAAAACTATGCAGTCATAAAATTCAGTCTTGGCCCAACTGCCGATGTGGTTCTGGAATGCTGCAAACCGGGTGCCTGTCCAGGAGCACTATGAGTACTCTCATAGTCAATCTTGCTGCGTATCTCTGTGATGTGGTCAGCAGGTGAGCCTGCAGAAGTTCCCTGGGCAAGGTAATGCTCTCCTCAGCATACACAGGGCTTGTGGCCAGGGTGCTGGCCGTGGTCTGACAGCTCAAGCAGGCCCCTTCGGGGGAGCTTGGCTAGCAAGGTACCATGATACTGAGGTCTCTGGTAAAATCTGATCCACTCAAAAGACCTGTCTGAAGGGCACAGGTGGGATAAAAGTCATCTGCAGTGCAGCAGAAATGGGGAAGATGGATTTGCTTGGGATCTGGGCTGTGTTCAGAGGTGTTTCCTGCAGTGGGGGATATTGTTGCAGCCACCCTGTTGGTTAGGACACTCACAGCCTTCCTCTTTCCAACCACCTCGTCTCGTTATGAACGTCCTATTGAAGGGTTAACCTACACAGCAGCCTCTCCTCATTGAGGGCCTGGTGAGAGCCGCCTTTTCTATCCAGGCACATGTTTTCTCAGACCTTGAGGAACTTTTCACCAGTAGGACACATCCTGCTGCAGAGCTGTTGAACATTAGGGTCAGCGGGACCTCTGGGGGTCACCTGGTCCAACCCCTGCTCCGCGGCTTCAAAGGGAGGTCAGGCTGCCTGGAGCCTTGCTTGGTCAGGTTTGCAGAATCCCCACAGATGGAGACTGCTGCCTCTCTGGGCCCATGCTTGGTGGTTTCACAGTGTGAGTGGGGTGGGGAGCATGGGCTGATGGGGTTCCACATGAGAGCGTGTGTCTCAGATCCCTGGGAAATCAGAGGTTTGGTGGTCCAATCAGAGGAGGGCCACGAGGATGATCAGGGACTGGAGCACCTCCCATATGAAGACAGGCTGAGAAAGTTGGGGCTGTTCAGCCTGGAGAAGAGAAGGCTGTGTGGAGACCTCATAGCAGCCTTCCAGTATCTGAAGGGGGCCTACAGGGATGCTGGGGAGGGACTGTTCATTAGGGACTGTAGTGATAGGACAAGGGGTAATGGGTTGAAACTTAAACAGCAGAGGTTTAGATTGGATATAAGGAAGAAATTCTTTACTGTGAGGGTGGTGAGGTACTGGAATGGGTTGCCCAGGGAGGCTGTGAGTGCTCCATCCCTGGCAGTGTTCAAGACCAGGTTGGATGAAGCCTTGGGTGATATGGTTTAGTGTGAGGTGTCCCTGCCCATGGCAGGGGGGTTGGAACTAGATGATATTGAGGTCCTTTCCAATCCTAACTATTCTATGATTCTATGATTCCATGGTCCATGCAGCTCCAGGTCCCCATGGTATCAGGTGGGGACCTGGCTGCATGACATACTGCAGCCACAGAGAGAGCTGCTTTGAGGTCAGAAGTGAGGAGTGGTGGTATGCAGCGAAAAGGGGATGATGGAGCACAGACTCCTCCTGTATATTCACATTTACCACAAGGGGAATCACCCCCCTTTTATCATGGGTGCCTTTGCCCTCAGCTGTTGCTGACATCCATTGCCTGGGCTCGTGTTCCTTGTGGTTTTCAAAGCTGACTGGAGGCAGCCTACCCTTGCTTGGAGAAGAAGTGAGAACTAAGAAGAATATTTCTGCAGCACCTGAGGGGAAAAAAGAGGTCAGGTACAGGGTCTTGGGGATTCAAAAGGTGCAAGTCTGACATGCCATGCCATGCTCTTCTGCTCCTATCCCACACAGGAGTCTACTGAATGGATGATGTCTCAAGATGGATGGTGTTTCCATAGTGGGAATATGTACGTCTGCATGTAGGAGATGAATTTACAAGCAAAGCAGTGGAGGGAAGATGGGTTAGAGGGGCTGTTTGGAGGGGCTCTGTTCCATTGCCCAGGGAAGCTAAGCCCAGGCATATCTGCAGGAGAGTTTAAAAATGGCACATAAACAATTTTTTCCTGTGTTTGGAAGCTGCTGGAGGAGTCCTGCGAAGGCAGGATCATCCCTCTGTAACACAACTGGAATAACGGAAAAAGTGAGGGAGAACAGGAGAAAAAAAAAAAGAAATAATGGCTGCAAGCATAAATGTATCCAGGTGTGCTTATGAGTCACATAGTGTTACATCCCAGCTTCCTGCTGGTGTCTGGGGCTGCTACTCCTGATGTCCTCCTGGAGCACAGCAAGATCCTCACACACAAAGACACTCAAATCCCATTCAGAATTATGATGGGTGACAATAGTTTCCCTAGGCCCAGGCCCTTACTTTTTTCCCTTCCCAGCTAGTATGAGTGGTCTCATCTCCTGCTTGTGTGTAACCATCCAGCCGTCCTCCTCCCTCCCTCTCCTCCATGCATCAACACTGGTACAGGCACTGAGGCTTGGTTGACATCCTGATGCACTTGCACTTTTGTTGGAAGTACCTGGGAGACAGTACTTGTATGACACCTGCGTGTCTTTTTGATACAGGACTGCTAAATACATTTCACTTTGCACTTGGGTAAATAGGAGAAGGATGCATCTGTAGGAAGTGTGAAATGCCTGTCCACATTTCGGGTTTCCTCAAGGATTCTTGGAGGTTTGCTGTAGGGCTCCTGCCTGGACCAACAGAAACCAGCTTTGCCTTTAAATCATGTCCCTGTCACCCAAGATATGCCTCTTTTCTATCTCTCCCACCCTACTTGCAGCTGGGGCTTTCCCAAAGAGGTTGAACAGGCATTACCACATGCCCTTGCTCCAGCCTCTCCCTCCACGTCACTTAGCATGGAAACTATGAGGTGGCCACACATGGGCTGTGCAGTGGTGGCCTTGGAAGAGTGAGCATGAGGGTTAGGGGCTGGGACCCCTGGCTCGCATCCTCAGATGCCTGGAGAAAGCACTCCCTGCCCCCTTCCAGCAGCATCCCAGCTGGTGATGCAGGTGCCAGGCTGGGTTAGCTCCATCCCTGCTGCCTCATGCTAGTTGGTTTTGTGTCAGTCTGCTAACTGCTGTTGCTGATTGGGTTTCACAAGGAGGAGCCAGAGCAGGGGCCGATGCTGCAGCAGAAGAACCAGCCCAGTGACTTTTTCTGTGGGCAGTGGGAGGAGGGTTTCCTCCTCTGTGCTCAGAGCAGCAGGTGCAGGGGTTTTCTGTCAACAATGCTGAAAACGCTGCTGGGGAGGAAGGAAACCATGGGGGCCAATGGGGACTGCTGCCATAGACAGCACTTTGTCCAGGATCCCAGGCTTCCTGAAGTGGTGAAGTTGCAGTCAGGCTTGGGATGCATGAAATTTATTAACTGGACATCACAGCTCCTTGGATGAGGTTTTCGCTGTGTGTGGCTGCTCTTAATGCATCACCCTATCCGAGTTCAGCATGTTATTTTTGATCAGTAGCTGATGATAGGTGGCTCCTTCAGGCCAGTTCTGCTCTCAGTTACATGCCTGTAGACTAAATAATTCACCAGCAGCTGAAAGGTGTGCTGCCGAGCTTCCTGCCGCTGCAGCCCCAGCACTGCCTGGCCTCCTCAGAGCATCTATGTTCAGAGCTGGCTTTGTACCGACATCAGGAGGTGAAACATCACTGGAAATGGGTTCTTATTTTCTACAGACTAAAGCTGGTAGGGAGATGGTGGAGAGATACCAGAGTTACTGTTTTAATTTTGTAAGGAAAATAACTAGCAGCATTGCCTTCATTCCCTTTACTCATTTGATACAAGATTTCCCAGCTGATCAGTACAACTCATCCTACCATTTAAACTCAGCACCTTTGCATATGTTTTTCCAGATTGTTCCTTAGGAGAACTTTTAGGGTGCCCGAACGCAGGCAGCAGGCTGGGGGCTTGGGGTGCTGTGTTATTAACCCCTCACAGCTCCTGCCCTGAGATGTGGGGGAGCAGCAGGAAACAGGGTGGGTGCTGAGGACGTTTGCAGTAGCAGTTGCTTTTGCATGTGCCTGTTCAAAGATGCTATCTCTCCCAGCCAGTGCTGTCAGGTTTCAGTTTTCAGTTGTATTTTTACTCTCAGGCAAATTTGTTTTTAATTTTTTCCTTTTTTTTTTTCAAAGAACAGAACCCCCTGAGTGCTGCCTGACTCACTGTGACATTTTAAAGGCAATTTTTTGTTCATATTACATGTGACAAGGCGCAGGTCTGATGGGTGCAGCAGCCAGGATACTTTTCTGAATGCAGTTCTCTTGAGAGCAAGAAAATATGGACATGTAAATAGGGGTGCAGGTTTGTTATGGGTTTTAATATCCATGCAGCTGATGTATACTGAAACCTGTTCTATGCCTGTGGTGGTGGGGTCAGTCTCATAGCCCGGGCAGGCTGTGCTGAGCTCACAGGTGGTAGCCACATTCAGTTTTGGCTTCCTGGGTGTTATGGAGCTGCTGCACCCTGGCCCTGGCTCCTCCTGCTTTGTTTTTGTGTTCTATTTCTTGCTTTCTGTGGCTGGGTTTTAACTGTTTCACAAGGTGCACAGTGTGAATCCAGCAGCTGAAGCCCACTTCATACCCCTTTAGGTCTGGTCCTTCTCTATCCCTCCTCACTAGTCGGCTTCCCTTGCATGCTCCTCCATTAGTTTGCATTGCCCCACCAACCTCTGCCACCCCAGCTCCCAGTTTTCTCCATCCAGTAAATGAAAGAGGAGTTTTATGGCTTGGTGCTTTCACCTTCTCATAAGTAGTCTCCAGCAGCACTCTGGGCATCTATAGGAAGCACACCGATGCTGTCCTGTCCCTGGGGCAGAGACCCGTCGCACTGCCCAAGCCTTTTATCTCCAGTGGACTACCACACAATGGAAGAGGGTAAACTAATTCACATGGATTGTATAAAACACAGCACGGAGCAACCTCCAGTTGGTTTCTCCACTGCCCAAAACACTGCCTGCTCCTCCTGACCTGATGTGGGGGACACAGCTTGGGCAGCCCTGTACTGGCGGGGTATGCATGCATCCATGGACCCACACAGCCCAGCTGCCTTCATGGGAAGATGCTGCTCCTTCCTGCGGGGTGCTGTGGTACCCACACAGCCACATCACCGCTGGCATGAGGTTCTCTGCCCTCAAGCCAGTGCTGTTCAAGATGCCTTTCCCTAAAACCTGTTTCCCTGAAGGTTTCCGCTGCCCCGGCACACACAGCATGACTCATCCTTGTATTTGCACTTTTGACACTTCCTTTTACGTTTGCCATACTTTGCTGGAGAAAATGAGATGATTCCTGTTTTGCTGGAAGGCCTTACAGTGCCATGGCATGGCGTTTTGGAAGGATATCGCTATGTCTCCAGCAAGTGCTGTTTAGAGACATAGGATTCTTGGTACTCCAAAGAAACTATGAGCATTTTTTGTGCTGGTGGTGGAGGAAAACTTACAGAAAAAATGTAAATTATGAGTGTGAGGAAAGCTCATACAAGATCTCTTCATAAGTGTTTCAAAGGGCTCTTCCAAAATGAACCAATGTCAGTGCAAACCAACTGCCAGATCAGTTTAGGATCAGTTACCTAGAGATCAGTGACCCACTCTACCGTGCCTGGCCCCCTCTGCTCTCCTGAGGAGGCTGCCTAGGAAACCTGTGCCTGAGTGTATCCCCCCCTGGGGACTCCCAAATGGCTCCTGCCACACCCCAACCAGTTTCTGCCAGAGCTGGAGAGTGGGATGTTCCCTGCTGGCACAGAAACCAGGTAATGTGAGCTGGGCACTGTAACAGCAAGTGTTCTTCCACACAGCTGAGCGAGTGGTCACTGCTGCTGAAGTTATCCTCAGCAGAACCTGTTCATTTTACAGTTTTACACAGTTTTGGGCTCCAGATGGGATGTAGGAGAATTGAAACCAGAGCAGCATGATAGACAGCAAGGAATTACATTTGCAGCAAGTCTACATTTATTCACAGAAATCTGGTTAGCTGAGTTCTGAATAGTTTTGCTTAAATCACTTAAGTTCCTGTCTGAATAAGGTCTTTAAAAGCAGACAGATAATACTCAATCAAGTTCACTGTGGGCTCAGCTGCAGGAGCAAGTTACCCCATCCCACTGATCCACTCTGGCTGTCTGTAGGAAATGTTAATTTGATGAAAGGAACAAGAAAGGAATTAGTTAAAGGAACATCCACCCAAGTGGGTCAGGGTGATGGTGTTTTTATTTAGCTGCTTTAATTAACCAAACACGATCTCCTTGTGTAAGCTGCTTCTTGCTGTTCCAGGGTACGGAGACATTCAAGCGCAGGACAGCCGTGTGCGTGCAGCTGCCTTAGGATCATTACCCTCTGCACATGTCAGCACTGCAGACCCGCCAAGCTATAACAGCATCCCAGCTGGGTCACTTCAGGTAAAGCCAACAGGATGTGCAGTGACTTCCCTTCCCTCGGCAGCAGCAGCACAAACAGCCCCAGTGCCATGCAGGAGCTGGTACCGTGGCCAGATGTGTGTTGTCCATCAGAGGCCATGGCTAGCACCCTCTACACAAGGGTCTCTTTTTGACCCCTGTACTAAATGGTGTGTGATGCCAGGCTGCCTGATTGCCTTACAAAGGAAAGCCAGGGCTTGGCAGGGATGCAGCTGCCTGGTTTATTTTTGTCATCCTTTGGATGTTTCTTCATGTGCTGACTTGAAGGGAGTTTTTATGAAGGTAGGCTTCAGTTTTAAAGAGCAGTGTGAGGAAAAGCAAGCTTCTTGCCTCAAGCCAGTTGCCCCAGTGGATAGGGGAAAGGCTGCCAGGGATGGTATTGTGCTCTGAAGCCCAGAAATGGACCTGAACACTGCTGGAGACCAGTGATGGAAGAAAGTGGGGTTTAGGGTTTCTAGAGCAGTGCTGGTATATGGGGTCTGTGGAGGGACCCCTTCCTGGATGCTATGTCTTGGTTTAAAAAGAGCCAGGACCCTTTTTCTTGGAAGGGTAAATCATGCTCTCCAGTTAAAAACTGTGCCCAGTTTACACCCTGATTTTTACCTTCGTGATAGAACTTATCTGTGTTGACTGAGGCATATTCTTCTGGACTTTGACAGAGACATGCTGGTGAGGACCTTACTTTTACAAACATCCTCTGGGCTTCAGCTTGGTCTGGAGATTTTTTACATGCCTCTTACTGTAGCAGCAGCACCTTTCATGCAGTTAAGAGTCAGTCAGCCTTGTCCTTTGGCCGACAATCTGCACACCTCCTTACACATCATAAGATAGCAGTAGCTGGTTTTGCCATAGCACTGCCCTGGAAACTCACACTTGATACTTTCTCCACTGGGAACCCCACAGCACACATCATTGCTGCTTTCTGAGATCAGGGCAGAGCCCTGTTGCCGAGCTGCCAACCATGGTGTTTACAAATACATCAGTATAAATAATTCATAAACTTTATTTTTTTAATTAAAGATCATTCCTCTGTGACCTCATTTCTATTTAAAATCCTGCTAAACTGAGTGTCTCCTGCAAATATGGGTGCGTCTACTATCAGATGAGAGCACTGCCCCAGAGCACTGGGCTCAGCTCCATTTTCATTATGAAGGGACAGCAGTTTTGGGGAAGTCTGACCATATCTTCCATAGGGCCTGCACTCTCACTCTGCTTTTGTATACCTCTGATAGGTGTTTCTGCTGTTTGGAGCAAAACTCCTTTTCTCATTGCTTCCACTGACTGAGTAAATATGTGCTCAGTGCTGTGGCATTGTTCTTCTGGTTTGGGCTGTTTCCAGCTGATTAATTCTTACAGACACATGGTAGTTTTTACAACAGTAGGATAGGGATGTGCGTCAGCTCACTGGCCCAAATGGACCAGTATCCTGTCTCCAGGATTTTGGACAATTATTTTGGACAAGATTATTGGAGCCAGGGCTAGATTAGGGTGTTTTTTTAACTTGGTAAATCCGTCCAGCATTTACTAATCAGCATTTTGTTGAGTTAATGGGCTGGAGGTTACATATGAATGACTGTAGTTAATGGGCATGGTGGACACACCTTGCACAAGTGTGTCTGATTCCTTTTTGACCCTGTTCATGCCTTTAGGCACTCTGATATCCCCTGGCAATGAGTTTTTCCATACAGCTACATGTTGTGTACTGCTCTTCAGCTGCTTCAGAGCGATGGCCTGATAGTTTAACCATAAAACAAGCATTCTGATTTTGTCAGATATGCAGGCTGGGAAAGTGAAGACATGCCTCATGTGCTCAGATTTCCAAATCATGTGTGCATGCTTTGGGCACACATTGAACCTCGGTTACCTGGACAAACATATGAGCAAGTGGGAGCCTTCAGTGACACTTCTGGGCACATGTAACTGGTTCCACCTCTGCAGGATCCCAGCCAAGACCTACAAAAACCAAGTTTACCAGGTCAGTGGGGTGCCAGGGCAGTGGCAGCAGTGGTGATACCCAGGGTGCCCAACTGAGCCAGAGCCAGCCTTTGCTTAAGTGTCCCGTGGCATGGACTGGAGCCGTATAACCATACCTAGGGATTAAAAATAGCAGCTAGCTATTCAGTGCTAAGTGCGTGGGGGGGTGTAGGAAAGGTGGGTTGAAAGGAGCGCGGCTGACAAGGGGAAACCTGTTGGTGTGTGTGGTGCTTTCAAGCACCAGCAGCTGAGCATAATAATGGCAAGTGCATCTCTGGTCCCTACTGCTATTGAAAGTGCTCCAGGGCTGCCTGCTGTGGTGCTACCTGCCTGACCATGGGGGCATGGCACATGCTGAAGAGGCAGCACATGCAAATGCCTTGCACAAATGTACTTCCACCCATGCAAATTAAAAAGCCCATTGTGTGCAGTGAACAAACCTGGTTTTGAAGGGTTTTTAAAGCCCTTCCTTCACACTGCTGTTTGGTTTTCACTGAAGAGAGTTTATTTCTTTCGAAGAGGAAGCAGATGCTTAGAAAGTATTTGTGTTTGCAGCAGGGGAAACTGCAGAACTGTGGCCTTGGCTCAGCCCTACTTTGCCTGGGTCAAAGCCCCCTTTCAGTGAAGCATCCTCCCAAAGCCCAGCCGGTGGGGTGGGGGCTGCTGCTGTACTTACCTTGCTGGGACAACTAGGGTGCACACAGGTGCATGCTGTCCATCCCTGCAGTGTGAAGGGCAGCAAGCTGGTATTACCTTTTCTGATTAAAAGCAAAGATAAAAGGCAAGTTTCTAGGGTGACAAAACAGCAGAAAACAAAACAGTATCGCTGTCAGTCAGGGACCATATACCTTCGGGAGCCTTGCAGACTTTCACTACAAAGCCTAGATGTGAAAGGCAAGCAAGGGAAGAGGAGCGAAAGACAATACCAAGTGTTTCTCTGTCCTGCTCTGTGCCTGTAGATCTCTTCTATCATTTCTTTCCAGCTTGGTTGAAAGTGGCCACCAGGTTGAGAAGTTTGTGAGCTGGATTTACCCTTAAGCTGGAGAAGCAGTTGGCATGGCTGTTTCCACAGAAAACAAGCTGAAGACAAGATTTTTTTCTCATTAATTCACAGATTTTTCAAAGAAATAAACACAGGCAATTAGTTCTAACCAGAGATGTGTTTTATCTCATTGCTTCACCAGCATTTTGACCACTTCATAGCAGCTGTGGATGAAACGCTGTTTTGTTGTGCAGGTCTTACAAATCTGGGGAGAGTTCCTGCTAGCCACCCTCACTTACCTTTTCTGACAGCGAATTGCACATGTACCAACCTGGGTTGGCTTTCCTGCATTTGGCTGTGCTGTTCATGCTCAGGTGCTCCGTGTGGCCTTGGGGACCAGCACGAGAGAAAGATGGATTGATTTCCAGGCCTGTTCCCTGCATAAAGTTGAGCTGGGGAGAACTGAGCTCTGTGTTGTGCTGAGGATGGGGTTTCCATACCCTGAACTAGTCCTGTATTTCTGCTTTGCCATGCCATGACTCCAGCTTTCATGAGCGTATGCTGAGACTTGAGTTATTCATCTTCTAATAGCAGCACGAGGCAATTCCCAAATGCAACAGGATATATGATGCATACATCAGATGTCACCCCACTTGACCAGCACAATGTTGAGGCAGGAGTCTGACGCACAGCAGTCTCTGATCCACACTAAGCATGCAGTCACAGAATCACAGAATTGTTAGTGTTGAAAGGGACCTCTAGACATCATCTAGTCCAATCCCTACCTGTTTTAAGTCTGGTTTACTTTATCTGAGCAAGAAGCATGCATTTTCTTTGTGCTTCAGGAGTGTGTTTACCCCCCATGGGGGTTTATAATTTCCCTTACGACCTGTGAAATGATGAGTTGTGCAAGTTCTTGAGCATCATGGTTGTTCATGCTGGTACAGCTTGTTCAGTTCATGGGCAGGAGATGCTCCAGCACACTGAAATAAGCATCTATTTTGGTCTGAAAAGCCTGTGCATTATCTGTGCTTTCAGAGGAAAGCAATCACCCTGCAGTATTTTGGTGTGTAATCCATGAAGACTTTTCTCTTTAAAATCGCCACCATATTGTGTTAGCGGTTTGAGGCAGCTGCTTCCATTCCCCCCCCAGATGTTTGGTATTGCTCAACGCAGGGCTGCCTGGGCATGAGCATGGGATGGGAATGATGTGCCTGGTCCTCCCCCTTCAGCTGTGCTTTGCTTGGGCCCCACTAAATGGAAAGGAAAAAATAAAAGAAATGAGAACTTCTCTTTGGAATTGTATCATCCCAGAACTGAGAGAAGAAGAGAAATTTAAATGAAAGGGACTGGTTTTAGTAAAGCATAGTGAACTTGCTAACCTTGTAATGAGCAGTTCCCATGCTGTGGTTTGTGGAGGAATGGCTGGATTCAATACCTGTATGAAGCATCAACTAGCATCACATGAAATATTCCCTTGGTATCTTCCAATGGGCAGGGAAATCTCAGGCTACCTCTGGGGTGAAAATTAGCCAAAGAAAACTGCTTAAGTCTCAGTTTCTGAGTTATTAGTAAAGCATTACAGAAAAAGAAGGTGCAGCTTTGTACAGCTGCTGTGGTTAGTATGACATATCACATCCTTATCTTAGCCTGAAATTACATGGCACTTTGACTGTTTTTCTGCATCTGCATTAGAGCTCAGAAAAGAAAACAATACCAAAAGAGAAAGAGAGGAACAAGAGTAAATGCCAAACGCAGGGCTGTGAAATCACACCTCGCAACTGAAATTTCCCTCAGAAACATCTGACACAGTAGAAACGTGGGTCTGGTTTTCAGTTGAATAGCTCATACAATTTCACTTACAGAGGCCGATAGCAGCACAGTGGGAACTCACACCCCCCAGGACTTTCAGAAGTAGGTGGTGGTAAGACCGAATGGCAAGTCAGGAATGTATGAGCCTCAACTGTAATGCAAACCTGGCCTGAAATCCTTATTGAGATCTAGGAGAAGAACCCTCTAGCAGGGACCTGTGGCCTTGCAGGTATTGCTGGGCATTTGCAAACTCTGATCACTGGGAAAAGAGCCCTGAGATTTCTTCTGGTTTCTTCATTGCATCTCCCAGGTATGGTCAAAACCAGTTTTGATCAAAAGGGGAAACCCTGTTTGCGGATTACAAATGGGAAAAAATGGGATAAACCCAAGAGCTGTTCTGTAGTGTGTATGACTAACCCATAAAAGGATGTCATATAATTTATAACTGAGTTACAAATTCCTTAGGAAAATCAATGAAACTGTGACATGCTCTCCCACAGCTTCCATAAGGTACAGCATCAGTGTGATCCAGAGGTCAGAAAGCAGTGTCTTCTCCCAGAGAAACACAGGACAAAACTTTCTTTAAAATATTAGTGAAACGTGCTGGCCATTTGATAAGCTTCTCATCCTCAGGATGCTATTTGCATCTATTGCTCTGGGAATAAAGGAACATTTCATATTCCTTAAACAAAAGTAGGCTAAGATGGTATTACAGCTGGGAGCAGATTAATAAACTCCAAGTAAAACGTATTACAGGACTGCAGCAATAATCTATCAAAACCACGCATACAAGAACTGTAGAAGAATCAGACTTGCAGGTAAATTTAAATGGAAGTATAAACACTTGAGCACAGGGACACATGGGCAACCAAGCATGGCAGGGACGATGGTGCCTCTGTGAGCATGATGGCAGTCCAGCCACACCAGAGGCAGCACCTCATGGGATATCTTCTCCTTCCTCTGCTCTGTGTTCAGGTGATGGCCTTAGGGCCTTGTTCTTCCTCAGTTTCCCCCATTTAAATGAAAGTATATGTGAAAAATGGCGCTTATTTTCATCTGGACTAGATATTATTCTGGAGCTCTTCCATCTCAGGTAGTGTAGATATTAGAGTATGTCCATCCAAAATCTCTATTTTATGACTAGATCTATATCAAGCAAGGTCAACTAGAGCATCTTCTAACAGGAACTAAACCCACTTAAATCTTCTCTTCATTTATGTTGCCCAATCAAAAAAAAAGAAATTGAAAAACAGAGCAAAGCTTTAAAATTAGCTGCCTGTAAGAGGTACATCACCAGGGAGCCATTGCCATGAGGATAACTCCAGAAGGACACCTCCGTGAGGACACTCTCCACCGATGACTACTACAGACCCTGGGGGACACTCTCCATGAGACATGGCCATGAGGGCAACTCCATGAGACACACTCCATGGGGTACCTTCAAGGGGACTCAAGAAGGATGCCTCCATGGGGACATCCACCTCCAACAGGCTCTTGGAGGACTCTCTGCTCTGATACTATGAGAGACCCTCTGCTCTGATGCTATGAGACTATGAACCCTGAAGAACTCCCACCACCAATGACATTGACAATCGATCCCTGGGACACCGCTGGATCCACGGTGGTGACTGTCTCTCTCTCTTTCTCTCTGCACCCTGAATTCTTACTTCATTTTCTACCTTTTTTCCAACCTGTCGTATTGCTATCTCCTTTATTACAATAATTTCCCTTTTTTTATAGTAACTTTTTGTAATCTGTAATAAACAAATTGTCCAATTATGGTGCTTGACCACGTTTGTGTCTTAATTTCACTTTTGGGATCACGAACTGAAACAGGGTCCGGTACTGGGGGCTTTCTCCAATCAGATCCTAACACCACGCACTACCAAAAGAGGTATCAATATGCAATTGCCAAGGTACCTGTTAAAAAAGTGGATCTATTAAACTAAAGCCTTCCACCAAACTTCATCTCAAGCTGTAAAATCACTTCAGTACATCCCCAGACTGATGGAAATTCTCATGTGTTGAGCATTAAATCCATACCTTTTGTGCTTAGTAGGACACTGGCTCATCAGAAACAGCACCACTATGGTAAATGGGCAGATGTTGATGGCATTGGTGTTAATGAGCAAGCACCACACGACTCGGAGGCTGCTGGTTCAGATGAGGACATCAGATACTGTTCTTTCCCAGAGACAGTTCCATTCCCTACCAGACATTCTGTTTTATCATACATTGTTAAAGTTGCTGTGCAACTTGTTCTGAAAGCCCTGAGCATGTACTATGCACTGAAATAATGCCTGGAATCACAAAATCATGGAAGGGTTGAGGTTGGAAGGAACCAACGGAGGTCATCTAGTCTAACCTTCCTGCTCAAGCAGGGTCACCTAGAGCATCCAAGTCATACTAAACCAACTCATTAGCTGCATTTTCATTATACTGAGTATGTAGCAAATGGGGGGGGGAAATACAGGATTTTCTACATAGTACAGCTCTGGAAATGTCACACCAGGAGCACTAATTGACCTTGTTGAAGATAAGCTTATTGCCAGAACCCTAACTGGAAATGCACTTGCTCATATTTGGCTGTTTCCATCCAATTGGACAAGTGGTCCATTTGCAGTTCAAACTTGGTTTGCATGGCCAATGACACTGGCACAGGGTGGTCACAATACACTGCAGTCTGGGCCACAGCCGCCTCGGAGGGGAACTGCACAGAGGTGCCCTGAGGACTGCCGGGGGGTGCAGGCACTGCTGCACAGGGAGGCTTTACCATATGTAACTATCTCGCAGAGCAAGATGCAATCTTGCAAGATGCAATCATAGCTGACTTTTAAATGAGTTATCTGATTATTTCTTTAAATTTGACAAGGATGGAGACCCCGTGTCCTGCTGCATTTCAGAGCATGGTAGCACCTGCTGATGAGTTGCCAAACTTTCTGTAATGAAAGTGTCAGAGGTAAGGAAACATTGTGCAGAAGGGGGAAATTTAACTGGAGGCTACTGTTATGGATGAGTACAACTGCTTGCATTTGGGTGGTGAGTTTTACCAAAAGCAGTTAAAAAGCCCAAATAAGGTTTATTGTGGCACTCCAGCCTCCATTGTAAATTTCTTCTTCCTGTGGAAATAATCTGTGATGCTTTGAATTGGAGTAATGCTTCAGCTTTCAGAGGGTGAGGCTGATACCCCTTGGAGAGTGTGCCTTGCCAAATTGATCAGCTAGCTGCAGGTAGCTGTGTCTCAGTAAGTGTCATCAAGGTGCCATGGCACAGCAAGACACACGGCAGAAGTGAAAATAAAGTACTTCATCCAGCTATAGAAGTAACAATCTTTCTTTCGTCTGTTTCTGGTGAGGAACAGCTTCCTTTCCCATGCAGTTCTACCTCCTATCACCTCACCTGCTTAAAGAGAAACCAAAACAAAAAAAGAAACCCAAGCAAATCCTAAATATAAGCAGAAAAGTGAGATGAAAATGATACAACACAGCTGAAAGACACTGGTTTTGCCTCTGTTGCTAGATCACTCAGGAAAGCTTGCTGGCTGAGATACATCTCTGTGTGTTGTTAATCTTCACCTCATGACGTCAGGCCACAGAGATGTCAAGGCTCTTCTGCCTCATGCAGCTGAAGCCACCTTGGAAAGAAAACGGCTTCTGGTGGAAATGTGCTCCAGAAAGCCACTAAGGGCACTAAGTTAAACCTTTCACTCCCAACACCAACTTCCTAGGCAAAGGCCAGGGCAGAGAAGAGGGCTGCTGCTGGCAGTGGTTATCTGTCACCCACATCCTCCTGTGTCTTTCCAGTGGTCTCCACACTCGTTGTAAGCCTGGATAAGACCTTGCCTGACCCTTCCACCTCCCTTTCCAAGCATGCTGCCACTTTGTCTTTTTAAAAATTGATAAAGCTTCATATTAATAGCTGTTATATCAACTCTTCATATTAAAAGCAGTTATATCCATCTGGCATTCATGGGAAGATGGGCCCCAAATCTCTTGTGTTTTATGTTTTCTGGTGCTCAGACCCAGCTTACGGTGGATTAGCTGACATGCCTTGTTCTTTGACATAAATGGCTTCCTCACTCAATTATTTACTCTTTCCTGCAGTTACCAACAGCAATGCCACATACTTCATATCTAAGGAGCCAGGACCACCATCCATCTCCCTGGCTGCCTGCTGACTGAGAGATAACTTCTACCCCCTTCCACAAGGATTTCTTTAGACTGAAGCCTATAAATAAACCTATTTTGAGGCTGGAGTTTCATGTAATTTTTAAGTCAGACTGAAAATTGCTTCTAGTAGAGATAATGAAACCAACCCATCCTCCTTTAATTTCAGCTGAAGTTTTAAAAGTTTTCTTGTAAAAAGCAACTTTTTACCTGCCCTCCTGAGTGGTTTCATGGGGTTTTTACATCTCCTCCTGACCTGCAGGGATTTTATCCCCCATATCTATGTATGCCTTGTCCCAGGAGCAGGTAAGCAGCATCTCTGCCTGGCTGTCAGGCTTCTCTTCAGCTCACTTCTTAGAAAACACAAACTGCACCAAAAAGCTTGCTGGAAAATCACTGCATGTCTTAGAAAACAAAAAAGTCCTGCTCCTGGGCAGGCCCTGAGAGTCTGGGGGTTAGCACTGTGCTGTGAAAGCTGGGAGGCAAGGGAGCTGCCCCGCTGCTCTGGGCAGACAGCAGGTAAACAGCGGGGTATCAAGGCACCCCAATCCCACCCCTCTAGCCTCCTGTGGCTTCACTGTAAGCAATCAGTAAGTAGCCACCATTACCATTCGCAACTTAACTTTATGTTATGTTATGCTCTCTGTCCCCCTGCCACTTGCAATGGGCTGCACAAGGCAACGTGTCTGAGTCAAGCTGCGATGGGCACGCAGCAAAGAGCATTGCCCAGTTCAGCAGAATGTGAACTGAGCAACTATGTCTAACTAGTTGCTGCAGGTATTCTGGAGGATGCCAGTGAAGGCGCTGCTGTGTGCTGGTTTCACCTGTATTTGGGAACTGAAAGTTATCTCTGACAAAAGGGTACAAACAAGAAGAAACACTGGGACCTGCACTGTTGCAAGCTCCTTGGCAAAGAGGATTTGGATGTAAAGCAGGTGTGTTGGTCTGGACCAGAGGATGCAGAAATGGGTTGTGTGACAGTGATGAGCAGACAGCTCCAGCAGCCCCTGCCCCTCCAGCAGTCCTCAGATGAGATGTAAGGAAGAAACAGGTATGGCTGTTGTATGGTGAGGGCATTCCCATCCCCAGACACAACCGTGTTTTAACCAGTTCTAAGATTTCAGACTGTGATGGTTGGCCATTGCAGAAAACTGACTTACTGGTCTGCAGTCCGATGACTTGTTACTGTAACCTGCAAGGATGTGCTTTTAACAGGCAACCAGAGAACATTAACATCACTCTTATAATGCGTGTCCTCAAGGAAACTAATTGTCAAGCACTTTTTTTTTGCCATATGAATGTGAGTTGATCCCATGACCCCTTGACATACACCAAAACCAGTACATAGTTGGAAAAACTGCAGCTTGCAGTAGACATTGGCTTGCATCAGATGGTTTAATGAGCACAACCCACAGACACAGCTTGTTCTTGGTACCTTCCATATTCACCCGCACAGGAAGGTTTGCAGATGGCTTATGAGATCTTACCATCAGCTCCCTGACAGCTGCAAAATGTTCTGGTTGTTCATAGAGTCTAGAACAGAACAAGTTCAGCCCCAGCCTCCTCCCCACCTACATGAGAACCTGTATCTGAAACAAAGTGTCTAATGTTTGCACTGAACCTCATCAACTTCACTTCCACTTGTAGAGTTAAACAGGAGGGGACAAAAGCAGCCGACTGTAGGACCTCCACGCAGTGCAGGTGTTCACCTGAGGATTCTTCTGGTGCCTCACCATGCAGTATACCTTTAATCTTTTCATTGTTATTCTAATCAGTATTTCTTTTTATATGATCTTACTAGGGAGAAAAGGTGCTTCAAGAGGAGATCTACAGCTGTGCATCTGGAACAGATGTGCTCAAGTATCTGTAATCTCAACATGACAGGAAAATCCTTTGCCCTGCCAATGTATCCCACCAGCCCTTCTTGGGCTTGTCATCACTAGGCAATTTTTGGTGTTCAGACATGCTGCTGACAGCACTGTGTGAGCTGCTTAAACAGGAGAATCTGTGCTCTGGATAATGCCAGCGAACCATGACGAAACTTTTCTGGGAAAAGGTTTTCACCTACATTAGCCAACAACAGAGCTGTAAAGTGACCTACCTCAGAGAAAAATGCCACATGCAAAGCACCAAACGGAGAGAAGTCTTGGCTAAGTGAGGGAAAAGCTTAAGAATCAACATCACCTTCTGAGAACAGTGATAGCAGTCATGTTGGCTTTCATTTGCTGTCAAATAAGTTATACATAACAGTGAATAGCATTTGCAGAGACTTCTGCCTAGCTCTGCAATAGCTGTGAAACTCAGTACTACCAGAAGAGCAAAACCTGGAGCTTCTGCTTGCTGTGTGTTGGGACTCCTCAAAGGTGCTGTCTCTGATGGGTCAGCCTTGCTCATCTGCTTCATCTACAGCTAAGGAGGTTACCTAGCTGACTGAGGTAAGCACAGTGACGTCTGAAGGCTTGTGTTCCATCCTCACAGAAAAGGCGCTTCAGGGATCAGGAACCTGATAACAGTCTGTGTTGCTCCAGGTGTGAAGAAGTATATTTGATGCGCAATGGGAGATGTGACTGTGCAGAGAGCCTGGGGAGAATTATCTTTCTGGGATTAAAGGAAAACATCCCATTTTCCCAGTTTCCGGGAATGAATGGTGAATAGTAAGATCAGCTGGCTTGATTTTTGTGAATATTATATTATTAACATCTGGGAAGAGTAAAACTTGATTGAAGACTCATCAAAAGAGCAGCTTGCTCAGGATTTCATAAGGGTCACAGCTTCCTTGGGACTCTGAAAACAAAATAAAGATCAGATTTCACAAACCAGGGCCCCAGCTGAGTTCAGAATAACTGAAATGTCCACCTGGATGTTTTGAACCACAGAAGTCAAAGATCAATTTCCTGGGCATTTCTTGGCCGATGCCAAGATAACTGTTAAAATCAAGAGACTGCAGAGCACAATATCAGTACCCAAATAAGTGATCAAGCTGCAGAGATCAGAAACAGCATAAAAGGCAATGAGCTAAAGTCTAAAGTTTTGCCTTAGTGGCTTGTTAACTGAAAACAAATGCAAGCCCTGGATTCTGGGAAGTGGAGGAGAGGAGAGGAGAAAATGTCTAAAAGCTTATCCACAGAAATCCTATACACTTGTTCTAAGTTAAAGCATACAAAGAAAGGTGCGATCACTAGAGTCACAAAGATCAATGCATTAAACTTGATGGTATTTGACTGGGGAGGCTCTAAACTTCAGATACAGAAGGCTCCTGTTTCTGTCATAGTGGATACTGCTATGAACCATGAACATTTTGTTCACTTTGGCATTGAACAGATGGGAAGAAACTGGCAGGGATTCAAACAACAGCAGACATGATTCAAGAGACACTGGAAGAACTGGCTTGAGAAACAAGCAGGCAAATGTAAAACTAGGGATGGGAAATGTGCTAGAGCTATTTAGAGAGTGTCAAGCCACCAAGAGAGGGGAACTATTTAGTTTTACAGAACAGAATAGAATATAAACAAAATTAGGGTACCACAAGTAACCAAGGGCTCTTGAAAATAAATACTACCTGTTCTTGCTGCACTAAGTTACCAGTGCCTTTTCTTGCACCTCCACTATTACCGAGGCAGCAGCATGGCAGGCAGGGCAGCCTCCCCTCCACTGCATGGCAGATTTAAATCCCCGGTCTTTCCAGGCTAAAGGTGTGGCTCACCAAACATGAGCTTGGGTGACTGGTGCAGGTCTGCTACCAGTGCTCCTGCCTCAATATCAGGGACAAGAAAGAAAGAGTGGGTGGCAATTTCCATAGCTACCCGGAAAGAACTCTTATGGTCCTGAGCAACCCCCAGCTGCATCCTCTCTGCTGGGACCTCAGTAAGTCCATGCAGCTGTGAGGTAATAGGAACAAACACCTTGCTTGGGTGATGTCCCACACCAGAACCTCTTTTCAGTACAGCTGGCTCCAGTACGTACTGTACATGACTTCAATTGCTCCAGGCTGGCAGCTGCTGGTCATTGCTTCCCTCTTTGGCTGTTACCTGCAGTGTGCTGACAGACCATGTGGGCCCCATGGGCCCCCCCCCATGTGGGCAGCATGCCAAACATTCTTGCAGCCCCACTCCCTCCCTTTCTAACTAACACTCACCCCCATTTCCAGAGCTGACATAAAGGTGCAGATGCCCACATGGAGACTATGCAAAATATTGTACTGTGTTCACAACAGAGCTTTTCTGTGATGCACGACTTGCTCGTGGCTGGTGGCAGTTTGTGGGATGCTCATACCTCAAGTGAGAAGAGAGATGCTGGGATCCTGGTGGGATGCCTGCTCCTGCACCCATGCACCCATGTACTCCTGCACCCATGCACTCATACAGAGTGCACTCATGTCCCTGCATATCTGTGCACCCATGCATCTGTGTACTCATGTCCCCATATACCCATGCCCCTGTGCACCCGGGAAGCCGTAGCAGCTCTTACCAGCACTGCAGCAGGCCTGTTTGCTGCCGCCCTTTTAGTGGCCATGGCAACTGTTGTTTGTGTGATGAAGTGGCTGCCAGGATCCTGGCCAGGAGCAGAGCTTCGTAAAGGAAAGAAGAAATAAGTCAACCCAGGGAAAGGCATGATGTCAAGCCATTGAAATCCAGGAACCCCTCCTGCCCAGCACTACACACACTTTCCAACACTGTCCCCCTGCAATCCAGCCTTGTTGCAGCTGACCCTGATCCCAGCAGCTGAAAAGTCACTGCTCAGAGCAGTGAGTGTGCTTGTTTGTGCTGCTGTTTTCTTTCTTCCCCGTGGTAAACAAGAACAAACTGTATCCACTGCTCCTCTAGTTGCTCTTTAAGGAAGTGGCTTGGACAATGAAACATATATCATTAAGCAGCTAAGCCAACAGAACAGGCCATGTATTGCAGGACACCATACTGGAGCAGCTTAAATGCTTGTTATTTTGGCCTAGAATTACTTGCACTTGCTCTGCTGGAAATCCCTTCACTGAAAGACAGAGATATAAAAAATGACAGACCTTGAAAGTCTTGCTAGGTTTGTCTCCACAACAGATAATTCACTAAACAGGAGAGCTGGATGCAGGGATGCTGGAGCTCTTTCTGTGCCAGACAGCTCAGAGCCAGGTGCCATGTCCCTACCATGGTGAGGCCAGGGGTGTCCAGGCAAGAGTGCTAGAAATACATTGTGCCATGCAGAGCTGCTGCTTGACTGGGTTTTGGCTGAATGATCCCTGATCGTCTCTCGCTGCACAGCAAGGCACAGGGAAAGACAGAGACTGAACATGGAAGCTAATACATCTGTATTTTAAAAATCAGGAAGTGGGAATGCAGGAACAGAGGTGTAGGAGCAGGAATTTGCTGCCAGCCTTTAATTTTTAATCACCAGGTTTCACATGGGTATCTTGCCTCTGCAGCCTGCAGCCTCCCACGGCTAGAGTTTGGGAGAATGACGGGGAAATGGGGAAGGAAGGCTGTTTTCTAAACAAGGGAAGGGGAAATTGCCTCTGTCCCCAGTCAGGGTGGAAATAAGAGGAAATGCTATTTTACCCCTGGGCAATTTCTGTTGTCTTTGCAGGGCTTTCAGTCAACACAAGCCTTAGTAACTGGTGTCTGTGAGCTGAACTCTGGGACAACACTGCTGCAAGGAGAGAACACACTAACAGCTTTTAACCCTAGTTGCAGAAAGTCCCCTGTTGAGCCTTGTTTCCCTGCCATCAGTTTCACCTCACTGTAAAACCGAAGGTGCCTGCTCTGCCTGTTACTGAGCTCAGGACAGTCTGCAACTCGTAGCTTCTTTGAGGTCGTGGTCAGAGCTGCTTTCTTTGTTAACAGCAATAAAATCTCTGCAGTTGATACTGTTCCCTGACAGGGTCTGCCCCGACAGCCTCAGCCTGCTCAAAACTGTTGTGTACAGGGAGCAGGGACACTGCTGCTCCTGGTCCCCATGAGACATCAATCCCCTTCCAGCACTTCGGGGGCAAGAACTTCAGGTGGGAGTTTTTACCCCATAAAAAGCATCTCCTTTCAGCTTGTGTAAATACATGCTCATTATAAAAGGGACTTTGCACAAAGGTGCGAGAGCCTACCCTGCCTTTTACCCCCTGCCGCCGCAATGCAACTCCCTTCAGGGGTGAAGATTGCCAGCGCAGCTGACGGCTGGCCTGAAGGAGGCAGCTCCTCCGTGGGTTTGCATGAAGCTGTTTGCAGTTCAGAGCAGCAGCACTCGCGTGTTTGAGCTGACATCTAGTGTCGGCGTGGACGAGGACGAAAATGCTGCTGAGCCTCCCAGCGTGTCGACCTGCAAGGAAGAAAGATGACATTTCTTTGGCTTAGTGCTTCTAATTTGCATAAAGACCTGACCCATAAGCCCATGAGTATCTTTGTTTCATTGACTACTGAAGAAAATCATAATAGAACACTCAAAAATATAAGTAAAATTGTAGGTTTAGGCCTGGAAATCACAAAAACAGCTGATTGCTTAAATCTGGAGCATCACAAAGACTAGCCACTGTCTTGAGCAGTAGAGGTTGTTTGTAGGGAGGAAGACATATTCTTGAACAGTTGGATGTGATATAAAGGGACTTATCCCATCAAAAGCATTTGGTATGATGAGCTTCAGGAAACCACATTGCTGCTTCCTTGATATGTCATTATCTGCTTGCCAACCACATCTCATGTGGGCTCATTCTTTTCATCCTCCCCTACCAGCTACAAGGTCTTCCCACCAGTGCACAAGTTCAAGTCAGTTCACCATCACACTGTCTCACTCCTGACGCACTGTTTTTGGAGACCTTCAGTGCCAGTCAGAAGCCATTTGTTGTCTCAGCCTCTCCATGGACATGTTGAATGTGACAGGGACAGGCATTGCTCATCTGATGCAAGAAGGGAGGACACGCATACATACACACACACAATAGCTCTCAAAATCATGCATCCAGGGGTGAACTGGGAAAAGTGTGCAGCTCAGCTGTGAAAGTGTTTCCTGTAAGTTGCTTTGAGTGCTCAAGTTCACCCAAAAGCTCAAGTCCACAGTGACTGAACAAGTTCAAGGAAGAGACATCAACCAAGGATAATCAAGTACAGAAAGGGGCTCAGATAATGCCTGAATTGTTGCCAGCTGGGAAAGTATCTGGAAGAAGTACCATCAAGTGCTTGCTCTGTTTTGATACTGCCCTGCAGGCATCTGGCTTTGACCTCTCTCTGAGGGAGGTGCTGGCCCATAGATGACCCTTTGGTTGAGCCCAGAAGGGCTGCATGGTTATCACCCTGTATCATCATTTGCCAGTGTTTTTTTTTTAACTTAGATCTGCTCTAACCCTTCTCCACTGCCCAGGTAGAAAAAAGTACTTTTGCAAAACGAAAGAAGTTTGAGCTTTCTCCAAAAAATACCCTTTCCCATGTTCCCACCTGGAAAGCCAGACAGGGTCTTTGGAACTGCAGAAATCAGAGAAAGGGGATAAAAGGGAGAAAGTAGAAGAATGTTGGACAATCCTGCTTTGAGTGCACTTGCAAAGTTTGCTTTTAGTTTTGCCTAGATGCTAGTAGCAGGAATGTCAGTATTTCACACAGAAGGTCACGTCTGCCCCCTTGCCCTGAGCACCAGCAGAAGACCTGGCTTCAGTTTTGCCCAACTTCCAGTGTGCCTTTTGGGGGACCCTCATGCCTGTGCACCCCATTTCTCAGTGACGGTCCCGGAAGTGCACCTTTACTGCCCCCCTTATCTCTCTTGCAGCTTTCCTTGCAGTTACAGACCCTGCCTGGCACGGCAGGGTCCAGATCCCAGTGGCAGTTCCAGAGAAATGATAGCCACTTCCCACCTAGAGCGCCCTAGAACACCATCTGCTCCTCATCCCCCTTTTCCCTGAGCAGGTTTTCTTCCAGTCATAACAGGCATTTTATCCAAAACTGCAGAAACAGGTTTCAGGCTTACGGATACGTGAGGAAAAATGTGTTTGTGCTCTGCTTTCCCCATGTAACTGGAAGGGAGTCTTGTGCAAGAGGGCTCCCTAAGTGCTGTTGGTCAAAGCCGGTGGTGTTTACACAGCTTTGCAGAAAGGGCCAGATGGAGTGAGGGAGCTGATCTTATCGTCTTGACAGAGCAGGCACCCTGCCATTGAAGTTTCAGCTCAGGAAATTCTCTGATACTACTTAACCATTAAATACCTGGTCTTTCTTTTCAGATTCCCTATCAAGTACGTGTTTTGGACAATCAGAGAATTCATGCTTAAGCTCAGATGGTGCAGGACACCTTGTGTTATCAGAAGTTATTTGCTCTGTACACACACTTGAACTCCAGGAAGTACATGGAGATACTTTTTACAACTTTGAGCCATCTAACAACAAAGTATTCCCTCATATTGTTTTAGTTGTAGTACATTTTACTTCACACATTGTTCACATATACACATATCTGCATTTATGGCCACTTTATATTTGATACAGTCCCTGTCTTTTTCTTCATAACCACATTAATGGTATTATTCTTCACTGCCATCATGTCACACCAACCTCCTTCTCCAGCATAAAATCAAACTCTCAGAGAGTTGATCTTGGCATGTAGAAACATCCACTGCAAAGAAAACTCTCCTGCAGAAAACAGAAGAAGGGACTGTTCTGAGAACACACCTCAGCTATAAAATCCAATGTGTTGGCTAAAAAGAAGAAGACAAAACCCACTTGTCTGTCCCAGTGTATGCTTTCACGGTTCATAGAATCATAAAATAGTTAATGTTGGAAAGGACCTTAAGACCATCTAGTTCCAACCCCCCTGCCATGGGCAGGGACACCTCACACTAAAACCATATCACCCAAGGCTTCATCCAACCTGGCCTTGAGGCTGAGTTTAGTATCAGCTTCTTTACTCCTGCACTGTGCATTCTCATCAACGCTGCTGCATGGAGGGGTGGATTAGGGAAAGCATCTGCTGTTCTATCAGATCTTCCTAGAGGATATTTAGCATAAAGTCAGTTCACGTTTATTTCTATAACACACTAGTAGTTTCATATTTTGTAATATACCATACACCACTTTTGCTTTGAGGAAAGGGATACTAACAGCTGCATAAGTGCCACAAAACACAATAGCTTTGACTGAGTAATCATGAGTTTCTGCCTATGGACTATACAGAAGGAAACTTGGTTCAGAAACTGCTGCTTCCCTTCTCCAGAAAGCTTTCCCAAGCTCTTCTGATCAGCATCTGTTGTGGTTTAAGCCCAGCATTTTGGCTGCTGGGAGATGCTGACTTGCTCTCAGGGTACTTTGACTCTTGCCTGTTGGCTGGTGGCAGTGATGCTGTTGTGTATCCCCATGTAAATATTTTCTAAGGAAACTGTCCCACACTGGGGTATGAGCAGCCTTTCCCCTCCAGTTTCCCATCTTTGTCTTCAAAAGTTCTCAAAGTGCTGTCACTAGGAAAATGTTTAATGGCTCTTGCAATGTATCTTTAATTACTATTCAGCCAGTGTTTCCTTGACAGATGCTCATGTCATCATATGTTTTAAAATAACACACTTGTAACTCATCTTTAGGAAATACTGGTCCAATTTTCCACTTGCAGGTTACTCCTGTGGTGCATTCTTCCCTGGAAGCAGGGCTATGACTGGTGAGGACTGAGTAAGCAGAGAACGGTGCCCAACCACACAACACTCCCAAAGGATGTACCCTGTGCAAAACTAATTCCCAAATGAGTACAGAAACTAGAAATCACCTTCCCAGTCTGACATGGAGGCAGAGCTGTGAAGGATGCTAAAGATGCTGGACATTAGATACCTAAGGAATGGTGCAGTGACAAGCAAGAAGCAGCAGGAGCTGCCAGCATGTCAGATGAGATGAGAGTGCATCAGGAAGCCCCAAGCTGGTGTTGCCACAGTGACACTGACCCTTTTCCGCAGGGAAGGAGCAATCACTCCAGCGCTGTGCAGAGAGCATGGAAAGCAACAGGGCACAGCCGTGCTTCTACAGCAGAGCACCATCTCCTGGGTTTTGGCTTTGCACCCAGGTGTGGGGACTATGGTACATCTCCAGTCCAGCCAGTGAGGAAGTCAATAACATGTGGATGCAGCTTGGGGTGCCCCATTAAAGTACATTGTAAATCCTTGCCTGCAGTACTTGGAATACTGCTGTTTGCCCTGAGACTTTGTGCAATCATTTCCAGTATGTGGAGGAAACTGCAGCTGTGCAGGAGTATAACAAAATAAACCAAACTCCAAACAAACAGAGCAAAAAAGCCTTAACCTTAATTCTTGGGGAAAAAAAAAAAAAAAGAAATAATTTCCAAATGTTTCTTGCACCTGCTAAATGCATTAGCAGCAGTGTTGGATCTCAAACGGGCAGTTGCAATGAAAGAAAAACAGCTTCTTTGTGGTGATCTGGTGTGCCTGTGACAGCCATTCAGGAGATGATTTACTGCTCTGTGCTGGAAGCTGGACAGCCACGCTCAGTACTCACATGGCATGAGGTTGCTCTCCATCATTTCCAAGCTTCCTTGAAAGAGCTAAGTACTTTGCCACCTATTTTCTCTTTTAAAAAGCTAGCAGAACAGGGGTTTGCACATGTTGGCCATGCCAAGGAAAACAAGACCTTTTACTGGGAACTAGAGGCAGTGGGCCATCAGCTCGAGAGGTTATGACAGGGTGTCCAGTTCCAGCAGCTGACAGCACCATAGGAAATTTCAGAGGTTTTTTTGCTACCATGCAGTGGATTAGCACATTAGCCTAATGCCAGGAGGGAAAACATAGAAAATATGACCTGTATGCTACTAAAACAGATTAAGCAGAGAGCTTTGCTGGTGTTGGGCTGTCCCCCAGGACTGGTGGTGCAGGAAGAGCCTATGCATTCCATGTCAGGGCCATCAGCTGCTTCTGCTCAGCCTATGTGGCCTTGGCCATGCTATTTCACTCCACTTCGTGGTAGGTAGGCAGGGATAAGATGAATGGGCTACAGTCTGGAGCCTGGTACTGCGGCCCTGGCCCAAGGCAAACAAGAAGCCATATTTTCAAATAGGTTTTGACCAGAAAAGATGTTGAGGAGTAAAGCTACTTCTGATATGGTATCATTAGAACAGGCAGTGGTGGCCTCCAGCACTCCCAGGCACAGCCTGTGCTTCCCTGAAAATGAATCTGGGGAAGCACAAACTTCTCCTCAGAGTGAAGCTCAGCTGTAAGGCATGGAATCAGACCTTGGTTTTGGTCAGTTAGGCAGAAGAGGTTCTGTATTCAGTGCAGTATCACCACAACTTTGCCATGCCCTTCCATGGTGGTTGCTGAGAGTGAATGGAATGTCATTTTGTCAAGATACATGTGCTGTTTTCATATGCTATTTGTTTTGGTGCTACAAGAGGAATGAAGAAAGAGGAAAGTTTTACTGCTTATCCTGAGCTTTGGAAATGGCACGTTTCCAACTACCTCTCTCTGTTGGTGGTCAGCGTGGTGATTTCCAGCCCACAACCATTCTTCTCTGCCTTGTGTCAGCCTCAGGTTCCCTTGTAGCTACAATGGGCATTATGGGAAAACAAGCTCCTGAACTGATTTGGGTTCACTCATTACAAACTTCCCTGCCCCCTGAAAGGGTGTTTGGTCATGCAGCTGGGGTTGGAGGAGTCACAGACCAAAAACACCTCCTGAGGGAAGGGTCCTTAAGCCAGAAAGAAAGAAAAGCACTGTGGGTTCTGTACTCACTGGGAAGATGGTTGCCCAAGAAGGAGCAAACCTTCCTACTGTTTATTCCTCTTCATTTCTGGTGATCAGAGCTTTGTTTAGCTTCTTCACAAAGAAAACCAGAAAGCTGCCCAAAACTGCCTACATCCTTTACTCCTCTGGGTCATTCCAGCTAGATGGAACAGATCAAGGCAGCTCACTGAAGTGGCTGGCCACTCAGGCTAGAGGGACAAGATCATACAAGTATAGCTGTGCTTTACACGTGCTCTCCCTTTGCTTGTTTGCCATCGTACGGATGTGCTAGGTAGGCTAGAGGGAAAGCTGTGCTGCCAGAAGATGTGCAAACAGCAGCACAAGCAGGATCCCCACCATGGGAGACAGTTGGGCCTCTCCACAAGCAGGAGATGGCCCAAGCAGCTCAGAGCCATTCACAGAGCAAAGGGAAAAGGAGAGAGCAGGCTCTCCAGGTTTCCAGCTTCTCCAATCAGCACGAAGGGAAAGGGGGAGTTTTAAGTGGGGTTGGCTGCAAACATTGAATTGAGGATGTTCATACAAAGAGAAGAGCATTTTTATGTGAGCTAAAGCTGGAGCATTAAAGAGGGACCTCCCTACTGGGGAAAGATTTCAGGGAAAACAAAGGTGTGATTTCACTCACGTGTATGATTAGCTGTCTGAACAGAGAGGAGAAGGATGTCAAACAATGGATGTCTTCACTACTGGAATCAAAAGATTTGATGATAAATCTCAGGACTGTGGCAAAAGAGCAGTGATCTAAAGCCACTAAGTCAAGGCAACTCAGAAAAAGATGTGGTTTGAGCACTAGCAGTGATTTTTTCTCCTTCTTGGTAGCTGGTGCAGTGCTGTGTTTTGACTTTCGGGCTGAGAACAGTTGCTGATAGCAAGTATGTTTTGAGTTACTGCTCAAATGTTTGGTTTGTCCAAGGCCTTTTCTGAGCTCATGCTCTGCCAGAGAGGAGGGGAAGCCGGGAGGAAGGAGAGACAGGACACCTGACCCAGGCTAGCCAAAGAGGTGTTCCATACCATAGCACGTCATACCCAGGATGTAACTGGGAGAGACCCGGAAGAGCTGGAGCTCTGGGGGGATGGAGGAGGTATCGGTTGGTGCTCAGTCAGGCAGGGTGGGGTGAGTTATGGGTCGGTGGCTGGTGAGGTGTTGTATTCTCTTCACTTGTTATTTCCTTTATCATTATTATTTGTAGTAGTAGTAGCAGTAGTGATTTGTGTTATGCCTTAGTTATTAAACTGTTCTTATCTCAACCCACGGGGGCTACATCCTTTGGATTCTCCTTCCTAACTCTCCGGGAGTAGGGGGAGCAAGAGGGGGAAGTGAGTGAATGAGCTGTGAGGACTTGTTTTAAACCACGACATGTAGTGAATTCAGAGCAGACTAAAGTCACTATATCACATTCACATCCCACTGAAGTCCTGCTGAACTCTGCTTTGAGTTGCACTGTCAGAGTTAAAAAGGACAGGAATCAAGGCAATTTACCTCAGACAGAAACCTGTGAAGTGCCCAAATAGAAAAATCAGTTGAGGTCCCCCCGAGGCTGAGGGCTATCCTAGCTCCTGTCCTCAGATAAAAGATTCCTTCAGTCACTGAGACTGCCTCAAGCCATAAGCAATATGTTAGTATTTCCTAACATGAGTATTCGGCTAGGGAGAAAGTAATGCTGACCCTGATAGAGAGATATGACCTTGCCCTTCTACAGGGAAGGATATCACCAATGGTACCTGGACAGGGATGGGACCTCACATGTAAGAAGATCTGACACAGATCCAGCTCTGCTTGAGAAGTTGTAGCTTGCTGATGGAGAAACACCCAAACCTGGGAAACAGATATCCTGTGAATATTGCTCTATCCAGAGCACGGGTTAGGCTGTGAAAGCAAATTTCTCTGTGGGAGCAAATTCTTCAGAGGTGACTCAGCAGTCAGTGAGATGAGAACCAGACACTCATCATTTCTGCATGATGGGCAAAGCCAAGACTTTAATGGGTGTCCTTCAGGTGAGGGCTTCAACTGCCAGCATAGCCTTACTGATGAATGAGATACAGTAACCAAAAGCCATGACTGATGCCATCAAAAATGTGAAAGCCAAAACGAACAAAGTGCAATGACACTTGTAGGAGGCAACTTGGAAACTCTGCCACACAGATCATGCCTGTTGCAGGCAGCCCAGCAGAGACTAATCAGCCTTTAGAGCCTGATTATAAATATTCTTAGGTTAGCTTAAATAACTGCTGTCAGAATAAAGGCCTTTTTCCTCGTTAGGTCATGCTGTGAGCCCAGCTCCCACCGTCCTTAAGCACTGACGTCAGAAGTTAAAGCTGAACTCTGTATAACCTTTAGGCTATAAAGGACGCCAAATACAAAATATTAGGGAGCTTTAAAATGACATTTCATGCTAGTCCTGGATAGTTTACTTTGTACCTATACTAAGTTCAAGCCGATGTTGTAAGTCTTTTCTGTGCTCTGTGTAAAAGTGCAGCAGAGAGATCAAACATAGCATATTATTTTATTCTTGGAAAGCAGGCACATGGGCACTGATTCACTAGGTACTGGGCTTCTCAAATTACCCCTCATTTCAGTGGAAAATCTGAAATCCAAACACTTTGCTTAAATAGGTCTACATGCGGTTTGCACTAGATGATGGCAAGATTGTGCAAGATTGTTAGATTTTTAAGTTTATACTTTCGTTTTTCAAGGCTGTTGCTCCAGCAAGGTAATAAACTGTCAGAAACTGCTGTGCAAGGCACTGGCGGACGTGCAGAATTTCCCTTTGTTCTCTTGCAGGAGCCACTGGCATGCAAATGGATGTGTTGAGTTCAATGTCCTGAAGCACATGTTAGTGTCACAGCAGAATTAGTAGCATCTACTTTATTTTACTGATTATGGGTTTATTTTTGTTCTAAATATATTAACTAATCTCAATCAATTTGCTTAGCTTGCCAAGTTTCTATCCCTACCCCCACCATTGCACCTTGACCCCTCTTTCTAGAATAGCAGCAAAATCCTTCACTGCAGTCCCCCACCACATAGGGAAATGACCAGACAGAAGAGATGAAGCAGAAAATGCAGTATCCAGTTACCTCAGACCATCTGGTTTTGCCATTTAGCAAACCTGACCAGGTGATTTTGACAGAGAAATGCATTGCACAAGGTTTCCTCAATGAGATAAAAACTCCTGCATTACAGGACACCAATGTTCAGGCAAGCACAGTCTTGGGCTAATTAAGCAATAACATTGCAGGAACAACAGTTAGAAATGTTGGGGAGGTACTGGAGGTGGAGATGGGTTGATATCCAATCAAAACTCCAATCTTTTGGAAGGAGTGAAGATTGGTTTCAATCCAAGGCATTGATGCTGTCTCCTTGAGCAGACAGTCTCGTGCTCAGGCCGACACACCATGGGGTGAGAAAAGAGGTGGTCTTCTGTCACATGCAGCCATCAGATGCCATGATCTGATGCAGGCTTCCCAGGCTCACCTTTCCTGAGCTCCTACATACCTTCCAATGGCAGAGGCTGACTGCATTGTGAGTTTAAGCCCACTGGTGAGCAGCTTATTTTTCTTAATCGCCTTCACAACCACTAAGAAGTATTTCATAAACTTCCTTGGCTCTTCAGAGTACAGGTAAAAAATGTTATTCCAGTCCACACTAGCTGTATAAAATATGTTTTTCCTTAAGGACATCTTTTGGGGGTTAGTCAACGTGATGTTTGCAGCCTCCTTTCCACCTCAGCCCTGCAGACATGCAGCCTCTCCTGCTGGGCGACAGCAGCCAGCAGATATGAGACATTGCTGACTGTATTCCATTCCATTGGAGACATGTCATTGCCTGCTGCCATTCCCTCAACCCTGCTCTTCTGTTCTTTACTATGAATGTCTGCTCCACTAGTTCAGATAATTCATGTGTTTTTGAAGGGAGGAGAATCAGCTGAAATTACTGCCCAAGAAAAGTCATTAAGAGAAGAAGGTGCTGGTCCTATAAGGGCTGGAACAAGAACAGTACTAAGCAAAACACTGAAAAGGTTGTCCCATTGAATAAATACTCTCATTCTTCACTCTCCATAAGAACATAAAGTGCTAAGACAGCTGAAGCCAGTGCTCTTTGTGTTTCCCTGGCCTGGGTGCACATTTTTTTTCCTCTGTATTTGTCCCACATCCACTTTTAACAGTCATGGTCTTCAGGGACAAGGCACTGCACACCCAATGGTGTTTTGGTATGAAGAGTCACCTCTTTTGTTCTGAACCTGACTTCGTTTCATCAAATGGAAGCACAGCCTGTTCCCTGGTGGGAACATTCACAGGAAAGGGCAGTGCTGTTGATGTTGCACCAAGCCCATGCTTGCAAGGAAACTGGGAGCCACAGAAGGAACTCCACTAGTTCATTAAGTTTCTGCGTCTCCACTAGATTTGCCTCAAATAGGAAAGTTAATATGGCTTGTGACTGTAGCACTGCAGGATGGAGTAACAGATCTGGAGAGCTGCTCCCCAAACATCAGAATCACCCTGACTGAGGCATTTGAAAGAACATTTAACTAGCCTCTGCCTATCCATCAGGGCCACCTCTGTCCCATTTTGATGTGTCCATTATCCAGCATGTGGATGCTTCCAGTAAGGCAAGTATCATACCAGCCAGGTAGGTTACAGAAAAACTGTGTCTCAAGAAACTAAGAAAGATCACTGCTTTTCTCCAGGAAAGCTGGAGTTCCTAGCTTTGAAATGTTCTGTAGCTAACAAGTGTGTGACTATCAAATACATCTATACAAGACTGATGGCAAGAGCAACCCATTCACTATGGCTTGAATTTCTCATGACTGAACTACTTCACACCAAAAGATCACAGAAATAACTGACTTTATGCTAAATATCCTCTAGGAAGATCTGATAGAGCAGCAGATGCCTTCCCTAATCCACCCCTCCATGCAGGAGCATTGATGAGAATGCACAGTGCAGGAGTAAAGAAGCTGATACAAAACTTTTGCAGCCAATGATGTCTACCAATATAAGACCTTCTGCCAGCTCAGAAGTCAGGTACACATATTGCCAGAGGTTTTGTGTTGAAGTCAGCACAGGGATTGGTACCACATGTGAGGTTTTCAGCATGGGTTTAGTGGGGAGAAGAGGAAGACGGACCTTAATACAGCAGAGTTCTGACCTTAAAATTTCAGACTGGCACAAATCCCCTTCCTCTTCTTCAAAAGTAAGCAATTTATAATTGCTCTCAGGGCTTTCATGTCTGGAGGTGACCAGGTTCTAATGAGAAGAAACAACCAAACAAGTAAATCAGGCAGTGTTGGTCAAAATGGTCGACTACTTCTGTGTGTGAAGGGAGAACTGGAACTGAAGGGGAATTACAAGGCAACCAGGAGTTATGTTATGCCTTCTTGGTTTTGCTATAGAAGAGAAAGAAGGATGGGTTTCCCTTTTGGATTCTCTATGTCACTGAGGAAATGGGAAACCACAATTTACTAATAGCAGGTTTTGTTCTTGCGTGTACTCCGGGACCTAACAGCACAGGTAGAGCTGAGCCACAGGGGAAGCTGGAACACCTGACAAGCCCGGCTGAACCATCAGTGTGAGCCTGGAGAATTATCTTGCATTTCTATTTTTGTGTTTGTGATCTGTGCAAGACCAAAGGAAAAAAAGATTCAAGGACACTGAAGCAGTTTTCCAAAACTGGAAACCTGCTTTTTGCCAAGAGGATTTCCTGAGCAACCTAAGTGGCTGTGGATCTTGTCTCAAAGTTTGGATCAGTGGAGTATCTCCCCATGAACAAACTGGGATGAAGGATTTTCTTTCCTGTATGCACGCTTCTTCCTAAACTTGATCTTAGAGCTAACCAGTGAGGACTGCTGTCTCTGGACACAGCTCAGGCTCTGATAGCTTTTGTAAGAGCATTTGTATCAAAATATTGTTGTGCTGGAGTCTCTGAGGCCATCTGGGGCTTTGTGCAGACAGGGTGCTTACAAATGAATGTGAACCAAAGCAAATCAGCATTGCTTGGCAGGGATGAAATGTATTGCTAGGGTCTGTCTCTGCCAAGCTAGACTGTTTGGCTCCAGTCCCACTCTTCAGGGGGATTGTCTGTCAAAACACAATTTGGTATTGTACAGAGTCATGGTTACATGGCTCACTACTCCTTTAACCCCTCTGAGGCCTTACACTCTTGTTATTTATTGAGTGGAGACCTGTGAATCTCCAGCTCTAAAAGCAGACCTTGAGCTCTGGTACCTTCTACCAACTGTCCCCCTTGTTGCTGTTTTGGTTGAAGTAGAGCTTTCCCTTAGGACCTGTTACCTAGTAGATGGCAACCTTCTTGAAAGAAAGGTGTTATTTCTTAAAGCTGTGAAATGATAAGAAGACATATCTTTGTACCATCTCATGATGGAAGCCTGGTTTCTTGTCCTAACCACTTAAAAAACCTGATCATCCTTTCAAGGTGGATGTCCTGCTTGAACACTTGCTTGACAATCTCCTCGACTGCCTCATCCCCTCATGAGCAGCAGCTGCTGCTTCTGCTGAGCCCTTCTGGCAAGGCCAGAGGCCACCTATTCAAGGACAAGCCAAGACATCAGAGTGAATGTCCTCATGGGTTTGCCAAGCGGTGTACAATCATATTACCCTGAGTTTCTGAGTTAATTCAACATACGTATGTACACAGTCAATTAACACCGGGGCTTGGCCACAACACAACGCTACAGGCAGCTCCAAGAACATTACACAGTCTGCTACAGGGAAAATCCTCAGTAAGCACTGGTAGAAGTGCTGTCTTTGAGCACAGGTTCTGCAGGGCCACCTCCCATACTGGAGGGATAAGCAAGAGGAGGATGCACATATTCCCTTCGGGAAGCAGGTGAAGAGGCAGATCTCTGTGGATGCTAAAGATGGACAGAGGAGCAGTGTCTGTCCCCACGGAGGCCTGCCCTGCAGCACGTGCTGCCCCGCATGCTGCCCAGCCGGTCACGTCCCCGCCAGCCCTGTGTGCAGCTGCAGCCCCGTCCCCGCAGGCAGGGCAGCGGCAGCCTTGCACAGCCTGGGACGCTGCCCACTGCCCGGGTCACACAGCACCGTGGCTTCCCCCGAGCAGCAGGGCTCGCGTGTTCTCCTTCAGAGTTCAGGCTCCAGCACGCTGACACTGCCCGGGTGCCATGGGTGATATCTGCTCCAGGGGCTTGGCTGTGACTCTGGGACCTGTTATTGTCCCAGAAGCCTGGGGACCACAGTCCATCTGTCCTCCTGGGCATGGGACTGCACAGATGCCCCTGGGCTCAGCTGTCTGTGACCTGGTGTGCAGCACAGCTGTGTGACCCTGGCTTGGTTTGCTGAGAAAACTCCTGTTGCACTGTGAGAAAGTACATGAACTAAAGCCAGCAAGGTAAGAAAAATGAAAACATAGAATTAAAGTTGCCAAGATGAGGAAAACTGGCAGTGCAAGGCTTCAGAAGTAAATGCTATGTGAAAAGGGATAAACCCCTGAAGGGCTCATGGCTCGGTCACTGTCTGGCTCTAAAGATCCCTGGGCTGGAGCTTAGAAATGCTCTGAGTCCTTGTCTCAGGTGTAATTCTGCTGTGAGAGTATATTTCAAGTGCTGTGCCCTGGGATAGCAGATGGAAAAGCAAATATGAGAAAAAAAAAAGGAGGAAAAGAGTGGCTGGGCAAACTGTAGAGAGGAATAGATTTTGTCCACTGGCAGGGAGGAAGTACTGAGGAGCTTGACTGAGAAGCATAGCCAACCAAAGATCCTGAGCAGCCCTGCTTGACTGCAGGCTCCCCCTCCATCCTCTTCCACTTGCCTGAAATTACTTCCTCCTACAGAAAATCCCAGCACCCCTTTCCCTGGCATAGCATCTTCTTCCTTGAGCTGGAAGCCCCATGGGAAAAGGGCAATACAGCACCAGTCCAGCCATATCCCAGGAGTGGTGACCTGCAGACACCTGCTCTGGCTCACAGGCACCTGCAGCCAGCATGAAGCTGTGCTAAATGCACAGGATGCAATGTGATGTGATGCGAGTTTGCTAAATGCACAGGGATGCAACAGGGTTTTGCACAGGGGTACGTAAGTATCTGAGGCAAGGGAGGCTGAAAACCACCTTGCTGAGTTTGCATCAGCCTGATGTTTGCCAAGAAGCAACTAGACACACTTAATGTGCAATTGGGAGCCTTGTAAAGAGCAGAAGTTCAGATTCAACACTGGGGTAGCGGCCAGCTATTGCAACCTCTCCAGGTGTAAACACCTGAGAAGGGCTGTTCCCCTGATGAGTGAGACAGTGCCGTGAACTTCTTTTATTTGGGAAAACCAAGCACAATTCAAGTAAAGTGATTTAATATGTAATTATAGTGTACAGCAGCCACTGGCATTGCATTAGAGGTATAGTTAAGCTCTTGTGACTGGCAAGAGAAGAACCTGGTGGTGACCTGTGACTAAAATACAAACAGTTTTTAATTTTTAATATGAAAGATGGCACTGACCAGCTCTTTAATATTTCAATAACATCAACATCTAGAAAATAAATGTACCATTTGCTCTGTCTAATGCCAGATTCTTCTACTAGTGCACTGGGAGCAGGATTAGTCCCATGGCAGCACAGAGCAAGTGGGGAAGACAGGGTGCTTTGCAGGGACTCAGGTCCGTGTAGATGTGAGCTTGCTCAGCCAGTGCTCTGTGGTACAGCTGTGCCATCGAAATGCTGGACCCCAGCTCATACCCTCCACCTCCTGAACTTTGTTTTGCCTTCATCTCAGTCTCTCTGTCACAAGCCATTGGCAGAAAGACATGATGTGCACTGCATGCCTGGAGATGCAACACTCGGTGTAAAGTGAGCAGCTTCACCAGGTAGGAGCTCTGCCAGGCACAGCCCTGATGCGGGGCCCAGCTGCACGGCCACGGGGCTCAGATCCCACCACGCGTGGGACCATCAGCACTGCTCACTCCCTCTGTCCCTCCCTCCTCTCCATTTCTCCCTCCCATCTTTGCTCACCCTCCCACCCTTTTACTCTCCATTCTCTCCATTCTCTCTCTTTTACCCTCCCTCCCTGAGAGGCTCCACTTATTTTTGTGCCGTGTTTCCCCATCGCTGTGAAGCGTTTTCTCTGCAGCCGGGAAGCATCCAATTCTTCCCTCCGCTCGAAGTTAATCATCTGCTTGTCATTAACCTGTGCCCTCCCACTCAACGCTGTAGCTTTAACACGGGCTGTGGCAAGCGGGAAGGAGAGCAAGCAGTGCCAGGCTCGGCCCCGGAGTCGTTGTGGAGCTCTCTCTGCCGTCCAGTCCTGGTCCCGTCGGAGATGGGGAGCTGCCGCCTCCCCGCAGCCCTCCTGGCTGCTGCCCTCGCCTCCCTCTTGCTGCCCCACGCTGCGCCTTCGGCCCCCCACAAGCTCCTGTTGTTCCTGCTCGATGGCTTTCGCTTCGACTACATCGACGACAGTGAGCTGGAGGGGCTGCCGGGCTTTCGGGACATCGTGAACATGGGGGTGAAGGTGGATTACATGACGCCAGACTTCCCCAGCCTCTCCTACCCAAATTACTACACGCTGATGACGGGTGAGTACTTGCATTTCTGTGCTGTGATGCTTCTCAGAGCTCCCAGCTCTCTGTGACTTCTTCCTCCAAAGACAATGTAAGAATATCACAAGCTGTGCTTTTAGCTGGGAGTTTAAAAGCACTGTGGCATTGATTACAGCTCAGTAGTGCTTGTCTGAAACCTGCTCTGAACTTGGAAATGTCACTTGGAGCTGATTGCTGGAGTTTGCCTTTGCTTTCCCACAGTGCTGCTGTGTCCCTATCAGCTGCCACCACCAACAGTAAGGCCATCCAGGGTTCCCTGGTGGGACCACTGATGGGGTTTACTGCACATGGAACATAAAAAGAAGAGGTAAAGGCATGGAAAAGTAATACAGAGCCTGCTCAGAGCCTTTCCAGTTAATAAAAAGGCATCTAAACTGAGGGTGGCCAAGCAAAGAACTTACATTCAGTCAGCGGGTCTGGTTTGGCAAGTTCAGTGTTAAATTTCTTCTTAAACTACACAGACGTTCTGCTTTCACAGGTCCCTGTCTTAGCTTTGTCCTAAGAAATTGTACCTGTAATAATCTGAAATAGCCGAATAGGAAAACATTGAAGATTTTTGCTTTTCCTCCCTTACAGTATTTTTCAATGCCCAGGAGAGGCTTTCAGAAACTGGAGAGGGTAGTCATGGGTTTCCTGGTGCTGACTTGCTTTTAGTCTAAGTGGAGTGACATGGTTATAGCGACACTAGGGAGGTGCACAGAGTATGGCTTTGCCATTTTCATCAGAGGCACTCTGGAAACAAGTTAAATAAAAACAAACAGAAAAGTTTTCCTGGACTTTCCAATTGGATTTTTATCTGGATAATACTATACCCAGAATTATTTAACAAGCACGACCTTCCACCTAATGTGGAGGAGTGAGAAAATCCATCCTCTCCCAAGATACGTGGCATCTTTGCTGTCCTTGGAACAATACAATGCGCAGCAGTCCATATACCGCTTGCTGGGAAAGCAAATAGATGCCATTGTAAGACAAAAATCTGACATCAGTTGTGCCCAGCTTGTTTTGAAACTGCTTAACCCCTTCCTCCCTCCCTCCCTCTCAAGAGAAATGCTTTTTACTTGCTCATCTCTGACCAGAATCAAGTACAAAATCACCATGGGGATTTTTCATGACTTGGTGCAAATCCATGAATGCAGAGCAAATGTCATGATTGAAAACAAAGATGTCATTTCACCCCAGACCATGTTCTTCACGTGTACTTAAGCAGACAGGTTTAGCACTCCATGTGTGTAAAAAAGCCTTTTGAAGAAGTTGTTAAAGAGAAGAGGGAAAGTGACTGCTTTCACTCATTACCACATTTAACCATCACTCCTAGTAAGCATGTATGCATAGAATGAAGTCTGTACTCAGCCTTTCAAGGAGTTTTGAAAGCATCCTGTTTTGTACTCGCAAAGGAGTTTTGGTTTAGATAATGAAACACCACTGATGGACTTCTCACATTTTTAGAGTATCAGAGTTTCTACACCCCAGCTTGAGGCAATGAGACAATCTATGAGATCAAACTCAACTCCTCTTGCAGGTCTCCTGGCCTTCAAGATGAGGATGTCAATGCAAATACAACTTCACTGCAAATAACTATTCACCTTCCTAACACATGAATCACAGCAGTGTTAAACAGGTCAGGAGCCAACTGAGGACCAAGTTACATGATGACCCTGTCCAAAGGAAGATACAAGGCTGCACTTGAGCCCTTGGAGTGTTAGTGAACCTTGTGACGCTGTCCTGGCATGAAAGCATAGAAGATCCCATGGGGGCACTGTTCGTACCCCCAGTGCTGTGGTGCAGTCACCACAGAAAGGAGGTGTCATGTTTTAGGTGATGGTGGGGTTAGGAGTGTGGGGCACACAGTAGACATAGCATTAGCTGTGTTCAGCCTGTGCATGTTTGATTTGCAAAGCTGGGACAGCTTTTGGAGGAAACACAGCATGGCAGCATGACATGAGCATCATGCCGTGGTGACCTGCTTAGGGACTGGCAAGTTACCAGCTCCCTATTGCTGCCGTACAGGCGTGGGAAAGCTTAACATCACATCTCAGCAGTCATGCATCTCTTCTGTGGGACACATACATGCATGACTATAACTGCTTTTGCTTCCATTTGCAACTGGGATGTGTGGGACTTAAATGCTGCTAGTTTCTTGTGGGAAATTGGTGACTACAAGCTATTCTTCATGTCTTGTCCTACACTGCTGCTTAAAGAGCTGTTAAGAAACTCAAGTTTTAACCTCCAAATTGAAGTATTCTAGCATTTGTGAATTCAGTTTCACAGTATATTGGCTTTTTCTTCAGCTAAATAAGCTTAACAAATATCTGGCCCCTATCTCATTCATTATATCACACTGCTTTCTCAGATAAACACTTCCATCCCTCCTTTTTCTGCTCATTCACAAGGTATTGTGGCCCCAAATTCATATAGGAGTGAGCATGGCTGCTCACAGAGGACAGAGGACTCTGCTAGGACAGAGGACTCTGCTAGGACAGAGGACTCTGCTCCTCAGGCATGGCTGCATCCACTAGGACAGATGGTGCCAAACTGTTTTCATCAGTCCTGCCAGAAGGTAGCTTTCTTTTGCAAGGGGTAGCTAGCAAGCAGTAGCGTGTAGTACAGCTGCCCAGTTATTTGCCAGACCTTCTAGTCATTCCATTTTACTTTACTGGTGGTTTAAAAGAGAGCTGAATTTAATATTCATGAGAAATAGCAAGTTTACCAAGATTTTCAAAGCTGTAACCAAATAGATGCAACCATAACTGATGACCAAGAGCCATGTATCTAAAAACAACTCACTTACGTATGCTAATGTGAAGCATACCCTGTTTTGCGGAGACTAGAAGCTAGGTGACACTCAGGCACAGTGGGAGGAATAGGCCCCAGCCTAGGTAAACAAACTGGATAAATTTTGGAGGGGAAGTGAAGGGAGGGAGGTGACTTGCCTGTAGTCATGCAGTGCTGCAGGGCCATGGAACAGCTCTCCATAGGTCACCATCCTACCTAACCTTGCCACTGCTGTCAACCAATGAGAAGATGTTTGCCAGAGCTTCCCTGACTGATGCAAAAAGCCTAAGTCCAAAACCTGGCGCCTGCCCTTGGGCTTTCATCTACATCTACAGCAATTATAAGAACTAAACATAAAAACAAGACAAATGCTAATGGTTTAGCTTCTTCATTTAAAGTCACCAGTGATTCAGAGCTTAAGGAGAAGCTCCAGTCTCCCTGCAAGCCAGGGCATGTATCATGACCTGCTGTTAGAAGCACCAAACAAGAATCAAGTCACTGCTGGAGCAAAGGGATCTTGCTGATGTACAACTGGATCATTTGTTTTGTTACAGAGATCTGGTGGTGTGCAAGGTAGCCCAGGGATGTACTGGCTTAAAATCCACCCCCTTGAAAAGCAGTCTTCTCTAACAACTTCATTCATACCATGTTTCACAGTTTTGGCTTCCACAGGGGTGTAAGGACTGGTTCTTGGGTGGCTGGGTTGTTTTCTGAGCTGCTAGACTGAATCCTACCTGCTGTCCTAGCTTTCTGTGCTCCAGTTATGATATTGCAGTTGTTGACCTGAAAGGTATGATATAAAATGGTGAATTAGGTAAAAGGAGTTGTTGCTGCTGACACATATTTGAGAGAACTTTGTGGGGCTTGACATGAGCTTGGCACGGGAGAGAAGCAGGAGTACGTGTATCCCAAAAGGCTCATTTAATCACACCATGTGCTGTTTGTTTTGTGTAGAAAGGAATTAAGACCACAAGCCACCTCGGGCTGTTGTCTTGTGGGGAGCTTTTAATTCTTCCCTTTTCCTGCCATGGCCTGGCTCTGCAGGGAGCTCTCATACCAAGCTCAATGGCAAGTCTGAGGTCCCCCTATAACTGCCACAAGCATGAGTTATTGCTCCAGAGCCCTTCATGCCATATCTCTCAAGAAAATCTGCTCACGCTGAGGGGTTTGGTCTTCCTTGCCTGCCACCCATGGGTACTGGGGGAGTGCTGGGGCACCCCCTGCATCCCAGCTCCCCTGAAGTCCCTCCAGCTCAGGGTACACAGGGGCCTCTCACATTTCCAGCCCCAGCCAGCATAAACATGAGCGGACGGCATCACATCTGAGCTGGAAACCCAGGAGGGTTTATTTTCCAAGATCATAACAACAGATGAAGTCTTCTCTGGCAGGTCCTCCATACAAGGACATGCCAGCCACCTGATCAGCTGTGTTTCTCTTGGCCTCCATGGGAAGCAGAGTGAGTCCCTGCTCACAGCAGTGAGTGGGGAGCTGCTCAGAGAGGAGCCAGCAAGGGGCCTCCGTGTCCCTTTTTGGACAGGAGCTGATTTTAAATGCTTGGCAGAGAGGCTGTGAGGTCCCATGAAGCTTGCAGGATGAAGGCGGAATCTGAACCAAGGATGTTTCGGTCTCCTGCAACCAAGGTGTGGACTCAGCCCTGCATGTACCATCACCTTCTCTGCACAGCAGGAGGGAGAGGGGCAACATGGCACAGGTCCCAGGGATGGGTCATGGTCAAGGTCTACTCTGCCAGACTGAAGGTTTTACCCATATTCTGTGTTTCTGCCATCCTTCCTGCACTCCTCACTCTCAGTGTTGCCATGCTTGACTGCCGAGGGGCTTTGGTGTATGATGTTGTGGTCTGATAAATAGCCAGAGTGCTTCTGCTTACCCTTGAGCACAGCATATCTCTATGTATGCCTCATCCCATTTATTCCATGTTTTCTGGGAGCAAATGTTCTTTGGGCTTCCATCCCTGGAGTCCTCTGGGCTCTGGCTGATGTGCACTAGTACATTTACTGTTTGCTGTGAGGGCTCTCCTGTCTCAGCACAGCATCTCCACTCTGTCCACTTGGTACCCACAGGAAGCCCAGCCTGGTGATGGCTCTATTGGATGCCTGTTTTCAGCTGCCAAGTTAACAGTATCCAGACTACAGCCTGGTCCAGGAAAGGTTGCTGATAGTTTTTGTTTAGCAGTTAAGCAAGTTTTTAATTACATAAATAAGTGCATTTGTCTGAGATATGAAAAAACGGAGGGATAGGAGTACAACAGGGAAATTCACTGTCTGTACACATGAGCTGAAACTACCTCAACTTCACTGCCCAAGCTGAGAAAAAAGCCAGAAGGAGGCAGAGAACATTATGAGGGAATAAGATATTTTCTTTTTGCTCCAGTTTTAACCACCACAGATGCCAGCAGCAGCAAAGCTTTAAAAGATTCTGTTTGTGACATACAGTTTTAAAATCAGTAGTCTCTTCTTGGATTCAGCAGCTTTTCATTTCTGAAATGAAAAGAACATGAAGAACAGGAAGCAAAAGAGCATGAAGAAGTCTGTGGTACTACTGGCAGGGAAGGGGTATTGTCCTACCAAGGACAGGCTGGAGAAGAGAGTGGGAACTGGGAGGGTGTTTCATTTTCACATACTTCATCCCACTTTGTTTACTTGCTGCCTGCAGAAAGGCTGCAATGCCAAGTGCCAAGATTTTCCTCTTTCACACATACACAAAATGCTGTAAAAATCTGTGTTTGCTTTCTACCAGTGAAAAAATGGAAACACTTTCAAAGTGGAGAACAGAAAGTTTTCTCTAACACAAGTTCATCTGCTACAAATTGAAGCAGTGTTTTTTTCCTTCTTACTAGCTACAGCCTCACAGCTCACAACTAGCATACCTGCTACCAGATGTTAGGGGAAATTGATTGATTGATGGCTTGGCTTCAAGAGTGAAGATTTTGGGAAGGGCTTTAACCACACTCACTTTAAGCATGATGACCAAGGGTGAGTGGGATGTGCAAATCTGATTTGAAAAGGGTGCTTAGGCAATCAGTAGTTAGGGGCAATAAGTGGATATTCACATAGCAAGGTATTTCTCTGCCCAGAGCTGAAGTCACAGCTGATGAACAGAAAACTGCCAGAGGTTCTCACCCTCTCTAATGATGCAGAGAGCAGCTGTGCCCGTTGTTTTGTTCAGACCTTCTGTAGTGCTTGGAGCTGCACTGCCCTTGAGCTGTACCCAGCTGTGAGCAGTCTGGGGTCCCAGCACGGTCCCTCTGCCCACCATTGCCACTTGGTTCGGCAGGCCCACTATCAGCCCAGAGCACCTGCTCTCCAGGGACATAAAACCTGCTTTCCTGCACAAGCAAGCATCTGCAAAGCCTAACCTGTACGTTTGGCAAACAATTTTTGGTCACCTCAGCCCCAGCCCCAGTGTGAAAGCACTGAATTTGTTTCATGCTCTTGTTAAATGAATCTCCCTCAGGAAAAAAAAAAAAATAAAGTAATGCTGCGTATAGTAGAGATTTTTTCTGTGCCTTTTGGTGTGATCCTACTTGGATGCAGTGGCTTGCCTGACATACTTAGGCGAATGTGTTTCTGCTTTGGATCTGTGTGTTATTGGAGGTCATTAAAAATTGTAAAGACTTTGCAAGCAACCTCTTCTGGGAACATAAATGTCCATGCACATCTTGCAAGTACTGTTTTGTTTGGGGGGCTGCAGAGTGCAGGGCCACTTTGCCCAGACCAGGACTCCCCATTGAATTCTCATGAGCCCTGGTCTTCTCCAGACCACTTAAGGATGAGCACATGGGGTTTGTTTTTGTTTTTTTTTCCTGTGGTCTTCCTTTTCCAAGCAGGGCACATGAGACCCAGCAGGGTAAGAGCAGAGCAGGGCACATACCAAAGCAGGCAGAGCTGGGCCCTTCAGGATGCTCTGCTCACAGCAGGCTGGGCTCAGTCCTTGGGGGTGGCAGTACCACCATACCTGCTCTGGAATGGGAATACAGTGCTGATGACTTTAAAATCCTACTCTCTTTCTCCTCATGGCAGGCAGCAGGAGCAGAGCATTTCCCAGGGCAAGTTATCTAGCAGGTCTCGAGAGGGTTTAGAAGTGGGGTGAGGAGCAAATAAATGAGCCAGTCTAGGTCAGCATTTAGGTGGTGCTTCAAGGGAATAGCAGAGGAAAGATGTTGTAGGGAGGGGAAGAAGGGGAGAAAGGGAGCTGCATGTCTCACTTGGGCTGTTAAAACCTACCTACCTTAGTGCATGCAGCGGTTTTTGTAGAGGAACTTAACCCTTCCACAGCCCATATGTTTATCAGCAGATGGATACCACCACATGGGTACCTTTTCTGTGTTGGCTAATATGCACACTGTGAGTTCTCTGGTAAATCTGATGTGCTCAGTGCAGAGATGATTTACCTCTGTTTTGTTGCCTGAGGCACCAGGTGTAGTACTGAGCATCTGTCACACACATCCTCACTTTTTAAGAAAAGATTATTAGAAGAGCATTTTCTCTTGTAGGTTTAGGCATGGGCGGTCCCTATATAATATATCATGCTTGCTAATGATCCTACACGCTGTCCCTGCAGTCAGTGAAAGACCACCAAAGAAAGGTCATTCGCATAGCAAATGCTCCCAGGAGCACTCGCTCTGGTTTCCAGATCTCACATATGATCAATGTAGGGTTCATAGCATTCAGTGTTACTATTGTGGGTGGCCAAGCAGTTGCATGGTTTTGGGGTTTTTTGGGTTTTTTTTTTTGCTGGTTTGGGTTTTTTTCTTATTTCATCTTGGACTTACATAGATTGATTTGAATGCTGACAAAAGCGCACGGAGACATGGGAGTGTGCTCTGGACAAAGCCAATGTTGTAAGAAATGTAGTGTCCAAGTAAGCTGTAGCATGCAGACTTGCAAATGCTTTTGCTGGCTCTCTGCCAGAAGGATACAGCAGTTATCATATTCCTGGGAACTATACCCTCCTTGTTTTCCTCAGGTGCTTGAGGAAGGGGAGCTTTTTTACTACAATTGCAGAGAGTTTAAATGATGACATCTGTATGCTGAAATTGCTTTTTTGCCCTGTTTCTACTTTTGAGACTCTTGGTGTTTGATTACAGAAGAAAGCTGCAGTAATGGAAGCAATAATAAATTCAACATGTTACGGTGACTAACATCATGTTGCTATTTTGATAGTCATTAAAAAGAAGATCACCAAAGGTCATTTTCTTAGGCTGAAGAAAATAAGTTACAACAGGGGAGGCAAAGAACTGGAGTTGTACAGGTGACCCAAAAGAAATTTGCTAAGCGACCTTAATTTTGTGTCTGAATATCTCCGGGGGGCAGAAATACCAGTTATTGCAGGGCTTTCTAATCTAGTGAGCAAGGTATAGAGTAGCTGTAGTTGAAGATTAACAAAGGTCAAAAACAAAATTAGAGACCAGGCATACTTTTAGTAAAGTGTTACTGATGATAAATATTGGGATGAGCAGCCCAAGGATGAGGTTGATGAGCTGTTTGTCAGTGTCTTTCAAGGAGGTCCAGGGTCTTTCTGGGACACAGGCTTCAAGGCAAGAAGACATGAATGGCTCCAGGCAGCACTAAATGGTCATGTCTTTTGGTCTGTCTGCTTATCTGAAATTCCCTTCTGGCCCCGTGAACCAATAAAAACTGATGCCTTACCATCTTCTATAAGGGAGACATTTTCTTTAGAGTAAAGAAAAGAGAGCTGGAGTCCATAGAAGAATGAACTTGTCTGATGTGAAGATTAGAAGAATTCTATCCTCTGTAATAGTGCACACAGTTCATCAAACATCCCAACAACATTGCAATCTCTGTTCCGTTCCTTAAAGAGGTGGGCAAACTGACATCAGACCTTAGATCCCATACAGCGTTCACATTGGTAGCAACTAGAGTTTGTTGTTCTGTATGAAGAGTACACTGTACATCATACAAAGACATGACCTAACAGCTTCAGCACTGACCTGCAGGTTTCCCAGGCTGGCACCAGTTGCCTGTCTGTAGTTTAGCAGGTTGATACGTGCTCAGAAATATGTGGATTTCAAGACGCTGAAGAGATGGGGTTGCCCTTTCAGTAGCAAAGCTGCATTTCTGATGAATTCTGGAGGCTTTCTTTTGAAACTAGCTCTTTTGAGACTTACAGTGAAGAAAGCACTTGGCAGGCTAAAAGAGGACAGATTACTGCCCATTCAGTCCACTGTTCCTCCTACATTAAGCTTGTTTGGTTTAATGTGGTAAGTAGTGACTGCCACAACTCAAGACTGCTTTTGTCCGCTGGGCAGGAGAAATTTTTTGCAATGTTGAAATACCTCATAGTAGTGAAGAATAGTTCAAAATCCATTTCAAGGTCACATATACACAAAGTATACAGAGTCCTCTGCTCAAAATGATGCCTTCTTAAATCAAGCATAGCAAGGTTATTTCAGGTCTGATCACCGTGCTGAGTCTCACAATAATCAAAGCCTGTTATCTGGATCCTTGCGGTATCATGACTCACCAGCTAATGATGACAGTGTCTCACACATGCATCAGTGGTTGCTTTTTAAGATATGGCAATGATGAGCTCCCCATACAACTCAATCTTCATAATTTCTTTTCCTATTTTTGTTAATTCACCTGAAGCTTAGCTCTTAAAATACAAAATCTTCTCTTCCGACAATGACAAGAGGTGGAAGACATCTCTCTGGCTATTACATACTAGTTCCTTGTAATACAAAGTTGACCAGGGCCCTCCATGATGCAGTAAGAGGGCTGAAAATGTCTAGTGAAATGTTTGCTGTCCCCACAAACAAGAGCAAAATGTGTTAATTTAAAACAAACAAGAACAACAAATATAACAATAACAAAATTATATAAAAGTTTTAGCCTAGGTTTGCTTGTTTGTGGAAAACCAGTTTTTCAGCTGATTTGCTGGTGATGCAGTGGTAGCAGTGATGGTGCTGGTAACATCCTTCTGCTGGAGAACAACAAACTGATTGTGCTGTCTTTTTCTCCACCCTCAAAGGTCGTCACTGTGAGGTCCATCAGATGATTGGAAACTACATGTGGGACCAAAAGGCAAATGTATCTTTTGACATTGGTGTGAATAAAGAAAGCCTGCTGCCTCTCTGGTGGAATGGATCAGAGCCTCTGTGGGTCACAATGATGAAAGAAAAAAAGAACGTTTACATGTACTACTGGCCAGGTTAGTATGTCAAAAATGGCTACCATCTTAACTGTGTGTGTTTACATCCACACGCTGTAGGATGGCTCTTTAATACAGTTCTGATATACAGACAAGAATTACAAGTGCTTTACTAACCACTCATAGAAATTAATTATCTTTTCTTAGGCCATGACAATTTGCATGTGCTTAGAAAGGAAAAAACTGAAGGGTCACTAGGGAAAGAGGGATACTGAGTTGCTGGAGTGAGTCCAGAGAAGGGCAACAAAGCTGGTGAAGGGTCTGGAGAATAAGTATTAAAAGGAACAGCTGAGGGAACAGGGGGGGTGGTTGTTCATTCTGGAGATGAGAAGGCTCAGGGGCGACCTTATCACTCTCTACAACTACCTGGAAGGAGGTTGCATTGAGGTGGCAGTTGGTCTATGCTCCCACATAACAAGAGGAAACGGCCTCAATCTGCTCCATTGGAGGTTTAGATGGGATATTAGGAAACATTTCTTCACTGAGAGGGTGCTCAGGCATTGGAACAGGCTGCCCAGGCCAGTGGTGGAGTCACCATCCCTGGAAGTGTTCAGAAACCATGTAGGTGAGGCCCTCAGTGATGTAGGTTAGTGGTGGCCTTGGCAGTGCTGGGGAATGGTTGGACTTGATGATCTTGAAGGTCTTTTCCAACCTAGATGATTCTATGGTTCTATGATTACCTTCAGGAGGCTGGCTTGCAGAGCATCCACTCCTCCACCACTCACCATGTAGAATGTACCCTCCTTCATCATTACTCAAATGAGGCCCCAGTTGCTGTGAGTCTGATCTATTTGTTTAGAGAGACTTGGCCTTTCCATTCCTCATTTGTTGGATGCTGGACCACTGAAATCACTAGGGAGGTATAACAAGTCTTTTTTAACAAACTGGACTATACCCTTAGGGAAATGCTACATGGAAATAAATGTGATAGCTGTTCAGCCAGACCAAACCCTTTGCAAGGTACCCAGCTTCTCAGCTTTCTGACCTTTTAACCCTGCTAGCTAAGCAGTATGCAAATATCCTCATATGTGCAACTGCAGGCTATAGGACCACATGTTGGAAGAGCTGCACTGAACACAGCCAGTGCCAGTGCGTAGGGCAGCGGCAGCTGACTCACACCATGGGCTCCTGGCCAACTCATCTCCGCATCCCAGCACACGTGTGCCGGATCATGGTCTTTCCATGCAACATAGCTAATGGCATCCCACAAAAAAGGCCACAGTTCTTAGGAAAGGGAAGAAAGAGTGTACCAAGATGAAAAAGACTGAAAAGTCATCCAGAGTGTTTCTACAGTACTGAAGAGCAAGAAAGATCTCTGTGTGACACTATTGTCTTACAGATTGAAAGTAGTCTAAAAGACTAAAGATGCAGACTAGATAGAGAACGATAAAATAATAGAATGGTTTGGTTTGGAAGGGACCTTAAAGCTCATCCAGTTCCAACTGCCTGCCACAGGCAGGGACACCTTCCACTAGACCAGGTTGTCCAATCTGGCTTTGAGCACTGCCAGGGATGGGGCAGCCACAGCTTCTCTGGGCAATCTGTGCCAGGGCCTCACCACCCTCACAGTAAAGAATTTCTTCCTAATGTCTAATCTAAATCTGCTCTTCTGTCATTTTAAAGCTGTTCTCCCTTGTCTTGTCACTGCATGCTCTTGTACAAGGTCCCTTTCCAGATTTCCTGTAGGCCTTCTTTAGGCACTGGAAGCTGCTCTAAGGTCTGCCCAGAACCTTCTCTTCTCCAGGCTGAACAAGCTCAGCTCTCTCAGCCTGTCTCTGTAGGAAAGGTGCTTCAGCCCTTTGATCATTGTCATGGCCCTCCCCTTGACTTGCTCAAGCAACTCTGCATCCCTCTTGTGCAGAAGAAGAGGTATGTGGTACTGTGGGTTATTTCCCAAAGTATGACACGTGTCAATGACAAGCACACTTCTATCTTCCAAAAATTGCTCTGCTGCTGTGCTTCTTGGCCAGTGATGCACGAAAAGTGGTCTTGTGCCATCCCCATGCTTGTGTCGCAAGCAGGGAGAGCTGGAATGTGGCAGCTGCTGATGGAGCAGCAAGGCTGGAGCCCTTCCAAGCACAGGTTGCTGTGCACAGCCAAGAACCCTCTGAGAAATGGAGCCGAGGGAAGAGCAGAGCTCGATCCCACTCCAAGGTTGCACTGGGCAATGGAGTCAGAAAGCACCAGGGCAGGAGTGGTGCCTTGGAGGTGCTAGAGTAGCAGGCAAGAACCAAACCCTTTAGGGGGAACACACAAGGGTCAGTGCTAATGCTACAAAGGACAAGCAGCAACCCCTGGGGACTACCCCGGGGTCACCCTTGAAGTCTAAAAAGCTGCCTCCCCCTCGATGCCTGCCACGACGGCCACCTGCATGGAGCAGGAGCAGCAGACCCCTGGCCACAATAGCCCAAAGGAGCCCTTGCAAAAGGCTGTGCTCCGTGTTGCAGAGGAAGGCAAAAAGAACCCAGGTACACTCGCTAGTTCACCATGGGGGAAAAAAAGCTTTCCTGCCCCCAGCTGCAAGGCACAAAGGGCCATCTCTGTGGCACCCTTTGTGGTGTATGAGCAGCAGGCGGTAACCCAGCCAGAACGGGCCAAAGGAGCCCTGACAAGTGGTCCTGTTCAATGCTGTAGAGGGGGGCAGCCCTCAGAAAAAAGCTGCCTCTTACTGGAGTTCACCCAAGTGACCTAACAGCAGTGCTAATAGCAGGATATAGAAACTATACAAGAATGTAGAAATTCTTCTAAAGATTCATAAAAATACCTGTTTCTATAGACTATTCATCTTTAACTGCTAGTGTAACTGCACTGGATAGATATAATTATGTACTGAATAGACATAACAGTCTACAAAGAGCTTCTGAAATCCAAAACGACAGTATCGCTTTCCATTAAATTCCTTTGGACTTTACCAGCTCCTTCATGTTGCCCTTTGAGCAGTGTCTCCCAGGGAGAAGACGTGTGAGGTCTACATGTGTGTATCCCTGCAGACATATATATAACCTTTCCATTTATCTGTCTACTGTTTCCAGTAGAAAATTGCAAGGGACAATAGAACCTTCCTTTTCCCAGCGCTAATATTGCCAGTACGTGCATTGACTTTCTCGTGACACGGAGGCGGATTTTTTTGCATGGATCAGGTATTTTAGCTGTGAACTGTGATGTGTACATCTGTCAATTATTTATCTGTGATAGATGACCTTTGGCTAAGTCCTCGGTGTCTCAGCTCAGCAAACACTTAAGCATATGCTTATTTTAAAGGTGTTCATGGTCTCAAAGGGCGCATTGGCCATATCACAGTTAGGCACAGGGCAGGAACCAGATTGAAATGCAGAACACCTGAATTAAGCGCAGGGCAGCTGGACTGCAGTAGGACTCCAGGTTTAGCTGGAGTAAACAGAAGTCACCCCAAATGTAATAGTCATGTTGGGAAAATGTAATAAATACTGTTTTGAGCTATATTCTAGTTCCATAGTAAGAATGTTATCCTTTCTAAAACATCTATGCCTAGTATTTTAAAGCTTTAATTCTGAACTAGGCATTTGAATAGGCAGCAATGCCAAACAAAATCAAGGAAAAAAGTAAGAGCTTAATAACCAAGGTGGGTAGGGATCCTATAGACATTTGCACTTCTTATGATCTGCTATTACTGATTAACTTTTCCAGTCTAAGGATATACTGCTGCTTAGTAATGACAAAGTAATGATCAGGAAAAGTCTGGGAAACTCTTAATAGAAACAGCAATGTACAGCCAAATTCATCACACTTTAGTCTGGAAGATGCTGTTTTCTCTTTAATCAGTGGTAAAGGCAAATGAGACGAATCAAATGTAGCAGAAATGTACTGTAAATGCCAGAGAGTTGATTCCCGAGGTTAACTTACACTACTGCCATTTCTTTCAAAGAACCAAGTTCCATGCTTTGTAAAGTCTGAAGCCAAAATCTGCTACTTCATATTCTTCCCTGTGTTGCTTGCTCACTCATAGCCAGTGCTTAAAGGAAGAAAATCCAGACCCTAGCAAACAGGGACACAGAGCAGAACTGTCAGATGCAAGCACCCATCCATCACAGCTTTTTCTGTGAGCCCAAAATAACCAGAACAAAGACAACTCATGGGCAGAATTCATCTGGGTTCTCCTGCCACTAGAAGCGCAGGAGCCAAAATATTACCACGCTAGGGGTCCCAGCCACTGCTTCTGTCAAAATATAAGCACTTGTAGGGATATTTTTTTCTTTTCTTCATGGTGTTTATTATGTACTTTCTGCTCTTCAAAGCATTCCTGGGGAAAAAGTCATGTGTCCTCTGTCTGCTTGATGGCTAAGTAAAACATGGTGAAGTAAAACAAAACTAACACCGTACATGTGGTGAAATGGCCAAGTTGCCTGTCTGAAGCACTGCCACTACAGTGGATGGAGAAGCCCCAGGGGGGTGCAAGAGTTTCCCAGCAGTACCACCAAAGTCAAAGCTTTATAGTGCTCTTCATGCTCACCCTGGTGGGTGATGACACCCAAGGCCCTCCAGCTCCCTCATTCTCCTATGCAACTGCTTCAGCTGAAGTGCAGTGACATCTTTTCTAAACACTGAAATGAAAGAAAGGGGGTGGGGAAAAAGTCTCTAAATGCAACTTTTGTCATTTAAACGTGACATTTACCAGACCATGGAGCTAGCCTGGGAAGTTTTCAAAACCCTCTGTTATGACATGAAGTGTCCGACTGTTAAATCAATGTTTAGAAATGCAATTTAAAGTTGGCAGAGGTTCATGTCTCCATGTCAGATAGATAAAGAGGAGCCTATATATCACTGTGAAAGAAGTCCTTATTCTTGCTCCAGTAGTTCAGGTTTTAAAATAAAAGTCTAGCATCATACAAAACTGTTCAGAAAGCTATCTAATGCAGCATCTTATTAAATACAGCTCGTCTATTTATAGTTTAATCAAGAAAAACTTTACAATCTCTTTGTCTAGCTCCAAGGATTTTTAAATTTCCTCTGTCATAATATTTAAATGAGAAAATTTACCACCTGTCCTGGCCTCTACCAAAAAGGAATTTAAATGCTAAAGGATCTTCATGGCCAGTATTATGGAAGTGTAGCAAGCCTTAACATCAAAAATCCAATTCCAAGTTCTAATCATTACAGAGCTTTTGGTATCTAAGAAGCCTGAATTTTCAATGCTACTGCCAATGAACTACACACTCAAAGACCAATATTTAGTAGCCAAAATGATTTCTAATTGTTGCTGTCTCTGCGGACTTCTATGTCATGCTCATCACTTTACAATCTAGAAATAGCAAAGATATCTCAGCAACTAAAATATCTCAGATCCCCAAGAGGTTAATGCTTCTAGTTAAAATTATCTTATGAGTAATTCTGAGGAAAGTTATCTGAGAAACATTATAATATGATGCAAGTATCTTAAGAGAAAAAAAGATGCAAAATCATCATATTAGTCACTGGCTATGAGCAAGCATCCACCCAAACTAAACCCCTAGGTGTTTCCAATGCATTTCCAAAAGTGTCCTTAAGTTCTTGCCTGTCTTTGGAGCTAATCTTTTCCTAGACTCAAGTGCTGGAGGAGAAATTGGCTCAGAAGTTCCAGTTCAGTCCTGAAATAATAGCAAAGCCCTTAGAGGACTACTGCATCACCTCTCGCATCTGAGGTAGCTGAAAGCCCATGTGTTCCTGCAGGTAGCACCCAGGACATCATGCAGAAGATTGAAGCTACACACACTCAGGGTTGGGGGCAAAGGCTCCTCCTCCTGGAGATTACTTCAGATGGTTCATGGAATACATTTTAACAATGATTTGGTTAGGTAGAAGCTGGGACCTGTTTCTGTTGGATAATGTAACTTCCTGAAGGTCCTGTGTATGGATGTATAGAAGATTTACTGTGGGATGGTGTGGAGAGTCAGGTCTTGTCTAGCAGTCTGCAGGCTTTTGTGGTTGAGACATAAACACTAACATACCTCCATACAGAAAGGGAAGGATTAAGTTATATTTGGGGCAACAGGGGAAGAACAAAAAGTGAGCACCATCACACACTCCCACAATTTTTATAAAAATGAATATTAGATAAAGGTTCAAAAAGATGTAAATATGTTTTTACAAGAAAGTTTACTACATTTTTTGGTTATCGTTGCAAATAATTCATTCTTACAAATGATAACAGATGCAGTCCCTTGAAACACACAAACAATGTGGAGCCCTGATTACTGTTGCCACTGACCGCTGGGTGAAGAGACTGAATCTGTCATGTGTGCTAGGGTTCTTTATCTCTTGGAAAGGGTCTGACTTACCTGGCTTTCTGCAAATAAGTGAAGATCTTTTAAGGTTTCCTAAGCTTAAACATCTAGGTACCTTTCATAGTGCTCCTGGGAAACCACAATCAGAAGGAACCCTCTTAGCCAGCTTAGCCTGCAAGCAGTGTGCTTTTCCCTGTGTCCCAGTGCTGCACCTCTGTAATGTGAAGTCATGCAGGCCAAGGTGCAAGTAAGTGTCTGAGTAAGCAAACCACTGTAAATCAGCTCTGAAGGTAGCTCTGCTTCCTCTAGTGCCTTCTCTGTACTTACACATCCTGTGCAACCTTCTTCCCCCCCCAAGCAACAAGTCAAGTTATGACTTTATGTCCTTGATGCCTATTCCTTTCATTTCAAAGGAGAAGCAGAGGGACCCAAATGCAGGCACATTCAGGCTATGGCTTAAAGTTGCCTTTTTGATCTGACTGCATGGATGTATACAGAGTCAATTTTGCAAAAGTCCTCTTTTTCTTTTTTTTCAGCTTGTGCCCCAGGAATACACCAGAAAATGCCTTAACTATGATGGGAGCTCTCCAGGGGTCTCAAAAGATAGTTTGCATGAATCTGGTGTTTCTGAAAGCACATCTCTTTTAAATATTAATGTTATTCAGCAGCATAGTAACAGGAGAGCAAAAGGGCAAAAAAGTCCCACAAAAACATGTTTCTGTGTGTTCAGAGCCATGTTTTCCTGTAGGATTTGTTGCCATAAATTTCTGGGCCACAAAACAGACTGCATTTTGCAAGGAAGGCTTTAAGTTACCAAGAGACTTAATTGGTTTATACTGTTTTAATAAGACCTCCTGGGAAACAGATTTAATAGTGGAGTGCCAGTTCCACATAATAAAATACAGTTTATAGAGGATATTACAACGTAAGATACAGTGTGTCTAACTGGAAAGTATTTGCTGAACTGTCAGGGAACAATATCTAAATCTATTACCTTGGAAGCCTGGAAATGAGGCTACGTGACCACAGTAGTTAAAAGGAAAACAAGCTAGCGATTTAGGTGGAAACTGTCTGCCCCGAGGGAGCCAAGAGTTTTTGTGTGGGAAGGTCACACAGAGACCTTCCTTTTAGAGAGGGAAATACAAGGATCCAATGTACGGTTTGCTGCAAGCACTCCTCAAACCAGCCTCTCACCCCATTTTCCCTTTCCAACCACAAGGTTTCCTGCAGGGAAGGTGTAAGGTAAGTAATGTCACAGGGAATTTACAGACCTGAACCCGGGCCCCACAGTGTGGGGTCTGTGATCAAGGTGGAACAGCAGAGCTTACCACATTTTTCATTGCAGGTTGCGAGGTCGAAATTCTGGGAGTCAGACCGAGCTATTGCCGCGAGTACTTCAGTGTCCCCACAGACAAAAACTTTGCAGATGCCATCAGCGATGCTCTTGAGTCTTTGTGGTATGTCATTAGGGTTCTGCAGAGTGGGGTTTCCTCCCCAGGTGTGAGTGTTTGGGTCTGCTATCAGCCTTGAGCTAGGGAGATGGTCAGGATTAGATCCCAGTAGAAAGATGGGAGCTGAGACTGCTTTGTAGCACTGTCATAGAAACATCACCATAACAGAAATAGGCCCTTACACTAAGATCGGAAGGTAAGATGTGCTTGTTTCCATGTGTAGGTTACAACACAGAGGAGACATCCCAACTTACTGGTTTTAATTTGCTGTTTCTAACCACTTCAAGATCGGTCTGTGAGTATCTGTTCACTGACCTGCAAGAGCAGACTTTGAAATGCTTGGATTTAGAGAGGGATTCGGGGAATTTGGAAATTCCAAAATTTAGCTCTGGTCACTTGTTTGCGAGTTCAACACTTAAGCTCCTTCCACATTTTGGAACATCTCAGTCACAGTGTGGTGGGCATTCCTGTTGTGCAAATATGAACATAGACTAGGCTAGGCTAGGATGGTATGAAATGGAATAGAACAGTTCAGTTGGAAGTGACCTATAGCATTCATCTAGCCCAACTGATGGGAATGATGGTACAGACAACTCCTAGGAAAAACATGCTCCACACCCAGCTTTCCAGTTCCACGGTATCTCATCTAAACATTAACAAGCGACAATTACACATAGGTTGCAAAATCAGGGGGAATTGTGTGGAGCAACTGCCTTACCGTAGCTATAACTAAGCACCCTCTTTAAAAACTTGTTGGTTCCATAATTTATCCAATCCCAGGATACATTTCTACTTTGCCACTTGTGTACAGCCACAGCGATTTGAATCTGAAAAGTTCTGTGTTCAGATACTGAGTGCTGATTGTCCATGAAATAAAGGCTCCAAAATTATGAGACTCCTGATGAAGATGTTGCTCTCAGTTGCACACTGGGTCCTGCTGCACAGATGCTCACAAATCAGTGTCATTCACAGGCTGGGGCTTAGAGAGAAGCTGTCTCAGAACATGAAACATTTAATCCTGAAATGGTTTAGCTTAGATTTTAAGGAATTTATCTGCATGTGACATGAGGTGGTCATCTGTGCCACAGGAGGCTTTCTGGAGCTTCTGCTACACTTTTAATTCACTGAATAAAAAAGGAAATGGAAAACTGAATACAGACACCAGCTCTGTCTGCTGGTGGAAACCCTGAATTACCATAGAAAGCTTCTGGGTCAGGTATTATTTTGGGGATGGGTCAAGATATGCTTGAAGTTTCCTGCCTGGTTTCTATGAAGCATAAGGCTGCTCAGGACACTTTGCAGCTCTGTAATTGTGAACACGATTAAAAGTGAGGCACAAACTGTTGAAAGCTCCAGCCCTCCAAGCTGCTCTTTGAATTGCTGGAGCCCATTGAAAGAGTTTCAATAGCTCATTCACCCCGAGTCACAAGGCTGCTTGCTGCTTCCTTCGATGCAAAGGAAGAAAAGGGCAGGACACAACAGTGCCAGTGAGGCAGCTCAGAAGAGGTCAAACCTGGTGATTCAAGAAAAGAGCAAATAGCTGCCACTACGATGTCTGCCTTAAACACCAGCTACAGCCTGCTGAACAGCCCAAGTCCTACAGATTGTCCTGGGCCTGTAGGAGGGCAGGTCTCTGGTTTCCATTTACACACCATTCCTCTTGAATTTCTTGAATAATCATTTGAAGGTATAAATACTTCAGGGATATACAATAAGAAAGGAGAGGAGAGAATTAACAGATTAAAGATCAGATAGGTTTTCCTTTTCCTTTCTTTCACTCATCCTCTTTGTTTAGTCCTTTAAAATTTAGCAGACTATTGTCAATGCTGCTGTGCCAGCCCATAAGAAGAAAAGCTTCTGAAAAGCCCTTATTGTAGTCATATTCATTTAGCAGGAGTTAGCATCTCTAGGTAGAAGAACCTTGAGCTGCATTTTACTGTGATTTACATGTTTTGCAAGAGCTTCTGACACTTAAAGCTGCTCAAAGGCTGGTAAATGCAGTGTGTTTCCTTTCCACACCCCAGCTAATTCAAAAAGCCCATTAGGCTGAGGCTGGCACTAGCTCTATGTGGGAAAACAGCCTGTGGCAAGGGCAGTCTGTCGCCTGGAGCAGTGCCTTGCTCATAGCAGGTGTTAGTAGTTAATGAACTGCATTTATGCTCCTGCCATGCAAACCTTACAGGGACTTCAGGGTAAAGAGACTATTTGCACCTTGATGACCTAGGAGTTAACCTGACTTTGGCTACTGGAAAGTCCTGGCCCATCTTAATTTCATCAAGGTCAAAGGGAGTTTTATCAATGCCCTCTGCAAGAGCAGGAGTACCCAACTCATCACCTGAGCTCCTCTTGCAACCAAAGGGAACCATCCTTCAGGAATATTCTCCAGTCTCTTCAAACAGATGCTTTGAGACCATTATGCAGACAAAAAATACACAAAACTAAGTCAAGCACCCATTCTAGCAATTAAAACTAAAGCCTCTCTTATCTCTTCACAACTGTAATTTAAGGGCTGTTGTAGTCTACCTATCTTTCTGGACAGGTGTTACGAAGTTTGTGTGGTACTTGCAAAGCGTGTTGATAAAATATAACACCCTTTCTAGTATTGCCATTGATGCTGTCCAGCTTTCTTCAGCAAGCTTTCCTTAGCCATTTCCGCTAAAAGTACTGATGACTGGAGAAGACAAGACTAACACACAATTACAAAAACAGTTTACTTCTCCCATGTAAGCCATGATCAGAGATACCTAATTTTCTTAGGCAAACAGTTAAAACATGGAAACAAAGTCAAACCCAACGTTACAAGCTCTGGATGTGCTGTACGCAATCCTGCAAACTCCTAAGCATGCCCCATAACTACAGCTTCTCCCACTGAAGTCGTGCAAAGTTGAACATTCAACCTTACAGTACTGAGCCCTCACTGCGAAATTTCACTGCAACCTAAATAAGACCATTTGTTTGATGCAGTAAATCTCTTTCTTAGCTTCTGTCTTGACTGAAATGGTCATTTAGTTACAGGTGAGAATACACAAAGCAGTCTAAGCAGCTAATTAATACAGGCACTGAAGCAGAAGAAAACTATTTCAATAGGTTCAATGAGTGTGCATGTGATGTAGGAATTACTGGGTTAAATCTTAGCAGTCAATTTATGCCTAATACAGATGGAAAGTAATGCTTACATGAAACTGGGGACCAGGAAGGACTGCTTCATTTGAATGATTTTAAAATCATGAAGAGTGAGATAGAGCACTGTTCTGCAGAGCCAGCAGTGGAGAAATTCCCACCACAGCAGAGACCTTCAGCTTCCTACAGGGTTGCTCCTCTGAGGCCTCCAGCAAACTTACAAATGCAAATGACAGACCCTAATTCATGCATTAAGTCCCTCACCTCTGATATTTTCTCTTCTGTCTCACTCATTACACCACATTAATCAGAGAATCTGGACCTGTCAGTACATCACACAAAGTCTTTTTGTAGGGGTCTTGATCTGGATGAAGGCATGTATTGTGGATGGCACACCCTGTCATATCTTAATAATAGTAGAATAAGACTGTGTTGAGCTTCATGAGGGTAGATTTGTGATTTTATCTCAGGGAGGCTTACAGTGAACCATAAAGTGGACATGAAAATGTAATTAAGCCCTGATGTATGCACTATCCACACTAATTAGGCTGAAGGCATTCAGTGCAGAAATGTGTGATCAGCTAAATTTGTGCAGCTCTGAGATTACCTGAGCTTCCCTTAATAATAATTAAGTTTCCCTTAATAATAAAAACCACTGAAAATTTCTCCCCAGTTCATACCACTTGGCAAGGTCATGGAAAGCTCGTCCTGAGTTGACCTTGGTGGCTTGGAAGACCTCACACAGGAGAAAGCCAGAAGTGCCAAACTTTAATTAAAGCACATTTGACTGGTTATTCCCACAATCCTTTTAATAAGGGCATTCAGCACAGAAATCAGTATTTCTTCTGGGTCCTTCTTTGTCCTTAAAGGAAAAGCTGCCTTATTCAAAGAGGCCGTAGATGGCTGCCAGGACAGCCTGTAGCTGTACATGATGGTCTGTACCTGGAAGCTCTGACGGAATGTCAGGCAAACTCAGGGGACTCTGGGCATGAATAGAATCATAGAATGGTTTGGGTTGGAAGGGACATTAAAGCTCATTCAGCTCCAACCACCTGCCATGGGCAGGGACAGCTTCCACTTGAGCAGGCTGCTCAAAGCCCCATCCAGCCTGGCCTTGAACACTGATAGGGATGGGGCAGCCACAGCTTCTCTGGGCAGCCTGTGCCAGGGCCTCACCACCCTCCCAGTAAAGAACTTCCTTATAGCTTACCTGAATCTGCCCTGTTGAAGACTGAACCCATCACCCGGTGTCCTACCATTACACTCCCTGATGAAAAGTCCCTCTGCAGCATCCCTCTAGGACCCCTTCAGATACTGGAAGGCTGTAACGAGGTCTCCTGCTATGAGGAATAATGAGCCCAGCCATGCAACAGCAGGTAGGAAAGCATAGGCTGGAAGCAGAAAATGAGGTTTTGTAGCTCTGTGTGTGGTGAGGACAAGAAGGTTGGCAGCCAGGAGCAATCCATATGTGTCAGCCTCTTACTCCTTCTCTTCCTTCCCACCTTCAGCAATGGCAGTGCAGAAATGGCCGCAGTGTACTATGAGCGTATCGACGTGGAAGGCCACCACTATGGTCCTTCATCCCAGCAGCGTAAGAATGCTTTGAAGGAGGTGGACAAAGCCTTGAGCAACATGATCACACTCATCAAGGTGAGTGGCATACAAAACCCCAGCTCCCAGCTGAGTCTGGAAAAGGCTTTTAAACCTGCTCTGTCTGGCATGGCCAAGAGCTTAGTTACTGCTTATTAGTTGGGTTTGTTGGCTGTAAACTTTTAATTCCTGAGAAAGAGAGGCTACCAAGGACACATGGATATCAAGGACCATTATTATACCGATAGCCCCAGGAAGCCATAAACCAATATAGATGTTGCTCTGTTTATAACTCGTGTTGCTGGCTGAGCTTTAATAGTAGGCAAACGAAACAAAACTGCTTGCTTCCTCAGGTTTGTGGAATCACACAATTAGTTTTTATAGCAGTTTTTATGGGCTGTTCAAAACTCTGTACTTTAAACTTTGTTTTAAAAAACATTATCTAAATGATACTGCAGTGAGAAAAGGAGGACGCCAAGCTTTTGGTCAAATGTCAGTTCTGTGAATTTTATGACAATGACTGGAGTTCTTTAGGAGTTCCAGTGAGGAGAGGAATACGTATTTTAAATTTCACTAAATTATAAAAGCTCTGATGCTAAGTGCTTGTGCTTGGGAGGAGAAGAGAGGCACACTCCAGCCACAGGCAGCACCATCATGAGGTTGCTGTTCCCCAGCTGTTTTGGCCTACATGTGAAGAACAGTTGGGTAAAATCCTGTCTAGGACCAGTTGGGACAACCAGTTTGTGGGGCTGGGATGTAGGACTTGGTTATTCAGCAGCGGCATGGATTTACTTTGGAAAACCTCTCTTTGGCACTAACGTCTCAGACTCTCTCAGGGCAGCAAGTGAGAGTCAATTTCCACCAGTGTGAGTGGTAGCAAAGCACTTTGCAGGGCATTTGCAGCCATGCTCCTTCTGGCCAACTTCCCTTAAATCAGTGGGGATTAAGATTTTCTGGTGGGCACAGACAGTGTGAAGCTCTAACCTGTCCTTAATGGCTGTCATGCGCTCACTTCACAGAGCAAGGGCCTTCAGAATGATGTCAATGTCCTCCTCTTCTCTGATCATGGGATGACAGACATCTCCTGGGTGGACAAAGTGATTGAGCTGAAAAACTATATCAATATGAGTGATACCATACAAATGAAGGACCGAGGTCCTGTTGTGAGCCTCTGGCCAGCTCCAGAGAAGCATGCGGAGGTGAGTGCAACTTATTTGGATTTACTCAGTTTTGTGTTTCCTTGATTTTTGTGACATTTGTATCTTTTGTTTGCTCACAACACCTAAGTCCTGCTCCCAGAGATATGTGTAAAAATCAACCTGAGGCTCTTATTGGGAGTCAGACATAGGTCCTGTGACACTCTTGTGATGCTGCTTTCTGAAGGGAAGGCACATGAGGCAACTTAAAAACCATGAACTTTCACCATTACTTGGTGCAGATAAATGTTTTCAAAGCCCACCACTATGTACTACTGACAAATAGCTAAAAGATTTTAGTTCAAAATCCATTTTCAGGATTTCTTAAATACATATTACTTCATTCTATGATTCTATGATTTATTGACACTCCAGCTGGAGTGTCAAACTGAATTTGTCATTTCCAAACAATCAGGAGCAGGTCTGGCATTCATATTCCAGTAAACTCCCATAGAGTTTGAGGAATCAACTCCATTAGTCTGGAATTACAAAAAAAATATTCTTTACAATATTCTCCTTTGAATAATTTTGACGAATAAGTGTGTTGGATTGAATCAACCACAAAAGCCCAAGGCCAGAACTGCAGGATTTTGAGGGACAAATTAAAACAATACAGAAAAAAATGGGAAACCACTTGAAAAGAATGAAAATGCAGCATCTGTAACTAATAGACTAGTACTTTAACCAGAAACCAGTGCTTGCGAGGTCACTGTTGCTGTCCTCAGAATATGGCTGAGTGGATGTACAAAATGGGCAGCACAAGCCCCAGGTGAGTAACTTTGTTTTCTGTATTCTGTTTTAGCCAGGTCCAGTCTCTTCTAGCTTATGCAATACTTTTTTAAAGAGAATACTTGCTATGTTTTGCTCCCAAACAGGCTCTGCAGGAATTGTGTAGCTGAGATATTCTGAACATTTCAAATTAGTGCCAGAATTGAAAGCTGACTTAGATGTCTGTGTAAGCAATTCGGTCAGTGTTCCTGTAAGGAATCACAGCATTTATATGTGCTCTCCTCAGCCTGAACTCAGAGATCCCTGTTTTTGCATGCCAGACGTTCAAGCAAGGGCAAGTACAAGTTGCAACTTCGTGCAGACATGGAGTCTCTTCTGGCAAAGCTCTTAAGTACATGTTTGTCTCTCATTAAACAGCATAATATCCCTAAGGAGAATAAAGTACAACACCATGATTTTGTTTTCTTCCTTCATTTCTTTTTAGAACTTCTTACTGGTGTGTTGCTTTTTTATAGCAAAATAAGATGATTTTATGTTTCCCAATAGCCAGATTCCTCTATTCTTAATTTACTTTAAATATACATGTTTAGGAATTAGATAGTATCATAACATAGAGGTTACCACCTTTAAGAGTCACCCCATTTTGAAGCACCTAAGGTACTGGTGAAACACCAGGACCACTCTCCAGTCCAGGTCATGGTGGGAGGGTCTGGCTGAGTCTCACCATCACACTCTGGTGCCATCCTTATGGCAACTACATATTGATGCACACATATACACACAAATGGACATAGCCAAAAAGCTAGTGAAGAACCTTTCATTCATTGCAGAATTGAGCTATTTATTCCTGAAGATTCTCTATATTTTTGAAAAAAGCAATGTACATTCAGGGACTCCAATAATGGCCTTCTTTATGGCATATGAACATCTTTAGGCATTGAAAATATTTTTCTGAATAATTTGTCCACATTTGTGTGATGGTATTCATGACAGTATGATTAATATTAATAAACCACTTGTTTGTAGGGCATTGTACAGCTTCAAAGCCGCAGGCATTGGCTAGTTAACCTCACAGCATCCTTATGAAGCAGGTAACTAAACACTATATAACTATGACAGGGATTGACTGGTTAAGTGTAAGAAACACGGGTGAGATGACATTAGTTGCTTGCTCAAAAGCACAAACAGAGAACAGGTGACAAAGCCAAAGACAACATTCCTTTTCTGCATCTGTACCCGGTCCACACAGTGCTTTTGGGCATGTTTCACCACTTAGTTTATCATCTGCTGTGATGGTTTGGTTTCTACTGGTCTATCTCTGCAGGTTATACACTCACATGCATATACACATTGAGTGCATGTATTACAAATGCATATAATACCCGAATTCATGCATTCCTATGTGTTTATGACCCAAGTTTTGAGAACCTGCTAAACCACACATACAGGTTTTGCACAGTCAACACCCTTGGATCAGAAGAGTCCCAGTTTGAATGTGCCATTAAAGGGGCTTAGTCGTTTTACAAATTTAGGTGTTTCCAGGTACCCATAGGTGTGTATATGCTCTTTACAGCCATGAGGTGTTCTAACATTTGTTTTCTTTGCAGATATATCAGAAGTTGAAAAGTGTGGAACACATGAACGTTTATAACGTACAGGATATTCCAGACCGGTTTTTCTATAAAAAAGGGAAATTTGTGTCTCCTCTGACTCTCGTGGCTGAGAAGGGATGGTTTATAGTAGAGGTAAAATAGAGAAGCAAAATACTTACACATGAATGTGGAAAGGTGCAATATATATGAAAACAATCAGAAAAACATAACAATTCCAAATGTTACATCCTTCACTTGGGCTGACTACAAAACTGATGTCAAATACTGCAGTGTGCTTAAAAGAGCCTAAAGGCACAGCAGCTATGCTGATGGTAGACAAAGTTAAATAGTCAAGGTGGTTCTTTTTTCTGCACTGTCATAAAACAGGAGGAGTTTGTTTGTTTCCCATTCCAGTTTCATTGCTTTACTTCTCTTCCCTCTGCCCACCTGCCTTCACCTTAGGCAGAAAAAGGGTGTTTCCATTTCAAGACCTTGCTGTCCCTCTCTTCAGCTGCACTTTGTGCCAACTTTTGCTTCTGCCTGTCTTCCCACTCACCAGACCCTGTCCTAAAAATACCTCATTTCTCCCATGTCCTCCAGTCTTAAAAGGGTTAGATGGGGGATTTACTCCTCAGAGATGCTCAATGCATGCACTGCAATCTGGTAGCTTGCTAAGCTCACAAGAAGAGATTTTTCATAACAATTTATGTTGTTACTATAATTATTGTCATTATTTTTTCGTCCTTGTATCACCACTGATCATCTCCACATTACAGCTATTAACAGCATCTCAGACAGCTCAGAGGTGAGGCAGCTTACATAGCTTCCAAGTGGGTAAAGTGAGAAGCAGTACTGAGTGATTTGCCCAAGGCCACACTTTAAGTCAGTAAAGTGGTGACAAAACCAAGGAGTCCTGGGTTTTTACATTGTCCCAGTGTAGTCACTGCCTTGCAGATCACTGTAGCTCAGCTGAGCATCTTCCCTTGTGACCCTCAGAGCTACTGCTCCTCAGGCTTTGCTCAAGATGACCCACACCACCACATTTCTCACTATCTAACCTGACTTCAGGATAATAATTCCTACGGCTGAATACAAATGCACCTCTAAAAAACTCCAATTGCTTTTGAGTACATTTCTGGTTAAAACCCATTTCTGGTTAAAAAGAAAATATGCGTATAAAAGCTGGAGTTCAGATTCAGGCACCTGAGGCAGGAATCTGAAACATTTTTGCCAAAACAACTTTAAAAAATTGCAACTCAAACCTTTTGTATCAAACTCAACCCAGAACATTTTTACATATTCTGTGGAAAAAAAGAAAGGCACTTTAAAAAATATCATTGAAACTCTGACAAACCTTAATAACAGTGCCGCAAACACTGCTGCTGTGGTAATTATTTCTGTCTCTCTGCCCGTTCCTTCCCATTGTTTCTGATTTTCGAGAATGTCCTCTCATTAATGCTGTCAGATTTTCCTTCTCCTCAGTACATTTTCATTATCTGTGAAAATGAAAGTTTCCTGTCATGTTTTTAAAGCAATAATTGAGCCTTCTATTATATTTTCTGCCCAAACCACTGCAGAGAGGATGTTTAGCTCTTCCTTATCATGCTCATGGGGTGTTTTACTCTCTGTTGGCTAGTGGATAGCTATAAGCTGTTTGAAAAAGGAGAATGGGGGGGGGGGGGGTAGTGGGTGGGAGGGGAGTAGGAGGAATGTGTCTGAAAGCGCCATGTTTTGTTGGGTTTTTTTCCAGCAAGGAGCATAGGAACAAAGCCATCCGCATTTTGGTTAAAGCGGGATGAGGAGGGATTTCACAAGCCTCCAGCTGTATCAAAGCTGGTCTGCTAACATTATCTCTATTGCTCCACATGAGTGACAGGTCCCCATCCATTAAGCAGAATGTTCCCCAGCTGCTCTCCTGCATGCAACAATGTCTTTAATCCTCAGGGCTGCGTGCTCACCCTGCATACATCTCAGTGTACTTCCCAAGTTTTAGGGAACAGTTGTTGTACAGCTTCTAAACTTGCACATGCAGAGGAAAATCCATTATTGACAGTCCAGGACATGCCTGCTTCATCCTTGAGGAGCAACTCTAGACCAGGCTTGGGCCGAGCCCAAAAAGTCACAGAGTCCTTGGTCCCATCGGGCTTTCCAAAGCAGGCATGTCAGAGTGCTGCCAGTGTCCTGGCCCCAGAGAAGCCCCAGGGCTTTGTGGAGTTTGCTATAAGGCTTCTAGAGCCTGATGCCCTAGAGGGGCAGCGCTGAGATGCTGGCAGAGCCCTTTCCTTCAAGCTACTGCTGCTAACGGCTCCATTTCATGAGCTCCCACTTCAGCTGCAGCTGTGAAATAAAGTGCTGTGTTTTTTCTCATCCAGCTGGCAGCAAAGTAACGGCAGCGGCTGTGACTGCACATCTAGCTATGAGCAGGTATCTCCTGGTGTCTTGGTGGGCGATAGGAAGGCACACTGCCTCCTGCACTTGAATCCCTGGAGGAGCAGCTGCACCCACGACATCTGACAGGATCATGGAGGGGTGTAGCTTCAGCAATGTCATGATACTGCCACAGAAACATCACATATTAGAGGTGACTTGGCTTGTGTGGAGCTGTTGCTAACAACAGCAGTACAGGTTGCTTGATGGTGAACAGCCCAGTGACAATCAGTCCCCATGAACCACAGTAAAGCAGAGCTGCAGCGTAAGGAGATGCTATGGTAGGAAGAGGCGAAGGAGTCTATTTTCTCCTTGGCTTGCTCTGAGTGTTGTCAGTGAAATAGATGGGGACAAGGAAAGACATTTAATTTGTCAGCTAGTACTATTTAATTATCTGGTACATCTGCTGACGGTTACATACAAAGAAATACAGAGGATACTCCAGGGGGTCCCTTGGAAAACAGTTGGAAGAGCTGCACCTCATGGCCATAATCACTGCTGTCATCAGTGCTCCTGCACTTGGGAAGAGGAGGAAAATGAAAATCAGGCAAAACAAACGTTTGCAAAAGGAAAGGGATCCTTGGTCAATCTGCTTCACTATATGCAGGGGCGGCAGCACCACTCGTACCACCCATGGATGGGAATGTGGGAGACTCTGCTAGGGCATTGTCTGTGCTTCCATGATGGAGTGTGAAGCCCAGACCTGGCTGCTTAGGGAACTGTAGCTCCTTTTCTGTAGTGACTGGAGAAGTTAATGCCAGGGGTCTAATGAACTGACAGCTGATGTTTTTGTCTAAATTCTGGGGATATTTGTAGTGTCACATCTGCTGCCAGCCCTAGGGAGCATGGGACAAGAGAAACTCACAGAGAGGGTTGGTCCAGCATTTTGAGCAACCCCTATGGACTGCTGCTCCTGAAGGGGCACTGCTGTGGGCAGTCTGGTAAGAGCTGCTAATACAAAGCAGAAGAAATTAAGGAAGGAATTTAAAAGTATGAGTTAAGTGCAATATGGGCAAGGAAGAATAAGAATTATGATGACAAATTATTTAAGCATGGATGCACTGAGCAGAGAGAGAAAACAGAGTGGTATATGCCAAGGAGAGGGGACTGAGCCTGTGTTCCCTGGAAGTAACCTCAGTGCTTTAATACTAAAACAAGCAGGAAGAAGAGATAATAATCATTAGAAAGTATATAGCAGGGGTGGTATTGTATTGTTTAGGCTGACTAGCCACACGAAGCAAAAAATGGCTCTTTTTTTCTATGTTGCCAATGTCACGTTGGGCAGAACACCACACCATCAGATCCATGCTAACATTCAGCAGGAGAGGGACAGCACCATGCTTACACATGTCACACACGGCTGTGATACTTTGTGCTCACGGCAGAACTCCAGATGAGTGAGAGGCTGCTGGCTGCGGCGGCAAAGCAGGGGGTCCTGGTGAGGTGGTACAGGAATGGGGACGCAGCATGGCACCGCGCAGCACCCCACACACAGCCCAGGAGACAGGCACTAACTGTGCTCTGCTGTTATTGCCCAGAGCAGGGACAAGCTTCCCTTCTGGGAGAACGGGACAGGGAGGAAGGAGGCCTGGCAGAACGGCTGGCACGGCTACGACAACGAGCTCATGGACATGAGAGGCTTCTTCCTTGCATATGGGCCAGGTACAGTGCCGCCATCCCCGGTGTCCTGCTCCCCCACAGCCCCATGGCTCTGGCACAGTATCCCTGCAGCTCCTGGCATGTCAGGACCCCGATGTGGCACTCTGCGATGCCCCAGGATTACAAATAGATGGCAGAATTTCCTCACTATGGCTGGGTAACAGGCAGGCTCCTAGCTCTGTGTCTGTTTTATAGCTGGAGAAACAAGGCAGAGGGGTATAAAGGGATTTGATCAGCCCCTCTCTGACATCCCAGCACAGTAACCTTGTCCCCTTGCCCTATTTGCCTAAATTTTGGCCTGCATTTTTAATTCTATTTGAAACACATTTGTCCTCCTTTTGTTGGTGGATTCACACTCACTAACACAGAGCCCTTTCTTTGGGAAGGCTGCAGCATCCCTCACCCACCTGTCTGATGGGCTGACACAAAACCCCTGGTTTCCATTTCATCAGGCCCTTTAAACACTGCTGAGCACCGGACTACAGCTGCAGACAGGAGCAACAGCAAAGCAGAACGTGCAATACAGTTATTGCAGGCTATTAAATCTACTAAGCACATGCAGTAAAGTAGCTCCTGTAGTTACTAATTTTTTAAGGTTTTAAGTTTTTAGACTAAAATTGGACTAGAAGTAAAAATAATGAGTATAAACACTCAGAAAGATTTTGCTGGGCTATGTTGTAAATTGTATAGCATGCCACATCCCAGCCTGCCCTTGTCCCACAGCACCCCACACTTCAGGAGCTGAGCCCCAAGCCGTATGATGCCAACTGCTCTCTTTTGCCTGTTTCCCTGCAGATTTCCGATCCAACTACCGAGCACCTCCCATCAGATCCGTGGATGTTTACAACATCATGTGCAGCCTGGCAGGGATACAGCCGCTGCCCAACAATGGCTCCTGGTCCAGGGTGGAATGCATGCTCCGAAACACGGCCCCCTTGGCACTGCTGGCCCCACGCAGCAGCTGTGCCCTACTGCCAGCTCTGCTGCCGCTGCTGGCCCTGCGGATCCCCTTCCTGTGACCCCCAGCAGTGCCGCAGTGTCACCAGCAGCGCCACCTCTCTCCTCTCTTCTTCATCCGAATAATAGCTTCATTAATCGAGCGCTGCCTCCCACTGCTCCACCAGCGTGAATCTGACCCGTCCTGCCTTTACAGCGGTTATAACATGAAGCCAGGTTCCGAGCTGCTCCAAACACAGCCAGGGAAGTCGGTGTTGCTACTGTAGATTTACAGCACTGGCAACAGCAGCAGAACCCACAGCGTTTCTGGTGGGTGCACGTGGGGATCTCTGAGCACCAAACACATCTTAACCCAGCAACTGGGAGGCTCACCTGGCCCCCAGTCCTGAGAAGCTCAGGGTGGAAATAGACTTCTGTGCATTTAACTGGGTTCTTTCTGATTCACTCCTTCACCTCCAGCTCCCTCACCAGCACAGCCCCAACTTCTTCTTACAATGCTAAGCCCTGCCTATACCGAGCTGTTCTTCAGAGAGCCAAGAGCTTTGCTGAGTGACCATAATGCTGAGAGAGGTGATCGGTGGGAGAGCAGCGAGAGCATCCTGCTTCTCTCAGCCTCTCTTTCTTCATTTTCCATAGTGAGGCCTGGCCCTGCACGCCTCCAGGGCCAGGCTTTCCTCATGGACCACGGCAGCAGGGAGGGCTGGGAGAGGGAAGAGTGATCAAAATCCTCCACTTCAAAACCAGTAGGATAGTGAAAAGTCACTGGGACACACAGGGGTCAGGAGAAAGAAGGATGAGGAATCCTGGCAATTAACAACCTCTCTGCCTCTCCTGGTGAAGATAATATCATCTGCTCAGGTTTGGGGGTTTTGTACCTATTGTACCTGAAGGCTTCTGAACATGTACTGCTCCCTCCACTGCTGCCTGGTGAGCAGCACATTCCCCTCTAACCTGCAGCAAGGAGAGCGGTCTGTACTGATGGATCTCCCACCCTCTCAGTTAATCCTACCTAATATTTCCATCATGGGCTATCAAGCCCAAGCAAAGTCATAACAGCAATGTTAAATAGCAGGAAAAGATAGAGCTGTTGTTGGGGGTGCCTTTGGGAGTGCTCAGCGCTTGTTCTGATATACCTCTGAACCAGGAGCTTTCCATGACAAACTGCCTTTGGAAGGATTTAGGTCCCTCCCCATGCAAAATAAACCTCTAGGACTTACTGTTTCTGTGGATCCAGAGTCAAGCATGATCCACGTGTGTGCATGTGGTACACTGCGTTTAAGGGTGAATGATTACACTGCAGAAAAAAAACCAAACACCAAATTAAACTTGACAAAAGACTCAGTAATAGCCATAAAGATTTATGTAATGTGTTTTTAAAGCTCAAGTGAGCCATCAAATCAATTGGGAGAAGAAAAAGGGAGAAATTCAGTCTTTGTTATTAGATTGTTGAGTATAAAAGGCAATTTAGTGCTTTCGAAGCATTTGCAGTAGCTGTAAAACAAGCACCTATTGTTTAGAGTTCCCTGTTGCTCTTTAATGGTCCAGGCTCGATGAGTTTGCTGGAGCGTATTTTCAAAGTAAGAAAAATATCAGTATACAAGAAAGCAAATGACTAAATCACCAAGTTTTGTTTGAAAATCAACAGGATGCAGTCAGTGCCTGCTAACCCCCCCACAGCCTGCCATTTTAACTCTATAGTGAGCACAACCTAAGGTCTTCTTACAGAAGAAAAGACCCTAAAATGATAGGGGTATATTCAGCTTCTCACGTATACCAGCAGAAATTGGAAATAACAAATAGGGTCCATCGAGTTGTTCCAGGGATGGAACATGACACATGGAACCAACACTGACCCTTGTGAGTACTTTGTGTGCAGTCATTTTTGTGACTGATCATTTTGGTCGGTGTCCACATGCAAGTACAGCAGGGTAAATCTAATTGCAGTATGATTTGTTTGACCTTAATGAAAGCATTGTGTGTACGGCAAAAGGGGGATTTGATGGCAGACCTGCAAGAAAGAAGCTCATTAGCTTCAGGAGAGCTACAGATTATTATTTTGGAGAAGTGCTTCTTTCTTCCTGGGAAGTGTTGTACCTCTGAATCAGTTCACATTCTCATTCCAAAATCACGTGTCTTGACTCTCGCCTATTTTTCTGTATACTATGCAAAGGAGGCGGGTGTATTTTAAAACCTATTTCTGAATGATGTTTTTATACAATGACTGATTGTGAATGAGTGAATAATTCTAAGAATGGTGTTGGGGAAAATGTGCATCTTTTTGTAAATGCTGTAAGGTTTTGGGGAAAAAAAAGATATTCCCATAATGCCTTGCCTTTCTGGTTTGATTGCTGCATCAAAGTGTGATAAACAGTGTTTGAAGCTTGTGCTGATTAATCATCAGAAAGATAAATGATAACATTGTTTAGAAATGGCAAAGCTGTCAGCATGTAAATTAGGGACATTAAAAACATCACACGAGATACTGTAGCTTGTATACACAGTCCTTTTTTCCAGATGCATTTCCATATTTAACCTGTTGAACATCCACCCAGGGACCTGTAATTCATGTTAGCCAATGGACACAACAAACCTTTTCTCCTTACAATAGAGGTGAGCTCAGGATGCTCTCTCCAGACCCACTTCTCCAAGCCCACCATCACACCAGCTGCTTTCACAGAAGGGTGCATTGTACCAAGGTTCAGTTGATTCAGACTTTCCAGCACCCTCATGGTAGACCCCACTTCCCAGCACAGGATGGTGCAGATGACAACAAGGCCTCAAAAACCAACACCAAGTGCCTCAAGGACAAGGGACTCTAATCCCACTTTGAGCTCCACGAACTAACAACAATGCTCATGGAGGAGACTGTTCTAATAGAAATAAGTCTCCAGATCTACCCAGTGGGATTTATCTTGTCTTCCTTACGTTGACTGACCACATGGGCAGCAAGGGGATGATGGAGGAGAAGCAGTGCAGGTATATCAATAAGACCTTTCATTCACAGCAGGACTCCCTTTGAACTGGCAACACTGCCTGTGTTTGTCCAGAGATGCTCCCCTTGTGTCCAATGAACATGGGTGACACAAGCAGGAGGGTGCTGAGGGACCATCTGCTTGGGGACAGCACAGGAATCCATCTCAGCTGCCCATAGCAGTTCCAAAACTGACAATGTCTCACCTAAATGGGATGCAAGTACCAGGACCTCACAACTAAGGGGTGAATTAGAAGATCTTGTGGTGCTGGCCACCTTCCTTATCTCCTAATTGCTCAGCAGAATTCATCAAAACTCCCCACCTCAGGGTGAAATGCAGACCACATGAGCTCTGGGAAGTGAAAGGCATTGGAAAAGCTCCATGTAACATCTCCTCTTCCTTTTCCCTGTAGACTGTGGCAGAGCAGGCAGGAGGCTGCAAATCCAACAGGATTTTGTTAAGAAAACATAGCCTAATGAAGGGAAAAGTTTGAAACCCTCTATCTGAGCATAACGAGTCTTTAATAGCTGCTTTGAAAGGCAGCTTTCATCTCCATGAGAAAATGTGTTTTGTGTAGGGACTGAAGGATTTTTATGTTAAGGAAAGGCTATTGAGGAGTGCTCAAGAATAAGAGCATTTCAGAATGGCAGTTGTCTGGACACCATAATTCTCAAGCTTTGTACAGGTGTTTACAGCTGTATAGATCTGTCTGATAAAATCTGAATTATATGGAAGTTGCTATGGACTTGCAAACCAATATAATGTTATCCCAAATCTGGCAAGCCTGTATCAACAGCACTGTTTCTGCTCTGCCAGCCCAGCTCCCTCAGGAAATCACTTCAGGCTGCCCAGCACTGCCTGGTCTCCCCCTGTTCCTGCCTAGCACCCATTTAGCGGCTTCCTTTGAAGCCACACCACCACCACCCGATGAGGCCCTGTTTCCACTGCTCTGACTGGTTTCCCGGCTGTCTGGGAAGTGTCACCCACTGGACCTGCTGATAAGCTCCCACTCTGGAGCAGAAGACACCCACCAGCAGCAGCACTGCAAGGGATGCAGCCTCCTACATTGGGACTGGGATGGCTGGGGGAGATGGGAGGAAAGAGCCCTCATTTACCAGTGCAGAGCCCAGGGTCTGCCAAGTCTGGGAACACCTCAGAGCAGAGAAGGGGAGAAGAAAGCAGATTCGCTGCAGAAAAAAAAAATGTGCGATTTAAATAAACAAAGCTAGGAAAAAAACAGTACATTTTAGGCAGGAGGATTGAAGCGAGCAAAGTAACAATCAGAACTTTTCCTTCCCTGTGTTTCTCATTGGTATTCTCTTCCCCACCCTGTAATTCTCTTTCTGTTACCCTTTATTCTATAGTTGATTCCTCCTCCTGCAGCACCAAACCCCACCACCCCAAACCTGCTGACTCCATGTAGTTTCCTGAGTAAGCTTCCTACCTGTTTCTGCTTTGAGTTCAATAGGAGAAAGAGCAGCCTCAGAGACATGGGAGTTTACGTGGCCCTTAATGATCCTCAACAGGAATCAGCTGGATATACTTCCAAATGCAGAGGACTTGGGCTGCATGTACAGCTGTTTGTGTTGTTATTAAACCTTGATCCCACTAGTGGGAAACAAAGCAATGCAGGAGAGGGGAGCAGGGTGCAACAGGGATGAGTGACACAGCTCCTCGCTTTGTTACTTGCTCTCACTGACAGCTTTGCTCCGGGTTAAACGTGGCACCCTTGTGTCAGGCAGTCCCAGCAGTGCTGTCCGGAAGGACTCTGAGCTCTCATCAGCACAGGGGGACTCTCATTAAAGCAATGAAAGACAGCAATGAAACAATGAGGTGGGCTGAGGAGTGAGCTGTGGTGGGGGAGGCATGGTGCCCATCAGAGCTTAGCTGAGCTCTGGGGAGCTCATTTCATTTCCCCTTGACTGCAGGAAATAAGGCTTTTTAATATCAGAACTCCAGCAGCCTTTGGGAGGCAGGGGCACCAGGGCTTGCACAGAAGCTGCCCCTGTGTCCCATGTAGTATCCTATGGTTCTATGATTCTATGCTGAAGGGTCACAGGCATGTGTTCAAAACAGGCAGTTCCAGCCTTTCTTCAGTGGTCAATGTGCTGCTCATCCTACAGCACTAAAACAATCAGTGCACTGGCAACCACTGCTTTGTGCTCCCCTGCACAGGGTAGTTTTGCCCCTGCAGGCAGTGGTCATACAAAGTGAGTCAGGTGGGACCTGCTTCTGATTTCTGAGAGGAGCCCCTCACCCTCTGCATGACCCCTGGGCAGAGGGAGGCTCTGTCAAATTCAAGATTAATTTATTAAAAGTGCTTATTTGGCTGCTAATGTATCCATCCCACCATCCATCCCTCCCTCCCTCCCTCCTTCTCTCCATCCACCCACCCATTCATCCATCCATCCGTCCATCCATCCATCCATATAACCATCCATCCACCCATCCATAAATCTCTCTCCCTTGCTACTCCATCCATGTCTTCCCCATATTGGTAGGCTTTCGGTGGCAAGGCTTCCCATAGCAGCTGTGAAGGAGGACAGAATAAAACCTTAATGTTTTTTAAGATGGAGTTCAAGCACTTTATGAGCTGGATTATACAACGCTGTGCAGGGGCTGGGTGAGATGACCTGGAACACCCCGTCCTGCCCTAATCTCAGGTGTTTTCTTGTGAAAATAGTTTTGACAATGAAAAATATTTTTTTCCCTTTAAACAGAATGAACTCGAGAGAGCCCTACGTTTTCCTCATATTTCATACATGGGATGGACAAATGCAACCCCCACTGACAAGATGATGTTTAATATCTATGATGTGGGGCGCTTTCCAGCAAAAGACAGGCTCTGTTTTAAGCAGAAATAGCTGAATGCAAAGGGCCAGCCGTTGGTCATGCATTAGAAGAAATACAAGCCAGTCACAGGGGCTGAATTTTAGATGCTTGCTGCTCCAGTTTGGACAGTGACAAATTAAGGCCCTTACAAAAGCAGGTGTGGCTCTTGAAGAAGCCCTCTGAGGGCAATTAAATGAGGAAACCAGCTGGTAAGTGTGCAGATGTGACAGCTAGAGCAGCTTCAGAATTAATATGGAGAAGGATGAAGGAGTCAATGGTGTAGGAGCTGAGGCGAATGAGACAGGGTCTGCTCTCCAAAGGGGGTTGCTCTGTGGCAGGTGAAGTGCCTCATCATGTGGGATGGGCAGAGCTGTGACAGCCTCATGTCCCCACTGCCCTGGAGAGCTGCCCTGCGCCTACTACAGATGGGCTCCAAATGAAGCCCCCAACAAAGGATCACACAGACCACATCCCACATCTTCCCCCTGTGCCCAGGGAGTGCTGTGTTCAGGGGTGTCTGAAGCTGATGGCCTGGGAACCGTTGGTAATGCCTGCGTACCCCGTGATGGAAAAGGCAAGAGGCTGAGACTGAGGGTGGGTTTTCCCAAACCAGCTCCCATGAGTCAGGTCTGCTCTGATCCAACAGGCAGTATCCAGCCGGGTGTTACATACGGTGCTCCATTGTTCCCGATCATTCACCATCTCCAGTGATTGTTGTTCAGAATCAGCCAAGAGAACAGTTATTTTTCCCCATTGGAAATGCATAAAATACTTCAGATACGTGTCAAGTTTTGAAGGATTTGTAATCTGCTATCAGGGTTACCATTTAGGCAGTGTTAGCAGATGCCATGAAAGCAAACTATGAGCTCCTCATCCTGTCTGGAAAAGGATGCCACCATGGTTGTCATCACAATTTCTCTGTGCTGTTCCTCCCATATTTACTCCTGCTCCACCTCTGTCCACACATCCAGTGGTGTGAGGTACCACTGGGACAGCATTTTGTAGAAACTACCTTCTACCAAAGGGCAGGCTGGGGTACTGGTCCATTTGCCTCACCAGAGTCTGCTCTTCTCAAGTAATTTGTTGATACATATCCCTTTCCCACTGTGAATTATATGGACTATTTCTCAGAAAAAGCTGTTGACACAGATTGCTGTAGATTACTTGTTTGGTTTTTCTCCCCCCTTGTCAATAGGAAAGGATTTCTTCCACTAACGTTGAGCTTTGGCATCCAATAACCCTTCCAGGAAGCTGAGCACAGCGGTGTTCCATTTGAGGCTGCTGGTACATGGCAGAGTGCACAAGGTCTTCACCAGTCTCAACCTCTAAATAAAAGAAAAGTATCTCTAGTGAAGAGCTGCTCAGCCCCTGGCCTGTCTCTGTGAAGATCAGGATTTGAGACACTTCTTATTTTCATTGGCCCTATCTGCAGCACAATGTTGATGAAGCATGGGAAATTTTCCATGTAAAAGGAATTCTCTTTCTGCATTCACCCCCTACTAGCCTTGCTGTTTGTCACCAGTGTGGGTATGACAGGCCTGACAGTGCCATCCTGGACAGCATCCTGAATAATAGCTCAGGTGAGCAGCTCTCCCATGGGAAATAGCCATTCCCAGTGCCTCTGTGCTTGGGCATGGCAGTGATTGCAGCACAGAGAACCTGTTTGGCTTAACAGCTCTCATACAAAGAAATGCTTTCGAAGACTGAATATATTCTCTCATACCCAGGTCAGCATCAGGCCTGGGGCAGGGAGGAGGGTCCCAGCCAGCCAGTAACAAACCCAGCCTCAAAATCTAGTCCTTGCCAAAAGTCTTGCAAGGGTGGGACAAAAGAGGTAACCAGAGTGAGCCACAGAAACAAGAACTGAGGCTGTACTGAGCACACCAACTGCAGCTGCAGGGCTGAGACAGTCTCAGCCAGCACTTTTCTCCTGTTTGAAGGGATAGGAATGGGATAATTTGGAGGAGGCAGTAGGTAACCAAAGATGAGTCTTACATAATGATCTGAAACTGTTCTGCATCCCCTTTCCAGTTGCCTGTGACAGGCACAGCTAGACACAGAAACACCTCTCAGTGACGTTTAAAAGGTTCCATGTACCAGTGTGGTAAATAGAGCCAGTGGCAAAACTTCCCTGCCTCCGAGGAGGAGAAACAATTGCTCGTTGCTTATCCATCTCTCTCCCATAATCTGCTATGTCTGGAGACTGCTGCCACATGTAAACATCTGGGATGCATCACGAATCTTCTCCTGCTGGAAAGGGATGTTTTTTTGGACACAAACTAAGCTTAGAGGCACTTTGCAGCCTTTGCAAGGGAACAAACAGCAAGTTATTGCACGTACAATAGGAACAGGGGGAAAGAAGGGAGGCTTTGTTCCAAGACAAATGTGGGAGCCTTGAGGGTGAGCACAGCCTTCACAAGCACACAGGGAGGGGAAAGGCTGATAGGTTGAGGCAAGTAATTATGACTTGTGTTTTAGGGGGTGCCTGAGCAGAGGGGAGTACTGCCAGGAGCATTGAGTGCCTAGACAGGTTTGCAAGCTGTGCCTAGTTCCTACCTAGAGCGTGAAGGATGGCAAGCTGTTCTTCAGGCCAGGAGTTAACCAGGGGTAAGGAGGGTCACAGCACTTGGGCAATAGGGAGGAGGAGCACTCATGGCAGTGCTGTTGGGCAGGCCTGGCTGGGATCCCTCTCTGTCCCTTCTCACAGGGTTTCTTCCAGGATCCTACCACACCTGTGTACGGGCACCTCCAGGGGGAGCAAGCTCTGGCTGCCCTCCACTGCCATGTCCCACTCCTGGCTGGGCATTGCTCAGGGACACCACATCCTTACAGCACACCCACAGGCACAGGTCAGAATGTACCAGTACCAATCACTCTTTGGTTTAGGTCTGTATGAACCAGGCAGGCACATGTAGCTCCCCACCTCAGCTGGCTTTTGGGAGACGAGCATCCTCCAACCTCCATGTAATGCAGAGGCTTTTGTTTCTTGTCTTGAGTTGATATCCTTCTTCTCAAACTGGTGGTCCCAGCAATGACTCCCAGCTTACTGATGTACACGCTCACATTCCTCTTTGCTTTACTGAAAGCTTTTGAGTTTTTAAGCCCTGATGTTCTGATTCTCTCATTCTCTGTTTGGACAAAAGCATCTGCCCTCCCTCCCTTCCCCCCTCACATTGCAGAGACCCAGCCTGGAAGAAATCTGGGCAGAAGCTGGCTGCCTGATGACCTTTCTGTTCACGGGGACTCACGCTGTGGTTGCACCACTATCTGCATTGTCCATGGCACAAGGCAGCAGTCATGAGGCAGAATTTACACACTACATGTCAGTATAGTGACAGAGATTATTTTCTTCTTTTTTACCTAAAAATAAATGCCAGCAGCCTCCCTTTTTAGCCCAATGTGTGGGACTAACTCAGTCACTCTGCTCTGTCCTGACACCAAAGCTGGTGGTCCTGACTGGCTGGACCTGATGATTAGTCAGCCCTGCTACTAATCTAATGCCAAAAAGGCAGCTTCCTCCTTAGCAAGGTCCCAAGTGGCTCATTTAGAAAGACAAACAGCTCCGAAATATGCAGTGGTCTAAATATTTTAAGCAGTAGTGTTTTATTAGTTTCTGGTTCAAGAAAAGTCCACTTGTCTCCAGGCGAATGTTTTAAATGCAGCAAAGAGCTTTCCAAAACGGTTTGTTATTCCGTGGGGCTTTAGTTTTCTGGGGTTTTGGTTTTTACTTCTACCTTCACAAGTAAGTGGGTTTCTCATTTTGTTTTTTCCATACAAGCTGTGATTTGGTGAAACCATTATCTGCTGTCTAACAGTGAAGCATGAGAAATACAGTCTTTCCATAGTGGGTTAAAGGCAACAATAAAACTGTAACAGGCAAAGGGTCTACCTTTAAGGAGGCACAATAAACATATGGGCTGACTTAGATCTGAGGACTCTTGAGTTTCTTCGTTGTGAATGAATAATAAATCTCCACTGGTGACTACTTGCAAATAAAACGTTACAGTTGGAATGTACAATGGCTTTCTTCAGAAATAAGTGGGGAGGTGAAGATGGGGCACTTGTGTCGCCTGTGCTGCCAGTGCGCACAGGAGCCAATGGACGGCAGAGCAGCATCACAGCTGAGGAGCTTTTCAGGTTTCCTCTCCTACTGTGTGGCCTACTGTGCCCTTCCCCACAGTGGGACAAAGTAAGTGTTCTGGGGTTGAGATCCCACTGTGGGCTTTGCACCTCTTTTCCTCAGGCTGGGAACTGGGGTGGCCTCAAGCACTTGCATCACGATGGACAGTGTCCCCTGCTCTTGTGCCTCCCCTGACTGATGCTACTACCACAGACTGTGGTGGTTACTGCTTTACTGCAAAGCTCTCTGTGCTGAGGTTAGCAGCAGCAAGGGCCTGGGCTGCAGGGCTCAGCAGGGAGGGAGCTGAGCCTGGGATCAAGGTGACTGGGCTGGGCTGAGCAAGGAGCAGCAGTGTGGAGGGAGGAGAGGGGCTCACCACAGAGGCAGCAGGCAAATGCCCTTCTCTGTTGTCCCATCCTGGTCACTGCCCACAATCCTAAGGCACACCCAGCTCCAAGGTTTGCTCTTCCAGTCCTCAAGTTCAGAACCTTGATGTCTGCTCCTGCTTAGTAGTGCACAGAGGTGTGCACGTGATGGAGACCACAGCTGTGTAGCAAAGGCAGGCTCCAGGTACCTGGATCACAAGACATGCTTTGCATTCAAATCTGTTTGATGCACATGCTGCCCCACAAAATCACCTGTCTAGGTCCTTATTTTCCAAACCCCCAGCTAATAGGACACAGAAGTTTAACCAGCAAGTAGCACCGCCTGCATGCACTGAGTACTCTGCAGTGGGATCTGCAGCACAGTGTGTGCAACCAGGAGGGCATTTGCTGGAGTAGTGCTGCTCAGAGCTTAGCACCAGCACTGGTGTACCCTTTCACTTCTGCATAAGGAGAGCCTACACACAGCAGGCCACTGGCTCCTGCTTGTTTTCTCACTGCCAGTGCAAAGCCTGGAGGCATTGGAAGCTGCTTTTGCAGCTTCCTGCCAGACTGACCCTCTTTGGCACTTACTGGACACCAAGCTCAACTTTCCCAGGTGCTGATAAGCACAGGGACAAAATGAGAGAGACGCAAAGAACTCAAACCAAAAGACTTCAGATTTCCATAAGCAAGCAAGCAAGTAGAGAGCGTACATAACTATGTATTTCAGTGTATGCACAGACATGCTGGTAGATGTATCTATTGTCTCTGCTTACTCTCAAATATCTGGCACCATAGGGTTAAGTTTTCTGTGCTTATTAGGATGAGAGATAAGGAAAAAGACCTCAAAAAAAAGTACTTGGGATTTCCCGTTCCCAGTCCCCATTCATCACTTCTGTGAGAACTGGGCTAAAAATACATTGTTAAAACATGAGGACCTAAAGGCTAGAAGGAAGTTGGTTACAAATGCAAGCTCAGCTATCTTGACACAAAACCACTGGAGGCTATCAAAGTCCCAGCATCTTTGACTCTGCTGCAAAACCCTTCATGTTCCAGTTGCCGTGAACAGTGCTGGGGCAATGTGCTCTTTCCCTGCCAGTCAGGAAAGGCCACTGAGATTCCCCTTATAGCCATTCTGAGAAGCACAGCTGGGTATTTTTGTGTTGCTAACAATTCACCTGGTGCCTGGCTTGGTGCCCTGCAGGAGATCACTGTGACCTGTTCCAGTGCTGTTCAGGGGTTTGGGTCTCCTCTTTAAGCCTGTAAAGCACAGGGATGCTGGCTGAAAAATATGGTCAAAAAAAAAGAGCAGCAGTCAGAAGAGAACAGAAGGGACTGGAAGCGGGGGCATATTTACACTCCTAAACTTTTTTAAGCTCACAAACCTGCAATAGCATGGCTTGAAGAGAAGTGCTGACAGGAGCGCCTGTCCTGAAGCAGCTGACCACCCTTTCTTCTCTGAGGTCTTTCTGATGAGCAGGGAGAGAGAAAAAGAGAAAGTAATGGAAAAGTAGTGAGAAGACACTATAGCATTAGAGTGACATTCAAGAGGGGAGGGTGAGAAAAGGGGTGGAGGACATCTCATGTCAAGAAATGTGTGGATAAACCCCACGCCCCCACAATGTAAAAAAGGATACATGTGAAAAAGGAGCAGAAGGAGATTCTGAGAGATGGGAAAAACGGTAAAATGGAAGAAGGACAATACCGAAAATGGGTTGGAAGGAAAACAGCAGACTAACAAAATAGTTGAGAGGCAGATGAAGGAAAGTCTAGAAAGTAGAACTTTAAAGCATCTAGATATCCCTAGATACAGAGAGATGGCAATCTGCTGGTTTGACTCAATGGTCTCAGCAGAAAGGCATGATCCAACAGCAAGGGAATAGTTCTTCAGATGAACAGTAGCCCTAGATGTTTTTTAAGTATGTCATATGCCATGTTGCACCAAAAACATGTCACTTGCTTAAAATTTTCAGTTCACCTGTCAGCAAAGCATGAAAAGAACTAAAGCCATGATTCTAAGCAAGTTTTGAAGTGCAAGGTGTGATAGGTTTGCACAACAGTAGTTTCTTTCCAGGTAATGATTGGACTAATCTATCACCTAAATACCAGCCCTCCGTCAGGACAGAGAAAGAAACAAAGCTCTCTGTGAGGAAACTGTACTTGCAAACTTCTCCAGCAATACTAAAAAAGCCTTGAAAGTCTCATTCTGACCACCACCCAAAACTGGCTTTGCTGTGCAAGGTCAGCGCCAGCAAAAAGCCCTGATCAAACCCTCCCTGGCTTTGGCTTTCCCCCCCCCCATAACTAAAATTCCACAATTCCAAGATGGATAACACAGGGCGATGGAAGAGGAACCAACAAAGACCACAAGCAGCACGGTAATAGTAGGTACCACTAGCAAGTGACAAGCCAAGGTGCTTAGAACAGCACCTACTTCCAACAGATGCTGCTTTGCTTTTTATCTTGTAAATCTTGCAAATACCCACAGCCCACCGTGGCAAACAGCAGTTCTCAAGGCAAAACTGCAAACTCCTGAAGCCTAAACTTCCTCAAAACCTTCTTCCAAGTGGTGGTAGAAGGCAGACAAAACATTATGTTGTCCACTTGGGCCTTTCCAAACAGCTGCTGTCAGTGTGGAAAACAACTTACTATTCTTTCTTAAGGATGTGAAAAAACCTCCTTGCTAGAGCCCTTCTATTGGGTGTGTGCACCAGGTCCTCCTTTGGCTCATGAGTATGGAGGGAAGAAGAAAAGAAGGACCTGACAGCTGTTGCTCTTGGCATCAGGATGCCCCAGTGGACTTCTCATTTCCTGGAGCCTGGGTGCACTCAGCTGGGCGCTCACAGGGTCAGTGGGGATCGCACTGCCGCTGCACCCGTCACCTTCACGTCCAGTCCAAACCGGGATGTTTTAAAATTGATGAATTTTCTCCCATGTGCTCTTACTAACATGACTCAGAGACCTCTAATGAAGCATACATGAAAACAGCAAGTTGTTACAACCCTTGTTTTCCTGGGGTATTTGGTTTGTTGTGCAAGGTTTCCTAAGTGAGGGAGAGAAACAGTGTGTTACATGGAAACGTCAAGTATTTCTCTAAAAACCACCGGCCGGTGCAAAGAATCCACTTAAAACATATAACCAAATGTTATTTAATATTTTAAAAAGTAACACAATCCAAAATGGATATTTCACACAACACTACATAAACAACATGAACACAATATTACCATATGGAGGGACTTTCAAATATAGACTTACAAAAATCCCTGTCCTTTTTTTTCCTTTAAATTATTATACTAAGCATGACAAGTAATCATCATTTACAATATGGTACACTGACACAATAAAAACCATGTTACAAATGTGCTGTTATAAATCAGTAACGTTAGGGAAGACATTTCATGAACTGCAATTATTTCATATGAAATACTATACAATATAAACAGAACATCCATCTTGGATGACCTTTACAGCAACCAGAGACCAAGTTAACTTCTTAATTATTTTTTTTTTCAGTGCAAACACATTTATACAAGGCAGTCTTGGCTGCAAAACTCCCTTCTAACATACAGTAAGTCCCACTTGCATTTATTAACTCATTTAAACCTAATGCAACAGCCACATTCAGTCACTCACAGAAAATTACCTGCAGAATTATGATCCCTTTAAACTTAAATTTCCTCCACATATAAAAGTAACATCTGTGCCAATTACTCCAAGGGCCCTTTCATACTTCTGGGTGGGTGTCCTTTGGGTGGCTCTAACTGCTATACAACACGAAGGCAGGCATTCCGCACGAAAGATCGCCCTTCCGAGGTGGGATACACGCGGTAGCTGTCGCAGCATCCTGGCTGGCTGGCTGTGCCCAGGCTGCCCTTCCAGAGCCAGGTGCGTGTAAGTGACCTTCTGCTCCTTCTCTGCACTTAGTGTCTCGGGGCAGGGGGAGGAACACGGAAACCCTCAGCTCAGAACTGAGCTTCAATGGAGTTAACGACCCATTCCCATCTCTGTCAGATCCGCAGGAGATCAGGGGAGTTACGACAGATTTGCACCTGCATAAACCACCATTTAGAGCGCCGCTATATAAGAAGTGTGATAGTCCCGTTTTCTTCTAGCACCAGCTTGGCTTTTGGTGGGTCCACTGCATGCTTCTCATGCAGTAACGATGCACTTTACTTATGCTGGGGGGAACATTTTAGATATATACCCTTTTTTTTAAAGAATTTTGTAAAAAATATAACATTTCTCTCTAATACTGTACAGTTTTCTTCAGAAGAGCAAAGAGAATTGTAAACCGTGGGTGCGACACCAGATTAGGACTGCTATTTGCCTTCTCAGCATCATAATTTGAACAACTGTGTTAGGAAAAGCTCTGTGAAATGTATTTGAAAAACAAATTTCTAATTGAAATAACTGCTTCTAAAACCACCACTGGCAGTACTCATGTGACGGAAAACTTGGTTGGTTTTGGCACTGCTAATCCAAGAGTCTTTGCAGGACTGCAAAGTAGTTTCTCTGTTACTTAAACTGAAGGTATGAAAGAGTAACTTCAGAGTACAAACAGTAAACACTTTGGTTAACCCTTAATCCAGTAACTTTGAGAAAGCAACTGATTAATAAACTATCCCGCAGACTCTTGGCCTTCATGTTTTCCAATGTGCCTGGACATTAAGCAGGGCCAGTGAACCCTACCTACTCCATTGGCTTGCCAGGCTTAGCTGGTACCATGACAAGTGCTTCGAGGCCCTCAGGCAAAAAGGTGTGATGTAAGTGCCAAGTATTATCCGTGTTTATGATGCCCTCTGAATACTGATTTGCTTGTTCTCTTTTCTAATAACAACTACTGCTGGCAAGCACTTAGGCCATGGTTTTCATTAAAATATTTGTTTTCCAATACATTTTACTTCTTAAAGTTGAATGAACATTGTTTTGCGCATAGCAGACGTTTTACAGTGGTGCAAGAAGCCAAATGGCTAATGATTTCTTACATTTTTTTTTAACTGAAACCCTTAAAATGGCAAAATTAGCTCAACTGATGATTGTGTATTAATTTGCATCAGAATAATGGTACTAGGTTTGCTGAAAGATGTTCATAAATCAGGATTTGTATATAAATGTGATCTGCTTAGGTTCAACTGCCACTTTCTTCCTTTGGTTTTTGGAAAAATCCTTCTTGCTTTCCTCCTGAAAGGTGGCTTGTTGCAGCTGGCTACTTTTCAAAAGCCAGCTTGATTTTTCTTGGAAACTCGCCCATGTTCTTTGAACAACAGGCACATACCTTGAGTAGGGACCCTAATACTGCTCCCAGCAAAGTCAATTAAAGGCTGTTGGTAATTTCCATAGGAGCAAGCATTTCAGATGCACACAGCCTAGAGAACAGTGTTTATCATTAAAGGAAGAGCTGTTTTAACACCCTTGCCAGTTCAGAGAAACCATGACCTGGTATGTTGACAAAGATGGAGGCAGAATAGGGCCCACAGTATTTGAAGGCTGCCAAGAAAATACTCAGAGTGTCTTCTGTTAAACCCCAAACCGTCAATCATATTTCACAGACTGCAGATGTTCCTAATTTGCTAAATTACAAATACATTTTCAAGTTCTACCAGGCAGAAATTTCAGCAGTAACTGGGGAGAGGATAGAAGGTTTCAGCCTTCTTTTCACTTTTACCCCAATTATGCAGCCTTGTCAAAGTCTTAAAGTGACTCATCTAAAAGCCAGATTTTTAATATTGTAGAAGGAAACTGTGGCAATGGAGACATGATGACTTCATATGCAAGCATTGACACACAAGAGAACGCCATGACCTAATGCTTCAAAGTTTTTAACCTTGCTTTGTACAATACACTTTTCATGTTGCTGCATTTCATCAAATTCATGGAGGTAGTTATATGTGTAAAAAAAATTACCATAAAAGTAACATGTTGTATTATAATAATACATATTAAGTGTGCAAAATGCCGACAGATTTGTGTTGACCCTTTACAGTTGAACACAACACAGATTCAACCTAATCTAATTCTGTAAACCTTTAAATTGATACATTAGAAGAAGAATGATAGATAAGCAACCACGTAATACAAGGCTATGATTTCATCAAAGGATTAGGGTGACATAAAGCACTCAAGCTCCACTCTTGTGGCTTTGTTACTAGAACCTCAAGATGGAATTTCCTTATATTCCATTGTTGATATTAAAAGGAAAAAGAAAAATAAAATTCAAGATTAGAACGTTTCTATTTGAAACTTCTGTTTACATTCCATATTCCAAGAGTCACATTAATATTGGTACAATGCCATGTCAACATTAATATGACATTTATGTTGTCTGCTGGTCTCTGGAAACTTTAGGAAATATCATACTACACAGTCTATAGGTATGTACCATCACATTTTGTTGGAATTATGTCTTCTGTACAACCAGCTGCCTGCATAAATTCTGATTAGTTTATGACAAATACCTCTCCCAAAGGTGAAATTTGTTCCTGCTGTTCACATTTTAATGCTGCCGTTAGTACTTCAGATCATCACTGTAAATTTCTTTATCGTTTCGACATTTTTATTTACTGAATTGATACATACTACTGATGTCAGAGCTCATCTTGGAAACAAAATCACAGTCAGCCACTGCATAGTATATAACAATTCCCCACAAAAACTCTGACTGTACAGTTTGCATGAAATAAGTACGGCTGGAGTTACATATTGATTAATAAGATGCGTCATGCAAAGCATTATATGGTAATTAGAGCACATCTTGGAAGGTATGATAAGGCAGAAGGCTAAAGGCCAAGTGACTTTGATAACCAACCAAAAGCACAATAATTTTCTTTATGTGCACTGAAAGGTCTTATTGCTCCTATGAAATGGAAATTATACAGTGAAATCAAGGAAAACAGACCTGTGCATTGACTGGGTGTTCTTGACAGAACGGGAAACTGATTGTGTCCAGGGTTAGAAAGCCATTTTATAAGTAAATGAGCGATATCCAACTGTGTAACATAAGGCTTCTGATGACAATGGAGAACATGAGTGAAGCTCAAATGACATTGTGTACAGAGTAATACATGTCACCAGAACCTGATGAAAATACTGGTTTTTAGTACATATAGCTGGGTTTCATACCTGTGTACTACAAGAGCTAGACAATGTAAATGTCGCTTTTCTTTGCAACAATTTGGGCTGTTGAACATTTTAGTACCTTTGTTATTCTTCCACCAATTCATCTGTTTTGATTAAAAAAAAAGAAAAGAAAAAAGTTAAATTTGAAGTCAGTTTGTTCCACTATCAGGTTGCATGAGTAACAGAGCAGAATGTGATCCTACACCTACAAATTACTCTTGGAATTTAGCTATCCTTAGAAGTTACTCTGCGGTAATTAACATGGTACTAATTACTTTGAAGTAACAGTTTAGGGGAAAGCAATTAGGATATATCATATGAACAGAACTCAGATTTCTACTGCCAACCATGTGGACACATTTAATTTCTAGAAATCAGATGTGTCCATAAAACGCTAAATTGCAAATAACATCCACAGAATAAAAAGGCCAGAAGTTTATAATTCTCTAAATTTTGTTCTCTGATAATCACTACAATGTATGCTATTTTTAATAGCCTAATTTAGGCATTCTATTTAATAAGCTACATAAAATAGATTTATGTCCTTCCACTAGAAAGAAATCAATTCTTCAGGCCATACTTGTCATTTATATCATAAAGAATATTTTTGCTCCAAGAAATTAGTTATCCTGACTCCTATATTAATGGCAAGTTGCAATACCAGAAGTGACACAAGAATTAGATTATCTTTTTAAAATACTTGATTTATACTGAAGACATTTGTTGTATTTTGTGTCACTCCACATTGTGGCTTCATGACAGTTATAACTTCCCCTTCCCTCCCCACTCCCCCCTCTATGCAAAGGCCCACCTCCTCATTTGTGACTACTGAAGGTCAAGTATCATGTCTCATTTAAGTAAACATCTCTCATACTTTTGAAACACAAAGCAGAAGTGCCTCCCTTCCCACCCTCCATACTTGGAAAAAAACAAAACAAACCCCAAACTTCTTTTTACTCGCTTAAATGGGTATTTGCAGAACTGTGTCACAAAAACGCACAGTGAAAATGACTGATTAGTATTAATAATTCACAGATAGAGCTGAGGTCATCACTTGTCATGTTTGGCATTGTTTTTCCTCATGGTGATCCTGCCTGGTTACTTTCAGCAGTGGCTCAGTTTCTGAAGCAAAAAACGATCAACTCTGCAGCAGAGTTTAGCCTCTGACCAGGGGCATCACACATCTGTGGCATTTTTTTAAAATGAAGTTGGCAACTGCATGGACATTGAAAATGCAGATTTACACTTACAGTGTCTAGACTTTCATATATGTGCTCAGTTACAAGTAAGTGAAGGAAAAAGTGTACATATTATCCCTACTGCTATTCTGTTGCTACAGAGCCGCAAATGTGAAAAGCGATACCTTGAAATAAAGATTTCTTTGTTGCCCCTAGTCTACATAGCAGCACAGTTTAAGTAAACACTAAAACTGTGGTTGAGATGCATTTTTTTATTTTCCCCCAAAGATGTAAACATCAGTCCCAGTGTCGTAAACTTTGCTGTATAGAACAAGACAGAAGATCTGAGGCAGGATGACTATCAGACACTAGTGACAGAAGCTTGCAGGCAGTTAGCAGGTTTCTGCAGTTTCTCAGCTTCACTTGTGGGTGGGTCTGCAGTGGCTCGGAAGTTGAATGTTGGGCCCGCGCCACCATGTGCAGGGCTCAGAGCTGGGTTCTGACGTCTGTTGCTTTCAACAATACTTGAAGTGTTGGATGCCAGGCTCTCACGAGTACTAGAACGGAAAAGAAATATGTATACATGCTCATATACAACATGCCTATATATCTATGACCAGACAGGAAAGGAGAATAGAGTGTTTTATAATAGGCTTCCTGTGTTTGTATGTAATGTCACATCAATGAACCATCTCATTTTGACAGTACACATATGTTTCTCCAAAATGCGTTCCAGAGGTACTCAGCAGTCATCATACTGTAACACAGGCATAGCACTAAGCAGAGCTGAAGCTGTCACACAAACTGGAAGCTGAACCAGTACCAAGCATCTGGATTTTTCACTCAAGGAAATAGCTTCCATTTTGCATATGGAATATATTAATTTTCTTCCCTGACTGATGCATTTTTGCAACATAACTTCATCAAATCAGCTCTGTGATTAGGCAGAGCTAGGAGAGCAATCATGTAACACAGCTTCCTTTATTGTCTCCTATTCATGTTTTTGTACACAAAATATTAACTAAAAAGGGTACTTTACATTAAACCCACAATACTTCTAAATACAACACTTACAATTTTGCTTTGAAGCTGAAGCAACTGCAACTGATAAGATGCTGATAAATCTTAACTACCTTGTCTGTGATCATGCCCTACACAACAACTAGTGCTGCTATTTCATTCATTAAATGGACAACATTCTTTCAGTTCTAACATGTCAGTTATCCATGGGAGGGACAAGACACTGAGCACTTTTAAAGACTAAACCTTTTAATGATACATTTAATTATGTACATAGAGGAGCCTGTAGTCTTTTTAAAAGATAGTTTTTAAAAATCTCAGCCAACATATGCTACGGCTAGTTTTACCACTGCTACTTCTTGTTATCTTTCCGCTCTTAATATTTTTTCATCTCCAAAGAATGTGTTCTTGTGCAGACAGATTTGTCTTAAAAACAGTCATGTGGCCCTGGATTATGTATACTTCCCTACTTCTTTGCAAAATGACATCACCACTTGCTATGGAGATGCTGACAGAATACATTTAGAAAACTAAATGGGTTTGTTAAATAAGAACTAGAAACAAAGATACTAATGACAGAATTTCATAGTCAGTTTAAAATCAACCTAAATTTACCTGCTACTGAAAGGGGCAGCTCTTGCCTGCCTTGTGTGGACCTGACCCTGCCACATGTTCCTGCTGCTTCCCTGATGCTGAGCCTTGCAGCCAGCCAGATCAGGGACTGCTCTCAGTTAAATACTAGCCCTAAGAAGAAAGAAAAGAACAACAAAAAGATAAAAAAAATTAGTACTAGCATCAGAGGAAGAGTAGGAATGAACACCTTTGGATGTGGCAGGGGAGAAATGTCAGTGCATGGCATAGGGGAAGGAAGAAACAACTTGTTTAGCTGTAGGGAGATTTAAATCATCTTAAGCTGACTGAATCTGGAAAATCAATAATGCTTTTATGAAAACTCCCATCTATCTTTTAAATTGGTCAAATTGGTTCTGATGGTCTTCTGCCAATTATCACCTTATTGTCAGTACTTCTAAACAGCTATGATGGCTGACACACAGAGCAAGAGATCTCTTAGCTGCAATGACGTGTGCACTTCTGTTTCTCAGTTTTTGATTCCCCTCCCTCTGCTTCTTAATGAAAATAGATGCAACCTTTGTTTTTCTGAGATCATTCAGTATTATATCATTCTTTACGGGACCACGAATTCCAGATCTTCACACATTTTCAATTCCGGTATTACAAACTGACCATTACAATATGTATAAGCAAAGACTGCAGTGAGAATTTTGCATGCAGAGTAATGCTAAGATTAGCTCTTTCTTTAGGTGACAAAAGAGCAGCAGTATTACATAAGCTCTAAAAATAAAGGAAAAAATTAATATTGACATCTAAGTTTTATGATATATACAACTTGCATAGAAGCAAAAAACAAAATACTTTGAAGTTGTCTTCCCAATGGTGATGTGTTCACAACTTAACACACAAAATAACTGAAGTCAAATGACCATTGTAAATCTTTTTAACTGCACCCTGGGTTTTAGGTTTTTTTTTCTGTTTGTTTGGGGTTTTTTAATGCCCCTTTTTTAATTTATCACACTTTAAAAATATACTTTTTCTTTCACATTGTGGAACTGGTAGTTTTGAGTCCCAAAGCAACACTGTACATTTCAGTTTAAATGAAAATATACCACTGCTAGAAGAGTATACTTGAGGAATATCACTACATGCACATCCTGTTCTTTTATTCTTCCCTAGGCATCTGCTAATGGACACTGTCAGATCTAGGTGAATCTTACCAGATGGATGCTGAGTGGCTTTTTCGTATTTCCTGAAAAAGGGTTGTGCAGTACATTTTTGTTATAAGGTAGGAAAGTAAAACAGGATTGCAATTATAGCCAAAGTGCTGAATTCACCCTCAGCTCAATATATTTTTATAGACTAATACCAAGAAGTGACTGAAACTCAGCAAAATTATCCAATTTGATAATTTTGATGCAAAGCTTATGGAAAAGCCTTTGAAATATCCAGACTATCCATTGGTCTTACAAAACAAATGTGCAACAAAACCACACAAAATGTTGGATTTTTTTTTCTTTTTAAAAAAAGCTTACTTTATGTGGCCTTGCCAAAAAAAAGGCATTTGTTAATAATAGTAAAATAAAAGAGATGCATAGAACACAATGATTATTAAAAGCTGCTTATCTGTTTTCCTTTTCATCTAAACAAAGTGGTATAGCAGCACTAAATCCAGTATGCTCGGCATGTTCTGTTCTCTTGCTAAGTTTAACATTAACAGCTTTTGTGTAAATAACTAGGGAATGAAATGTTTGCCTTTGCATTAACCAGAGACATACACCTGATATTCAGCTCGCATAAGTAGTCTAAGAACTGATTTTTATCCAGTCAACATCCTATCCTGAAGGTGAAATGCACTCTGCAGAGTGAGTCAGGCTGTGCAAGAATGAACCACCACCACACACTCCCCCACAAAAACTGACTGCATGTATAGCACTTCAGCTAAAAGAAGAGATTACATTTAAAAAAGAACAGTGCAAATCGCCCGATACAACAGTTGTATGTGAGAAAGATGCCAAGCATCTGCAGAACAATCTGTAACAAGAACAAACTCAAAACCTTCTGAAGTTTCTTTTTTAAGGTGGGCTCACAGTAAGTGGTACAATTTACTCAAATTATTTTTCAAACTTTTTACTCAGGAAAATGAAACATATGTTAAAAAAGCCAGCTCTAGTTTGATAATCACTGCATGCTGCAGCAGGCCCAGTAACTGCTGCCTTGTCATTAACATCAAGTGGGAGTAGCCATGTGATGTGACTTTAACTGAAAATGAAATTCAGTCCTGTGTAGAAGCAGGAAATGCTTCGTGTGCCTTTCTGAGAGCCTTCACTAGAGATTAAAAAAATAAAGTAACTCTGAGGAATAAGAACACCTTGCGGGGGGGGGAGAGGGAAGGGAGGGTGGACACAACATACCAGCAAAGAATACCCCCAAAACCGCAATTTGCTTTCACCTAATACAAATCCAGTCTTGGAGGTTTTATTTTTAAACACAGACAATAAATAATTTAAGCTTAAGTAAAACACTATAAAAGAATTACTACTGTAAATTATTTCTGTGCTTGTGGAGTCACTGTTCTGAACTCTGATGGGTTGCTATCCAGGGCAAACAAAGCCAGTCAAGCTCCATCCCAGTAGGGACCTAGGACTGTCAAAGGTCAGAGAGAAGGAAGAAGGCTTGTGTGGAGGATTCTGAACCTGAAAATGAGCTTGAGAAATCTCCAGGACAGGGAACACACTCCTCCCTATGCCTGTAAGACTCCTAGCACACTGAGACTTCCATGACACCTGCGATCCCTGAAATGGAAATGACTAACCAGCACCACCACACACAAGCATCTAGACTCTTTCCCCAAATATCTTAGAAGCATAGCACCCCCCTTGCTGCTGATGCAGTGCTGGGCCACTTCTGAAGTTCAAATATCCTGAGCACTTTCAGCCCTGTGGGGAAAGTGGCTTCTCCAGTCTCAACAGTTTGCAATGGTGACAGAAACACTTCCAAAAATTGTCAGAAAAGAAACAAAATGCCCAAACACAAACCAATCATCACGGCTTTTGTTCTGGTTTATTGGTTGGCGGTTTATTTTTTTTGTCTGAGCCAAAGATTATGCTGCTTAGTCATGTCTAGTCCTCCGATTATTCCTGATAGTATCTTAGAGGGAAAGGGAAGGGGGAAGTATGCAGCAGCTCATCCCATCTACTCTAAATGCAAACACAAGTTCAATACAGAAAAAAAAGGATGCAAGGGAGTTTTCAGCAAACACAAAAACTAATACAGAGTCAGTGCTGCAATGGATACTGGCTGCTTACACTGAAACCCACACATCTGAATGGCAGATTCTAGAGCTGTAGAAAACACTGTCTGAAAACATGTGAAATTGTTTAATATGGCCCTATGTTCTGTCACCAATATCACACACACATATACTTATAAATGGAATTTTCTAGTCTGCAAAGCTGCAATGAATGTGGCAGTCCTACCGTGGAGAGTTGAACCCGCTGTCCACAGTAATGCTGCTGCTGTCCATGCTGTCCAGGCGGGCTGAGTGAGTGGCTCTCTGGTTGTTGCTATTGTCTGTTTCCTTTGGGGTGAGAAGAGTGAGATTCTTCTCAAACTTCCGCTGCAAATCCCTCTCCTTTTCTCTCTCTAGGAGCCACTGCATCGTACCAACATCATCCCTGTTCTTTTCGTCCTCGGCATTTTTGTTGGTTCCTTCCTCTGAGTCATCATCATCAGATACGTTGTAGTAGTCGAAGGAGGCCTCCTGGTTTCCAGTTGTCTCTTGCTGTCTCTGTGAAACAGGCATGACTTGTGTAACTGAGGTTACTATCGCTTGTTCAAGTTTCTCACATCTGACTGGCAATGTATCAGAGGGGGTCTTTTGATGGGGCTTTAGTAGGGGTGTGCTAGACTTATGATAACTATTCACAGAAAGAGTGTTGTGCAGAGGTTTAAAGAGTGTATCCTTGCTAAATATTTCTTTCCTTTTATCAAGGCTGCTTGATTCAGCACTATGATGTTGAACAAGCCGCCCATTTGCAATCACCTCTGGAGTTTGTCCAGAAATTACTGAACCACTGCTTGGGCCCTTTGGGGACTCCTCTTTGTGCACCCCAGGCTCCCTAGCAATATGCTGAGATTGTCTTTCTGTGGGAGTAATTTTTTTGAGCCCATCTGTCCCTGTCAGTGTATCATGATCCTCTTTATTCTTTCCCAGTGGTGATGGAGCAGTAAGCACAGTCTCACTGGATGTGTTGCACTGAAAATAGTCATCAACTGCAGATTTTGTTGTGCAGGAGTTGAGCTCACTATATGATGGCAAATTCTCTGTAGGCTTGCTTTGTTCCAATAGGCTACAAGAACTGGGGGTTTCTACACTGCCACTAGCTTTTTCAGGAATGCAAGTCTCTTTGTAGCTTGCAGATGAAATCAGAGCCCTTTGATGACTGAGTGACTGAGATGGCCTTAAGGTACTATCATCAATGTAAGTTTGGCTAGTTGTTTGGTCATCTGGGCTACAGCCTTCACCCATATCTTCAGGTGTGCCTAAAGCAGCTGAGCCCAGAGGTCCCTTGGAGTTATCCATGGACCTAGACCTTTCTTTAGCCTTACTGGACCGCTCATTCCTTGATCTTCTATCCTGTGTATGGCTGTGGCTCCGGTGGACCTTGGAGTGGGAGCTTCCCCTGGAAGGTTCAGGGAAAGGCATTTCAGTTCTTCTTTTGGCCAGCTCACCAGACACATCCCACTCTGGTGTCATGGGAAAGTGAGATTCAATCATGTTAGGATTGCTGTGCATTATAAAATTATCTCCCTTGTGCTCTATTATAAAACAGCCTTCCCGTGGGGATCGAGTCAAGGGATCAAAGAACTCATATTCCCTTTCAGCAGGTATATCCAAATGAGAGCCATCTGATGGGTCTCCTTTGGACACCCGAGTTTTGCTGTGTGACCTCGATTTCCCATGAGACTTTCTGTGATTCCTGCTCTTTTTACTTCGTCCACTGTGGTGAGCTGAAGATCCTGCTTTGCTTCGTTGAGCTTTTTCTTCTTCAAGTTTCTTCATTAGTGCAGTGTGCCTCATTACATTTTCCACAGTCAAGTCTGGGTTAATGCGCCTGATAATCTCCATTTCTACCTCTCTAGGTATAGTAGTAGGAGTGTCCTCGTCCCTTAGCGGCCACTCCTCTGGAGGAAACTGGGCAGAGAAATTTGCCAACTGTTTTGTCTTGTCCTTCTTAAAACTTAACCGGAATAATTTGAGTCCGAATTTCTTAGACTGCTTTTCTACATCCTTAGGCTTTGTGAGTGTCTCCGCTTTATATGAAAAATTGACAGTACTTTTACTTTTCTCAGTAGGTGGGACTTGACATAATGAAGGAGGACAGTATGAGTCTTTACAGTCTTTTGCTGATTTCCTCTGTAGGGTAGATGCATGCATGCTGTGCATGTCTTCTCTGCAACAATGGCAGGAGTCGCAGTGGTTTTTGGGTAGTGTTCGGTCCCTGACGCATCCCGAGGTGGAGGGAGTTATAGTTCCTTGTTGTGGGGAGGTACATTGAGACCTGTCAGGTATCCTCTCATCCAAATGGTACCATTTACTGTTAGTTCGTATGAGAGATGGTGTTATAAAGTAAGTCTGTGGGGTTACAATGAAATAGCCATCTGGAGTTGGGTATATTTTCCTCTCCCGTACAAGCATATTCAAGGTATGTCGAAGGATTTCTGGACTGGGTGTTGGAACTCCTAGAAATGACAGTAAACATATATCAGGGAGTACATAAAACCATACAGGAGGACTCTCTGGCTCCTCCCTCCCCAACAAAAAACTGGTTTTCCCAATGTGAAAGCTGGAATATGATGAAAAAACAACTCCACTAAAGCATTTTGTTAGGCATTCTCTTGTCTGTTTGTTTTCTCATTTATCTCTTACACTTCAGACATGTCAATTATTAATTAAATAGAAAGGAGGCCATTAATGGAGTGTTAAAAAGAAAAAAAAAAGAGAGAGAGAGAGAACTTCTAGTCACTTCCATTCTGCAGGTGACCTTAAGATACAAGATGGAATTACTGGAAGCCAAAGGGTGTCAGGGGAAACATTTCACTTTTCTTCTTCTTCCAATTGAATATTTATATCCCAGTTCACCAGAACTATTTATTATAATGCCCAGTCACGTGTACAACAGTGGTTGTTACTCTGGATGTCTAAACTGTTTTTCCACATAAGAATACTACATAGAAAAAACCCATTCCCCCAGTCTGTGCCTTTATCACAAACCTGAACAGATTTGTTCATGTTTCAACTATAGCAGCTGATCAAAAAAAAGACACATCCTAAGTGATACGGTTCATCTTACCCAAACAGACTTTTCCACTATGATGGAAGTTATAGATTTAGCTGCTGAAAATTTGCTTCTCAGAGTTACCTGCCTTTCATGTAAGACTTGAGGAACACTCCCTAAAGTACACATATCACATAAGGAGACCAGGACAAGTACGACGACTCTGCATCAATGTCACATCAGCCACATAGTAGATTTGGTATTGTGAGCATGATCCTTCCCACCACCAGTACTCCCACTGGGTTCAATGGTGCAGGACCAAATCTGCTGTGCACAGGATTAAGTTCCATCTAGAGCTGAGGAACAAGAGATTTTTCAAAAGCTTGTTTAAAAAAATCTATTTATGCTGAATAAGAAATAAAAATCCTTCAAAATTTTCAGTGGAAAAAGCTTTCTTCAATCAATACATTCTGTTGACTCAAATGCATTTGAATTTTAAGTTAATGCTGGGTACTGACCTGATTTACATTTTTAGAAGCTGAGAAATTTTTTCTAGATGTTTAGATGGTCTATTTTAAAGTAAAAAAGTAAATATGATTTACTCTGGGTCTTAGTTTTCAACAAAACCAATTAAAAACCAAACAAACCAACAATCTAAAGTAAGTTGAAAGGGACCTCATGAAGTCATCTGGTCAACACCACTACTCATAAGGAGACAAACTCAGTTCCAATTGGTCATGGCCTTGTCAACTCAAACTGACTATCCTAAAGAACAGAAATTCCATGGTATCACATACGTAAAAACATGTCAACAAAGCATATGGTTATCACAAAAATACTTCATGGAAAATTCTCAAGCAGGTGTACTTGTCACATACAGAGTATCTTCAGTGACATGTAGTGTCTGCTCACCAGCTCTTCTCCCACGTGTCAAAGGCTGGAGCCTGCAAGCTCACTGATCTTCCTGTGTTAGCAAGCATGAGGGTGACAGCAAGGGCTCTGGCACTGTGACCAACACACCGTCAAAAGATTAGTGACAAGAAATAGAAAAGTTGTACCAATTCCTTAACTCACCCTCTTCCTTGCTACTGGGTTGCATGCAACATAATAAGTATTCTTATGTCTAGCTTTGAATGTTGTTTGAATTTAGAGACATGACCATACTGCTCATGACCAGTAATATGTGTAACTAAAAATCTTATAATGGAAACAGCAAAGTGTTAGGGCTAGCATGGACACGAGTGAAAGCATTTACAATAGAGAAGGTGTCAGCAAGAAGTACATGGGGCAGTAAATATATTTCATGCATAGTCCACTGATCTGAAAGATTTCAGCTGATCCAGACACAGGAAGTAGAAGAGGTAAAGAAAGGATACAATTTGAGAGAATAACTGAGACTGAAAACTGGAAGAAATATGCAAATGAAATGGAGAATCAGGAATGTGCATTTTCCCCCCTTTTCATGTCGTGTCCACAATTTATGTGATAAACCTAGCAAGACTAACAGAGACCCCCCCAAACTGCTGGATGAGCAAACATGCCAGAAATGGCAACAGATGGGAAAAGCTGAAATCCAAAGAGCTAGGGAAAAAAAAGGACTACTCCTCCCTATTCCACAGTCCTGACTCTCTCTGCAATGAAGAGCAATATGCTGAGCCTCCCCTGGACTGTGAGGCAGTGGTAATTGGCCAGTCCTCCACATGAGCTTTCAGAAAAGCACAGGACATGAAGAGTGATTTCAATTCCTGTAACAACCACCAGTCATCATCTAACCTCTTCAGTCCTGTGGTGTCTGCTTGGGTAATACCACCCCTTTTACATGATGCCCTACATCACCACAAGTGGATGATCCTGAACTCAAACTCATGTGCCTCTTGATACTGCGCTGAAAATGCACTGCAGGGTCCAGTCCTGGTCCAACTGAGATGCACTTGCTGTGAAGCAGCCAATCTCTCTTCCTGTCTCTACACAGACAACCTGACCAATCCTTTGCATTTTCCAGGAGCTTACACAACAAAAGCTCAACACATAACTACCTTTGACCGTGAGAACTTGGTTCTTCATCCTTATTTTGCTTTAAAACTTTTCTTAACATATGGTTACAAAAACATTGGAACAAAAATAAGAGAGAGGAAAACTTTCTCCAGGAGTTTACAGAAAAGTCAGAGAAAGAGATTTAAATGGATCTTCTGATGTTTTACACTAACTTAGGCAAAAATGCACTACAAATATATGGTAAAAATAGTAAACCATAATGACTACAATGTGTTGGGTAAATGAGTCTCTAACACTGGGTGCACAGTACTTACATTAATTGACTAAGTCCTGAGAACAGAGAATGTGCAGATAAATACCATTAGAAAAAAAAAAAAAAGAAGAGTGTGCTTGGGCAGTCAGTGATGCTGTGAAGCTAATTGCATCGGTCTTCTCTCTGGAGCTGGGGACTATCACTTTTATTACTCCCAATATACAGCACATCCCTATGGTTCACTAAGCCAGCAGTGATGATGGTAGATGCAAATGTCTGATACTCAGCATTGCCAGCTAATTCTAGGCCCAAACTCAAATTAGGCTTTCCTCCATGGTGGACAGGAGCATTGATGCTACTGTGGCTCCCACTGCTCCTATTTTAAATACAAATCTCCTGGCTTTCTCAAGACTTTTCTCTTACAGCAACCTGCCCACACCATGTGTATAAGCAACCTATCCCACTGCATTCAAAAGTCTCCTTATGCTCTCCCTTTTTCCATTAAATAGGGACAAGAGGATAAAATCCGGCAGTTTAGAGACTCTAGCATACAAAATACTTCATGACAGCAGTGGTGTTATTTAAGATTATGTAGTGGTTTAATAATTCAAAAGCAGAAACTGTCTGGACACTGAATCATCAGACATGTACATTTTCTGCATCTCAAGAGAGTCTACTATGCCATCCACTGAAGCTTTCAGACAGAAGATTATGTCTTGTTTGCTGCTCACAAAGAACACTGACCTAGAGCGAACTCAGTTAATGTAAAACACTCAGTTTAAGTGCTACATATACATTTCACATATTTAAAGAGTGAACAGTTAGGAAGGTGAATGTCAGAGGAATTTGCCAGCTTTCAGGGATCAGTTTACTTCAAAAGCAGCCTAATGCAATACATAAGCATTTTCTACCCCAGAATTCTGAACACCTTAAAATTATTTTGAGAAGTACATGATCAGAATTGGAGGGAAAAAAAAAGGTGTGTGTGGGAAATCCTTACTAAAGGCAGTATAGACTAAGGCTTGATGCTTTCTTCAGCCAGGCTCATACAGATAAGAGGGGCTGGCTGCCAAACACAGGAACAGAGGTTACATTCTTAGCTCCTTATACTGGATTTAGAAGATTCACTTTTAATGTAAGGGATTTAAACCATGGTCCATAAATTATAAAGTAGGGCTCTACAAACATCTCATTGTTTATTTCTAAGTTAGAGTAATGGGAGCACATGCAGCAGGAGCCCTCTCACTTTTCTAGAAACCTGACAAATAACAAAAGCCACAAATAAGATGCGTATTATCATACAAACTTTTTCAATAAAATAAATTAATGAAAAGTACATCTGAAGTAGTATTTAAATGGTGTTAACTATGCTAAAATTATTTTCTCCTGAGCTGATGCTAAGGCTTAACAAGGGATAAAAGAAATACTCTGATTGGCTCATGAAATACTAGTTAAGGATGTGGAGTGGTTGCTATGTGATGTTATAAATAATTAGCATACCTTATTTCAGATAGAGCCATGGCCCAGATTTATGTCTGCACAATGGCTCAGCAAACTAGAGGGCTAAACTGCAAGTGTTAAGATCCTGCAATGAGGAAAAAGGTTTATTATTCTTAGGCAGCTTGAGAATAGCATTTGGGGTCTTAGGAAATTTATAGACTCCATGAAACGCAGTGAAGCATCTGTTCATTAAAACACAAACAACACAGGCAGACAAGTGCTGCTGCAGGGTGAAATACAGAGAGGTTATGTGACAATGACAGATACATTTACAATGGTAATGGTCTCCTTCCTCTCAGAGCATCAGCACCTAATCAGGAAAATTAAACTATCAGAATATGGGAGAACATCAGATATTTTAAAATAGCCACAGTGAATACAAGGGCTCAAAAAGCCATGTTTGATTTATGAGAGTCTAGACAGACAAGTGAAAAATACCAGTACAAGAAGAGGTTCTGTTTATTGGAAAGGACAATATTTTTGGATAATGCTCCTACACCAAGAGAACATGTATGTTTGCTGTATTAAATGTGTCAGGGCTGGGAGAGAAAGGCATTTTTCTAGAGGGGAAAAACTGAACAACAAGGGGTGGGGTTTTTTTTTCAGATAATTTTCTTTACATTTTGGGAAGTGAGATAGGAAAAACAAGGCTCTCCTTTTTTTAATCTCAGACTTGAGAGATGCACATGTTCATGGCTAGTGGAAAATAAAGAGGCAGCAAGAGACTGTGTGCTAACTTGCCTCAGGCTGCTTCTGAGCAGAGTCTACAAAATAATCCAGCCTGTTGAATTATCTTTGATGCATGGTACTGTCTAGCAAGAATAGCGCAACACACAAGTCATGCTCCCAGGAAACCCCAGGGATGCCCTAATAAATTATCATTTCCACCATACAACAATGGTTATATAAAAATATTGATAGAATCATTGGAAAAATACTTGCAAACCCGACTTGGAAAAAAAAATCAAAATTAGTAAAATGGAATTATAATTGTAAACTTTGCTTTATTTGCATTCTATCCCTTACAACTTTTACTCCTATTTTCAAATCAGCCAAGCATACTCAAAAAAAAACCTGATAAACAAACCCACAAACTGGGACAGAAAGCCAGTATTTACAAAATACACTTGCACAGTACATTTTTCCAAAGCGTGATTATTAAATGTCAGAAGGAATTGTTTATTCCAAACACAGTTCTCAACCCAGCATTATATTTTAAAATCTCAGAATTTAGCCCCAGTTATGGCAAAAGCCATGTAATATTCAAGGCTTTAAGTAACTCTTGCTCTGAAACGTAAGCAAAAAATTTCAAGACATCAAAACATGGCTATGGTTAGGCTGCCTAGATGAGGCAGATGCATCAGTAGTTTTTCTACTGAAGCATTTTTAATTAGCTACTTTCTACAGCTGTAAAAGAGGTACAACAGTGAAGTTTCTCAACTAGTTCAGAGAACTCTTAACTCAGGCACAGAACATTTTGGCCATGATCACACAAAGCGCAAGTGAAAGAGTTGTGCTTTCGGGAGCAGTAAACCTCTGCCCAATGTTTTTACACCACCCTTTTAGATAACTCTACAAGATGCATTTTGCATGATTCACCAACTCCAGATACAGACTGCAGTATGGAAGCAGCATATTCAACAGTACATTCTTAATATAGGTTTCCTTTTTTTTGACATTACAGTATCTTTAATCCAAACCATTTTCATTCTACCATTTAATTAATATTATCAAATGCTGACAAGAATATCTTCTGAACAGTATACCAGCATTTATCTTGGTTAATATTCAAGGATCACCTGCTACAAGCTCTGGAGTGTTGCATCCCGACTAGAAGGAAGTGCAGCAGGAAGGCCAGGAGACCTCCTTGGATGGATAAGGAGCTGCTGAGGAAAATTCACAGGAAAAAAGAGGCTTATAAAAGGTGGAAGCAAGAACAGGTGGCCTGGGATGAATACAGGGATGTTGTCTGGGAAAGGCCCAATTGGAGTTAAACTTGGCAAGGGATATTAAAGATAACAGGAAGGGATTTTATAGGTATGTAGCGGCTAAAAAACAGACTAAGGACAATGTAGGCCCCCTCTGGAAGCTTTCGGGAGAACTGGCTACACAGGACGTGGAGAAGGCTGAGGTTCTGAATGCCTTCTTTGCCTCAGTCTTCACTGGCAAAGGCTCTGACCGCAGCACCCGAGTCTTGGAGGGCGGACGCAGAGAATGTGAAAACCTAGACCTTGGGCCCACTGTATGTGAAGATCTGGTTCGAGACCATCTTAAGAACCTGAATGTACACAAGTCCATGGGACCTGATGAAATCCATCCACGGGTCATGAAGGAGCTGGTGAATGAAGTTGCTAAGCCACTGTCCATCATATTTGAAAAATCATGGCAGTCAGGTGAAGCTCCTGATGACTGGAAAAAGGGGAATATAACCCCCATTTTCAAGAAGGGGAAAATGGATGACCCGGGGAATTACAGACCTGTCAGTCTCACCTCTGTGCCTGGCAAAATCTGGGAGCAGATTCTCCTGGAAGGCATGATAGGGCACATGAAAAACAACAAGGTGCTTGGTGACAGCCAGCATGGCTTTACTAGGGGAAAATCCTGCCTGACCAATTTGGTGGCCTTCTGTGACGGGGCTACAAAAGTGATGGACAGGGGTGGAGCAGTTGACGTCATCTACCTGGACTTGTGCAAAGCGTTTGACACTGTCCCACATGACATCCTTGTCTCTAAATTGGAGAGGCATCAATTTGATAGGTGGACCACTCGGTGGATAAAGAACTGGCTGGATGGTCGCACTCAAAGAGTTGTGGTCAACAGTTCAGTGTCTGGCTGGAGACCAGTAACAAGTGGTGTCCCCTCAGGGATCAGTGTTGGGACCGGTCTTGTTTAATATCTTTGTCACTGACATGGACAGTGGGATTGAGTGCACCCTCAGCAAGTTTGCCGATGACACCAAGCTGTGTGGTTCTGTTGATATGCTGGAGGGAAGGAATGCCATTCAGAGGGACCTTGACACACTTGTGAGGTGGGCTGATGCCAACCTCATGAAGTTTAACCATGCCAAGTGCAAGGTCCTACACCTGGGTCAGAGCAATCCCAGGCACAGCTACAGGTTGGGCAAAAAGGAAATTCATGGTAGTCCTGCAGAGAAGGACTTGGGGGTGTTGGTCAATGAGAAAATGAACATGAGCCAGCAGTGTGCACTCAGCCCAGAAAGCCAACCATATCCTGGGCTGCATCAAAAGAAGCATGACCAGCAGGTCAAAGGAGGTGATCCTGCCCCTCTACTCTGCTCTCGTGAGACCTCACTTGGAGTACTGTGTTCAGTTCTGGTGTCCTCAACATAGAAAGGACATGGTACTGTTAGAACAAGTCCAGAGGAGGGCCATGAGGATGATCAGGGCACTGGAGCACCTCCCATATGAAGACAGGCTGAGAAAGTTGGAGCTGTTCAGCCTGGAGAAGAGAAGGCTGCATGGAGACCTCATAGCAGCCTTCCAGTATCTGAAGGGGGCCTACAGGGATGCTGAGGAGGGACTATTCATTAGGGACTGTAGTGACAGGACAAGGGGTAACGGGTTGAAACTTAAACAGCAGAGGTTTAGACTGGATATAAGGAAGAAATTCTTTACTGTTAGGGTGATGAGGTACTGGAATGGGTTGCCCAGGGAGGTAGTGAATGCTCCATCCCTGGCGGTGTTCAAGACCAGGTTGGATGAAGCCTTGGGTGATATGGTTTAGTGTGAGGTGTCCCTGCCCAAGGCAGGGGGGTTGAAACTAGATGATCCTGAGGTCCTTTCCAATCCTAACTATTCTATGATTCTATGATTTATGAACACACCAGGTGTATGTATGGCTCTGCAAGCCTTTCAGTCATGGAGACAGCTGCCAAGTTAAAAAAAAAAATTTAGAGATTTTTCAGGCAAGGACAGTACAGAAGCAAAAGCCAAAACTGTGTTCCAGAAGGCTCTGAAAAGCCCTGGAAAACAGGCTGGCAATCTCCCTTCAGTTTAAATATAACCTCTCCCTGAAGCAGGCATGCCATCATCATTGGACTCTGTTACTTACTTACCCCACCAGTTCCAAGAGCCTGTCCTAGGCAAAGGAAGAGATACAGTATGTGGAAAACTGTTTTTAAGAGAGACGGCTCTGCACAAGGACCCCGTTGAGGTTATCTCTGCAGAGACTGGACAATGACACTTGAACTAGTTGAATGATGTCAACAAAGTGATTATGAGTTAGCTTACAACTGTCTTGAAAGCCACAAGGTGGAATAAGCCTGCTCTGGTTATGACACATGCTTTGTTCTCCATAACTATTACAGAAGTCCTAATCTCTTTTGACTATGATGATATTCATTTTGTGAGAAAACCCACAAATAAGCTGATTGTGATACCAGTCTGAAAAAAAAAACCCAAGCTGATACAGTTTGCTGTTTATTACCACAAGTAATCTTTAATGTTTACATAAAGACAGGAGTTAACCCTGCAAAATGCATCCCACATGAATAGCCCTGTCAAAAGAGAACTCAATTCTCCATATGTTTAAGAATAAAGAAAAGGTCATAAGAAAGGTCATTAGAATCCTAAAGCCTCCTTTTATTTTGGGTAGCATCTCAAGATCACTTAATATTCCCATCCAGAAGAGTGAAGAAAAACTATCAAAAACTGAAATTCTCTGCTTTAAGCAAACCAAAAAAATAAGCAACCTTTTGGGTAGGGATTGGAGATTCTGCCCTTTTACAGACATGTGTCCATCTGACCAATGATTTACTGATGTCCAGTTACCTGGGAAGCAGGTTGTTAGGTGCTCCATTAGTGCTTCTTGTGTGACTTGTTTTCGGGCAGAGTTCATTGCTGAGATGGCCAAGCAAAGGATTTCCCCAAGTGGAATAAACTGCGACTGACTGATGGGAGACATGCTGATGGGTGATACATCACCTGCAAAAACAGAATAGATGTGCAATGAAGTGTTTTGTTTAAAAATCCACTCACAGAACAAGGATGCACAGATAATTGGAGATGATGTGCACAGCTCTCTAGTCTTTGTATTGAGCTGGAGATAAAACTCTAACTATGGAAAACCATCCAACAACTTATTTCAAAACTTAGACTTAGTGAACTTTGGAAAATGGGACATACACACTATGCAGACAGATTCAGAAAAAAATGCCAACAAATGAGCACTTACAGTTGCAAAACCTTGTGCTTGCATATCCTACTAGGTAACTGCACAAACAAAACAGTTGCATGTATTTCACTGGCCATAAACAGGGAGATTTTCACTCCCCTTACAAAGACTCATGAAGTGGATCACCCACCATTTCCACTTCATAGAATTTTTTATTAAGAGTAACAAAAAAAAGTTGTTAAGTTAATAAGTAACATTTTCACTCAGTTGATAAAGCACAGACATTCTTCAGAGGCATGAAAGCATCAAATACCTTAAAACTGATACCCTGAATAAATCTCCCCTGGATCTACACATCAAATGTCTTTGTACAGTATACATGTTTTTTTAGAGGTTGCAGGATGACCTGAAAAAATAACTTTGCTGTAACTTTTCTCATGTTGTCATTAAAAAGAATTCATTAACCCATACTTAAAAAATCATTAAAAGACCTTAAAAATGAAAGTTATAGAAGTTACAACTTGGTAATATTAGCATGATTACACAAATACACACAGAATCATAGAATAGTTAGGGTGGGGAAGGACCTTAGGATCATATAGTTCCAACCCCCTGCCATGGGCAGGGACAACTCACACTAAACCACGTCACCCAAGGCTCTATCCAGACCAGCCTTGAACACTGCCAGAAATGGAGCATTCACAACTTCCTTGGGCAACCCATATCACTGCCACACCACCCCTTACAGTAAAGTATTTCTTCCTTATATCCAATCTAAACTTCCCCTGTTTAAGTTTTAACCCGTTACCCCCTGTCCTGCCACTACAGTTCCTAATGAAGAGTCCCTCCCCAGCATCCCTGTAGGCCTCCTTCAGATACTGGAAGGCTGCTATGAGGTCTCCATGCAGCCTTCTCTTCTCCAGGCTGAACAGGGAGGTGCTCCAGTGCCCTGATCATCCTCGTGGCCCTCCTCTGGAGTTGTTCCAGCAGTTCCATGTCCTTTTTATGTTGAGGACACCAGAATTATACATAATACTCCAAGTGAGGTCTTGTGAGAGCAAAATATACATGTGCATTTTAACATATTTTATATAAGTATAGAAATGCTTTAGATTCTGCTTTGTACCTGTGCTTGAAATGGTAACAATTCCCCAGTGATTTCAAACAGGGGGAAGCAGAACGCAAAAGATTTCTTTTGCCAGTGGAAAAATAAAGAGTAACAGACAGAACAAGAGGTGCTTGACCATGAATTCTTTTCTGGCTATAGGTCAGTCAATAGCCAGGGATTAAACTTCATCTAAATGGCTTTGAAATCTCAGGAAAATCCCACTATTTCTGTTGTCATGAAGCAATACCTTGTGATCAAATCAGGAATCAAATAGTGGAAATTAATTCAAATTCAAACTTCCCCCCCACAATTTAGGGGATCTAATATTTGCCCTACTAATTCTATATTCCCTTTACCAAAGAGGAAGGAATGGCAGTTTCTAAAACTGATTATCAAAATGCAGTTAACCTTGCATTATTGTCCTGGGTTCAGCAGTAGCAGTTATTTTTGTTCCTTCTTAGTAGCTGGTGCAGCATTGTGTTTTTGACTTTCAGCCTGGGAACAGCGCTGATAACACTGATGTTTTTAGTTACTGCTCAGTAATGTTTAGTCTGACAAAGGACTTTTTGGGTCTCATGCTCTGCCAGGGAGGAGGGAAAGCCGGGAGGAAGCAGAGACAGGACACCTGACCCAAACTAGCCAAAGAGGTATTCCATACCATAGCACGTCATGCCCAGGATGTAACTGGGAGTTACCCAGAAGGGCTGGCTCTCTGCTCGGTCGGGCTGGGTATTGATGGGTGATATTGTATTCTCTTCCGTTGCTATTTCCCTTATTATTATTATTATTGGTAGTAGCAGCAGTGATTTGTGTTATACCTTAAGTTACTGGACTGCTCTTATCTCAACCCGTGGGAGTTACATTCTTTTGATTCTCCTCCCCATCCCACAGGGAGCAGGGGGGAAGGAAGTGGGGGAGTGAGTGAGCGGGCTGCGTGGGTCTGATTTACATCCTGGGCTTAAACCATGACAAATATACTCAGTTCTTTGGGGAAAAAAAATTGGCGGGAGTAGCAAATTGCATAACTGCTTCAAGTGATACTTATGAGCAATATTTTTCAATATACCTGCTGTACAATCTGTTCTACAACAGTGATGCACATTACCCAAGACACAACAATTTAAAACACACATTCATGGTATGCTGTCTCCTGATTGCTTCTGCTTAACCAGGCCTGACCAGATCAATGCTGCAATTCCAACACAGCAGCATTCCTCTGGCTTCAGCAGCGCACCCCAGATTTTCACAATTCTTACCTGACAATAGAATGATGACCTTAAACATAACCTTTTCTGGACATTTTTTGTTCATATTCAACTGAAAAGTTCATGCCATGTACTTTACAGACAGACAGTGACAATCAAGATGATCTTAGGCAGCTTATAAGTAAATGCAAGAGAGATGCTTTCACAGGACTTAGGAGCAAACACCATTTGTTCCCTCATCATTTGAGAATGGTTAAAGAACATTACAGTTATTATATTACTATTTATTCATAACTAAACCTGCTGTCAGCTTGAACTTTGTCATAGAGGAATCTTTGTAATCATCCAGACATGTAAGCTTACCAACTTTGATCAACAGTCACCATGCTCTTTGTGTAGGGGATCAGGTTTTTTAGTTTTTAGTTTCCGAATGTTCCAAATTATCTTGAGAATTACGCAGATTTGGCTAAGCAATTTAAGAAATTACTGTCTTTCACATGGAGATTATCATGGGTATCCTTGTCAGCACTACCAAGTTCAGTTCAGCACAATGTCAAACAGATTGGCATATATTGTCCTCAGATGATTTTTAATCCTACCAGGTTCACTGAGCACTGAAATGGACTCCCTGGGTAGCTTTAAGGGCATCCAGGTGAAGGGCAGTAACTTCCTGAAGTGTTTTATCTGGATCACCAAAGACCTGGCAATTTCTTAAAACTAAAGCACCATGGCAATAGTATCCTTGTGACTACTCCCAGCACGCATTCACACTGTCACCCATGGAGGCAGCAGGATGGAAGAGTGAGACGAAGACCTCTTTCCTTCCCTGAACCCAGACCAGTCCACTTACAGGTAATCAGAATGATATTTAATATGTAAGAAACACGCCTTAATACCATAATAATTTTCCTGAAGTGGGAAAGGGACTCAAGGAAGGTTATACACGAAGCCTAGCAAGTGCTGCTAACTTACATAGGTTTGCTCTCAGCCTCCCAGCTGCCCCAGAGGGATGCTTGGACAAGAGCTTGGGGCAGTTCCTGTGCTCATCCACAAGGATCAGACCATCCCTCTACCCTGACTCCCAAGAGCCTGCAGAGATCCATCTCTGGGATCACTCTCAGTCAGAACTTGTTAACAAAGTACAAGTTAAGAAATAATAAAGTTTATCTGGATTTCAATAACCTTGCAATTTGCACAATCTTTCCTTTTAAAGCAGGGCTCCTGCTGTGCATGTGCATAAAACATTCAGTCTGCACATCTGACCCCTGCAAACTGGGCTCTTGTCAGGAACAAGCCAAGAGCTTTCACCAAAATACTAATTATACTGCATATAACTCATCAATACAAAACATTCAGTGTCAGTTCTTAATATTAACAAAATCTCTAGCAAAGATGCTATAGTTAGTATGTCAGGGTAATATACATCCTGCTTGCTAAGATGACTGGTGTAATCCATGACATCATAACTTAAATGGCTTGAAATGCAGTAGAAATGGCCAGCAAATGCTGGTTTATGTGACAGCCTGCCTTTCTGGTTTGTAAGGGACTATGGACAGTTAAGCCTCACTCTTTTCCACTGAGTGTTTTTCAGCCTTCTTCATCATGACAAGGGAGCTCTTGTTTCACCACTGTTGTGCCAGAATTACCTTCATAGCTTGTTGTTCACAACTGCTGGATAATTACTGGCTCTTGGTTTAAAAAACTTAGCAGACATCTGCAAAACTTTCAGCAGACCTAGTCATATAGAGCCAGAACCCCCTCACTCAGGGAAGCTCTGATTTGCCAAGTTTTATCTTAACTATTCTGTGGCTCTGGCAAATTATAAGTACTCTGCGGTTATAGTTAAGCGCACAAACTTCTTTGATGCACAACAACAGAAAATAACTTGCATCTATGATTTAAAATATTAACATCGATTATGTGCATTAGCCTGTTGAACAGAACGTTTACTACAACTTCTTTAGGACAGATCTGCTTAAAAAATCAAATATGCTTTTTCTACATTTTGAAGACCACATCACTTACACAAAACGTCTAGCATATGGCTTGTGTTAGCTCTGACTGATGCTTGTCTCAAGCAGCTTTCTTTTGAAATCAAAATTATTATCCTTGACTTTCATATGTTTATGTTTGCAATTAAATGAAAACTGAGTCTCAGAAAGCAGTTCTTGCCAGCTGACTGCATGTTTTGTTTAAATACAATCAAGATATATATAGTTTTAGCTCTGTTTCTGTAGTGTCTTTCCAAACTTTTCCCTAAAAAACTGGAAAAAAAAAAGAAAATGTTTTCTAGACTTCTTGATTTCAGTGGCACTTGATTTTCAAAAATATCTAAGCACATAAAAAACAATGAAAGAGATTTATCCTCATTTATGCCCTGGGGATTTGTAGAGCTACCCTGAGGTGAAAAAAATAATTATTGTTACTTAGAACAATAGATTATGTAGCACATAAAATAAACACTTAGCTCTTAACATACACATTTCTGCAGTTGATTTCAAAACATTCCAGAAAACTGGGTAATCGTAACTATCCTTAACACACATGATGAGAAAGTGATGGTCTGTAACAGAGCAGAGAATGACAATTCACACATCCTGAACCCATACCAGCCAGAACCTGTGCCAGTTCACCTAGTGTCACTGTTATCTGAAAACCTAGGTGCCACCATCTTGGGAGGAAATGAGGTACACAGTATTCTGCACCATGTATCAGCAATCAAACTATCAACTACATACTGATGAGACAATTTTTATTAGCAAAGCCCCTACTGCAAAGAAGTGACCTCAAAGTCAAACTCTATCTCAGGAAGTTTGCATGAAGATTGTTTGAAAAATCACCTCTTGACTTATACATGGAACCAATTCAATATAGCCACTGTGAAAGAAAATTGAGGAAATTACAGTGCAAAGCCACAATATATTAGAATTCATACACACTCTTTCCCTGAAGTAGCAAAGAGACCCTCTAATTACACTCGGATCCTGTAAAATGTAGGAAGCCAAAGCACAGTTTCACTTCCCTGTCCAGCCTCTCAACACCTTTTCAACCTCTTTTTTCCCTACAGATCAAGTCAAACTGTAAATATGATTTTTTTAGTCTGGTTTCCACATGAAATGAGGCTTGCACAATCACAATCTGTGTGCATGCATGTGCCAGAGGTTGAGCCCCACTGGGCAACAGAGATTCTAAAATGAGTGTTTGCTATGCATGCTCAATCTGCACAGAGCTCCTGGGACAGCCACATCCCACTAGACAAGACAGAATCCAGTCAAAAAACACTTGTCAATGGAAATCTGACTTCAGTACTTTTGCTGCTTATAGATCTACGTTTTTAATCAGAAAACACCAAACTAGAGTACAGTAACTTCATGTTACCTCATGATTATAGTGGTGGTTGCAACAGAAATCCCCTACAAAAGAATTCTTGCCAACAGCCTGTTCTTGTCAACACCCACCTGTGATTTCACTCTGGGAAGAACTACAGAAAGGCCTTTTCAAACAAAAGGTAGCTAACAAAACCAAAATTACTGGTCATGGGCAAAAAGAGGGTGCTTCAGCTTAGAACATCACAACTTTTTTTCATGAAGACCATTAAAAAGCCTCTTCTAGAAAAAGCATATTTTCAGATTTTCTTAAATATGGGACAGATGCTAAAGAACTTACATGTCTGGCCTGGGCTGCACATTACCCTTTTTTCCCCCCAAACCACAGCTTGACTAAGTCACTCTAATTACAAAATACTTAACACAAATGTGGAAAACAAAATCTTTCTTATGGGAACTCACAACAATGACATTTCTGTCTGATTAAAAAGGAGAGAATAGGAAGAACATGCAGGTTTCTGTATTACCCAAATTACCCTGAAATATCTTGGATCTGCACTAGCACACTAACACAGAAAAGTACACATTTTACTGGGAAAATCTGAAATAAAGAAAACTAGAATGTGCATTGCTTACACTGTTCTCAGACATCCTCCTTTTGAACTACATTTACTAAAGTATCTTGTGAACAAAGCTGCTGGTTGTGTTTACTAGACACAGTTAAACTAGACAAGATGACTGGTAACAATAAGAAAAACTACATTAAAGTTTTGTCCATTTATTTTAACAGCTTCAACAAAGGCTCAACAAACACAGTAACACACATTTGCTAGCCAGCTAGCTCCTTCTGCACTTCTGAAATGCATACACACAAAAACATATCTTCCCTTGCAAACACAAATCGGGAATGCCTCAAGAATGTGACTTGGCAATATGACCACTTCAATTCTAAACAGCCTGAATAAAACACAGCAACCTCAATAATGACTAGGCATATGACAGACACTTGCCTCTGAGCAAAGTTCTAGTCCCTTGCCAGTTATTAACTTCACACATGCAAACTGATCTTTTTAATGGTTCTGACCCAGGTAAAATCATGATCTCCAGGTTCAGCAAGTGGCACTAACTTTCAGAAAGAGGAGTTAAATTGCCCACAGTCAGCAGACTTGTCTTATATGCAGTCATCCCATGTATTTCCTGGGATTTAAATTACCTTTTCTTTGTTCATGTCCTGTGGCCAGCTGCCTCCTGATCCAAAGTGATATCCCAGCACATGTTACAACTATGATCATATAAAGTTTCTGCTGGAGCACGGAACTTTCCCAGAGGATTCAGTCAAAGAGATTCTGGTGGTGTTGCTTATCCTGGGAAGGAGGAGGGTGGGACTGCGGTTTTTTTTAATATATTGTGTGCCTTAGAATTTGTTTCCTCAAACAGTATTTTTCAAATGCATTTTTAAATAAATGTCCATGTCAATATTCCTGGCACACAATATGTTAAAAAAGCAGGACTTACCCAAACCCCTATGGTCTGGTTCCATGCTCCAGTACAGTATCCAGAGTAGCTGTGATGTAACAACAATGTGTATACTGGGGTTTTATATCACTGTGGAAGCTGGCAGAATGCAGCATAGGTCAGTGCCACAGGACCTGAAAGAAGAAAAACAAAACATGCTTTTAGGCAGTAATATGCTAAACACCCACCTCTTAAAGAAGGAAATCAGGGCTTCCAGAAAACAAACAATAATGTGGTATCAGTGCATGTAGGTCCACTGAAAGGAATGTTATTGCACATATTCACAATTCTCACATAAGCACAAGAAATAAATGGTTAAGAAATGACAGGGGAGGTGGAGGCAGAGAATTTAAAAAGGACTACAAATATAACTCCCCCACAGTGTTTTGAAAACATCTCTCTCCTTTTGCCCTACTTCCAGGGAATGGCTGGAATCACGTTCTGACACCACCCCCTGTTCTGAAGGCACTCACAGTCTTTGCAAAGCACCTCTCCACTGCAGTGCCTCAGGATTCTGCAGTGTCACTCCTCTTCTGCCTGGCTCTCTGCAAAGTGAAGTCATAGGAATGGATCAGCCAACCTGACTTCTCACTACCCTGCCCAGAATCCTTTGTGAACTGAAATGAGTCATCGCTCTGAAAAAATCCACAGCGCAATGTTCCAGGTTTCTCCCTACGTCTGCACTGGCTTCTTTGTCTTTGAAACCAAGTGCCTATGCTTCTGGAACGGTGCCCAGCTGCATTGTACAGGATAACAAGCCAACCTCCTCATTAAGTGGACAAGAAAGCTATTTACATGCATTAACAAAGACAAGTTAAAGCTTTAACCCTCCAATCAAGACAAAAAATTTACCCCTAATGTATCTTCCTGATGTAATACACAACCCTCAACACACCACACTACAAATGAACAGATGTAAGGACACAGAGTGATATTTCCTTATTCACCATTTACCATGTCACCAGTTTTTACTCTATTGATTAAAAAGATTTACTCTTCTTTGTTAGTCCTGAAGAATGCTGCAGACCTGCACATAACATACAGCTCTGCTGTACACTGGATTAAAGCTGTGCTGCTGCAACCTGTTTATCAAAAAATTAGGAGCAGTGGACAAGCTCTTGCAAGCTCATTTTTCATCATCCCATTCACCATTAGTTCTTACAACAAAGTCAGCCCTGAAACCACGCCAGACAGAAAATGTCAAACTGCTCCAACTGCCGAGAGCCAGCAGAGCTGCTTCGGTTTCTGCTACCACTGACAAAGAAGGTAATGATCAGAACAAGGTCACTGTGTTAGGATCTCACTCTCAGTGCTAGGTTTGCCTTCGTTTGGTAAGGATATGCTAAGCGAAAGCATCAGGAAAACACAGGAGAAGACATAGGAATAGTGTGCAATGACAGACAGATGCCACTGTTTAGGACAAGCATTTTCAGTTGCTGAGAATTTTAAGAGGAGGAAACATTTAAAATTACCTTAACTGCAAAAGAACTAGCTCTAGGTGTGATCTAGTCATCAAAATAAGAGGTCCAATATGCAGAAATTGAGGGACAACAGAAAAAGGGAGTGCTGCCATGAGGCACTTACTAAAGTTTCCTCTATCCTACGAACTCTGAAATTGTTTGAAGCATAGTAGACATATAATCCATAAAATCCTGAAACACAGCAGGATTCACCTGTGCTGTGCTGGAACTGGCAGTTCTCCCAGGTTCTCCTCTAAATGATCACACCAAGCCTGTAGGACTGAATGAAAAACAGAGGTCACCATCTCCTTATGCTGCAAGGTGTAGTAGGCTTGCAACTACCCTGGCAGTGAAAGAGTCAAACTCAGCCTAAAATAGGTCTGTGGAAGTGCTTCAGGAGGACAAATAAATAGCTTGTATAATGAAAAACACAACAAACTTCACTTTTGTTTACATATCTATGGGCACTGTTATACAGTAAGGCCGTATTATAAACAGGCTACTTTACAAGTATAAGGTAAGCTGGGTGCTTTGCTACATCTGCAGTTACACAGTAGCCAAGATCTCAACATTAAACCGCTGGCTTTTGCAGTCATTGATTTCTGTGTTCCCTGAAAGGCCTTATCCCAGGAAATCTTCTTTCAGCTTTACAGGAGTTTTGCCTTCCCTGGGGCTACAGAATCAGCCACAAATCCTCTAATGAATCCAATTTGGCACTTACAATGTTTGGGTCCCCCAGGATGATCCCGCGGAATTGTTGCTAAGCCAACGCCCACTTTAGAGCAACCAAACTCATTCCAAGTAGAAAGATTTCTGCAGGCTTTAAAGGGAATTACAACAGGCACCTACTGAAAGAAAAAACAAGTGCTCTGATCTGGTTTTCATTTGCACTAGACAACATTCATGCAAAGCTAAATAGCTGGGCTTGTGCATGCAGTAGTGTTTTCACACACAGGTACAAGTTTTTGCAGCAGCAGTCATGCTATTATCACCAAAGTTAAAATACTGACAGAAGAAAGATAAGGGTAATACCACAGCCTGAATACCCTTTCTCTCTAACAAATTTCTCTAGGACTTCAACCCAAACGATAAAGTCAGGACCAGCTTGACTCCTCTGAACAGACTTATACAACTGTAAGTTGAGTGAGAGAATTCCCCTTGTGCATGTGACACCTTGGAGACACCTAGAATGCACTAAGCATTCACATGCACCTAGGGTTCACATACATCTTGTGTGCATAAGCACCTAGGTATCCTTTACTCAATTCATCAGCAATTAGGCAGTTCTTTAATCAGTATTAAGAACAGCAAGAAGTGCCTGATACCTCATGTATGGCAGAGAGAAAAAGTGAAAGGAGAAACCAGCAGCAGAGAAAATGGAAGTAAGAACGTTTGGAAGAGCTAAAGTTGATGAATAAACTGCCATCATTTGTCACGATACCTAGCGTGACCTCTCAGACGGAAGACCTAGAGAAAATTTCCAGTCAAGGCAGCTACTCTGTTCTTCCATCCCACATCTTCCCCCAGTGTATGACAGGAGTTGGTACTGAAACAAAGGCTGCCTTACTGAAAGTGTACAGCACACATATGCCATGTACTTCTCTCTGTATAACTCCATGCATGCACATGCATCTGAATAGACCAGTACAGAATACAACATAGCCTGAGACAGATGGATCTCCATCATACGCTGAGAAGGCAGATGATGTAAAAATCCCATTTTCTTCCTTTGCCCATGCATTGTTGTGGAGTTGAATGCAGACTCCTTTGTGAAACTCCATTTTAGTTTGCACACATCCTTGAGTCCTCTTGAGCCAGGGCCTGGGATTCCCTTCCTTTGCCACAGCCCCTTCATCATCACCAGAGGGAAATTCAAGAGGAGAAAAGTAATATACTCAAATAGGGGGGGAGAGAACAAAAGGGTTAAAAATGACCACCACTAGAAGATGCCATAGTGGCTATCAAGAGCAAAGGAAAATTCAGACTAGCCTGTACCAGTTTCAGTGGATACCAAATTTTGAAGGCTAGCATCAGCACTCAGCATTCAGTCTATAGTTGCAGAGACTGTGGTCATCTATCATGATTCCTTCTACAAGAACCAACTTCACAAAGCAGGATGATGTGGGAGACAGTGTCAAACACTTTGCACAAGTCCAGGTAGATGACATGAGTCATTCTTTCCTTACCCACTCATGCTGTAACTGCTGTAGGCAGCCATCAAATCTGTCAGGCACAACTTGGCCTTGGTGAAACCATGTTGGCTGTCATCAACCACCTCCTTGTTTTCCATGTGCCTTAGCACAGATCTTGCCAGGCACCGAGGTGAGCCCGCATGGTCTGTAGTTTCCCAAGTCTACCTTTTTCCCCTATTTAAAAATGGAGGTTATGTTTTTCCTTTTACAGTCAGCAGGAACTTCACTAGACTGCCATGATTTCTCAAATATGATAGATAATGGCTTGGCAACTACATTCACCAGTTCCCTCAGAACCCATGGATGCATCTCATCAAGTCCCATGGACTTGTGCACCTTCAGGTTCCTTAGATGGTTTTGAACCCGACCTTCTCCTACAAATTGGCAGCTCTTCATTTTCCCACTCCTTTCTTTTGCCTTCTGCAACCTGGGCAATGCAGCTGAAACACTTGCAGCAACAAAAAAAGTTGTTGAGTACCTCAGCCTTCTCCATATTCCAGGTAACCAGGTCTCACACTTCCTTCTAGAGGGCCCACCTTCCTTTCATCACCAATATACCTACAGAAGCTTTGGTTGTTGCCCTTGATGTCCCTGGCCAGATTTACTTCTGTCAGGGATTCCACTCTCCTAACCTGATCCCTGGCTGCTTGGACAGTTTCTCTGTATTCCTCCCAGGCTACCTGTCCTTGCTCCCACCCTCTGTAGGATTCCTTTTTTTTGTCTGAGTTTGTTCAGGAGCTTCTTGTTCATCCACACAAGCCTCCTGGTGTTTTTCCCTGACCCTCTCTTGGTTGGGATGCATCATTCCTGAGCTTGGAGGAGGTGATGCTTGAATATTAACCAGATTTCTTGGGCCCCTCTTCCCTCCAGAGCTTTCATCCCATGGTATTCTACCAAGCAGATCCCTTAAAAGGCCAAAGTCCACTCTTCTGAAGTCCAGGGTATTGCTGTGCAACTTCCTCACTGCCTAAGGATCTCAAACTCTACCATTTCATAGGCACTGCAGCCCAGGCTGCCCTTGAGCTTCACACTCCCCACCAATCCCTCCCTCCTTGCTGATGATAACAAAGTCCAGCATAGCCCCTCTCCTCATTGGTTCCTCTATCACTTGAAGAAGGAAATTATCATCAATGAATTCCGGAAATCTGGATTGCTTATGCTCTGCTGGGTCCCCCCTCTAACAGATATCAGTGGCTGAAGTCCCTCACAAGGACCAGGGCTTGTGAACACAAGGCCAACTCTATCTGTCTTTAGGGGACTCATCCACTCAGTTTTCCTGGTCTGGTGGCCTGTAGCAGACCCCCCTGTAATGTCCTCTGTGCCTGCTGGCCCTTTAATTCTAGCCCATAAGCTCCTGGTTGGCTCTTCCTCCATCCTCAGGCAGAGTTCCAAGCACTCCAGCTGGTCACTGACATTGAGAGCAACACCCCCTTCTCATCTACCCTGCCTGTCCTTCATGAAGAGCCCGTATCCTTTCATTCCAGTCACAGAAAACATCCCACCACGTCTCTGTGATGCCAGTAAGATCGTAGCCCTTCAGGTGTGTGCACATCTAACTCCTGTTATTCCTCATGCTAAATGCCTATGTGCAGACACATGCGAGTTGGGCCCCCAGTGAAGCCAATCTACTGGCTGGAGTGGCCAGAATGCCTTTATGGTGCTCCTCAGGTGCCCTCCTGCTGTCATGTGATCCCTTTCCAAGCTCTGGGCATCTGGCACTGGCATCAAACTGGTAGGGGTGGGACGGATTGAGGTTGCCCTCAATCAGATAAAGATATACACTGGTATTTCTTTAGGAAATTTCTTAGACCTAAAACTGTTGACATATTAGTGCTCTACTAATAACCAGTTATTTGCAGAATGCTAATAAATTCGACTTGGCTTACCTGAACAAATCTGGTTCTTTACGAAATCACTTACAAAAACACAAGAGGAAACATAGAATCATAGAATAGTTAGGATTGGAAAGGACCTCAAGATCATCTAGTTCCAACCCCCCTGCCATGGGCAGGGACACCTCACACTAAACCATATCACCCAAGGCTTCATCCAACCTGGTCTTGAACACTGCCAGGGATGGAGCATTCACTACCTCCCTGGGCAACCCATTCCAGTACCTCACCACCCTCACAGTAAATAATTTCTTCCTTATATCCAGTCTAAACCTCTGCTGTTTAAGTTTCAACCCGTTACCCCTTGTCCTATCACTACAGTCCCTAATGAATAGTCCCTCCTCAGCATCCCTATAGGCCCCCTTCAGATACTGGAAGGCTGCTATGAGGTCTCCATGCAGCCTTCTCTTCTCCAGGCTGAACAGCTCCAACTTTCTCAGCCTGTCTTCATATGGGAGGTGCTCCAGTCCCCTGATCATCCTCGTGGCCCTCCTACATGAGGGATCAGGGTATTAAATTCAGCAATATCCCAACAAGTAATGCCCATCTGGTTTTGTGCTAGTGTTGTCTAGGAGCTTAAACTACTCTCTTTTTTTCCCTGTCCTGCTGCTTATACCCTGATGTATTTGCAGAGAACATACCTCCCCTCCTTCAGCTGTCATTCCATTGGCTTTAATAAAAGCACTCTCTTTTGGCATTCTTTCGTATGTCTGCCCCCCTGTCCCTTTAATCTTTCTAGAGGACTCATTTACATTTACTCAAACTTATGTAACTTTGCTTTAAAAAGCAACCACCAGAATTCTGCACCATGTTCTGGTGCTCCAGCTACCCTCTTGCCTGCATCCAAGGTACAAGGAAATGAACATTTACATACTTTTAGTAGAAATACCCTGCCCTATATATACTAACTTGCTTTCTTTCACAGCTGTACTACACTGTACTACATTCACTGTCACCAGTTCCACATCTTTTTTTATGCTGCCTGCAACTAATGAGTTTTACGCAAATACTCCTGGGTTTGACTCCCCAGACCATGATCTTGTCCATTATACTTTAACAGCTCACTCCATGGATATGATGAAGGATCACTGACAATCCAATCCTTATTTGTTACCCATTTTTTAAAGCATCTCCACTTTATCATATGATAAAAAATATCATAGAAAGGGGAAATGAAAACCAATCAATACTTTAAATGTTACCTAATGCAGGACAAACCTATAACCCCATAACACACTTGCTAATACAACAACCCAGTAAACAGCATTTGAATGAACCTATCATGTCTCAACAGGAAAAACAAACCAACCCACAAAACTCCCTCCCTCAAAAGCCCAGTAGATGAAACAATTCTCTTTTTAGAATTAGAATATTATATTTCACTGATAGCTCATAGTAAACATGTGATATTTTAAAACACACAGAAGAATTCTCTAACAGATTTTCTACCGAGGACCATGGGATAGGAGGGGAGGAAGGTTTGGGGCTTTTTTTGCATAGAAACCCGTTACTATTAAAATAATTTGATTAACGTTAAAGCAATATTGTCATTGACCATGCCACCACCCCACCCCCTCGAAAACAAAGCCTGCCTGTTTTCTGGCAGAAAACAATAAATGCAAGGAAAGATAGAAGCAGTAAAAAAAATCTGACACTAGAGGAAATTTGGCAAGAGAGAATGCATACATGAGAAACAAAAGGGAGAAAAAAACCCCAAAGCAACAAACAATGATAAACTGAGATGTTTTCTTTTAGGGTGGAAATTTTATAAAGGCAGAGGAAAAAATCCTCTTTGCAAACACTCCTGAAAGCACAGAACATGGCTGTTGTAACAATCAGCACGTCTTCGCCAAGCATTCTTCACTATCCTCTTCGGTTTAGCCAGAACACATTTTCAGTGTGGCTGATGGGGATCAGGGGATGCTGCAGCACATACTCAGCAAGAGTCTAGTCAGCAGCTAAAATTCTTGAAAGGTGAAGGACGATTAGCAACGCAACCCAACAACACAGCACACCCTCTCTCATCTACATTGACTGCTGTAACCATGGAAAGATTTTTATCCTGAAGATGATACTGCAGTGCTTACAGCTTTTCAAAAAAATCGTGATGACCGGCAGATAACTTCAGGTTAAAATAAGAACCTGCAACACTGAACTCAAGTCCCATGGTACTACAGCAGCCTTTAACAGCCCAGTTTTTCCTGGCTGGGAGAGAACTGATGAAAAGTCCAGGCATGGAATCAATTAAAATAGTGCCAAAGTGGTTTTAAAAAGAAAAGGTTAGACACCCCAAAGACTTAGCAGTTGAGAGTTTACTGGGTCACTTTCTCCCTGTGGTGGAAAGCAGAATTTTCACTATGGCTGGAGTACATTTAAGAAGATGTACTTTAATGCTTATGAAATCAAAATATCTTACACCCTAATACATGGAATAGCTATATCAGGATATTCTGCCTCCATGATACACCTGTGTGGGGTAGATACAGTGGCCACTGTTTCCCACAGCAGGTCAAAACACTTCCCAACTCTGTCCCTTAGTCTCCCCTCCATGGGCATCAGCTGTGAAAATGGGAACATGGCAAATGTCATGGCACAACAGTTCAGCAACTCACTGCATCTGCTGCCTCTCTCATCCTGATCAAGCACCTTAGAGGAAGCATTAAAAAAGCTACTGCACACACTGCTACACACATACTGCATCTTAAACTGTCCTAAACAGAAACAGTTCTTTTGAGATCCTCAAGAGCTGGCAGATTATAATTTTTTCTTCTAATTAGTATGACTACCACCAAATGCAGCAATCAAAAGCTACCTCCCCAAATAAATGACTACACCTGAAACAGGGGTTCCCACAATGAAACATCTAGACTGAATGTTTCCTCCTGTCCATTTCACATGGGTTTTGTTTCTTAATTTTACTGAGCATTTATTTTATTACAGGAAGCAGTAAACCAAAACCTACAACAGCCATTTTACTACTATTAAAACAGTAACACCTCCTTACCTCCTGTTCTTTCAGTGAAATTTCAGGAATTTGAAAATATCCCTGTACGTGAGCCATAAAACTGAACCTGGTTTCCAAAACAAGGATAAAATTACCAGTTTCACAGGCCTCTCTTGCGTGACTTCTTACATACCTCCTTATTTACAGTCTTAGGTTTAGACTCTGAATTATCACCCCCCAACTCATCTAACAGGTTCACCACTGACTCCAGCAACATGCAGACCATGCTCCTAAAAAAGTATGAAACCCAACATATTTGAGCACTATTTTGTCAGCATTCCCTTGCATTGCCTCACTTTATACTGCTGATGTCACTATTCTGCAGAATTGCTCAGCTGTTTTACTCAGCTGTCGCTAGCGCCTTCTGAAGTCCTCCTCAGCAGTCTTAATGAACCTGAACAACTGTGCTCTGACAGATAGGGTTACCACTTCATTATCCATTCCATCCTTCACATTTCTATTGTAGCTATTCAACCCCAAACATTTGGTATTGATCCCCGCTCACAGAACATTTGGCATTGATCCCTGTGGCACAGAACACTGTTAACCATTTCTAGAGACCAGAACGGGCCATTGTTCTTTTTTCTCCTCTGTATTTTAAACTGAACTCAACAAGAGCTTTCTCTTGGACTTCCACCAAGCACTTTTAAAGCACTAGAGCACGTTAGAGTCCTTGTGCTCCCCAAGTGTCCCTATGACCCAGTTTTCTGAAAGATAAAGCAATAAAAATAGTTGTATCTTTGCCCTCTTATTCAGAATAGAGACCTAAACTAGGATATCAAGACTAGATTCCTGAGATGATCTCAGGAGCTGATGACAATCTCAAACTGAACTAAACCAAAAGGCTAGCAAAAGGAGAGAGCTGGGACAATTTCTTGAACAAATCTAGTATGTAACCACTGGACACAGAGAGAAAATCACATATAACAAAATTCTGAGATCAAAGCACACAGGATGTAGAAATACAAACTCTGAATGACTACATTTTGTGCCATAGCAAAATATTTTCTTAACACACATTGAAAAAACAAAGAGTTATTCTTTATCTTGTCATTATGCTGTCATTCCTTATTCTGGACTATAAGAAAAAAGGGCTTACAGTTACTGCCATATTCTTTCAACAAGCCACCTCCACAGGCAGTACTTGAACCCACCCAGAGCTTATGGGCCCAAAGGTACATGACTCCTATTTTGAAGCATAAAAAGGGGTCTCCATCAGAGCTGGAGCTTGACAAGGCTCTCTACTTCAAAACCAGTAAACATCGAACTACACATGCTGAAGGGTATGGTGCATGCCTCTCTCCTCACTTGGCCACCCTCTTTGTGAGGCTGGAATTGCTTTGTACACCAGCCTTTGGAAACACCTCATGGGATATAAGTAGCCCTGAACGTGGTTTTTGAAACTTCTGCTGTTCTTCCTGGCTGTTTGGTAGGTACAAGTTCTAGTCTTAAAAAGTGATGTTGAAGCCACTCTACATCAAAACCTAAGCTTTAAAGATTGAATTAGTAGCAGAAGATAGGAAAGAAAAAACAAGAAGCAATGCAAGTAAGAAAAAACACAGGAAAGGTTAAAAAGAAATGTGAGGGAAGAGATGATTTTTGTTTGATTCCTAAAGCAGGCAATTCAGCATATGTGAAGTTACTGATGAAAGAGGACTTGTTAAAGAATCCAAATGCTTAGCAGGGCTAAACGGAAGCAGGAATAACCACCAAATGCTAAGAAATAAAATTAGTACCTCCAGCTGTAGGAAGGCTGGGAAAATATAAGGGTCTACAGAATTGCTAGAATAAGCAAAGTGGGAATGGCTGCTTGTACCAGTGAAGAAAGAAGTGAACAAAAGGACAGTTGTTTTGTGAAGGCCAATCTGCATGTGCTCTGCACCCACTTGGTATTAGCCTTTGTTTTCTTTTCTAGACTGAGCTTCACCCTATGTCACACAAAGGATTCAATGAAAGTCTCTGCTCAAAGTCTCAATTAAAAGCCTGAAAGAACAAACCTACCTTCTGCTGCAGCCAAACAGGACTGAATGCCAGTGACTCAGCAGAGGGAGTACCCCAGCAGCTCAGACATGAGCTCTGACCAGGGGAACCTGCATCCTTCAGTGGCATTGAATGAGCCCACCCAGAGTTTGGAACAGGCAGGGTAACTAAAAATAAACATTTAACTTGTTTTCCGAAGGGCTGCTCCTAAGCTTTTATAACAAAAGATCAAAGCTAGGGGAAGGATGGGAGCTTACAGGACAATAAAGAAAGCTGAGAGTAAATTAGTAGCATGCATCCTAGCAAGACACACATGCAATATCACTCCATTGAGAGAGCATGCTAATAGTTTGGGCAGCTGGAATGAAAACATGTGAAAGCATTTAAGCACATCATCACCAATACTGTCTTTAGAAATATTCTGCTGCTTTATGAGAAGCTCTTCAGAACATACATGCACATGTACTTTCAGAGAAAGAAGGTGTAATCCACCCAACCTTGGAAATGCAAGGCTGCCCAAAGTGCATCCTGCATGCTACATGTGGTCTGCAGAGCCTCTCCCATGAGGCTTGTGATTTTATTTTTTTTTTCTAATTGTGGTATTTTATTTTAATTCTGGTACTACATTTACTTGAGGTATTGCAACGTAGATGTGTTATGCAGCATACAGTTTACTACACTCTTTGAACACAACATGGGGAACATCTGTGTGACAGGGCTAAGACTGAAACTGGCTTTGGTCTAAGAGACTAATTTACTGCCAGAATTATCTTGGTGTAATTATATGTATGTAAATCCCCATTTATTGTGGAGTAAGAATGGGGTTTTTTAACCTGATTTAGCTTATACAGCTTCCAGAACCTGTATCAATGGAAACATTTGTATATGCATAATCCTGCTAAATTCCTCTGATGACCTATCATATCACATATTAAAAAGTAAATCTTAAAAATTGAATAATCAACAGTAAAAATAAAATATTAACTTTATTATACATGACAATGTGTCTTCCTGTTGTTCAATCATATGCTCCCTAATGTATCCAAAAAGTAAATGTTAAACAAGGAAATTACCCTCTTCTATTACTGTTTTTCCTGGATTCCAACAGCTTCACTCTTGAAGAGTAGATAATCACTGACATTTAAAGTTGCAAGGACTATCTCTCTAAAAACTTCCTGTTATGGTCAAAGGCAGAGATACTAAAGGAGCCAAATGTGGTTCCTATTGCCATATGTTGTTTCCAATAGTCACAGCTCAAGTTTCAAAACTGATGCAGATTTGCACTTCCCTTTATCTCCATTGAGTGTTGCTGTACTCTCAGTACTTCTGAAAAAAATCAGGAGTTACCGAGGTGTTACTTAGGAGCCTAATTTTAGGCACTCATTTCTGGAACCTGGCATAAAAGCTCAGACTTGGAACATGAAAATAATCCATCCAGGTAAGCTGTTTGGGAATATCTGAAAGTCTCAGACATAATGCCTGAAGTTAGGTATCTCCTTCATACTTCTGATTATAAGTAAGAGCCTGAAAGCCTACGTTAGGGCATAAAGGTGATTTTACATGTCTTTTGCCTTGCTCCTGACAAACTTTTTTCAACTTAAGTGTTGTTGTAATTAGTGTTTCCAAGAAACGGTTTGGGTTTGCAAAATGATATTCTGAACATGAAGAAGATGGATACAGAGTAAGGTGTTCTTGGTTTTACAGAAAATAATTCAGCTATTCAGTCATTTCCTCATGATATCTTTGGAGACGGAGGATGCAAAAGCCTTGTGTAATTTCCCAGTGACATTTTCTTCCTGATAACTTCTTTCAAGGGCAGGAGTAACCTTGCCAAACATAATCACCACAAATTTCCCCCTCATACGCAGCTTCTGACTGTATCATTCATCACCTACGCAGACATGTTATGCAAGCCTGTTTGCCAGATGCTGCTCCTTAGGAAGTGCTTGCAGAACACCAGAAGTACATAAACTCTCCCCCAAGCCTGCAGAAAGTGGGCCATCTCCTTCAACTATGGCCTCCACCAACAGTGAAGTCACAGCATTGGCATGGTGATATCACAGCATTCTCCGTAGCAACAGCCTATGAGGTCACAAATAAAGGATTATCATTTTGCTGCAGGATTAAAGCAACTAAGAAGGTGGTCTGTCAGGAAGATGGGTTTTACTTTAAAAATGGGAATTAGGAGAATGCTGAAAATAAATGGGTTGTAAATTGTTTTTGTCTGACATGCACCTTTTTTTTTTCAATAATACTGTAAAATAAGATACTGCTTTTTTTGACAGCTCCCAAGTAACTGAGTGAACTGCAGTTTGACTCTTGAGCCAGTACATGAGAGGTGAATCCTGAAACAAATTCTGTATCTTCAAGACTCCTCAGTCATTTCATTTTACAAGTGCAGGCAGCAGTGAGACCACTCTCCTCAAACTGTCTGCTGGTTAGTTTATTCACAAGTGATCATCTTGCCTTAGCTCACCTTACTCTTTAGGCAATGACTTGTGAAAATGTAGTCTATGCTACCAATAAAGATTTAAAAAACAAAATAAAACCATTTTAAGTTACAGTGGTTCAAATACCTGTTTAAAATGAAAAAAAAAATATATTATTTAAAAGAACCTTCCCTGCAAAATATACTTGCAGTCACGGGAAGCTTTATGGCAAACATTAATGTTCGAGTAACATACTTGTACAAACAATTTGATTACACTCTTAGTGACTCATTTTTTCCCCAACAACATGCAGATCTTAGAATCAACTAGATTGGAAAAGACCTTTAAGATCAAGTCCAACCTAGGACTTTACCCCAGAACTGCCAAGTGCACCACTAAACCATGTCACTGAGGGCCTCACCTACACATTTTTGAATGCTTCCAGGGATGGTAATTCCAGCACTTCCCTGGGAACATGGCTTACACCCCAGTGAGTATCCTGTTTAGAAGTTTTTATTAAATACAGAATTCCAGAACCTGTTTGAAACTACCCCAAAACGTTTATCTCCTCACTTCCCCACCATGGAGCAAGTCAGGAATAGCACAAATACAACCACCCACCAACACTTCCTGGCCCCTCAAGGAATGACTGAGGCTTCCATGCAACAATCCAGAGCACAAATTGAAAGTTAGCTTGGTTTCAGCTTTTAAAGAGAGTTACAGCTTTTAAAGAGAGTTACAGTCTACGGGGTGGAGGGTTTTGAGAATGGGGGGAATGAAAGGAAGTATGATACCAGGTGAGAACAGACTTACTACATTATTTGCAGAAATCCTATACCCCATGCATGCTTGCACATGAAAACACTTTTCCTCATATTTTTTTAAATAACTGCCCACTTTTCCAGACGCCTGGCAATTCAGGCTGCTGATGTCTGGAAACTAGCTACTGCATGCATATAGACTCACCTCACATGTGCAGCAGGTCCAACATATCAGGTGTAGTACGCATGCATAATTTACCCATCAGGGACTGTCCCAGATTTTAAGATTAAGATCAAAAAATCCTAAAACAGCCTGGTTTGTAATTTACAACTTGAGCTGTGATGCAACCATGAAGCAGTGTGAGAGCATCTTGCAACTTCAGGAAAATTTGGAATAAGGGCCTATTTGCAGCTCACAGAGCTGAAGGAGAGACTTCCAGCATTTTGAGCATAGGCACTAATACCAATTTCCATTCTAAGACTTGAAGAAAGCACTGGACAACACTGCAGTAGCAGATCAAGACTTAAAATCATAGACTAAACTAGGCTGGAAAGACCTTCAAGATCATCAAGTCCAATTTTTACCCCAGGACTGCCAAGGCCACCACTAAACCATGTCCCCAAAGGCCTCATCTGTACAGTCTTCAAACACTTCCAGGGACAGTAATTCCACCCCTTTCGTGGGCAGCCTGTTCCAATGCCTAACCATCCTGTCAGTGAAGAAATTTTTCCTAATATCCCATCTAAACCTCTCTGGCACAACTTGAGGCTGTTACCTCTTCGTCTCTTCTCCCAAGCAACAAGCAACACAACAACTCCCATACCACTACAACCTCCCGTCAGATAGTTGTGGAGTGAAAAGGTGCCCCTTGAGCTTTCTGTTCTTCAGACTAAACCCCCCCAGTTCCCTCAGCTGTTCCGTATCTTGTTCTCTTCACCCACCAGTCTGGAAGATTTAGATCTCTCTTTTGCAGTTGGATGACTGTTGAAATCGTTGTGAAGAAACAACACAGACAAACTGACAAGATGTTTCAGTGTTTTAAATACGCTTTGAAATTCTGTAACCTATTTAAGAACATTATTCGTTTCTTTGCCCTCCAGCAGTAGCAATCAACAATCTCAAAGGAAGTGCTTAGATAAACCAGATTTACTCGCTTTGCCACTAACCTCTACAGCTTTCTAGGCCTGTAGATAACGGCTGAACCCAGCAGCACTGTAAGACATACTGCCTTAACACGAACCGGGGGCTTGCGCCAAAGCGGGATCTGACCAGGGCCGCCTCTTCAAACCCGCACCAAAGGGCAACATGCCACCGGAACGGCAATTTCCTAGCGTCCCGCAGCTGTACAACGCATGCTAACCGCCAATACGCCCCGTGCTAATCCCGACTACAAAAGACAAGGCACCATGCATGCTCCCGTGGAGGGAGAGAGGCAGCCCCACTGGCACAACCCGCCAGCCCGCCGCACCAACCCACACTCTTGCGCGAACCAAGGAAAGACGCGCACCGCAACCACACACCAGCCCGTGCTGCCGATGAAGCTTTATTGTGCAGCAAAGCGGATAACCGACACAAACGAGGAGAAGAGCTCCCCGGCGCACCGCGTCCCTCCCGGCCCGGCCCGGCCCGGCCCGGCCCGGCCCGCAGACGCGCTACCTCACCAGCGGCACCTCCCGGCGGCGCTGAGGCGCGGCCACCCCGCCCCCGGCCCGGCATGCCCCGCGCGGGGGCACGGCAGCCCGTCGCCATGGCAACGCGTGGCGGCAGCGTGCAAGGCCCATCCCACCATCTCCCTTCCCAACTCTTACAGGAGATCCGGTAACGGCTCAGGACCCCAAAACAAGGGAGAAAAGCAATAATAACCTAGTTCGAAGATGCGATGTTACCCCCGCCTCTGCACTACGCATTTTCAACCAAAACCAGAGGCAGTGGTTTCCTGTGCCCCTGCCATTTTGGATGCAGGACTCGCTCCTCTGTGCTGCAGTTGCTGCCTCAGGAACCACACAGGTCCCAGCCAGAAACAAAAGTAAAACACTTTTTTGTTTATTAGTTTGTGTGAGCTTGGGTTCGTGCGGTTTCTTCGTGTTTTTGTTTGAGGTTGGGGATTTTACATGGTGGTAAAGCAGATTTGCATCCAACTCCTGTATCAGCACTCTGTCCTCATGAGAAACCTTCCCACCTGAAGTGAGGGCATGGGGGGGGCTTGGTAATCCCAGAAGAGCAGTGAAGGCACAAAACCCCCTTTGCCTCCCTGAGGGCAGCAGCATGATGGGACGTGTGCTGCTGAACAGACACCACAACCAAAAACCCACCCCCTTCTTCAAAAGGTTAAACCCTCCAAGTATTTTATGCAACTATTTAACTTTACCTGGCTTCATAACTGATCAAAGGTTGTTGGTGCTTTGTTTTTAACGCTTAAGAAGGTAAAAAGAACCATAGCAAAATACTCCCCTCTGGAGCTACTGTGGTAGAATCTACACTTGAACAGAAGCTTGAGCTGCTTTTTCTTTTCCATCTTTTTAAAAAGGAGTTATCATTTAAAAAGACAACCATAAGGGAAGTGGTTTTGCACAAGAAGGGTAGAAAGATTAACTACCTCTATTTTGAATAGATGCAGGAGGTTCTATGATTCAAACCTGCTTTGTAAAAATAGAGACCAGCACGCATGCTGAAAACCAAAGCTGTAGAGCAGAAAGCTAAACCAAACCACCTTTTCCATTTTTCTTGCTTCCACTTAAAAAATGGTCTGACTATATAGCCTTAAAAAGAATAACCAACACTAAAAGCAAGGAGGAGAACTGGTTTATAAAGGCAAATTGCAGGGCAACAAAAGGTGCCTGCTGTGGAACCTGCGGATGAATTTGAACTTTGCTCTGAACCTGGGCCAAAGGCTTTCTTCACAAGTGATATACAGGAGCTTCTTGACTTTTAGGGCTGGTGTGTCTCATGGTCCACAGGCACCAGCAACGTATACAGCCCAATCAGACCAAGTTGACAGATGTTTAGGAGAAAGCTAAAGCAGTATTTGTGTCACAGTAACTCAGTGTTTGAAAAGCGGCTGATGCAAGCCCTTGTAAGACACAGGAGGTCTGCAGCATGCTGTGGTCAAGAATCAGCACCATGACCTCATCCTTCTCCAGTATTCAGGCACAAGGGAAGCTGAGATCAGACTAGCAGCCAATTAACCACTGATTCAGACTGAATTTCAATGTTCTTTCCTTTATGAGCTCACTCACAATTTGAATTACTTAAGGAAGCTGCACAAATGCTTTTATTCCATACTTTGACATGCAACCCATTACTGGAGCTAGCTAACTTGAAAGAAATGGAAACTTTCTGATTGAGCAATGGCAAAAAAGATTAAGAAGGTAACACAGCAGAGTATTACCAATTCTGAAAGGCAACTGCCACCACTCTAGGCAAGACTGAGAACTACTACATGGCAGCACAAATGCTAGGATCTCCCTCACCCTGCAACTACACACTGGAAATGCACACACAACCCGTAAGACAACTGGCACAACCCTTTCATTCTGAACAAATAGCCGAAAGAGTGAAAACCTAAAAAATACTATCAAAATAAAATTTCCCTATGCCAGGCAGTACAAAAAAGCAACAGCAGGCAATTCATATGATCAAGCAACCTCTGGTATATAGGAAATCCCAGGTTATGGCTCAGCATAAAAGCTACAAGCAAAGACAGCATGAAGGGTTTTAAACAGGCATACCACCATATTGGGTCCAAAGCATTTTCTTGCCCATGCAACAACTTCCCATACTATTGCTTTGGCTCCTCTTTTGCCATTAATCTTTGACACCTTCAAATGCTGACAACCATCCTTCCCTCACTTATGCCACTGAAGCCCATGACTTCCTCTACAAGCTGGTTATGAGGAAATGGTTCTTCAGTGGGTGAGATCAGCAATGTCTGGCATCTTATAAGATCTGAAGAATATCGTCCCTGCCCCAAGGAATTCACAACCTAATTCAGACAGAGCCAATGTGTTTCAGATACAATCTATGAGGCCATAGAAGCATGAGATCACTTTCTCATTGTGATCTTCAGCTTTACATACTTATCCTGTTTAGCTATTTTTCCTATTTAAAAGGTTCCTTTGGAAGGAAACAAAATAATAGAAAAAGAAAAAAAAAGGCTCATAATGATTTTATCAGTTTTGGTATTTGGCTTTGGGCCAACCAAGTGCCTTCAGTTATTAAACATCCATGGTTTCCTTTTTCCTCAAGTACAGGAGGAAGAACCTGGCGAACAACCAGAGAGGACAAGATGACTGACAATAGCTTACAGCTAAACTAGCAACTGCTCAACTAAATTGCACAATCCATAGAAGATGTGCCTTGACTATGAGCTTAAGGATGATAAACCTGCAATCAAAGCCACCGTTTCTATTGGCATGTCTTGTTTTTATTTAAAGGAAATACGAAAAAAGTCTGGTGCTGGCATATTTCTGCACTATCCGAAAGCAAAAGATTCTTTAACTTTCTCCACACAGTTTCACAGTTTCTGTTCACTGGAAACCTGGAATGATATAACTACTACTTTTAACATATAAGATTTGCCCAGACAGTAAAATTCTGGATTTTTGCTCTAAGTTTACCAATGTTGTTCTTTTCCCCTTCACTGCTAGAAAGAAAAGATTGTGGCAAAGATTAAACTAGGCTAGGCCTCAATTTGCTCCAACTTCCCACTTCCCACCTCTCTCAGATGGAGGTTCAAAAAGGTCAACCTGACCTGAACTAACAGATGATCATCAAGCAAGTTAGTTACAGCAAGAACCAATCTGAGGCCTGCACTGACCAGGAAGAACTCCAGGAGACCCTCAAACAACACACTTGAATTCTTTCAGCCACCAGGAAAAGCTTCAGGGCAGGTCCACCACCTTATTCCTAAAAGCTAATTTTCAGGATTCTCCAAATGGCACTATTTACCTGCCATTAGGAAAACAGCTTTGAATTCAAAAGCCAAGGGTGGCTGATGGAAATGTGCTTGGGTCAGCTCCACACTATCTATGTGGGGTATCTCCCTGACCATTCACATAGGTTTTGTTGTTGTTCAAATAGTCTATGTTGAACACTGGTGCAGCAGTCACACTGCTTATGTTAACAGAGCTGACACTAGGTCAGAGTTAGCTTTGGTCTGCCTATATAAAATGAAGTCATGCTTACAGCCCCCAGTACTCAGTATATCCTAGACATATGTTTGGCCCTTTTAGACTTTATCTATTTATTTATTTAAATCTAGGCATCTGGAAAGCCTTACTGAATAGTTCGTGCAAAATGGTCTCCCCCATGCCAGAAATCTTCCATGTATAACAGAGATAGTAAATAGGCAATAAAACCCTCCATGTATACCCACATTGCTCCTGAAACACTCATGTCAGTTGCATGCATTAGAAATTAAGAAATTATATACTCTTTACTTAAAACCCTAGGATATCAAGTGCTTTCAATCAGCAAAACATCCGAGCTAGTGGAATCAGAACCAAACTCCCCCCAACAGCTCTGGAGAAAGCAAAGCTGAACTGTGTGCTCAAAACAGCACTCAACCCTTGTTCAGCTGCACTGACAACAGGTACATTTGGGTAAGCCTCAGTAAGACCAAACTATACCAGCCTGACCTACAGTGGAAAACAAAGCCATTGCTAACATCCATTGTCAGCTAAATCCTCTGGACCAACACTGAAAATGCTGTTGACCAGGTGTCATCACTGTTACTTCATATGGCATGAGGAATCTATCACCAAGCTGGTGGTATTTTGAGTTATTTCTCCTTTGTTCATAGGAAACTGTAAGTCCTTACACAGACAAGTATTCATAGATGCCTAACTGCACAATAGATCTAACCAAGCTAAAGACTAACATTTGCTTTCCTTACCAACTCCAGGATTGCCAGCATTTATGGTTAATCCATCCTCTATGAGTTAGTTTAGGGAGCTAACCCAGCAGAAAGCTAGCCCTGCCAAAAAACACTGAATATTTTATGCCAAACCCTGACTGGGTACCCTGTTAGGACAAAAGAGGCCCTGACCCAGAGCAAAGTAGGAGGCAGTAGCCCACAAGCAAAGCAGGTATGGAGAAGCAGGACATCCTGCTCTGGAGGTCACTAGTTATATGTAAGCACTGCTCATTTATCATTAAATTGCATTGCAGTATGACCACACACCACAGATTTGACAGTCACCATCCTGACAGCAAGTCCACGTAACAGCTGGAATTTTCAGTGTGCTAAAAAGACTTACTAAAATCATGTGGTTTAACAGCATCTGTGTTCACACCTATCTGCACTGGTTTTATATACAAGGGGCAGAGTTTGCAAAAGCAAGCATAGTTTGTCATATCCAATAGCCCATTGACACTTGAACAAAGTAAGGACACATAGCTGGAATAAACAAGGCTCTAAGTAGCACCCATTCCAAGAATGTGTTAAAAATAGTGATGTTCTGACAGAGACAGCATGTACCCATTTTCATTAGAAGTAACAAGGATCTGTTAAAAACCAGCACAAGCTATAACTGAGTTTCCCAAGAAATATGGTCTATTAGACATCAGATACCAACCATTCAAGTGGAAAATAACATGCAGGGGAAGACAGGCAGAACCCACATTTCTCCACCCAGCTGCTGAAGTTATCTTCCCATAATGACGGATGACACACAGTCATAAAGAATGGCTTCACATGAACGATGTCCTACTGTGTAGAATACAATTCCACTGATATTCAAGTGTAACAGAAAAACATACTTATATTGTGAAATACTCATTTTGGAGAGAGGGAGAAATATTTTGACAAAAGTCAGAACTTCCTGTTACTGTATTCCTACATGAAGTGTTTCCTTCCCTTCACATTAGTTTGTTCTGAAAGGCTGCATTAGGTAGAACAATATTTAAAACATTTAAACAATCAAATTTGAAACAAAACAGTCTGATTCTTCTGGAATTCAGTATTTCATCTGCCCTAAAAATACTGGGATTAGGATTTTCCTCCATGTGAAATTTGACTATATTAGAGTGTCGTAGTTTAAATCAAGTCTCCCTGCTCCCGGAGAGTTAGGAAGAAGAATCTAAAGAATGTAGCCCCCACGGATTGAGATAAGAACGGTTTAATTGCTAAGGCATAACACAAAACCCCTACTGCCATTTACTACTACAAATAATAATGATACAGCAAACAGCAAGTGAAAAGAATACAACACCCCACCAGCCACCGACCCATAACTCACTCCACCCTGCCCGGCCGAGCACCATGTGCTCCCTCCTCCATTTTTCTCCAGAGCTCTCCCCTCCAGCTTTCTCTTTCCCAGTATGCATCCTGGGCATCACGTGCTATGGTATGGAATACCTCATTGACTAGCCTGGGTCAGGTGTCCTGACTCTCCTTCCTCCCGGACTCCCCTCCTCCACCTGGCTGGGAAAAAAAACCTTGAACAAAAAACACCCTCAAAACATGCTCAAACCATGACATTATCCACCCCTTATTCCATACCATTCACGTCATGCCCAGATCCCACATTTTCAATACACCATCACTCTTAAGTCCACCCCTCGATCATGAGACATCTCTAAGTTGCATCTCTGGACTGATAGCCTGAAGTATCTGGGCCCACCAAAATCATTCACCGGCCCCTTCAGCAGTTCTACAGCTTGCTGCTGGGGACTCCATACAGCTGCCTTCCACCTCCAATGCTTCCAAAGCACTGGAGGGGCCCAGTGGATCAGATACCTGGCCATACTGTCCCACATGCCCTGCCACTCATGACTGTCCAGCCTTGGGAACAGTCTACTGGTGCTCCTATATCCTTGTCTAACCCTAGACAAGACCCAAACCTGACTCTGCTTAACTTTTGGGATCAGGCAAAATGATTGTGGATAGAACACACTCTGTGTGTGTGCCAACAGGCTGACCCCTATTACAATCACCAGGCAGGTCCCAAGGGCACCCAAAAACCATTCAAAACCATCAGAACTCTCAAATGATGCTGCTGCACTTGTCACTGGGGCTGATGTAGCTGCCGTGCTTGCCAGTTCTCCCACTATCAGCTTCTCTTCTCCCGAGTCTGGATCCTCCTCCTTTGCCTTGCTGGGAAGTGCCACGTGGTCTCCTGCATCCTGCTGGGGCTCGGCGGGTGACTCCCGGGGAATGTTCTCGGACGCTGCGGGGTTCGGAACGGCGGCAGGACTCGGTTCCTCCTCTGCCTTGCTGGGAAGTGCTGCGTAGTCTCCTGCATCCTGCTGGGGGTCGGCGGGCGACTTCCGGGGGACACTCTCGGCCGTCGGAGGGTCGGGAACGGCCGCAGGACTCACCTGCCCGGCTGCCTGATCCCCCTGCTCAGCTACCGCCCTGCTCCGCTCCTCCCCCGCCTGCTCCCGCTGCTCTGCCACAGCCGTTTGGCTCCCCGTGCTGCTCTCCCTGGCAGCCTCAGCTGCCGGCAGCTCCCGGGGCCGCTCCTTCCTGGCTTCACGCAGCTCCACACAGACGACGACGAGGATAAGGACAAGGACGGCGAAGAGCAGCGGGACGGCCTGGTACAAGTCCAAGTCCACGGCCACGTCCATCCCCCCCTGCTGCCGGAGCCCCACCGTATTACAAGCCTCCGACACAAACACAAACACATCCAATCCATACACCAAGTACCCGGTAAAATCCCGAAACAGCGAGATCCAGAGAAAAACCTCTAAGAGCCAATAAATCAGCATTGTGACAAGAGACCATAAATCTGTTCAGATCTGTTCTTATCTCAATCCCTCGTGCCCCACGTTGGGCGCCAAAAATGTCGTAGTTTAAATCAAGTCTCCCTGCTCCCGGAGAGTTAGGAAGAAGAATCTAAAGAATGTAGCCCCCACGGATTGAGATAAGAACGGTTTAATTGCTAAGGCATAACACAAAACCCCTACTGCCATTTACTACTACAAATAATAATGATACAGCAAACAGCAATACTCGATTGATTTGCATGTGTTTATAAATATGTATGTACAACTCAGAGTAGGGAAGCAGCAACACCATTACATCAGCCTCAACACCTGCACCATGTTGACTGAAGCACAGAAGACCATCTATTGTTTATCTTTCTTATTAACATCTAACTTCCCAGCCTTACCAACTCATTACTTCTCTGCCAGTAACAGAAATCATGCTGACTCTATTTAACTTGTAATTTCCACCATGACTAGAGAGGCAGGTCTTAAAGAAAAAACAAACAAAAAAAAAGACCAGAAAACAGTGACAATATCTAACCAATATTCTTACTGTTTTTATAATGACATTTGCCCCACGTGCCCATTTGCATGGAAAATGTTTAAATTGTTCCATTTTTAAAAAGTCTACACTCCTACGGGAGCTTTTAGAGTTATATACAAAACATTTTAATGCAGATTGAGGGCATTAAGCACTTCATGCATGCAAAAAATAAAAAAGAGCTTGAAGAAATGTTTCAGAAAGAAAGCAGGAATATTTTAGGTCTGAGACAGAGATCTTGCCCATCACACCAGAGAGAAAACAAACTGAAAAGAAACTAAAAGGAAACAGCTGATAAAGTGCAGAATAGATTCTTTCTAAAGACTAAGTCAGCATCTAAAGCAAATGACTCTCTCAATAATTCTACTAATCTAAAATGTGAGTTAAAACACATCTCATTTTTCACCATGTAAATTGACCACTTTTTTATGCTAAGCTACGCATTTAGGCAGAATGGAGAGTGAAGAGCAGAAACCAGCCAGTCCTGGGGGAGACACTCACCATGCATCACCCAGAAAAGTGTTGGTTCAGCAAACAGAAAATTCAGATAGGAACCGAGACCAAGACTGCTAGCCAGATCAGCAGCAGGGTAACGGCACAGCCTTCTACAGGACTAGCAGTGACAAAATCTGGTTTAAAAAAATGCATCCAGAGCTATTTGTAAAAACGTTTAACAGTTATCTCTGCAGTATCAGCAAGAGATGGGACTCAAAGACCCCACACTTCAGATTCAGGCCCCTACTAGAAGGCAGCTGTGGGAATGTATCTGGAGTAGCATCTGAATACCTGGAAGACAGGCTACAAAGGAGCAAGCATTAAGACAAACCCCTGCAGGGCAGCAGGACTGCTTTGGCAATGTTTATTTTTAATTTCAAATCTTGATTCTGAAGCGATAAAGACAAGCCCTAAGCAAAGGAACCAGAACAGGGAAGTTGTCTTAGAGTGTGATTTCATCCTCCCCACCTTGAGAGTTGCTTATCAGCTCTGAGGGACACTGTCAAGCTTAGCAGCCCAGGCTTGCTGCTATAAGAATGTGGAACTAGCAGAGTTTTTCAGGTCAGGCTGGGACCTGGTATACAGCTGCAGATTAAGCAACTTGAGTGAGGAGGGAGCCTCAGGAGCAGACAGTTTGCTCCTGGGAATAACATTTGGAGTGTTTACCCAAGCATTTCTGTAGGAAAAGACTGCCAGCCCTCAGTTTTTTCCTACTTTGATATTCAAGGGATTGGAAAGGGTAACTTTTCTTTAAGTGAATAGATCAAGCCAAGAAAACATTGTGTCACCAATTTCTAACACGTACTGAAATACTTTGGAAAAATGAGTTTTGGTTGTTGCATGGCAGAAACTCCAAAACTGTTTTAAAGATCTGCTGTAGTTCTGCCTTAAAGCTCATCAACACTCAAAGCCCATGAAAAGCCAGCATTCTCTCTCTGCCAGTGAACGTATCAAACAGCAATAATAACCAAGCACTGTCAAAAGAGGATCTAACTAGTGGACAGGTTCTTGAAGCTGGACACAACATTCAGGCATTTTTCTGTCATCTCTGTGATCTTATGCCTGAACACTGTGGTCAAGAATATAGATTATTTGAGTCTCTTTACAGTCCCTTATTGAAGCCCAGATCCTTAACAGCATCATTTAATATTAATTATCTATGACCAAGATGTGAATGAGAAGGTCCCATAACATTCTTATTGCCTCCCACAAGATGAGCACCTAACACCAGCTGTTTTAAATGAAAATTTAATGATGGATAGTGTCTCACAAAACAAGGCAGACATACCACTGGGAATGTCCCCATGCTTCTGTTGTATTGGATGCATCATTCTTCTAACAGTCAGGGCTATTCATTAACCAGCTATTAACTGAAAAAAATAAAATATCCATTAAAAAGTAGCACCAACTTTCTGAAAGTGCAGTAAACTAAGACACAGACAAACTTTAAGAGGCAGAAAAGGATTTTAGCTAGAAACTTCATCCTGAACTTCTACTTTATCTGACTGGATCTCCTACCTTGTAGGGAGCAGCCACAAAAATCCAGGTAGATTCCAAGCATGTTGAAAAAAAAAAAAAAGGAAAATTACCATCTTTCAGGGATACCATGGATGAAGCCATGCAGCCTCTTCAGAGGAGCTTATTTTGTGCATTCTATTACATACTCTAAGGATGTGCACAAAACTGTATGGGTGAAAGTGATTTCAAATGTGTTTGTCATAACGCCTGGACTATTTCCATTTGTTAAAGCCATTATCCTGATTATCTGACTACTCTCCTTGCACCCCCTTAATAAAAGAAAAAAAATATCAAAGCCAAACAAAAGAACCCCAAAAGAGAACAATTTAAATGTTCTGATGTGAAAAACTGACAAATGCCACACTCCAAAACACATGAATGTGCTCAAACAGTGCACTTAAAATTCTCAACCCAGTACCTTACCTCTTCAGATAAACCTCCTGAGCTCATTCAAAATGCAAGCACTTCAAACGTAGAAACATGGAAAGAACTTTCTAGCTCATGTCAGAAGATAATGAATCACAGAGTTAACTTTTTGCTTTCAAGACAACTCTCAATCACTGTTTCACCCTGGCCTGATGCTGGCGTGTTCTGCTCCAGCACACACACAGAGATCAGACAGGCTTTGCTTAAGATTCAGAAAGAAGATAAAAGTACCGGTGGTTAGAAAGGTGCTCTATCCTGCCTGGAAGGATGTGGCGGGGAGAGCAAAAGAACACATGATAGAATGAGAAAGGTGAAATGCTCTTCCAGAATGAGGGAAGTTTGGGAAGGGAAACATATCTAAAGAGTTATAAAGAGGAAAAAAAAGAGACAAAGCGTCTGTTTTTAAATTCCTGAGAGAAAAAAAGCGTTAGGGAAACAGATGTAACCCAGTAGATGCTAACATAATCTATTATGAAGCATGGGCATTCAAAAGGGGAAGGTGTCTGGAAAATGCTTTTCCTCCAAAGAAAAACTGGATAAGTCTATGACTGGGGGAGACCTACAAGCAAGCACACATCAGCACAATGGTCCCATTGGCAACTGAGACCAACGAGACAAAACTAAGAAGCTCTTTTCTTGACTACGGGAAATGAAGGGATGGCCTTTGGGGGATGACAACTGAAAACCAGAGCAGAAGCCCTAGGCTGGCCCGCACTGCTGAACAGGCTGAGCATCCTGAACACATTTTCCAGGCATCCATTTGGATACAGCCCTGGGCTGCTGGCCTGGGGGAGGGCAAAACTAGAAGTGGGGTGGAATCCACAGTCTCCAAATACTGCTTGGCACATCCAGTCATGGCACAAGCTGGTGCAGAGAGAAAGGATTTCTACCCAGGTTACCACAGGAGTCAGAATACCTTCCAGGCACAGCACCGTCGCTTCAACCCCTTAACTTGCTATCCAAAATCGATTCCTGAGAACTCATTTTTGGATTGGGGTTTTGTTTATTTGTTTTGGGTTGGGTTTTTCTTTTCTTTCTTGGTTCACTCTCCATTCTCAGGATGTAATTAAGGTTCAAAGTGAAGAAAGAAGGGAAACCAGCTCTGTGTCAGTGATTAGCTCAACATCCTGTTAATATCTACCCATAATCTCTCCCAGTCTAGGCATGTATCACCTGAGAACTGTTCATTAAGAAGAAGCTCAAGACAGTTTATGAGACCCCAGGTAGATTAATTTTCCAGTGGTTGCCTCAATGGGTTACCAATCTCCATTTCTTGTTATACATTTAGCTACACAGGCAACAAATGTCTCCTGTGAATATATAACCATGTATTATAGCTTACCTCAACAAATCCTATGCTCCTCATACCAGGGCCTGTACTCTCCCACATGAGGAGTATAAGCTCAGTTAGAAATGAGAAGCCCTATCTTCCCATGCACTAGGACATCCTTTATTTTACATGTTTAACGCACAATACAACTGAGCACAAGCAGCTAAAATGACCTCAAAAGTTTTATCAATTTTTTTTTCCTCCTAGGTTTTTTGCTTGTTAACAAACTGGGTTGGTTTCACAGTCTAAGGGTGTCAGTGCTCAGAAATGGAAAAAAAAAGATCAGCAAGTTACAGTCATAGCTTTTAACAAGTTCTCAAAGTTCTTTAAAACCCCATAAAAAAAGTATCACTTACATCCCCAGCACCCAGCACAGCGATCCATATTGAACATGTGCCACAACAGCATATGCACACCATTTCCCTTGCAGCACTGCTCAGCCAACTCAAGCTGACATGTGAGAATATGGTACCCCACATTTCCATTTTTCCCATTTTCCCAGCCTCAGTGATGACAGGTAGCAGGTCTGCAACCCAGCTTTGGCTTGAACATCCTTGGGCAAATGTTCCTGAGTCTAGCCTTGCAGACATCATGGAGGGACTTCACTAGCCACTGTGGTAAGACAGTTCTAGCTATTCTGGGGAATTCTGGCAGGCAATTCCCAGTTTTTCCTTCTACTTTCCCAGTGTCTTGGGAAAACAGAGATTAACATCAAACTACTGAGAGAGGTGACCTAAATGCTAAGAAAACATACTACATCCTTGCTGCTGACAGGACTATTCATTTCGGAACAGACAGGCTCCGTCTATCTTACCAACAGTTTTCTCCATTTATATGGGGAAACATACATAACATACACGAACAGGCTCTCAGTATCAGATAATGGTTGAATGACAGAAGGTTAAGAATCACTCTTTTTTTTCTTTATAGTTTTTCAACAAAAATGAATTATTTATGCATCACTTATAGAGGTTGGTTTAATTCAGCTCCTTTGCACATAACCACAAAGGATAGGGAAGGTAATGGTTTATTGTCTGTAGAAAGGGAGAGCTGGGTTGGGTTTGGGTAGAAAGGAAGGGTCAAGTCCAAGGCTTACCCAGCAGAGGTCAGACTAAACCAGAATTTCACCATCATTATGGTCCTAAGAAATCGTCTCTTTCAGTGCTTCCTGCTGTTTTCCCTCAGAATCAGCAAAGTGTCTTTACAATGTGACAGATACCAGTTACTGTAAGAGTTATTTAAACCAGCACAGGCTTAAGTTTGCATGTCAAAATACTCTTGAAACAGAGAGAGACAAAAGTATATTGCACCAAATACTTGAAGACCTCAGTATTATCATTGGGAAAAATGTATTAATTTGATGAAGTAAGAATGCAAATCCATCGTAGCAGTATCAACAAAACATTGTGCTTCATTGCCATGAGTATTTCAATTGAATTTTGCTCAGAGACAGGAAGCATAAGAAATGATAGTAAAAAAATGTATTCATATCAGTATTCATAATGACATTATTCACAGGGAGATTATGATGGATTTCAGAGTTTGGGAGTCACCTGTCCACAGAACCAAAACAAAAGCATCATGTATTTAACTCATAGCACAAAAAGCAAAAGCAAGACAGAAAGCACTTAAAGCAAGCCTCATCAAGATAGAATAAAGCAAGCCTGCATAATGTGCTCATATGCATAACAAAGAATCTATATAGGCCCCCACAGCTTTCACTTAAAACTGTAAAACACTACACAAATCTAGCAAAGCAGATGCAGCATTCGGTACCAAGTATGCTGCACTGAAATAAACTAAATGGTACAGAACAAAAAAGGCACAGAAAAGTAAAAAAGTGCAGAATCAAGTTTATGTATTTATGCTACATACATACATGCAAACATGCATCACTTGTTGAATAAACTTTTCTTCTACAGACAAGTAAGTGCTGGGGTGGAGGTTGGGAGCAGGTGAGAAAGACTAGCACAGGTAAGATGTTCAGTCCCATTTCTTACGACAGCTAGTACCAGATTATTGCAAACAAAGCTAATTACACCCTGAATGGTTTTTAAATCAAGGAGTTCAACACATCATCCAACACTAAGTATGGCAAGCTGCAATAGTGCATTTCACAATGGAAGACATCAGAACTGTTATGCAGCCACTACCTTAGTTATGTAAGGAGTGCCGTTAAGTTTGACTTGGGCAGAGTTGATAGGCAGGAAGCTGTCTGACCAGGGCAATTTTCTTGTTGCAGGACATACATCTATCACAGCAGGTTATGCTCCGATGTCCTTTCATTGCTGACTACTGGAGTACATCACTCCCTTTGGGCTTCCTGCCCTTGCCCTGCTCTGTGGTCTCAGTAGGGTTTGATTGCACCCATCTCCCTGAAGCTCTACAGCATGCAGAAGTCCTACCCAGGAATAAACCTTTTTTTTTCCCCCAAAGTTACCCTACTTAGGGCTTGTGTGCTGTCCTCTAAAGGGATCCCTAAGACTGCCTTCCAGTCTCTGCACTGAGGACATTTTTCTTCTAGGCAGAGAAGGGGCTTAAAGAGCTACCCTTCTATCTCTCTTGCTCCACATTAAGGGGACACATTCAGTCTAAATGTTCCCAATTACTATATTTAAAGCACAACTAGAACTGGCTTTTAACCTACTTGTATTGATATTTACACTTTGATGGAGAGTTTCTTTCAAGTCTTGGCTGTGCAGAAAGCTGAAAAGAAAACTAGCCACTTCAAGGGAAATGTATTATGCAATACAAAGTTCCAAAATCACTACTGCATTATTACAGGGCACCAAACAGTTTTATCCATGTAACCCATGCATAAACCTTTCAACTCTGAGTAGGAAACACAAACATAGTCATGGAAGAGATACTGCAGGCATGCCATTAAGAAATGGTTCTTTTCTAAACAGAACCCGTACCACACACACCTCCTTTAGCATGCAACTCCTGCAAGGACAGAAAGGACTATATGTGAAATCCTTGAGAAGTAACTTACAAACTGTTACATTTATTAGTCCAGCAACAGTTTCAACTGAGGATGAAATGAGATACAAGATGTACCATGGAATGGCTAGTAAATACCACTGTTACCCTTTAAATACCTCTTTTGCAAAGCAAGAATTAATTACAATGACTGCAAGAGCTGCAGTAGTTTCCCTCGTGACCTGAAAACCATCTACTAGAACTTGGGATGAAGTCAAAAGGGAGACACAATTCACTACATGAAAACAAGACAGACACCACCACTGCTCCTCCAGACACAGCCCATTCATCTGGGTGTCCAGCAGACAATTTTGCTTCTGTCTGCTATGCCAGCCACCCTTGTTCCACCTCCCGGCTAGCGATTAATCATTCTTCAGTGCAGCAATTCATCCACGGCAAATCTTGGAAACAGAAAGCCACTGTGGGAACCTTACGCTTCACTTTCAAAGTGCTTTCCTCTACCGGTGAAACTGAAAGTAGTAAAGCCACATGCTATCACAAGATAGTTATGGCTGCTGAAAGATTTCAACACCTCGTGGTAGAGAGAGCAAAAAAACCCCAGCTGACCCATTTTGAATGCTCATATTAACTACTTAGTTGCTACTGAATACTTAGATATAGTTCAATGAAAGTTTCTTTGATGGAAGAGAAACACTTCTCAAAAAAACCCCTACAACTAACATGTCATACAAGCAACAGTATTCTGTGACGATTGTGCTGATATCCCAGCTTAGCCCTGGCTTCACTTTGCCTGCCATGGAGCTACCTGCCTATATTCCGCTTTGGCAGTCCAGAACTCATTGCACTGCTGCCATCACCACTTTGTCATCTTCCTCCATGTTCTTTTTGACAGCTTTTGTTAAAAACTAGCCAAAATGTAAGCTTGGTTTAGGCAGGCAAAGTACCCCACTTGTATGAAGGCAATGACCAAGCCTGCCTCAGTAAATTAAATTTACAATAATAAATGAATGAGAAGCATTCTCATGGGCAGTTCTGAAACCTGGTGCTAGCTATGAGATGCAGCCCTGGCTAACTCTAGCACAGGTCCATCTCAGGAGGAATAATGCACGTGATTTGAGAACAGCTTTCTTTCCTTCTGTATTGTTTATCCTTGATAATGTCACAACATACTTTCTTGGCTTATTTCAGCAACTGGACACAAAACTGCACAAAGAATGAGAACAATGATACAAAAGTATTACATGATCAACAAAATCAGGGTGTTTTGCAATTAAAGCAAGAAATGGCATAAAATAGGCCTCGATTAACGAGAATCACTTCTAGGTAAGGTCATTAATGATAAAAATGGGTAGTCCTTCAATGGGGCGGGCAATTTATTTTAGCATGGGCTTAAAGTTTTTGTTTAAGGCTAATGTGATTTGCATGTACTATTTCCAAACTATATAAACAGAACTTAATTTAAGAAGTATTCTTTGTGCACAAATATCCAACTCCACTTAAGAGGAATGGCTTGAATTCACAAGGAAGAGTTTGGAATATAATCACATGAGATCCCTTTCAATCTGATTTTTCCTATGAACCTGACTCTCCAGGTGTTCAGTTGGATGGCAATTTGTAGAGACTACTGGGATGACTGGAGGCAGCATCTTGAACCCAAGACCTGCACACTCCTATTGAAAATACATACCAGTTCCCATGCTAAACTTCTGATGCATGGCACACAACAATCAAAAGCAATCATTATCAGGTCTCAAATCTGCAAACACTGATATACCTCTATCCTATGATTTGTACCATCACCTTGGATGTGTTAGCAACAGCAGTTCAACTAACCAAAAGTGCAGAATCCCAACTTACATGTAATTTGAACAGAATATTTATAATGACAACACAATGGTCAAGTCTAAGCAGAGTTCTTGTTATCCTTCCTAATACACCATCAGATTTTGCTGACGATGCTATGGGTTTTGTGTATGTTCGGTCGGTATTTTCTCCTTTGTTTTGCTGTCAGAACCAGGGAAGTCCCTGGGCTGAGACTGGTGAAGAGGCAGCATTCCCAAGGACTGTACAATAGAGCAGTGTTTCCTAAAGTAGGTTATGTGAAAGACAAGCAGAAAGGCACATGAGGGATGGGTGGCTGCAAAAAATATGGATGATGTCATACTTAGGATGAGCAGACCTCTGAAAATACATGGCAGCAATCCACTTTCCTAGTGGGAGCTACGCTTTCAAAAGTTGGGGGAAACAGAAACCTACCCTAGTGTCCCTTGTTTAACTGAATCCTTTCAACCAGCCAGTTCTGGAAACATGGACAACCTGGTAATAAATGGCCACGTGCTTTGCCTTTGTCTTCAGCCTATGCCCACATGACCCATTTTGCACATTTCAACCAAGAATAAAGTGACCTCGTTTTCAGAAGTGCTGAGCACCAGCTGTTCCTATTGTGTTCACAGCCACGCTACAGGTTCCTGTTTTCAAATTCTTGACCTCAAAAGAATTTGGAGGCAGCACAGTGATTATATGTTCTTCCACTTACCATATGCCTATTTATTTTAGTTCAAATATAAAAGTCTGACTAAACTACTTCAAAATCCCAAATGCTCTGAATTAGAACACTGTGGAACACTAGAACACAAGTGCAACATAAGTGAGCCACGTGATTTAAAAACATTCTTTTTTGCACAGAAGAATGACTAAACTGAAGGTCAGAGTAACCTTAATTCTTAGTGTCTTTTTTCTTTTCCTTCTTTTTAATGAATGGCTTAAGAATGGGAGAAAAGTAGCATCCCAGGTCATATTAACACTGGAATTTATATTTCTAGGATGAAGATTCTTTGCTACCTGGTATATAAAGCTAGGTCAATGAATTCAAGATCATTTTATTTCAGTTGTCAGCTAGTGACTCTTACCCAACAAACATGCAATTGCATCTAAATAGCTTTAAACTGTTACTTCAATATACCACTGTCATCTTGGAAGCCAAAATATCCCATTGCTCATGCAAAAAAAAACGATTACCTCTCTCTCCCAAACCCTAAGGCCCCACATCAACAAAACCAACTACACTTACCACAAATGAAAAACACAAGCCATGCCAATAACCAGTGCACATTTGGTTTTGATCTTTAAATTAAATACTTTTTCTTAAGAAAAAGGTACCAAGAAAAACTCAAAATACATCCAATTTGCTGACTTCTTGTTGCATCCTTACTGAGAAGCCACTCTGATTTGCATTAAGCTTTGTCTAAATGCACTGTACAGACCCCAGTAAAAAATCCTGACCAGGTGTGGGGGAAGTAGCACTACTTTTGGCCACAAATAAATGTATCCATATGGAGACAACAGGTCTCCACCTAGCAAAAAATAAATTGAAAAACACCACCTAGCAAAAACTAAATTAAAAAAATCATATTCTCTCATCAATGACAGTATTTAAATATTGACAGCAAGTAGCTTGAAAAGCAATGGCTTGTAGCCCAAAATCCAATAAGTCTTGATATCCTGACCAGTCAGAGCTTTGTTTTGATTCCCCTGTAAAAACAGACTTGGTCTTGCTTCTTAAAACCATCAAAGCCTTGCACTTCAAGCTCTGCCTGTGTGATACAGCAGCAGAAAGCAGAGTTGTGGGTAGGGACCTCTCCTGAAAGCAGAGTCATCGGCTGGGGGCAGAGTGTCCAGAAGAGGTGAGATAAAGCAAGAGGGTCTCAGGGTAAAGGTCTCCTTGTTGCAGACGGACTCTCATCTGATAGAGCTAGAGGTAAAGCAGATGTGCCGGTAGCTCTGGAACAGTGCCTTCATCTTGTTTTTCTGGAATTCTCCTCATACTTACTGACATTTTACAGGTCAAACTTCCTACAAATGTCATGGGAAGCTTTCTGAAAGTGGCTGGCAAAGTGCACAGGAAGAGGTAAAAGTTTTATGTTGTAAATAACTCAGAATAGAGCCATTCACTGTCAGGACACCAACATTCCTGAGATGTTTCAAGGTGTTTTAGAGGACACCTTAAGAGATCAATAAAATACAAATGCAGTCTCTTTCTCTTGGTGACACAACCTTTGAAATACAACTTGTTTTGTCGGTGTGAGGAAGGTTTGTCAGTGGCGTTCAGAAAAAAAGGGCAATAAATCCTGCAAAAACACAGCTTATAAATCCCCTGACACATCAGTACTTTTGCCTTTAGGACTCCTGAGCTATTTCTCCAGTCTCACTTGTCTGGCTGCTCCTCTCAGTACCACAGCTCAGTTCCTTCCAGGCAGATTCAACTCTCCATCGTGAAAAAGAAACTAAGCTATTTCTCTCAAGAGCCAGCGGCATGATCAATATTTCTTAAATGTCATACTGGACCCAAGGTGAGACAAGGCTAGAAGGGTAGTAAAGAAATCCAAACACAGAAGCTGCCAAAGTACTGCTAAACACAGCAGGTGGCATTGAGAAGCTACAAACCAGCACTTAAATATCATCTAGTTGCTGGGTTCCCTGTCTTTTTGGCTGCAAAGAAGTACCTGCCTCTTTGGCTTCACTGGTCCCAACACAGAGTAAAATTTAGGAATTCTGAGCTGGATGTCCTACTTATTCCCAATCACAATCTGGGATCTGAGGAGTGAAAGGGAAGAGTGAGGAGAGTGAGAAGTAAGGGAAGGAAGGTAGGGAAGTTAACCTTTGATTAGTCGTGAAACACAGGAACTTAAGGAGTGTTAGATTTTATATCAAAAGGAAACCACTTAAAGGCATATGCACTCACCATTAAAACCATAAAACCCCCTACACCTCCACTCATCCTGCACTGATGATGCTTTGAGAACCACCAGAAAGCACATCCCATCTTTGACCTCCAAAGCCAGGCCACGGTATTTCAGAGCAGCATTTCATGCTGGTGAGCAACAGAGCACTTGCTGATGTCACCTGAAGAGCTGGCTGGTCTTGTTTGATGAGCTACCCAAAGAAGAACTATAAATCCAGTATTTATTTGTTCCCTAACGTTATTCTTCCATGTAAGCTATAGCTGCAATCAAAATGGAGACATCACTGCAAAGAGATGATATTGTCTTCCCTAATCATGAAAGTGAGTACAAGCAACATAGGATTCCTACTTCTGCAGTTCACACACCAAAAGGAAAAAATCTATTTTAAACTCTAGAGCAAACATGAACTTCTTACCTAAACATAAGCTACAAGAGCAGGTTATGCCTTCTGCTTTTAACAGAACAAAACCAATACAAGGAACCTACATGTACCAAGAAAGATATGAGCGTAACTATGATTTCTAGATCTCCAAGACAAGCCATGCCTCGATATACTCTCCCTGTTGCTCTGAGCTGGTTTCAGATGGCTTTCACAAGCATATAACACAGGAGGAGCCATGAGACATCCAACAAATTAACTTACACTATTTCTATCCATTCACAATTGCTTGGTCGGACAGGCTTGTTGGCAGGTCATCAGCCCCTAGTGCAAGGGGTCTCCAAGTGTCACCACCCTGCCATGGCTGTGAAAGAAGTGACAAGGGGGAACATACGGCTTACACTCATATAATAACATGAGTCCCTTCCAACCCTAACTATTCTATGAGTCCATGATTCTATAAATATCTCTATACAACAGACTTCCCAAGTGGCAAAGTTGAGATGTCAGTGCTAGAGAGAATGTTTAAATGCAACTATGAGCATCAGCTCTTTGCAATTAAACTCATTAGACTTTGGCCTTTTCCTTCTGACTGCATGATTATTGTGTCTTCAAAGATAAAAGCAGTCAGGCCAAAAAAAATACCCAAATCCTCACACATGAAACCCAGCTGCTTAGCATATTTCATTACCACACTGACTTCAAAAATACTGAGCAATTTAAACCTGCAAGCCACTTGGCTTTAGCTAGAGATAAGTGCATGAGATAAGAGAGGTATAATTGTTCAGTGTAATACCGTAGCATGTTTTATATAAACATTTGCTAACACTGCACTTCATATATTTCATTTCAGAGTTGTGAAATACTGCTGAATGTTCCAACCTTATTTGTTGGCCCGTTTCTTTAATATGTACACATCCAACGTTCCCCTTGATGCTGAATTAAACAAATTATCCTACTCCCAAAGCAGAAAGGGGCACTTATGCTTTGCAACAGAGAGCATAGCCCACAGGTTTCTAGAAGTTACACAGCTTACTCCTGTCCACTGCTGAAGAGGCAGGGGGAATATCTTAAAAGACTTGAAGTGACAAGCTCTGAAATTAGGATTATCAAAACACAGCTCCTGCTCTCGGTAAAATGGTTTGGGTTTAACTGTATTTTTCTATAATTTAACTATTAAGTAAATTAAATACTCTGAATTTGGGGCCTCCATATACTGCTAGGAGCCATGTCCATAGACCTTTTTGGGGGTCTGGAATGGAATGCACGGTGTGACACAGCTGTCTCTCTTAGCCCTCCACTGCCAGTTCTTCCACGGTGTAACTCTTGGACAGCATGAAGCAAATCTGGCAGAGGGGGAACAGTCTCAAAGCTCCTATGTCCCCACAAGTTTTGGTAACCCATCCCAAGGTGTACTGAGGAAAGACAGAAGCCAAAGCTCAGCCATATAGACATCAGAGCACCCACAAGAGAGAGAAGCTCTGTGAAAGAAACCAGTGGGAAAACACAGCTCACACAAACTTCCTGGCACTTCACTTTAATAGCTGGTTGTGAATAACTAGCGGGGAAAGCCCTGCAGCCTCTACTCTGAGACATCTCCCTTTGAATACTTGAGTTTTCCACCTGCTTTTCCAAACTTTTCCAAGGGAAGGGAGCACGAGGTTGCAGTGACACTAGGTGCAGCTGGGATCACAGGAGGGAAAGTTAAACTCTATGATGTCACAGCACGGCATGTTTCAGCAGGTATGACATCTTAACATGAAATCTGGCACCTCGCCCTGGTCTTAGGATTGTCTGCAAGTAACACTCAGAGATAACCACTTTAGGCTCCAGTTCTTCCCCTTCCTTCACCTACATGTTTCTGACATAAGTGCCCCAGGGTCTTCTCCCTTACTTCCACCTGACCACCAAGAGCTCTAAGTCCCCTTTCAACCCCTGTGCATGCAAGGGATCACCAGCCTATGTGCACATGCAAAACCACACTGCAACCACCACTGTCACAGCAGTAACACCATTAATTTCAATGACACTGACACAAAGACACAGCATTAGTCAATATGAACATGTATATCTCCCTTTAAATCAGACAACTAGGAGTAAACCAACACCACTAACAAACAGAGGACTAAAGTGTACTGATTTTCATGCTGCAAATGATTCTTGGTCTTCCTTGACCTTGAAATTTGGTTGCCTGGTTAGAGAAACTATCCTACTGTTGACAGCAATGGACTCAAAGGCCTTGCTTTTACTCTCATGCTACAATGAACTAGCTACAAAGCATTTAAAAAAATCAATAGAACTGCACTGCTATACAGAGAATTATTTGACACCATGGTCTATCAGGTCATTTTCAACGATGCTACAATTAGAGAAGCCAAATTAAACACTTCACATTAGACCTTTGGTGTTTCTTCTAGATTAGGTAATACAGATTAAAAGCACATACTTTTTTCAAGGATTCACAAAATAAAGGTTTTAGATTCTGAAAGGGACATTTGGTACGTCCTTACTGCACATTATAATTTAAAATGCTAATTTTTTACTATGCAATAGTAACTTCAGACTCTAAAATCATCTACTTTGGAGTTACTCTGATTAACCACCCACTACACAGATTAGACCATGGACTGCAGTGAACAAAAATCAATCTCCTGTGTGAATCTCAGTGCTGCAGGCATGGTTAATAACACTTCTGCAGATGAAACAAGAAGTAAAAAATTCAAAGATCACTAAGAATGAATTCCTTTTTTTTTAATTAACTTGCAACTAAATTTCATCACTTTTCTGTAATTTTGATTGGTTTGCATCCCATGTTTTCTACTATTTGCATTATTTTTCCAATGTTTATATTTTAGTCTTGCTAGGAAACACATCTGCAACATCAATTACAATTACTAACAGCATGCACATCTAAATTAAACACCTGCGGATGTACACAAAGCATAAACAAAATACACTCATGCTGCTACACAATATCGTTGAATCACAGAATGGTTTGAAGATCATCTAGTTCCAATGCCACTGCCATGGGCAGGGAGACCTTCCACTACACCAGGTTGTTCAAAGCCAATATTGTCTCCTCAGATGGAATACATGAAATGGATGTATGCTGACGCTGTATGAACAAGTAGAACAAAAATCTTGGCAGAAGGGTAGAGATTAAAAAGACATCTAAAAAAGAACATAAGGGTAAGATGAAATTATATATAACCTATATATTATGCCACTGAGCACATGCATAAAGTCATTTTGCACATAAACAGCAGAAAGACGATTTTCATGAGTGTTACTGATTGTGCATACAGCATCCCTTGGGAGGGCTGGACAATGGAATTTTCCAGTCACTGGAAAAAACACCACATGCAGTCATCTCCACCCGCATTTACACAACACACCTGAAATCTACTTCAGAAAATGTATTTGTATGATGGTGATCTATGAATTAGAGGGGCTTAGGGATGTACGTTTGCTGGATGCTTTGGCAGCTCTGCAGAGATGATGGCAGCCAGCAGCTATTCAGCTCTACATTCTACCACCGTTCTTCAAAGGCAGCCTATTCACTGAGCACATGGATAGAGTCAGTTCAAGCACAGATGCAATCAAGATACGTGGCTTTTGAAACCTGCACAGCCCAATTTACCAGCCTTCAGAGACACTGAATGCTTTGCTCCTGCAAAAAACAGCACTTTCTCTGAGACACCCAACATGCAACCAGCTCAGGAAGCCATGCTGGAAAGTTATGGCCTTTAGCTATTAGCTGAACAATTACCTCTCAACCAAGATTAATTTTGTGAGCCAGCCAATGCTTCCAATATAAGGAAAGGGGATACCTCAGAGACATGAAAAGTTAGGGTCCACTTCCACAGTATTTTCTCAGGTCAACTGTGTCTTGAAACAGCAGTTCTGACTTCTTAATAAGTGTAAGAAACAGCTAACATCCTGGCACCAGATCCTGCCTGCAATGTGAATTAGGAGTTGACATTTTTGGAATGTCAAGAGTTGATGTAACAAGAAATTCCTGCTTAATAGAGCCTTTAATGTAGGCATGTGTCACCTTCAAGATGAGATGACTTATGATGCCCAGAATTCAGAGGGCAAGGAAAGGGAGGAACTAAGGGAATAAAACTAAGTGAAAGAAGGAATAAGTGGAATTACACAAATAACTAACAAATGCTTCTTTCATGACTTCAGAAAAGAATGTGATGATGTGAATACTATTAATATCCTAGTTACAGGAAACTGGAATTTGTGTGTGTTGCTTTTGGATAGAGGGAACTGATGTTGCCTCTTGACCTAACAGCTGATCTGCTGCTCTTCTACCACCAAAAATACCAAGAGCCTCAAAACCTCCTTCACATGTGTGTATATTCATCATTAGCGAGAAAAGTTGCAGGACAGGAAAGGACTGAGACCTAATGCAAGTTTGTACTGACAATGCACGTAACTCGGGGCTGCCATAGGGCAGCTCCTTGTATACAAGGTGAGCAGCTGTCACTCCCCTAGCACAGCAACCACATACAAGCACCCATTTAGGAGCACAAAACACAGGTCAAATGCTCTGATCTGAAAAGTTTGGTTTGAAGCTAATTTGTTACCAGAGATAATGCAACACTTCCCAAGGGCAGCTGTTTTGCCACACCTAATGTTGACAGAGCTTGGTTTCACACCAAGCCACAAGTAAAATCCAACACCAACATCATTTTGTGTGCTTTCTTGTTGCTTGAAATACACCATCCTATTCACCTGCCCCATTAACTGGCAAATGAATTACAATGACACAGGCATCCTTAACTTTTTTAACTTATCTTTTCATGATTTAACTCTAAATGCAAGCTACAGTGAAACACTTCATTTTCCTTTTGTACATTCCTTGTAGATGTAGATTACCTTTTTCTTATAGAAAAAGGTAATCCTGTTAGGATAAAAGGGGTAATGATGAAAAGCTGAGTGCACTGTTGGAACAATCAGCACTGGGATGAAAACTGAATGAATGACTGTCATTTGGTAGGCACAAAAGTGTTGTATCAATTACTCGCCTTTGAAATGAGCTCAGAGACACGCAAGTGAAGGAGCGATGGTCGTGATTTAAATCCAGTGAGTTAAATGACTTAAATTGAAAGCTAAGGGTGAGCTGGGGAAGCGTACTTCTTGTGGCCAGGACATAAGAACACATGCCTGCTCTGGCAGAACAGCAACTCTGCCCACAACTCCTCTTCTTGTTCACTGCCATCACACCCACCCTTATTTCTGGTAAGCCTGCCCCAGTTTCTCTAGCTGTCCAATCTATGGCTCTTATTCAAAGGCAGACTTCAATTAAAAGGGAGCATTACTCAGCAGCTACAGCTATGTCCTCCTCAGCCTTTCCAATTCCCTGATGTAGGCCAAGAATATATGCAAGAGAGACAGAGAATGCAGCACTGCTGGGATTTAAGGTTTCCACCCTGAACAGTCAACCAAAGATTTATGCACTGTTCCTACTGAAGGACAGAACCGGACCCTCATGGACTTAGTGTGTGTTCCCATATATAATCACTAGCACACAAACAGAGCACAGGTTAGCAACATATAAAGTTTAATAAACTGACATGAACTATGCTTTATTGTGCTGCACGGGGCAATATGGCAGGCCAGGTTGGATGAAGCCTTGGGTGATATGGTTTAGTGTGAGGTGTCCCTGCCCCTGGCAGCGGGGTTGGAACTAGATGATCTTAAGGTCCTTTCCAACTCTAACTATTCTATGATTCTATGTATCTGATGGAAAGTTATGGCACATGGCTGTACAACAAGCAATACCTTATACAGCTACTGTCATGAAAAGAGATAGTTAAGAATGTGGGGTTAAAAATAAGGTTTCCAAAAGATGCCTAATTTTACACTCATGGTTACTGAAGGCTACCTCTGCAACTAAAGTAATTATATAGACTGAACCCAAGACTGACTGAAAGGAAATTGTCATGTGATTTTAGAGTGAAAAAAATAACATCTGCAAACCTTTTCACTTAGAGATGGCCACATCTCCAGAGATACCCTAAAAAGTTGTTCAGAAACTGAGACTTCATTAGGGCTGATTGGAAAAAAACCAACAAACAATCACAAAAAAACTCCAAAACCTCAGAAAACCAGTTTTTGCTTCTGTGTTCAGTGAAAATACTCCAACCAGATCCACTCTCATGCAGACAACCCATACAAATACAATTTCAAGATTTCAGTCCTGAAATTCAATGCCCATGGAAGGACACTTGTCCCACACAGAAGCCCAAATGATGCTCACTGAGATGTGGTCTCACACTACTTTCATACAATGATCCTAATGACTAAATGTATACATACATACAATCCCATAAAATTTCCCTAAGATTCTTCATTATTTCTATCAGAAACCAATATAGCATGTAATACAGTAAAACATTTTTATCTAAGGAGCAAGAAAATAACTACATCCATCCACAATGAAAGCAGAGACTAAAGACCTACAATATATAATAAGTTCCTGAATACTTCCCAAAGATGGATTTTCTTTGTTGCTAATTTTGGACTGGACTAGCAAAAAGAGAGGGACTCCGTGTGTGGACAGGCAGCAGCAAGCCATGCTGTTCCCACTGTGGTCTCATCTCTGTCAGTAAACCTGCCCTTAAGTTAACCACCAGAGGCTGAGGGACCACTTGGGCCTTGGGTAAACTTTCCATGGCCAGTGGTATCTGCCCTCCATCTCTCAAAAGGGATGTGCTGCAGACGTGTCCAAGTTACACGTGGGGGCTGCAGCTATTTAAAACTTAACATAAAAGACAACAAATGTTTTCCTCTGAGGCTTCTGTTCCCTCAGCTCACCCAGCCACACAGCATTTACACCGAAAAGCACACAAATCTTAACAAAACCTTGTAAAAAATACTTCCATTTCACCCTGTTTAGAAAAACATTTCGTTTAAGGCTTAAGCGTAGTAAAACAAGGTCACTGTATGACCCAGGAATGTAAATTCTCAGGAGAGAGAAATTTAGAGCATCCTATGAAGAATGGTACTTTGCTCTAAAACACTATGGAAATATAGGAGGCAAAGTTAAGTATCACAATGAAAGTGAGTACATCATCTTTACTGGCTTATAAGGTGAACGGTCCAATTAATGACATTTAAAACATTATTACACACAGTCAGAAGTTTATCTTCTGAACTTACGCCACAGGTCATCAACAGGAAATTCATAGGAAATTATGGAGGAAATTAAAAGAACACAAATGGGCAAGAAAACCAGTTTATATAATCTAGGTTCTCCCAGCACAGCTTCCTGTGTTATGATGAACTCAGCTTTCATAGTGAACTTTGCCTTTTCCAGGCCACACTAAGCAAGTATTTCTGAATTGTCTATTATACTCTTCAGGCCTCAAAATTTTACAGTCAAATTCACTACAAAGGGCCATTCATTTTTTCCCCCCCTTAAACAATACATCTGGGAAAGAAGATTGTAGTTGGAAAAGGTATTTTGGGATAACTAAATGCAGACTTCTACTTGCTATCAGCACTTCAGGAACAGTTGTGCAAGACGGACATGCATACCACACTGAGGACAGGACCCAAACTCCAGAGGAGATTCTCCTACTGCTTCAAGTTCCAGCATCCTGTATTCTCCACTATGTCCGAGAAGATGACAATCAGTGTTCAGGAGTCTGTTCTAGTCTAAGACATACTTTTCAAAATACCCCTCTGTTCAATAAGACATAAGAAGGAGAGCCAGGTACAGTTCATCTAGCCTATCTGGACAAGTTTTGTGAAGTTAACCTGCTAAACAGAAGTGGTTACTGCTTAATCATTTCAGCTGAAAGCAAAAGGATGCAATGTACTGCCTAGCCACCAACACCTCTAATGGATCACAGAGAAACAAAAGCCAGGCATAACTTTACAAGACACAAACAAAACCAAAGACTTGCAAGATGCCTCTTCCCACTACTTTCATTAGATGAGAAACTCAGTATATACAATCAACTTCTCATTCATTCTTTTTCACAATACCCAAAATCCATCTGCAATACACAGGCCATCCTAGGTTCAACAATCAGGTCCACATAAAAGTCCACAAATTAAAAGCAGCTCCTCAAATAAATTGTTCTTCCTGTTTTGTCTTGTTTCACACCCTGCCAGATCCAATAAAACAATTGAGAGCTCTTTTTTCAACACCACAACTCAAAATTTCTAATAAACTGTACATTGGGTGACAGGTTTAGTGTGAGGTGTCCCTGCCCATGTCAGGGAGGTTGGAACTAGGTGATCTTAAGGTCCTTTCCAACCCTAACTATTCTATGATTCTATGACTCTATGATGTGTGGCTATCTCCTGCAGTTAGTATTTCCCAGTAAAGTAACAACATCCACTCCTATAAAATTATGTAAGAATTACAGGAATCACATCATCAACAACTGGATAAAAAAGAGATCTATCCTTGGGTTGTGAGGAAGCTGGCTGATACTGATGAAGTGATAACACTACTGAATAACCATCATTCCACCCCATTTACTGCTGGTATTATAAACAGGCCTTATTTTCCAGCTTCTTGGAGGAAGGAGAAATGCAAAATTCTTATGACTACCATGGTATCCAAAGGTTGATCTGAACGCACGACTTCACTCACACACTGCCCTGTTCACACTGAATACACCTAATTTTGGATTCACATTCTTACCCACTGTTACCAATTCATGGCCTGCATTGAGGTAGGACCTTTTTTTGTGATGGGCAATATTACAGTACAAAATAAAGGAGACAGTTCTACTGAACAGATAACAACCTGAGTGTAGAAAACTGCAGAAACAGTTAAAGTGCCCAGGAAAACAATGATGACCATTGACACTATTGGGACACCTCCCTCACCTCCTGAACTCCAAACCCAATTACTTTAATCTCTCTTTGGAGGAAGGAAAAGGGAAACTTTCTATCCTTTTTATAGAGAATTCAAGCCTATTGAAAATCAAGTTTTCTTGTTTTGGTTACCTTTTGCAAACTGCTTAGAAGATGCCAATAGAGCCCAGGGCTCTGTCTAAACTAGACTGTTCTACCCACTCCACCATGCTGCACACCCAAAATACACTTCATTTTTTCTTTTCACCCCTCTTCCCCACAGCCTATTTGAGCAAGATAATTCCAGCACCTGTATGTCATCCAAGAGTGAGATACACAACAGCATCAGCAGAGCAGCCAACTCAATAAACGCGCTGAAAAAAGCAAGCCAGCAGCTATAAACAACTTTCATACCCCCCTCATAGCTAGAGGCAGTCACTTGGGAGCAACAAATGCTGGACTGGAAGAGTCCGTAGCTTCAATATTCAAGCTTTTTCCCCAGCAGTGCTCAGGTTCCCACTGGCCTTGATAGCAAAAATTACTGCAAGGACAGGTACAGAAGCACAGTTTCCTGAGACTTTTAGAGAAGCTTTTAATCCTCATTTCTGCTGTCCACCCTCATATTTAATCTACCTAGAAAAGAAGACCTGTAACTGGAAGTGTTCTGGTTAAGTTCAGGCATTCAGGTCAATGGTTACTACTCCTTTTCCTCTTTCTAGGGAAAATGAAACCAAATGGTTAGGCGGAATTGGATGAAGCATTCACTGGATACTTCTTACAAAGGGCAACCCATATTTCTAGGCTCAGATTTACTTCTACTCCACCAAAAACATTGAATATCCAGTTTTGATAATTTAATGGTAGCTTTACCATTTAAAAGAATGTAACATATTATTATTTTCAAGCAAAAACCAAGCAAACAAATAAAACCAGCCAAAAACCCCAACACCCAAACATAATCAGTATTTTATTACTTAGCAATTCTTGTAGAAGTCCTAAATTAGCTGACAGTTTTGATCACGGCTTTGATACTGTCTGGCCTCTTCCAGGCAGGTAAAAGCACGCTCGGGAGGAGCCAAGAGTAATCGTATCTGAAATATTTTTTCAGCACTGCTTTACTTGAATCATGGCCCAGAGCTTAGGTGACAGAATGTTGATTCTGTTTTAACGTTGTTCCCAGAGATTTTCTACAACATGCTATGGGTTATGAAGCAGAGTCATGCTCAAGAATCTCCCCAAAACACTCAAAAGGAACCCCCAATTTTTGGAGGACTTCTACAATGTGCTTAGCAAAATACCATCTTTTCAGTCTTCATACCTGGTGGTTGTTCTACCCCTTCAAACTGTGCAAAGAATGTTGCAAAGATGGTAGTTCATTCTGGGATGAACTCTCCTGCATACAAATGAAGGCCTATTGTTGCTCACAACAGAGCAGGTCACTGGCTAAACCAAGGTGATCTGCAAAATCCTCACATTTCAGCCTCCTCCAACAAGTAATGCATTTTGCAAAGATGTGGCTGCCATTCAATTCCAAAAAGGCATGATACTGAACACCCTCCAAGTTTATCAAATGTTGCCAACAAAGACAGTGTAATTTCTACACCTGTGAAAGACTGGGAGCTATCTGTGACAAATCAGTAGTGCCTGTTCTGAACCCTTGTCTGTTCTTGAAAAAGGAGCTTCCTCCATCTTCAGTAGGCCATCATGATGCCTAGTGTGCATATAAGAAACGACTGCAATCACAGGACTATGGGCTAACACATCCAGAAATGCGTTCAGATTCAGACTGACACCTCTGCACAAATACCAGTGGGATCATACCCTTTGGTGACCTGATCCTGGAGCACCTCTGTGCACTCCAACCTGGCCAAAGGTCCAAGCAAACCAGCAGAGATAACACTGGGACTCTGAACACAAGTGGTGACAGAGGCTGAAACTTAGCCCTGCAGGGATGAGTGCTTTGAACTGAGATAGAAACATGAACAGGCCTAGGTAAGATAGGCACACACAGACTTCTGTTTCTTTCTTGTATTAATTCCTCTTTTATTTTACTTCTAATGTCATAGACAAAAAAGCCACTCTGGATCCCCTTGCTCATAGGTCACAGCAGCCAGGAAGAAAGCAGATACTCAGATGCAGTCTGGTCAGCACAGCACACAAGCAGTACTCAGGACAGAGTCCATAGTTTGGTCTAAAAGTGAAGTCACATGCAGAATGTTGCAAAGTCATATGCAGAAAATATCTTGGTATCTGTTGGGAAAAGACCAGGCACAGAAGCAGTGGTGTTATACACAGGCATGGGCATAGCACTGCATATGAGTTAACACCGGGCAGTCACCTGCAGAAGTAAAAACCAGGATTCTACAGCAGAAGAGAGAAGATTGTCTTTTTCATTTTTTTAGGCAAGAAACCAGAGATGGGACCAAAATGAGGTGGGAACTGTTCAAAACTGGTCCATGAGCACACTTACACCCTCTCCCCAAGTCAGGATGCAGTGAAAGTTCCTATTGCTCTGTCAAGGTAAGAGCACAGTGCAGAAGACAAAAGGGACCAATCCCAAAAGAGAATGGAAAGCACCACAAGTCCAGAAGCAACTTTCCAAGCAACAGAGCAAGTATAGTCCCTGAAGTAACAAAGCAGAGTGACCCACTTGGAGTTCACCAGGTCAGTACAGGCTGATTCAAAGAATATGGAGCAGGGGCCCAGAGACAAAGCCACTGCTAGCCACTGACATCTGTTTTCACTGTCCTGTTAATGGGTCTTGTCTAAGGCAGCCTAAAATCACTCAGGATTCAGGGAGGCAAAGAGATCATGTTACTGTTAAGCAGATGAATTGGAAGGTGTTTCTTAATACCACACTGAGAGAAAAAGAAGGTGATGCAATACTGATTATTCCATTAAATATTAATTACAATATGGCTACTTTCAAGCTAGAACATATTCCTTTAGATAACTGAATTAAGGGACAGGAGAACTGAACAAGCTTCAAGGCTTTGTGTGTATCTGTTCTTTCCCAGTTACACTGAACTGAGTTCTTCAGATCATGCATGATTATCTCAAAGTATCATTTTTTTATTAGTGTGAGGTTCAAGCTTAAAAAAAATAAATTAAAAAAATACTTAGGACTCTCAAATTCTCAGACTTGCCCCAGTGGCTCTCAAGATCCTTCTTACTGTTCAAGAAGGCTAAAGAGGCAAACCGAGACCTTTCACAAACATCCCTGAAACAGAGAACAAGGGTATCTTTTCTGCACACAGATACCATCAGTTGGATAGCAGTGTTGCATACTTCTCTCCTTTCCCTTCCGCTGCAGCTTGGTAACCAAACTCCAGTTGCAGTAGGGCAACACTGATACTGAATTTTACCCTTCAACTTTGACGCACTGAAACCTCTGCAAGGGGATTTCATAGCAAAGAGCAGTGAAGTGATCACAAACTTTTCAGACGGTAACCTTCAAATGTGCACGCTCTGGAATTAGTTTTTATCATTGTAGAAAGCTCTTCAGACATCCTTCGAGTTGTGTGTGCTGGACTGCTACCCTACCATCAGCCCACCTCGAACTGACACACTACCTCCAACACCAAAATCTTTAACTGAAGTGGCTGGAGGAAGGCTCTTTCCAGGGAGCTATTCAGTTCTGGCAACATTTAATGGCTGGGTCAACCGCAGGGTGCAGCTCCTCTCCCACTAACACAAAATCCAGGATTTGTCTTTGTTATTGCAGAGGGGAAAAAAAGAGTGAAAGCAAGCAGCTTCCAACATTTCAGCAAGCTGTACACGTTATTTCATGTGACTGACTGGAGCCCTCCTAAGTTTCAGTGAGTTTTATCCCACTTGGCAGTTCCATAAGATTTCTTTATTTTCCCTTGAATTAAGCAGCAATCTATCAAAACCTGCAAGTCTATTTCCCCCTTTTCAGCATCGCGTATGAATTTTATTGGATTCAAACTTTTCAACATCTCTTTTCACTCAAGGTCAAAGCTCTACATTGTTGTAGTTTTCTTTTTCTGTGTTTTTTCTCCAAGTCAGCCCTCCAGTGGGAAATTAATATTCCGCATGAACAATGAACTCCTTGCATGCCCTTTGAACCTAGTGGTTGCTAGGAGGCATGAAGTAACCCTGGAGTACAGCTGATTCAATAGCACACATCGAGAGACCGCACAGCAGTAAAAATGTGTGATTTTCTAAATTCCCTGCTTCTTCCATCTCACTTCATCTGTGAAACAATCTTAAAATTTCAGATCAATTGCATGTGCACCCATTTTCTGTAATTATGGGCAGTTTGCTCCTCAAGTATTGAAAGTGTGGCTGCCAGCCACCAATGCTGCTCTTAATCAAGCTAGCATCAAACTGATCCTCACTCAGTTTTACTGAAAGGGCTGCTTAAAATCAGTTGTGCTTCACCACTCTAGCATGAGGTTTGCACTTCCATTATAAAGCCAGTTCTGCTTAGAGACTGGATTTTTCCCCAAATAAAGCACCATGGCATTGACTGCAACACCGTTACTCGGTATTTCTCTGTACTGAAAGAAATACACATACGATTCTCCATGCCCCATTCAGGCATGCTCAAATACTAACATTTCAAGCTTTTTAGCATCTTACCGAAGGTCATTTGACTCTCTGCTTTTCCATATTTCCCTAAGCAGAGTAATTGAGGCAAAATCCCAAGGTTTCTTTCCCACCCTCCACCCCCTTCCCAAACAATGAAGCATCTAATAAAAAGAGAACCACAACAATGCTAATGGTGATGAGGTTAAATGGATGGATAAACAGAATGCAGCCCTCTGAAAAGCCCATGTGTTTTGGGATGCTTTCTCCGCTGCAACATTCTGTGTGACAAAGAAGTATTTGTATTCCTGATCCCTACAAGTTTTATGCCAGAGGACTTCCTATAGATTTCCTGCAAGGAAGAGAGTTTAATTCAAATAGTCAGATGTTTTTAGGTACGGCAGCCATTCCTCCCAAAACTAATATTTGGAAAGGCAGTGGATAAGGATCCTTTAAAAATAAATGGATGTGGAAACTATCCATCAAGGGAGAACAACTGCACTTCCAGCTAAAAGCCTAAGTTGCTGTTAGGTTTATTTAAAAACAAAACAAAAAACCCCAAACAAACATTTGCTAGTATTAATTTTCAATGAGTTCGCCCTCCAACAACTCCAGCAAATTACTCCAACTGAACATGACATTTGTTCTTCTTCAGTTACTGCAATTGAAACCACTGTGCTGTATATTCACAAACATGATATTCCAGAGGTCTGGAGAGTACTTTAAATCACTAATAGCAGATTACAAATCTATGTTCCCCCCCTACACGCACCTCCCACATCCCCCCTTCCCCAGGACACAGGTATCTGCAAACAAATGGAGGGTGACACATCTGATTCCGCAGATCGCTGGTGTTTGGCTGTCTGGTTGGATTGTACCAATGTTGCCAAGATAAAGCTTTCTCAGAGCCAGACTGCTTCCCTGAAGAATTAAAAACAAGCAAAAAAACCCCACACTGCTTGGCACAAAACGCTCACGTGAGCTCCTTCTCTTTTCAATACAGGCTTCCACACTGAGAGAGGCCTTAGAGCACCAACTTCAACAGACCCAACACAGCGTTATCTTACAGTGGGAATATCAGCACGTTCAGGCAGAACAACAGAAATCATTGCAGTATGGGCAGATTTGGCTTTCCAGCTGCTTTCAGGTCCTGCAGCACCAAGGAAACAAAACCACCCCTCCACCACCACCATTCTCCTCTTCTTCAGCTGTTAAAGCATAAATTATCCTTGTCATTTCCTCTCAATATGTGGCTTCCCAGGAAAGAGAAAAATCAGAGTGGCTATTGCCAAAATAGCACAATGTTCTTACACAGGCCAATCTTTCAATAAAATGTGTATTACTTTCCTTGTGCTCAGCTTTAAAGAAAGAACAGTCACGAGGCTTTTTAAAACATGAGAAACTGATCCTGGCTAAACAGATACATTTATTAGGGCCAGAGATAGCAAAGTGAGCGTACAACTGACAACCACAATCTTTGGCTCAACCTTTGCAGCAGAAACGGAGAGGGGGGGACAGGGCACAGGGCTGGAAGCATTTTCAGTAATGCAGAATACATACCTTCATTTTCTCCCTCTCCCTCTTTTTGTCCTTTAAAAGAATCTGCCTACTGAATCTAAATTGAGCCTCAGAGGGAAAACGTGATTTAACCTTCACAATAAATTGGAATTTGCCATCATAGTAATAAAACATTATGTCTGATCATCACAATAAGTAGGCGGCGGAATAACAAAGGATGTTTCCAGGATTTTCTGCCCCTGGCCCCCTTTCCGTCAGCATTTTCCCAAGTCTTCTTTCAGGTGTTTATGGAATGTCTTAATTCCAAGGCCATTAAGATGCATTTCAGGATGGAGCAGCTTCCATTAACAGTACTGAAGCATTCCAAAATTGCACCAGTACTTCACTGGAGGCCAAGCCTCTCCCCAGTGCCTGCCTTCCCCTGCGCTGGTTTTTGTTTTGTTTGTGCTCTCCCTTTCCCAAGCACAAACATGTTGGTGCAGTGTCCATTATCTCCCTACGGCCTTCCTTGAAAGCAGCCAACAAATGAATGTACATGCACGTGTGTACTGCCCCACATACAGAGGTCTGGTCTCCTTCTGCACCTCAAATAACAAATGCAAATGTGTTTACAGTCATTTTCTCCAAAGCGTGCTTTGCCATTGCAGAAGCATGCAGCAGAAACCTGGAGAGCCTGCATGGAACAAGGCGACGGTGACTGCAATCACAGGTGACTCTCTTCCTTTCCGAAATGGAAAAACACGAAAGCCCCAATGAGTTAACTGGAATTAATGGCATTTAAAAGGGCATGTGTGGGGCAGCAGCAAATATCCACCACATGCTTTTCCGCACAAAAGGCGCAAAGGGCTCCATGCTCTGCGAACCCAGACGTTTTCATCTGCCCCTCCATGACAGATACGAGAACGTTTCTCTCGCACAATTATTTCACTCGACTAATAGATTTTAAACACCATATTGCGAGGGCCCTGCTGTGAATCTTGCAGAGGTACAAAATGGTGGATGTTTGCTATTCTTTTTTTTTTCATTATTCATATCAACTTGGGCTCCCGGTCACAGGCTCCCCTCCGTACCAACCAACACAGCCTTCCCAGACAGGCACACATCCCGCACCCGCTAGCAATAAAGCTCCCTCGCGTACACAAATTATGTTACAAACCTGATGTCATGTAGCCCCGTGATGCCTGGGAAATGAAAGCTGGTGGGAAGTGTTTGTGCAGCCGGTAGTCCTTCTCGCTGCGGGACCTCATGCGGTCTGAGGCCCGGTCGGAGAAGTCGGAGCTAGGCCAGGCCCGCCGCAAGGTCGTACTCCGCGTCTTCTTCATGCTGAGGGTGCCGGAGCCTAATCCTCCCACCGCAGCATGGGTCAGGCCCCGCGGCTCGCCGGACGGGCGCTGCCCGGCATCAGATGCCTAGCGCGGGTACCGCCGGGGCACAACCTGCGCGCATCCTGCCGCTGCCTCTTCTAGCGCGCCAGCCTCAGGTCCCTTCCTTTTTTTTTCTTTCTCCCCCTCGAATGATCCAATTTTACACACGTCCCACAATGCATTACACTTCATTTGCAATCGGTCCGGCTTACGGCTCCCAGATTTGCGTGGAGGAAAGGCACGTTATGTGGCTTCTCAGGCAAAAAAAGAGGAGGGGGGCGAGAGGGGGGGATGAGGACGAGGGATGTGCAGCGTGGGAGCCCGGGGGTCCCGAACAATGGCCCGATTCAGCCCAGCCGTGCTTAGCCAACTGTGAGCCGCGACACAAAAGGCCCAAACAAACGAGGAAAACCCCGCGGCAGCCGGCTGCGACCCCGAACGCGGCGCGCCCGGCGATGGGGAGGCGGCGGCGGCTCCCGGCGCGGCGGGAGGAGCAGTGGCAGGAGGAGGAGGGAGGGGAGGAGGCGAGGAGGAGGAGGTGCAGGGAGGGAGGACCCGCAGGCGCCTCTCCCGGACGCGGGACCGGCGGCCGCCGCCCCCCTCAGGCCCGCGGTGCTCGGGCAGGCCGCAGCGGCCCGCGGCCCCCAGCAGCGTCGCGCCTCGCCATGGCCGACACGGACCCCGATCCTTGCCCGCCTGTCCCCGGGGCTAGACCGCCGCCAGCTCCGCGCTAGGGGCGGCCGGCGCAGAGGACACGGCCACCGGGGATGCGGCTCACAGCCCCGCCCGCCCGCCTGCCGCCCTCCCTCCGCCCCTCCGCGCCGCGAACAGCTGCCGCTGGAGCGCCAGGCGCCGCGCCGCCGCCCGGGCTCATGCTAGTCCCGGCGCGGCCTGCGGGTCCCGCCGGGCTCCGCGCTGCCCTGTGCTGCGCCGGCAGGGGCTGGGGTCGGCTCGCAGGCACCCGCGTACAAAGCCCCGTGCACGGCGGGGGGGGGGAGGGCGGCCCGTTCCCGTCCGCTGCTGCTCCGCCTCCTTTCCGCCCGCCCGTCCCGGCCGTGCCGTGCCCGGCGGGGGCTCTAGCCGTGCCGTGGGCAGGCGGTCTCCGGTCGCGATGTGCAGCCCCGGGCACTCCGCACGACCGCGCTGCGGGTGCCGCCTTCGGCAGCCAATGGGGAGCGGGCCGCGCACCGCCCCGAGCGGCGGGAAGCAGCGGAAGAGAGGGGCGGCTATGGCGGCGGGGCCTCGGCTGTGGGCACCCTTCGCGCCCCGGCGCAGCCGGTGGATACAGGGCAGGGAAGGGGCTGGCAGAGATCTGTGTCCCCGGGGCACCCTGCGCGGAGCTAGCCCAGGCATCCTCCCGCAGCGGTGCTGCTTTTCTTGCTCAGAAGACACACCGCTTCTCCCGCCCCCCAGCGGGAGCTGGTCAGTCACACCAGCACGTTACGAACCCACTGCACCCACAAGGATAGCCAGGACACCCGGCCTGCCCATCACAGCGGCACGAAGGTGGCTGCACATCTTCGTGCTGGCGCTGTGCACATCTGTGGCCAGGGTACCATATTGAACCGGCCAGGCCATGAGGGACAACGGGCATTATGAACACTGGGTAACTGAAAATGAACTCCAGTTACCAAAAATGAGTTCCAGCTAACCAAAACCATGTGAAGGGTTTGATTAAAGCCTCCTCTGTGAGCCGGCTCTGAGCATACCTGCCATCAGGTGGTGCCAGTATTCCCAGGGGACACAACTCCAATGCCGGGATTTGAAGAAGTTGCTAATAAACTACTTACATTCACATGTTTATAATTATTTAACCTGTCTGACAGTGGTTTGTGTCACGTTTCTAAGAGCATGGCAAATCAGAGGACTGTAATTTTGTCAGTAATTTTAACATTTTCTATAGTGATGAACCAGTAAAAGGATGACTGACTTCCTGGTGAATAAATTGAACATCAATGCCAGTGGACATTGAGACATTACCCATTTGCTGCCTTGCTGTGAAGCTTTGGGCTCATCACTCCAGAACCCACCTCATCCTGCCTAGCTGTACGGCTGTGGGCAGAACACGCACTGGAGAATCATTCAGGGTTTTGTATGCAGCCATCCTTTTCACATGAGTAGAAACTGCATGAATGAAATCCAGAAAGAGCTTTGAAGATTAAATACTACAGGGTCCTTTCCCATTCACCCTCACCTCCTTCCAACTGTGTGAAAAGCCACCAGGAATGACACATTTCCATTGGTACTTTGTAACTGGTAGCAACAGGAACAAGTAAGATGAGCAAAAAAAAAAAAAAAAAGGAAAAGAATGGCCTAGAGCTCTACTAATAAAACTGCATTTTCCATCATGTAACTTACTTAACTAGCAATTTACTCATCAGCCAATGCAAAGCTTATAATAGAGCACGTTTTCACCCTCAGATCAGAAAACCAGTAAGAATGTCTAGAATCATTCAACTTTTCTTATAAAAGGCTGAGGTTAGGCCAGACTGGTTACCACTACCCAGCTAAGTCAAACCTAAAATCCTACCCATTTTACTACATGTAAAAGCAAATTAAATTCTAGCCAGGAGTGTAAATTCTATGTCTCAAAGTTGAATGGACGATGGCTGTCAGGAACTGGTTGAAAATAGGTGGCCAGCTAACTTCAACCTATGGCTGAATTAAACTCAGCCTTTGCTCCTAATCTAGACACAGCCCTAGATACCAATCTGTTCCATTAAAAAATTACATGAGACAAATAGGAACAAGCAATGAGGAGGAAAAATGAGGCCCAGAAGCAGAAAGGCAGAACAAAGCAGGGGGGGACACCAAACAAGACCAGTGATCGTTACACTGGCTTTCTGCATAATTATTCCCAACTAGAAATATATGAGTAGTCTCAGAGTTATTCAAACAAGTATCAAATAAAAAAGCAGGGGACAGCTTTGCAGCTATCAGATAAAGCACACATATCCCAGTTCTTCTTGAGCAATTTACTGTGCACTAATGAACCAGTAGCAGTGCACCTTAGTCCTTCAAATAGTTTTAATCGATTTGTACACTTGCAGGAGTTCTCATGGGAGTAATATAGTACATACAATTAACACATGATACCTTCTACTTCCTGATTGTAGGATCAGGCTGGTTCATAGGTTTTGGCACACATAACAGGATGAATTTTCATTGTAAGATGATTTTAAGGGAAAATAAGTTGTTCCTGCAACTATGAAAAGTCATTTTCATGTTAATATGTCGGGAGCAGGGAATGAGAGGAATAAGCAATCCGCCTAGCAAGGTCAACTCTCCTTCCCAAACATGGGGAGGTTTGTTTAAAAGTCATTTTGCAGGCCTCCTTTCAGTACTGAGACCTGCAGTCAGCTAAAACTCCTATTCAGTCTTCTCACAGTTATCTTATTTGGTTTCAGCTTAAAGCTTTCTGACATGGTATCTGAAAGAGTTCTTCTCTTTGAAGAGAGGAATTCAGAGCAAGTTTCCTCCTGCTCTTGCATTGTTTGAAGTCAAGTGTTGTTACTGGGATGAATCAAATATATAATTAAAGACCAAATTTAAGTTTTGTCTGTTTTCTTTGGAAAATTGCTAGAACTGTGTGTGTAATTGATTTTTTGCTTCAGTGGCCAAACTGAAACAAAATCATTAGCTAAAGTTTGAGTGCTTAAAAGCAACCCACAACATTTTGTTCTTTAACCTTTTTTTTTCCCCAGTAAAAGACAATAAATGTCTGGATTCATACAGCTTTTTAGAGCAGAGTAGGGGAAGAAAAGTTCCCAGCTTCAAACGGCTGTCGTGCTTGGTGAGCAATAGTACATTTTGAAATACTAAAAATAGGCTGTTTAATCCGACAGTCCCAACAGGAGCAGGGAGAACTCATTTTCTTTGGCTAAAACCATTGGGAAATGTTAATTTAATTTACAAATATTTTTGCCTATCTATTACACATTGGCAAAGTTTTGCCTAATTGTAAAAAGAAGAATGGAAATAGTCTGAGGGAGTTTGTTGGGTGAGGGAAAATACTCCTTCCAAGCAGGAACTGAGCTGATGCGCATCTGATCACTTGCTGTCAATAGTGAAGAGGAAAAGGAGATGGTTTCAAAGCTTGATGCATTGATTCAGAAGCTTTTTGTTGAGAATCAGAATCAGACAAAGCATTTATTTTTATAATGTTATCATTTAAAGTCCAACAGGTACCACCCCTTTCTTGAGTTACTAGAGGGAGAAGTGAGGCCTGGATGAATAGACCATAGAGATCTTGGATGGAAAAAAGTCTGAACTAAACCAGAGCTAGGCATCCAGCCTCCTTTCTAACCTAACAATTCTTTATCAGGAATTGGCAACATAACAGTAGCCATTTCAAAGGCGCTGATTAACATTATGAATTTCAAAAAAAGAAGCTTAGGTACATGTAAGACATTACAGAGGATTGTTATGTACTCAAGCTTTCAATCACAACCCTGATTCAGTCCAAATTCATAGGGAGCCTGGAGGCTTTTGGAGAAGCAATTCAAACTCTGAGCTTCTGAAAACCTTCTGTGTCATCTTTCAAAAAGTGAGAAAACAAATATTAATAAGGATATCTATTGCATTTGATCTTCATAAACACTCACTTATTAGTTGCTAAGCAGGTCTGTTCCCATTTTATAAATGGAAAATAGCAAAATGAAAAGGGCGTAAGTGGCCCAGAAGAGTGGCAGTGGCAGTATGCTGTTAAAACTCAAGGGTTACAGCTTCCATTTCATAGGCTTATTTTTCCTCAATTGAAAAATGATAATTATGTAGCAGAGTACAATATGGTGAGCTGTAGATGTACATATTTCTCTGCATGTGTGTGTGCACACATGCTTGAGCATGTGCGCATATATGGTAATTACTCTCATGCAATGTGGTATTTCAAGTTTCAGTTGGGGCTACTTCTTTTTCGCTCCCCAGGACAAACAAGTTTCTATAGGGGAGAGCAGCAGGCTTCAGTAGCAGGGTGCACTGGCGTTACTGCCTCAGCTTGCCTGCTCTGGGGACTGACTGCTTGAGGTTTTCAAATTCAGTAAGTATGGAAGTCATACCCTAAAATAAAAATGGCAAAATACAGGGGACACAAGGAGGAAAGCAACCCCCCTCTTTGCTAAGACACCTCAAAAATCATTGTCTCTCAAGCTATGTATTCAAAGCCTGAGTTCTCCCTTACCCTGTCACTACATTGCCTGTTGCACAGGGAGGAAGTGAAAACGACTTGGCTTTATTACAGTCAGCAGAGCTGGTGTCTTACAAGCACCCAACACCACCAGAACAGGCAGCATTGTCAAGATGCGAGGTGCTCAGCTCAAAGCCTTGTGGCTTCACTCTCTGCAGGTCTATGGTAGTGTCCTTTTCCCAGTTGCCAGCCTCAGAGGAAGAAAAAGTTTGTAGTACAAGCAGCTCACTTAAAGCAGGGAAGGGAGAAGGAAAGTTGAGTGCAAGAAGAGGTGGAAAAAATGTAATTTGGAACTCAGGAAAAACTTCAAATTCAGGTATAACATCACAGGCCTTGTCAATATATGGTTATATTAGATCTGCAGCTCTGCATGATAGCCTTCCTGAGAAAATACATTACTGACATTTCTAATATTAATACATCCATGAACGGAGTAAATTGTCCACTGCATGAACTCTCCATTTTTATGTATGGCTTCTTGTGTCTCTGTATTAATAAATGTACAAAACTCAGATTCTAAAAAAGATAGTTTTACACAATCCCACAGTGGTTAAAGAGGTTTGGCAACAGGCTGCAACTGTCCCTGGCTGTAGGAAGCATTAGTTTTTCCTTCCAGGTCTTTGTAATCAGATACACTGGCAAGAACAAACCAGAAAACTGTGCCTGAAGAGGGACATCCTCTTTTCACAGCAGCACTTAGACTTCTGACACCAACACTATTAATTTGTCACCTCTCCCTAGTACTTGTTGGTACTCAAACATGCAAGAGAAGCCAAGTACTTGTAATCTATTCTTGTGGCCCAGGTCACAAAATAAGGCAGCCTTTCTTGATGGATTTATTTGCACAGGAGAAGTTGGGCTTGCTGAGAAAACCCTCTCTCCTTGGAGAGAGCATTTGAGGAACTCCACCAAAAGGGAAATTAAAAATCCCAGGGGCAAAGGTGTAAGTGGAAAAAAAAAAAAAACAAAACAAACAAAAAAACCCAAACCCAAAACCCTTCCAAATATGAGAAAAGAAAAATGTTTTAGAGCTTATCACAAGCAAGTCTTCAATCTAACTCCAGAATGCTATCAGGTTGTGTTATACCATGGTAGTAATCCTGGCTTAATTACAACACCTTTTAAACCAGTTTCAGATCATATTTCTCTCTCTGTTATGCTTTGGGAATGTGTGATGACAGGAATGCAGTACTGCTGCTGCACACATGCTGTAGCTCACCAATTCATTTTTCTGTGTGCTGGCTTATGCGCCATGGTATTTATTTTAACTTGCATGATTTTTACGACAAACCTGCCTCTGCTATGAGAAGAAAGGCTCCCCTGTTTTTTTCATGCTGGACCTTCTGATCACATTTGTGCTTGCTCTGCACAGAAGACAATTGATGCAGAAAGGTTTTAAATCTGGGTATCCAAGACTACCTGAAAGTGTACCAACCTACCACAGGGAACACAGGCTGTAGGATACAACCTTCACTTTGATGCATGCTTTTCCTTCCCCATAATCACTTACTCAAAGCCAGTTAGTAAAAATGGATGGAAGCTGGGTTTGTAACTCTTCAGTATACAAAATCAACTGAAGAGGTAGGCAAGCTATGGATCCTGAGTAGTTGTGCACAGAGTCAAGCATTTATTAAACCTCTCACATATAATAGAATTCAAAACTTTGGAGAAATGGAGTTACAGGAACTCCATTCACTGCCTGCTCTTCCAAAGGACACAGTAGTAAAAGACGTGCCAAAAATGTTGGCCTCAGCTTTCTTGTTTTCCACTGGTGTCACATATCATTAGTATCCTGGTATTTAAGTAACATACTGATATATGGGGGCCAGCTGTACTGCAAGTTAGAAAGACAGCTTATTCTTCTGCTTTGCAAGTTGAAAAAACAGAGAGCAAGAGCTGAGTAGGCAATGTAGATCCCACCAGCAGTAAAAGCCATCACAGATTATGTTTTTAACGACTAAATCACACATCTGTGTCTCTTTCCATTCCTTCACAGAGCCCATGTTTCTGCTTTATACTTGTGTAACACCTCACAAGATTATGAGACAGCACCAAGCACGAGCAGGTCTTGGGCTCTGGTGAAGCTCCTGGGTGCTACAGCAGAATAAACAACACACAGATTCTGCATGTGAGGTAGGCACCTTTTAAGGAAAAATGCACTGAGAAAGAAAAGAGGGTCCTGATAATAGCAAGTGAGCACTGGTTTGCATTTCACATGGCTATTATTTAGTATGTTAGTTTTAAGCTCTAAATTCTTGTCTTGAAGAATTACTCGCCATACACAAAACTGAAAAAAGCACCACAGGCATGTTTGCAAATGGGACAGTGAACATAGTTGATGGACAGCCCTAAAAACTGAAGCAGCATACCAAGGGAACTAAATCCCAGCAGCTGCTATAATGCCACAAAGCATTTGCTGAACAACCCAATACTAAGCTCCCTCTCAGAATTCTTGCTTATACAGCTGTGCAATATAGTGAGTATATTTTATAGATTATATATATAGCCTGTGTAACAGGCAGAGATCTTAAAAACCTTAGAAAAGTTGAGAGGCCTGAAAATAGGCTACTCCACCCTTTGTAAACAACCTCTTGTCATGAATTTACATTCATGTGTCCATGAAGCTCTGCCTATATTAAATTGGCTTTCAAAATAGTGTTTTAGCACTGAAAATGTACATGTCCCATCAATCAGTTGAAGTGAGTGCAAGCAAGAGGCAAATCCAAGAGAAAAAAAAAACACTGATTCATCATCTTATAGAAAAGTAATTCAATTACTTCTTGGACATTTTATTATAGTCTCAGATTCAGAGGCTGTCTCATTGTCTTAGCCTAGTTTTTGGGCAAGGAAAAACACTAAAGAAGAGTCAGAGACAGAAATTAGGTGACTCAACAAATGCCTGACCCAAAGGCTTCTGGAAAATCAACGCAAAACTATCAGCCTGCATGTCCTCTGGACCACACTGCAGAGCTGCAGAGTCAATTTGTTCCCAAGAAGGTGGCACTCTTTAGTCATTAGTTTTCAGTGGGACCCTGGAGATTCTCTCTTCTGAAGACACAGAAGCCCTTGTCAGAAGGAAGACCCCACTCTTGGACAGCTACCCTGCCTATTCCTGCTTACCACAGTTTCTCACCACCCTCCACTTAGCTTTTGATGCTCTGACATTACCCACCTGTGTGCACCCAGAGACAATTTCCCATTGCCCTGTTCAGATGAAGGTTTATGCAGGCATCTCTTGCACTTGCCTCTCTGTAGAAGCTGTTCTGAGTATTTCTCCTGAGTGTAGAGATTTTTGTATTCTAGTAGAGGAACAAGAAAAAAACATTTTATAGCACTGGGTCTCAAACTTCTCCCATCACCTTGTAAGAAAGTTACGTTTTTCAACTGGGGACTAGTCCAACAAAATCATTTTTGTCTTACTAAGTGATGCCCTGCTTTAAGAGTGCAATCTGTTAAAGTACATGTATCAACAACACGGAGCTCTACTTTTTTTTCCTATATATCCTTCTATATTACTTTGTTATTAATTTATTTGTTTTTAAACATGAAGAGGGACTTAAATCCAGCAGAGCACTGTACCTCTGAGATTGTTGGAAGGTCAGTGCCAGATCTTTAACTCCTCTATGGAGCTAAGCAGAAGGGAGCAGCACCCAGAGCCTCATCTTAGTGAAAGTCCCTGCCCATGGCAGGGGGGTTGGAACTAGATGATCTTGAGGTCCTTTCCAATCCTAACTATTCTATGATTCTATGAAATGCTTCTAACATAGCACTTCAGGGACATATAAGAGCAGTCTCTGGTGTGAATTTTTCAACCTACAACTTTCTTATCAGAGTCAAGGCAAAAAATACGTGAAAGATGTAGATGTTATGAAGAAAACCACCCCTTATTACAAAGGAATATCATTACAATGGCCAAATTTAAATAGTCAAATTAAGAAAGGTAAACTAAAATCAAATTACAAAAATAAAGAAAAAAATTCCTGTCAAATCTGAAAAGCACACTCCTTCCCACCACAAGAGCATACTTACATTCTTTAAAGCATGTGTATGGCAATGGCATAGGATAAGGTTTATTTCAAAATAGATTTTGTATTACAGCGAGTTTTTGTAAGGCAGAGAGAATTTTAGATTTCTGGAAATCTAAAAATACCTTTTTTCAAAAGAAGAAAGCATCTTAAGTGCAACAGTTTTTTTAGCATTAGAATTCTGTTTGAATAAGAATCATGTACAAAATTGAGAGCTAGAAAGTCTTTAGTCTTCATTAAAACTGATCACTATTGAACTGAGCTCAATACCTACACAAGTCAAGTGTGGTAAATCTTATTAGTTATGGTGCTCATCTAAGAAACTCTTGCAAGGAGTCATCATGTTTCCATACATAAAAATTTCAAGTGCTCTTTATCCTTAGCTATTCCAGGAATCAACAAATACTCAGGACCAACATTTCTTAGATTCTAACAGAAAGTAAAATAAACGCTATATGCAAGTGCTCAGCAACTTATCTCTTGATCTCTTTCTTGATGGGGGATATGTTTGGTAACCTTTCCATCTTTCAGATATTGTAAGGTAGATCAGGCAAGCTGCCTTCACAGCTGGCAGATTTCAGATTTGTCAAGCATGATGCTAGTGCCAAATTGTTTTAGTCTTCCTTCTTCTCCAAAGATGGATATTACTATTATCCAAGCTGATGGAACCAAGACAAAATAAACACAGACATCCAGGACTGAAACAATTATAGACTATCCAAGAAGACATTTAAGTGCCCTAAGTCATCCAAGGAGTAAAAAGTTATAAAAATAAGTACTGCTTTTCATTGCCCACATCCCTGTGTCATTGCTGTGGTACTTAAAAAACCCACAAACGCTATGGATTTCTACCCACCACATAGTAATTACTGAAATAACAAAGACTTGGAAAAAAGTATTTCCAAAGCCCAATGCTATTACTTAGCTGCCAGTGAAAAAAATCTCACTAACACCCCTTAAGTCTATCCTCCTGCACTCCTAATCTGAACACAAAAGGTTGGGTTTAAACACCCACCCCGCCACCTCCCACCCTGAGATTAAAACCGCCTGGAGTTTTCAGCTTCAGGCCAGCAATGACAATACTTTAAATCCTTGGCTACTGGCTCCATGAAGACACAGCCTACAGACAGTCCTCCAAAGTTCTTTGAAATGTTAAACATAAAGCAGGAGGAGGTCATAAAGGAAATATTCCTCATAAATGGAATGCATATCATATGCAGGCTTTTCAAATACATTTCTCAGTTGCTTTGCTTTCAGTCACCATAGTCTCAATCCCGCATTGTCTGAAGCTTTTGAAATAAAATTCAGGAATGAAATGAAACACACAAGCCAGTGCTGTAAACAGCTGCCAATGAATGCATGTGTTACTTTTTAGCTCTCATAAATCTTTCCAATGTATATTGTATCCTACCTCTTATCTGGAAAGTCTAATTATTTACCCAATAAACAGTCCTACAACAGTTATCAAAAACCCAGCCTCTTAGAAGTAACATATAGGTTTTATTGCATAATCTTTTGTAGCATCTGCCCTATTATTTCAATAGAACCCAGTGTGGTTCCCTGTTGCACTGGAAATCCAGCTATCTTTGTGCCAAGAGGCTTCCTGTGTACACAAAAGGAATGAGGATTGAGAGACCTGTTTCATCCCCTCTTATCCCATCAACTAACAAGGCTTTTGTCCACTGCAATTTTTCTCAACAAAGACAGGTAATTATGCAGGAGGATGGGATTTCAAGCTGGGATAAAAAGAAAAAAACAAAACACCACAAAACCAAAAATCCATACCTACAAAACCCCCCAAATTAGTTTAGCGTGCCAGCTTTGCTAAGAAGTACTGTCAGCTTAAACTATGAGAGAGTGGCTCTCAGGATACGGGAGCACGCAATCAATGATGATGCCCTGCTGCTGACGTTAAATCCCAGCTGGGAGTGATGAGCTTTGTGACAGGTAGTGATAAGCTGCTGGTAGATGGCCAAGTTTTCCTGTCCACTTGCATTCCCTTGGAGGTAAACAGGGTGGTATTTGTATTTATGGCCCTTCTCCCACCCTGAACACTCAATGACTTTCCTTCCCCATTGGGTACCTTAAATTCAATAAAATTAAATTCATTTTGAAGAACTTGTGTTTGGTTTGCCTGTGTTGTAAGGTCTCAACAAGCCCAGAAGATACTACCTCCCAGCAAGATGTTCCTCCACACATCCATAGAAACATTCCTGTCCAGATTTACAGATTGTGTAGTTGAGGAGGAACATAACCAGTTGTCACAGTGATGTCTGCAGTCAGAGAAGCCTTTGGACCTCAGTCTCATGAAAGATACCAAAAGTTAAAAACACCTTTAATAAGATGAAGTGCTTAATGGAAGCAAGTGCTCCATCCAGCAGCAAATGTATGGTTAAATCACTGGTGATCCTGAATAACCAAGCTATTGCAGTTTGAAGTTATCCAAGCTGTTTAATACTGGGTTATTTGCAAATTAGTGTAGCCCAGCCCACAGAAACTGCCATTGCTGTGACTGCATGCATGTTTGACAAGCTACTGTCCTCTGATTCTAGAAGTAAGTGTACAACAGGTACCCACAGAATGGAAAAGCTGTTGGCAGAAATGTTCCAGCTACAGAAAGGAACTACTGAAAAGTTACAGCGAGCTCAGGAACATCCCATGCTTTTGGCAAGGTGGGATGGAGGAGGATGAAAGGCAAAGGAAGGTAAAGCATTATTGTTCCTTGATGATTAAACAAGCACAGAAACTATGATTACAGATCACAGACATCTTTCATAACATGCCAAACCAGCACACAGAAGAACATGCCTCAATAATTCAGTCATACAGGCAGTATTGGTTCTCCACACTTTAAAAGAAAACAGGGATCTTGTAAAGAGAAGCCCTGCCCTGAGCCCCTGCTTTAGGCCAGTGAAGCAGTACAAAGCTTTTGAAGTATGCTGGAGAACAGGCACTGCTGGACATAGGCCTGGCAGAAAAAACTGCCTTTTGTATTCAGTCGTCACTCTTCATGTCAGGAAGTAAATCAATGTACACAGTGATCTCTGCCTGTCTGTTGGACTCCTTACCCCTATAAAACAAGCAAGAACAAACTCCAGGTAATTGTAAACTGCACCTAGGCTTCGACAAAATGTGCAGCTAAAAAATTACCCCTCGAGGAGCCTTCATAGGTAGACAGTTTATTGTTAGAGGAGATCACATCCACAGAACAAGTGGAAGAAGCAGAGTCAGAAGCAATGATTCATAGACATAGTTCAGGCTTGCCTTGACTCACACTGCTTGCAGTACCAACTACAGCCAGCCAGCCTGGTTTGTCCAAGAGAAAAAACAGATAAATTCAGTATGAAACAAACCTTCTGGTAGTTTTAGTCCTCAACTAATGTAACCAACCAACCATTAGTTACAAAATTATGTTGATGATTCAATATTAATATTTTTATTTATATATTTCTGATGCGTAAGACCTCTTGCCAATTTTAGAGACATATACCACTAATGTTATAGAAGAGAATATAGAGTATGAATAACATATAGAATATATTTTTTCGTAACTGAATGCTGTCAAGAACTCAGATAATTCAGTTCCCCTTCTTGTTTAACTGTAAGCAGTTAGAAAAGCTTCCAACATATTTTACTTTTTCCCTATTTAAAGAAAAAAAATCCCAAACAAGAACACTGATCTCTGAGCACACAACTACAATAACACAGATTCCTCTTTTAGCAAATTGAGATGTTGAGCAGGCCACTTCAAAAGTGGTAAGATCAGAGGGTGTCTGAACAGATTCTTATTTATCTGTGCCACTTCAGAAACCTGCATTCTCCTGGATTGCCGTGCCTTGAAAATCAGTGCAAAGCTTAGTGATTTCAGAACAAAGAGACCAAGAGAAGACATAGCTAAATCCACATATTTCACTGTATCTATCTCCCAGTAACAATACTCCACCCTCTGGAGCAGTTAGATGAGAAATTCAAGCCTTCTAACTCATAAAGTAGTGTCTAAGAAAAGGGACCTAAGCTTATCAACTGTGAGAAAATTCAATAGTCAAAACCAAGAACAAATTCAAAAAACTTTGGACTATCATTGCCCTCTCAAAGAAAAAACTAAAAGGTGACAATACACAAATTTAATGGGAAGAGCTGCACGAATCCTTTCCAAAACAGGGTGTATAGCTTTGGAGTCTGTTATAGAGACATATGCAGTAGCATGAATTCAAATTACTACAGATATTACAAGTAGGAACATCTCCCAAGTGATGGAGGCAAGTTATCAAGTACTGAATGCTCCTAAAGAAACTCAGCTTGTTCCTGCACAAGCTAGGGTTCCACATTTACCAAAAAGGGTAATTACTAGTTTTAGACTAAAAATTAGTAACTCCAATAGCAAAGCAGTTGTTCTGAAAAACTGGATAAATCATGTTTATAGTTCCCGTACAAGTTCATGACTGTTTGGAAGTCAACTTCTTCTCTGATATCATGATTTTCATGGTCAGAACAAAACATAAGCACCCATCACTCCCAAAGATGACTGAGACAACTGAATTATCTTAGGATGGCAAGCTGAAGCTCTCTCACACATTTTTGTATCTGAAAAAGCAGGCAAGGAAAACAATGTCGCAGAGAGAAGCAGATGGCCAATGAGTTATCACTATTGGTCCAATGACTTACGTGGGCTAAACTTGTTTGTTTACTCACATATTTGCGAAAAACCCTCAACCCTTTCCTTATGTTAGCAGCAGCTACATTATGTATGTATTATATACATGGTACATGCCACTACCTACACACAACATCAAGGGATCGAGTATATACCTTCAAATAACCACTTGTTCTCCTACAATGACAGAAGTCACAGTTGACCCTCCCTTCTCAGGGCCAGGGAGTTAAATGACTGGTATGTCTATCACCGCAGCTCAAGAAAGGGTTAAAAGCGGATCAGCGTTAGAGCTGCTCTGCTCACTGGCTTGGAGGCAGGACAGAAGTAGCTCAGGTCCTCCACGGCAGGGAAATGAGCCTGTAATTACCAGCTGTGCCCTCCACACTACCCAGGAACTACTCCCTCTTGATGCAACACCCATGCTAACCCTGCATGATGAATGATGAAACCTCTGTCATATGGTCCTGAAGCAACAGGTACTGCTTGTGTGTTGGCGAGCCCTGCCTGTCATATGAACCATCCTTGAAAAATACAGATTCTTCTCAGATCATCTCACCCCCTCTTTAAGATTGTTCTCATTATCTTCTCTTTAATTGTTCTCATTATCTTCTGGGCATAGAAAAATAACGCAGCCTTTCTAAGCACATAAAATCCAATTATGTGTAAGTACAGTGTTGGGAAAAGAATTAAAACATTTTACCTAACAGATTAGCTGCGGCAAATCAGGAAATAAAGGTCAGAGTGTGACCATTTAACACCCCGAAAATCACCAGGAAATATTTTCTGTCTGCAGTTACAGTAATGCTACTGCCCTCAGCTACAGTTAACAACCAGCCTTACAATTGTAAAGGTTATGAGTAACCACCTCCTAGGCCGTGCTTTCTGGAGGAAGAACTTTTACATCATTTTCCTACTAGCAAAAGTTTCACTGTATTCTTGTACTGCAACAAAGTGAGTAAAGGGTTAGAAGTAGTCAGTGTAATTTTGCATACTGGTAAGAGTCCTGAAAATAGAGCAAGACATTTTTTGGTAGATTCTTTGAATTCTCAAGATGTAAATGTGATGCATGATGTGTTTATCAGTGCCCTCACAGACCAGAATGTGCTGAAAAGACGTGGGATGGCTACATGGATCAGCTGGTTATGGATCAGATCTTCCTCACATTTTCACATCCATAGGTATATCACTTTGGGGATGGATAGGGAAGCCTCTCTGAATAAACTGCTAAGCTCCAGACAACTCCTCTTGCAACAAATACCCATGCAGTCTTAAGGACTTCAGCAAGGCATGGCAGATCCCAGAACACACAGCAGTCCAGAGACTAAAGCCCAGAAGAAGGAAGCAGGTATGGTGTAGGAAAGCTGGGCTGTGAGAAGGAATGCTCACATCTGACCCATCAACATCTGGTGCAAGACAGCCCAGTGCTGTATCTGGTGCAGCATCTGAGCCTTTGTGCCAGTGTAGAGCAGTCTACCCTCATCCCTCCACCCACTCTGTTGTGTAGGAAGTGTTACACAGACAGACTCATGAACACCATCTGCTTAGCTGTAGCATTTGACTCCCTCCCTCCAGCATGTAATAGTCTGAGATGGTCTAAGTGTGCTAACACAATTCTACAATTTCCATTTCTATACATCATGAAGAAAAAACAAAGTCAAATGTACTTTTCATCTCCCACAACACTGCTCTTACTCTTCTAATGGAATTTGCTTGCACTGATTTAAAAAAAAAAAAAGTAAAAAAATGTGTGGGATCATTAAGTTTAACTAGAAGAAACTCTTTTAGTAAAAATTAACAGGCATAAATATGCAGGAACTCTGCAGAGGAAACAACTTTGGTTTGTTTGTTGGGTTTTCTTTTTGTGGCATCTTTATTCATTCTACTATGAAGAAAGAGCATTAAATTTCATGCATTGATGCAAATACAAGAAAAACTTCAATCCAGACCAGGAAAAAAACCTTTCTTTCCAAATAGGTGAACTCACTAGCTACCTTCTTCCTAGTCACATCCACATTTCAAAATACAAAGTAAACATTTCCAAGTACCTGGGTTGTCATGGCAGTGGGTTTATTAATTCCACATGACAGTGTGGTCTGTTAATTACAGACTTTATTACTTACAGCATTTCTGTAGCTTGGAATACAAGTCACTGAAATAACCTCCTAGCACTGTGGGAGATATGACAGCTAGCTAGACAGAGGCACACAATACAGTAACTCTGGTTCTAAAAACTGCCCAGTGATGTCACTCGCCTCATCTTTCAAAATGAAAAGCATGATGCTGTTAAATTTATTTTTCACAGAAGCCCAAACTCCCACAACTGCAAATGCAGTCACTGGGCTGCAGCATCCCAGGAAAAGACAGGAAGAAAATCAGTTCCAGGCAGGCTCCAACTGAGAACCCTAAAGAGAAACACCCCAGCATGCTGCTTCCTCTCCAGTATCCCAGGGAGCTCATCCAGCATCATGCAGGGAGCAGAGCAAGACATAGCACTTGCATCTCCTAGTGCCAACCCCTGCATCTTAACAAGGGATCAGAAAGACATTCCTCATGCACGTGTTAGCTCCAGGCTATATGTCAGCTTTCCCAAAACTGGCAAGCCTAGATAGAAGGACAGGATAGCTTTGAGACACACATATACAAATGATCTCAAGATTTCATTTATCCTTAATGCTAAGCTATCTGGACAATGTCCCCTGACAAAATAATTAAAAGTATTTATTTTTTTTGTTGAACTTCATGATTAAACAGTTTTGTTTGACATGGAGAAGAAAGGCATAGGAAAAAACCACAGCAGTGATTTAAGGCAGGAAGAAGAATGAAGACTACTCACAGGGCTTATTACCACACCAAAACATTTAACCTGTAAGAAGAAGCCCCACCAGCCCCAGGCTCATGTTGTGATCAGCTTACATCTGAAAACTCATTCTGCCCCACCTCAGCCCAGCTCCCAGCCAGCATGCCTGCATGCCTCTGGACCATCCCACCGATCCCACTGCTGGCACTTTCTGCTCAGACAGAAAGAAGAGGAAAGAGAAGGATTTAAAATGCTAATGCTTATCTGAAACCATATACAAAAACAATCAAACAGGCCAACTCCAAGCAAGGGCATAGTTTCCAATTCTTGCAAGACATAGCAGTTACCAGTTGAAGAAAAATATGAAATTTATATGAAACACAAAAGGATGACATATTTTTACACTTTGTGAGTATTTGCATGTGGACAGGACTGGCTTGTTTGGGATGATTAAAGCAATGCAGATCAAACCTTGGTGTGTGTACTTACAAGCGCTCTCCCAAGCCTGGGTAGGCCAGCCAGCTGCAGCAGAGCTCAGCCAAGGAAAAAGCTGCTCCTCCAGAGGCTGGCAGAAATACATCATGCACCACCCATCAGAAGCTACTGCCTGCTTGCTCCAGGCATCCACAGCATCTTGGTACCCCCTGGCATTTCCACACCCTGCTCTGCCCCTGGCTCTCCCTGGCAGACACAGGAAAGATGAGCTCTGCACAGGCAGGGGAACATCCAGTCTGCCAACAGGCTGGTGCACCTCATCTTCCTGCGCAAAGCCCAAGCATGAGCCACAGCTGCAATGAGATGGGCTCCCCTGGCTCAGTAAAACCTGTCAATGCAGGGTTAGGAAGGTTATGCTGCAACTAAATGAAAGACTCCTTTCAAAGACTTTGAGCCATTCGTTTGATGCCGGCAATATTCTGCCGGACAGCGATGCAGCAAATGTGAGACATGCAGCTGTAATTCCCTACCGGGTCTAGCTGCCTTCCCACTAGAAGAAAAGACTGGACTTACTCTGTGGCCACAGGATTCCTGCAATGAACACACATTAAATTAGTCTAGAATTCTATGTTTTGGTCATTTGAATAGCAGATAGCATTTGGAACCTACTCAAATACCTTGACTCTCAACTTCTAAAATCCTGCAAATTGGAGATCTGTTAGTGTAATCAATAGAACACAGGAGGTCGGGGGAGAAATATTAATATCAGTTATTCACTTCAAACTATTTTAGTAAGCTATTAAAAATATAAAAGGTAGCATTTGAAAACATTTAGAAAAACATATTCTTGAGTCTTGAAAGCCATCTGAATAAATACAGAAATCTTCCATGGGCATGGGTTTATAACTATGATTTATATCCTGATAGCCAAGCAATGAATGCAGTTTGTCAGCAACCTGCAACTGCTTTACGTTTACGATTCATTTGCACAACAACTGCTTTCAGCAGTTTAATTTTGTTAAATTTTGAATTATAAGACCATTAAACTAGAAGAAAGGCCTCAGCAGTTCCCAGTACACATCTAGCCCAATATTCAGCCTTCTAAGAAGACCAGGAGTGCACAGCCAGGGAAGAATAAGGTGGCATTCATTCCTCTCCCAATAATATCTTCCTCCATTTTTGGCTCAAGGGATTTGCTGTGCCTGCTGTGATTCCTCTATCAAGTAGTCTCCATGAGACCTCTCTGCCAAAGGCTTGCCCAATCTCCCCATTAGCCTATGTAAACTCCTTGCACCCACAGTACTGTCCAGCCAGAAATCCTTCAGGTTACTCTCTCTGGCATGAGGGATCACCTCCTCTTCCTTCTGAACTCCTCTCTTCACTTTTATTTCCCCCAGAAATTATTTTACACATGCAAGCAGTATCTGGATGAGCAACAATTTTAAAGTGTATCACACGGTGCATTATGGCTAGAAGCTGAAGCATCATGTCACTAACACCTTATGATTATGTGGTCTTTATACAGCAGCACAGATTTATACATTATTGACCTTGCTAGATTTGATGGGATAGTGGCTACTGGGCATCTCAAACGGCATTGTTTTTGAGGATAGCATCACTCTCAATATAGAAGAAATTCAGCAGTGTCATTATTGAATACTGGAATTTCTAACCAAGATTGCATGCAAAGGCTGATCACAATATGCTCCTTCTTCAGAGAATAAACAGTTCATCTCCTAATCTCTTACAGTGATGAATGTTTCCATCCCTGATGTGTTGTATTTAAATGCAATGAACTCTTGCCTTATTTTAATTTACTTTTGAACCAGGCAAGTTGAATGTACTCAAGAGATGCTAGTGATATAACCTACTTTTTAGTGTAGGGCTATAAAACTTGTAATGAACAAATCCACACATTTTTTATATCAAACAGCTTCCAGGACAGTTATTATAGATTATTTTAATGTTGAAAAGTGGTTATAGCATTGTGCAAAATACCCTGTCTATAGGCATCATTAAAATACTTCAGCCTCCAATCTTGTAGTGGTTGCTCTAGGTTGGCAAGTCTTCAAACTGGTTTGCTAGGAATTCACCAAAATCATCACTGCAGGATGAGGGATCTGTCTAGGTCTTTCCCAGTTTCATCATGATTGTGCCTGGAAACTTATAAGGAATCATAATGATAGGTACGACCGCAGATGAACTAAGAAAATTAGTATAACATTTGATTTTTTTTTTCCTAAAACATGTAGAACTGCTGACAGACTGCCCTTGGATGAGCCATGCCTCTAGATTTTATGAGGACACAATGGAAAGAATCTGACAAAGGCACACAAAAAAAGTACTTGACTGTAACTGAGATACACAAGAAGTATTCTTGAGGCAGCTCCCTGGGTAATGAAGAAAAAGAATGCAAAATGTTGCTGTCCTTTAAAAGCTAAGCACCATGCAGTGCCCTCTGCTGCACACAGAGGTAGTAGAGCACCACTGAACAATGGCATCACATGATACTAAACAACATGCTATGTTGTATGCATGACAAATATTTATTTTCTTAATTATGCTTTGTATTTTTAAAAATACTGATACATTATGCAAACTTCAGCAGTACCAGCTTAGAGCAGATGTTTTTTACACTCTCTCTTCCCATCTAATATCCTGCATTCTGTCAGCGAGCAAGCTGTCAGCTCGCCTCCCACATCTACATAGTGGGAAATTCATGCTGAGAGTGAGCCGAGGCACTGGGCGGCTGGGTGGGGGGAGCCTGCAGCACCCTCAGCATGAGGTTTAATCATGAGACACTCATGATGGCTAAACAGCTCAGTGGGATGTGGTCTACACACTGCTCTTGCTGCTTTTCCTAACTCAAGTGAGCTGCAAGTCCCTATCTCTCCCTACTCTCAGCTAAAAGAAACAAAGACAAACATAAGGGAAGGTCAAACCTCTGATGTAATTTCCAATTTCCAAATAAATGTGCATTAACAGTCTATAAAAGGTCCTTTGCATACAACATGAAAGAGGTAAATGCAGACAGGGGGAACTGTGAGCCTGAAGAGGATTTATTGATTGTCAGACAGAAGTGAGAAGGTCTCCTAATGTGGAATACAAATATTTAACCTGATTCTGAAATCTTATCTGCTGCCTTTAAGAAGATTAACAGAAATTCTCTTGCAGCAGACTGTGAATTCTGATCCATTTCATCAACTAGGAATATTTTCCAGAAGCAAAGCTTGTGCATTTAAACTAATTTATTAGCATTCTACACAAAATCAAGTTTAGCAAAGTTGATCGAGATTAAAACCTGTTCAAGGAAGTGAAGTCATAGAGAAAAGTTATTTTTTGTGCATACATGTTGCATTAAACACTCATGTCACACACATGTGCAGATTTTACATGAGACATAAAACATTCAAAGTCTCCACAGTGTACTTGAACAAAAACCAGCATGAACGCGTTATGGTAGAAAAGCTCTTTCTTAAAAAAAAAAAATTAAAAAATGCCCAAATTGATAATCTCTGCTGTAGCCTGGAATGAAATGAGATATTCCAGAGAAGAGGGAAGAACTCATACATCCTTTTTTTCTGTCCGGCACAGACCAAGTACAAGGCAGACAGCTAATATCATCGCTGTGCTTGGTTCTGCCCCATGAATCTATGTAACTGGCCAAGTTTCAGCCTTCTCCTTTTCTCCTTTAGTTAAACTGACAGGGAAGGGGAAGAACAGCCAGCTGGCTTGCTGTGGCTAGCTTCCCTCCCTCAGAGGAAAGTGAGGGAGCCATCCTTCCCATTTCTTTCATTTCTGCCTGCAAGCCAAGCTAATTACGTGCCAGATAGCCCAGTCCCAAGTTCTCCATATTTTTTTCCTTTCTCAAAATCCATGGGCTCCACTAGGGTCTATCTTTAGAAGAGCACATTAGACACTACAGTGGAAGGGGGGGAATACCTCTGTCATCTCTTCCTCTTCCTACAAGTATCCCCTTGACAATCCAAAGTGAGATGAGCTGTTTGGGGCTCCACTCCATGATCATGAGCTATCCCGGACAGCTCATCTTCTAGCTCTGCTGAACACACGGCATCTCTGCTGGGCTATGGGAATAACACACTTGTGATGCCAAATACCCATTTAAAGCAGGCCTGAGAAGCATCCCACACCAGGCAACCCTCAAGCATTTGGCAGGTCTACTTCAGATGTGTGTTGGCTGGTTGAATTCAGCCTGTTCCTGTTTGAAGCAAGCTAACCTGCATTTCACCAGTGAGCAGGGCTTCAGCTGGGAACGGTCTGGGCAATGAAACCAACCCAGCAGCATATATACCGACACTTTTGCTTTCTTCTCAATAGTCAATTCATAATGAAGCTACCAGGCATCATCTGAACATTATCTCTGCACTATTAGCTCCAGGGTTTTTACCTGAGATGTAAAATAAGTCAAATAACCTTGCAGTTGTCATGAGCGAAGAGTATGCATGTAGCTGCAGCACATCACAGAACTCAGTCTGAGCCTTTAATCTAGGCAAGACCTTGCTCCAAGGGCAACCCAAATCAGTCCTCAAGTACAGTGTTGAGTGGGCTTCTGCTTGCTACCTGAGAAGGCAATGTAGTGCACCACTGTAATGTGAATCTTTCCTGTAGTCAATGAAAAGTGTTAGATTTTCATGATGAAAAAAAGCTCAAAGGATACTGCTCTTTTAAAGCTTTGTGTTAATTCTTTATATTTTCTAGAGCAGAAATACCTCTCTTTCACACAGTATGGTGCAGGATCACAAAGACACGAGCCTCTTCCCTCCCAAGCCCATGGGAACCCCACACACCAAAACCATCTTTTTTAGCAGAGCACAAAGAGTACTTCACATCCATTGTATCTGCACATAATAATCACAGTCATGAAATGAGTTTGCCCTACAGCAAGAAGAAAGTGTTTAACAAGGATCTTTGCATAATTTCAGGTAAAGCATGTTAGTTTCCAGCTCTCCCTGTTTCTTCTTATGAAGATACCCAGTTGGTGAGAAGATGTATGAACACCTGAAGCAATGCAATAATGCCACAAGTGCACTGCCAGGGGACACCCTTCCTAGTACAGCAGCCTGGATTCAAGCGGCCCTCACTGTATTTTACCTCATATGCCTACTGTGTAGCTGGTACGAAGCAGAAGTCCTGAGCACAGTATATAGTCAGACATTGTCTCCTGCTCTCAGCTGTAAAATGACAACAGTAACACACCCTTTCCTAAGGGGCTTCTGTGGTCACAGAGACAGGAAACTGTCAGGTATGTTCTGGCACAGAGATAACGAGATCCATACATATACCCCTAAAGAGTCTTTGTCCACCATAAGCCGGAGGCAGGAGAGCATCAAAATTTAAGGTTGCACCAGAAATTATAAGTCTGTAATTTCTTAAGATGAGAGCAGTTGCCTTTAGAGCTTTTAACTTTAGGTTTCCGCACACAAATTCCTAAGGTATCTTAAGGAAAACAGAAAGGCTGATAATTACATACATGTGCACATCCTATGCATTATATGTGTATGCCCCCAATATCTCCTTTCTTACATTGTGTAAATTCCAGAATATACTGCCCTGATGGACCTCATTATGGAAGACTAATCTCATGCTGCCTCTACTGTAGCTGCCACCAAGAATTCTTTGAGCCAAGTTTACAGACTTTCTTTTTTCATTTTAAGACAAACATCATTTTTCTGTGTAGTATACTCAGTCATATATATGCAGAATATTTGTTGGCACCAGCAGCTATTACATGACAGTCATCAAAAACCTGAACTATACCAAAAATAATCTTGAGATTAGACAGGTTACATTGGGTGTTGCCTGTTGAGCTTGATCTTGAGCTTCAGCGCACATGTCCTCCTCTTAAACAACATAAGATGATAGGGAAAAGCTGTAGTTACTCTGGGAGGAAGCAGGAACAGGAGAAAGCTCTATTTCTAGCACCAAATGCAGGGCCTAGAGGGTGCTCCTGGGCAACTGCCAAGCTGGAAGATGAGAGACTCCTTTGTTATCTGGTGCTCTTCAGCAAGGTACTCGGGGCATGTGCTGGGCGCTGGGAAGCTCTCTTTCACCTTGCAATTTCCTAGGCAATCCCAGAGCTGTTCTGGCTGCTGCTGCTGCTTTGAAGGCTGTGTGGTCAGACAGAGTACATATTTTCTGGCACACCTAAAGTTTTCTCAAGGAATGTAGGCCATAGTAAGAAAATTTCCACTTTCTAGTTCTCTCTTGGTAAGAGCAGAAATTCCTGAGTTGAAGATGCTCCCCGAAGCCAAAGGCAAGTTACATGCTGCTGCAAACAAACCCAGATTTAGAGTTCTTCTCCCCCACACCCTGATTCCCCTTAAAAAAGGTAACAAAAAAAAAATGTTCATAACAGTGCATTTGGTGGCCTAAATATGGGTGTTACCAGATTTGCCACTGACGGAAAGAAGTCAGAATTTGAGAAGGTGAGAAAATGATTTAAGTTTCCATATGAAAAATTGACCTGGAACAATTAACCTGAGAATGGCACCAGGACGATGTCCCAGAAAGCTTATTTCCAAGTTTCTACTGGGGAAAGTTTAGCAGTTCAGGACTGCTGAGAGCAAGTTCTCACATTTACACCTGACACAATGAATTCGTTTGGACATGCAATACTCAGAACCCATCTGAAAAAACAACTGCTTTTTGCTACCACAGTCTTACATCATTTTCTAACCTACTTATACAGATGGTAGAAGTAACACACAGCCTTATCCAGTCCTATTGGCATCTGCCTCCAGTACAGAGAAAGAAAAGCTTTTGTTACATGATTGCAAAACCACTGAGCTCCTTTGAGAAACATTCTTATCTTCCGGGTTGCTGCCTGCTTCTCACACTGATGCAAAATTACCATGCACCACTCCTGACAGTCTTTACAAGTTTTTATACACTTAAAAGTGCTTTCTTCAACTATAATCACTGGTTTTAACACTTTTTTTTTTCTCAAATGTGAGAAGCAAAACACCATACTGTGTTCTGTCCCTCAAGAAAATTGCCTACACAACTACTTTTGACCTATGAGTGCTTGTTCTCCCTCCCAATTGTCACTGCAAACCCACGCACACAAGACAAACTTGGATTACTCGATTATATTTTTGATTATTATTTTTGATGAACCTGTATTAGTGTAGATAAACACCTCAAAAAGTTACAAACCAACAAGAGAGATATATAAACGGGTTTTCACTAACCTGTTGCCAGAGTGGGGAAGCTGAAATGGCCTGTGAAGGTCAAACCAAACCAGGTAGCAAATTTGCTCCTGTCGACTGGAGAGCAAGTGAGTAAGCAGGGAGAACTGGTGGCTGGGAGAGGAGGAGGAGCGTATGAGAGCAGGTAAGTGGCTAGCTACTAAATCAGAGAATAAGCAGGTAGGAATTGCAAATAACTGTACACCACCTGGGAACTGGAGAGGAAGAGTGATTGTATGCCAGACTGCCCTGAACTGTTAAACATCTGCATTTTTCACCCTGCAGTGAAGGCTCCTCCGCCACCCTTCCCTCTGTGCCAGTGGAAGACTCTTCTGCAGCACCTGCAGGCTGCAGCTTTCCGCTGGGAACAAGCTCTGTCAGCAGGAAAGGGCAGGGCGCTGGTGTGTGTGCACACACCTGGAGAGGAGTGCTTGAGAGCTGCAGTCACTTCTGGGCGGGCACCACTCATGCCTGCAAACCTTCCCTCTGCAGGGAGTGCTCTCTGCAACAGCTTCATGTCTTTTTATGGTCAAGTCAGTTGCAATGTTGCCAAAATGTTGAGACTGACAAAGCTGCTTTGATGGTCTAAGAAGGTCCCCAAAAGCCTCAAGCAGGGGAGATGTGATTAACCTTCATAAAATTTCCAAATAATTCCCTGGTGAGGAAGTGTCAAACAAAAAACAAACTACAACCTCTGACCTACACTTTTGCTACCCAATTTTCTGTCAGAATACACCTCTTTATGACTGTAATACCCTAAAACTTACAATGGTGAAGCTGAATGCATTTTCATCATGGATGGATGGTTGTGGGTGAAGTAAGTTTTAAAAGCAAAATGATTAGAGACCTTTCACAAGCAGAATCTCAGGTGCCATTTGAAAAGCCAAGAGGATTCAGATTCATACCAAACAGATTCAAACCTGATCAACATTGTGCTGAAGCCAAAACACCAAAGACCTTAAGTTTCCAGTCAACCCTCACTTAGGAGAAGAGAATGTGGGGGTTTCCAGTGGGCACAACAACCTCCTTGTAGTTCTCAAAACACTTCTAGTTTAATATAATAAAAAACTTGTGAAAATAAAAACCTATTATTTATAGCATTTTCGACCAAAATCTTACAGGATGTGCTCACAAGATTTCAATGTCACTGAAGCAGATTAATCATGGTCTAACCCCTAGCCCACGTGAAAATAATACCTCCTTACACCATATCTGAGTAAAATGAATAGCCTTACAGCACCCCACATAATTTGACTGCTCTTTTTGTTCATGCTTCCACTCACAAAAGTAATACTTAATCCTCTTGTTTCAGAAGACTGTTTCTGCTTTGTTTTCTGTAATCATCAGTTACCTCAAAATGTATTGCAAGAGAACAGGTCACAGCATCACCATGCCTCACTGCCTTCTCCAGCAGCACCCTCTGCCCTGCATTGTACATGAATACTTGCTTAATGGTTAGTATTAAGTTTTTGTGTTAGTGGCTAGCCTGTAGCTCTGAAATTCTTCAGTACCTTGCCCAGATTTAGCAAGTAATTACACCTTTAATGCTTCTGCTTAGTTAATCCTAAAACTAAAGTTCCTTTCTCCTAGCAGAAATGCAAATACATATTAAAGTTCATCCCTTCCATTACAGTTCCTAGCTGTGCAATATTCTACTAGTTGGTTCCACATATTTCTGTTTCCTGGGCTCTGTATAGCTGACATTTCTCTTTAGACACCTATAGCATGGGAACACCAAATTTATTTCTACACCCCCATCAGACCACTTTTTGATGGCAGAAATGTTACACGCAGTCTGGCACACCTCCCAGTCTGCACCACATCTATTCTGCAGATATTAAGGTGGCTTCTGATTCCCAGTCCAGTCCAACCAACAAATTAAAATGACTAAAGGGGCAGAAAAAAAGGAAAGAGAGGAATGGCTCTATAACATAACTGCATCCTTATAAATAGCATGCTCCCTATGTGTGTCAGATATCAAATAGCTTAATGACAACTGATAACTGGCTGATTTCTGCAATCTGCCGTCAGCCGCTATTTTCAAGGGAACAGGAGCTATTCCTAATACCGCAGTACAACTCCACTTAGTTGTGTAGGAAGCTTACAGTTTTCAACCAGATGGCAGGTATATACTATTTTAACCAAAATCCTGTTTTAAGAACAGCGGTTGATATAATGACAGTGCTTGACAAGCCAAGAGGCATAAAAAAGTAGATAACTACATAATAGCATTTAGTATTGCCCTTTAAAAAAACAACATACTTAAGAACAGCAACAGATGGGACAGGCAATCAGGCTGCATGACCTCATTTACTGGGGGAAAAAAGCGTTTTGTTTGGGTTTTTTTAATCAAACTTCAGCCTTTATTTCCAAAATGCATTTTGTAAAATTTGGATGTGATTTTTCTCATGCACGCATCAAGCCAAAAAGCCTCTGATCCCTGAGTCAAGCAGGGACAAGAGCTGTGCAGCTGCATTATAGTGTGATGGATCCACACAACTGCATTAACACCTAATAGAGGAGGAAAGCTACCTTTAGAATACAGGGTTTGATAGGATATAACTAACTTGTTATTAAAGATCTCGGTCTTTAGAGCAATGTCCACCAATTAGCAAATAAATTTACACTGGCATTTCTATTACAGCAGCAGACGCTACCCTGTTCTGTTTCGCTGCCATCTCGTAAACAGCAATGGCAAACAGTAGCTGTGAAATCCACTTTACAACTTGCAGAAACAAAATAATTCTGCATCTTTCAGAACTGTCTTAGGCTGGACACATTTTCTTTCCTTTTCTCGCCCCGGTACCAAGCATCAGCCGCTTTCTGGATCTGCCCCACTGCAGCTGCCCCTAACACAGGACATGGTTTGCCCCTCCATACTTACATATTACGTCTGGAGTCTTTTCTTCAAATACAAATGAAGAATCAAGAGGACAAGCAGACTCCAGGTGAATGAGCAGCACACTGAAACACCCCAAGTGAACACCGCAGCTTCTCCCCTCTTCTGTGTCAGAGACTTCCCTTGTATTCAAAGCTCAAATTCAAATGGGGAAGATCCGATGTCCTACCAGTCAAACACACCAAGCATTTGGATCCTCTAAAGCCCTACCAAAGCATTTAGTAGTTGTCTGTATATTTACTTTTGCCATTCTTTTGGATGTATGCCTATGCAAGAAGGAAGCACACTCTCTTTATATTTCACACCCATTCACACTGCATTTTTCTCCGGGTGTTACTGAAAAAAAAAAAAAAAAAGATAAAAATCCCAAGCTACTTCAGCTCCAAATGCCCAACCACACAACCATTTATTTTCCTCTGGTTATACTGACTGAGTTATTTTCCCACATGCTCCTCTTGTGGTAAATTACTTGTCTGAGCAAGCAAGATAATGCTTTAGGCAGCAGATTAGAAAATGCGAATGCACAGGGAGTCCAATAGGCACCTCTTGGGCTGTGTTCTGCCCCGTGAGGCTTGGCTTTCCATTCGCAGCTGAGGCTTGAGGAGATGCCCAAATCTCTGAAGGTTTACACTGGGGACCTCAGGCACCAAATGAGGTGCTGCAACGTCCCCATGCCTCAAAACCCTGTGTCTGAAGGCAGATTGAGAGAATGACTTCTGCCAACAGCAGACATCAAGGCTCAGCCCTGCTGTTAACTGCAGTGACAGCTACCAAGTCACCAATCCAGGGCTGACTATTTCAGCCAGGACAGATGTATAGCTTACTGGGGAGAAAGGAAGACAGCCTAGGAGCACCACAGTCCCTACTCCATCACTTAGATGTGACTGTAGCAAAAAGATCAGGAAAAACCAGTGACAGAAGTGGTTAGACTGCTTCTCACCCCCCTGATCAGCAGGATGGCTTTGCTTGCCCCACACCTACCCCCAAAAGAGGACAAAGGTGGTCCTCATCCCTTGCACACACCTCTTCATGGTAGGTAGTGCCATGTAGAAGTATCCCAGACTTGTGGGGTCATTGCTTACGCTGCCTCCTAAATGAAAAGAGTCTCAGGAACCTTCTAGAGAGTGAGAGAATGGCAGCACATACTTACCTCTCACCACCTCTAACTTTTCTAAGTGCCAGATGGTAATAACGAAGAGCAAATTACCAAGAGTGTCCTGGAACAGGTTTCCCAGCAGAGCTGTGTTATCCACACCCCTAGAGGCTTTCGAAGACCTGACTGGATCAAAGCCAGAGCAACCTTGTCTGATTTCACAGCTGGCCCTACCCTGAGCAGGAGGTCAGACCAAAGACTTGAGGTTCCTGCCTATGTGTTTTCTCCTGGGATACTCTTATGTTTAACCTTCTCATTCAAACCAATGTGCTGCTGACCATTTACTATCCAGACCAGCAAGTCCTCACAGGCCCAGCACCCTTGCAAGGATTTCAGGGCCAATTCACTACAAAGGCACAGTGAGGCACCCTCCTCCAGCCAGGAAGGTCTCCAGACCAACACTCTCCTAATGGGCCCTGCTGAACCTCCTACCACAAACAGGGCTGACAGTCAAGAAGAACAGAGATAAACTATGTCTCATCTATAAAGAAGGATTTTCTAGATTTCTCTGTAAGCTTTTACAACTTTCTCTGTATGCTTTTACTGCTCAGTTTACTTTTTTTTTCCATTGAAAGAAAATCTGCTTGGATCTAGCAAGAATAAAGACGTCACTTTTTTAGTATTTAGAAAAACTGAAAATTTGTGTCACATTAAAATCTTAAGTGGAATCTGGAGTGAATTTTCCAAGTGGCAATAATGAAACAATGCTAAGAAGGGGCACCCTCACACACCTCACAGGCTTTTCACCTGAAATTGCAATTATAGTGATCTAAGTATGAAGATAATTCTAACATTATAAATAAATAGAATGCTGTTTTCAGCGAGTTCCTGAATCACAGGTATGTTTGAATAATGTAGTACACCCCAGCAGCTGGCAGGATGGATCTATCTCCTGCACCACAGGCACTGGCTCATGCAGTACTGGCCGAGCATGGGCGAGGCACCCAGGTCCACATCCCACTGCCCAGCACCACAGAGTGGCATCATCTCCTCCTGGGCAGGAGCACGGGGAGGGGCAATGGCAAGGTAGGAACAAAAGCTAGTCATCCTGCAAAGAAATCCCAAGCGCTGCAGCATCTCACAATGCCAAGTCAGTCTGGCTTCCTTCCATCCAAGTCATGTCCACGTATCAATGCAGCTGGCACATGGCAGGGAGGGAAGTCACATTTCTCCCCTAAGGGAAAGCTTGATTCATACTAAAAGGTATACAAGGCTGGATCTCAGGAGAGGTATCTGCCCATTCTCACTGACACTAAGGTTATTTCACTACCTTCAAGCACCCAACCCAGTAGTCTCAGCAGTTTGGGCACATCATGCCTCAGCAGCAGTGGTCCCACAAGGGGCAGAGGGATTTATGGACAGAGAGATGTACCTCAGATGTTTAAAGTCCTCACATCCCATTTAAAGTTTCACAGCAGGAGAGGAAAGGGAAAAACTGAAGAAACAAAAAATTAAAAAATATAGTAAAATAGACATGGCTACAGAAATCTGAATCACAGACAGAGGGTGGCTTTGTTCTCATTGCTCCAGCTCCTTTAGAGATAGTGCTTTTCCACACTGCAGTCACATTTCCAGTTCCTTCACAGACCTACCTGGAGGAACCAAACAATTTGCATCTATCTTTTCCCAAAATTCCACATGGTATTTGCATTTATTGTGAAAGGGTGGAGAATAATAGTGCTTAGTGCAAGAAATAAATACATTTAAAAAACAAATCAGTCAGCACTGCCAGTCAGACAGATGCAGAAGTTGACAAAATACAGCCTTTCATTATTTTTTCATTCCAACCAATGTACAAAATACAAGAAATATAAAAGAGTGCCTCACATAGATTTTTTTCCAGCTGAATGGAGCTTTGACAGTCGAGAACACTGCATTTTTCACATAATAAAATGTGATTTTCCATCAATTGTACCAGTAATGAAAATGTAGCATGCAGCACAATCCCGTGAAAGCCAAGACGTCGAAGCCAAGGGTGAGGCTGAAATTTGCAAAACGGAGCCTCAAGGGAAGAAAAGTGGGGGATACAGGAGAACTGGTCCTTCACCACTCAATTTACATTTATACCAATGCCCCTTCTAAAAGGGCTCCCCCTCCTCCCATTCCTGGTGTTCAATGGGAGGGGCAGCCAGAGCAAAACCATCCATCTGGTTCCCATCACAGGAAAGACTGCCTAAGCTAGCTCTTGCCAAAGCCTGTCATTAGCGACCAGCATGAGAGAGAGCATGAGAAAACACAGCACAGCTAAGACAACAAACCTAATACTTTTAATACGCTAATCATAACAATACTACTCAATTTTGTTCATTATAAAAATATCACTGAAATCAGATGGGTCATCCTGGTAGCCTCAGTTTATCAGAGAAATTAATGTAACAGGCAACACAAATGTTATTTTCTTCTGCCATCGTATATCCATCACCACCTATTAGAAGCATTTACAGAAGTGAAATATAACAGGGAAGGATAATTTGATAAGGTGGGTACTAAACCTTGCTACCCATTAATATACTTTGTCTCCTTTTAGCATAACAGACATGGCATTTAAATCCCAATGCAGCTGCTATAATCCAAGATCTAATATTTTATGAGAGCCTAGAGAGATGACCATCAAACTGTCCATGTGCTCTTGCCACAGAAGTTCAGCACATCCCCTCCCTTAGCCTTGCCAGCCAGGCAGAGCAATGCCGGCATTTCCACCATTTCCACAAAGAAACTGCCCTTCTTGCATATCCTTTAAGATCTATTTTATTACTCCTTCCTTTCAGGTGACCAGGGTAAAATAAACAACCAAAAGCCAAGCAGCCGGTCTATAGCAATACCTCCCTTGGCTGCTGCCATAGGGAGTGAAGAGGTGTGGGGGTATTAGGACCTTGTACTGCTGAATGTCACACGACAGCTGGACTTTTCAGCCACAAGCTTCCCCCACTTCCCTTCAGAATATAATCACCACACCCCTAATTACTGAATAAGAGTGCCTGTTAACTACCTATCTGAAGGAATTAAATCTGACTGGGGTCAAAAGTGGTTCTCAGTAGAGAACAGAGAGAGGTGGCAAGCCTAATCCTTTGCTATTCTCCAAACCTGCAACAAACCAGGGCCAGCAGGAGTTTTCTCTTCCCCATAGGCAACACAGACTACTTGTTCAGAGTGTTTGTCCAGCTCTCCAAGAGCCATATTTTTCCCCATTACTTTACAAGAGCTGTCCCTGCTCCACTGGCACAATCCCACTGTCCTGGAAGATCACATGAGAGCGGACAGCAACGTGAGATCACTCTGTGTCACAATGCCTCCCTTGAGCTCCTTGCACCAGAGCACCAGCAACATCACGACTGACACTTGCACAGCAGCAACCAAAGCTGACAAGTATTCTTTTTTAAGACCTCCCACTCCCTCCTGTCCCTGGTACTGGGAGCAGGGGACAGAGATGGTAAAGGGGGAAGAAATCTCCTTTGTAAAGAATTACCGTGTCTCTGCCTAACGATGACATGGCTCCAACTCCCTCAGGACTGTCCCCATGCACATCACTGTCACCTGGCTTGCCTCTTTAAACCTTCCTCCTTTTGTTAGGCTGTTCCCACACAGATCTAAGAATATCCTGAACAGATGAGTGAATATGAATAACAGCTCTTTCTTCCTCCTTTCAGGAAACTATTTCCCCATTTGTTTCTCTCATCTCCCTCCTTCAGTATTCAGCTCCAGACACTGATGACCCATTTAAGATGGAGAAAGCATCTTCTAAGAATTACTTGCCTTCAGCTATTCCACGGGCTGCTCAGAATTGAATCTCATAATTTATACCCTTTTCAGCTGAAGAGGAACATTCCCTGGACCAAACAAAAGCACAGCTAGACACTGAGATGGAAAGGGAAAGTAGGTTTTCTTTGTCTCTTGCACATTTTGCTGTGTTTACTACCCTCATGCTTTCAAAAGTAAACACCAGTGGGAGATCAGAGCTGAGCCCCAGCCCAAATCTGCTCAGACTTGCTGATAGATAATCAATTGGAAATTATTCAAAATATCTTTTCTTTTTCCCCTTTGTGGGATGTGACAGTTTACGTCTTAATCCACTCCACTGAAGCTTACACAAGCCCTGAAAGGGTCAGATACGCATCAGTGCCACAGTCCGAGGTGGGACCATAGGAGAGGGCACAGAGGCAGAATCACTGCAGGAACCTGGCCAATGTCATCCTTATCCCCAACCTGTTTGTGCTCCATTACACCTCTTGTCCTTCATTCTTGCTGTCATGACTTGTGACTGCACACTCACCTGTGGGTTAGTAAAAGGCTGTGTGCCAGATTGCCTCCTTCAGGTTGCTTGTTGGATCCCCAGGACCATTCCTCTTCCCAGGAACATGCACAACCACAGGACACAAGTAGGAACCACCCACAGGGCACTGTATATGCAAGAGAGCTGGAGAGCAGGATGAAGTGGAAAATGAGGACAGACAGCTCTATGAAAAGCCTGTGAAGCAACTCCAAAGGAAGAGATATAGTAGAAACAGAAGTTGGCCCCTAAAAAAGGAAAAAAAGAACAAAAAAGACTGTGGAAGAGCAACCCAACTGCTGAAGACTGAGCAGTTAGGATGGGGGAAGAATAAACCAGGATACTGTTGATGGATGAGTTCAATTTCTCCCCTAGATCTCCCACTATGGGAAGAAGATAGAAAAGAGTGTGCCGAAACCCTTAGGAACCACAGCTAGTAGAAGTGTATCTTTCCTTTATCCCTTAAAAGCCATGTATCAAGGCAGCTTTGCCTCCCTTTCACCATTCTTCTCATCTATGAAACATTTTCCTGCTGTCTTTCCACTCTGTAAACTTTTGCTTTAAAATAGCAGAAGATACTGTGTATAGGAAGCCAGCCTGTTGTTTAGACACAGTCATTCATACCTAAACAATATAAAGAGATAAAAAAGCAGAGAGGAAGATACAGGCAGATGGTGGTGAGCTGTGCAGACAGGCATTGCAACCCGAGTGTTATTCCAACATGGTTTGCCAGAACTTCTAACTCCCTAGTTTTTACTAGCTGAAAAATGTAAATACAAAGTTCTCACTGTGAAGCAGAAAGTTGGGAGCTCAAGTTTCAGATCAGAACTACATTCCTAGTGCTGTTGTACTTAAGATTATAAAAATAATGTATCTATATTGAAAAATCTTATTCAGTGTGCTTCTAAACTACCTAAAAATTAGTATCATTTTGGAGATGTAAAACAGGGAAAAATGGTACAGAATATGCTTTCCATCAGTCAATCATGTGTGTTTGTTATCTATATAAATATATATAATTTTCACAAAAGTGTTCACCCAAAATTCAGTGAAGCTTCGGAATGTGAAGAAGAACCTCAGTACTATTGGGCTACCCTACATTTGAAAACTAGCTTTGGACATTTTTTAAATGCATAATGCTAGATATTATAGATATTATATCCACTATACTTAATAGGAGAGTGCCCAACAATCCTAAAAATATACCCAGGGATATTCATGTTAGAAAAAATTGTATTTCCTTTCCCTCTCACTTGAAATTACTTCAAACCCCAATAGTGCAGGCTACAACGGGAGGGCAAGCATCCAGTGACACCTTCCCCAAGCACACAGAGCATCCAGACTCCACAGAGCTTAACTCCCATCCCTGCATCTCAAACTATGTCAGGGCAGCCAGGCTGTGATGGACTATCCATATTAACACTGAATATTTTGTTTTTATGAGGAAAATGACTATGTTTGTGCTCTAAGTGGACTACCCATCACCAGGGCATTTAGACACTTAACTTAGTGCTGTCAAATATACTTTGCAATGGCCAAACAATCTGCACAGTAAATTCATGAAGCTGAAGCTTTCAGACCACCAGCAATTTCTGCCTTAAAACCCTCAATGACTAAGAAAGACAGAGAAGAGAGACAGAGCAAAGAAAGAAGAAAATAGGGGTTTGATATAAGTGCCAGTGACCTAGAGTGGCACAGATTTCCTAGAGAAAGTGACAAGCAGAGGCAGAACAAAATAATCTAGAATTAAAAAGGTGGAGGTGATACTTTCAACTTCACATTTCTGCAATCTCACATTGCTTGTCAGCAGCTCATGGAAAATCATGGTGCCAAGTATGGGATCTATTTAGGCCGAGCCACAGGTCAGGTTTGGAAAGGGATCTGCCTTGGTCCCCCATCAGGAAGCAGGACACACACCCACAGCCACTGTTTCAGTTCAGCTTGACTAGTGCAGGGCTTAGCCAGGGGCCACCACCAAGGATCCCACAAAACCAGAAAGCCACAGTGCACTGCCTCCTTCACCATGGAATCATGTAGGTTGGATGAGACCTTTAATATCATCAAGTTCAACCATGACCCCAAGACTGCCAAGTCCATCACTAAACCATGTCACTAAAGGCCTCATCTATGCAGTTTTTGAACACTTCCAGGGACAGTAATTCCACTCCTTCCCTGGGCAGCCTGTTCCAATGCCTGACCACCCTCTGGGTGAAGATGTTTTTCCAAATATCCAATCTGTACCTCCTGTGGTGCAGCTTGATGCCCTTACCTCTTGTCTTATCTCTTGCTGCTTGGGAGAAACCAACACGCACCTCACTACAACCTCCTGTCAGGTAATTGTAGAGAACGATAAGGAACCCCTGAGCCTTCTCTTCTCCAGACTAAACCCCCCAGTTCCCTCAGCCGTTCCTCACAGGACTTGTGCTCTAGGCCTTCTGCCTATTTTAACCTTAAACCAAGCCGGGGCCTGGCCGCGGGACCGCTCTCCCCTCCGCCGCGGGAGGGGCAGGAGCCGGGGCCGCAGCTGAGGTAACGGCCGCGCGCGGCCGCGCCATCCGTGCGCCTGGAGGGGCCTCTAGCGGCGCGCGCCGCCCCGCAGCCGCGCGGGTCCGGCCGCTCCGGCTCCCTTGGCGCACGCAGCCCGCAGCGGCGGCTCCTCCAGCCGGCTGCTGGTGCCTGAGGCAGCACGGCGCACAGCGGCAGCCCGGCTGCAGGCCGGAGCCGAACGGCACGGGTGCCACAGCTACTGCTGTCTGCCTTTCTGAGCTACGCCTGTCATCCATACGCACCCTCACAAGGAACGTAACCACAGGGTCCCCCTGTGCTCCACAGGTTTCACTCTGCAGGAGGTCAAAACGCAGCAACGAAGCGAGTCGGTACTGGTGAAGATGGAGAGCAGCCCGCGGCTGCCACCCAAGCTGCCAACACTGGCCACAGGTCCACTGGACATCAGCCTTCCTCCACAGCCTGTTTGCCAAGGGTTTGCCGTCTGCCCCCCACGCGCATGGACATCCTAACCCCACACCACTGGAACAGGCACTCAACAGCCAGAGGGCCAGCATGTCTGGGATAAGCAGGCTCCAGGCAGCATGGAAGACTTGTATTTCATTTTATTTAACCTTATTTTCCTTCCAGTTCCCTGTGATGAAATCTGGATTTGCAATGTCAAAGCCATGCAGCCTATCAGTGTTCACTCATCAGTTTGGAGAAAAACGGATAATAGCAAGGTTAGGATGGCTTTAGGGCTTATTTGCTGCATCACAGATAACCACCCCACTTGTCCTCCCAGTGCTCCCCCCATGGGGGTGTAATTAGGCAGGCAGCAGTCCATCACTTAGAGAAACATCAGCTGTGATGGAATTTCCTATAAACAACAAGTTCAGTGTGATCATGGTGGAATCCCCTTTTCTACTCCCATTTAGAAGTGGAATGCCAAACGGAATACAAGCTCCTGCCATGCTACATTTTGCTCACAAAATACCTGTGTTTGTGGCTAATGTCACTAAATAAGGTTGTTCAGGTGGGAACAGACCTTGGGAAGTCTCCAGCCTCCTGCTCAAAGCAAGGCCAACCCCGACTTCATGTGATCCTATACAGGGCTTGGCCCAGCTGGGCCTTGATCCTTAAAGGACAGAGCTCCTGGGGCCCCTTTGGGCAATTTGTCAATCCCTAATTGTTCTCATGGACATTTTATTTTTTCAATATTTTGACATAAAATCCCATTACAGTTTGCAACCATTGTCCCTTGGGGCCTGGCTCCATCTTTTCATTAACTTCCCCACAGATAGGGGAAGGCTGCTGTAAGGTTCCCCCCAAAGCCATCTCCCCTCCAGGCTGAACAAGGCCGTCCCTCAGCCTTTTCCACAGCACACGTTCCAGGCCCTTGGTCATCAGAAAAAACAGCAATTTGACTGCTTTACATTTTACTCATATTTTATAGAAACTAACAGAAATGCTAAAATACATGTGTGAAGCCACAGGTCAAAGATTCAATAGTTCTCCAGCAACAGAGCAACAAACATACCAGCTGTGCAATTGCTTAAAGGAAAGGCAAACAGTAGAGATCATCCATGGTTAAAAAAAAAGGGGCAAACCTCCTTCAAGGCAGCAGAGGGAACCTACTTACCATTTTTCACATGCCTCCTTCTGAAATACACTTGAATATTCTTAACTCCTTGAATACTTAATGCCTACAATATGAGTTGTGCTGTGAAATGCTAGTGTGCTTTATACCAACAGTCCTCTGATTCATATACCAAACAGGAGTATAATGATCACTTGGTGCAGGTAAATTATTTGCAGCAAGACGTGTCACATTAGAAGAACGTACACTGCAGTCCAAGAGACTGTGCTCAGCGTCCTGCACTTACGGAAAATTAGAAGAATGGTTAGCACCTTCACATATATTATAGAGAATGGCAGTAATTAAACAGTACAAGTCTTGAATAAAACTCTGAGGTGAAAGAGGCACAGGGTTTGCATGTGGCCAGCTGGGAGGCTACTCTGGCAGCAGCCCTACTCCTCTGATACAGCCAGAAGCCACATCCTTAGGCAGAGCAGCTAAGTGTCAGTCAGAGCATGTACTGTGCCCAAGCCCAGCTCATATGCATGTTCAGGTGCCCTGGCAAGTCACTGCTGTATAAGTAGGAAATTGAGCATCTGCGCAAAATGACTTCAGCACACCCACTGTGTTGACCCAGTAAAGAGCTGCCACCCAAACATAGGCACAAACACAGCACCCTGGCTCAGGGACATCAAATAAAAAGCACAGATCCAGCTGCCTCTCTGCAACCTGGGAAGATGGCAGCAAAAACACTCAGCCAGACTCCACATCGAATCAGGGTTTCCAACTAGCTCCCCAAGTGCGCTCAAAAAATGAGTTGTCACCATGACAGAGCCACACCAAGACATATGATGAAATTGCCAGCAAGGCTCCCATCAACCTTGGGTAAACTCAACCACACTCCTCAATAGGCTCCAGAGAAACTTGACAAAGACAAAAATTAATACCACTTTTTCTTTTTCCTTACATTTATGGGGACATAATTTGGAATCTTATCTTCAGCTTGTGGCTAATCATTTCTTTGTTTTCCCACTGGTTATGTTTCAAAGAGAAAAGCATCACACTACTTCAGAACAAGGAGGTATCAGAACAGTCAGTGAGCTGTGCAGACTCTCTGAGCTACAAAGCTACCGATCTGGAAGACACACATCTTTGTTCTTTCAGCTGCAATTGATGGCTATTTTTCAAACTAACCCACAGAGAAAAAATCTCCATTACCACTCAGCATGCCAAAGCATACTCAAACTGCTCTGACATGTTACACTGGAATTAAAACAAAGAGTTATTTCTGGTTTGTTTTATTTCTTTGCTAATGTGGCGACTGTTTTAGGATCCTTTGCCAAGAGCAGCTACCCTTTGCTGAGAGCTAATGAAGTTAACATCAAAAGCAGTTGTGTCCTGGGCCAGACCAATCCCAGGGATCAGGTGAAAGCTGCAGGGCTGAGCAGTGCAGTGCACTGTGCTGGGCACAGACATGCTGCTTAGAGTATGGACGAGATACTATAGATTCTGTGCTAACCAGAAGTGAATTAAAGCTGTTGATACATTTGGGGGTTGCTTACTGAACAAGACAGGCTTCCCCAGCTTTTTAATCAGTTTATTAGATGCTTTCTGCTTGGCTACCCAGTGGGGTGTATAGAGATTAATAGCTGCATCTATTGGCAGGTAACTGCTAAACCAGTGTTAACCACTGCCTTTGTTCCCAGGACCCTTACGGGAGGAGTTAGCTAAGCACAAAGCAAGGTTACAAACAGGCAACATGCAAGATGGATGCTGATGCCATGTCCTGGGACTGTGGGGGTGAGCTGCAGCACTGGGGAAGAGCAGAGAGCCCTTCTCCATCCAGCTCAGGGGGTCTCTGCAGCCCAGCATCACACAGGCTGGACAGCAAATATAGCTCACTGATCCTCTGCACCCCTACAGCTCTGTGCGTCTTGGGGTGCTTTGGAAAGGAGGGCATGTGGCATCAATGCCCTGCCAGCCTCAGAAGGAACAAGCAAGAAGTAATAAATTCAGTGTCCAGGGCAGCAGAAGAGCTAAGGTGAGTGAAGATGAATCCTATCATGTGTGCAAGAGGCTACCAAAAGGCTTTGGGAGCAACCCAATGCACTGTGGCAGGGAGAAGGTCTGGACATGAGTGCCAAACTTAGATGGAGATGCTCTTCTGGCTTGAGCACACATTCACAGCACAAAAAGCATCACAGCATGAGAGCTGGAGCCAGGACCCAGCTACAAAGTGCTGGCAACCGGGGTGCTAATTCATAATGCATCCGTAAACACCCTTATTTTTCTGGAGCTACATCAAGGTCTGGAAGCAGAAAAAACAGTTACTCCAAACCAAAACTTGGCACAGTGGCTCTGCTTGTGATTATTTAAGAGCCAACACATTCTCAGGACAGCTAATAGCACCCTGCTCTGCTTAGAAAGGAGGACTCCACAGAAACAGAATTGAAATAAATGGGGAGGCAGCAGTACCACCAAAACACAGAAGTTACATTACAGAGAATTGCAAACCAGAGGTCAATGACATACAGCTTTTGCAAAGACCACCAAAGCACAGACTTACAGAATAGCATGGGCACAGCTTGAGAGGCAGCTATTTCTCTCTGCTCAGCAACCCTAAAGCTTCAGATGGGGATTTTGCTCAGCTGAAAATAACTCTTTATCCCTAATGTGCCTGCCATTTCCTGAGTTATTTTGCACATTTGGGATAGAGTCCGAAAAGCAAGCAACAAGAGCCAAAAGACATTTAGAGACTTGATCTACATATCTATATATCTAGAACTTTTTAATTAGATGATTAAGAGGTTACAGAGGTGGCAAATACATCTGGAGAATATACAGTCCTGAGACCAGGTAAGGACAAGAAGGACAGTCATCAGTTATTCTACTGCACAAATTAAAACAAAATCCAGCAGTACACCTAAGACGTTTTGAGGGTATCGTGAAAAAATCTTTCTGAATACAAAGAAAGTGAAGGCCTGGCACAGAATTTGTTGTCAGGTTGTGAAATCACCCACATCAGAGGTTTTGAAGATAAACATCTATCCTTCTTGGGGGCAAGGAGATAGTTTGGAAGATAGCTTGAAGTCCCTTCTGGCCCTGAATTTCTAAAAGTACTCCAGTTCCATTTCTATGCCCTTTCTTGTCAGTAGGCTTTGATTATTAGCCTTAAAAATCATTAAAAAAATATTGTCCTTCATTTAGTTCTGTGATGCCAATTCTCATTTTCTCCTTTCTTTTTTCATTATTTGAGTTACCAGACCATACGTCTGTCTCAAACCTCAGGGAAGAGAACTTTTTGTATTCATACATATAATGAAGATGATGGATACAGAAAACATCAGCCCTGCCAGCTTTAAAACAAAATATATTGTTTTATTCCACGGCACATAGTCTTGCACAATAACCACAGATACTGGCTTATCAAAAATAAATAGAAAATTTTGCTGAGCAGTGGAAATAAAATCAGAGGTGAAGGGCAGCAATGGATAATTAAAAGATTTAAAACAAATATGTAATAGTCAGATCTGTTTCCTGTTCCAGAGGTAAAGGTATTTCCTGTTTCCAGAACTGGCTATTTAAAGCAAATCCTGACAACAGAGGGCTTGGGGCTGGGTTTTCTCTAATAATGCCAAATAAAATATATTAATAGGGCCAGTGTTCCTGAGCTCATTCTTTGGAGAGGAGTGGCTGGGTGCCATGTCGACCAGGCTCAGCCAAAGCACCCAGTGATGGAGGAGGAGGAGGAAGGTTTAGCAACCACCACAGCCTCTGCACAAGGGCTCTGTCATCAGACCTTGATTTAGCCCATGCTGTAAAAATACAGAGGTCAATCCAGACTGACTAGTAGTTACATGGGAACAGCAAGGGGCCTTACAGCCAGCTCCAAATCTCAGCTACTGCAATTACTTGGAGAAATACCTGAAGATTTCTTTTCTCCAGGCATGGAGGTGGATGCTTTTCATTCCAGCTGTTTTTCAGTCAGTCAAGATGAAACAAAAAATAAATCCTAGATTGCTGACTTTTAATGGTTTTAGTGGTTTTCATCTCTGCTCCAGGGCAGTTCAAACAGGTTTAAAAAAAGAGGGGGGAGGCAGAAATCTCTTCAGTTCTCAGTTCACCATAGCAGTTGAATGTATGCAAGCTGCTTTAGTGTAACATTTAGCAAGGCACTAGAGAAAGAACCTTGCTCACTTTCAAAGCAATTGAAAGGTACAGCCCTGCTGATAAACTGCAGGAGAGCTCTGACCTTCTTGCTATAGGAAAAAATGGTTTGAAATTGGAAGTACAACTGTGCTGTACACTGTGCACTTGAAAGCTTGGATGTTTCATAAACTTTACATAGTTATAACTATTTTTTTTTTATTTTTAATAAAAAGAAAAGCTACATTTGCAGGTTTTTCAGCACTTAAAGAAGCAAAATTCTGCACAGGTGGTCCTGAGGAATTAAAAAACTGCACTGCTATTTGTAGAGTATTGTAGCAAGATTTCATAGTGATTTGCAAAGGAAAACCAAACCGATTGGGTACTGGGTTGCAGAGGGCTTACCTGGGCCCAGAACTTCAACGGAGGAGACACGGAAGGTAGAGGAAAGTTGGTGTTACTTTTGTGAAGGGCAGAGCTAGGTGTTGTGATGCCCCCCACTCTGCTCAGCTCGTGTATGCTGAGGCTTGCAGCTATAGACCTTCCCAGGGTGGTAGAAGTAAAAATACACAATAAAGCATTTCTAGTGATGGAAACAAAGCAGCCTATGACCAGCCTTCTCCCTCCTGTCCTCCAGGGGCCCACTTTGCTCCTCCATACCTAAAATGACCTGGGGCTCATATCTGCACTGTCCTGGCCTTCATCTTGATCAAGGAGCCTTAAACAAAAATGTTAGCGTTTTACAATCATCCTGATCTAGAAGTAGAAAGCAGAGCCTGAGAAGTTCCACCAGTGTTCATAACACAAGAGTTTCCTGATGCTCCTCTTACCCCTGACTCTAGAAGAACACACAGATGTACCCACCTGCCAGTTATGCATAGCGTGTTTAAGCAGGCACAGTTTTGGGGCAGAGGAAGGGAGTCAGAATTGCCATTAGCTACTCTTCAGCTCCCTTGCATTGCTCCCGTGACAAAGGGAACTGAAGAGATTTGCTATGGGTAGACATCGTGAGTGGTTTCCAAACCCAAATGGGGGAGCAGGAGGGAAAGAAGAATAGAAGAGGGAGGCTGATGCTTTCTGTAGTTACCACGTCACATGATGCAAGGCTACACATAGTGTTGGTTTAGCAATGGATGCTTTGGATGGGAGCAATATGCAAAAAATGTTGCTTCAGATTTTTGCAACACTGAAATAAAGTATTATTTTGTTACTGATATTATCTCAACTGTGAAATATTTGGGGCATTTGAGTTAATGCACAGACAAGTGTCAAAGTGATTGAAAGACCATATTTCCTGCCATTTTGCACAGAGAAACAGATGCTGAATGGAAACATGCATGCTCACCTCAGCTCCCAAAACCTAAATTGCCTATTTCAAAACCCTAGTCCATTTTTCCTGGACACCTTTTCCACCTGTTTCCTGGTAAGTAATGATACCCAGCAGCAGCAGGAGGGAAACAACGGTGTTTAAGGGTCATGGTCATAGCACTACCCATATGAATCTGTGCAAAATCCAGATCCATTCCCAAGGGGATGCTTTTACCCCCTCACACTCCTGGTTTGGTTTTCTGCACACTAACAAACCCCATCCTTAGCATAAGCAGTCTGCAGGGGATGGCTTTCCTGCAGCCAGCACCAAGGAAGGTTCATGTGAAAATCAACAAAATGGTGGTGTGGCAAAACCAGCTGTCTGAGCCTATTCAGAGGTGGCCCATCCATGTAATGGTCTACCTGAGAGATGGCTCCAGGCAGTCCTGAGCATAGAAGCTCCTGGGTTGGTGTGAAACCCTCTAACATCTTCAACAGCCCAACGCTTTTTCTGGGCTGGACTTTCAGAGAGGGCCAGGCACAACCATGTTCAGATTCAGGAAGGTCTGCAAGAACTTTTCACAGTAGCATTTGATTTTTCATTCGACAAGCCAAGAGACCTTCTTGCAGCCACTAGTTACCACAGGGCCTGGCCAGAGTCCTAAAGACATTATGTCTATCCAACCGTGCAGAAGCTGCAAACATTATTGCACACATTTCACAAAGACTATGGTGTTTGCTATGATGCCATAGGACAACCAGCATGCAACCACAGCAGTATTCCCAGGATCTTAGGACCTGAAAATGTAGTGAGCCTGGGACATGTTCAATCAGCTCCAAACTATTACTGATGCTAAAAGGCAAATTCTCACCTCCTTATTCACTTTCCCCGCAGAGGAATACCAAGCCAGCTACGTCGAGCTCCTAACAGCATTGCCAAGAGACACACAAGACATCTACCAGAGAAGAACCAAAGCTGCCACCTGAACAAGCATCCCTCAGAAACAGAGCAGACATTGTAACGAGCCTGCAGAATCATGCCCAAAACTCAGGATAATACATCACATGTAGCAGTAAGTTATTCAGTGAGGTGAAGAATCAAACCTTCTAGACCTGCAGTCATGCAGGAAGCCTGAAAGAAGGAAAAATTAGCTCAGATTTCAAAAGCAGCAGAGCAAGTGCAAGCTTGACAGCAAGCACTCTGCAGCTCCTGACCTTCGGAAAATACTGGAAAAGGCATTATTCAGGGAAAAAAGATAAAATTAAAAAACAACAGTACATGCCTAGACTGCCTCTACCCTACCATTTTACAGCTGAGCACTTCCCAGCATACCTCTCCCATGAGGTGGACATGGCTGGCAGGGCCAGGGAAGGAGGGCTCCTGAGGCCAGCGGTAATGACCTAAGTGACATGACTAATGACAGCAGGAATCAGCAGCCTTGCTTACACCCTTGCTGTCAGCACTGCCAACACCAGCAGGAAGCATCTGCCAAGAAAAATCTGGTCCAGACCACAACAAAGCATGGAGCTGCCTACCAGCTGGGCAGTCAGTGACCAACACTTCCAGTCCCATTTCTCTCACTCCACCAGACCATGACATCTCATTTCATTGGGAGAAACATGCAGAGGAACCAGATGTGATGTTTTCTTTTCAGTGTCAAAGTAACAGATAGGAGCAGGTTTCTCCACTTCCTGGCATATAAACTGTGTCCCACACAGCACAAATGAGGACATGGGGTATTAAACTGAGGCTTGCTAAATGAGAATTTTTGAGTGTGGGATGCTGCAGGGTTTTCCTCCCTCATAATGTACAACTAATGGCCTGTATCCTGCATATTTCTGGCTTTCTGCATTGTGATTTAATGCTACAGTGACTTCAGTCTGAATTAGACAGCTTGCACACCAAGGAAATATTTAACTAATATTTATCTAAGCAAGTTTTGGGGTTGGGCTTTAAGCGTAACTGAAAATAAATATAAAATCACAATGTGTAGGTTAGCTAGGTGCCTGAAAAAGTCGTGAGATGTTCTAACACCATTCCTATAAAAACTTTGTGATCAGAATCACAAAATGGTCTGGGTTGGAAGGCACCTTAAAGATCATCCAGTTCCAACCCCCTGCCACGAGCAGTGACACCTTCCACTAGACCAGGCTGCTCAAAGCCCTGTCCAGCCTGGCCTTGAACAATTCCAGAGATGGGGCAGCCACAGCTTCTTTGGGCAACCTGGGCCAGTGTCTCACCACCCTCACAGTAAAGAACTTCCTTATATCTAATCTAAATCTACCTTCTTTCAGTTTAAGGCCATTCCCCTTGTCCTATCACTTCAGTCCCTGATGAAGAGTCCCGCTCCAGCATCTTTGTAGGACCCCCTTCGGATGCTGGAAGGCTGTTCTAAGGTCTTCCCAGAGTCTTCTCTTTTCCAGGCTGAACAAGCCCAACTCTCTCGGCCTGTCATGATAGGAGACGTGCTCCAGCCCTCTGAGCATCTTCAGGGCCTCCTCTGGACTCGCTCAAGCAGGTCCACGTTCTTACATTGGAGGCCCAGAGCTGAATGCAGTACTGCAAATGGGGTCTCATGAGAACAGAGGAGGAGAATCACATCCCTCTACCTGCTGGCCACACTTCTTTTGATGCAGCTCAGTATACAGTTGGTTTCCAGGCTGTGAGTGCACACTGCCAGCTCATGTTGAGCTTCTTCTCAACCAACACCCCCAAGTCCTTCTCCTCCTCTCAATCCATTCTCCACTCAGCCTGCCTTTGTGCCTGGGGTTGCCCCAGCCCAGGTGCAAGACCTTCACTTGGTTGATCTTGTTGAATTTCACAAGGTTCACATGGGCCCACCTCTTGAGCCTGTCAAGTTCCCTCTCGATGGCATCCCTTCCCTCTAGCATGTCAACTGCAACATACAGTGACCTGAAACATTCATTGTCATGAATTATATGGTGCACAAGTAATTCTTCAAACCTAGGTATCTGCAGACCACAAGCAATAGCAGAATCCACAAAGTTATTCAGGCCATTCAGATAAACAAGCAATTGCTTATGGTGTCAAAACCAAATACAAGGTCATTTTCCCCTTGTTCTTTTACAGCAAGAACAATTTCATTTTACATACTTAAGTTTTTACATGCAGTTAAGATATCATTTACATCTAATAATTTCCATTTCATGTAGAAGCTGTGAAGGTCTGTCTGCTGGAAGGAGCAACAGCAGTGATACAGAGCAGGAAGACAGAAGACGGCTTACACATGCAGAAAAGAAAATATCATCAGCATCGTCTCCACACAACAGGAAAGAAAAACAGCAATGAAACTGGAAAAGGAGAAAAGCAGGAGGAAAAAGCAAGTAATATGTCAGGTATGTCACACCATGCAGGAAAACGGCTGGACTGACACTATCTCAGTATCAGAGATATACTGAGATATATCAGAGGAATACTCTGATACTGTGACTTTTTTCAGACCACATTAATGAATTTGTACTTCACCTATCTAAAAGAGAAAACAGGACTCTTCATTTTATCTCAAGGACATAATTTTGTTACTGGAAGTTAACACTGCTGGCATAAACTGGATGAACACAATGAAGTCAAATAAAAGATGTAAGGCAACAGGACAAAAACATGAAAGAGAGAGTGAAGATTTCGTCAGCTGCTGGAAGGCAAAGAACCTTACGGCTTTTAAAAGCTATGGGCACTCTGAATTATACATACTTAACATTAATTTTGCCTAACTGCACTCCAATATTTATATCTATGGAAACTTTCTGGACCATTATCAGCTCCCCAAAATTTGCAGAGAGTAATGTGCGACTCCACAATCGGATTTCTCCTTGAAGACATAAAAATTATGTAGATTAGCTCCAAAACCCCTAAAATAACCTTACTGATTGCTTGCCACTTTCAGGCCAAGAAGCCTTAGAGTCAGGAAGCAGAGGAATAACTAATAACAGGTCTTGTGCCCTGAAACTGTCTCCTCCTACATGCAGTTTCTTCAGTGAGACTAGGACACACCATATGCTTCTTAAATCCAAGGCAAAAGGTTTTGCTCATAGGCTTGGTTCAGTTGGTGTAATACTATAGCACAGTACAATCGTTTGTACAATAGCTCCATATTGCACTTTCTTCCTAAGTTACTGGTTTATTTGTGGGGTTTTATACATTTACTTTTAAATGGGAATGTGTAAAATATACACGTAATATATCTATCACACATGCAATATCTATATCTATTCTCAGAAGATCATGACATCTGGATAGCATGCATAGCAGCCTTCCAGGGGCTAGTTTAGCCTGCCTCCAAAATTTCAAAGTCCCTTCCAAAGCAGTTTCCTTCTGTGTGAAGTCTACCTGTAAAAAGTAGTAAAAACATACTCTATGTTGACAGAGTGTGTCTCAGGACCCTAAATGTGAAAGGTCATCCATGAGCAATTTGTTAAGGAAAGAGAAATTAGCATTATTCTCTGAGACCCTGCTCCCATGCCACTCAGGGAAATGTGGGCCCCAATATGCCTTGACTCAACCCCGCACAGCAACTTCTCAGTGCTGACAGACATGGATTTCACCACACAGGTATGACAATAGTTTACATGGATTAGCTGTTTTGACTTCTCTTCTGAAGAGTTAGTACAGCTTCAAATTACCTAGGAAGCAGCACTGCCCATATATTCAGGCTCCCTGGTCAGAAGAGGAAAATTTTGCTTTATTCAGGTACAAAGCATGCTTTCCCACCTGCAAGTTTTCATTCCCTTCCTACCCTCATCCTTTGAAGTGGCTGCCTGGATAATGCCAGCTATATTTGCCAGCACTGTAGGTCACAGCCCAACTGGTCAGGCTAGCACCACCACCTGGGTGCTGCCCAGATAAATGTGGGAAGCCCAGGTTTCCCAATCACGGGTGTTCCCACTGCATGGTCAGACAAATTGAGTACAAGCAATAGGCCAAATAATTAAACAGCAAGCTCATATTTGGTGCTTTTCATCCCCATGCTCCAAACACATTAAAAGAGAAGCTGTATATTATTATTGCTGTTTACAGTATGGGGAGACTGAGGCATAGAGAGGTGAATTTCCCTACTAGTTTCACATAGTGGGGTGAAACAAAGCCTGGGAGGGGACCTGCTAGCACAAGTTTGAACCTAAATAGTGAAGAAAATGAAGTTGTTATCTGCATTCCATCGACTGCTGTACCATATGGTTAGACATGGGCATGAGTCCAAGGTAAGCACCTAAACGACTCCTTCAGCTCTAGTGCAACAAATAAAACCCAAAACTTGCATCCTTGCATTAATCAGAGTAATCCTTTAAGCTTTGCCTTCGTTTCTGCTGACACTGTGTTATGAGGATCTATGCTGAAATTTTAATGAAGGATAAAACCAGATGAGCAAAGCCTCTAACAGTACCTATATCCGATCCTGTCTTCCCAAACCTCTCAGCTTCTGAGAGCTGTTTTTTATATGACTACAGGCTCTTTCCATTTCTGGTAAGATGGTATTTTAAAGTATGCTTTAACAAAGCTCTTGCTAAGAGCGTCTTGGTTCCTGATTACATCTCCAGCACATGCCAGGAAGATACTGCACACACTAATTACTCTTTAGCAAAATCAGAGATTCTGAGATTTAATAATTCAGTAACTGCAATACAAGAACTAGCAAGTCTTTTATTCTTAAATATTGTACAGTTTGCTGAATAGGAAAAAAGGAAAGGAAAACCAGATAAAGATAGTTTGTATTTCCTTTGAAAACTGCTTTGTTCTGCTACTCCACTGCTTGAATTAAATGACCTCATGTACACCAAGAAATGGGGAAAACAAATGAGGGGACAAAGGACAGGAAAGGGAAGCCTTGGGTTTCTGCTCTCAAATCCAGGATAAAGCCATCCTGGATTGCAAACTCTGCCCTCTGCCTCTCCAGGACCTGCCAGACAGCCTCCAAGGAGAAGCAGGGAGAAAACAAAGGGTAATACCACAATCGCTGCAATGGCATTGAAACCAGACAAGCTTGTCCAAGCCAGAGTGAATGCAGCAACACTATTTCATTACTCACATCCTATTTTGGCATTTAACCCATATATTTGGCAAAATACTATTTTGGCATTTAACCCAAGAAACAGTAGTGACAATGTTCACTGCACATCTCGGGGTGGGGAAGCAGGTACACTGACAAAAGGCTGTTTCTCCAAGAAAGCATACTTTCTTTTTATGCCATCCATAAGTTCAGAGATCCTCCTGCAGTTAATTTCCAAAGTGCCTTTTTATAACATTTTTCCCCCCTCTTACAAAGGTCAGTATAAGAATTTAACTTCACTGACAGAAAATGCCACACTGGGGATATGTTCACCTGAGCTGTTAATAAATACTTCAGTACCTAATAAAAAGCCACACACTTCTCAGGACAGACTGAGATATGGAAGTACCCTTATCTAGAAGGGTGCCTGCCTGCCATAGACCATAAGTAAGGGAACAACAAAAAACAGAGCACTGACATGGGAAAGAGATGCTGAAAAAAAAGGTTTCTCCAAAGGTTATGAAGGTGTTCAAAGGAGGTAACCACCAAGGCTACTTCAATATAGCAAAAGTAAAGCCCAGCCATCCCAGAAAAACACTGCATACATGCATGAGCAAGTCTTTCCTTGCCTGTATGATGGGTAAGGGTAATGTGAGGACAATACCTGGCTCAGCAGATGGGAAGAAAGTTGGGCAGAGCCTGGAACAGCTGAATGAGGTGTGCAAAGAAGCAATGACAGCAAAGATCCAGCACTGGTGATCCGGCAGTAGCAGAGGCTAAAGACCTGGGGGAAATAGGGATGCTGTATATGTATATATGTGTGCATGCATGCCTGCGTCAGGTAAGCAAGCAGGAAGGAGGTCTCAGCGATGACAGCAAGAGGTAATTACATCCTGCAAAGGTCTGAGCTCGTAAAGACTGAATTAGATTTCCTCGAAAGTTTGTAGCTTGAGATTGTGCACGTAGTCCAAATGCCCGGGATGAGCAAGAGGCAAAGACTGAAGAACTACTCACTACATGCCTGAATGGGATGGGACAGGCAAATTGTGGAGGTATTAGGAAATGGTGCTTGGGAGGGAATGTAAGGAGATGGCTCATACCACCAGCAAGCTACACAGAGAGGAACATCACAAGAAAGGCAATAAAAGGCTAGATGGAAAGAGATGAACAAGGAAGACCCGCCAAGAAATATGGAAATGGTAGCAGAGACCCTGGAGCAGGTTGATGTACAGCTGGCAAGGGGCCTGAGTACTCAGCCAATAGGAATGTGCAGGACAGCCCAGAAAAGAGGCAGCAAGACCAAATCAAGGAGGTGCTGGCAGGGCAGGTCAAAGAATATCTGGGAGTAAGAACAGAGGAGAGTCAAAAGCAAAGCAGCCAAATGTGGATGGTGACAGGTACTGACCTGACCAAGAAAGGGTCTTGAGACAGAAAAGATGCGAAGGTAAATCAGGGTTCAGAGAGAAAAGTTTCCTCACGACTGGAAGAAAAATTACAGGGAAGACAGAGGGAAAAAAAAACCCAAGACTTTTATATAGTGTTAATACCAGAACCCCAAACAGAGGTAGCTCACAGGCACAAGAAGCCAGGAGTTTATATAGGTGTTTTGCCTTCTGCCTGACCCTGAAATATTTGAAACTGAACATTCACATTTTGCTGGGTACATTTAAACTCTGCTCACCTTCCCACCTTTCCGCAGAGGAAAACCAAAGCCACCCAAGATCACTTTTACTTCACAGTTTCCCTTCTCACTGTACTACAAGGCTGAACCAGCACAGGGATGAGATTCAGAGACCCATGTTTAGTTCCATGTGCCGTACAGGGCGCAGTCCACCTAGAACAACGACAATTGTTTCCTGCAATTATTGCTATGTTTCACACCCTTTCCTCTGGATTATGAGAAGCAGCCCCCCTTCCTCCAGCTAGAGCCAGTTTCCTTCCTCACCAGAGACCTGCTGATGCTCAGCATCTTTCTGAGTCTGTGGCTATTGTCCCAGACCCCTTCCCCCTCACTAGAGAAATGGGGTTTCATTTTCTACCAGACACAATTCAGTCCATAAGGGAAAGAACTCACTCAGCACTAGTTAAAATGATTTTTTAAAACATTTCAAAAGAATCTCATTTACACAACATTATTGCCCCATTCAGGAGTAAAACTTGGTTCTTCTGTAAACTGTTACTAAAGCCTGGCAGAAGGCCACATCTGGCCCATCACAAGTAATCACAAGGTTGGGTGTTTTCCTGTGAAGCAATGAGCATTGTTCTCCTGCATGTCTTCGGCGAGGAAGGCTTTGGTTTAGATTCCGTCACTTAGGGATGCTACATTTACCACTCCCCTGATGACACTACCAGTTACTTCTAAAAGGATTTTATCCCTACAAATAAATTTCCATCATTTCAAATGCATTAATTTAGACACAAGAGATTTCCCAACCTCTTAACATGATTTGGCACTTGTTCTCTGTCCATAGATCTTCCGGAGGTGTATGAACAGGGAGCCAGAAAGCACCAGCCACTTTCAAGAGCTCCCCAGTGACGTCCCTGCCAAATTCACTCCAAGGAAAAGCAATAACAGTAGAAGGACACACAACAAAGACTTCAAGTTTATTTTCATTCTGTAGATGAACGAGGTTGAAACAAAGACACGGTTCCTTTCCCTGAGGCCTGAAGAGTCAGTCACAGCTCACGAGGGAAGCTGTGGATCATGTGAGGTCATAAAACAAAATACTTCAAGTAGACACTCTTTGCAGGTCACATTTAAACTACACACACCTTCTCACCTCTCTGCAGGGGAAAATAAATAGTTGTATAAGCAGAAAATGCTTTATCTCAGACAGAAAAGCCCCATACATTGATGGGGCATTTGGGGTTGATTTGAGGAAAGCTACGCAGAAGTTTTCACCAAGTGGCAAAAAAGCTCTTCAAATAATGGTGTAAATTGGATGTTTTGGGACCAGAGTTTTTTGTTTTTTTTCAGTATAAAGGAAGTCTGATAGCTAAAAGCCAGTTACAGGCACTATCTTTGCCAGATGCATCCCACCCACAGGCCCAAACACATCCTGCCTTGGGTCTGGCTCCAGCTCCAGCTTCCTGACCCTCCTCTTCTCACTCCCTTCCAGGTAACACTCTTTTAATTATAACTGAGATAAAATAGCTAAACTGCCACTAGCAGGCTAATAATGACAACACACCTACATGTCTAATTTCAGGAGATTGCATCAATCATTCCTCATCGAGCTGAAACTGCTCACACAACTGCAGGGGAAAGACAGCAGCAAGCTCAGTGTTTAACCAAAACTTGTGTATTTTGCAGGAGAGAAAAAGCACGGGAGAAAAGTCCTTCACTACCTTTAAACAAGGTCATAGGAGCAAAATATGGCTACTTCTTAGCCTCTTTAACCTGTCAGATTAGTTTAAAACACAGCCCAGCTTGACAGCAGCACTTAAACACCCTGCATTCTTCACCAAGGTAATTACATCCTTAATAACTGAACCTCTGCTCTGTGTCAAAGAGTTTTACCTTTGTAAGGTAAATGCAAGAAATGGCTCAGAGCAAAATGAGTTACAGGCTTTGCTTCCAGAAGGCAACTAATAAGCTGGACAGAGACAGAAGCAAGAGGGCAAAGAACAGTACGCTTATATAGATCAATGGCAGAGTGCATCCTCACTTGCAGACTGCTGCCCCATAAAAATAGCTCACCTAAAGCAAAGATAAAGGCCCTGTTTTATAAAGTTCTGCCACTATTTTAGAAGTGGAGGCTGAGTACCTATAATGCCAACAGAATATAATGCCAACAGAACCATACACGGATAAATCCTCCAAAATACTTGTCAGAGCAACCCTACACAATGGTAATGAAAGCCACAGGGTTCCACGCTAATACATCTTACCTCATCTCAGCTTTTTAATGGGGAAGAAAAGTTGTGAGGGAAAGGAGACTGGGAATGCAAAATCCAGTGATAAAACCCAGCTTCTCAAAAAGCCTTGCCTACTCTGTTCAAGTTCTGATCATTAAATACTCTACATTCAGTCCTACATTAGACTTTCAAAGTATTTCCACGCCTTCAAGACAGAAAGTATTTTCAACATTCCTCTTAAACAGAGAACAAAGCACAGAAATTCCACCCGTGTCTTGGAATACAGCCACCACCACAGCACAATATACACACATACAAGACCCAGAGGATGACTTACATTGGCTTTCCTCTCCAAATGAATGTATATCCCAACTGTTCTTTCAATTTTCACTATTTCTGTCAAATTCCTGTCTTTACATTCTTTCTTCCCTCTGTTCTCCATAACGCTGAGTTAACAATAAATATGTCCTATACAAAGATGCTGTCTCTCTGCTCCCAGTCTGGCTGGCTGAGCCAGCTGGGTTACACAAAGGACTAAGCTCTGACATTAGGATTTGGTCCCAAAGGTTTTAGTTTCCTTACACTTGAAGGCACTTGATTCCCTCGCATGCAGATACAACATAAACCCTCCTTACTATACAAACTGACTTTGCTTTTGCAGGTGCAATAAATGCTGTCAAAGATTCAATTTTATGTATTGCCTAGCAGGTTGAAGCATAAGGGAGTGGTTATCCCAAAGCACCCCACAGGACTTAAAAGCTTCTCTTCGGATGTGACATTTCAGAAGGCACTTTGCTGTAGGATGTGGTCTGGCTGAGCCACACTAGCAGATGCAAGGAAAGAAACAAGGGTGTGATTTTGAGAATAATATTCAATGATGCTGAAGCCACCACAGCAAGGAAAAGCTATTGCAAAGGACTTATTACTAAAATAATACCTCTTTCTCCTCAGCCTGCCACACCAACATCAGCAACCCTTGTTCATAACACTGTCATCTGCCAGTCCTGCACGTAAGCACAGTGGCTAAGGCTGCAGTGCCCGATATGTTCAGCTTCCCCCTCACTGCCCCCACAAACTGCCAACACCCTATTGGGTTATGTTGGCCTATGTGGGCTGGACTTTATGCCCCAATCTGCTAGAGCAACCCCTTCCTCTGTCCCTGCTGCTCCTGGTATACATCCACAGCTTAGCTGCTTGTTTTCTCTAGGGCTGGCAAAGCAAAGCAATTCTTGGTAACTACTTCTCAAATCACTGAATAAGACCATACAAGTAAGGCCTCTCAAATGAGCATCTTGCTTCTTGGTGTTCCCTACATTACTTAGAGATGCCCAGCTACTGCTGCTCTTCCTACTATGCATTACATATAGCCCTATACAATAAGACAAAACTGGGAAATCATTCTCATTGGCAGACCCAACTTTATAGAATGATACCAAAAGAAAGTCCACCACAACTGTTTCATGGCACTGTGTTATGTGCCATGGTGAATTATTCCACTAGGAACATTAAAAATACGAGCAAAAAAACACCACCAAAACAAAAACCAATCCTCTAAGCAACAATCAGAAATTAGCAGAAATCATAAATGAGACCCTATGTGAGATCCCACAAGTTCCACAGGAGTTCACGACAGGTATATTTTTATTTGTCAAGTAGTTTCACATTGCACAGGTAGCATTGTTTATTTTCTTTTATTGGCAGTATTAATGAACTATGTTATCTTTGTTCCGCTCATGCTGTTCCAAAAAGGTGATCTTCCAAAAGAATTCTCCTGCCCACCTCCCCAGGTGACACATTATCCCAAATGTTTGTACTTTTCAGTCATGCTATGGAAAATATTCACAAGTAATCACACCAAAGTCCTTTGTGAAGGAACATTTAATCTCCTATTCAGGCATTTGCAGAGAACAGGACCCAAAAACCACTAACATGCACTCAGTTTGTCCAAGCTCAGCATGTTGAAGTAAAACTGCTCATTTTAAAATGAATACCACAGTAAATGTCTTCTTTTGTAATGAGCCCATGACATCAAGAACCCCTGCCTTCACACAAGTCCTTACAACCCTATAATAAGCTCTTGGGAGGTCCCCAGGTTTTTATTTCAGCAACAGAGGCAAATTCCACAGACTCACTTTTCTGGTCCTTGAAGCAAATTATCAGATGAAGAAGTGATGCATCTGTAAAAGTAGAAGGAAGATGACATAATAGGTGGCATACCAGTGCGCTGACCCCCTTCAACCTGCAATGGGGTATTCAAAGGCAGCATTTAGGATCTTCCACTCCATCACCCTGTGCTTTGGCTTTGATGGAGAAGGGCTCCCCGTCTCCAGTGCCTACTGCCCACCTTTGGCAAGCTCTCACTGCTCTGAGACCACAGGCAAGGTGCTTCTCCCCTCCCCCCCCCCTCCCCCCCGGCCACTGAGTCTCGGCAAGTACCCCATGCTACACTAAGCAGAAAAGGGAGTGTCTTCACCCACGAATCCTCCTGTGAACTCTTCTGGGAGCCACCTGTGGCCATGGAAATAGGCTCCGCATTAGTCATCAGGGGAGCCAGGGAAGGTCTGGCAGCACACAAAGAGGTTCTTTGTGTGTGCCAGATTTTTCTGCTGTGAACAGATCTATCTACTCCTGAATAGAAAAACTTTCAGGTTTGGAGGGGGGAAGGTTGTTTATTTGGGGCTTTTGCTTGGTTGGTTGTTTTTTGAAGGTTGTTTTCTTTAAGAGTGATCTTCCATATAAGATACAGAGGATGCTGAAAGTTTAAAACATGACTTCTCATTGGTTTTATTGTTTTCTGAAAAAGTAGCTCTTCTGTTTGTTTCAGGCTTACCTCCTAATAATTTAATTTCATGCTCCCAAATCCTTGCATCAGAAAAGACAGAAAAACATCATTGCTCTATTCATTTACTCCACATGACTCTTATCAGCTCCCACAATACAGCTGCTCCATGCTTTGGAGCACTCTTGCGACCTTTCCTTGCATCTTTTCTAGTTTTCCAGAATTTATTTTTTTCTAAGTTTTATTTGCTTGGTTGGGTTTTTTTCCTCTGGGTCGTTTTTTTTTTGCCCAACATGGGGAAACAAACTCCACCCAGTATTCAACATGGGCACCACAGTGGTTACACAGTGATATCCCATCATCTTCTGGTTTATTTTCTATTTCTTAAACCATAAGTTTACAGAAGAAAAAAACAAAACAAAGTTCAAAACAAACTGGTAAAACACTGTGAGTTCCAAAAAGTCAAAAAGCCTAAGTTCCTGCCCTTGTTTCTGCAATTCTCCATATACCTTTCTGTTATCAACTTGAGTATGTTTCTGAAATATTTTCTACCCTTCAGGCAGAAAATGCCCAAGTACTTGGGCTGCCACCTAAAAACGGCTGAGCAAAAACCTCTGGTCCAGTTGTCTTCTCAGCCAGAATAAATACCCATGAACTCCTCCAGTGGAAAAGCTGCTACCTTCAAAATAAAAACCCCAAATGTAGTTCAGAAGGGAACTCACACCCTTGCATTTAAACATACCTAACAAACATGTTCTTGAAAGGACCAAAGTAATTTTAATTGTGTTTGTTGTGCACCTGCATTCTCAGCATTGTTCAGTCATCAGCATAAATTCCTAGTTACCAGTTACAGGACTGTGGGATGCCCAGTACCACCACCATAAACAATACACACACTGACACCCACCACAAGCATGCGATGGGGCAGGAAGACAGACATCATTTAAACGAGTGGCAAATGGACTGACTGAGAGAAGAAAATACAAACTGCACCAACAACAATCCTTTTAACACAACATCTGTATTTCCCCCCTCCCTGTTTATGATGTACAATAATAAATTTCAGAAACTTCCAAAGAAACAAGACTATATGGTTACTTTCAAGGAGTCAGGAGCTAACCATGTGAGATAGCCTGACTGACACTGCTAGCTAGTCAGAAAGGACAAAAAGAAAAGAAGATAGGACTCTAATAGGAGTCTATTCTTTGATGAAGTAACTAAAGCTATCTAATAAAGCCAAAGAATAGACTCCTGTCTAATGAAGTCAGGCATGCCCTTACCGACATATTAGTCATTCAGGCACCTCTGGATTCTACATTTAGAAAATCTTGTATATAACTGCCTGGACTTGCAAATGCCACTATATCGTATTTCCAGTAATGCTTTGGGCAGCATATTTTGTAGGAATTATATCATGTGGAAAGGTATATAATCTTGCTCAACTGGCAGCAAATGCTGCTTACACACGCACACGCTTCTGAACTGTTTAAATGTAAAGCCGAGTAACTAGAACACAAGAAGAGAATTGCTTGATTTTATCCCACTGTACCTGCTACATCTCACCTGAAACCAGCCACTTACAGCACTACAAAGAAAACTACAGTTTGTCCAGCAGATAACAGAAAAATGTATTTACTCTTGCTGGCAACTAAATACCATGAACTTTATCAGCAGCTGTCATAATTAGAAAGAATATCAGGAAAAAGTGTGATCACCCCTTTTTACTGCAGCCCGTGAATGTGGCTCTAGCACTTCCAGAACTGTCTTTATTCCTGTCATCTTCCCAGCCATGATGAAAACTGCTATTTTTTTCTGAAACAGCACTCACATTTCTGGAGACTGAGCAAGTGTTTCCTGGCCGGACCCTCAGAAGCTGATCTGTTAATTCAACAGCAAAACATTTTCTTGGCAAGAGGAGATGAAATGGATATCACATGAAAGAATAAGACAAATTGCAAAGTCTGTGTTTTCATATAGTCTCTCTCCCCTGTGTTGCCCTTAGCTTGATGCACCTCTATTTCTCATTTCACTAGAAACGCAGTCTAACTCCTGTCACCTAAACACCGCCACTGGAAAATTGCCACTGATGTAAATAAAGGTTGAATCTTTTATGAAAGATGGGATGGGGAAGTCTATAGTTACCAAGCTTGCCTCCCTCAACAACCCACCAGGGTTCAGGTAACAGCTCCTAAAAGCACCACCTACTTGGCTTCTGCCTTTGACTAGAGCCGTTTTTCAGATCCTCCCTCATGTAGACACCCAAATCTGCTGAGCAGCCACACCAAACCCAGCCATCAGGAGCAGATTCTTTTCAAACCGTTTATTCAGAAGATTAATTCTCTGCGAGTCAGTGAAGCACGCGTTTTCATAGCCCAGAGCGCATCCATCAGGCTGCAGAAACACTGAAATTAAAGTGTCAGTGGCTCCTCCTCCCCTCTATTCACTGAGACCAACTTCAAGGCTAGCAGTCTCCACTAAGTGCTTTCTGCCAAAAGGCTGAGATAAGAATGAAAGAAAGGAGATAAGAAGTAAATGCTCACTAACAGGAGAAGTTTGTGAGTTTAAAGCCAGACTGAAAACATGATTTAATGAGCTGCATAAAGAGACTGTGGTTGCACAGGAAGCAGGTCAACTGCAGACAGAAAAGTCACAAAAGAAGTCTGGAAACAAAGATATGAGAGAAAGAAAGTGCACTTGGTTAATTTGTTTTCCAGAACTCCCATTCACCAAATCATTACAATCTAATTTACAATTAAAGAAAGGGCAGGCTCACTGGCCATTGCAAAAGATCCACGGCAATCAGGCAAAGCAGCTATTGCTGGGGTTCTGGCAAAAAAAAAAGAATAAGCCACGGATTAAGTGGCGGGCAAAATAAAATAAGTCTTTCCAAGAATAAACAATGTGGTAAGAAAAGATCCTCCTATGAAAAGCTGCTGGGAACGATGGCTCTGTGGATCACCTTTAGGATCTGTCAAAACAGACAAATACGGCTGAGGCAGGCCAGCATTTTGTGGTGGGTTTTGTGCTTTTTGGGTGGTTGGGTTTTTTTGGGGAGGTGCTTTGTGTTTTTAAGAAGAAGCACAAACAACTGAAGGCACCAGATGCCTGATTTCAGCTGTGCATTTAAGACATCCCATTTGCCTCAATAAAGCCAGACTCCAAACAGCATGGGTGGAAGAGCCAGCCAGACGGTGCTGTGTGCACCCGGGTCTCCCATTAGGCAGAGCAACTGAAGGGGGAAGGACCAGGGGTCCTGTTATAGAATCGCAGTATCATAGAGTTGTTAGGGTTGGAAAGGACCTTAAGATCATCTGTGCTATGCAGAAGCTAGTTACAAAAGAACTTGTCCACAGCAAAACATGGAAGAAATGTGGTAATAATGCAGAAGATCCATCAGAGCTGCTGTTAGCTGCTGCCATCTTCAATGGGGCATTATAGGTTGGATGACAGGAGCAACCTGATGACTTGTAAACATGGCTGTGAGCAGAAGGTTGGACCAGAGACCTTTGGGTGTCTCTTCCCAAATTACCTCGTGATCCCACAAATATCTGTTTGCAGACTATAAAGCTGAGAAGTTAAACTGCAGGTCCACAGCAATTTATCCCTATCTCTTTTTTCCCTTTCCCCTCATCGCAGGTTATGTTTTTGCCTCATTGCAGGTTATGTTTTTGCCTGACTCGCTGTAGGCTCCTGTTTTGCAGCAAAAGCAAAGTCTGTGAGACCTTCGTGGTGTTGACCCACACCAGCTCAAACCACTGTGGCAATACAAAGGAATTCCAGTTCCTGCTAGAAATGATAAGGAGGGACTATACTCCTGTGGTCAAATATCTGAAAATGGACCTGTGCTTTCTTCAGGCAGGGATAAAAAAGGGAAGTTAGGGACAACACTGGTAAAGGTTTACTCAAGCACTTTCCATATGTACCCTGTTAGGTCCCACTGGATGGTTTTTTAACCTCATTGTTCCCATGCTGTTCAGCACCATGCCATGCCTTAACCATCTCATGTTTTTAAAGGTCAAAACCACACTGTTTACAAAACATGTGGTCTGACTTCAAAGCAAAATGGCACCACATCCATAGCAAGAGCCAACTTCCACAGGAAGGCTCAGCCCCAGCTAGCACCAAATTCAGCCAGTGATACTTCTGGAGCCATCAGGAGAGATGGGATGTCTTTGAGGAAGGTGGAGGTTTGTAGAAGCAGCTAGAGCAGAGCAAACAGGAGAACAGCAATGGCACATGCAGCAGGGTGGAAGGTAAGCTGGGAAGGGACAGGCTGTTATTGACACTTCATCAGGCTGGTGTGATCCTGGCACCAAGCCACCAGTGGAGAGGAAGACGAGAGGTTGCACAATGGCACAAGCTTTTAAACAGAGAGATAGCATTGAGAAAAGGTCAGCCATGGACAAAGGTAAAAGCCACACTTGCTAAGTTCAGAGAAAAGGAAATTGAAAAGGCAGGGAGTAAAAAGCCCTGAGGAATTCACTGCAACAGCTCAGTTTGTAAAAGAGGGTTAAGGTATCCCAACACTGCAGTGTAGTCCAGATAAACCTGAGTTAGCTTTAATCAAGGGACTTAAGTCTGTTACTGCAGCAGCTCATCACAGGCTGCCTGAGCAGCAAGGGGCATTAGCCACAGCTGAAAACCATTATTGCTGCAGTTGAATAATGCAAACCATACCAGAGCTGGCCAGGTCAAAGGCAGCTCAGATACGTTTATGTTCAGCTGCAACACACGCAGGAAAAATCAAGGAGCCTAACAACGAAACAAACCTCAGACATCTTGCAAAAGCGCCAAGACCTATGGTTTTAGGAAAGGAAAAGAAAACCCCACAAGATACCACTTCTCTTTGCACCCTCAAGGTTCAGAGTAGGTCAGTTCCCCACATACACTTCTGGGCATTGCCACGGAGAGAACTGGACAGTACTGACAAACATACTGCAGTACAAGACAGAGAGTTGCCTTCAGGTGCACATCTCATATTTTCTTACCGTAATTACAAAAGAACAAGCCCATGAGAAGTCATGGGCAATACCAAAACCTATAGGTAACATCACACAAGAATCATTATTTTGCAGTTTAGTGAAAGAAACACCATATAAACAGGCTGCAGTTCTGTAACCCTCTGTGCAATCACTGATGATGTTTTCATGGCATACACCAAGAGTGGAAGACAGTGTGACATACCTACTTGTATATCTACTGACCCATAGGGCTCTCTGCTCATTTTCTTAGTGAACAATCAGAGCAATAAAGATAGCCATTTTTGAGTATTTGTGTTTATGGCTCCAGATTGAAGCTAAACATATATCTAAGCATCTGTGATTGCAAACTCACCATAACTCCTCTAGAGCTTTCACAAGACACACACATGCAATCCATTAATGAAACTGGCTGAGGGCTGCCACAAGTAATTACTACAGCCCAAGCAGTGAGAAAACAGGTAAAGCAAATCCAGGCAGGTTTTGAGCAAGAATTCTTTGCCTGGTTGCCTATTTACAGATTACCTCTCATTCACTGTAAACGCATATGCAAGTATAATTATCTAGGGGCTGCACAGCAAGAGCACCTACAGATTTCAGCCCCTTGTCAGTGCTGCAGTGCCCTGCACAACACCAGTGTGAGAGAGGTCTGCCCCAATGCACTTGTGCTGCCAAACACAAAACAAGGAGCAACATTTGGACAGAGCTTTCCAGCAGGCAGCCCTTCAAACACGGTTTGGAGGGCTGCTACAATAGTTATCACCACAGATGTCCTTGAACTGGATAAAGGGAAAAGGGCCAGAATGAGCAATGAGGTTCCGGGTAGCTGTCATAGATGATGAAATGTGAACTATGAGAAGGGAAGGTGCATGCTGGTAGGAGAGCACAAGCTTCTGCTGTACAGGTATCTAAAACATTCAGGTGCTAATGCTGGGCTTGGCAAGGTCAGTGGTTTCCAACCTGGGGTCTGCACAACCCCAAGTGATCTGTGAACTCCTTTCCAAAAGGTGTACAGAAAGATGAAAGTGAAAAGAGCCACTTTTATTTGCTGTAGTTCCACTGGAATCTCAGCAATCTGCAAACTAAAGAAAGTTAGTGAGTTATTAAGAAACTAGCGAGTTATTACTCACCGGCACAAGAGACAATGTAAATGATTCAAAGCAATGGAAAACCCTCAGAAATTGAAAACGGGTGCACAGGTCACTCTGTGAAAATGTTCATCAGCATGGAAACAAGAACACTGAAACAGTACATCCCTGCTGTTCAGCATTGTCCTGGCTGGGGGTAAAAAGTTCTGTCAAGATTACTTCCTTTTCACCACTGTCACTCATCACGGAAGTCAGCTCTGAAATCTGTGGTGCACTTCTCTTGCATCCCACAAGATGATTGGTGTCTGGAGACCTCCGACAGACCGAATATATTTCGGCCTTTCTGTCAACACAAACACTGAAGAGACTGGGAAGACAGCACTGGGATTAATTTAAGTAACCACTGAAACCTGAAGCCCAGCAATTATCTGAGCAGAAAAATGAAAGAGACTCATGTGCTGGCACAGGGATAAAGCTGCTCTCTCTCTTTAAGATCAAATATGTCACTGAATGAGACTAGTTACTGACAGCAAAAAGCAGAACAATGATAGATGTAGTGATTCTGACACTAAAACATTTTACAGCCATCATGCACTTGAAAGGTAGCCAAGAAGCAAGTCCCTACAGACCTTCAACAGCAACAGCTTCGCTGAGGAGCTCTAGCTGTACACCTCTAACGAAGTCGAACTAACAATCAGAAAATACCTTGGGAACAAAACCAAATAACTTGAATTAATAAGAAATCTATAAAGTAAAGGCTACAAGCTACTGCCGTAAATAAAAATGACAAGATGATAGCCACTAATCCCTGTCTAAGGAAAGAAACCAGAATGATTGTAAGTCAAGCTGCCTACTTTGTGTGACTTCATCTTTATTGGCAAAGTATTAATTAAGGCTTCCTCTTCATACTTTTATTGAAGACATATTAATTAAGGCTTCCTCTTTGTAATTTTCCTGAAGGCATCCACAGACACTGGATGAACTCTTGTGCTGTTTATGTTTCAGAGTAATGCACACATCAAAAATAAAATGCGAAGAATACTAGTCCTGATTTTTCAAGCTTAATCCTCAAAGGGCTCCGGGGTTAGATGCAGGTAACCCATTCTGGCATTAACCAGAAAGAGATTCCTCTGGTGAATCTCTTAGCAACACGCAGGCAAATACATGAACGTACGACATGCCTATATTTAAAAATGTGAGTCCTCCATTACAGTCAGACTGAAGTTGCTATGTCACATGCAGGCATCTGCGTCTTGCTGAATCAACACCACTTGAAGCAATGGGAAACCTCTGTTCATACAGCACTTAAAACATTATACACCATCATACATACCCGCATGAAGGAACTCCAGCTGAAAATCATCCTAAGCCTCTACTGTGGGATGCTAAAGCACACAAAATTTCTTTGAGAAACACTGCAAAGCTTCACAGCCCTATGAGTCCTGTATTCTTCCACCCCTGTCTTGAAGACACCTCTGCTGAAGGATGGAGATGATAACCATGTATCTAAACCTCCTAAGGAAATGCATTAAGTACTATTAAAGTCCTGACTTTCAATACAAATGGAACAGACCTGACACCTAACAGACTTGCTTCCCTACCACACAAAGCACTACACCCAAGATTAGCTGTTCATAACACTAAATCATGGCCGGCCTCCCTTTTTTTTCAGTCTCCCACTCCTTCCAGATGTTCATGTTCATAAAGGAGGCTTTTCTACAAGGCTAATGCCTGGTCTGAAGTTGTCTGTTTGAAAAAAATACCCTTGTGTCTAGCACATCTAAGATTGCAGGGACTGGAAGTTATTTTCCTGCTCCCTGTTTTCCCCCTGCTTACCCCTTCATGACTGTTCTTCTCTGCAGTTTCTCACAAAAGTAACATTTTCCTCTCTAACTGCATAGGTTTTCTCAATCTGTAACACCAAGAAGGCATTTCTTTTTAACCAAAAGAATAATTGTGACAAATTAGTAGTGATGGCAGGAAAGCTCAGTGTCCTCAAAGCTTTTTTTGGCCCCAGTTCAGAAACAGTAGGTGAATGTACCCCTTTAATTCTCTTTTCTCAAATTAAACCAGGGAGAAGATTCCCACCCTTTTATTTATTTGTAATAATCCTGCCTGCTAATAATGTCTACTATGTTAGATACTGTCTTTGCTTTAAAACAGACCTTGAAATCCTGTTTTTCAACTCATTAAACCTCCTTGTGAATATGCAGCTAATTAGGACAGCCCTACAACCCAGGAGAGTTGCTGACTTCTCACAGCTGGACTAGGGCTACACACAGTGCAACACCAGGCACCTGAAAACCTCCGTTCAGGCTCATCCAACTGTCCAGTTTGTTCCTCCTTTGACTTTAATAGACATAAATACACCAAGTATGTGACACTCCACCAGCACCTCCTTCCTCTACTCTCCTTCCCTGTGCTGTGGATGTTTCTCCCTCTTCTTGGGGTACTCAAAACTGGCTGTATCAGCATGGCCCACCCCTCTGGACACAGACCATTCGCAAATCCTCACCTAGCAGTCACTCCTGACGGCAGGCAAGCACAGTGGATGGAAATCTTTGCATGGGTGCTGACCTACTTCTGCCTTCAGAAGCTAGAACATCTCAAGAGCACCCTTGGATTAAGCAAGGTGCATGGGTTTCCCTGAGCAGAGACCATGGAGACAAAGGAGGCCCTTCAGGGAAACCCAAAGAAAACATTTGGCTTGCTTTTAATGCCAGCTATTGTTATTTCATCTGTCAATTAAAAGGGAACTTGTTTGGGCACTAACCCTGCAATACGCACAAGCAAGAAAGCAAACATTTAATGCTGGTCTGCCAGAGCAGTAGGCACGGGCAGAGTCCACTCCCACATGGGCTGAGGACTGCCTAGAAGGCTAGGGTGAATGCTACAGGCAACCAAATAACACACCAAGAATCCTTTGACTAAAATAAGTCCCCTAAAAAGGTGGGAGGACCCAAAAACCCAAACCTCTTCCCTTCCCCCCCAAAAAATAAACATACAGAAGTTCACTACAGCATCATGTGGAGCTTACAGGACTTCAGTTACTGCTCTACAATTTTAATACGATAAATTAACAGGAAGTGATAAATCTCATTTATGATGGATTCTCTTTAGTAAGGGACATTGGTAACGAATGGTACAGCACTGCTCTAGGACACTATAAGCTCACAGACCCAAGGATAGTGGTAAGACAAGGTAAGTAGACATGATATATTTACTAGGCTTATATTAAGTCTTCCTCACAATGACCTGAAAAAAGGCTGATGCATTCAGAAACCTATTTCTTCTAAATTCTTTGTATATATAAAGATATCCACGGATATCATGGCCAAAGGGAAAAATACAACTACAGTCTGAAAGAGTTACTATTGTCTTTATTCTTAAGCTAAAAGTTTCACTAGGCTTGGTGTAGGCTCTTTTTAAAGGAAAAAAGAAAAAATATGAATTTCCCATTTTTAAAAAGAAATACTCATTTTATAGTCCCACAATGACACTCAAGACTCTGCTGCCAAATTCCATACACTGGCAGCACCCAGCATTTTCTAATGCTAATAATACATTACAAGTTTAACAACTCCAGTGTTAAACACAGACTTGTTCCTTCTTGAGAGCCTCTGAATACGCAGTGAGACACACTGCACATGCAACTTCAGGGCAGCAGGTAAGCAGGAGCTATGGGAGCTGCAGTTACTGGTGAGGATGGATAGACAGATGCACTCCCTGCTACCAACATGGGAATGGAGCCATTGCTTAGCCACAGTCCAGCCTCAGATCTTCCCTTCCTGAAACACAACTTTCTTCCCCTTGTGTTGGCATCAAGAGGAGGAATCAGCCTCCCTTGCAGCCAGCCTGGTCCTGCTGGCCACAGCCATTTAGGCCACATTATTGGGAAGGCCACTGGAACTTGTCACTGTCCAGGAGCTCCTCTCCACTCTTTTAGCAAGATTCCCCATACTAGGGCTAGAAATGGACTCTTCAGCATCCTCGCTCTCCTCCAAAGGCAAGCATGAGCTAGCATATGTACCTTCTGAAGCACAAACAGCTGGCAAAAACTGCTTTAAAACTAAAACTTCAAGAAGGTACCCAAACCACACTCTTCAGACAGAAGCATTTTTCATTGTCATACTGTATGGATTTTGTAAAGAACCAAGTTTAGGGTCACTTCCTAGAGTTCAGTGAATTGGTTTGCATTTCTAAAAGAACAACTGTTGATGCACCTCCATATTCCTTCATTAATCATCCAGTAGTGGAATACAAGGCTAAGCTAAAAGGCTTATTTTACTCAGACTTCTGCTGTTTTAGTGTCCCATCCTGTCCCACCATGGAAGAACAACAAAGTCTCATACATGGGTTAGAAGGTCCAGAAACAACACTGAAGTCATTATACTGTGCATATTTAAGTGCACAGTACAGTAACTTCCTTTTGTAAGAAAACCAAAAATAAGTGCCAATGGCAACAGTACACCATTGCTTTTCTGCTGCAGAAAAAAAAGAAAAGCAACTAGGAGAACAACTATTCAGATTCCCTGGGTAGTTATCGACCTTTGAATGTGTGCTCTATTGCTATTGTGGCTCAGAACAGGAGTCCAATTAAAAAAGAAGCCATGAAGATCTGCTCAAATGTCAATGGGACAGCACTTTATTTCACCAAAATACACGTGTTTGCATATTTTTAACGTTCAGAAATTTCTCATCACAAGTCTCAGGTGAAATCCCAAGTCATAAACTGAGGGATCAAGTACACCGGACAGAAGAAAGCATGTTTACATATTAGGTGAGGGGATTTTATTCCAAGAAGAACATAATATCCTTAAAAACCTTTCCAGATCTGGCCCACCCAGGGAGCAGTTTCAGTACTGAAACTGGAGACTGCAGTAACATTCCCAGCAGTCAACATCATTAGAAAATAATCAAAACATTTCAAAATGCTTTTGTACTTTAAACAAAGAAATAAAGTTTGGAGGGAGCTTGAATTTTCAGAGCACTTAACTTTCTGCTCCTGCAGAAAACCACTATTAAGAAGATCCTCACATCCTCATGCTCCACAGCCATAGTTCCTGCACAGGAAACCACCATCTGGTTGCAGCTTTTACTTTCTCCAAACACTTCAGCCTTTCTTTGACAACCAAGAAAAGAGGAGCCTGGCCATCAAGTGTTTGCCAAAGCCAAGGGAAGGTGTGATGCTGCTCAGAAGGCAGCTTTGGATGCCAAGAGCCTTGGATGACTCCCGATCTGTCTGGGTTGAGTCTTTTCTGTTACTCTTTCTAAATTGATGTCTCAAATGTAGATGAGGATGTGGTAAAGCTTTGGCATGCCCTACCGAGGGGACAAGCTGCAATTCTCCTGGCCAGCAGAAAGGAGGACAGGTTCACCATCTGGATGAACAGCCTGAGACAACAGCACCAGAAATGCTTTGAGAGAGCGCCAACTCCGTTACCACTGCCTTTACGAAGGAGCCAGATCAAAAACCTGCCACTCAAGCCCAGGGACAACATTTTTTCACACATGGCTAACCTTTCCTGTAGCATCTTTGCACTAAATGCACATTTCTCCAGGAATCAAAACAAACCCATTTCAAGCTAAATCTTAAACTGTACCAACATCCGTAGAAGGTCTGAACTTTGTCCACTGAAATCTTTACAACTTAATAAAATATTATGCACCATGCCACCAACAAGCATATTACAAAGACAGGACAAAGTCAGGAATGCATTACTGAGTTTTTGTGTCACAAAAAGGTGAAGAGGAGCGGGTGGGACAGGGGTGCCTATGGCTGGTGGCCCTATAGCCATCCCTTGCCATGGCCCCGAGGCACCCCATGCACCTCTGCCTTTTTAAAACCAAAAATGACTATGTACAAAAGAAGTGTGGAACAGATGGAAAAGTGATATAGCAATCGGCCCGGTGGCACATGATGCTAGCAGCCCAAGAGCACATTTAAGTGCTGGGAATAACACCTGACAAGGGCTTCATTCAGTGCATACCCACTCCGCCACTCCCCATCAAAAGACAAAGGCCCTTTGAGGAAGGAAGTGAGGAGCGTTTAATTAGAGACCAGACCCTCCAAAGAGATGGAGAGAGTAAGGGCCCTGGTGTGACTTTCACAGAGCCCTGTGTCTGAGGGCTGCTCTTGACCATCACGGCTCCCTTACAGCACCGCCTCTTTACACAGTATACACTTGACTTGCAAGTCTGGGTGACTTATTTGCCACGGGGAAGGACCCTTTACTACACAATGGCACTCTTTGTGGGGAGGAGGAGGTAGGGAGACAGCACTAGCTGGCCATTAGGGTTATAAATCCTTTCATTGAGTTTCACAATGAATACCATGTGGCAGTGCATTTGACTTCGCTTCTTCAAGAGAAGCCACTCTGAGTGGGGAAAAAGAGAAAGATAAATGAAATTTAATCGGTCATATCTTTCCTTCCTGTGTGTTTTTTATTTCCACAATGCATTTTAGACAGCCTGCATTAGTCTTGCCGACCATCCACAGCTTTCTTTAAAGAGCAAAACGTGTTTATGACTCCCGAAACATAAGCACAAACCACATGCTGAGAAATCAGACACTATATATGCAGCCATATTCATTTACCTCTTGTCTTTCTCTCCTTGGTCTCTAAAAGCTACTTTTACAAAGCACATTAAAGGCCCAACCCAACACTTCTGAGCAGCAAAGTTCTCTGTTGACTGTTGGGAGTACACTCCTAGGCACCTCAGCCAGGTTATCAGCTCAAGCTTATATTTTTGGGGGGGTTAGGCTGCAATAATCATCTCACAGATATAAAAAGTGCTCAGTGGATCTCACCAGCTCTAGTTGGGGTGGGAGAGAGGAATTAAAAAACCTGTAGTTCCCATGGTAATACCATAAGGCATACAAAAGGTGTCTATGAGTATGCGGTAAACTCCTCCTCCTTGGTTTTATTACTATGAAACCTAATGCTTCCTCACTGAAAAGAAATTTTCATTATATAAAGGAGATAATTGGGAGAAAAAAAGACAATTCACATTTTGTGACTGGCCATAGATGAACAACATTTAATGTCCAACAGTCTATGCTGCACCAAAATCAGCCACTAATGACTGGAAAATTCACTGTGTAAACTACTGAACCTGAAATGGTGGGGTGTTCATTTAATTTCTGATGGCAAGAGAGAACAAGGCAGCGAGAGAAAAGAAAGGGAGCACTTAGCCCCAGCTCCCAGCACAGCAAAGCAAGTTCCCCCCCAACGCCTGGCCAAGCAGGAACAATACACAACAGCCCGGCCCTGCCGACTTTGCTTAATTATAACTCCTGCTACTTAGTTTAATTATTGCACATACACTTCTTGAAAACTCCATTTGAACACCAGCTTCTAATTGGAAAAAATGCTCTGGGCATGACTGAAGGGTTATTAGGAAGTTTGGTCACTTCTTTCCAAGCAGTAGCTACAAAAGGGCATGGCCCTTCCACAAAGCCCTCTCAAAGATGCCCATTGTCCGAGATACAGAAATTAAGTGTAAGAGATACAGAAGGAAGTCTCAGCTCAGAACACAAAAGGCATGAAGACATGAAGATGAGGTGGAGTCTCTTGCTATACCAGCAGCACCTTGCATAAAAGAACTGAAAGAGAGGGGAAAAAAATCCAGCTCCCAGGATGACAAATGTTAGTGGGTGCAAATGGAAGGTGTGTCAAAGAAAAAAATCTTATTAAATACTAACGCTCATTAAAGACTTAGGTTGCAAAAGCCTTGCAAAAACACAAGAAAGCCTCAAATCACTCTTACCAAGGACAATGAATCACATCACGGGATCTATAGGTTTGCACAGGGTTTCCTTGACCCTCTAAATCAGCATATTTGCTGTGTACTGGTTTGGGGAGTTTATTTGCTTGTGGTTCCCAAAGCTTCCCCTGCAGGCAACTTAAAAACCCAGATACACCCACCAACTTCCTAATATGCAGGTAACTTTGACCACTGCAAACATGGATGTTGAGCAAGGGTTTATGGCATAATCATTTAATTTAAGGAAACAGAAAAGTAAGTTTTAAAGTCACACGCAAGACACTTCATCCCCTGTGTCCTCAAGCTCTAAGCTATCAGCACTAAAGCAACTTTCTGATGTGCTTCATATTCCTGCCCTATTTTGTGGTATGGCCTAATTTTACAGTTCAAGAGTTGAATCTCTGGATGCTGGAATCTCACATGGGTTTCTATCCATTTACTTTCTGGCTCAGATACACCCTCACCAAGTACACTAGGATTGCCCAGACCCTGTTAACTACAGATTACACTTTCATGAACTTTTCATTATCAAGCCATGGTGACTTAAATGTGGGAAGACTAGTCAGAGACGAGCATCCTCCTGGTTTACAGTTTACAGTCCCAACAGCAGAAAACATGCTATGCATATTAGAGCTCTAGCATTCCCTCCTCCTCACCAGCTACTTTTTCCTCCAATTAATATGTCTGTGGCCATTACAACCCTTTACACATCAGACCAGCCAAGGCTCTGGACCGCAATGAGCAAGAAACATCAGCAATGCCAGCAAAGGTTTGAAAGTCAGGCTACAGCCATAATTTCTGGGTCACTTTACCACTTACTGATGCACATGAAAGGAAGTGTTGTCCAAAGCTCTCTGGCACCTGGACCTGGAGGTAGCGCAGCTGAGGAGGCATCTCTGTCCCTTTCCCTCTGCCAGGCAGCAGTGGGAAGTTGGGATGCTCTCCCCACACCTGTCTGGGACAGGAAGCTCATCCTCCAGCTACCTCATCCCAACCAGGCTCCAGGGGCAGGAGGGGCAAAACTGCCCCCTCCTTTCTGCAAGCAGCCAACCAACCAAGAGAAAAGGGTAGAATCGGCCCCATGGGCAGCCACAGCATTGCCCGGGTACCCCAGTGGCCCTGGGGTGCAGAGAAAGACACCTCAGGTTAGCCCCATGCACCTCTCTGCTACACCCGACCATGGCAGCTCCCTATTCCTCCAACAGCACTGGGGTTACTGGCTGGGCCAGAACAGCAGCAAACAGCAGTTTCACCTTCATTAAAAATACCATACCACTTTTTCCCCTTGGCCCCATCAGTTATTTATTAACAGTAGTAAAATATTACTGTTCTGTACCTCCCAACAGGCAGGTTTTCCTCCCAGCCCAAGACACCCACCACTTCTTTTTTAAAGCCGAAAACCATAGACTTTTCCTTTCTGTCTGTAGGTGTACTGTTTGCTGCCTTAATGCTACAAAGTGGAGAATAAAGTGTGAGAGAACTCCTGTAAAAGTCACAGCCATTTACACATTAGGCACCTAATTATGTTGAAAATACAATTACACACATTTAAGCAGATGCTCATGCCCATGGGCCAGGCCCGTTACTCTGACAATCCTTTTACAGTAAGTGCAAGCTGAATCTACTTAGATACAAGACCTGGAATATCAGTGTGGGAATGTAAAAAAGGCAGTGAAGAAAGAGGAAAAAAAATCAGTTGCTCCCATCCCATTTATCACAGCTAAGGACACTGTGCAACAGGCAAGGCTCCAGCAGGTCCCTGCTCTTCTTTCATAGCTTTTAATCACATACAGAGAGCCATTTGCTATTTTTAAAGTCAAATGAAAGCTTCTGGCTCCAGTCTTTTGTAAATTTGCAGTGAAGATAACCCCCAAGGAACACACGTTATTTACACACCAGGGAGCTTACTTATTAACACCAACTTCTAGCAAAAGTTGTGGTTCACATTTCAAAACAGGCCACAAAGACCTGTTTACATTCCTTGTCTGGCTCTAGGGAGTCAAGGTCAGAGCTCACCCTTTCATAGCCCTCCTGCATAGCAGGCTGAGGAATGCCACCCGATGGGTAGAGTTCAGGGACACCCCAAAAATCAAATACTGATCCTTATACTTTGTCAGGTGATAGTACCCATTCAAGAGCTCTTCATTCTTGGTACAACTGGAGCCAAAAAGCCCACATAAGCTACCCTGAACAGCTGGCACTACACATTGCCCCTATCTCTACGTTTACCCCACACTTTGTTGCAATAGTAAAGGCAAAAGGATTTAACAGCCTTGGGTGGAAAGCAGCACACACAGGTTTTCTCCCCTTGTTTGCTGGCCAAGAATAGCAACCCCATCCAAACCTCCACCACAACACAAGTTCACTACCCCACTTCTTACCCTCTTCTAAATACTGGTGGAACACAGAAAACTTCTATCACCAGAACAGGATTAACCACCTGTTCTCCAATGCTCTTGTCATCAGAGGTTTAGAGGAAATTTCACTATAATGAGGAAAAAAGGTCCATCAGCTCATTCTCAAATGGGCAGCTTCTCCTGAGCTTCCCTCTGGGCATGGAAGAGATGGTAATATTTGAGTAAGTTTGATGGGGAAATAGCGAGTGACAGAGAAGTCTCTTGCAGTTTTAGGGCACAAGACTGCCTATGAGCAGAAGTGACCAGACACTGAGTTGACTATTCCAGATCAGAAACTCCCATCTCAACCTCTATAACCTGTTGCAGGTGCCAACTGCACAAGACACAGATGGTAAAAGCTGTACATAAGGAGAAGACAGTTTCCCTCCCCATCAGCACTGCAGTGGCTGTGGGAAGCCACGAGACCTTCACACCCTTGGTTTGTCTTTTCTCCATAAGAGAAGCTGCTGTGTTTCAAGCTGTGAAGGCTGGAAGTTACCTTAAACCCTAAGGAAAATTTTAGCTCTATTGTTCTTCACAACTCCCCAGTACAGGCACCAAATACCCACAGGTTTATTTCATAGAGGTGGGGTTTTTTTTCACGTCAAAATAAGTGCTGCAAACGTTTTTCCTCTCCATGATAGGATTTCCATTTTTCCTGAAGAAAATCCAGGATGAGATGTGCTCCTTTCAAGGCTGCCCTGCCCACAGGTGGGATTCCCCTGGGGATCACACCTTAACTCCAATCTTCAGCCCACCACGGCATAACAGACTTGCCATTTACTGCTCCAAAAGCCACCTGCCTCCCACCGCAAAGACACCCCCGCACATTCCTCGTCTCCTACTGCTGCTTCTTGCCACAGAAAACACGTCCACAGCAACACTGTGACATAAGCTACCCAGTCAATCCAAATATAAAGTGAGGTATTGGTTTAGCAAGCCTAGAAATGCTAAAATGAACTTTAAAAGTTTTTAATGCTAGAAATCATTATTTTTAATGAACTGATATAAGTTTAATTAAAAGCCTGCACTCTTTGGAAATGCTAGCAGTTATTCCTGAACAGTGGGGAGGTCTCACAGCTCAGGAGGCTGCGGGATCCCCCTGTAGGGAATTGCCGGAGACAAGCACGCCTGAGGAGCGAGCGGCAGAAGCTGGCCCGCGGGCCAGGAGACACCTCACCCTGCAAGGGCTACCTCATTAAGTTACACTTTTGACTTTGAACCTCTCCCGCTGAAGGTAAGGGGGACACGCACCTCTCCAGCCCGACTCTATAGCTGTCGCCTGTAGCTCTTCCGCCGCACCATTACTTGCAGCGCATCCCTGTGTCTCCGCCGGTCCTGCCCCTGCTCACCTCTCTCTCGCCCACCCGCTTTCGGGGTCGCAAATCTCGTGCCGGGGAAGGGTCCTCCCTTTCCGCCCGCCCGGCGCTCCGCGGGGCCGCCGCAGCAGCTCTCACCCTGCCATCGTCCCCTCATCCGCCTGGGGCCGAGAGCCCCCCGGAGCCCCGCCGGCACCTACCCAGGCACTTGATGTGGAAGCCGCTGGGGGGCTTGAGGGAGCGGCGTGCCCAGCCCTGCCGCAGCACCTCCAGGTGCTCCTCCTTGCCCTGCACCAGCAGCACCTGCTCGTCGATCCAGCCCAGGAAGAAGGTCTCGGCCACCGCCGCCGTGGCCCGCCGGTCCCAGAAGTGCTGCATGTTCTCCCGCTTGAAGTCTGCGAAGATCTCGTAGCCGATCCGGTGGCGGCCCAGGTCCGCTGCCGGCCCCGCACCGCCACCACCGCCGCCACCGCCCCCCGGCCGCCCCCCGGCCGCGGCGCCCAGGACGATGGCCAGGGAGTGCGGGGCGATCTGCAGGCAGCGCTCCGCCCGGCGCGGCATGGCCGCTCACCGCCCGCCGCCGGGCATGGGCACGGGCACAAGTACGCGCAGGGACATGCCTCCCCGCGGTCGCGCTGCCTCCCGCGGCCGGGTGTCCGCGCTCCGCGCAGCTCCGCCCCCGGCGCGGCCCGCTCCGCCCCCGGCACACCCCCGGCTCGGCGCGGTCCGGCTCCGCGGTCGCCGGTCCCGCAGCAGGTAGTGGCCGCCGCCTCCCGGCCGGGAAGCCCGCACCCTGCAGCCCTGTCCTAGTGCGGGAGCACCATCGCCAGGAGCGCAACGAGCCCGCTGCGTGCCCCGGGTGGTGCTGTAGCTTCTCGACACCTCCGGGTCCGGAAGACATCACCCTTCCCCGTGTGAAACACAAGGGCATCGGCAGCCACTGCGAGATTGCCCCTGCCAATCTCACGGTCCTTGTATCTGTGCTTCTTCCAGCAGTTACACCGCTGCAGGTAAACTACTCAGTGAGCAGCACTAGCCCTGCTGCAAACCAATGACCATACCTTTCTTCTTCATCCACAGTAATCATAGAACCATAAAATGATTTGGGTTGGAAGAGACCTTAAAGATCATCTAGCTCCAACCCCCCTCACATGAGCAGAAACACCTTCCACTAGACCAGCTTGCTCAAAGTCTCGTTCAACCTGGCCTTGAACACTACCAGGGATGGGGCAGCCACAGCTTCTCTGGGGAACCTGTGCCAGTGCCTCAGCACCTTCATCGTAAAGAATTTCTTCTTAATGCTTAATCTAAATCTCCCCTCTTCCAGGTTAAAGTCATTCCCCCTTGTCCTATCATTACAGGCCCGTTTAAAAAGTCCCTGTCCAGATTTTTTGCAGGCCCCCTTTAGGTACTGGGAAGATTGTTAATAGGGATGCATGGGAATGCACAGGGAAAGCAAAGAATGCAAGGAAGAAAACTGCCATAGAGAAGAGGTGCAAGAGGAGAAAGGAGTGGGAGAAGAGAGGAAGCAGCAGCCACTCTGCTGGGCAGGGGTATGAACGTTGGTGCAGGCACCATACTGGGCCATGTACAGGATACAGTGTTTCTCCTCTTTAATTCACCCACATCAACATCCCTGGACACTTCTGTCCCTTTAACTGTTTCCCGTTCAGTTTTCACCTCTTTCAAGCCCTGTGACACTCTCCATCTGGTTTCATCCAGTTCATTCTCCAGGGCACTGTTTAACAATCATGTTCTTCTGATATCTCCCCTCCCTATTTTGGGAGTTTCATCCAGTGCTGTCTAGGCACTGTGCCAAAGAATATCAAATATACCAGCATCCTAGAGAGTTTTAAGAGGAGACAGTTTGTATGAAACCAACTTTAGCAAGGGGGAAATCAGAGGTAAAATAAATCACTGTGAGTCACTTGAAGCCAGGAGCAGAGCCTATTAACACTGGCTTGCAAGTCTCTAACCCCTTCCCAAGTATCCATCCCAGCATGATCTCTAGAGGCCCCTCACCTCAGCCAGCAGTAGTTTTGATGGTGCTGCTGTCAATATTTCAAAGGAACACTTTCATGTTCTCATTCATCCCTAAGCTTTGGAAGAGGACCCCGCTCAGCATCCTCATTGTCCTTGGAACGGCTTCCCAAAGTTCACCTGAGCCATTGATTGCCTGTTAAAAGAGCTAGTCTTAGCGTGTTGAAACTGCTGTCATTATCTTGTCATACTTGTGTTATTCTTACCTTGTGCCTTCCTCCTCTCTGTATTAAACCAGCCTTTATCTTGCCCATCACACTTGCATTTCAGTTCTCCTAGGCAGGGTTCACCTTTGTGTTGCCTTTGTGTGGAGCACATCATTGACATCTCAACTGCTGACTAGAGTCACTGGGTAACTTGAGGGCTTAAGTGGGTTTTTAGTTTCTATTCCTATCTGCAAGAACAAGAGAGCCAAATTATGCCTTTTGACTGATTTTAGGTTTCTGCACCAGATACGTACTGAGCATTTAGATGTGCAACCGCACATTTTGCCCACAGCCCCCACATCCCAAATGCCCAATCTGTGATCCTTCTGCTGCCTGTGGACAAAGCACGTGTTCTGCGCAGCATGGCTGATAGCCTTTGGCCATCCCATTGGTGCTGCTGCCTTCATTGGCCGAGCTCCTTTTCCCTTCAGTATTAGTTTCCGAAACAACTGGTGTGACGAAATGCTCCATGCAGTCTTTTCCTCCCCTTGCAAGGTGCTTGCAGCAATAGTCATGGGCTGTCAACATCTTCCCTACCCGTGGCTTGCTCTCCTGTAAAGGCTAGTCCTCAACCTGCTAATCCTCCCCCAGCCTGCTTTCATCACCCTCTTCCCTCACACCATTTGGTGCCTCTCCCCTGTGCTTGCAAGCCTGGCTTTCTGCTCCTTCCCTCTCCCTCCCTCCACTGGCACACTACCCCTTCCACAGCTTGCACACATGTAATGTCACACACAAGGTTAATGACAAGGTAAAGGAGGAGTGTACACTATAATTTGTCCAAACCACGTCGGATGGAGCACAGGGATTGTGGCAGAAGTCAAAATACACCATGCACTAGGGTGCTGTCCCTGTAAAAGCCAGTGCTAGAATTGCCTGAATGGGACATCAAGGCCCTGGTTAAGAGACTCCCCTTGTTTCAAGGACCTGGGGAAAGACTGTGGACAAGCAGTATGTACTCAATAAACTGTTCATTATTCCCCCTTTTTGCCTCCATCTCATTACTGCTTCAAACAATTTATTTTTTTTTCCCTCAGAATTTTTGGTGGTTTGGTTTATTTTTATTTACATTTCATTCCTTGCTGGCTAGGGGTTGAACAGCACCTCCTTCCTCTTCATTCACTCTCACTTCAAGGGATTTTTTCCAAGCAATCAAGATCTATAGCCAGATTAAAGCCAATCTGGTATTTGCCTGTAGAAATACAAGTGGGAAGACAGCCTGCAATCTTCTTATGGCCAGGTAATGAAGCTGGGTGAAGTGGAACTCCTAAGTGGCTCGAAGTGTTTGGAAAGGCGGAAGTTTACCTTGCTAGCAGAGCAAAATCCCTGAAGATTTAGACACATCTCTTTGAAATGCATCAGGGTGCACAGATCTGTATCAAATGGCCTCGTTTATCTAAAGTAGAGCAGGAAACCAAACAAAGCTGACACAGCTGTGTTCCCCAGCTGTCTGTACTGGTCTGGAGCTCAGGTGTGGTGCCTCTGCAAATGTCACCGTGTTAAAAACTCCCTGGGAAAAGAGCACTCCCCCAGATTTCGTTCAAGGCCACGGAATGGAAAGGCTGGGGTGATATGTATGTATTTAACGGCTCTTATTCATCCTTGATGTGTACATAAAGTAAGGCAAATTACACAATTTCACAGCCTATATAGTATGTCAGCATGTGTTCTACTTCAGATTCAGATGCCGTATTCAGGCAGTAAGGCAGCAAGAGCCTTACTCAGGATTTCTTCCGTGAGAGGTTTGGGAAGAGTATTTCCTATCAGAAAACTGTTTATTTAAATCTCTTTTATGGTTTTATACACAAAAAGTTATACTTTCCCTCCTTACTGTCGGTCCAATGGTGTTACATGCTGAGAGTCCTGCACAGTTCCCAGTTGGGTCACCTCATTCCCAGGCAGAAGCTGTGTTGTGCAGTTTTTTAGGAAGTCGTGTTTGCCAAGAAACTGGCAGGTATAGGATGGATTTTTTAGACATTTCTGTCAGGGCTTTTTCCAAACATACCTGCATGTATTCCCATGTGGAAGGCTGACTGAAGCTGGAGACTCACTGGCAGCCCAGTGATGCAAAGCACTGCGTAACTGCCATCATCAAATATGGCCCTTACTGCAGCCCCAGCGAGACTGCACCTTACAGACCTCAATAACACATGTGGAGAAGAGTTGTCGCTCCTCCTGCCCCAGTCAAGAGCTACATAAGCCCCACCAGACTTCTTCAGACACAGAGTCAATGGGAACTGCCTTTGGCTTCTGGCTTTGCTGCTGCAGGTGCATAAAAGGGCCAGGATCAGGTATGCTGGTAGCACACAGGCCTGACGCCTTTCTGGTCATATCCTGAGGAGCAGTCCCAGAACAGTGAATGCTCCAAAACAGCGGAGATCATGAACAGTAATGGTGACCTGCATCTAGGAAAATCAAGATGGTAGAAGGGGTATGATAGCAATTATTCCTTAGAACTCTTACCAGAAGCGTGGCAGCCATATATATATGAATATATATATAAATATATATATGAATATATATATGCAGTTTTACATTTGCCTAGTTTGCATCACATGGAGACACCGATGTGCCAACAAGAATTCCTAACACAGCACCTCATTTAGCTTTACTCTTCTGTTGTGATGACCAGGTTATGTTATATGTGGATAATAATACTTCTCACATTTGTAAAGTCCCTTGAGACTTGCTATTAAAAACCATACTGGGAATGGCTGCTTGACAGTCTCTGCTCTGGTAGAAGCCACGTATTTCCGTACTTGGTCCTGTCCCGCTATCCTCCATCAAGAAGGCCTGCTCAGAAATCCTTGCTCAGGCAGAGCTCCTAGTGAAGTCAATGGGAGTTTCCTGTGTGAGGAATGATGAGCTAGGTCCAAACTAAGAACCCAGCTAATAAGCAGCATAGGAAAACAGCTGACTGCATCACTTTTAAGCTCTGTGCTTTTAACTGACTCAGACTTGCTGGAATCCAGAAAGATCCCAGGGGCAGGATGCGACCCAAGGGAGGAGAGGAGATCCCTGGTTATGACAGGCATGCCCATCTTCCTCTTCAGGAAAACCTTTGGCAGCAGCATTAATTCTTTGCAGCAAGGTGACTGCTGCTTGGGTAGGTGAGCCAGTAGATACACAATTATCTATTGTCTGCCTAACAATTGCCTACACATCCTGGGGAAGATACACTGAGCGGGAGAAAAAACACCTCCCAGCAGACATGAAAAACAAGTTCCCACTTTACTCACAGGACACATATAATATAGGGTACAGGACTCTCATGTTCAAAGGCAGGTGACTACATTTAGATAGGTAAATATCACTGCACAAACCCCTGGGTTGGAAAGCCCTTCAATTTTATCTATTTATGAAGCTGCAAAGAGAGAAGCAAGATTTACAGGCATTTTAAATCCACTAAGCTGGTAAAAAGCTCATCACAGTGGCGCAGGTAAATGGGGCCAGAATAGATTCCCTGCATGAGAAATTCTTGACTGCAAATTAATAAGGAGAGAAGAGAAGCATATGTTTATATCTTAACCTTCTAAATACATTCTCCAGTGTAGAGAAATTTTTATGTGCCTTCCAACCTATGATTGTCTTTTACCTGCTATGATACTGATGGCTGCTTTGGGCCAGATTACAGTCAGACACTACGGCAGGGGGTTTGACAATGTATTTGGCAGAGACAGGATTTTATCTCAAACTCTAGAACTGTGCTCAACTGAAGCCATAAAGGACTCCATACTTGCAGGTAACACGCATTTTCAGTTATGGAAATGGCACACCAGTTTGCCTAATTGGTTGATGTGTTGCATTGCAAGAACCCCTGAAAACATACTCAGGCAGCTCAGGCACTGACGCACCAAAAGAACTGGGTTTTGGTTTTATGATTCCCCTACCAGCAATGGAAAGAAATTGTGAGTGAAACGGCCATTAATTTTCATGAGCACTCTGGAAGAAAGAGCAATAAAATCTTTTTCTCTCCCCTTTTTCATATTCCCTTTCACAGCCCATGGCCTGAAGCGAGGGGGCTTTGCTGACTCCTGACCCAGCCAAGAAGGCATGCAGCTGATCCCTGCCGGTTCTCACATTGCCAAGTTAATGACTGCAAAGTCGGCCCAAGGAGATCGGGTCTCCACCAGCCTCAGCATTTCAATCCGAAATTTCTCTGCTTTGGATAGATGTATTTTCCTCCTACCGCCCCTTCTCATGTAGAGCAAGGCAAGTCCTCTAAGTGCTGCAGGCAGTGCAGAGCTGCACTCAGGAGAATGAAATTACAGTGAAATACGTACACCCCTAAGAGTATGTAAATGGAAATGGCATACATAGGCAAAGAGAGGCTAAGTGAAGCCCTTGTTCATCTGACACACATAGCAGAGCTCTCCAGGGTGTGCTCAACCAGTTTTCCTATAGGGAGCCCATCAGAATGGTGACCAAAAGGAGAGAATGGTGATCCATGGCCCTGCATTTTCATTCAGGAAGTATATTCTGTGCCTAAGCAAGAAGTGAGGTAGGCAGAGCTGACCACTTCCAAATGAACAATTAAATTTACTCTTCCACCTTCCAGAAGAATTTAAGCAGGGACTGTTATTGCAATACCCACCGGGGGGAGGGGGGCAGGAAAAAATAAAAATAAAATAAAAATAAAAATAAACATACAGAGAGGATTCTGCACAAGCCACTCTGCAGGTGGAGTGATCAGTGTACAGGGCGTGGGAACCAGAGCTGGGCATGGGCTTTGTAAAGCAGCCTTGGCTCTGCCCTGGCTGTGGGCAACAAGTAGGTGTCAGTCTCAGCTGAACAGCTCTGATGTGGGCTTGAAAAGGGTAAGAATACCGCATCTCTAACCAAAAGTGGAGCTATAAAATACTGTGTTGGTGGGAACCACACAGTCCACCCCTGCAGGTAGAGGTGAGGGACATTTACTGGTGCCCCGGGGCATGGGGGAACTGGGCCAGGGTGCTGGAGGGACTGGTTGGTGTATGTTGGCTTCTCGGAGACTCCCTTGATGACACAAATCTGGGAAGTATGGGGAAGCTCCATGATCATTTGCCATGCCAAGTTTTGGGTGACAGCACCTCCTTTCTGAGTGGGGAAAGAGAAAGCAACTGGTGTTGCTGGATTTGATAAAAGCCCTTTGAGATTTTGCCTTGCCTTTCAGGAAGGCAGGCACCCACACTGATACGCGACAGAGGGATACAGTTAATCAAGTTACAGGGAGGTTACACCTGTGCAAGACTTTCTTGCTTTTCCTGCCAGAAGCACAGGCTCACTCTGTACCTGGCTGGTGACATCTTTCCCTCTTTTGTGCACAGATCCACTGACCACAACTCAACACAAGCCAGGCTTGCAGAATTCCTCTGGGATCCCCTAAACCAAGTCTATGTCTTTCCAACTCCCCCAGCTTTGCAGGTAGAGAATTTCTGCACCCAAGCAAGAAGAAAATGCCTGTATGGAGGGGAAATAACCACTACTACAGTCCTTGCATGTAGGGAAAGGCTGGATATAGGAAAGGATGCTGGAGAAGATGCCCACCTTGGGTTTTAACTCACTCCTGCTTGCTGCTTCTCCAACCACTGACATCCTACAGCACGCGTTTAACACATCTGCATCTTCTCTCCATCAGTATATTGATTTCTAGTGTGTCTTTGCTTAAAACAGATGCTTCTGGAAAAGAACAACGTAACCCTGAGAAAGAAACTACCATAATGAGTTGGGGTTTTTTTCTCTTTTTCCTTTTTACAGAAATTTCTAATCCAGTTTGCTCTGTTCAATCGCCTTTGCTCTTTTCATTTCAGGCCTCACATTTCTTGCCCTCAGTGAACTAGTTCAGTCAAAGCCACACTTGGTTTACAAATAGGAAAGTAATAGGCATCCTATATCTGTCTACAATAAACAATTATGACTTTTAAAACCAGTCTGATACCTGTTATGATGTGATGCGAATCATCCCCTTTTGCTCTTCCAGCTGGTGAAGGGTGGTGGAGCAGCGAATGCTCATGTGAGCAGGGAGGGAGGTAGCAGCCATCTTCTCCAGCAGGACCGGCTGCAGTTCTTCCAGCACTGGTTTGTACCTGTCAGGTGAGTGCCAAGAGCCAGCGCACATTAAGCTCATGGTGTCTGCCAGCCATCAGCCAGCTTCCCCACTCCTCCATCATTTCCCTTTCACTCAGAACAAAGATAGAAATAGGAAGGTTGATTGGGTAGGTGCTCACTTCCAGGTCCCCTTTGGCAACGCAGTCAGTGAAAGGGGTGGTGGGGTGTGTGTAAGAGAATTTATTCCAGGTTTAACAGCCCTTCATTACAGCTAAGCCTTTTGCATAAGCAGCACCTTGGCTCCTGTCTTCCGATCACTGCTCCCTCGCCTTGGACTTTTTATAATAGCCATACTTGCAGATGCAAGCTCCACTTTTATTTTATGGGAGCTGAGGTAAGGCTGCCCGATGTCACAACCGGTGATCCTCAGGTACAGCCAAGCCTGTGAGGCAGCGTCTCTGCATGGCAGGATTTGGTGTGAGTCACAGCAGGGACCTGCTGATTCCCTCACCAGCCCTACCTGCTCCCGGGACACATCTCTCCTGCAGGTATTTGCAGCAGCCATTCCTCCTGCTCTCCTGCCTCTTCCCTTTGCCTCAGCTTGTCAGGATTAGACAGTTTAACCAATGACCCCAGTTGTCATCAATCTCAATATTGAACGCACTGAGATAATACAGGCAGTTCTCCACTCTGTGGAGACAGGCATTTATGAAGTATTTGTGAAACCATTTTAGCTAAAGAAGACAGACAGCTCTATTTTGTGCCTAATATTGCTGGCAGGTGTGGACACACCCCAGGATAACTCTCTTGTCATCCTGACTAGAAGGTCAAGAGTCTACATTTGACAGAGAGAATCACCTTTGGCTCTCTGACACAAAACTGAAAACACAGCAGCACCCAGACCCCCTTCCCCCCCCAAGCCCCTTTGTAAACCAGATGTGCCAGATCGAACATTTCCTAGAGCTCAACTCCTCTTTAACTCTGTAGTTCCCCTTTGAAGATTATCCATAGCCCAACACCAGGCTGAAGCAGAAAGTTTGGCTTTTGTTCTTCTATTGCCATTATCAGCTTATCATTTTAAATCTCTCAGGCATGGTGAGCAGTGGCCATCTCTCCTTTATGCTCCTCTTTTCTTCTTTCCTCCCCATCCAGTCCCATCCTTCCTTCTCTCTCCTCTCCCTCATTCATTTTCATGCTTTCCTTAGGGATCTCTGTGGAATGTCCCCTTGCGTTTCCCTGTCATCCCCAGCAAGTAGCAGGGTTGTAAGACATACCAGGAATTGTCTGAGCTCTCTTGGGTTATTTCTTGGGCTGTTGTAAGTTTCAGCTGCTAAATCTGAGCCTGCTGCACTGGCAGAAATCAGACCCAGGAAAAACATCACTTCCTGCTAAGGGAGTAAAGATTACTCTTATAAATGGATCTTGTATTGATGTTAATGGAAATGGGGTTGTCTGTCTGTAAAAAACACATATCATTGCTTCTTATTTGTGCAGAAGAGTTACCTGATAACAGACAAGAATCAGGTAGCTTCTTTGCAAGGCAGAGGTGGGAATGAGTAACTCCTACCACTGGATTTATAGGCAGAGCTTGCAAGGGTATGTGATAGATTCAGAAAAAAACTGCCTCGGTATTTCCTTCTCTTTGCTGTAGGCAATGCTGCCAGTTACAGAACCCAACAGCCAGCTTTTGTACTCCTGCTGTCCCGCGCTGAACGAGCACATTCAGGGATGCTGCAGCTATCCCTCATGGTCAGCCCATACTTGACCTTGGCCTTTCTGAGGCCAATCTACTGTTGCTTTCAAAGTGCGGAGAGCTTTGGGTGGTTTTGACTGACCCAGGCATGAAGGAGCTTATTGGAAAGAGGGAGGAGAGAGAAAACCTCAGGGTTTCCTGTCTTCCTTTCCAGCTCACACTGCCTTGTCATATGAAGCAGTTGAGGTGGTGCATCGCATCAGGGATGCTGGTGAGGGACTCTTCATTAGGGACTGTAGTGACAGGACAAGGGGTAATGGGTTGAAACTTAAACAGGGGAGGTTTAGATTGGATATAAGGAAGAAATTCTTTACTGTGAGGGTGGTGAGGTACTGGAATGGGTTGCCCAGGGAGGTTGTGAATGCTCCATCCCTGGCAGTGTTCAAGACCAGGTTGGATGAAGCCTTGGGTGATATGGTTTAGTGTGAGGTGTCCCTGCCCATGGCAGGGGGGTTGGAACTAGATGATCTTAAGGTCCTTTCCAACCCTAACTATTCTATGATTCTATCTGGGAGAACCCATGCAGAGATCAGAGCTGAATGTAATCCCAACTCTGTTGTCAGTCCCACTTCAGCAGGTGTCACCAGATGGTGCTGTTTGAAGGGGGAGCAGGACCAGTTGGGTTGACTGCTGCTAATCTGAGACTCAGTGTCCTCTGTTTTCAAACTCATGATGTTTCTGACATTCAGAGTAATGCGCATGAAGCCGTGGGCACTGGGGCCTCTGGCAGCGAGTCCTGTGTCCTTTGTATAGAGGAATACGGCTGACAGCAGAGCACTGGCACTCACTGGAAACCAGGGGGGGAAGAGGTTCAGTTGGCAGTGTTGGGGTAATGAGGAGCCTGACAGACCCGCTGCTCCACCAGTGCTTGTTTAGGTGACCCCTGGGGCTTGGCCTTCCAACATCTTCCCCTTTTTCAAGCCAAAGGGAGGTAGAGAGGGGATGGCTGGGTCATCCCTCTCTGTGGGAGCCAAAGCCCTAAGCAAGACTTCTTCAGGGCCCAGTGGGCAGCAGTAGTCCACAGCCAGGAGCCCTCACTCCTCCTGGTCTGCAGTGTGTCAGGGTCCCTTAGCAGTCCACTTTCCATGGGCTATTGGTGTTTTTTTCCACACTGTATAACCCCAGCATTCAAATTTTCCTATAGTGCTGCATCAGTTTTTCAACAGATCTGGTCCTTCATCCACCATTTCAGATCTGTGGCATTTTACTGCTCTGACTTTACAGTAATGTCCTTCTTTGCCCCAGCTGAGCTGAGCTTTGGATCACTTGATCCCTGTGCAAAACTGGAAGTGTCCGGTTTTGCCTGAGAGTCACATCCCATCTTCAATGATGGCGTGCCCACCAGGCAAGAAGCAGAAGCATGCTTTATCATGGGCATTTTCCTTACACTGCACCCTGGGCTGGGCTGTGGCTGAGTGCCAGGGCAGTGCAGGTATGCTCCTAATGCGCATGAAGCTTTGCCTGTGGCTGGCAGGGCACAGCATCTTACTCATGGTCACACTTGATAGCAACCACTTGATCACAAGGGAGACCCTCACAGGGCTGGTCCTTTGCAGCACCGGGTTCATCCCTTCACCAATCAGCCCTTACCAGCAATGTTCTAGGCTGTAGCACTCATGTCATGGCTTAGGCTGAGCAGAAGACAGGGTTCATCCTTGCCAGGGGCCTGGGAAAGCCCCAGTAGTCAGTGTCTGCCGCAGGGAATGCAAGGCTGCGCAAAGGTTCAGGGTAGCCTGTCTGCAGCCACCAGCACTGCAGCCAACAGTGCAGAGCACACTGCAGAATGAATGTGATAGAGAAGCAGAAAAATCACAGTTCAAGTCTTATGCAACTTTGGGAGGCTTTCCTTTCTGAAAACAGCCATACAGAATCAGTCACTGGTGTGCATATACCCCCAGGAGACATACGAGAGGCAACCCTGCAGCACTCCAGGAGATCCAGATCTTGGTTTGCAGGAGACAGCCATGAGTTTTATAGCCTGAGAAGGGAGGTTGCTTGCAATAGAGCCATACAGCAGAGTTCAAACAGCCAGTGTTTGTTGATCTCCTCATGTGGATAAATTAATAAACATCTTTTTAATTTGCCTAGAAATAGGACAGCAATCACAAGCCAAAGTTTACCACAATGATTTGCATTACGGTAACAAATGTGAAGCTTAATCATAGTTGTACATGTCTATTTCCCTATAGAAAATGCTATGCCCTTTCCTCATCACAAATAACTCATACCTGATAGTTCTTGTAACCACCACTGGTTTCCCTCTAGCAATGAAATCCCAGGTAAACCCCTTGTGCTTTTCTCAGTGGTGCAAGTTTCATCCCATGAGGTAACCCTGGCACCTAGAGCATCATGCCAGACTCCCCCAGGTGCAAATGGGCACAGCACCTTCACAGCGCAGCAACATCAGGTTCCTCCTGCAAAGAGAATGGCCTCTTAGAGACACTTAACTAACTTAGGAAATAGGAACACATTTCTGCTAAAGTTACCCCATGTACTCAATAGTGTCTGGCTGAGAGGGATAAGAGCATTCCTCACTCACTACCTGAAAATGCCTTCATGGAATTCATTAATCATTCTTATCAGCATCCCCATCTTTCCTGGGCTTTAAGCATATTTGAACTAGAAACTTCTCAAGTCCAAATCCACTCGAAGTGAGGAATACCTTCAAGGGCATAAATTAACACAGACAATTGCTGTGTTACCCACATAAAAGTCCCCAGTGATGGAGCAGTGACCTTGAGGGAGAGACACTTTATTTAGAAGATAACATTTGGCTGACCTTTCTGTAACCTCAGTGCCAGGTTACAAACAGGCTCACAAATAGCTTACAAACAGGCTATATTGTAGCAGACAGAAAATGCAGCATTTTCCTTGTTTTAAAGAGGCTGGTAGATGAAAACAGGACTAAAATATCTTTATTTTGCTTTTTAGCTCCCTAATGTGGGCCCACAGAAAAATCATCCCATGAAAAACCAAACAGTAACCATGCTAATATTTTGGAGTGCATTTCTAATTCCCTTCCCTCTGTGATTATCACGTGTGTTTTGATATTTCTTACAGCTGTTTGCTTTGTTGCTTGTGGACTACCTTGAGAGAGCACAGCTCTCAGAGACAACCTGTTACTGAGCGTGTATGTCCAGCTACCAGACTTCCAGGAGATGCTAAGGTGGGACTCCCTGATGTCAGTAGCAGAGGATGTGCGTGTACACATCTTACACCAGGCTTACAGCTGGGAGGGATGGGGTGCTGGCTGCTGGGAAGCAGCTCCATGGTTTTGCTCATGTTTTAGGGCTGAAGAAGGCATTTTAAACCCCCCCCCCCCCCCCCAGCTAAAGCTGCCAGGCAGCCACCCCTATTTTTCTACTGCTCACACAAAAACCCCAGGTGACAAAAAGATTTCTAAGGTTATATCATAAAATCAAACAGTGAAGAAAAGTCAGGCTAAGCTCATCCCATGCTGCAGGTGAATTGAATAGCTTCTGTGTGTGACAGGGAACTGAAACAGAAGGAGGGTTATCCTCATTTGGGTACTCATTGCTGGTTTGCTGGAATGTATTTCACTGGCATGCACAGTTATGCATACATACACATGTATGTATATATAAAAGCTACATAAGGAGAACCATCTGGATTCAATATATTACATACAATTACTTATTAAAATAGCTTGGGAAATGAATAATTTAAATACTGGTTGGCAAAAAATACGTATCCCAGTATGGAAAACCAAATATTTGTTAAAGTAATTAAAGGAAAAGCTTAAACATATTAAAAAACCCCCACAGTAATCGCTGAAGAGTGCAGATAAGACAGAAAAGCAAAACATTTACATGCAAAATGGTTTCCAGGGAGAGTTTGTGCGTGCTCTGAAGTAGAAATGCTGTTGGAGGATGAACAGTTAAAGTTTTAGAAGGAATAATTGAAATCTGAGGCTGCAGGTCAGCTTGGAATGTCCCAATGGAATCAGATACCTTTTAGCAACACCTAAATGCAGGCAAAAAAGTGCCAGCTCCATGTTTTCATTTGCTTTCCAGGGAGAAATTTTTCACTTCCAGATCTCCCCATCCCACTGGCAAGTTGAGACTGTGGTAACTAGCACACATAGTTAACATAGCTTTGCATTGATACAACACATCCTATAAGCATGGCTATACAAACTCGGTTGCCTTTGCAGAGTATCATGTTCCCCAGGAAATTATCTAGAGTTCTGGCAAGGAAATTTGGCATAATTTTCTTGAAAACGCCTAGAATAAAGATTTACATTCTTTCAGGTGAGGGAATTTATTCTGACTTTAACAAATCTTTAGGGCATTTTAAACCTCTATTTAAATACAGAAATGCCTGGGTTTAGTTATCCAACACTTGCCATCTCCTTGGAAGTCAGAAAAATGACAACACTGAGAAACAGAGAGCTTTGCTTTTCTAAGATCTGATTCATCCCATTAGTATTTGACACATACACTCCGTCCTTACCTCCCCCCAAATTAAAACTGTTTCTGTAAGGCTTGCAAAGGAAAAACAAGATTAATCAAGCTGATTCCTTTTCATTTGGCTTATCCTGCTTGAGTCTAGCTAATGTAAAAGCTAGACCTGTAGTCTGAAATGGCCTTGCATTTTGTACAGTTTCACCAGCAACAAGACCAGGAGGCAAAGAACATGAAGCCATCTGCAGTAAAAGGTGAGGAAGGCTGGTTACTTCTAATCTGAAGGGCTTTGAGATATATGACCAGATGCATGTGTGATACATGACCAAGGTGGGAGGCTTTCCAAGCTCTGGATGACACCCTCTGTGGTATGAAAGAAGAGGTGGCTCAAGAACTGGGTAAAAAGGGAGCAGTGCTCTTTTAGAGGAATTGTCTAGGAGAGTCAGGATTGCTTTCTCCAGGACTTCAAGACAGAGGAGGATGAGTGAGCAACCATCCTTTAAATGCCCATGTGAGCACACATGTGAATAACATGCTATGAAGAAGCTGCAGTTAACTGAGAGTTACCATCCCTTCTCCTGTGACCTGCTGTCCCTATGCCTAGACATGCTGCAGAGTAAATAGAGACAAGTCTCAGAGCTGTGCTAAGACTGGAGACTTCCCTGAGTACAACACCACGCCTAGGTACTGCCACAGCAGGGAAGGGCATATGCACATTCCCACATGGGGCAATGCTAGGTGGTATTCCCTCCTAGTCCAGAGGCTGAGGGAGCTCACTCAGAGCAGGCTTTTACCACAGAAATCCACAGGCACAACCTCACAGCAGGTCCCAATGCAATCTGCTGTAGAAGCAAAGTAAGGGTTTTCCCAGGAGTGCTTTACACTGATCAAGCAGAAAGCTAAGGCATGTTGGGCACCCAAGGTGCAAAGGACATTTCAGCCACAGAGTTCTGGGGGCCAGGAAGAGCAGCAGAACAGTCAATTCCCTGACCAGCCCCAGAGGAGACTTGAAGAGGGTTTTGAGGAAAAAAACCCAGAGCTATCAGGAGCTACAATAACATAAGGAAGATCAAATGGAAGGCTTGGAAGCAAGCACCTATCTGCATGAGCAAGAGAGCAAGCAGGAAAGTTCTCTGCCTGGGTTTGAAGGGAACCCTCCAGCAATCTCGTTGAGAAGCAGGGACCTTGCTGCTGCTGAGCCCCCTCTACCAGCAAAGGGGAGGGCAGTCAGTCACGTTCCGCATGGATGGCATCCTTGCTGGCAGAGAGAGATTGATGATATCTGAGAAGCGAAGCAGAACAGCTGGGATAAGTTTTGACCAGTTTGTGTATCTCAGGGCCAGACTGTGGCTGTATTATCTGAAGCCACCTCTGTGTTTCCTTCCAGAATACAGAGGTGTAGCACAGCATACTAGCCCTTAAATTTAGCAGGATTAACAGGTCCCAGGTGGCACTTACCACTTCCACCAGGTTTGTTCATCTCATTTAAAAAGATAAAATAATAAAGGTTAGGGTTTACATTAGCAGAAACCTCAAAGCAATTGAAACTATTTTCCCCTTACCTAGTTTTATTGGACTACAGTATCCTGAACCATCCCTGCAGACAACTCTAAAGAATCAATCCTCTGAAATTAATTTGCATTATCTAAATGCAATGGCTAATCAAGCTCCAAGTTAATTTTTACTGACTACACAACTTGCTTTCAGCAGAACTTTGCTGGTATTCAACAGCCACATTCCTGGTGTTAGAATCACAAACTATTTTACAACCCATTGTGGGACAAACCTACTAGGCTAGCTCAAGCAAATGATTGTCACGGCACACCTGATGCCCTGAATGCTGAGCTGTGCAAAGCAATGTGCACAGTCACCCTGAAACTGAGAAAGGTGAATGCAGTCACAAGTCCTGCACAGATCTTCATCCTCTGCTTCAGTTAACCAGGTAAAATGCACAGTCCTTGGAATAGAGCAGAGGCTACTGTTCTTAGCCCCCCATCTCTTGTCAAAGGCATGCCTAGAGGAGGAATGAGAAGGCAGGTTGCTCTCCTTTAGCCTAAGTTCTTCATGGAAAAGGAAGCAGAAGAGTGGGTTTAAGGAATAAGTTGCTTTTGAGATGCTTGTTTTTTTTAGTTCTTATTTCTACTCTACACAGAGCAACCTCAAACTTGAAGGAGAGTCCTAGCATGAGTACTTACCTTGAGACTTCCAATCTCTCACGAGAAGGCAGAGAAAGTGTGAAGAGAAGCATCTTGCTCATTAGGACATGCAAAAAGGAAGCTGGTAGACCTTCAAAAACTCTTGTGTAAAGCAATGATCTGAAGAAGACACTGCACAAGACCCTAAACATTGATCAGGAATTAAAATCTTTCATTTAGTTCTTAATTTTTGCTGAACCTTTTGTAACGAGAGTTTAGGGATCAGAAGCAATGAAGAATGCATAGAGTACCTTCCTTTGCTCCAGACTTCAGTTTAGGCCAGGAGACTGGGAGATGATGGGACATGTTCTTCCCCTCTTCTGCACTTGGTAGTATAAAAGGGGAGGAAACGACAGTGCTAGGGTTAAGTCTCCAGCTCAGTAGCAGTCTGAACATGTTGATCTCCATTTTTTTCCCCCCTGAAATCTATTTTTAAACTAGTCTAGAAACTAGTTTAAAAGTTCTAGTTTAAAAGTTTAAATGTAGATTTTTTTCTTTGATGCTTAATTAGTTCCAATTAAAATAGACTGCACTGAAGTTGTATATGCTGAAGTTTGAATGGTGCTCATCAAAACATCATAAACAATAGAAAAACCTACACTTACACTGAAATACATGTGCTTTTTTTATCTCCTCAAGTCTTCTAAAGGGATTTGGGTTATGAATCACAAACATTCCCCTCAGCAGTAGAGTCTTATGAGTCAGGAAGATAGTCATCATTAATCACTTCTCAAGCATTTTTAACGAGGTGGTTCCTGCTTGCTGCATGTTTTCATTCACATCAGTCATTTACATAGCATAAAAGCTGTGCCTAGCACTTTGCAGACAACTAAGACAAAAATCTTTGCTTTGTAGTGTTTACAGCTATAAAGATCACACAAAATGAGATTCCCTTTGCAAACAAGAAAAAGAATAGAAATTACAACTATGGCAAAGTAGTATATTTTTTTTTTCCATGGTGTGAGGCAAATTTGCATTTCTGTATTTCTACATTATTTTGTTAAAGTTCCTACTTTCGCTACTTCCCATTTTAAGTAGAAACTTTTTTTACACCACTCAAGACTTCAATATCATTATAACCATGAAAGCAATTTGTGCCTTCCCCTTTCTCAAAGGAATGCAAATAACTATTTTGCTATTGGACTATTTTGGGGGGGGGGGGGGGGGGGGGGGGAAGGCACTCTAGTTTTCCACCAAACACACCACTTGCATCAACATGTCTTTTAAGAAGCAGTAGCAGAGGTGCCAGAGTTGCTGTAATCTGAGTGGCTACTTAAAACAAACAAAATAATAATCTGGAAATGAAACACATTTTCCACTCTTAAAAGAGATAAAATGCCTATTCCATGACTGCCACTTAGTTCATGATAGTTAAGCAAAGAATAAGTAAGGTTTCATTTGCTCTTACCAGCATGGTTTGTCAGTCACCTCTCTACACCAGAAAAAAACTCCTCATAAACTACAGCTGCACTCCATGGAAAAGCTGTATATGCTCATGCACATTTCTTCAGGACTGCCGATTAGCCTACAGTCTTTCTTCTGGTAAGGAATGTTTACATGCTTCTCTAATGCTTTTCTCAAAGTATTACAGCTGTTATTTTGGACTTAGAATCACAGAATACTTCTGGTTGAAAGGGTCCTTTCAAAGCTCATCTAGTCCAACCCCCCTGCAATGAGCAGGGCCATCTCCATCTAGATCAGGTTGCCCGGAACCACATCCAGCCTGGTCCTGGATGTCTCCAGGGATGGCACACCCACCACCTCTCTGGGCAACCTATTCCAGTGTTCCACTATCCTCACTGTAAAGAATTTCTTCCTCACATCCAGTCTGTATCTCCCCTCTTTTAGTTTAAAGCCATTAATCCTCATCCTATCACAAAAGGCACTGCTAAAAAGCCTCTCCCCATTTTTATTATAGGTCCCTTTTAAGTACTGAAGGATCAGCCCACAAAATAGACCAGTTATGAAACAACAGCTGTGCAGCTGTGAAAACAATGGAATGAAGGCCAGTTTCAGGAGTACTCTGTCACAAGCTGTTTATTAGAACTTCACTTTGACAATAAATAAGGTCTTTCCCAAGCAATCAAAATGTAATTATTTAGAAAGTTAAACAACAGAAGTTTTCACAATGCATTTTTTGTTTATATACATGATCTACTGTATTTTAAACACCAGTTCATCTGGAGCTATACAACAACAGGATGGCCATTTTTTCAATTCACACAGCAGGAGACCACCATGACACATCTTTAATTTGGGAGCTGTGTGTGTAAAAGTAATCCAAAACCACATCAGCTTCAGGCTGGATAGTACCACTGTTAGGAATAACTTTGCTCATCAGACTAACTGCTGAATTCAAATTTGGATGCATGGCTTACCCTAGAGCAATAGTGCCTTTTAGATTTATGGTTTTAAAGGACTAGTAAGCCACTTAATTCCAACAGTACAACGTAACCATTTGTGATTCACTGTTCTGCTGCATACCCTGGTGCGCCCTCAACACAAGTGGCACAGAACAGACTGACATAGCAAATGATAATTTTCAATGCTGTAACTCTCCAAGTACAAACTTTGGACTTCAACTTACTGTTAATTATAAAAACATCTTTCACTTTCAGTCAAATGAATTAGCATTCTTTCACTTAAATACCCAAGACATGTAATATGCCTTAATAATACTTTTAAGAGTCAAAGTTAACTTCAAAAGAATGTTCCTGTTAAATAAAGCACCAAGTTTTCCCCACGTGTTTATTCCTTAAAGAAAGACATAAGGGGTTTAAAACATTAGTTCTGCCAGGAGTTGTAATTCAAAAATAAAGTTTAATTCTTATGGTTTGATCAAAGCCACGTTTCCAAAGTGAGCTTTACATAGTCTGTGCAACAAACCATTTTCTGTAAGTGCAGAGGTCCAAAAGTTATGCAGCTGCAATCGAGTTATCATCTGCCTGACGACCCTGAGGCTGTGAGAAAACAAAGACAGAGAATTAAAACGGGAAAAAAAAAAGCCAGACAAAAAACCCCCCCACAAACACAAAAGACTAAGGCTGTTACGAAACTCGCTTTGCAATACGTTATGTTGATCAGTGTAGCTCTAGTACACAAGTGTAGCTTTGATCCTATTCTTACATTTAATGGTTTCCAATAGTAGCACAAACACAGAAGATGTCCAGCTGAAACTTCAGTTTGGCCCAGTGGGTACCTGTTAGAGGCCTCCACTCCTTAATTGCCCTGTCAAATGCCATCTCTGTACACATTTGGACAGCTTAGGACAAGGCCTGGCTGATCACAGTTCTGAGACTACCACAGTATAAAAAGCTGATTATTATTAACAAAACAGGAATGAGACTGACAGTTTCTTGGAGGAATTTTAAGGAGAATCACTAGAGATGGGACAGAGCAAGGAGGAAGTTTTAAAGAAGAAAAGGCATCCTTAAAATAAGGGGGTTTTGAGGTCCTGACAACTCCAAACCAAAGCAAATAATTCTGAAGCCCAAGAGATTCCACAGGAGTGCTGGGCACACATGCTTTTGAGGAACGCCTTTTGTATTGACTTAGGAGGCCATCTTGACAACCAATCTAGAAGAACCACTGACAGATGGCATATATAAAAGGTAAGTTCTGCCCACCTCTTTTGGCTAAAACAAACTTGAAAGCACGCCAGGCCCGTTTCCTGGAAACAGGATTATAAATGTCTGAACAAGTCCACCTCAAGTCATACAAACAAACTCTTCTGGCTCCCTGCTTGCTAAGAGTCTAACTAAAAGTGGAATACAGTATTCTGGAGACAGCAGCAGTGGAATGAGAAAGCACTGTTTTGAGCATCTGGATTTAAATGACTCTTAGAAAGTCAAAAGAAGCCTGAGATCCATTTTCCATGACACACTGAATTGTTTTCAGGGTTGTACCACTTCAGAATAAAAAATAAATCTAGACTGAGTGATTCACCAAGACGATGTTTTTTTAGAAATTATTTATGGAGGTGTGGGATGCTGCTGTGTTTCTCAGCCTAGTCATGTGGGTTGCTCAAACACTTTCTTTCTCCAAGAAATGCTACAAAGTATGGTATTAGAGTATTATATTTATCTCAGTCCACTGTACTCAAATACAGACAATTTTTAAACTCATATTACAGAGTAAGATTTGGAACACCAGGCACAGGCTAAATGCATTCAGCTCCCTCATTTAATTCTATCCAAACACCTGTTGTACTTCAACAGATTTTCTAAGGATTTTGGTTGATGACAACAATGTACAACCCAAGACTTTTCAAAGCAAATAACTGTTAGAATCTGGCCATTTTAGTCTGCTTAGAAACACTCAGCTTTGAGCAGAACTGGACGGTCATCTCTCAAAACAGAGCAGCACCCCAGGGACGCTTTAAACACAGGACACTTCTCACAGTCTTACCTTTACAAAAATGTGTGTGGGTATGAAACGTCTGAGCAACTGGTTAGTGAAGTTTGGGAATCGCAGCAAGTTTACATGAAGAGATGGTAACTGCTGATACCCAGCCATCAGAGGATAGAAGTTGTATAACATTTCCTGCTCTGTGCCAGGAAGGATTCTTAATCGGATCTTAAAAAAGAAAAGAAAAAAGAAGCCACAACCATAGATGTGACCAAAAGCACTCCCCTGTTTACTTTGTATTTATACAGCATAGTTTCTGGAGTTGGAAAGAATACAACTACTCTCCTATTCTAGTTGAACTATTGCTTCTATACTGAAACACCATGTAATCCATAAACACCACGACAAGCAGCTCCTAGTCAGGCTTCCATTTAGCCCTTCTTTAAATGAAGTCTGCATCCATGCATTCTTCCAGAGAGGATTTACCATAAACATCTATAAGCAATGAGTTTGTCCTTTCTGCACATCAGCGTAGGTCTAATCAATGTATCTTCACTACCAGAGAAGCCAGAAGGATCAGTAGATGTGACAATTCTGTACCTGTTTAAGGCCAGAGAACATGAACGCATCACTGGGTTCCACTGACACCTCCACATCCTGGACTAAGCTTGTCTTATTTTGCAGGTGGTATCTGACCGGTAGAGATTCTCTGACTCGACCAAATGATGGCAGATCTTTGGAAAGAAGGTAAGTAATCTCAAAAACAAAATACATTTTAAAGTTCCATACATTAAAAAAAAAAAAGAAAAGTAAGTCTATTGCAAACAGCAGTGAAAAGTCTGAAGAAAAAATACAACTAGGTACCTAAAAAACCATTTCTGACAAGATTTTTCATAAGAAAAGCTTAAAGAACAGAACACCACTTCATTACAACTTTTCAATAACACTTCTGCAACACCTAGTTACAAAGCCCTCAACTGCCAACACTGTCCAGGAATGCTAACTAGGAAGTCACTTGGGTTCCTGCTAACTGTTTTCAGCTTACCAAGACTGTATCAGATACAGTCAGGAAGCTCTTTCAAATTTTAACAGGAAGGGATGGTGGAAGAATTTCAGTATAAAGGAAACCACACTGAGGAAAGCATAGGAATTCTGTGTGCTCAGTGAGCATTCACTCCCCCTCTGCTCTTGTACAGGTGAAGTGCTAGTAGAGAAACAGTTCACCTGCCTGCCAGCAGCTCCAATTCTCCAGGCTGTTTCTTTCCTGTGTTGCAGCCAGGGTATAAGTGGATAGCACAATTGTTGCCATAGGCATCTAGAGGAACCTACTGGGAAGGCAGCATCAGCAGAGGTAACTGGCCTCTGTGCTGCCATGTAACACAGGTCTATCCATTGATAGCTGTTAAGAGAATGTATGTGTCTACCTTCCAGTTTTTCCCTTGAACTGAAGGAGGGAAACAGGGCAAGGCTTTAAGCAGTCTAAGCAATGACACAGTTTATTTCACTAGCTCCATAATATCTAACATCAGTTTTTTGCTTTTTGCCACAGTAAATGCAAGCTCTGGATGCTGTAAAACTTTGGCAGTCCTAAAATTTCTAATTGGGACGTATATATTGTCAAATTAATGTTACCTGCATTAACATGGAGTGGAATACTCTCTACAATCACATGTGGTAGAGTGATGACTGTCCTAACAACAGGTACACTTTCCAAAGGTGAACTTCTGCAGAGAAAGTCAACCACAGACCATGTTGAAACTTAAACAACATAAAGTATCATGTGAGTACATCAAAAGAACATCACTTACATGTGACTAAGCTAAAATGTTCATAACTTCCATAGTGGAAGGGAAAAAACCCAAATCCTTTTATTGGGTTGCTTGAGCAAAAGAAAAATTGAAAAAGTGCTACAGCATGGCAAAATAGCAAAAGGCAAGTAAGGAAACTAAATAGCTCTAAAGCTAAATAAAAGTAAGCTAGAAGAAAGATATACCTCAACATTTGTCTCAGAAAACTGAGTGAATACCTAAATCCACAATCTAGGGTGGGAAAGCAGCTTTCCCATTTAAGAAGTTTGCTTCTGCTATTGTAAAGCTATTCCTTTTGCTTGGCTTCTCAAAGTAAGTATTTAATGACTGGAGAAAAGCGGGAGCAGCCAGTGACAAAATAGTTTTGTAATTGACCTAAGAGCTTACAAAGAGGAAAGCTTCATGGAATGTTAAAACCACAATCACATAATATTTATCTCTTAAATGGAATACGTATTTAATCAAAAGTCTAAGAAGCTAAGCAGTAATTAGTAAGGTCCAAAGTCTAGACCAGTGCTTGCTACAGGAAGATCCAAAACAAACAAACAGAAAAAGACCAAAAAATTAAAGAAAAAAGCACCAAACAAACACCACCCTTCCACCCCCACCAAAAAAAAGCCCAAACAACAAAACCAACCCACCAAAAAAACCCCACACCCAACTCACCATCATCCCCAAATCCAGACCAGCTTATTTCTTCATTCAGGCCCAGAGATACTTACCTCTTCCAGGAAATGACATAACATCCAGTTGCTACTCCACTAGCATTAGTGACTGGAGGGCATCGAAGGCAAAAGCACTCACTGGCACTCTCACCTGTCTGTAAAACAACTATCAGCAAGATTTTGTTTAAAATCAAATTGTAATCATGACTGCAGAAGCCACCAAGTCTAAAAGTCCAATATGATGCAAGTGTTCAGCAAGAAAGGCCTCTGAAGTGCTCTCATAAGTGTATCTACAGATTATGTAAATTCATTAGAGATCATGAAGTATCACAACACACAGATATATGAAAACTTATTTCTGAACAGCATCATGAGGCCTTTCATGTACACACAGTACAAGTCATTGCAAACTTAGCATTCATACACACCAGAAAGCATAAAATAACACCAATTTAAGTTCTACACATCTCCCACAGCAGATTCAGAGGCATAAGATAATCTTAGTTTTAAAGCATGATAAACAACAGACTTTTTTCCTCTCCCACCCAAATGGATCAGAGAGGAACAAAAAACATCTACTAGCTTTACATTTTCACTCTTTTTTTTCTTCCTTTTTCCTCCTCTCCACTTGAATGGACTGAGAAAAAAAAAAACCCTACCTTTTCCCTTAGAGAGTTATTTAAAAAAGTACTCAGAAAATATATGTTTCAATCATTCAAAATTAATCATTAATCTCTGCTAAGTCTTACAAGGAAGAAACAAAAAAACAAACAACCCAACCCAGAAGGTGGGCAGCTGAATAGCTGGTATCTAAGGGGGTTCACACCTCCTGGCACAAGCACAAAGTGCCAGAGCTGAAGATGAAATATCATAGTTTGAAAACTAAAGGACTTGGGAAATAACTGCTTTTTGCCAGGTAACTCTCAAATCCACACAGGAACTAGAATCTTACAAGTCCTTGATCACATGGGTGGACAGCTACCCCACCATCAGGCAGCCATCCAGACTGCCTCTTTTTATTCTCAGTTTTGATAGAATACACACATTTTCACATCTCTGGCTCAACAAATGCAGACATTTAAATAAGTTATTTAACTGTGTTAGCATAAAAAGATGATTACTTCTAACTGCTCTTCCACAGTGCACTCTGTCTAGTTTCACATTTTTTAGTTTCAAGCCTGCAACCATGGACATGGATCACACTACTACATCACAGAGGCAGCATCCAAAGGCTAATGTGCTTGCATTCCAGAAAGTATACAAAGCCCATAAACACTGGAAATACTGAGTGTCTTTTCATTTGGATATCTAAAAATTTGTGTATCAGAAGTACTTTCAGATGCTTTCCCTTACATCTGTTATAGTTAGAATTTTGGTTACCATCTACCAATTCAAGTCTATTTACTTGGTCTAGTGAAGAACAACTACATTTGTACGAACTACTGTTTGTGTTCTGGCAAGCAACTATAGTATTAAGCAGCTTCCTTCTATTTAGAGTTTGATAAGCAAATGGTTTTTAAGATGTCCCACTTCCTTATTCCCAATTTATGCAAAAGTATCCTTCTGATAGGGAGCATAATTTAAGAAAGCTTACCATTCTCCACATAAGATTCCAGTTGATCTACTGGTGTCATGAAAGCTGATAGCTGTAGCTGACTGGTTACAATAGTGAGAGGCCAAGGAGAAGCACTCAGGATGTCTGTCATCAGTAAAAATGGTATATCTGCAAATATTCTGTCCAAGTGCTCCAACTGTGAAGACAGACACAAGCTCTGGATATTTCTAACTAAATAAGGCACAACTACTGAAAATGGTGCAATTCCAAAATATCAGCAACTTCTCAAACACATACCTTTGTGGAGACAAATTTGACTGAGACATCAAAAGGAAATACTGTTTCTATTGTTACAGTTTCATCCTGCATAGGTAACAAAAGTGGTAGGAAGAAGAGGGGAAAAAATGTTACTTTTAGTTTCAGATATGGCTATTGATGTTAGAGGTTACTAATGTAAAGTAACTTTTAATCATCATTGTAAAAAGTCCTCCCCAGGACAGAATGTAGCTAAGCTATTTAAGAATAAATACAGAAAACTTGTCTTCTGATTACACTTATGAAACTGCTTACCCTAAACTGGGCTACCATACTGCTGATTAAGCATTTTTTCTATCTACTAGAAAGGCTTCTAAGAGTCTTGGAATTACAGCCTTTAAATTGAGAATATTTCTTGCATTTCATGAATGTATCTCCAACAACTGGTACATCTTTACATCCTACCCGGTGACACCTGCAGATGATTTCTTTCCCCTCAACGATAGTGTTGATTAAGTAAGAAACGTAAACCAGAAACATCCTTGCACCAACTGTTCCACAACGAATGTATATTGGTTTTTCTAGCTGCAAAATAAAGGACACAGTATAAGTCAAGCTATACCTAAATTATATTAATTAGGCCTAGAGCTGTCCAAAACTTCTTAATCATCTTACTTGGTCCAAGAGGGCAATAGTACAGTGCCATCTAGATGTAAAGAATCTCCTATAATGCATGATCTTAGTCACAGAGTGAATTATTTTAATCAGATTAGCACAACTCCAGTTGTTCTACTGCTCATCTGCTACTTAACAGTACAAGAGAATCATTACTGTATAAGGTACATCAGCTTCTTATTTACTAGTTACAATTCCAGTTTGGTGCAACGCAACACCTGCACATTTGATCCTCTACCAGGCTGAATCACACTTGCTGACTATTATCATTTACTGCTGGTTAGACAGTGCATTTAATTAATAATTGAGACTAGCCTCTATTTCATTTCTTATCTCCCCCATGTATTATCAATCCCAGAGTACACCTTATTCCCAAATATAGTCCAAAAGAATATATAGCTAAAGAAATACTGAACTACAAGTAATAGGTAAAATATGCCATAACTACTTAATTTATTGGCTCAGATATCTGAACTAAACACAGATCCTTCTATGAGAGCTTTGTTTTGGTTGGTCCCCATTTTCTTAAGTGCAATATACAAATAAGGTTTTAAGCCTTCACCTTTTCCCCTGGTTGCAAGTCTCCTACAGGAATATCAGGAAGCAGTGCAGGAAAGGAGTCATCGCATGCATCTGTTGCACAAAGAGTCACCTGAGTTTTCTGAGTCAGGTTCGCATCTTGCCCTAGGATAAAAACCAGTCTTTCATATTCACACAGGCTGAGATCACTGAAACATGAAAGCAGTAACTAAAAATAGTAAGACACTAATCTCAAGAAACAATGCATGAGGAATTAACATTGTTCATGTGGTTGAGGGAACCTTTCAAAAGTACCAGCAGAGGATGGATTTGATGTCTTGAGTTTCTTATGTTGGCGGGTTCACATCCTGCAAGGATTGCATTTCATCTATTTAGACCAGTAAAAAAAAAAATCTTAAAAATCAGAAGCCATACCTAGATAGTGCTCCCTACCATATACAAAATACAATTATGTGGGTCAAGCTTTTCTTGATACTCTATATGAAGTAAAAAGGAAGTTTCACGGTACTGCAATTATTGTTTTCAGGAGCATGACTAAATGATTTCACATCTTTATAAAATTGTTCTTCCAAATTTGCACTGAAAATACATAAACCCAAATGTATAAATGTTAACAACACCATTTTTCAATCAGAGGTTGATTAGATTCTGGGCATTACTGCAATCATGGGGAATAATTTTCAAAGCAAAACAAGCCAATGAGCTGGATCTGAAGAAAATATATTGCCTTCCCTACAAATGAAATGTCAAATTTCAATAGTTTTTTTAATGTAATGGGCAAGCACACACTGACCTTGCATATCACAAGTTAAGAGTCAAGATCAAGACAGAGAATAAAAGAAAAAAATCAAGACCAACTATTAAACTTTAAAAGCCAAGCACAAACATTCAATTAAACAAGCTTAAAGAACCGTACCACTGTACAGGGAAATGTGGTTCCATTTCAGAGTTCACAGCATATACTGCATCCTATATGCCAGTGTCCTAAAAATATTTGTGCCTTTTTGGATAACTGCTACAAAAAGGCATACCAAGGATAACATTTGGACTTCACATACTGAAAATTGTCAACAATAACTACATACAGCTAATGAGGACTTAGGCATATAACACTTGTATTTTTTCCTTTTCATTCAAAGGAATACTGTCTCAGCTCTCCATTGCTCTCCAAATTTCAATTTGTTTAAAAAGCAAACCACATTGTACAAGACAGGGAAAAAAGCATGGATGAGGGCAGGAGAAAACCCATGAAGACTGCACTTAGAAAACATTTACCTACTGCTAGCTAATACCTTCATCTCAGCAAGGAAGAGACCTACTGCTTGGGAAAAGGATGATTTAGTTATAAGCAAATTAAAGGTTAGGAAGGCATACAAAAGCTTTGACATTTTCTTTCAACCTTGTAAAGACTTATCATTTGAAATACCCACAAAAACACCACTGTCAAGCAGTGGTTAAGAAAACCATAACTAAGTCTATTCATTCTTGTTCTTACCACTAGTACCTCATAATTCCCAACCTTCACTTCAGTTTGACTCTTAATTACTGCAAGAGTGCCATTTATTGTATATCTCTGCATTGCATCAAGTACAAGGAAACAATTCAGAGACTACTGGATTAAAAGAAAACAACCACAAATACCTGGCTTTAAACCTGCTGTAAGCTTAACATCTTTGGCCACCGTCTCCTCATGTGACTGGACTGTCACAACCAAACAATACATTTCATTAGTCAGAGCAGGAGGTTCATGACGGAGCTGAACAGAAATGTTTGGCACTCTAGAAATAATCCTTTAAGAGAAAAGACTCAGTTATTATATGTTACTTAAATAACAAGTTTTTAAGCCTATTCTAAAAAGATTAAAACAGCCTATAGTTTAAGAGAGTTCAGAAGATTAGGATTTCTCAGGAAATTTACAGTGATATATTATATATATCACCAAGTTTTTACTCACATAGTGCTTGCCTGAATAGTTAAGCTGTCCCAGTGCACTTCACCGTCTGGAAGCCTAGGTCTTCGTGTGAAGGAACGTGCTGCCTGTAATGCTTCTTGAGATGAAGCAACATCTCCACCTCCTCCACGCCAGTTCAGAATCACACATCGGCCAGATTCACTTCCAAGGATCAAATCCACAGAGGTGATCTAATAAATACAAGTTTAGGCACATACTAATAACTTTGTCTTCAGATCACCTACCATAAAAATATGATTTTCCAATATATACAGGCAAAATAATGATGTTTATCACTATAAAACTTCTCGAAGCTTTGCAAGCTGAAGACACCTCACCACTTTATTAATTTCATTTAATAAAATAAAGGTGTTGCACATATGAAAAAAAAACATAACTTGAAGCAGTACTTAAGGTTTTGTGAACTTTTCTTTCCTTCGGAATTGTTAATAAAATTTCCTTAATTTTGGTACTGAGTTTCAGGAACTCATGTCTGGAACTGCATTGATGTTAGTAACTGGTGCCAGATTAGAGGCAGCTTTGTAGCTTTGAGTTCTTTGTAAGTGTCAGCAAGAAGGGTGTAAAAGAAATTGACAAACCTCAACCTTCTTTCCTACATCTTCAGTTTTTGCAACAAATTTGAAAGTGAACTTCCTCGTTTTACCAGGGACTAAGCACATTGTTCCTTGAGATGACTGTTCTAGAATATCACTTTTTTGATAGCCTTCTTCTACCACACAGTATTGGTTGTAATCCTGTAATGAAGGAGTGGGGAAAAATGTTGATAAATCAGACATCTTTAGAGACTAATGGTAGGCAAAGCAAATATTAAGGCTCTGTGTTACTGGATCAAACTATACGTGTTCTTGTTACTTTTCACACTACTGAAGTTAGACTTAGCAAGTAACTACAACACAATTCTTTAACACAAAATATCCATTAATGTAACTTCATGCAAGAACATAAAGAGAAATAAGAGATTAAAATGATACTTCTGAAACTTTAGTAAACATTAATAGAAACCCAAAGATACAATAGATTAATTAATCAAACTGCATTGGGAAGTTTTATCACAGCATCAATGTGCTTGTCAAAATTGTTAAATAACACAAAAAGAAAAACAACTTTCCATCTTCAATATTAACAAACTTTTGGGAAAGAACTTTGGATTTTTTTAGGTATTATTCAATTCTTTTGATAAGTTTCCATCACTAGGTCACAGAGAGAACATAGTTACCTGATTATTGAAACTGATGCATAGCTTAGAAAACCTGATAGGATGAGGACAATCAGCTCTCAAGTACACATCAAACTGCACAGGAACATCAACATGAAAACTTGGAGCAAGAAATTTTGCTTTGCATTGCACTGGAATTAAGAAGAAAAAGAAAAGAAACAATAAACTCTTGAAATAATTGTGTTAGGGATTGTTCTGTGTATACTCTTTAAAACTTCCGTTTGCATGCAAGTGGGACAAATCTGGCTAATAACACCATCACAGAGAGCCACTTTTCAGCACTTGGCCATAACCTTTGCAGAGGAGAGGAGACAGATGTCCAGCAGAAAAAAAAAACCCAACCCAAAACAAAACCCCAAAACAAACAAACCCAACAACCCTGTACACTTAAATACACTTCTTCTGTAGTTAACACTCACTCTCATGCCCCCTCTTTCTATGGGGAGTATTACTTTGCACACATCCTGCCCTGTTTTCTCAGAGTCCTACTTCAAAGCACACCAAACTGGCAGAAGTCTTTCAAAAGGCAAGGAATTCCACCTTAGTAATCCATATCAGGGCTTTCCTCATGATTTCTTATCTTACTGTTTAGATGAAGAACAGAGCAGTCCTGAAACAAGAGTTTCAGTGTTGCTGGCTTTAATACACACTTCATAGCTTTACATTTTTCCTAATTATTTAATTTCAAGATATAACTACATAAAAATTTATGATTTGGTGTTAATTTGCATTCTTACTTACCAAATGGTATAAAATCTTGGACTTCTATTGTAAAAACATTACTGCCTGCCAAAGAAACACGGTCAGCCCACAACTTCTGCGATGCTTTCACAGCTGCAGCATCACAATCAGGCTCAGGATCAGGGCTTTCATTCTGTACCCAGATAGAAGATTACAAACAATAAGAGAGGGCTACCAAATACTGACCACTCTTACGATTTTTTAAAAGGGTAGTAGTTTTGCCACTTACCATTAGAACTTTTATCAGATTTTTTTCTATTCGAGATTTCTGATCTTCTTTAAGAGTAGATGCTAGGAAACAGAACAAAAACAAACATTGCAAGACTGAAGCAAGTCCCCTTACTATTTTTTTAACTTAAAAGTAAACATTTTCTTTAGATTGCATCTTTCAAAAAAAACAACACATTCTGGGGGGAAAACTTCTACCATCCATCTACCAGTAATAAAGGATTCATTCAGTTTTCAGAACTTCCCTGATTTTAAGTGCTTCCTCTTACTTCCACTGGAATCAAATAAAATATTTTTTGTTAGACAAGCATTTCATAACTTATTGGAGGAAAATCCCAATAGAATAATGCCTATTCAATAATGTTATTTATGTTTAAAACCAGAAGAAACAGTAGAAAAGTCTGGAACATGCAAAGAAGCGGATTTGGATAATGTTAGAAACAACAACTAGAGAAGGTGATGGAAAGAAAAAAAGGTACCAAAATTAAGGAAATTTTATTAACAATTCCAAAGCAAAAAAAAAAAAATAACTTAAAGTAAGCACTCTTCTCTTGAAGATCACAAAAGGTGGGGTTGTCTCACTAGCTATTCTTTAATACAGAGCAGAGTAAACGCACTAGCTAACAGAAGATGCAAACCCATTTTTACCACACCTACTTCAATAGTGCTATTAATTAGCGATTCAGGGCATAAAAGGATTATTTCAACAGAAATATCAACTAACAGACATTATACAAAACACAGTCCTTGCATTATTATTGTGCAGCCACCCTATGTCACATTTTTTCCTAAAAACATACCACAAGCATATTTCATCAGCAGAGTTCTAGAAAGAAGTCCAAGAGAGACACATTGGGATTTTAAGGCCCAGAAAAAATGGTGCTAGCTTTGTTACTTGCTACAAAATTTTTTTTTTCCTCTAGCTCTATTACAGTTCTTCCTCCATCCCTAAGCTCAGCAAGCTTCTGTTACATTACTTGAACAGTTTCAAAGGAAGCTCTGTGCCTCAGATATCCTGACACAGGCAATTTAAATACTACGGATTTTATAAGAACAAGAAAATTCAACTCCCAGCATATGAGAGAAGGTAGTAAAAGTTCACAGGTACACAGATATTTTGTAGTCAAAACATTTAAACTACTCCAAGCACTGTGCCTGACGATGACTTGTCAGACTTCCAAATACACATACTCTAATTTTTCTGTATAGGCTGAGTATATTTCTGAAAAGAATACCTCTGCCCAATAGCTCTAAAGAGTACGTTATATAATCTTTCAGCTGAGCCATCAGATATGAACATTTGAGAGCCGTCGTCAATATGGAAGTGAGAAGAGTCCACCATCCTTCACTGCGATATTCACACATAACATAATCCAACAGCCTGCAGTAAAAGTCAAAGAAAAACAAGTTATACACCCCAGTATCTTTTAGAGGCTTGCACTTATTTGGTTAGCATTAATACAAAATTCATCTTTGCTAACACAAATGCTAGATTGAAGTCTACTGTTTACACACAGCAATGACCTATTGAAAACAGCATAAAATTACTGTAAAGAAACACATTTACTCCACTAATTTTCTATTTCAGGGTAGAAGAAGAGACCAGTAAGAAAACTCCTTTGTCTTCACATAAAGAACTTGAAAACCAGCAACTAGGCAGAAGAGTCTAAGTCCAGCACTGCATTAAAAATACACTTTAGTACTGACTATGCAGTAAGTTTTGATCTGCTTATCCTAGCCTGTCTTCTCCTCCATGTAGCTTCCAGTCAGTTAGTAACAGCAGTAAACGCACCTCTCCTACCTCAAACATACTCCCTTTACAACATGTGAAATTTGAAACATAATCAATGAAAACACTGCAGGACTCTTACTTAACACCAACTTGACTGTTCCCCTTAAAAACCACAAAGACACTAAGCATAAGACACATCCTTCAGAGATGGTAGCTGTACCTCAGCACTAAGCTCTCCTAGCTCTGTAAACATTAATAGCAGAAAACTACACCAATGAAAGTAATTCCTTTTCCTAATTCCTTGGTATATAAACAAAAACTAAATTCAGCTAAATTTTCTTCCTTTTTTTTTTTTTTTTTTTTAAGTTTTGGAACTACAGATCTGCAATTAAACAGAACTAAATTCTCCTTGCAAGTTTCAGAAATCACTTCTGGGAAGGACAGAGAGAGCACTCAGCAAGCTAGTAATAAAAAGTTTGCCCAATAAGGCAAATCCTCACAACAGCTTATAACAGGAAGTTTTTCTACTCTAATAGCTGACTCATCATATCTGTTTTGCTTTCTTTAATGAAAGTGGAGTTCCTAGTCTCCAAAGATTGTGCTTCAATCCAATACAGCTAAAAAGGAACAACTCAGATAAGCTTCCAACATTAATCCATAGTAATAAGACATGGGGTCTAAGTGAGAACAACAGCATGTAAAAGAAGCAATGCTGGATGATACTCACTTCAAAGCTTTGGCATAATCTTTAGCATAGTAATATTCTTCTCCCATTTGAACCACTGATCAAAAGAAAAAAAGAAATTCAGATCAATACTGAAAGTCTTTGCAAAATTAATTTTAAAAAAGCATCTGATTATCTATACTCACTCAAATGACTTTTCATTCTTGGACATTTGTATTTCTTGAACTGCGCAACAGCATTACTCAACAAAGTGATGATTAGCTCCTAACAGATAAAGAACAATTACAATTAGGCATGCAGAGATTTGAATGTTAGAGAACAATTTTAGGGTTTTTTTTTTGTGGAGTAAAACTTACCGAGTGAAGGACACTCTTCTCTTTCAACTGTAGGGCTAAAATTCCCATCTTTTCCTTTTCAGGATCAGAAAGATCAAAGCCTACATAAGACAGTGAAAAATCCATGAAACTGGAATTTTATCCAGACCCAAAGGTAACTATTTATGTGGAAACCTATACGCAATGCAAGCTCCAACTCAAGCATGCTCCAACTCATACATACTCTTTTGCCTAGGAGACAGATACGCGACTTTAAGAACTCACGCATCCTTGACGTTCTAGAAGGGAAGTTCTGGAACAAGCATCTTGCCTTTTGTTTAAAAGAAGTTATCTGAAGCTACCCAAAAATATCAAACTACAGTAAGACAGCCCCGTCTTTCAACTGCATCTATTAACATTTAAAGTGCATATGTTAAGACAAATTTGTAGCCCTTTCCCTATCTCAAGTAAGGATTCAAGCTGATGTCTCTAGCAGTAGAGAATGCCAATATAGGAATAACTGTATAGGGCTTTAAAAGACCATGAACTTTTGCTGGAATAAAAAACCATGAATATATCAACAAGTAAAGTTTCTCTTAAACTCTTTAACCTTGGCAGTAGATTCTAACTAATTTTAAAATAGTAACACTTGAAGATAAAAGAAGTTGGACAGTACTGTATTTATAGTAAATGAACCAAAGTCTTTAGAAGATGGCAATGATAAAGTGGAAAAGCCCAAAGGATACACAAAGAATAAAGGAGACTAAATGGAGAGGAAGAAAGGAAAGTAAAACCATAGTCAACAACGTAGATCTCAGAAATGCATGTGTATTCATACACAGCCCAAAGCTGTGCATTCAAAGTCCAAATTTCTGAGAAAACATTCTCCTTTCTAGGAAAGCCACAAATTCCCTTATTAGATTAAAACCAAGGCATTGCATCCTCTCAATCCATTTCAAAATCCAGAAAGCTTTTTCAGAAGAAAAAAAAAAACCAAACCAAAAAAGGCATGAGTTCCTATCTACAGTTGGCAGGATACAATATGGATGGCAAGTTAAATTTGTAACAATCACATTTCAGGGGCATCATTACTTTTGCTGCACCCAGTTCTCCACTTTCTCTTTGCAGGTGTGCATTTCACTGCAGCACGCCAATTATTAAGGTAGCTTAGGCAGCAACAGAAACAAGGCAGCAGCAGAGCTTCAGTATGGCCTAACTTTACTGAAGACCTGATCCTATATGAGGTTCCTTTTTCTGTTTCTTGCAGAGACCAAACACACTTCCTGGGCTTCCAGCTGACACCTGTTGAAATCATACCACCAACTAACAAAAGAGTGACGTCCCAGCCCTGCATCTGTCTCAGTGGAAAAGGGAGCACATGCTGATGCCACTAAGTCAGCTGGGAAGGATCAGCACCTAAAGAAGCTTGTCCAGACTCCACAGACACAAGACACAGAAACGTACTTAATATTCCCTGCCGCCATGGTCTTTGCCCATAGAAGTCAAGCATTCCAGTTTGCGTTTCCAGGGGATCCGGATTGGGATATATCACAGAGGACTGTAAATTCAGCAAATATCGTAATAAAAATAGGGTTCGTGTTTAATTTTAAAGCATGCAAAGTTATTTGATGCTCCAACACACATGCTCATAAAAAGAAATTTGCTTTAGAACATATAAGCTTTCCAGCCACCTGAATAAAAATAGTACTTCAGGAAACCCAAACATTTAGATACTTCTCATTCAGTCTGACATTCTATTTCATTCACCTCAAGCACTGTTAAAGAATAATCTAGTTAAATACTAGTTCCTAACAACAACTGAATAACACCAGCAGGAACAAAGACATTTTTAAAAACTCAGGACACGTCAGCTGGAGAGTGGCTACATATAATTAGCATGTATGGTTAATCAACTGCAGAGACCAAGTTTCCATGGAACCCCTTCTGCCAGGCAAGTTTCAGAAAAACCTGAAACAACCCCCCCCCCCCCCATACACACATTTTAATACTAATGCTCTTGTTTCTCTGCTTCCTGTAAGTAATCAGATACAGTGGACATCAAGAAAAATATACTGAAAAACAAGCCAGCAAATTTTCAGGTATCCAGTGATGTAAAAAGTTGTTGTGGTTTTTTTTTTTAATAATTATGTTGTAAACATGTCAGAATTATTTGTAATAAAATAAATAATATATGTTTGTTCTAGAGTAACTTTTCCAATAGATAACAGATTTGTGTAACATCAATACATACATATCCTTTGCTTGGAATTTTTTTTTTTTTTACACATTATGGATTATTCCACCACTATTGGAGACTAAAACATTGGCTAATTTACTGTCTGGTTAATTGCAAAGCACTTTTGCCTTCCCAACTTACATCATGGCTACAAAGCATACTTGCTAGTTGTTTCCGTTCCTGTGCATAGTAGGCTGCCTGCTGGTAATAGAAACCTGGATTCTGAGTTTGAATTGCTGTCAATCCCAGTTTAATTGCTTCATCAAATAAGTCACCGAAAGCCTGAAACCTATAAAAAACAAAGCATAGCCAAGATTACGACCAGAACAGCAAATTGAACTGAAAGGTGCACTTGTATTAAAAGTCCTGGTTAGTCTTCAGACAGACATTTTTCTGAAGTTTCACATCCAAGTTCTGTGGCTGCATGTGGCATACCCTGTTCATTCCCAGAAAAGAAAAAGAGTCAATAATTAATGCACAGCAGAATAACATCATACAATTTCTATGATCTAGTCTTTCTTAGATAAAGAGCTCAGAATTTGTATCTTGCCTAGACAAGTGAACTTCAGAAGGCTATATAAAATAACTAAACCAGGAACATTACTAAGCAAAAACATACTGTTTAGACATCCAGGCAGCATGCTCAAAAGCCAGTTCAGCACTTCCTATTTTTTTCTTGCACAAGTCAATATGTTTCCTGAACTGAGCAATTGCATCCAGTGGAGTATTATGCTGAAAACAGAGGCGACAGATCTAAAAGAAATCAAAATAAGAGGAAAAAAAAATAATTGTGTTGTGCTGCTAAGGATTAGCTTTAAAAGAAAAAAAAACAAACCCCCCAACCACCAACAACCCACCACTCACAATACAGCCAAACAAATTTTACATATTTCTGAAGAACTCAGCACAGAAAAGAGGGAGAAAGAGAGATGTAAACCATAATGCATTACACCTGAAACCATGTGGCCTCTATTTCACCTAGTGTTATTTTTCTTCCCCTTTTCCCCCAAGCCATCAATGAAAGAGTACATAGCCAAATTCAAGACAGAAATGCAGAGCCACTAGGAAGGTAATTCTGTCTGAAGCCTGCAGATGGAATCCAACTCCAGTACTGTTGTAAATAGTAGGATAGTCTTGTTCTACCTAAGAGCTCATCAAATACCACAAAAGTATCATTTGATTCTTAAAAGACTTATGTTCCTCTTCCTAACAGACAGTAACTGAACTATACTGGCTTAAGCTTTGCAAGAAGACACAAATGTTCAAAGAAACAAGCAACCCTTGTTTTCATCCCTCCCCCTATGCACAGAGTGAGAGTCTCTAAGTTTTTCAGACAACTGCGTCTCAGATGAACTCAGATCCTTCAAGATACTCCCAAACTTCAGCTAAGGAACTTTCTTTCATGAGGAATTCAGAAGTCTTTGCAAGTCTGAGTGTAATTGGTAGTCTACTAATATCTGTTTCTAATCCATCTCCTTAAAAGCAATATAAAATGTAATGAGTAAAGGTTTAAAAGTTCAAATGCATCTTTTATTGTTTTTAAGTAAAGGTTGTCAGAGACTAGAAGTACACTTGTTACCTTGTAGTTTATAAATCCTGCCATGGTCTTGATTTCCAGTATGTTTGTTTCATGAGACCTCAGTTCGTGCACAAGATTATAGGCAGTTCTGTAATTTCTAAACAGAAATATTTAAATTAGTGTTAAATCATGCAAGATAATAAAGTTTAAGAATAGGATAACCAACAGCATGAAAACAGCCTTACAATCAGAGCATTCTTCCCAATGAAAAACTCACCCCTTATATACATGTTTAAATAATTCTGCATTCAGAAAAACATTTATTATAGTCAATGGCTTAGAAGTAATTTGGGGTAGAGAGGGGAAAATTACATCAGTCTTACTTGAGAGCATTCTGAGTATCCTGTTTCAGTTCACTGAAGAATGCTATTTTGAACTGGTGTCTAACAAATAAAAGCTGCAAAACAGAACCAACGTACATCATTCACAAACACACAAACATACCTGTTACCTACAGAGAACATAAAGGTGATAACTGTAGAGGCTGACATAATACCACAGTTGATTTGAAAAACTGACTATGCAACTGTTTCCTAATAGTCCTCTCTGTGACTATGATACAGTAGTGATGTTTCATCAGGATTTGATCTATTCTAAGCCTTTTACCCTGCAACAGGGGACAGCCTTTGGAACACCCCAAAACCTTTACAGCAACCCTGTCCATTATTGGTCTGGAGCTTACCACTTGGATCCCAGCTTCCAAGAGAACGAAGCTCGCAGTTGCAACAGAACATTGTCTGAGCAGACAATTTGAAAAGCAAATGTTAAAAAGCCAAACTAAGTGCAACTTTAAGTTTCAAAACAACTAAGGGAAGCATTTCCCACAACTTGTTCAGATACTACGTTCACATAGGTTAACCCACATTGATAATGAAATAGTTGAGGTTTTCTTAATGGGAGAATGTCATTTTTGGGTTGCAGCTTTTCCTCTAAGGAAAATGTAGGAAAGACAAATAAATGTAAGAACAAAACCAATCAAAATGAAAATAAGTTGCAGAAAATAAAACCAGGTTTACTTTCTATACTTGCATCTCAACTTGGAAGGAGGGGGAATAAAAATGTTCAAGCAGCCACCGTTATTTTAGTGTTTTAACATGCAATATAACTTTGCAAATTATTTTAAAAATAAGGCAATGTTACCTGATGAGTGGTTTTGTTCAAGAATTCCTTATGAGACTTAACTCTTCTTATTTCTGTATAATAGTAAGTCTGTGCATGTTCATAAAAAGCATTTTCCAACCTGCAATAAAGTTGCTCATAAGCTCCACCAAGTTTCTCCCACACACACAGAAATTCTGAAGCTCTTCAGAACAAGTTACTTTCAATCATGCTTATTTTAGGCTTCACAAACTAGCTTCAGGTATTACCAAATTCTCCTGTAAGATGCTACATAGGGAAAGAGTGCAGACACAAGGGTACACCAGGGTAGCACAAAGTAGAACAAGTAGGTTTTGTTTTTGGAATGCCGTAATAATTTAAGATGTATTTCCAAGAAATGTAAAAAATTACTGTAGTTCCCTGGATCCTTCTTCTGGCCCTTCTTATAGATGGGTGTCACAACTGGTAACCTCCAGTCAACTGTGCCTCCCCACTTAGCCAGGGCTGCTGGTAACTGATGAAAATGGCTTGGTGAGCACTTCCACCAGCTCCCTCTGTACTGTTGACCCCATAGACCTGTGTGTGTCTAAGAGGTGTAGCAGCTCACTGATCATTTCCCCTTGGATTATGAGGGCTTCATTCTGCTCCTCATCCCTGTCTCCAGTGCAGGGGTCTGGGTACTTAGAGAACAAGAGGTCTTACTACAAAAGATGATATTAAGTACCTCAGCCTTTTCTTCATCCTTGGTCACCATATTTCACCCTGCATCCAATAAGGGATGGAAATCCTCCTTAGCCCTCCTTTTGTTACTAATGTAATTATAGAAACATTTTTTGTTCTCATTTATGGCAGTAACCAGATTAAGTCCTAGCTGGGATTTGGCCCTTTTCATTTTCTCCCTGCACAACCTCACAACATCCTTGTAGTCCTGAGTTGCCTGCCCCTCTTCCAAAGGCTGCTACCCCGCTGCCTCTATCCCTTCTAAAGAGTTTATAACTATCCATTGCAGCACTCCAGCTGTGCATATGTCATAGGCTTCCTGCTGCAGAGTGGCTTCCACAGCTCCTATTTGTTGCCCATGCTGTGTGCATTAGTGCAGATGCACTTCAGTTGGGCTATTTATCCCTCCGCCTCCTTTTGGGAGGGAAGCCCTAATTCTCAGGTGCTTCCATGGTTTCTAACCTATCAATAACTTTTGCATCTTTGCTATAACATGGATCTCCACCCTCTACCTCTGCTGAGACAGCAGACTGAAGGATGTTGCTGGCATACTGCCCCTCAAACACTGGCATGCTGCCCCTAGGCTTAATTCTAGTAAGCCTGGTTTTATCCCTTTTCACCTCCAAATCCAGTTTAGAGATCTTTCAATAAGCTCTGCTAACTCCTGTGCAAAGATCACCTTCCCCCTCTGAGATGGGTGTATCCCATCTGTTGCCAGCAGGCCTACTGTCATGTAAACCAATCCATGGTCAGCAGAGCAAAACAGTCTCTTATAGTCACTTACCTTATAATATAACCAACAAGATGATCAGTGTGTGGAAGTACAAAGAGGGATTTTCCAGAAAGGTCACAGGAGTTACATAAAGCTGCTGCCCTCTCTGATGCAATTACATCTTCCCCTAGTGAAGTGAAGGAAAGCACAAGTAAGTGTTATACAGTGCTGCAATGTCATACTAGCTCTAAAAGTTTGACTAGTATGGTATGGAAAAATGTAGGACAGATAAAACTAAGACCACATTCTTTCTTACTACTTCCATAGTTATTAGCTGCTTCATCCAGCAGAACACATTACAGAAACTTTCTAGGAGTGACTTAGCTAGCAACAACTTACAAGTATGACATAAGTTTTTCATCTCACAGAATGTGAGAATGTGTCTTGAGAAATACAATAGCATCCAGAAGACAAACATGTATAGGAGGCAGAAAAAAACCAAAAACCGGTTTGCCAGACACTAGAAAGCATGCAGCTACAGCCAAGCAGCAGCCCTACAGAAACATAAGGTTATAACATATCACATTTCACAGATCCACGTAACTCCCAAAATTCAACCACTAAAGCTGAGTTAAACTGAAAGGCTTCTGTAGGTACCAAATACCCTTCCCTCTAGGTTCTCATTGCTTTCACAGCTTTTCTCAATCTCAAGCAAGATTTAAAATGCAAGTTGCTTACAAGGAGACATGTCCAGTGTATTACACTGAAAAACCATTTTTGATACTGTGCATCAAAAGATGGATTTGGACTTACGAGGAAAAAAGGATAAAAGTATCAAATGCTTAGAGCACTCTACCTGTACACCCTCCTGCAGCCACAATACATTTAACATATGTAGATGACCTTAGATTAAGAACACAGATGTGACAAAGGATAGGGGCTCAGTCCATCAGGCCCTCTGAAAAATGATATCACCACAACCATGCAGACAGATTTCTAGTACCTGGAGGTAATGGTGTCTTTTTCTGAATCAAAACCACAGCAACTTTTGTATTTCTTCCCTGCAAGCTTTGCCTAAAATAAAAATAGCACAGAGTCAAGGTTTCACTTCTTATTTCTGAATAACGAGAACAAAATGAGATTTCAGTCTAGATGGAAGCACTGAAAGAATTTTATATAAAGGAAAATAAACCTGAACATAACAACATACTGCGTCATCCACAGAATGCAATGTCTCCTTTTTTGTTTAGATGGAACAGAACAGCTGTCCTGACTTAAGTAAGTGAAACTTCAGAGGTTGCTTTTACTTAAGTAACTTTTGCAAATAAGGCCATTAAAATATAGTTTCTTTATAGTCAGTTGTACATTACAAAGCAAGGTTCAAGTTCCCTTTCATTTGTGTCTAAGAATATTTATATGTTTTAGCATACACAAACGGTTCTGCAATTCACACTTCCCATTAGCTTGCAATAGAACCATAGAATAGTTAGAGTTGGAAAGGACCTTAAGATCATCTAGTTCCAACCCCCCTGCCATGGGCAGGGACACCTCACACTAAACCATGTACATTATGCACTAAGTGAAAAAGACTCTACCTGACAATTTCAACTCGAGTAGCACATTCCAGCTGTTTTTCTTTCCATTGTGGCTCATCCCAGTCTAATTCATAGAACACCACCACAAGTGCTGGAACCAAATTCAGGTGTTTGTTCATCCAACCAGTCTTCAGGATTCCTTTTGGAATATACCATTCATAGGATGTCCTCTGAAAATATTGAGATTATTAAAGTAAGTTACCAAATCCATTTAGAGACATTTATAGCAGGAGGAAAGGTTCTTGCAACTTGAGAATATGTCTATCATCTTCACTTTAACATTGCTCCCTTTAAGCCCTTGCTTCCTATTAAGCAAGACATACCCCTAGTTACCTGGCATCAGGGCCTGATGTCTGAGATAACAGCAACAAAGAACAGACAGAGGTAGACTGGAGAAAAGGGTCAAGTTCAGAAACATGTTTCACACACTTTCATCAAATATTAGGCTCAATCTAAAATAGGGCTCTCAAACCGAGCGAGGAGAAACCAGCCTGGATTCCTGCTGTTTGTCAGCATCACAGAATAACATGGTTTTCTAAGGGTGGAACTCATTGCCACTGCAAAGCAGAAAGTACAGCAGATAGATTCTTCCTGCTGCACCTCATTTGGTTAAAGGCTTTATGTTTTTCCCTGAATACAGTGATTTCAAACATCTAGTATCTCCAGAATTAAACTTTAGGTTTCATTTAAGCTGAAATTTTAGAAGCATGCCTCAAAGCTGAGTAAATGATCAGCAGTACTTTAAAAAGTACTTTAAAAAGTAAATCATGCTGACTATCCCTGCTTTTGGCTTATGAGCTAAGGCACCCTCGTTTCCCATCCATCCATAGCATTCCATTACAACGCCCTTGGCCCTGACGCTCCTTCCTCAAGCTTCAAGCTCTCAACAGTGAGGGAAGAGATAGCAGAGGTCCGGCTCGTTCCGAGCAGTGCGAAGTGCTGCTCGGCTGTCTGCAAACCAGGCAGAGCAGCCAGCCCTTGCTACGGCCCTTCCCCTCGGGGAGCCTCCAACTCCCGCACACCCCGGGCCCGGCGCACGGGCAGAGGCATGAACCCGGCCAGGACGGGAGCAGCCGGGGTACACGCCGCTCGCTACCTTCGTCCTGCACTTGGGGTACTCGTGGTCGCCGGGGAGCACTTTGAAGGAGATGGGGACGCGGTCGGCTCTGCGGTTGGCACAAAAGGCGTCCCACACGGCCCGGTGCACGGCATTGTACACCACGTCCAAGCCGGTGAGGGTGACAAATGCCATGGGCCGGCAGCACAGCTCCACCGGGAAGTCCCACTGTGTCGGGGTCATGCTGCACCCAGGCAGGCGGCCTGCGAGGCGGCAGGAGGGCAGATCTCAGCGCAGCGCCTCCGCGGCCCAGGCCGGCCGCTCCTCCCCGGCTGCGGGAGCTCTCCCCCTGCCCCGCCGGGTGTTGACACAGCGCCGGGCCCGTCCCTCCCGCGCCCCAGGGCGCCGCTCACGGCTGCGGGCTGGAGCTCGGCACCGGGAAGCGTCAGCCGGGAGCCACCGCGGGTCACGGGAGGCGTCGCGGGCAGAGCGAGGGAGGGCCGCCGCCTCGGGAAGCAAGCGCCGGGCATCGGACGGGCAGCAGAAGAGACCAATCGGCGCCTCCGTTCCACCGCCGGGCCAGTCAGGGAGCGGCCACGCAGAACGTCACTGACCAAGGAGCCAGTTACCTAATGAGGGAAGAGACGGGAGACTGGAGGAGCCGGCCAATGGAAAGGCACAGAGGAGGTGACGATAGGCGGAAGGGGCCAATAGGAATGAGCAACTGGGTGACCTGTGCTGCCCGCAGAGGAGGTGTGTTCGTCGGGCGGGGCCGTTCGGGCCTCCCCGTGCCACAGCGGCGGGTCGTGCCGAGCCGCGCCTCGCCTGAGGGGCCCGCCGAGCCCCGGCGGCGGCGACGGGAGCAGCGGAGGGGGGGACTTCCGTGACTGCGCGCCATGGCGGCCAACGAGGACCAGGAGGTGAGTCCTGCTCTCTGGCCCCGCCGCTACCTGAGGGAGAGGGGCTTCGGCGGGGAGCGGGCGAGGAGGCAGCTGGGCGGAGGGGGAGGGCGGGAAGCTGGCGGGGACGTGCATAGAGTTGCGAACCGACCACGGTCAGGTGCGAGCTTCCTGTTCAGGCTGAAATCGGTAACGGCCTTCTCTGCTGCAGATGGAGCTGGAAGCGCTGCGCTCCATCTACGAGGGAGATGTGTGCTTCAGGGAGCTGAGCCCGGTGTCCTTCCAGTACAGGGTAAGGCAAGGGAGAGGTCTGCGAGTCGCTGCAGCGCAGGCTTCAGCTTGAAGTTACTCCGTGGCTTGTAGTCGATACACCGGGTTTGTCTTTGTAAACCAAATGAGAATTCGATTGCGGCTAAGGCTAGATCCTAGGCCGTTGTTTCGTTATGTTTGGTACGATGATGCTTGATAACACAATGCTTCATGTTCAGGAACTTGCTCCCAGTGCGGGTTTATTATCCTGTAGCTGGACATCCTCTGATACGTCTGTGTACTGTGTAGCTAGAGCTGTCAAACCAGCTGAGGGAGCCAGCCTTCTGAGTAACACACTGGTCAGAAATGTCACAGACATGCTTATATGTAAAGCTTTGAACCTTTCCTATTGCTCTATTACAAGGCTCTAGTCTCTTGTCCAGCGGTAGCTGACATGCCTTGTCTACTTCCTAGAGATCCACAAAATGTTTTGAGCATGTGCACTGATATGGTCTGGTCAGGAGAGACATACAGACAGTGCTGAACTTGAGATATTCAGTGAGATTCTGGCATGAAATTCTTGTCCGCTTTCTCAGGTTTATGCGCTGAGGCAGATCTTTCCATGGCCATAGAGCTTTACTGATGAAAACCAAGGCACTCATGGGCAGAAGGGAGACTTCTGAAAATGCCGTACGCATGTAGGGGGAGGAGTCATCTAAAATCACCTCTTTGTGACTTATCAAATAACTTCAGAGTAGCATCAGTTATTGTAATGAGATACAGGTCAATATAATTAATAGCACTTGAATCCTATCCGTGTAAGTGCAGCCTTCCTTCACTGATAAGACCATTCTTACTAAATCTGGTTTCCGTAGAAGAGTAAACATGACATGCCTACAAGTTTACAGTGTGTCATTTTATGACTACTAGCTTTGCTCATTGTTAATCTTCATTAGCCAAAAAATAATTGTGAAAATTTAGGGTATAATAATTTAAATAACATAAAACTTATGTTATTGCTTTTGTCTGAGGCTGTCTTTCCCATGAAGAAGAATTAGCATTACGAGAAGGCATAATAATGCAAGTAAGTGTATGCTGAAACAGACACTGTGCATAAAAAAGTACCACTTTGGTGGTTTTGGTTGGTTGGTTTAAATTTTGAAGTGCAGTGACCTTACCTTGGTTAGGACTTTTCTTCTGGCTACACTTCATTCTATGTAATTCATTAAAGCCAGGTTTTGGCTATTCTATAATGAATGAAATAAGGGAGAATTTTTGGTAGATTAGAATTGCTTTTAGCTAATTTTGTTGTGCTAGCCTTCCAAATTTGTGTGTGAGATTTCTTCTGTTTGTATAGTGTGCCTTTGGTTGCACCTGTACTTGTTTTAAAGTTTTTGAGTGATTTGTTTTTAATTTAACAAAATTGTAAGGGTTGTATATGTAATCTGGGTTCAGTAAAGTGGTTTGATATGCATGATTATTTATATTAAGCTGTGCCTTTTTTAATGCTGTGGGGTTTTTTAGCCCATCCCATTTTATTGACTTCTTAAATCTTACTAATCATTCTTCCTTATAGTGAAATAAAATAATCTGTAGAGCTGAGACATAAATATTGTAAAGCTTATATATTATTTTTGCTATCTTAGGTCACTAGTTTATCACCATCTTTATTTCAATACTGTCTTGTGGTTTGCTTTCGTATTGCTCTGAGTTTGGATGCACAGGGGGAAAAAGGAAGGCTTCATTTTTCCTATTCTCATTTATGATTGTATAATATTTGTCTTGGAAGATGCTGCAAAGTAGCTTTCAAAACTAAACAGAAAAAAAAAAACCAATCCAAAACAATAAACCACATAAAGCGAGAGTTGAATGTTTCTGCTGCCTTTCCCAGGATGAAAACTACAGAGTAGAGGTTAATACTCATGTTAGAAATTTGATACTTTTTCCTAGAGAGCAGTTTTGTTTTCTAATTGATAACTTTATGTAAATAGTTGTTATCTTCAGGAGTTTGGATAGTCTTAAGGAAGTGAAAGACTTGTATATTGGCATTGTAATCCTTAATAAGTGACTGGAAACTGTTGATTTTATAATGTTTTTCTTCTCACTTCAGATAGGTGAAAGTGGAGATCCCAAAGCATTTCTAATAGAAGTTTCTTGGCCAGAAACATATCCACAAACAGCACCAGTCATATCAATGGATGCTTTCTTCAACAACACAATGTAAGTATTTAGGACACCTTCACTCCCTAGGTTTGTATGTGAGGGCTTTTCTTCCTCATCTGTGTAGATTATAGTGGATTTTATTATGTCTTTTAGATCTTCAGCAATTAAACAAAGTATATTGGATAAGTTGATGGTAGAAGTTGAAGCGAATCTTGGGACTGCTATGACATACACACTTTTTGAGTATGCCAAAGATAATAAAGAGGTGTTCATGGAAAATCAGCCTGTTAACACTGTGGTAAGTAGATAAATTCAGACTAATCCCTTGCTTTTAAAACTGAACAGAAAGAAAGGTTATTACAACTCTGAATACTTCACAGCTCTGTCTTTAAGTTGTTAATCAATATTTTGGGTATACACACATTAGTAGCTAGTGACACACAGAGGGTACGGTGCCACAATGCCCTGTGGTTGTAATTGTCATATCTAATCGCTATTTTGCTGTTACACAAAAATGTTTGTGGGATACAGTTCTGTCCTGCCGAGTAACATAAAAATGGAGACTTGGAGCAGAAGCAAAACGTGAGCTGAGAGGCGTCTGCTGGAGCAGGGTGTATGTAGCAAATTAGTGCAACCTTCCTGGGATGCAGTGCTCCTACAGGGTCTTGAATGAGTCAGGCTGGTCTGTTTGTGGCTTCTGTGTTGCAAAAGGCTATTATTGGCCATTGTGGTGCTGCAGAGGTGCTTTGGGGAAAAAGGAATGGTTTCCGTGTTTGGGAAGTCGTGACTTCTTCAGACTAAATCACATGCTATGTTTAAATTTAAAAAGTATAAAAGGTGCCCTTTGCACTCTGAAAGAGAATAATTCTAGTCCCCAACACGTTTTTTAAAACTATAGTTGTGATTATATGCTGATTAAAAGCTGCAGGATGCTGACAGCATTGCTTCCTTCTGGTACTTCAGTATATGAGGTTCAGTTATCACACACAGAGGTGTCTGCGGAACCAGTATGCGAAATATTAACAACCATTTTTATCCTTCTTAGACTTCAGTAAGCAATAGTATTGCAATTGGAACTCCTGATGTGCCAGCAAGTAAGAAAAAAGACAAAAAGGAGCATTTATCCAAAACCCAGAAACGAAAACTAGCCGATAAAACAGGTTTGTTCACTATAACATTGTTTTGTTTGAGCAGTACATGAATCCAAATTTTATAGCCATGACAGCTTGCTCTGTCAAGAGTTAGAATCAGTAGTTTTTTCTTTATAAGATTAACTATGTTAAGTCTGTGGTCTCTGTTTTGCTTGTTTTAGATAAATTATTGTTGCCTGAGATGTTAGTGCTGATCAAGCAACTTTCTGTAGAGTAGGGATTTCAAAATGTCAGTGTCTTTGTCTTATTGTGTGGTTTTTTCAATTGCAGTTTGTAACAAAAGTGGGATTAAAAAAAATACTTGGAGGAGAGCATTTGGGACTTGTAAAAATTCATTTTCAACAAAAGACATGGTTTGTTGATGGGCCTTGTAAATTATTTCATGTTATTAAAAACATAGTTTCTAAATTAAAGTATTTGCTTTGGAATCCAAAATACAACATTTCATTTAGTTTGTATCCTCTAAATAGCAATACTTCTACAGATACTTTATGCTTTCAATGAAATGGTGTAGGGGTTTTTGATTGAAAAGCATTAGATCTTTCAACTAATCTTGCTGATGACATTTATGTGTTCAACCTTAGTTTTCAATTATAGGTAATACAATCCTATTGCAGCAATAGGCTGTACTCTTTGATAGCAGTTTCTGTATATCATTTACCTAACCTAAGGTATGATTGGCAGGTTGAATGTTGACCGTATAAAGGAAAAGCTTTGACAGAATGCATCATTGCAGGTCAGCCCAGCTCATGTTGGAATTGTCTTCTAAATTAGTCAGATGGACTGAGGTGTTTTTGTTTAAACAGAATTACTTTGAAGAACAAGAGGTTTTTAAGACATTAATATCTATTTTTGTCCATTGCTTTGTAGTGGAGAAATTAAGCTTTTTGGATCTTTAGAATTTTGTATGTTGATTCCCCTTAGCTAATGTGCTGAAAATCAAACCTTCTTATTCTGCAGATAACAAAGGGGAGCTTCCGAGAGGATGGAACTGGGTGGATGTAATCAAGGTAACGTGACCGTGTTACATGCAGTATTATGAAAATACTGCATATGTACATTAAAAAATATTTGTACTTGCAGCCAAAGAAGACTAATCTGATCCTTTTCTCTTGCTTTTCTTCCTAACTGTGTTTGAATTTGACTGTGGTGTCATTTCTACATGCGTCCAGCATGTAAGTATTTTCAAGTTATCTTTTTTTAATGTTTAAAAGATTTGTAAGAAATAGTAAGGACTGCTGCTCCTTTTGGATTCTAATTTACATATTTCTCAAATGCTCTAAAATGCTTAATCCTTCTGAATATTGGCATCAGAAGGGCTTTGATCCTCACTGAACTTTGTTGGTTTAGTCTTTGTTTTTATTTATTGAGCAATTTTAGTTTCATGATGAGAGGGCTTTGCTGGCCAAATGCCTTGCAAAAATTCTGCCTTCATACGGCAGTAAGATGTAAAATAAAGTTAGTGATGCTGGCAGGTTCTGGAGGGCAGTGGATAAGTAAACAGAAAAAGGGAGCTGTCCCAAGTGGGAGCACGTTGCTATCTCCTACAAGCCTGGGCATTCTCTGCTGCAGGTCCTCCAGTGAATAGTTCCTTTCTACTTCCTCCCTTGGCATTCATTTCTTCCCCACTCTTTTCTTTGCTCATTCTGTGGAAACCAGTATAGCTGCTTGACAATTTTGGAAGCAAACTGGTTTACACAACTATAAGTAATTCTCGATGTAAAACCTAACCATGAGCAAATAAATGATTATGGTGGTTTTGGAGAGAGTCCTTCTGAGTTAAAGTGGCTATGTGTAGTGGATGTCTTGGATTCCAGATGGACATCAAATTAGATGCACTACATTTAGTAATTATAAATTTAGCTTTAAAAAGTGAGAAATAGTAAGTTTATGTCTGGTTTTATATTGTGTAAATTTCTATATGGGAATTCTCTTGAGAGGTGTGTGAAGATACTTTTTTCCATTACTTCATCTTTTTTATTTTGGAGAGCTTGTGGTGGAGTCTTCAAATGAAATACAAACACTACCCTGAGGTTTTTTCTGGGGTTGTGTGGCTTTTACTTTTTTTTATCAACTTTCACATTCAGGAAATAAGCTCATTTAGTGTTTAAGCTTAAGAAATTGGTTTTGATGCTTTTCACTCTCTTGGTACAGTAGCACAATCAGTCTGTATTATGAATTAAATATACATGTGTTCTATGTAAGATGGAGATAATGTTCTTCTTTCCTAATAAATGGAATGGCAGTCTAAACTTTGAATACTTTCTTTTTGTGTCTCTTTTATAGTTAAGCAAAACTGGTTCTAAAGATGATGAATAAAGGACTTTGGTACGAGAAAACTCCACCTTTTAATACAGTGCAATTTTGGGTCACCATCTTTCTCTTTAATAACTTTTGTATTTGTTAAAGTAAACATTTTATAAAGCTCGATTTCCTAACTTGCAGACCTAGTCACACAAGTTTATCTAGGGACTATGTAGTCTTTGGGACAAAAAAGCAACCAACAAACTTGCCTTAAATGAAGGTTAGAATGTGACAAAAGATGTAGAGAGCCAATGTGGTGAAGTGAATAGTGCTATATGCAATGTTTATTAATTTGTATTTTACTCTGTAGTAAAATCCTGTTATAGTGAACCTAATGATACTGTAAACATTTTCTGGTGTTCTTACTACAATTGAAGAAAAAAGCACTATAACAGTGACTGGTCACTTGACAGCATAATTCATCAAAATAAATTATTCCATGGAAACAAGACCTTTGTCATTTGTTTATCTAATATGAACGTGGATGGAGAACATTAAAATTGTTACATTGCAATACAAATTTCACCAGTTACTGGCTGAAATAGTAAATACTTAGCAAAAGCAAGGCCATGTATCCTGGTCTGGTCAAAAATGAGTGGTTGTAGCAGGAGTATGTCTTCTTTATTCTCTGAGATATCCATCTGTTAGTCTTCCTCCGATGTGCATCTTTACAGGAGGTGGATATCTGTGGGGAGGGAAGAGTGCTTTCTTGCATGTGTCTTGGTGAGTGTTGGGATTTTGTATCTCTTTCATTGGAGAAATGGGCTTGGAGGCCCACACTGAGTGGTGGGACAGTGGCAGTCAGCACTGTGCCAAATATGTTGGGGGAACTCTTTCTGTTTTCTTAATCTGCTCTCTTGGAAAGAGAAGTCATCTTTACTTATGAATGGTTACTGAACACAAGATGCCTTAATGTCCTTTATTATTTTTGTTTGTTTTGGGTTGAACTTTAATAAATGCCTGTTTATCTGCGGTGGTATGTGTTTATTTTTTTCAAAACTCTGTGTTACCGACTGATCTTCTAGGGCCGAGTTTGACCTTGCAGAGGATTTTCTGTTACAAAGAAAGCGTTCTTAAAACCTGGTGGAAGAATTCTGCCTTCCCTCTCAGTGTATGTTTACATGGTTACAGGGTAGGTCTGTTATTGATACGAGGGTCAGTCATCCCACTGAGAGTCACAGGAGAACATTACATTCAGCACACACAGCAAGTCCAGTGCCTCTTTCAAAGAATGTACTTCACTGCACATGCTAGATACAGCATTTGGTGAGAGGGATGTTAGAGGTGCATGCTGGGTGCTGTTGAGAGCCTTTGCAACCAAGAGAGGATAGCTTATGTGACTGTCATATTTGGGCTTCAAGGGATGGAAGTGTTTATGCTACTCTATGGGTCAAGAGAGCTTATATGCAACATACAGTAGTATAGTTCTCTTAAATTATTTCTGGAGGATAAGCTAAATATATTGCGAATGTACTGCTTCTCTTCGTCATGTATTTATTAAAGCAAAAAAAGTTACATGAAATGTTATGACTGCAGGTGAAAGAAAAAAAAAGTACTGGATTTGTTCTGTGGTTTTCACCCTTCTGAAGAGGCTGTGAAGAGATCTGAAAGAAAGATTGTCTGTACTGCTGTCTTCCAACAAGAAGGTCTAGTTTTTGCTGAAATGCTTGAGTTACAATTGGTAAATATATATGCTTCCCTAATAAGGAAAATACTAATCCTTAAAGAATTCTTAATTCCAAGAAGTCGTGGTTTCTTTTTGAGCTCAACTTGCATTTACTAAAAGCCAGGAAAGTACATAAGAGAGGACTTCTTGCAAGTGACACAGTCTTGCCTTTGACGTAACCTGGAGACTCATGGCTGCAATCTGAGCAAGGCTGGCTGGCAGGGAGTAACACTGTGGGGAGAAATAGCTCTCGTAGTACTGTAACAGGGAAGCGCATTTTGCATTAGTCTCTGCTGGCATCAGAATGGGCAGGGCTTTCTCTATTCACAAGTTCTGCAAAGGGAGCCAACTTGTCTTTGCCAGCATCCTTGGTTTATAAATCAAGTTGCTATGACAATTTAACTGAATGGGTTAATTATGGAGGGTGGACTAAGGACAAATAGGCACCACATCTCTTGCTTTTATAGTGTTACTGTGTACAGGGGCAAACTTAACCTTGTGAAATGCCTGGTTTTTTTTTAGCTCCCAGTGTGCTTTTAAATCACACCTCATTGTGAAAGTACTTGAGCAACCTCCTCTGGCTCTGTTAGTAAACGTGTTTATTTGCGACTCTACTTTCAAGGAAAATATTTTTCATTGGGAATTTTTGTGTCAGTTGTTTGCATCTGTGTAATTTTCAAAAGGTAATTTCTGTAGTTAAACCATTTTCTCCTGTGGCATGATGGTTGGAAGAGCAGGGCATTTCAAGAGTTCACGTACTTGACCTTATGGAGAGGCTGGAGCACTGATAGTTGGGGGGCAAAAAATGTCATTATTCCTATCAGGAAAAGCAGAACTATAAATATGAATCATGACTACTGAGGGAATTCTGAACTGTTGAAAAATGCACTACCACTGCCTTGTTTTAGTAAAAACCCACTGGCAGCAGAAAAATGGTGGTTTATGCTATATCTATGTACTGTAGGACTACACCACCTATTGAAAGTCATGGGCTTTGCAGCAGCACTTTGATTGGCCTGAGAAGACAAGTGTCTATACTAGTAACAGTAAAATAAAAGTAGAAAGTATCCAAAATACTGGATGACTAAAAAGGAGTTTGTCTTTTTATGGAATTTTCCATATTGCATGGATACGAATTGCCTTTCTGAAGCACCATTTTAAAGAGCTTTTTAAATAAATACTTATTCTCTATAGTGTTGCTGCAGTAACCAGTTGGAAATCTCATCCAATCAAGCATAGCTTACTCCATTCCCTTTTTCAAACCTGCCTCTGAGAATCTTTCCTTGAGAGAAACCTGGTGCAGAAATCTGTGGTGGTGACATCAGTGCTTAAATGAAGTTTTGTGGGGTTTTTTCAATTGAAATGTAACATAAAAATATTTTTTCTCTTCAATCTTTTAGTGCACATTTGAATTGGTGAATATTCCCAGTGCATTTGAAAGTTAGTTAATTTTAAGCTATGCATTTTTTTTCTCGCTGTGCCATCGTTCTCTGGTTTGTTTGCTTGCTGTTAAGGAAATGGGGAGTCTCTTCTCTCTCTCTCCTTACCTCCTCCCTACCTTTTTTTTTTTCCCTTTGTCAGTCCTTACTGTACCCTGGTGCACATCACTAGGCAGGGCAGTTTCCAGCTTCAACTTACAGGAGCTACTAGTATAGGATATGTGCAGCTTTTGCTATAAAATTATTTGGTATCTCTGAAACGCAGTGACCTGTTTGCAAAAATCTGTCCATCTCTTTCTGAAGAATACGAAAAGAAGTATGTCAGGGTCACAAGAACTGTTGCTATCACATTGGTATTTTATACTTTATTTCAGATGAAACTTCAAGTAAGTCTTTAGTTGTACTTGTGTGATGTTAAATACAATTCAGTGCTGTTTGTTTGTACCAAGACCAGAGGTTCCCCATTGCACTGTAATATATTGAATAGAGAATAATGCAGACTGCCTTTAAGGAGGTGGGTGGAAGGGTGACAGCAGTGATCACTTGGCAGTGTGTACCTAGCATATCCTGCTCATCCCCGTGGTCAGCCTGGCATAGCTGATGCTGAAACCAAGGCTGCTAATGTCTGCACTACTGCTGCAACTGGTTGTACTTGGGATGCATAGATAAAGCATGCAAAGCTGGTGAGTGATGAGGTTTTGGTGAGTAGTAGAACAGTAAGAAAAAAACATTTCTTCATATAGAACCTTTGGCAGAAGTCCAAATCTAGGGAAACCATACTTCCATCCAAGGCAATACAAGTGGGTTTGGGTTACATTGTGAGCTTCATGCCATGAAAATCATTAAACTGGTCCGAAACAGAAATAGTTCCCCTTTGGAAATTGTTTCCTTCACCTATGTTTTGTGTGGGAATTCTGTGTGGACTGGAGAAGAGAGTGGAGGGGGCAAAATATCCTCATAACCTTGAAGAGCATAGGGGATAACTGTTCATTGCTGCAGGACAAAGCAGTAAAACAAAAATTGAGCTTGTGGTGCAGAGCTGTAAATTCTGGCATGAGATTGAACTATGGTAAAAGGCAAGTGGGTTGTAGATTTTCTTTCTGTCGCTGTCACCTCCTCTTTCACTAGCATGGATTTGGCTTCATTGCAGAATGGGGCTGCTCCATGATTGTGAGAAGAATTTCTGTTCATCTGACCTCCTGTTGCTTTCTTTTTGAGCCTATGGAAGTGACCTGTGAAAGTCTGGTGTACTGTAAGAAATAACATTGAGACAAAACATATTGGCTCTGGAAAAGTCATGTTAGAAATTTGATGTGGGTGAAAGAATTAACTATTTCTCTTCTCTCTCCTTCATTCAGAACTCAGCAAGAAGTGACTCCAGATGGCTGAAATACACAAGATATATGAGAATCTATATCCAGATACCAGTGGCCTGTGTCAGACTGAAAGTTTGACTAGTTTAAAGTTTTATATAGCTATTCCTTGCTACTGTGTCTGAGCATTCATGCTTGTGGTTCCTACGTGGTTTAAGTATTCAAGTTTACAATACAGCAGAAATTTGACAGCTCTTACTGTGATTGCCTACTGCAAGTTGCTTATATTGTGAAATGGGATAAGGTCACAGCAATGAGAGAGAAAGCCAAACTACAATTGTACAGCCTTAGTGGGAGGAGTGGAGTTGGGTAGGTGTCTCTGAGCTTGTAATATCTTCTGCAGTGTCTTTATTACTGGTGATGATCAATGAAAGGGAAAAGTTTGTCTTGGATGAGTTTGGAAGATATCATTCAAGGAAAGATAATCTTTAACTTCTTAAAAATTACAGTGTCATTGAGAGGCAGTAAACATAAACATAGGCCTGTATGGAGTCACTCTTAGAGCAGGATCTTACTTTAAATCAAGTAAGTGTCTCTGTCAGTGATACATTTTATGATTTCCTGCAGGAAAAACAAACATGAAGAAAGCATTCCTATCTAAAGGGCTGCTGTTTCCACCATAGGGAACCACTTAATCTCTACTTATAGGCAGAACTATAGTTCAATTGACCTTGAAGAGAGACATTTTATAATAGTACAGGGAAATTGTAGCAGCCAATTCACAAAAAGTACATGTCTTTTATAGATGGTTAACAAATTTGCACAGCTTTATCAGGTTTGTATTTTTCTCTGAAGATCAGCACTAGAATATTACCAGGTTTTAGTTATCTGGCATACAGCATGATTATGATATTCCCTCCTTCTCCACCATATGTCTTTAGATGATAAAAAGTACAGGATGTAGTATAGAAATGTATTTCCTCAATTAAAATACTGCTAAAATTACAAATCCACTCAAAGGACGGAAAACAGTCTTGATCAGAAGTAAGGATGTGCCAAAACTGAAACTGCCTATGTCGTGTTTATATGAAAAAGAATGCATAGGAAGTTTTTCTTTCTACGGCTACATGTTTTGATTTTGTTTGCAGTATTTTTTTCCCTGGTAGTGTCCAAACAGATGCTCAGTGCTTTGCTTCCTAGTGTCCCTGTTAGTAGGAAAACAGCACAAACCCTTGAGTTTTAGAATGCTCCTAAATCTTATAAGGAAAGGAAGTTTTCCTTTGTAGAAGTAAATAAAGTAACAACCACTCCTGGAAAAAAGGGAACATTTGAAATGGGATGTATAGGCATAGAGGGAAATTAATTTGCTTTGATAAGACTGATTGGATCACAGTGACTTTATTGCCTGGTTTAGAGTTCGTCTCCACACAGTAGATCTGTGATATATGAATGCTTATGGATGACTTTAGGTGACTATTTAGCTACAGGATGTGTGATTTAGCATTGCTTTCAATAAATCTGTGTTACAGAAGTCAGTGCAGATTCTAAGGTATTGTTAATGAGCTCTAGTTCCATCCTTTTTCATTTGTTGGAAGGAGAGGGGATATACTGCTTAATTTTCTGGGACAAAAGAAATACACATATATGCTGTCAACAAAGGCTACCTAAACTTGGTTAGCAGGCATTACAGTCAATCTTAAAGAGTTAAAAAGGTGAAGTTCTACAAGGTACTTGTAGTAGCTTGTATGAACATGAATCCAGTATTTTCATATCTTTCTTTCTTTGTTAACTTGGTTATTGTGATGTTCAAAATGCTCTGAGTTCAAGCAGACCTATTAGCTTGTTAGCTAGTGTGTGTATGTGTCAAGTAACTGTTCAGTCAGGTAAATTCAAGAGCAGTTACCTTGTGTTTTCTCATTTCACAGCATGATGAGAGCTCTTCAACACTTTTCATGGTGCGTACTGACAGATAATATCCCTCCCCTGGTTTTCTTCCCGCCATGGGCAAAAAATGGCACTCAGCATTACTGTGCATTTCCTTCATATCTTTTATATAAGAAGGTGTATTGGGTGGGAGAGGAAGAAAAGAATTACTTTTATAAACTACTGATTGAAATTGATGCCTCACATTGGATCTAAGATGGTTGCTATAATACAATGTGCAAGCTACGTCTCCCTCCTGATTTATTTTCTCCTGTTTGAAATGTATATATTTGAGGCCTTTACTACAACCTCTGGTAAAGGCTGGGAAGAATCTTTTTGTGATCATCACAGTAATCTTTATTTCACAGACCCGAGCCCTATTCTGTTAGATGCTCTATCAGCAGCTCCTTGAAGCAGGGGTGGTTGGTGTCTTGCAGGATAAGGAAATGGGGAAAAATGTATTCTATGAGGAAACACATGCTGAATATGAAAAGCAAACACTGAACATTGGATATCTGTTCAGGGAGAGAAGATGACAGAAGTATTGAAGAAGATAAAGGAGGGAGGAAGGAACAGATTGAGGTTTGGAGCCTTAAGAATAAGGTTGGTTACTCTTCTAGAAAACACAGATGATAAATATATGTTGTTTCTCTGCATGTTGAAACCTAGCATTTTAAAAGGTTATGTAATATTTTTGTAGGTGTTAATTATAAACCATTGAGGGCAGGAAGGAAGGAATGTCACCAGAAGGAAGTTATGCACAGGAGCAAATACAGAAATTTGGATTTGAAGCTGTGAGACTCTTGTATACCAAGCAAAAGCACTTTCCACTATGTGGAGAGATGGAAAGAACTCTGCAATCTAGCTTCACCTTTCCTGCCAGATTCTGAGTAGTTTAATATTTTGAGCACTGCAAGCTCAAACAATTTTATCTGAAGGTAAAGGCTAGGAAGGGTAAAGCACAGTATTTGGATTTAGATGTACATTTGCACATGCAAATTTGGCTCCTTGGTATTTAAATTTCCAATTAAAGTGTGTGTCTTAGGAGCAGAATGGTTAAAATGTGATTTGCCATGCCTGTGCATATATGCACAATCCCAGTAAGGTGCATCATTACATCATACCACTTCAGTTATGAATATATGAAGTAAAAATATCTGTCTTATCTGAGAAATATTTATTCTCTGACTCATTCAAAGCTTTTGTTGCCCTCAAATGCAGCAAGTAAGTAGAACTGCGATTATTTTTTTTTATTGCAGCAACTTGACCTCATTATGCTTTTTTTGTGCTAGAACCAGAGGCAGAAAGAAATTCATTAATGCAGGAATCCTGTTCTAAATTGTACAGTTCAGAATAAAGAAACAGGTTGCAACTCCAGCTGGTGGACCTGAGGTGGGCGCTTGCAGGTGGTGTCAGGAGTGATCACCACAGTGTTTTACTACATCTGGGAATTCTGAAAGTGTGAAGAGACAAGGCATTACACATTTGTTGTAAGGGTTTCAAAATCTTTTTGTTTAATTTTGGAATTCAGTTGAACTTACATTTTTAGGGTACAGTAAGTGTATTACTGGCTTTATTATATAGAGAAGGGGCATACTGTAAACTTAAAATGCAAAAGAAGGGATGGTGAAGTAAATGGCTTGACTGATGTACACTGTAAGAAACCTGTTAGGTTGGCTTTTGTGCTGTATGTAAGTCAGGGTTTTATTTGTCTGCTTGTGTATGTATTCCTTTTTTTCCATTGCTTTCAGGCTTGTTGGGCAAAAGCTTGATGATCCTGTCATCCCAGGAATATTATGAAAGAAAAACTTCCAATATTAAAGGCATAATTGGAAGAATGAAACTAACTGAAATAGTGCAAAAGCAGAAAATGTTAAGTGTGGCATCTCATGGGGAATAAAAAGAGACAGTTCTGACTGAAAAAGCAGTGCAGATGATAATCAGGCAGGTGTCACCCAACACATTTTGGGAACTTGCAAATCGTCAGAAGAAAATACAACTGGAATTCGCTTTAACAGAGAATCAGACTCCAACATTTCAGATGAGCAGGATTTGTTTGATGTGTCTTCATTCCTCAATGGGACAAAGAACTGCAGCTTCTTAACCAGTGCTACAGACAGGATGAAAATTTTGTGTCAAGTATTTACAAACTGCAGCCTGCCAGGTGGGTGCTGAGTTCCTTCTGCTCACAAGTTATTTGGTAAGGGAATAAACATGGTTTTCCTTCCAGTCCATTAAGGAGCTGTATTTATTCTTCATTAGTCTGAAAGTGGTTCACTTCTTTAATCACTAGAAGTTTTATTGTTAAGCACTTTCATGAAAGAAATACTAAGTCTGAAGAGTTTCCTTCAATGTTATATCCCACAAATGAACGGTATCTTTATTTAAATAAGCAGCAGTCTTTTCTCATTAAACTACAAAGTGCAGCAGTAGAAAGTATCATCTGAAGGGTAATTTTCCCCCAAATTTCTATTCATGATGCTGATAACCCTGATAAATGAGAGATTTCACCCCTGTCATGTTAAAGGGGTCTTTTCCCTCCATAAGGGGAAAGATTTCACCCCTTCACCTGTAAGTTTGATGGGTTTGTTACCATCCCAGGGCAGATGAGACCCTTGAGCGCAATGATCCTGTCAGAGCCTCTGCAGGCATTCCACTGGGCAGCACACTGTATCGGAGTGTATTCAGGGTATACAATGGCAGATTCACCCACCAAATTAAAAAAAGGTTTTAACGCAGATTTTAAGACAATTTTAAGTCAAGTTGACTTTCTGGAGACTTGCACAGAATAGATCTTAACTGGGAATTTTTTGTATATAATTTCATGATGATTTTCATGAACATTTTAAGGTTAAATATTGCTGGTAACAATATAATATCCTAACTGCGAGAAGAAACGAATAGTACACGAAGCCAGATAAAAATCAATCATTAAATGTGATTAGTTATAGCTTTTACCTAATAGGCATCACTATGGTGGGGAGAAGACTAGTTCAGCCAATTGACCAATCCCAGCAGTTACAAAGACGTCTTACCTAATTTCCTCCTGCCCCCCACATTGCATAGTCATACAATCTAATCTGAATTAGTAACTCCCAGTAACTCTTCATCCTTTTATCAAGTGGTCTTCTAATTTGCATAAGAATTACATAGTTAAATGCCTAACTATGCATGTTTAGAGATGTGTCCCCAGACCTGGGCAGGGGCTTCTTGATCTATGGGTATAATTTTTAGCATTGAAATGGGATTATAATGAGAAAAGTTCACTAAAAGGACGCTTAATCATGGTTTCTCACTTGTCAAAAACATATTTTGGCAATTGGTTTGGTTTTGTGAGGAAGCAGCAGACTTCAAGGATAGTCTTTCTTTATTAGAGGTTCATTAATCTTATTTTTGTCTTACTTTCCTAAATTCTGTTTTTCTCAGTTCAGTTTGCCCTCAGTTTTGTTTCTCTCAGTCTGCCTACAAGGCCAAAGCCTCTCCAGCTATTGGTTCTCATTGTAAATAACTGTTGTTTCTCAGGTCTCCTGACCCTGTAAGAGGCCTTTTTATCTGTTCATGCTCTTTATGAGTCTTCTTTTTGTAACTAAGTATCTATGGAATGTTAACTATGTATGATTGTAAGCCTAAATATATGATTATGGAGCTTAAGCTAAACGCTTACTGAGCTTGAGCATATGCCTGTGGAGCTGGAGTAGCTCTAGTCATACATATTTTTGGTGTGAAATTCTCTCACTTTACAATCCTTGTTTGTCATCTGCTAGGTGATTTATCAATAGTGGTGTTATCTTCACATTCCTACATCTGCAGGGAGTAAAGTGGAGTCCGGCTGGGGTGTCTTCAGTCTGCTTCACTCTCCATTATCTCAGCATATGCCGTGGTCGCAGGGTTGCCTGGGGAACTATTGTAGAGTAGATTCTGTGCATGGCAACTGCATTACATCCCAGAAATAGCAACTGCTTTTTACCCTCAAATATATTTAATACTGTAACATAACTTTGAGAGTTCGGAGTGGGGGTTTCTCTAATTTCCTCCATTATTCCACAGCCCCCATCTCAGAGATGGTGTACCTGAGGCCCAGTTCAGTTACTAAAACAGAGGTAATAAGACTCAAACCTGTATCTATCCATCTGCCAAATCATGTAGCAATTTGTTAGGCTAGAACTGCACATACCCAAAGTAATGGTGTTCTTTAATCACGTTTTATGATTAGAGCAGCTTCTTAATTTTCCAATATGTTCTCACAGCTTGTCTTTTACTCATCTGCATAGCACATTTTGAATTAGTAGGGATATTTTCAGCAGTGATCCTGCACACAGGCAGCAAGCTCAGAGCAAATGGCTGAGCTAGCTCTTCCCAGAAACTACCTAAGATATCTCAAGAGTATGCTCCATTTGCTCTCAGCGAGGAAGCATCCACTGAGCTGCCTGGGACAGATGAGACTAGAAACTCAAAATGAAGAGAAGGGCGCTCAGCTGGAATGATCAGCAATACATTGTTTCCTAAAGGAAGGAGAAATGTTAGTTTCGGTAATAGAATAAGTTAAAAGGGTTAGAAACACCACCAGTTTTAGCACTCCTTAAAACCTTGTGGCAGGACAAGCAATGCTCCAGTGAGTGTGTTACTGCTGTAATAAATATGTAAAATAGAACTTCAAAGACATTACTTCTCTATAACCTGAAATGCCTTTTCCTGTACAATGTACTGTTTAGTCCACTTCAACATATGTTAGTCCTTCTACAATCTGCAGGCAACTTTTTAGGCTCTACTAGAGGGGCAAAATGCCTGGAGGATAGCCAAGCAAAATAAAACACATGCTGTGAAATTCTGTTTAACTGCAGAGAATAAAATGACTTCTGTAGAATAAGCTTAACAATGCAATAACAATTTAAGGGCAAATCCATGCATTTCATGGAGTTTTTTACAAATAGATCTTTTCCGCTGTGATGTAGACATTTCCATGCTCTTTCAATGATGGTCTTTCACAGCATTATTCTTGCAACTTTTCTCCAACACTTAACATGTTTTGCATTATATTACCTTGCTCAGATAATTAATTAAATTCCAATCTATAATGTGCTTTATCAGTTTATTAGAAGTTTTCACTGGTTTATAGAGAGTCTGTGTTGCTGCAAGCATACCAAGATCTTTATTGCCATATCCTCATGCATGCCATGTTCTCTCTCAACATAATATTTTCTTCAAGTATTTTGATGGTACCTTTTTAAAAATGGAGTTAAGAATTAGAACATTTTTCCTCTCTCACAGCAAGAGGTTGATCAAGGATCCAAGATTCAGAGCTCTCCACAAGATCACTGTTGCTGCTTCAAGAGAGAGACTTGTGACTTCAAATGCGACCTGTCAAGCATGCAATCTTCAATATGCTTTGGCATCCACCTTGTGAACACGGAAGTTAATGAAAGTAAGTATGAAGCACATCGGAACATCATAGAAAGCATACATACACAGGTACACCTACCATCACTTTCCTTTCTTCACCTCTGCCATGCCTCTGGGATGCTTGGCACTTCTTTTCATCATATTCTAGAGCTTTAGACAGGAAAAAAGTGCAGATCACAATATGTTTTGTCTTGAGTGTAACTGTATTTTTAAAGCTGCATGCTAAACCTGTAGCAATTTTACACTCCCAAGTCAGGTGCCTTCACTCTTCCTTTAAATATCTCCAAGTTCCCTTCTTTCAGCTTGGTTTTCACAGTTAGGTGTTTATTCTGACATTCCTTATCTATCTCCCTTAATCAGCTTCAATCTTCTAAGACTTCCTGAAGACCAATCCTCAGTTTGCTTTGCCTGTTAGCTTAATTCTGAGTAGTCAGGAAAAGCTAAAGAGCAGAGTCCATGTTCCTTTAAGACCTTAGAGGGGCATGTTGAGTTAAAATAATGTAGAAGACTGAAAAGTCATTCTTAATTCTTCTTGGATACCCAGCTTCCTCAGCAATCCCATCAGAAACTGTGGGATTGGCATGGAATTAAGGCAATGTGGATCAAGAATCAGAATTTTATCAGCAGTTGTTAATTAATATAGAATTAAAATCTGTATCTGCTCATTTATTGCAATTAATCCTTAGAGTTAGTAACAAACTGAGCTGTGTGCTGCAAATCTGAAGAAGCCGAGAAAAGTATTAGGCATGGCCTAGGATAATTGTATTTCTCTTAACTGTAAAATGAGACCTGAGTGGACTCTTTCAGCATTGGGGTTTGGGGCATGCTTTTGTATTTTATGAACTCACAGACAGAAGAGTGATTAATCTGCTGAAAAAAAGGTGTAGCACAAGATATGATGTATCTGGTTTTGGCTTCACTTTATCTTAATTCTTCCCTTCAATCCTCATCTTAGATCACCTTTCTTGTCTGTGGTTATGTGCTCTGGGCTTTACAAGTCTGTAAAACAAAAAGTACATTATTGAGCACAAACCTGCTCAGCCCCCTTTATCTCCTTTGCATCTCAATGAGATGGGTTTGGCTATTGCTTGTCATATCCTTCAACATACTCAACTCCTTGCATCTTTGTCTTTTCAGTATGACTGTGTCAAGTTTCAGCTTCAAGTTCTGATCTCAGTTATAATCACTGTTCAGCTGGGGTATTTCTGTATATTTTAAGAAAAATACAGCAACCTGTATGTTTTGTTTCATGGGGGTTACCTTTACCAGCAGCTGCTGAGCTCTGCAGTGTGCATTACCCACCAGAGGGAGCCGAACTGTCAGATTTTCTTTGAATCTTAGAACCATTTCAGTTGAGTAAGACCAGTAAGATCATTGAGTCCAACCATTGACGTACCACTGCCAAGTCCCTCACTAAACCATGTCCCTAAGCACTACATCTACACCCCTTTTAAATACCTCCAGGGATGGTGACTCAACCACTTCCCTGGGTGGCCTGTTCCAATCCTTGACAACCCTTTTGGTGAAGAAATTTTTCCTAATATCCAATCTAAACCTCCCCTGGTGCAACTTGAGTTGGCATTTCAATTCCCAGGGGGTTCCCTGGTGAAAGTCCTCTCTTACTATAAGGGCTTTGCACTTGGGCATCTGTCCTCAAGTTAGCTTGAGAGCAGGTGGGGACTGGGTAGGAAATCAGTGCATCTCCTTTGTGGTAAGTTATAAACTCTTTTGGGAATCGTCACTTGAGTGTCAAAGAAAGCACCTTGTGGTGCACATATCATTGTTCTTTGGGTTTTATGTGTGCTGTTCCTTGTAACATGAATAAGGACATCAAAATTTTATAAAAGAAAATTAACTTTGAGAATAAACTAATTATCCCTGAGAAAATTAGGCCAGGTAGAAGCAAGGGTGAATGGGTTATCTGTCTCTAAAAGGAAACCTCAAAATTCCTGACTACAAACAGGCTGTAGGATATTTCTGCAATGTATTAAAGTCACATTTTATTTATTGAGAAATAAACTGGCTGAAAAATAATAGAAAGTGTTGTTCACGCATTTTACATGTTTTAATTTTGTTTACTGCAGAAATACGTGCCAAGTGTTTAAAGTGTTTATTTTGACTGAGAATTTTGAAACTAAAAATGCACATGTTTCCAAGCTTCCATATTTGTATTTTTCCTTTACAATCACAGTATTTTGACATATTCCAGTTTATCCCAATTCATTAACAGAGTTGTTTATTTTTTTATGGTAGCCATTTGGTCAAGGTGAGAGGGATTTTATTCTTGTTCTTGGTTTTCTTCCTGTCTGTTAAATTGTAAGATCAATTTATATTTCATCACCTTTTAATAAAAATCCTCCTTTGATTTAGAGGACAGGAGAAGTGCTGGTCCTTCTGGACAAATGAGCTTTTTCTCACATTTCCCTCTGCACTTGGAATAAGCCACCCACACAGAAATAAGTAAATGTTGAGACATGTTGAGACATATTGAGATATGCTGAGACATAACAGCTCAAAGGAGGTAAGGAACAGCTTCTTATACTGTTTCTAAGTTGTAGCTGACCATATGAACACAAATAGTCTTTAGGAAAAGGTGGAGTTGACTTCTTTGTACTACAAAAGGCAGGAAAGCTCACACAGTTCATTATAGCTGAGCAATCATATACAAAGCTGGTCCTTACTGCCTCTGAGCTGCTTGCTGCTTGCTACGTGCTCAAGTCAGTTGTAATTTTCAGTGCTGTGGGTATCCTTTGACTTCTGCAAAACCATTAATCTATTGGTCATAAGAATTATGACCCATGAGAGACACTGAAACTTCCCTAGGTAACAGCCAGATTTGCTTCCTACACCACCAACTGTGGGTAAACAGCGTGTTAGACCTCCTGTGGGATTTATTTTTTTCAAATTCAAAATCCTGTTACCCACAAATTGTAACAGTCACATCAAATAACTTCAGCTGCAACTCAGGTTTCTGCTCCTTCACAGAGTTTTGTCACATTTTGCTGTCTAATATATTTCACTTCATGGCTTCTTCAGTTAGAAGTTGCCTTTTATAGTGGAGCATAATGTTTTAATAGATATATATTTTTTTTAATGTCTGGATCCTATCTAGCTTACTCAGGGCTCATTACCCATATTTCAGCATTTCAGAGAGGAGGACTTATTTCTGTATTTATTTTGCTGACAATTTACTTAAATAATGCCATAATTTGTCAGGCTTTTTAATAGGCATTTTCTGACATTTCAATGGGAATTAGTCTGTCAAATGTAGTAAATAAAAAAGAGAAATATAAGAATTTAGAAAAGATTAGCAGGAGACTCATAGGTTTGGAAACCAAACCTTAAATTATGCATTTTACAATTGTACCTCCTCAGCAGTGGCTGCTGGATAAATTGCAGCGCCGTGTGACACATTGGATCTGCACTTCAGGATTTTCTTAATTAAAGAAAATAGAAGAGGAGGAAATTTTACAACTTCTTTTGGAAAGGGAGATACATGAAGTTATGATTTATTTCAGATGCAGTTAATTAGCTATAAAGTGACCCTTTTTTAGTTTTCTTGGGTAACATTTTACATTTCTAATTATTTCTGACAGCTTTTTTCTTCTGTCTCGGCACTTCATTCCTGTTGTCACTTCAATTTTTGTTTCAGTTCCTTCTCTCTTTTGGGTTTATTTTTCTCTCTTGCTTTGTGTGTGGGTGATACTTTCATATTCTCTCTTTTCACATTTGACTTCTCTTCAGAATTTTATTGCCTGATACTTTATTCTGAAGTTGGAAAGGGAAAGGAATAGATGCCAGCTTCAGTCTCAGGAAATATACTCATCTCTGTGTTTGAACCTATATGCTATGATTTCAGGGTTCTGATCTGATGGACTCGTGCCATTTGCTGCATGAAATACACATTTCTTCAGCAGATGCTTCTATACATAGTGATTGATTCACACTTATGTCAAGAAATTCAATGAAAAATTGTACTCTGTGTGCTTATAGAGTAGTAAGAAGTACTACCAGTGAAAATTTAGGATTTAAAAAATCCTCTTCATAACTCAACTGAGTATCAGCCTTCCCTCGTTGCTCTATAGTTGATCTATAGTCATTATATAATACAAATCTGTTATAAGGGATTAATCCTAAGGATACGTTTTGTAGGTATGAATTAGCTCATCCCTTCAACAACCTGCTATATCTTCCACGAACAGCTGCTCAGGTACTTCTTCCAAACATAAGTCGAAGGTCATTCTTTCCTGGTTGGGTATGCCAGTCCAGCATGCAGCTTTATACAGTGTTTTCTGAGGCTGTCAAACTGACATTTCTGAGAACAGGATCAGTGCTAGCGCAGTGCAGGCGTGTGCTCTCAGCTGGTGCCCTACTCCCAGTATCAGCAGAGAGTTTATTTGGTTTTGCTCTGTGTAAATATTGTGGTGACAGAAAAAACTACGCTCTTTTCCTAGGAGTGTTCTAAGAGTGACCAGTCCACTTCTGTAGCACATAATGGTAGGAAAGGATTGTCATAATTACTTATGCTGCATCTTTGACAAGCTTTGAATGATGACGTTTAGAAGTCCAGTGTCTTCACTCACATTAATTTGATTTTCAGATTTCACTGACAGTGTTCTGTATCAAAGACAGAAATAGTTTGCAAAGGCAAATCCAGCTGCAAGTTGTTAAGGCAAAGTGTTAGAAAGAAAACTGATGAAAGAGGAAGGAAGCAACAGACCATACATGAAAGAGATTATAAAGAGAATAATCCGAAGTGTGAGTTGACATCCTTATTCAGTCCCATATATTATCACTGGTATGTCTGAAGGGTTTAAAAGCTAGATTTGCAGACAGTAATGACATGGGGAGCACAGGAAATTATGATGTATGTTACGTCTAGATTCAGTTCAGGCAGAGACAGGGACAAAATATTTCAAAGGAAGCAAAATCAAACCACATTAAGAATCGCAAATATTGCTTGTGACAGTCTTTTATAGCATAAAATTTTCAGTTAACTAGCATATTTGTCAATCTCATCTGTTTTTATTCCTGAACTCTCACTGCCAGAGCAGCAGGATTGCCCTTCTAATCCGCCCCCCAGTCATACTGTTGTTGGTATAAAAAGTCCAAATCAGGCTGCATCAGCGTGTCTGTGGTTTGCTCTGTGCCTTGCTCATCCAGTTGATTCTGACAGTATAGACTGGGTTGTGCATACATACCTGGAAACAATTCAGTCTGCCCTGAATATACACTTAGTCTTCAGGTTTTAGTTAGTAGTGTGACAAAATAAGGTTACAGGTATGTTTTCTCTGCTTCAATTGACTCTTCGTTTGTACAGGAATAGAAAAGAAGCCATGGTGTTCACTGCTAGCAGAGGCTAGCACTGTTGTGGTTGCTAAGATGATGTGTCAAAACTGTAGCTGCCATTCAGGGAGAAGCAGTAATGAATGACTACCTCCTTGTGATCTGTAGGTAATGAAAGCTTAGAATCTGTGTTCTTGCTTCACCAGAAAAGGAAGTTGTGCCCCACTTCCTGAAACACTTGGGTGGCCCTTGAGGTCTTCAGGAACATCTTTTATAAATTCTTCTGGAGTTTTTGAAAATCATGCTGGCAGCCTTGCAGCGACTCCAGGTGCTTAATTCCACCTAAAAATCCAGGTTTTTACCCCTAGCTTTTTCACCCAGCTGTGTTCCATCTGAAGGCAGGAGGCTTCAGTTCCCTCATGCCTCCTACAAACCTTCTAGATTCCTACCTGGCAGCTGCTCCAAGAGCAATTTCTGTATCACTCCATTACTTACAGAAGGATCAGCAGGGTTGACCTTGCTTTACACTGAGGCGAGTTTGACACTAACATGTTCTTGAGATAGCCCATTTTCTTTTCAGACAGTGCTACAGATACAAAAACAATTGCCATTTTAAAAGTGCCTGTAGTGGTGTAGTAGAAACCCTTCCCCTGAAACCCTTGTAGAAAACCTTGCTCTGAACAGGTCTGCTGTTCCTTAGAGGGCAGCAGGCTATTATGCAAGTAGAACTTTTCAGTGTTAGCACTTTTGCCTGCTCCTGCACTCTTCAGGATTGCTGCAATGACTTTATTTGCATTTGCTTCATTAACCATCTGGGCTATCACCTCCTGGCACTCAGACATTAAAACCACTGAGGTAATACTCAGGAATGTGAAGACCACAGGCATGTGGCCAAGTTACCTTCAGTTCATCTTGGAGGTGAGTGGTTTTATTTCTATTGCCATTTTGTCAAATAAGAGAGAATTATTTCTTTGGATTGATTCATTTCTGAAAGGATCATGCAAATGGAAATCTCAAACTATCGATACTGTAATTAATTCTATTTCAGTAATCTCTTCCACTTTGCCATGATACATTATTTAATTTCCTACTGTTCCACATGAACATCTGTAACAAGATTGCAATGAAAAATGGTGTGCTGTGTGATTAAGAAAATGAATACCAAGTGACCTGAGCGCTCTGAAATCAATCACGTGTCAAAGGAGATGGGCTTAAGCAGGGAGAAAATGTGTTCATTCTCATGAGAACACAACCTTCTGAAAGGGAGTATGTGAAGAAACAGGTAATTGCATCATCCCTCACCAAAGGAAAGAGTACCGGATTCTTGAGGGGAGGAGTACTGCTTGGCCTTCCTGGCAATAGGTGAGAGTTTGTCTCTGGCACTGACTGCGTCTTCCACAAAGTTTTCCATATAGAACATATCATATGTTCATGCTCTGTGCAACTAACTATGAAATGATTTTAAATAGAATGATTGTTCAGTCTCCATTTCAAAATATTAATTTTAAAAATTTTCCTTTTTTTAGTTTCTTGAGTCGCAACAGTCTTTAGCATAAGGGGCATTCTCTTAAATCCATCAGATACTCATGGAAGTGCCTCTAAATAAAGTTAAAATCTGTAAGTAAGCAATTCTTTACAGTATATTGTATATCTGAGTGGGAACTTTTAATTCTGGTGAAGATCAGCTGTACTTCCTAGTTTCAAAGCGATTGTGTGACCTGAACTGTGAGCTCAGCCTCCCTTTCCCAGAAATGGAGGAAGACAAAGGAAGACTTTTTTTTGGATAAAACCCTGTAACAGCAATAAAGACCTCACTGGAGCAGAAAGATGCAACCCCTTCTTCCCTGTGCCTGTTGGAGTTGGTTTTCCCTGGTGTTTGTGAGGTCTGTGAGAAATGTTTGGATAAGATCTTTTGGTGCTGTTCCCAGAACATGGTTCATGTGATATCAAAGAATCCTGATGCTTTGCCAGGGACCTTTTTGTCATTGGGAATTTAGAGACTGGGTTTGTAAAGGGCTGGCTGAGACAGAATACAAATTAAAACTCCTGAGCAACCTATTCTGCCAGCCCGTCTTCTATCAAAGGCCACCAGGGAGACACCTCCCAAAAGGAGAATGAGCAATGGAGCAAAGGTTACTAAGTTTGGTAGCACTGCAGAGCTGGAGCTGAAACATCAGTGTCCAGGCCATGGATCTGCACTGAAATATGAGTTATTGGAATAAATAAATGTGGTCATTGTAACCTTCCTTAAAGCCAGAGTATCTTTGTCTTGAAGCATCTGTCTTTTCATCTGTAACCTGTAAATTTTGTTCACTGGCAAGGCAGTTCTGGGTGAATGGAAGATAAGCATCTGATAGTTTTCCTCACTAGTTTCCATTCACCTCATAAAGTCTGGAATGGCAGACTTCTGAGTAAATGCAAGGAATTTATCTTGAATCTGCTATAGCTGTTCACAGTAGTTATTTAAGGCACAGTCTGTCACAACCTGTTTGCAATATACAAAAGATGAGAAGGAAGCCGATTTTCCAGAAACCTTAGAACTGCAGTGATCATCCATTAGGTGATAGGTAAATTGTTCCTCCTTCCTGATGAGGATTTTCGCTTCAATGAATGTGATCAGAAAGTTGTATCAGGTGACAAATGTCAATGGTTAGTACTTTGTCAGAACTTTTAACCCCATGGGAAATGTGCAAGGAAATTAAGATGGGAAAGGAGACTGGAGAAGAAGGTAAAACAAGAAATAAACAAAAAGGGAACTTATTAGTGAAAGATATAATGCCATTGATCAGTATCTGCTTAGTGGAGATGAAAAGGTGAGAAACAACATCCTAATATATCATGTATATCACAGAATCATAGGATGGTTTGAGTTGGAAGGGATGTTAAAGACCCTCTACTTCCAACCACCCTGCTATGGGCAGGGACACCTTCCAGCAGAGCAGGTTGCTCAAAGCCCCATCCAGCTTGGTCTCAAAATATCATAATATAGTAATAATTATAATATAATCTCAAAATGCTCTTCTACTTACTGATGGATATAACTGTTAGAATCCCAAGAAGCTATTTTGTCCTACTTTGTGTTCCTTTTTTTATTATATCTGTCTTGCTTTCACTCCATAGTTTCCATTATGATCTCATATCAGGAAGTTCTTGAACAGAAAAGTGTTCTGGGGTCATAAGCGTAATTAAATCTACCTTTTTGATTGCTTAATTTACACTAATGAATCATTTTCGAATGGGAAATACTATCGTTTTTCTCCCTAAAGATCAAATTTGAAATTGTAATAAGAATTTTACATTTTCATTGAGCTGTAACCAGATTGGTTTTTTCACAAGTTTGCAGAGTTTATTAATAATCTTTGCTGTTTACTGTCATCTGCATATATAAAGTATCACTGGTGGGCTGTGTTTGGCTTTACTATGAACAGTTTCCCATCTGACTTACTGTAGATAGTCTCAGCCCTGTGTTCATTTAACATGATTTGCCTTGATTTTCTCAGTCATCACTCCATTGGGTCAAGAGACAGATCAGCTGGAGAAGTTATCACAAGTGCATGTGTACATATGCAATAATTTACATGTCCGTATGAAAGGACTCATGCCTAGAGGTCCATTTGGTTTTAATATTCATTGATCAACACCAATGCCACTTCATTACTTAAAATAAATACACTAAGATTGAGAAAAGGGTACATATTTTTAACTAGATATAAATGAGATTAAAAGGTATAGTGCTGATATGAATCTGCAGAAAAGTTCTTGAGCTTGTCCCTAACTTACCAGATGCAATCCTGCTCCCTCAGTTACAGTGTGTTCATACCAGCCACACCGTCTCACTCAGTTCAATTTGCAGCCCCGTGCCAGCTCCATCTTCTAGAAACCAGCACGATGCTCCTTCTGTGCACTGCTGTCCTGACCTTCATTGGCCACTATCTAGTACTTCCCAGCCACACTGAAGAAGAGAAAATCGACTCTATCATACTTTGAAACTTGGAAACCAGAAGGGTAGGTATTATTTTTCATAAGTTTAAACGTACTTTTCCTGTTGAAAAGTGACTGCGAGATGTGGTATTTATAAAAATGACCAAGAGTTTGGAGGGTGAATATTTTCATGAAACTACTCAGAAATGATCAGCACAGTACGGATTGCTTACTGAACATGTTCTCTACTTGCTAAAAATTCATGTACTCATTTTGCCAGTCCCTTCCACCAAAAATTAACTTACCAAAGAAAATACTGTGAAATATTATTCCAGTGTTTTGTGTTTCTTGAACAGGTAGAAACCAAGTCATAGTGTCCACGTTTGCTGCTTAAAATACGTGAATGTCTATCAGGTTTTCTATGAGTGTGGAGAATATAATTATTTTGTTATTAATTAATTACAAATGTGACAAGTAGAAAGCAGAGCTGGAAATCCATTAAAGAGGTCATTTATTTCAACAGCACTAACATTTACTATTACTGGGCCTGTCTTTCTACTGTAATAGGATAAGCTCTTCATATGTACAAACATCCCTATTTTCACTCCAACAGATAGGTGGTACTTCTGTGCAACACCTAGAATCTTGTCCCTGGTGTTCTGCAGTCACTGCCTGAGTTGCCAGGTATCCTTAGCTTCCTCTTCCTGATCCTAATCTCAATGTCCCTGGGAAACTGCACCATTCCTCACATCCTGTGCCTTTAAATGTTCCTCAATTCTGGATCTGGATTTCACTGGGGAGAGAAAGGTCAGCCTTCCCCATTGACTTTGTGCCACTGTGGCAGCATAACTTTCAGCACAGTTCAGCTCACTTTCTCCAGGGAAATGCAAGAAAAAGCAACAACTGTCCACCCAGCTGGTCCCTGGCAATGCTCAGAATGTGCCCGTAGGTAGGGTGGATCTGATGCCTCTGGTCCCCTCCTGTCCTGCTGGTTGAGAGTGAATTCTTCAAATGATTTTTGGAGAGAACTTTCAGAGAAAAAGGTAGAATGAAGGAAAAATGACAGATTAAATTCTCCTGGAGCTTTGTTTAGGCTTCCAGTGGTACATCAGTGCCTTCCCACAGCTCAAGAACTGCTGAGGCAATCCATTTCCCCTGCCCAAGGGCAGGATCAGTTATAACAAAACTGATGCTGACATGATTGTCTAGCCTGTCTTGTAGCATCTTTGTCACCAGAGATCTTTGCTTTCCAAAGTAATATATTCCAGTACTTCACTATTATTATGGTTGAACAGTTCCTTTTTGTTTTGTTTTCTCCCTAGTGTCTTATTTATCAGTGCTCCAACTGAAGGACATTACTTATTGTCCTTTTCACTTGCACAGATTGTCTCCTTCTTCTCAGAAGCAAACTTTCCCATTGGTGGGCTACTGATTTCATTCCTCTTGTTTCTAGGCTTTGTACTATTTTTTATTAGAAGTCAGTCTTCTACACCTCTTCTCTTTCTTGTTGCTTATTTGAACACCCTCCACCCTCAAGTGTGGTTTCCAAAACTGAATAGCATATAATTACCTAACGTGTTTTAAAACAGTGTTTCTATTTATTCATCTCTCAAGATTTGTTTTTTTTTTTTTTTTTTTTTTTGCAATGGTGCAAAATTAGTGACATGTTGATCTTACTCCTTGAAATCCTAAGGGTTTTTTATTGTCATTGATTATTGTATTATGTTAAATAATCACCAAAGTGCTATTCCTTAGGAGTAATATCGAATTAATAGTAGAGGTGTTTAACTGACAGATACTTAAAATTACTATTTCTCTAAATGTCAGGTTTAAAAATCATTAGTAAATGAGCCAAATGTGCACTACTTAACAATTATGGATGATGCCAGTAGAATTGGGTTCAGAATAATGATGGGAAGTAGGTAAACTCCTGAATATATTCCTCTTTTGTTATTATGTGAATGGTATACTCCAGTCATCAAGTTTCTCTACCAAATCACTTGCTCGGAAAGGAAAAATGAGGAAGCTGGCGAATGCTGATAAGGTAACTTCATGAAATGCAAATAAAAAGTTAATAGATTTTGTACTTCTGATAAGTCAAGGACTTACAATGTTTGTTAAAATGACTTTGAGTTATTTTTTCAAACAAAATGACTCTTAGATAATTTTTTTCCACTCACTCGCATCCTTTCACTAAGTACAATAAAACTATGGTTGGTCATCTTGCCAGGTTTTTTGCTACCTTAAGAAATGAGACAAATGACAGATAATCAATGGTTTGTAATGACAAACATTGGTTTCTACTCATTTTCTTATCCTCTAAACTGGAAATAAGCAGGAATTTTGAGCAGTCATTACTAAAGGTTTGCCTGATTTGTTTGAAATTAGGCTTTGTTGTGTGCCATCTTCATTAATAGTGCTCTTTTTACATGGGACTCAGGCTTTACATATGACTCGGTGCTCCCCACTTTTTCACAGCTGAATTGGTGATGTTGATCATTCCACTTCAGGGTAAAAATCTAATCACAGTGCCACAAACACAGGGAGACTGGGCTGAGGAAAATACAATTCAGAAGCCCAAGCACCAAATAAAATCAAAGGATCTAGGGAAGATATAGTAATAAAGGCAGCAGCCATCCCCAAGTACGCAGTGAGATTCCAGCAGAAGGTGACAGGATGCCAGTGTCAACATTTTAATCAAAATAATACTTAGAATAAGCTTAGTGTTTTTAAGGCTTGCATCTTACATGCATGATACATCTAACAGAAACTGTGCATTTAGAGCTACTATATGTCCAGTCAGACTCTATAGTTCTGCTCTTTCGTGATCTTTCCCAGTCTTACAACATACATAGTGATCTGTAATGGGTTTCATTTAAGGTTTAAACAGAGATCTGGTTAGAATGATACACTGAAATAAAATTACACCAAAGCTATTATACAGTCTATTTTAATGGAGTTGTTTATATCAACACCATCTTCAGCTGAAACTCATAACACTCCATTAGATTTTACATCTTCCTACACGGTTCCAAAAGCATGGCAGAAATAGCAATACCACAGTTACTGCTTCAGCTTCTTTGCATGGAGTAAGATCCCAGCAGGTTTACATGGTTCAGAGCCCAAAGTTAGGGGACTTCAATTAGGATGTCTTAGTTATGTGCTTCTAGTTGATGCAGTTAGCCTTCAGTAGAAACACAAGCAGTATCTCACAAGAATGAGCTTAGTGCCATCTCATTAGTCTGTACTTGCATGACTGGCTTTAGTTCAGGAGCTTGTACCCCGTATCTCTCCTAATTTTTGCTATGCCAGGCAAGAATAAACAGTTTTAACATCATTTTGTGGTCATGATCTTTTTTATTTATTTATTAATTGGAGCCAGTTTTTGAACAGACAGAAGCTGCTTTGTGCAGATTCCATATTTTGCTACATTCAGGCCATTGAATAGGACATGAAGCATCTGCTGAAGAACACGTTTGCACTCCCTTTGGAGAAATGGGCAGAGAGGAAAGTCACAAGTTGTTAGAAATAATGAGTTTATGCCAACTGGAAAATAAAAGGTGTTTGAAAGCACAGCCTAAAGAACTTAGCTTAGGAGTTGAATGGAAGTATTTAATTTTTATGTTTATCAGATAATTCCATTTATGAGCTGTGCTTAATTTAGTGAGAAGGAAACCTAGGACTATATAATCTGGGCACATTTTACATATACACAGATTTACTTTGGGCATAAGGGCTCAAGAAGGAGCCTTATCTGTTACTTTATGTGTTGTTTTGGTAAGCATGCTAATGTGATCTTAATTTAATAACAACTTTTTCCTACTGAGCTTTTGAATAAACAAAATGCCAGGATTATGGTTTTAATATTATTATTTTAATCCTTCACTCAGAGACCGAATAGGTGCAGGACTGTTTCTGGTTACAGTCAGGATGTTTCTCCTGTGAGGGATTTGCATGATTTGAATTAATAAGAAAAGTTTTAAACTTCTACTCAGTTCATTTCATTCTTGTAAATTTGAACAGCCTTTTACAGTCAGCAGATACTGAAGCTGCAGTTCAGTTACTCTGGTGCACTCCATAAAGTCAAGCTGGTGAAGTCTGTGGGTGCTTTCTTCTCTGCTGTTGTACCTTATGCCAGCAAGTACAGATGACAAGTCATTAAATACAAGCAAGAGAGGTGTTATCAGAAGGAATTTTATTAAATACGAGACTTATGTCTGACCCACCTCCCCCAAACCAATTCTGTCTCCATGGCAACAGCCACAAGCATGTGACAAAACATTCGGGATTTCTCTAAGAAAAAGTTAAATACTTAAAACGTCACTTTTCAGGGAATCATTGTATTGTATCCTCAAGCAGGTTTCAAAAGTGCATAGTATCTTTACAAGAAGACGAGCCTCATGGCATCAACACATGCTCCGTTAACTTACCTGATCTGGCAGTGCTTTGGTAATGGGGAGGTCTGCCTTCTGAAGTCCACTTTATAATAGTTGTGGTATGATAATCACAAATTTTATTGCAGTGTTCTTTACAAAAAATCATCCAGAAATACCTTTGCAGTTTACTACAATTATTTTAATAGTGCAAGAGGGGAAAGACTCAAAATTATTCTTACCTTCTACTTCTAAATAAAACATCACCGTAACATAGATGAATTTGCAGCTCCAGTGTATACGATCATTAGATTACACATTGCTGCATTGAAAATCATAGCCAAAGTATGTATTTTTATTTCAAAAATGCTAAATGGTCTGGTTTGGTGTCATTTCAAGTATTATTCATCATTTCCAAGTTTTATGAAATTAACATGAAGAGTTCTTCACTAATGCAGACATTCCGATGACTCAGAAATCCAAATAATTTCCCATTTTTTAAACTTCTTAAAAATTCTCCCAAAGGCCATTTAATAGTGAGATTACCTTGCATCCCACATCCCACCTCTGCTGGTTAACATATAAAACTCACTGTGTTCAACTCACAATACAACTGTCAGATAATGCTCATGCAAACAAATAGAAACTTGGGGGGGTCTTGTTGTTTACCGCAGACTCCCTTTACTCCAGACTTTTAATATCCATTTATATTAATTTCCACCACTCAAAATAATAATGTGTTCGTTGTTAACCTCAAACAGCAAATAAGAAGTGTCTCCACACAAGCCCAAAAGGGACACATAGCTTATATAGCATAACTATGAATGCTGGGGCATCTGTGGGCTACTGAATCAATTGCACAACCATTGTCCCTTTCCTTCCTTTTTCCATAAAATAAATCAATTTAAAAATTAAACCAATACTGTTCCTCCACTCCCACAAAAATCTCTGCCTTGCTGAGACAATATAGGGGCAAAATGAAACTTGGGGTGGTATCTATAAGTCTACCATTTCCTAACCTGAGTGGTGACCTAAATAAAACTTTCAGTATTAGGTTTTTCCAAGATGTAATTTATACTAAGGCTGTCAGGAGTTAAGATAGTAGTTGCCATGGAGCTTTAATCTTTTTTTAGGCTTTAGTCAAAGGAAGCTAGAAATCTGTATGCTGGGTAGAACCCTGCTCAAAAGAATTTTATTTAAATTAGGACAGGATTTTATCCTAATTTCTCTATCGAAAGTTATTCTCAAAGGTTCTAGCATTCTTTTTGTTTTATTGTTTCTCAGCAGGAGATTAAAGTGTCCTTTTAGGCTTCTTAAATCAGACTATATTCAACCACAGAAGTATTCAAGTTGCTGCCACTGAACTCCTCCAGCTATAAACTGCAACTTTGTTCTAGTCTCAATGTGCAGATCTAATCACTGTAGTGAAATTAATTCACCAGTTTTACCATCTTAGGTGGTGGTATTCTGCAAGTACACAGAAGCAAAACTGGGGAGGATTTTATTTGATGTATGCCCATGAAGCACTAAATCCCTACACTGAAAAAACAGGCCTTTGGAACAGAAGTAATTACAGTTTGAATCTGTGTGTACGCTACTTATAACTTCCTTGAGGTACATGCAAGGAAAAAAGCAGCATGCAATGCATGAAGTGGATCTCTGGAAAGTATGAAATAGGCTGTGCTACAGTCTGTAATGTACTGCCGAAACAAAGTTACAGCAGAACACTGATGCAGTCCAGTTTCATGCTTGCAATTGAAACATTGCTGACTTGCTTAAAACTGAACTTGCCCTACCAGGTAAACCAAAAGAATGTAGAAATACATGGGGAAAAAATGCAGAATTTGTCATAACAAGCTTTTAGAACTCTTACCCTACCCCAACCAAAAATTAGAAATGATTCAAGCGCAGTGAGCTTGATCTTAAGAAGAGTCTTACATTCCAAGACAAAAATAACAGCTTTGTTTAATTAAAAAATGTGCCAGAATTTTCACTAAATAGAACTGTTTACTGGCCAGCTGTATTGTGAATCCGTAATTCTTGAGCTATTCTAAAAACTGCAGGGTAATCAGAAAAATGGCACAAGAGGGGATTTCAAACTTTTTTAACTCTTTCATGGCATGTTCAAGGCCAGGTTGGATGGGGCTCTGAGCAACCTGGAATGTGTCCCTGCCCATGGCATGGGGGGTTGGAACTAGATGACCTTTCAGGTCCCTTCCAACTTTAACCATTCTGTAATTAGAAGACTCATGATCATAGTAAAATGTAAACAGCTTCTTCCTTCTAGAATATGTAAGTCTGTTGGACTTGAACAGTTGCACAGTAACATCTGGTTTTACCACTGATAGCAAATTGTCTTACCTAACTGGCACTGGCCAGAAAAGCAATTTTTGTGTGAGTGACAGCCCTACTTGTCATCTTGAGAGGATCAGATGCAAACCCAAATGCCCATTCCACTGAAACATTACTCTTTCGAAAAGGTGTCTGCTAGCAGCGTCAGCCAGGAAGAACTTGAAGAAAACTGCCCAATGAAAGACACAAGGAGCATCTTGGATCCCTTAAAGACAACTATTCAGAGATGTAATTGTTGTGCCCAAGGAAAAGCTATGCATTGTGAATGGGATTCAGAGCCATAATGTACAAGGAAACTGCTTAAAGTAGCCCCAACGAACTTATAAGCGAGGTGAATAGGTTAAGTAGTGAGTATCTTCAAGAACAGATGTTTTACTCTGAATTGCAAGACATAGACATCTCTGTTCAATGTTTTCAACTGTTCTTGAATTAGGCTCCTATAGGAAACTCTCACAAAATACCAGGTGCCACCTTTACCTAACCTCATCTGACTGGTCCAGTGCAGACCTTCCCAACATAATCCTCTGTTAATTTGGTCTGTGGCATTCCATAGGCCAAACAGTACTTGGCTTGCCTCAAGTCTCCTCTGCAGCAACTAGCCAGGGTTCCTAGTCCTGACAGAGGAAGATACGCTACCTCTAAGCTGTAGCATAAAGAAATTACTTTCTCATTGCCCATGATCCATTTCTTTACTGAGACTCACTGAGTAGATAGGCTGACTTTCAGCACTAACACATCTGTCATGAGTTTTAAGCAGGCTTCAGCAAGCAATAGCTACCAAGATAGTATTAGCTTTGAAATAAACAACAGAAGAACTTCAGACATATTTCCTGATGTGATAAAGTATCTTTTGATGATTTGCAGGGGCTTTTATCATTGCTGTTAGATTCAGATATGTATGGGGAAAAAAAGGTCTAAATCAGATTGCAGCATTTAAAGCAAGTTGGGCTTTTACATGAAACCTGAGGTATTTTTTTCAGTCTGAGGTGCTAATGTCAAAGATTTGCAGAGTTACTGGAGATGAAACCTCCTAATAAAAGAAGTATGCATGCAGATAAGAGGGAGAAAGAACTCCAAGCCCTTAAATAGCTGGTGTACCAATCACTGCAGTTTTGTCTCAATAGACTGCTTGGGTTTTAGGGGAGACCAAGTAGGGTACAGTTCAGCCTAGAACAGTCTAAATAATAAAACCCCAGATTAAATTAAGACTTAAAAATCAGATCTGTTGCTGTCAAAAATGGTACAAGCCACAGAAATGCCCAAGTGCTCATTTTTACATGTGAATTCAGATTAACTATAGTAGTTTCTGTCAAAATGAAGTTAAGAGAGTTTTAAACGAAGTCTTCAAAGTTGGGAAAAGCCATCTTGCTTACAAAGGCCCACTTCAGCTCTATAAGGACATCAAAAATGGAAAATTCTTACATTTTAGGGAGAATGCGGCATTTCACTTACCACAATTCTGTATCTGTTTCAAGACCTGACAGTACCACATTATCATTTCTGGACGTGTAGATTAGTGAAATAGAGTTTAAGGTACTTTAAATATCGAGGTATCATCATCATGCTTTTTAGCCATCAACAGGTATGAAAGTGTAACAGCACACAGAAGACTACACAATTTGTACCTATCATGGCTGGTAATTAGCTGTATTTGGATTCAGGCAGTTTACACAATAAAGTCATTCACAGCAACTGGAGGAAACCTGTATTAATCCAGGCCTGCCAGAATTCCAGAGTCAAAAAAAAAGAAAACAACAAAAATACCTAAAAATAGTTACTGCTGGAGACAGCAAGATGGCCTTTTGCTGCTGCTGAACTTGTATTACTTCAAAACTGAAAGGCAAAAATCAAGAACTTAGAAGTTCACCATGTTTTTGTGATCTTCAAGAAAACAAGATGTAACCTACACCTCTAAATTAGGATGTAGCATTAATTTGTACACAAAGCAATTTACTGTGTAGCTACATACTGTAGCTAAAATTGTCAACTTCAGAAGTGTATGTTGCCCAGATTTTTGTTTCTGCAAGAAGCTAGACTTCATGATAGTCAGTACATATCTCAAAGATAAACGGCTTAACAGTGTTTACTTTTCATTTTCAATTCACTAGTGAGGTTCACCCTTTCAGAAAAGGAACTAAACATTAAGAAGCAACATAAGTGTTCTCTACTTACCTTTCAAATTTCATACTAGCATCTTAAGTGCTTCTTCAGCAATTACCATTGACCTTTTATGAAAACAGATGAAAAACCACAAAATCTGGGCTTAGTTAAAAAGGTGGTGAAATGCTAAATGCCAGATAACATCACATCTTTTCTCATGTAACTTTTTAACAACAAAATAGCCAGAGTACTTAAAAGAGATTATTTTAGATATACCCATGCATACTTGAGGCACATTGCTATCTGCTTATGAACTGAATTATTTCTGCTTTTGAGCAATGTCATGCATTAGGCAAGCGCCATTTCCTCAGCAGTATCTTCACTAGGAAGCTTAAGAATTCATATTCTCTACTAGAAGAGACATTAGCATAAAGGAAGCATCCCTGCATTAGATTTATCTGGACCACTTTCAGAATCTAAAATTTTCTTTCTGTAACAGCACAACGTACACTTCCTACTTTAGCAATTATTCCAGATGAACAATTATATAAGTCTCTCAGCTTTCTTCTCTGCCTTGGAAGAAAGTATTAATGATTTAGCCAGTAGAAATTCAAGCAATATGTTTCAAGATAAATTAGTATAATGTTAATAGTTACTATTCCACTTATATTTTGTTCTGCAACTTCAGCATTTACTCAAATACTGCTTGTAATTTAAGACTAGGGAGAATCACCATTTTGGGTAGGCATCAGATGTTGATAAAATCCCCAGCCCAAGGCCTCCACCCAGTCTTCCCAAGAAGGAAATTTTAGAATCATTAAGCCATAACCAAAAGAAAAAGGAGTGAAATGTGGAGAGGACAACTTACAACACTTGTCTCCAGCAGCTGGCCTGATGATTCTGCATCAGTAGCCGTGATCCAGACCCCTCCAGAAGCCTATCTTTGCTACCTCAGATTTAGCCTCTAGGCCTGGAAAGCAAGATAAGGCCTTGAAATAAGCTTTACCTTCTTTCCTACCCTGCTGGTGGTTGCAGCTCATACATTAGTTTACCATGGTATAGGTCTCCCCAGTGGACCTAGCACACTTCATAAACCTGTAATTTCAGAGCAAAAATTCAAAACACTGACTTTACGCTCCCCTGCCATATGTTAACTAGTGTTACTTGCAAATGCTAAATCCTGTTAAGGAATCAGATCATAACTGTGGGAACAGGCTCAGTATTTTACATAGCTTGTAATATTTAGAGTCCTGCACATTGATTCATACCATCTGGCCCAACAGCACAGAGGCTTGCTTTATGCCAAGAGCAGCTTATCCAGCTCTCTAGCCCCAGCTATCACAGCCCTCTAGTGGAGATGCAGGAGGGAGTTTTGATGACCTTCACACATCATGGCTTGCTTTTGCTCACCTGCTTTCTTGGCTGCTCTTAACACAACCACTTTTCAACCAGGCTTGGCTAGAAATGACATTGCTTCTTTGTTGTGCCATCGAGGTTGATTTTAGCAGCAAAGAGCAGAGATCTATGGGGACTTTTCAGCACTTGCAGCCCACGTCTAGCTAACTCTTGCACCCAGCCCTGCAGAGCTACTCTCTCTGCCTTGCCAAACCCACAAGAAGCCTTGAGAAAATTATTGAGCAGGAACCCTAGATGCAAGCTTTGGTACACCCCTCACTTCTCTATTATCATCTTCCATTGCAAAGAAGCCGGAACAGCTATTTTAATCTTTTTTCCACTTCCTCTAAGGTGTGGGGGTGAGGAAGTTCACTTTTAACTACCACCCAAGTAGCATTTGGACACTACTAGCACACTTCAGGACAAGCCTCTTACATAGGCTGTAAGAAGCCTGCTGGGATTTGTCTGCTGGCTCTGTGCCAGTCATGCCTTTAGTTTTTATTATCTATCAAAACTTTTGACAGCTTATGATTTCAGGCTTTTTAGATACTTGCCCAAGTCTAAGAACTGTGGTGCTGCACCTACAGCCACACACGTATGCAAATACCACTTCAGGAAAAGCAAAATTTACATCCCAGGGAACACCAGTCATGTCTCAGCTCTCAGAGATTATGATGAAGATTTCATAACCTTTGTGGTTTCTGCTCCCTGAGATGTCAATATCCCCTTCCTTTCAAGGTTTATATAGGCAGTGACAAAACAATCAGAGAAATAGTTTTGGCAATAGAGAGATCATCTTAATAACTATGACATCAGGATGATAGACAGGACTCAAAACCTACCAAGAATTTCCAAAACTACATATACACCATAATTCTATCATATCCAAAAATTGACTCCCAAGTGTAAAGTCACAAAGACAAGAGTTTAATAATGACCAAAAAAAAAGGGCAAAAAAAAGAAAAAATAATAATAAAAAAACTTAAGTTAGTGGTACTTTCTTCCTTGAAATAACATCCTGGTTATATGAAAGTCACTGAAGAGGTCTGCTTGTAGCTTGGAAGACTTTTACAATTACAGCTGAATTCAAAAAACCTAATTCCAAATGTGTGATGTTAACACAAAAAACTGATAACTTAAGACATGGGGTAAAGAACAAATTCAGTTGTTAAGGTTCTAGCAGTTAAGCGAAGCCTTTCAATGCCTCTCCATAACATGAAAAGTTCTTCAGTATCTTTCCCACCCCCATTATTTCAAGATTCACAAGGTTCTTTTAAAGACTAATGGGGTTAAATTGAAACCAAGTGCCATATACTTGCAATGTCTTCTGTGAAAGTCTGAAGCCACCCTGTTTCAATTATTTGGTTATTCAGTGCAGAAAGTTAAGATCACAGAAGGTATAACAGCTTTTAATACTCCATTAATATTATAGATTAAAAATTATTGCATAGTCTTATGCATTTCCTAAAACAGCATTCTCTGGAAATTAAACATTTTACTATAAAAGGAGCAACTCTTTAAAACATGAATTGCTTTCACTACCTCGATCTTCTATCCTTTTTTGATTTGTCAGTACATTTGTCCATTGTTTTCTCATTGTCTCCTCTGCACTTGGGGCAATACCATTTTCCCTTTGGCTTGTAGGTGAGTCCAACACATGAGAAATGGAACCACTCGATAGGACACTGTTCATTATCACATCCTATCATTTCACCATAAGACACTTGGTTGCATAAGCAATAAGTTGGTTCATTGGGATCAATTGCAAATTCTACGGGTGAAACCTCTCTCTCTTGTTTGGCTTTGGAGCGTTTTTTCTTCTTGGAAGATTTAGATCTTTTTTCTTTAGGGGGCTGATCATCGCAGTCATCGATGCCATTTGCTATATGGCACAGATCACGGCTTTCGCTGGTTCGCTGGCGACGAGGTCTACGTGAAGATCTCTCTGGCTGACAGGACTCCATCTTTGCCTTTTCTATAGGCTTTTCATTCTCAGACAGATCTTGGAAACATTGAGAGTGTGTTTCCATTTGCCGAGCTCTATTCTCTACCAGTTCTAGCATCTGAGTAACTATCTGAATTTTTTCATCTCCAAGTTCTTGGCTGTTGATTAATGCACGCTGGAGATGCTGCTGCAAGCGTTTCTTCTGAACAGGATCATTTTCTGACTTGTATTTTTCATAGACATCATCTATTTCTTTTAATGCTTCTGCAAAATAAAAATAGGAATAATTACAGAAGATGGAACATGCTCAAGAAATCACAAATTTGTACTGTTTCTCATCAGAAATAAAGCTTTAATTATAGTATACTCTAGTGGGCTAGATCAGGTATTTTGTTGTTCAAGTTGCACATGGTCATCCAATCAGTGTTTAAGATCACAGTCTGCTGCAAAAGGAAATTCTCAAGTTCTGAGAAAAAAACAAGCTTATTTTAGACATAGGAAAAAGAAAGGATAACCCAAGAAAGGGGACTATAGCTGCCAGAGTGTAGATAGTCCAGATCTTGCCTCCATCTGAAAAAGCAGGAATTTCTGTTGAGAGCCCTTACCACAGTAATTCCAAACCCCTCGCTTACAAAGCAAAGCAATAGCTTACTACATCACAGGAAGAAACCTAGAATTCATATAATCATTTGATATCATAATATATAACACTCCAGAATTAGGATATCCAGGTCCCCTGCTTTCCTATTCTTATTCATGTAAGCGTTTGGCATTACACTTTCAATTAAGCATAGTTATGAGTATGACAACTGAAGTTACATAATAGCAAATTTACAATCAGGGTCTGAATCAACTTAAACACTCAAAACACTTTTCCTATTACCAAGCCAAATTACAGCAAGCTGATTTTAAATCGAGGCTGACCTTTTCAGACCAGGTGACCTACTGTTTAGTGCATCACAGGATACTGTCAAGCAACTAAAAGTGAATGGCTCACAGCCTGACTTCTAAGTTATTCTTACAGGTCACACAAAATAACAGGAAGAGTTGTGAATCTTCAGTAAAATTTAGTTCTTGGGAAACTGCTAATGTGGAAGGAAATAGATCAGTAGAACAGACAGTGAAACCTGATGCACAGTGTTAGATACAGTACTGGCTCTTTCAGAAACTACCTAAGGCTTCTATTTGAGCAGGCAAGGGAATTTTTAAATGATACTAAACGATCTAATTCTAAAGCAAGGAGATAGGCAGTGCAATCTGCCTTTTCCTAAAGACCCACGTTTCATAAACTGGCTTTCATTTTTGAAGAATTTGTCTATGTTATACAGTTGTGAAACGATTCAGGATTGTGCTAAATGGAACCACAGATACCATTCCCACGTTGTTCACAGTGATTCTTTTTTTCCTGCTGACACCTTGAAACAGTAGCTTAAGTGTGAACAGCCACTTTCTACTATAAATGCTTAAAATGTATGACAACAGGAGCCAACAGCATTTTGTTCTGTTCCAGATTTTCATGAGGGTAAGACAAAAATCACTGTCCAGTAACTCAGCCTGTTTTTAATCAATATTAACATTCCAACTACCACTAAAACCACTACCTTTGTCTCCCTGCACCTTCAGCTGCATCATTTGCCTGATGGTGTGAATGCAGGAGAACCTTACTATCTGTTCCTGAAAAGTGCAGAGTAAGGTATTTTGCATGATGTTGAGCTAGAAAGGCATAACCAGAGTGTACAGTATTCAGCAGCCACATTATCTCTCACCCAGCTTTTTTTTTTTTTGAGGGAGAAAAAGAAAAATCAAAAGCCAAAACGTGTAGGTGTAGTTACTGAGATTTTCCATATTGGGAATGCTCTGCTCAGAAGAGCTCACAAGCAGTAACAGCTTTTTCACACTGTGACACAGAACAACAGTCACCGTGCATTGATTATTCTGTGAAGATAATGCTGCACACACTTTAAAATGGATCAACATCTGTTAAAAGAGGAAAGAACTTTTGGACTAACAGAAATGCAAGTTCACCAAACTCCTTGCTGGTCCTCAACATCAGAGAAGGAATCCATATGCCCAGCTAAACAGCTCTGAAGCCCAAGTAAAAAAAAACAAAAACAAACCCAGACTCCCAAACACAAAGACAAGAAAACCCCAAACCAAACCAAGGCCAAGTGTTCATTACAGACAATCTGATTAATTTTGGTGGAGCTAATAAAAGCTAAAAGGATTTGTTTTTCAAACACAGAAATTATTATGTCCCTCATGTGTGAAATATCACCACCTTTTAAACTGGCACAAATTCTACCACACTGCTTTTAGATCTTTCAGGCTTGGGCCCGAGATATTTTTATCCAGTTTTTAGGGTTTTGTGGGGGTTTCTTTGTTGCTATTTTTGAAACAGTTGTAAGGTTTGACAGAACTAGGAACAAGCTTCTGCTTTGGCTTAGTATCATATTAGAATACATAATGGAACTATAGCCTGAGAATAAGAATCAATTCATTCGAGACAGGCCTGGAGTGCTAGCTAGCCACCAAAGCTCAGGTAGGGAACCTGCTAGGCAGTCCAACCTTCACTAAAAATTCAAAACTGCAGACAGGTCTATGCCCTTCAGACTTTAAAAACAAGAGAAACTTACAAAAGCCTGTTCTTATGTATCTTCCTGGGTAGTTAGAAGGATAAATGAAAGAATCCGTTTACAATAGCTGTCGTCTGAGGTGACCCATTCAACGTCTGAAAGGCCTTAACGGTCCCCTCTTCCCATGCCGAGGACAGCCTCCCAGGCAGCACAGGAGATGTGGCTCTAGCTCCTGCTCCACAGGACCGAATTCCCCCGACTCGTGTCCTGGGTCCACGCCGACGGCCCCGCTACACAGCCCAAGCAGCAATGCTCCTCGGCAACGGATCCCAAATCACGGTTAGGACGGGAAATAGAAGGGACCGCAGCTGCATCGCCCAAGAACGGGAGATGAAACGAATTTAACCGACACCGCTCCGGCATGCCGGAAGCAGCCATGCCGCTGCCTGAAGTTCAGGGCAACCTCCAGTTCCTTAGCCCCGCCGGGTGCTCCCCCTCAGTGCCCCGGATCAGCGCCCTGCGGGCCAGGGCCACGGCTCCTTCGGAGCAGAGGGAGCTGTAAAACCGATTCCGCGCCCCGCCTCCAGCAGCACCACCACCGCGTCAACCGGCGGGGGGAGCGGCACCGATCCCCGCTTACAGACGGGCCTAACGCCAAAGCGCGAGGTACCGCCGACTCACACCGCCCCTGGGGCGGGGCCGCCGCCGCGGGACGCCTTCCCCCGGGAGGGCCGAGCCGTTGCTCTCCGCGTTCGCTGGGGCGGGTGGCGGCCCGGCACGGCAGCGGGCTCAGCCCAGCGCAGGCCCCGGCTGGGGGCCCACCCCGGCGCCCACCTCCCCTCCACCGGGCCCGCCCCGGCTCCGGCTCCTCCGCACCGGGCGCATGTGCGGCGGCTGCCCTCCTCCTCCCCCCCCACCGGTGTTCTGTGGCGGAGGCCGTGTCCCGCGGCGGCGCCTACCTTGGCACTGTGTGTCCATCTCCCGCAGCAGCGAGGCGTTGCGCTGGATGTCCAGCGGCAGCGACTCCACACACTCCAAGTAGTCCTGCACATAGAGAGAGAGCAGCCGGGCCCGCTCCCCGCCCGGCACCGCCGGCCCCGCCACCAGCTGCGGCCCCGCCAGCATCATCCCCCCGCGCCAGCAGCACATCCGCCGCCGCCGCCGCCGCGCTGCCCGCACCGGGCGCGGGGTCCCTGCAGCGGCCCCGCTCCGGTCCCTCCTGCCGCCGCCCCTGTAGCCCGCAGGGGACCGAGCTGCGCCGAGGCGCCTCGGAGCACAAGGCGGTAAGGGGCAAGCACCCCGCTGAGCTGGGCCTGTGCCGGAGCCGGTCACGCCGCCACTGCTGCACAGGGTCCCGCTCCCCTTCCCGCCGCCGTGCCGCCGCCGAAGCGAAACCCCACTCGGAGCCCCCGCCCCTGGCCGTCGGCCTGCGCGCATGCGCGAGGCCCTGCCCTTATAAGGCGAGGCTGGCGGCCCTGCGAGGGGTTCGCATTCTCCCGCCGTCCCCTCTCGCCGGCTCCTACTGGCGCAGCGCGCGGCAAGGGGCGGTGTCCGCCGCGGGGCGGGGCCACCCTTAAAGGCGCAGGCACCCGCTGCTTCCGCGGCCGCCGCAGAGGGCATGGGGGCTACTCACGTCCCGCCCCTCCCCTCCCCTCCTCGCGCCAGCTGCCCCTTGTGTGGGCGCAGGGGGCTGAGGCGCCACGCGCGGGGGCAGGTGCTTTCGCCCTTGGGGCGGCGCCCGCCATGTCCGCGCCCCCTCAGGGGCGGCTGGGGCGGGCGCGCATCCCCCGCTGCGAGCACCGCCGGCTGTACCTGCGTGAGGGGAAGAGCGCGGAAGTGGCCGCCGGGTGTGAGTAGTCTCGATTTACCTTCAGTTTGCAGTCAGCTTCTGCCGCTGCGGAGCTGGGAGCGACCTGGCCCTAAGGACCGATGGTGTCGCAAGGGAGAGATCCATGGGGGTCTGTCAGGCGCGCCGCCTCCTGCTCCCGGAAGGTGTTAGTGTCCCTTGACGCCCTTCTTCGGTCAGTGCCCCGTGTTTATTCGCTCTTTCCGAAACAGTCTTTGACCCCGGAGATATTGAGTTTCTCTGAGTGTGTGTGTAGCTGTCATGGATTACACTTGTTCCCTGTATAGGCTGTGATGCTCTGCACTGTATTTTCAGTAACAACCCCGAACCTTCCCACTATTTCAGGATGTAATACAAAAGATATTTGAGCAAGCAGAAAAATGCCAAAGTTTTACATTTGATGCTGAAGCCTTACTCTTTGCACTGGGTTCGTTTTGATTGGTTGTTTTTTTAATACTTTGGCCTACAAAATAATCTGTCAGCACTAATGGCATTAAATCTTTTGAAACACACTTTTTCAAAGGCACTGTCTCTGACATGAGTGGCATGTGAGTAACTTGTATTGCAATCAAATGTATGCACACATTAAATTATTTGCAGATGGCTTGTGTATTTCTCTCCCAAACACTTTTGTGAGCTATATATGCCACTGTTTATTGATGGAGGGCAGTTTTCACCATGAAGTGAGGTTTGCACCAATAGCATAGTGACAGGCTGTGTGCAGGGAAGGCAGGTTTCTGCCTGGTATGCAAGAGTGTGCTCCATAGTCAAGCTTTTCTCATTGTAGTAGTTGATATGATGAGGTACCCAATTCTTACCCTCCAGCTGTAAGAAGCAGCAGTTTAAGCTGTGCCTGTCCATAATAAGAACTACCTGATTTAGCTTTAAAGAAGAGCAAAATGATGCATGATAAACTATTAACTTGGGGAAGCTGAGTGATATTTTATCCTGAGGAATCATTTAAGAGAATTTTAAATAAGGCATCAAAGAATTTTAGTTTTTTAAAACCCACTCTCCTGCCAACGAATCCCCAATTTTCAGAGTATCCTGTCTTTCCTAGGGCTGTTGTAGAATTTGTATAAAATGTTGGCCACAACGAATATAGTAGGAAACAGGAATAGAAATACACTTTTTCCTACTGGGAGATTGATATAAAGCAGAAATACTAAATGGTTGAGAGTTGATCCCCATCTCTTTTTCAGACATTCTTCTAATCTTCATGATAACAATTGGTAGGCATCAGGAAAAGCATAGTCTTGTGGAGTCTTGAAACATCTTGAGGAGACCTGTACATTTTGCAGAATGAAAAACACTGGGGGGAAATACATCTGCCAAACTTGGAAAAAACTGTCACAGAGATTATTGGATACAAGGGTAAAATAGATAAATTAAAAAATCCAAATCCCAGAAAAACCTTCTGTCTTACATTCCTACCTGAAGGTAAGTGGCCAGAAAAACACGAGTACACATACTAATGTTGTAGATAACATTTCAGGATGCCATGATCAGGAGTGGTGATCAAGCAACAGCCCAGTTTGCACAGAGGGGTTGTACAGTCTCCATCCTTGGATATTTTCGGAGCCTGACTGGATGGGGCCTGGCACAACCTGATCTGGCTGTGAAACTGGTTCTGCTTTGATGGCTTCCAGAAGATCCCTTCCAGCCTACTTTTTTTCTGTGATTCTGTGAATACATAATCTTTGCCAGATGGCTCCATGGTGGGTCCTGTGACAAAATTAGCGTGGTGAACTTTGCTGAATCCATCTGACCAGCCCACAGATCAGCATCTCACATGATGGCAATCTGCAAGTATTACTAAGACCACAGCCTAGTTCACAAAAGTATTTAAATACATTCTTAACAATCAACTCATGCAGCTGCTAAGCAGGTATCCTACATGACAGTGATTTTCGTACATCTACATCTAAGATGTTGAGTAATTGTAGCTGCAGACAGATGGCTTTGCCCAAGTCAGCAGTGTGTTGGCAAGTTCATAAAAATGAATGAAAACAAAGTTGTAGGCAGTTCTTTCAAGACATTCCTTTTTATGCTGAAATCACTCTGGCCAAAAAAACAGTAAGTCTGTAGTTCAGCGTGTTCATGTTCTTAAGAGGACACCTTCATCTTTAAATCTATAACACCAGTAAAAACAGCTGCTGCTTTTTGTATTGTGACAGCTCAGATTAATGAAGCTAAGCCTCATATAATTTTATGCTTCTTGTCTTGTTTTTGCATGAATAGATTTAGAAAGTGAAAATAATCTAGATACCTTCACTTCCATTCGCAGTAAACTGCTGAAGCTTTATTGTATGGTGCTCGTTGCTGTCACTTCTGAGTAACTGAAGTCTTTTATATGAATTCTGTCTTATAATATTAACAGATAACACTTACTGTAAAGGCAAAAAGCACTACCCATATACCTGTGTAAAAGAACCTGTATTAATATAAATGATACAATATTCTTTAGAAGGATGTTGGCTGCTTTGAGGGGTTGTGGTTTTGCTTATAGTAAGTTTGATTGGCTGTATTGTTCTGCCATCTGTCATGGGTTTATTCTGGGTTATTATTATTTATTTTTTCATTTCCCATGCAGAGCAGAAAAATAAAGCAAAAATGTCCATTAAACATTCATATTATTTAAAATTGAATGTTCATTACAGTTAAGTGTTAAATTTAAAATGACATTTTGGCTTTTTTTTTTTCCTAGCAAGAAACTGTATATGTGCACTTCATTCATATAATTTGTTACAGGTGATTTCAGTGCTAAATACTTGCTGTTTGTCACTATGAGGGAAGCAATATCTTCTCAGTTGAGAAGGTACGACTGAGATCAGCTAATGTTTCCTGAATTTAAATGCTGTCTGCTGCTTTTGAGTACTAAAACAAAGATTTAAATTGAATAAGCTTGAGAATACAGCAGTAACATTAGACAGGTCTCCCTAGGAAAGAAAAGCCTTAGCTTGCTGCATGTTTGAAGCCTCCAGGGGAAGGAAAACAAGAACCGCAGGCTGAATTTTCTGGTTTGATTATGCCTCAGAATGGTTAGGAGCAAGCACTTGGAAAATTTTCCGTTATTGGACTCCAGTTTCCAGGTTGATAGCCTCTGTGACCCAACTGTGTTTCTTCTCTCAATGGCTGTTTGTGAGAATAATCTGAAGATTTGTAGAGATGGGCAGGAAGAATGACCATGCATTTCCACCAATCCTCTCCACTAAATGGAGAATTGCCAGCTGGACGTTGACATTCACAGAGGTATCAGGGATGTGTTATTAGCATGTATAGCATAAATGCTCCATCCCTGGTAGTGTTCAAGGCCAAGCTGGACAGAGCCTTGAGCAACAAACATGGTCTAGTATGAGGCATCCCTGACCATGGCAGAGGGTTGGAACTAGATCATCTTAAGGTCCTTTTCAATCCTAACTATTCTGTGATTCTATGAAATCATAGCTGATTCCTGTCCTTTTCCACCTAATAATACACAAGTTGGCTAGATTTTTTTAGCTTCCCCTTGATAGCCCAGGAGGAGTTTCCGCCTGTGGAAAAAATAGTGAAAAGTAGCATTACTGATGATGACAAGTCCATAAGGGGCTATAACTGTGAAAGACCTACTCAGCATTTAGTGGAAGTATGTAAAGGATGGTAACAGGGTGCTTCTTTTAAGCAAATGGAACAGAACTAATTTTTTATGATACATTATTCTTGGCAGAATATATACTGCTCTGGTTTCCACGGGATGAAAGGGATGAAGAATTCTCCAAGATATCAAGAGAAAAATGTAGAGAAAAGAAAGAATTATTTCAAACTCAGTACAGAAGGGCTTTTTAAAAAGTCAGCTGAAGAAAGCTGTAGGTGATCATAAAGTTGTACAGAAAGGCCATAGTTGATCTATGTATAGGTGTTATTCCAGGAAGGGGCTATCCTTGCGCAAGCAACAGAGATTTGTCTGAGTAAGCTATTCTTCAAAACTTCTCTTAACATCAGGTCATCCAAAAAAGATTCTTCCCTGAAATGGCAGATGCCATTGCTTTTGATTTTCCTTAAATACTAGGTTTGATTTATGTGGTGGAATACAAATCATATGAAAACGACCATTGTTATTTTTCTCTTTCATTTACACAAGTGTAGAACATATGAAAATAAGACATGAGCCAACATCATATAATTTCAGTAAGGTGATAAACTAAACCAGTACATTTTCTGAGAACACTGGCATGTGTTTTTTTCCCAGCTATCCTTATCTTCAGCTATACCAAAGAGCTCCCTATCACCAAGTAACAAACATCTCCCACCGATCAGGGGATATATGTTCTTCCTCATCCAAATACAAACATCTGCTCAAAAACTGGAGAAGTTTCAAGTTTTCTGCCAATATGCTCTGAAAGAAAATCTCTTCCTGAGCCCAAATTAGTAATCAGTTGTCTTGTATTAACATGGAGAAAAATACAGCTGCAATATCCAGCTCATCTTTTTTTCTTCAAACTGATGGTTCCATTTATCTCACCACAAACAGAGTGAAAAATGGAGTGAAGCATGCAAAGTAAGTTTACTTTGTGCTTTGTTTAGTAGTAATTATTTACCTATTTCAAAACTTAACCAGGGGAAGTTTAGATTGGATATAAGGAAGAAATTATTTACTGTTAGGGTGGTGAGGTACTGGAATGGGTTACCCTGAGAAGCTGTGAATGCTCCATCCCTGGCGGTGTTCAAGGCCAGGTTGGACAGAGCCTTGGGTGACATGGTTTAGTGTGAGGTGTCCCTGCCCATGGCAGGGGGGTTGGAACTAGATGATCTTAAGGTCCTTTCCAACCCTAACTATTCTATGATTCTATGATTTTTACAGTTCTTCACATTCATCTTCCCTACTCTAATTCCATGGCTGTACCCAAAAATGTTTTGAGAAGTTGACAGGCCCACGGTGGGAGATGTTGAGGAATTCACTTATATGACATCATTGCTTCCATCAGAGCATTCTGCTGTATCATTGCTTTGTTTTGAGCAGAGATACGCTTCTTTTTGAGAGTATCTGCTGTTCCAAATGCCCTCAGGAAGCCAGCAGGGGCTGGACAACAGCAGCTTCTCAGAGGTGCTGTGGAGCATGCTGGCTGGCACAGAACTGCAGATCCTTAGAGGAGTGGGACACAGCTAACCAGTCGAAGAGCAGCATCTGGCTGCTGTAACAGGGACAGCTATATGGATCATTCCCTGACCGTTACAATATAGATCTGTCCACTGGTGGCTGAAGCAACATGTCCCTGTTTTCCTCTCCAGGAAACAGCTTTTCAGACAGTGACTCTTCTTCCTCATCTACTGTTTTAAATCATAAATGATGGGTGGATTTGCTTTCTGCCTCCAGAGTCAATCACTGTGCCAAAGAACTTAGGAAGTGTACAGATGATGTTTAGGGAAGCCAGGCATCAAATGGTAACAAATTAATCTTAAGTAAATATGTGGCAACTGTCTTTACCTTCTTACTTGAGCCCTGAAGCTTGCTCCCCTTTCATTCAAGAAAATGGAAGAATCCAGATGACCTTAATGGAAAAGAACTGAGCTCCTTTTGCCCATAATAACAAAGGATATTTTGTGTGCTCTTACCTGAGCTACACACTAACATTGATATTTCTCTGATTCTGCTACTCAGCACAGGTCGCATGGAAAACACATTCTTACTTCCTTTTGTGAGGAACAAACATGCACAATCACACTTTTTAATCAAGATTGTGAAACGAGGGCAGGCATTTACACCTGCAGGAAGTTTTAGTAGCTGATGGTTTAAGACATTCACAATACACTCCCATATGTGGATGTTAATTTTCCTTTCCAACTCAGGACACAAAAGCGGGAGTCATCCAGCCAAATATGCCAAATGAGAGAGAATATTTGTATAAGTAGGTCTTTCCCTAAAAATGTCTCTTGACTGTAAGAGGAGCCCAGATCTGTTGTGATGTCAGTGAAATGAATTCCACTACTTCTGCAAAAATGGGGTAATTACATGCCTGTAGTTACCATTCATGAATTGCAGAGTTCCCTTGAAAACCTGGGGAGAATTTAGGCATATGTCACTGAAACTCCACACCAAAGAGGAGGAATCCTTAATTTATTTCTCTTCTAGAGTGGATTTTTTCCTTCTCTTTGGAATCTACCTTTCCAAACCTAGTACAAATTATTAATCTCTAGTGCAAATGAAAAGTCACTGCAAATAGCACCGAAGAGTAATTTCATATCCCAAGCCTCTCAACCATCCTTTCTCCCAAATAATAGATGTGACATTTGCTCCAAATTAAGGAGGGATTTGAGGTGGAAGGCTATTGTCAAAATATGGGCAGAATCTGACTGAAGATAGTTTAACTGCAGTTAAAACACAGAACACAGAGGATTTAGAAAACTGGGCAAATATTTGTTAAATTGGCTTTCTTACTAGTGACAGTGTCTTTTGCCCAATACCATTCTTCTCTGACAGTGGCATTTAAAACAAGACATTTGGCAGTCCATTGAGGCCTAATGATTAATGTTACATGACCATCAGTAACAATTCAAACTTTAAAGGGCTGTAGGCTCTGATGTGGGAGCTGAGCAATGCTTTTTGAGTTGTGGGAATGTTACTGGAGGAAGAAAATACCTGGCTGGTAACTGCTGGAACTGAACATCCATTGCCTTAGCAACAGGCAGTTGTGCTCAGAAGTTATGTGCCATTTTCAAAGCTACCTGCAACTTATTTGAAACTACTACCAGGTATCCACATAAACCCTGTTTTTCTTAGCACTCATATGTGAGTCTTCAAATGTAGGTGGGAACTTCTGCTGTCATTTAAAAAAAGGCTAGCCAGATTCCTCACCTGTGAATAACACAGGTAATGTTGGTGACACTCAAGCAAGGGCACCTCTGCACTGGCAAGTATCCTAGCTCAGCCACAGAATCACTGGGGTTCCAGGGAACTGAACGGGTTTAAATTAACCTAAGGAAGAGGAGTGGAATTCAGCACAGCCTAAAACTTGATACCTCCTGAGGACAGTTTTTAGGGGGGGGTGGGGTGGGGTGGTGGTGGTGCAGGACTAACAGGCATAGATGACAATGTTTTCTTAAAAACATAACCTAGCTAATGGTGATAACTTTGCTGTGGCAGTAGCTACTGACAGACCCATCAAGAAGGCACACAGATAACAAGTTAAATGGACAAAGAGTGTGGCATATTACACACCATGCAAAACATTGCAAAAATGCACATTTTAGTTGAGAGAAAAGATTTTGTAAATATCCCGCAAAGCAGATATTACTGTTATTTGCTCTGTAGTTTGCCACTTACAATGCAAACGGGGACAAACCTGCCAAGTGAAAGAGGGAGACAGCACCAGAACTCCATCTGTGTGGGCTTTTTTCCCTCAGTTTCTGGACCACCAGGCCATGTCATGTCAGTATATTGTCACCTACAGACAAGATGAGTTTGAGTTTTGGTATATTCTCTTCTGTTAACAAATTTGAAGACCAACATTTGCCATAAACTTACAGTGAATTTTGTCCCCCCTGAAAAGACCAGCCCAAATTGTGAAGGTGCTGTAGTGTGATCTTTAGGGCCAAAAAAGAAAAACCCACATCAATCCCTGCCCAAGCTTCAGCTTGTCCTTCGGATGCTGCTTGCAGTACAGAGGGATGACAGCTCATGAAATGGTAGCTTCATATAGCCCTGGATAGATCCTTTTTAGCAGATGAAACTGGGACGCTGGGATTTTGTTACAGTTTCTCAACCAAAAAAAAAAAAAAAAACAACGGAGGGCTTCATACAGCCATGCCCTAGTTCAGTTGTTTCTTTCAGGATGCATTCTTTGGTAGTGTTTTCATTTGAAATCTCTGCCTTCCCAAACACATATAGCTGTTCACATGAAGAATTACAGCAGAAAAGAAACCAAGACACTCAGGTAGTTCAAGTGGCTGAGACTGCAGCCAAAATGGCAGCTCAAGCCAGGCAGTTTGTCAGCCCTTTGTGCACCTTTCAAGGCTCCTCCATGAAGCAGTCACAACTATCGCAGCTAGTCCTGCACAGAGCTGCTCCCCACTCTGCACACTGGTAGCTTCTGCCTAGCACAGGGGTCTGACAGAGCTGAGAAGATGTCACCATGAGGATACTGCTGGAGGAAGAACAGCACATGCTGGAAGCCAGTGGGGTTTGCTGCTCTACCTAAATACGGGCTGTGTGCCTGTAGCTTGACCAGAAACACACACACGGCTGGTGTAGCAGACCAGGGCTCATCACGGCAGCTTTGTAAATAGTGAGAGAGCACGACCCAGGGGAAGTGTTGGCTCTGGGCTCCTTCAGTACTGTTTGGGTGAGGGGAGCACTCATCATGCTTGTGGAGCCTGAGATGCCTGAATTTAGTGTTATTTTGGGGATCTCTGCCAGGGCTCTTCTGTCGTGCTTCACACCCAGACGTGATTGTAGGGCAGCAGAGGGCTGACTTCTGTGGAGTTAAGCATGTCAATGTGTTACTTGCTTGACGTACTAGAGGCAAGAACAGCACCTGCCTATGAATTAATTCAGCTTATCAGCATGGCTAGTATTTACATGTGTTGTTGCTGCAGGTAGCAGCATGCTGTGTAGTATCAGGGAGTGTAAGCATGAAACTCTGAGTGGGCAGATGACACTAGTGCCACGTGGTAGCACCAGCCTCCTCTGAGGGGTACAGGAGAGCAGAGGAAACCAGGGGTGCGCTCTGCACTCACAGCCCTGCATCGCAGACTGCATGAGGGACTGCTGTGCTGAGGAGTGATGTCTGTGCACTGTCAGACTTTGTGCTCAGATTTTCCAGTGTTTTATGTACTTCTGCGTGGTTCAAACAAACAAATGTGCCAGGATACTTCCATCTGGCTTCTTGCTTCTTCCCGGAACAGGACAGGAAGGCAGCTCTTTTCGGGCAGGGCCAGTGTCCCCCTGACCGAGTTTACACGTCTCGGCGTGAGCAGAGGTGGGTGCAGGAGCTGCTGCCGGGGAAGCAGCGCATACCCAACGTGTGCTCTGCTCTTCCTCCAGAGCACCTGAGCCCAGCCCCGCCACCGGTAAAACGGGATGGCCTGAGAGTGAGCCCCGTTCTGTTGGTGCGCCTGCGCACTACCTGCGTGTCTGTGGCCGTGACGAGAGCCCGCCCCGCACTCACCCGCTCTGCCCGGGGGCGTCTCGGCGGTGACATGGTGATGTTGGGGGCGGGCGGGGGCGCGACAGCGCCCGGCACTCTCTGCCGGCGGTCCGGGGACTTTCCCCTAGGCGGGCCAGGGCCCATGAGGAACCAGCGTCCTCCGTGCGTGGCCTAGCGAGCAGGTCTTCAGAGCATCCCAGCACTTGCCTTGCGCAGTCGCCGTCTTATACGGCCCAGAGAAGGGGAAAACACCTAGGTTAGTGTGAGTCCTGTTTGCCGCCCTGCTTACGTTTGTGCCGGTCTCTCCAGGCGACGCTCAGGAGGAAAGACCGCCGGACCGCCCCGGGACGCGCAGCGCTGCCGGGTGTCCGCAGTCCCGGTGCCGCTGAGAGCCCGCACCGCCCCGGGAATATGTTAAGCAAATCGAGCGCCGCGGCCCCGCCCCGAGGCGGGCAGCGCGAGCTGCTGCAGGGCTCAGGCAGCGCCTGCGCAGGTGGGTAGCCGCGCCGGGGAGGAAGCACTCCAGCGCCGCCTTGTGGCCTGCGAGCCGCACCACCCCATTGTACTGACGCTGGGAAACACGGGCGATGGCCCCCACTCCGGTACCGACAGAGCGCCCCAGCTGTGCCCGCTGAGCAAACGGGAGTCATCTGCCGTGACTGCAGTTTCCCGCACTCCCGCAGAGAAAACAGGGCCGGTTTTTGTTTCCGCTGCACGGTTTCATGTGTCCTCAAGACAGCTGTGCACTCACACGTTAGTGCATTTGTTCTGGCCGCATCTCCTCAGCAAGGTCTGACAACTGCTGCTAGAGGCCGGCACAGCACCTGTCAGAACTGACCAGGCTGCACAAACACCTCTTGCCACGGAGAGTTCTTCAAAATTCTTTCACTCTTCCTCTAGGGTTCATGAAATGTTAATAATTCCCATTAAAATACTTAATGCTTATGTACTTGTATGTCAGAATCTCCTTGTTGGGCTGCCTTCCATGCAGAATGTGAAATAAAAAGAACACACTTCAACTTTTTCTATTAAGAGTAGCTACAGACTCATCCTTTAATGAATCACAACCAAACATCAAAGAGGAATAACATTCAAAATTCTTTAAAAAAGGTAAGCTCAAGTCAGAACTTTATAAAAAAGCATCTAGCACCTCAGCCTTTCAAAACAGTTACCCTGCCACCCCCATGAGCTCTGTAAATGCTGTGCGCTTCACTTTACAGACAGCAAACACAGGTTTTCACATTGCAACACGTGCTGCAGTTCTCAACTAGAGACCTGGTGATGCCCAAACCAACAGCTAGAAAAGCTGTTGCCTACTTCAGAAGGCACAGGATACAATTCCTGCCCTGCAAAAAAGCTCACTCTGCATCTCCACCTGAACAGTGAGGATATGAAGAGATATGGCGCTTCCTGGCATGAATACCACAACTCCCAAACGCAGCACAGAAATTGCTCTGCACCAAGAGCACAGGCCAAACCTCATGCTGCATTGGGGTTTAATACAATTTTAACAAGTTGCTTTCTGAATGTCAGGTTGTGCTCCAGAAACATTGAGGAGGAATGCCCAAGAAAACTCAGGAGAGCGCAGAAGCACAGGGGTCAGATGGAGGAAGTTCTCAACAGGCCGTTGGGAAGCACATACGCCTTGCAGATTTCAGGTGCTACGAGCTGGACAGCCACCACTGTTCAGAATTGTGTAGGTACAGTGTAACAATGCTGCTGTGGTTCAGTCCCAGAATCACAGAAGAAACTGAAGTCTTTCAGTGGATACATCTACTAGGGAGACCCCAGGAATTCATATTCACTGCTGCAGTACCCAATCAACGGATCTGTCAGTCAAGTGTAAGGTCACCACTAAGTAATGCTAACTACTGTCATCAGACAAGCTCAAGTAAAAATTGCACTGAAGACATTATGTTTTTACAATTACATGTCATTATCCAATATATCAAAACATGCAGTTTGTGCAGGTATTCCAGGAACATTGAAAATAAAAGGTAACTGGCCACTTTCTTTGCTCCAAACTACTCCGTACATGGTGTAAAACCATAGCAAATGGAGGGCTCAGTTAGTGCGAATGCTTCACAATCCACTGTCTCTAGCAGACAGCAACATCTTCATTTTGCTTATCCTGGCATTACAAAGTAGAAATAGATATTCTATAGGTCCACCATCAGTTTTACAATATTGCAGCCATGAGTCCAAAGAAAACAAGTAATCCTTGTGGGATTACACCTTGAGGCCACTCAAAGTAAAGCTTTTATTCAGGTGTTGCAAAGTTATTGAAATGGCTGGAATAGTCAATAGCCACAACCAAAGTACTATAAAAGCACATCCCAGAGGTTTTAGTAGCAGTCAAAATATGCTTAGTATAGAAATCCATGTTTATTTCAAGAAAAATCAGCAAGTGCTATTTCACAATATAAATTAAACTTGCTTACAGAGTTCTGGTGGCTGATGTAGCTCAGACTTGAATGCCAATTGGTAATTTGCCAGTGTAATGTTAAATGGGATTAGGGTGTCATTTATATTGTGAGCATTACAAAAACATCCCATAAAAATAAGTGAATCAACTATTTTCTCTCCTAGTATGCACAACAGTGAACATTATGAACAACAAGCCTGAAACAGAGGAGTTCAACTTTTTGACTGAAGTTTTTTTTTTTAACAACTTTCAAGTATTATGGTCCCTATGTACACACTCCTACATGGCTAAAAAAACCACAATAGACAATTGAGCACACTGCCATTAAATCGTAAGAATTACAAAATTGTCAGGTTTTAAACAGCAAATTGTACCTTAATCATTTAATTAAAAATAGAAGACTTAGGTAGACTATTTTGCAAACAAACCAGCACACTAGTGTGCTATATATTAAGGCATACCTTTAAATGCGCACCTGTCATCTCTAACAAGTTTTATACAATTGCTACTAAGTGAGAGGACTATCATTGTCTTGCAAAACTGAGAAAGAAATACAAAATATCTGAAAGCCTACATTTTCAAAGTACAAAATTAACCTTCAGTCCTTGTGTTGAAATATTATACACAGTACAAACAGCAAAGCTCCCTACAAGATCTCACGAGGATTTCTTAAAGCTGGAGGTAAATTTGAAGGTTTTGATTCTTCATCCAGAAGTACCAAATCTTCAATTTCACTACCTTTGTATTTTCTTTTACAGATCTTCACAATAACTCTCTTCTTGAGGAACAGCTTCAAAGCTTCTCTTGAAGCAACTGCTTTGGCATTTTCCATACTTTTACCACAGCCAGTACCCAAGTAGACAGACTTGCACCTCAGTTCACAAACTATGTTTTCCAGAGAGCTTTTATTTTGAGGCAAGTCTGCAAGCTCCTTCAGGGGAACAAAAGCAACGTCTAAAGTAGCTTTTACAGACTGAATAGATGAGTTTAGAAGTTCCACATGATTTACGTTGGGACTGAAGCCTCCAACAGCAACCAGTTTCCAGGCTACAGCTTTGTACAGTCTGTTGAAAAAAGGTTGTCTTTCCTTCACATCATCGCTGGTCAATGGTTTGCGCAAAGCCTTAGCAGGGCTTTCGCCTGCCTGCGAGCCGCTCTTGGAGGCAAGCTGCGGGGAACCTGTCTGTGTGCCACCCTTTGAGGCCAGCAGGGAAGCACCTGCCTGAGCTCCACCCCGGGAGGCCAGTGATGAGGGACCCTGCTGAGCCCCGCTCCGAGCGGCCAGCAGCGAAGCAGCCACCTGAGCACTACTCTTGGAAGTCAGCAGTGAAGATCCCTGCTGAGTGCCACTCCGAGCGGCCAGCAACGAGGCAGCCACTTCGGCACTGCTCTTGGAGGCCAGGAGCGAGGAGCCTACCTTTGTGCCCTTGGAGGCCAGCAGCAGCGAGGTGCCTACCTGAGTGCCACTCTTGGGGGCCAGCAGCAGTGAGGTGCCCACCTGAGTGCTGCTCTTGGACACTGATGCTGCAGTGCTTGCTTGGGTTTTGGAAGACAGCAATGTAGCACTTGTTTGTGGGGTGCTCTTGGCAGCCAGTGGCACTGCTGCTGCCTGTGAGGTGCTCTTGGTGGTCAGTGGCACCGCTGCTGCCTGTGGGGTGCTACTGGCAGCTGCTGGCACGGCTGCCGGCACCACCTCTGCCTGCAGCGTGCTCTTGGCAGGTGCTGGCACCACCACTGGCACAGCCTCTGCCTGCGGGGAGCCCTTGGCAGATGCTGGCACTACACTTACTGGAGTTTTCTTTTCAGGTGATGGCACATCTTCACACTTGTTTTCCTTAGGTGGATTTGAGCAAGGCTTCTCTCCTGACTCTTTTTCCGATGAAGGTGGGCTTTGCTCAGTAGTATTTTCAGCATTAGCAGGTTTTTCTTCTGTTTTTACGTCTGATGCTGTGACTGTTTCATGATTTGAACTGCAAGTTGACTGGGAGATTTCTGGATCTTTGCTAGTATCTTTTTCCTGCTCTTTAGGCAGTGTGTTCTCTGTTTCTTTCGGGGCTTCTGCCTTGGTTGTTTTCACATCCTTTCCAGTATCCTTAGAATCTCTGCTTTTCTCAACAGCTTGCTTCTTGGAAGGAACCTCTATCCCTTCTGCAAAACAAGTAAAGTATGTTATGTTCTTCAATTTCTGCACTATAAAGTATCTAGAGACAATTTATCTATTTTCCAAAAACTTGCAGCAATAATCTTTGTTAATTTAAAAGGTATCTATCAAGAATAAACTTTGAACTGTGTTTTAAAGTTTTAACCTAGTATTTCAGAATATTTTAGTGTTAAAAAAACCAAAAACAACTCAGGTGCAAGATTTCATGTTTTGGTTTGGGACTGGCAGGCAAGTATGTATTTCTGTTCTTAAAATCCAAATCAAAAAATGATCAAAGTACATTAAACAAACTATCTGACCTAAACAACAACAGGTATTTTGCATACATGAACAATAAACATCTTTAGAATAGCTTTACTTTAAAATGCACTTTGAGAATTTCCTTAAGAAACTAGGTTTTGCCCAAAGCTGCAATGTCTGACTAGTGCTAAAGGCAGAGTAACACGAATGTATTTAAGCCGAAGTACAACAGTCTAGATAGCATTACAGAAATAATCAGCTTAAAGTTGTACCAGTATGGAGAAATTCAAAACAAGAGCTCTATGCTACTAAAGGAATATAAATGCATTACATCTATTTTACATACAGGTATTGTATGAAGCAAAAAAAGCACAGAGAGGAGCAACTATTAACGAAGAGCTTAAAAAGTAAATAATTCTGACTTCTTTCTAGGCCCGAGGTAAACCGAAAACGTTCAAAAACAAGCATTTTCTATACTCCTATGTATTGTCACAGCTATGATCTGCTAACCATTGCTACTTGATATGCCTCTTTTCTTCACCTTGGCAACCAGTTCATCTCTCGTGGTGCGGACAGGCGCGCCGGTCACTTGGATGCCTTCGGCCATTTCCAGCGCCTTCTCCATGACCTGCGGCGGGTACCTAGAAGGGCGACAAGGGGAAGGAGAAGAGGGGAGAGGTGAAGCCCGGCCGCCTCCCGCCCCGCCCCGCCCGCGGGGGCCGGCACCCGGCCGCACTCACCGGCAGCCCAGGAAGACGTGGTTGGCCCACACCATGGAGAGGGACACCAGGCGCTGGAGCTGGGCGCTGCCCGCCGCCGGCAGCTCCCCGACGTTGCGCAGCAGGAACTCGCGGCGGTGCCGCCAGTGATGCTCGGGCTCGCAGGCCCCGCGCAGCGCCTCGGCCCAGGCCACCTCCTCCGCCGTCCGGCCCAGGGGCTCACCCGCCGCCTTCACCGCCGCCATGGCCTCCTCGGCCCCCCCGGCCTGCAGCGGGAACCACCGCCCCGCTCCTTCCGGCCGCGCGGGATGACCTCAGAGCCGGCGCGCGCCGCGCTCTTCCCTCCTCTTTCCCCTTCCCCGCCAGCCCAGGCTGCTTTGCGGCGCGCGGGGGACACACACACACACACCCCAACGGTCACGGGGGTACCGCGCGGGGGCGGGGCATCGGCACCTCACGGGGGGCGGGGCGGGGCGGGGCAGCGCACCGGCCTGGGTGCGCCGCTGCGGGCGGCTGAGGGCGGGCTGGCTTGGGCTGGGCTGGAGCTGAACCCGAGGGGCTTTCAGTGGGGCTACCACAGAAGTTGTTGCGCTCAGGCTCGTACTTGGAGGAGTGGAAGCTTCCAGTGGAGCTGCTCACCTGCCGTGCCCGGCCCTTGGGCGACACACTGCTTGTCGCCCATCCTTCCCTCAGAGTTTGGGAAAAAGAGGTGGTACAGGCACAGTTACCTGCACTGTATTCTGCCTGGGCACAGCATGGGAGGAAGTTCTGCTTACAGAGTCCTTCCAGCCTTGTCAAGGTCGGAGTTCATGGGATCAGATCGTGGTTTGCCTCCTTGGCGTGTGGAGGGAAGGTAGTGGCAAGGAAATGGGTTGTAGTAGTGTCCTGGAGGCAACATTAAATGAGGGGTTCTGCGGACTGCTGGCTACGAGGTGTTCCAATCACTGCTCATGCCGCTCTGTCCTCATGTTGCAAAACTTACCCCAGGATTTGATTCAAAACTGCGTGAAGAATTTTGTGTGGAAAAGTAACGAGCACACTGAAATTGCCTCAATCTGCCGACAGTGTTCACCGAGTGCAGCAGAGGAGAGCTCTGAGTTCCAAAGGGCTGTCCCAGGAGAGCTGTAAGATTTCCTCCCTCACCACCCAAATTAGAAGTCTGTGTTTGCTGAAGTTTTGGGTTTTTAACAGCCACATGACATTGTGGAGTGAACTGTAAGGTAGATTGCATTTTAGGAATGAGTGTTTCTCCTTAAGTAACTTTAATGTCTTACTCCATGGAAATGGCTATGCAGTGTTTAACTTGTAGTACCTTTATGGTGCAAAACTGAGTAGGGAAGCTAAGCCAGAAAAAAAAGAGTCCAACGCACTTTTGTTCTGTATCTGTTAGAGTAGCAGTGTTTTTCCTTTGCTTTCTTGGTTAGCCCGCAAGATGTAAACTTGTGGGTTGGCAAGAATAACCCAAAGACAGAGTGCTAGCAAATATTAACGAGTGGGATGGGCCCAACAAACTCAATATTGTTTTGTTTAGCATGTAGAGGAAGAAGAGGGCAGAAAGTTTGTATACTCTGTGGTGTATGAGTCTTGAGTTTGTTTGGAAACAGTGTCAGCAGGTTTAGAAGCACTGTGCTCACCACCAGTGTAGTGTTGCCTATCTGTTTCCAGGCATTAATCATACCAGTCCTGCATGGCTATTTGGTAGTGTAGGCTCAAATATACGAAGGGCATGGTCTGTCACACTAGGCTTTCCATTTAGAAACAAGGTGGGCCTGTCTCGTAGACCTCTGGCTCTGTGATAGATCTTGACCTTCTTCACAGACCTCTGGCTCTGTGAAGATTCTTGACCTCACAGTCAGTGAAGACCCTGGAAGCGAAGGGTGAAGGGAATCCCTGGCAAACAAACTAAACTGGTTTGAGTTTGTGCTGGAGCCGAGATTACCCATGCTGCCAGCCTGTTCAGTGAACCAGCTTGCTTTCTAGCAGAGCCAGTTGGGACTTGGCTCAGGCTTAAGATGTACCCCTCATAGACAGGAATTCAGCCAGGCCTGAGTAGCTGTATCACGACTGTCTGTACTCTTACTGAGGTATCAGAACAAACAATACAACTGTGAATGCCCTGTCCCCTTGGCAACCATCAAGTTGAACTGTCAAGTGAAATAACTAAGGACTAGTCCGTGTCAAGCTGCTTTTATATACCCGGTAAGAGTAGGGGCTGGAAAGGGTTAGACTCTGGAGGATGGTAAGGGCATCCTGTGTACTAAGAGGGACTCCTGAAAGTAATGTTTTGGTGCTGCTGGATGAATGACAGCTCCTGATGTCAAACATCCAAGGGAGACCTCCACATCTCAGGTTTTCATCTGCTTTCAGTCACCCCATGTGCATAAGGTTATAAGGACTCACCTGTGAGTCCTTGACTTCTCCAAAAGCATCATTCTAAGGAGTGCTGGAGACTCAGCACAGCTTCAGAGCCTAGTACATTATCTAGTCTTAGAGTGGCTCAAGGACTGATTAGAACAACCTTTTTTTGCCCAGTTTTGGAGGTCAAATTAACCAAGAGCCATTTCACTTCTTTGCCCCCTGACCACATGTCAGAACACAAATACAGGTGACTGTGGAGAAAAGTCAGAGGACAGTCCTGCACATTTCTGGAATAGCTCACAACAGGGTTTGGCTGTAGTGAGCGATTTCTATGGTCTGGTACCTTACTGGCACCTTGCTGCTGTTAATTTTGGGTTATTTTTCTCTAATTCATCTTCTGTGTCAATGTAGCCTTGTTGTTGATACAAAGATGTATTAGGCCAAAGTCTAGCCTTTTGGCTTTCCTTCCTGTTTTTTTTCAGACATACTCTTTGTACTTTATTATTGCCTGCTTGAATCATTCTGGAGACAGGTTAAATCCTTGCTCTGGAGAATGGGATATGTCACACATGTGCACACACAGACAAACAGGTGTATACCTGTGATGCTCTCTGAGCACCAGGGACCTACTGTGCTTTGTGTTGATTAAACAAGTGTGTGTAGGAGAAAAGGGATAAAAACACTGCTGTTAATTTCAAAAAAGGAAACAAGTAGCATTTTCATTCTCACCCGGAAAGGCAATTTTGAAGTTAAACACCTCATTGATAGTGCTAATACTGTGCATTTAATTTTCAACCTTGGAAGAAAAGAGGTAGTTTTGTTCCCGCTAGGGAAGGAACTTCTAAATGCCACGTTGATAGTAGTGTTGTTGGAGTCATTTGGGGCTTCATAGTAGTTTATTTTGGCAAGATACAAGTAAAATCTCAAGGTGAATCTTGTTGGTGTCTATAATCACAGTATTGCACCTGCACTTCCTATATAATAAAAGTTTATTTCTACCTTTGTAAACCAATGAATTATTACTTTGTCAAAGTCAAGTCCTGCTGAAATGCAGAGGGCAGTAGCCCCATTGAGTTCAATTATGTTCTGTGCAGTGAAGGTTAATGTATAGTGATGCTCTTTACTCAGCTTAATATGAGAAGAGTGCCCTTACCATCACAGCAATGCAAAGAGAAAGCTCCAAGTTATTGCCACAGAAAGGAAATTACAGTGATATCTTACTGGCCTGGCACAGTAAATCTTCTGAGCATCTTCTGTAGGTTGATCCCTGCTGTAAGTAATAAAAAAAACACTTGAGAGATCTGGTTTACATTCATTAGAATGCAGCTTGAAGAAGGATGGGGAAGAGCAGGTTGTTGTAGGTCCCCTAGCTAGGCAGGGGACAGCATTTGAAGGGAAACGTTTGTGCATGTGCCAAGGTAGCCAGTCCTTACTATTCAGTAATCCTTGGAGTAAAAGACTTGCTAAAGGAGTATTAATGGCTACGTAGGCTTCTCAGTGGAAGGGCAGTTAGAGTAAATCTGTTTTTATTTCACTGCAGTTACACAGCTGTTGTTACACTATTGTAAGGAGCTGTGGATTACACAATCATCCATACTTCTGAGATTTCTCAACTGATGAAAATGTATTGCATAATCACAGTGGATAAAACTAAAGGTAAAATGAAGACCTTAGTTTATAATAATTTTCCTTTACTCTTATGTGCTTTTATTATTAGCTTAAATACTGTTCTGCATTTAGTAGTATCTTATACTTGAAATATATATCTGCATACCATAGGGTTGTCAGTTGTTTTCTTTTAAATGAGTTTGTTAAGCTTTAACTTAACCTTTAAGAGCTAAAGGTAGCATACCATAAATCTTGTTTGCTAAACTGTGCTTTAGGTAGCATACCACTTGCTAAACATCCGTGACCTGGTGTGATATTTTCCATGCCAAGGATGGAAGTTTAGGATGACTTAACTGCTACCAAACATGATCTAAGAACAAAGGTGGGGGGAAAAGGGCTTTGTCTAGAATAAAATATTGTGGAGATCTTATCTTTGAAGTGCTATAATGCCTTTATGCTCTAGAGCAGTCTTGGAATTTGTTGTGAAAAACTGAATTGGGAGGGGGGTGCCTGATCTTCTGACTACATTTAGCATAATTGATAAGCCTTTGAAGAAATTAATTTTCCACATTTCTGACTTGGAATGTCTCCCCACCACCCTTGCTACTGCTGCAGTGAAGTCTACCCTGGCTGTGGGCTGCAGAGTCCAGAAGAGACCTCTGTTGGCCACTATGGACTGGGGTGGACCTCTGGATTGAGGGTGAGGCTGTGGAGACCATCCCTGTGCTCCCAAAAAGCTGCTTTCTCCTCTTCACAGGTGCTTGAGCGTGTCTGATAGGAATGGTGAGGGAGCAAGGACCTGACTGAGGGGAGAGAAGCAGTAAGTATGGAGGCAGTCTCACACCTCCTCAGAGGTAGTGAGACTGAAACTACTAGGGGGTGGATAAAACATGAGAGTAGTATGGATAGGATACTGGGATCAGATGAGGAACGAAATTAAATTCTCAAGGAGAAATGAAGGAAATGAGTTCAAGGCAAGGGCACAAATACATATAGAAGAGGAATTGGAATGGACTGTATGCCAGGAGCCTAGGACAAAGACAAAGGAGAGAGGATAGATATGGAAACTAGTGAAGAAAACAGAGCCGTGAAAGCACATTGGTAGAGCAGACATAATCAAACAGAATTAAGTCCTGATTCTGAGCAAACGGACAAGCTGTGATGGGAAGGGGAGCACTGACAGAGGAACCAATGGGATTAGAACAGAGATTTAGAGAAAGGAAAGTTAGAACTGTGAGCACAGAGCCATTAGCATTTCAATGTGGGTTTGGGTTTGGATTTTTTTTTTCCCCATTGCAGTAGGCATCTGCTAGGGTAAGCCACACAATAAAATATTCTGCTTTTCTAATTTAGTATAAGATATTTTCTTGTCTCTTCTGTGTGTTGTAAAGGAACAAAAGATGTAGAGATCCATTTATTTTCAGAAATCCTTCTTGAAAGCCACCTTTAAAGAGTCTTTTAGGCAGGAAGCCTTCGGCCTTTTTCAGGCGGCTCTACCCTGGAGCTGGAAAAGGCAAGAAAACAGCCTTAGGAATCTTAATGCAAATACTGGCATAAGTTCATTGTAATTCAAGAGGATTCAGGAAAGCACTAAAAGGGCAAGGAGGTCTTATCTGAAAAAAGAATCTATTATGAAGCTGTAACATACTGAACATTTATTTGTGTGTGTGCATATATATGTGTACAACACATATGAATGTCTACATACACATGCATATATAATACAATATAGATATGTGTGTGAATATGTTTTAAAAATACATGTATTATTAAGAGTGTAAGCAGCTATAAATCTAATGTTCCTGCTCTTGCAGTCAAACTATTCATGCCTTGGAGGAGAGGAAAAATTACAACTAATATTTTATTGGCTTGGGTTGTGGGTAGGTGCATTACAGAAATGGATGCTATTAAATCTTTATACCGTGCTGTACCAGTATGAATTTTGTATGTGCTACATATTTTGCAGACACAAATAACTATTTTAGAAATTATATAAGGAGCTTTCCTGAGACTCCAGGCAACAATGTCAGATTTAATTTGAATTATTGCTATTGAAAATCATGGTTCTATTTTTCATTATTGTTATACCAATATCCCTGACAACCTGCAATTTACCTGGTATGAACAGCACCTCCTGAAAATATAGAGTTGTTTTGTGTGCTGTGGTATTTTTGTATATCCCTCTCTGAAATATTGCAGGCATGATATTTCACATTAATTCCACTGGATGGCACTGAAGGAGACAAGATTGCATGGAAATATCTCCAGAAGTTGAGTGTAACTCCAAAAAGGGAGAGTCCTTGTTTTTTTCATTCCGTTACTGAAATAGACAAATGTGGACTCATTTTCCAGCTTGGTGTAATAATTTGTCATCAGTACCAGCTTGTAAACATTCCTACTTGTAGTACTTGTATCAAAATTTCAGTGGAGGTAGAGTCAAGGCTTCTGAATCTGAATGCCCCCTGCTCCCCTCAAAAAGATAAAGGCTAAAAGGTGTGGCTTTGGCCCATTCTGGATTCCTGTGTGAAATTTTACAGAACATCTGAAAAATTTTTGGTCCCTGTCCTCTGTGGCATTGCTGTCAATACTAGCCACTTCTACCATTATGAGGAAGTACAAGCTTGCTAGCTTTTAAGCTCATTTGAAAAAACTCATTCAGAATTAAAAGCTCCCACCTGTTGAAGAAATGTATAGTGTTTCAGAGAGTGAAACTCCATCTGCCGTCCCCACACAAGGACTCCTGTTTTTCCTGGGTAGGTACTTTGTGATCCTGCCTGGAAGGCACACAATTACTTTCTGTCAATCAGACCGGTAACCTGGGAGTGGTCTTTGACTCCACTCTTTTTTTACCTGTTTGTTGTGATATATATGAATTTTGTTTCCTTCTCTAAAGACTCTTCTTATCTCTGTCCACATCACAGATATGCTTTTTAAGGCTTTTGTTATCTCTCATCCTGCTTATGACATTTTTTTCCTTACACCTGACCTGACCTGTCAAAAAGGTCTCTTGAATCACTATTTTTGCACTTATCTCCCCAGTCTATTTCTGTGCCTCCTTTTTGTATTTACCTCTTTAGTATATCTCCATAGATTTACTTGTCTCTGCAAGCTCTCTAGCTCTATGATAGTGCAGTTTGACATTTTTTTTGCAGCTCTGCTGTCCTAAGACAGTCTCTGCTCCCAGCCATCCACTCCTGTCTCTTTGATATGCCTGCTAGTTTGCTGGCACCGTTGTTTTGTTCAGCCATGTGATAAACCAGATTAGGAACCTGATTTGGCTGAAAAGCAGCATGGGGGAGTGTGAAGAGGCACATTTTTCAACCAGCGTATTTCTCCAATACAGTCTGTCAGGCAGCAGTTCTGGTGCAACTGCAGGGTTGGTTTGGGATAGAGACAAGTGGTGAGAGATGCAGGGTTGCAGAACAGCAATGACTTAGGCTGGTTTATGTAGCAGTGTTGCTGCCTCTTGAGCTGTGATCTGATTTTGATGATAGAGCTAAGCCAAGCTAATAGCTAGCTCCTGCCAAAAGGGTAGTGCTGTGCTTCTTTCCTCACCCCTCATTGTGGCTTGTGCCATTACTGGTGCTTGTTTCATCCAAGGGAGCCAGTTGTGGTAGCTAACCTGCCAGAGAAGTATTCACCACTTCCAAGGGTTTATTGTGGGTGTTCAGCTGAATGCCTATGGAGCCCACCCACTTAGCAGCAGCTGGGTGCTCTGTCAGTTCAGCTGCATTTTCAATTGCACCATGACACTTAACAACTTTGCCTTTTCCTGTCATCTGCTGTCCTTCAGTCTCCATATCTAATCCATCTGCTTTTCTTGTAGCTGTGTTAATGATGTCCTTTTGGGCACCCTCAACATATGGAGTACCCTCCCTGAGGCAATTGCTGCATCCTTCAAATCTCTCAAGATTTCTTCTACCATGATAGAGTAAACTGCCAGCTGATAATGCCCAGTTTAGTTGTTTTTAAGAAGTTTGGATTTCATTACTACAACTAATGTGTCCATGTATTAGCTTGAAATGGGCATATTCTATCAGTTTATTTGAGAAGCTAAAAGGGATTAAACTGCCACAGAAGCTCTTCTTTGGAAAACAAAAATTCCCAAAGCTATGCTCTGAAGGAGATATACTTCCCTAAGGTCATATATAAATACCAGAGGCTGATTTTCTGTTGCTTCACACCTTGGATCATCATTCATGCTTGTGCAAATGGACACAGCATTGCTACTAAGCAGTTTACAGTAACATCTTACAGAATTGTAAATTAGTCCCCCAGGGACAAGATATCAGAAAGTCAGTGCTTACATGAGCAGCTGAGCATAGAGACTTAGGGATTTCTTTTCATCTAGTTGTTTTCATTGTTTAGGTTCTTTTTAGACACATGTAGAAGCATATCCTAAACTTATTTTATCTAGTATTTTTGTAAGCTAAGCATTTTTTTTTCCTATTCAGTTAAATAGAAAATGTATGGAAGAAACAGTAGTAAGTAAAGCTTTACATTGCCTTGGAAGCATTAAAACCAAATTATCTGTGTTTACCTTTTAAAAAGCCAAACAGGACAGAGGGCATCTCAACACCATGCAACAGAGCACACGATTTAACAGAGCATATAGTCATCAAGGTACTTGCAGAATAGGAAGCAGCAGCTGTAGACTTACATGTGAGTGCTGCTGCACCCAAAGTACTTAACCCTGTTGGTAGGTGGTGCTAATTAGGTTGAACATGGTGCTAATTAGGTTAGCTACAGCACTGTGGTCATGTACATACACAGTGTCTGTGACACTAGCTCAGACCTGGCTGAAGGATTCCACGCATATATTGCATCCAGCCATATGTGTGCATCCAGAGAGAGAAATTGTTCGTCCATGGCCTCTTGTTCATTACCCCTGTAGGGTTAGCTGCAGTAACACTTGCATTTGCCACATACAGGTGTCAGACATGGCCTTATGCCAGGAATTACTTCCCTCGTGCTAAAAACAGAATATGTCCTTTTAAGTGTGTATTTCAGGCTGCGAGTTGTTGCTGTGGAATAATGGATTGATATCACAAAGCTGCTTCTTAAGACTGCTCTATTTACTTCTTAATTAAGACCGTGAGTATGAAGAGGAGCAGGAAAGAAGAGGGTGGAAAATGTTTTAGCCACCATAATTTTATAGAAATTGTGAATCTACTGGAGGGTCATAGAGGCAGGAGCAGTATGGCAAAGAACAAAGCATATCTCTTCCAGTATATTTACCAGGAGACCTACATTCCGCCTTCAGTGAGACAAAGCAATGTTTCAGGTTAGAGATGCAGTCATGACTACAGCATAAATTCTGTGTCTGTGTAACTGGGTGTCAAGTATATTCCCAAAGCACTGACTGCAGAATTACTGTCTTTTCAAATATCTGATTAATATATCCATAAACATAGCATTCTTTCAAAATAATGTGAAGATTCAAGTTGATGTTTGTATGAAGGCTGGTGCTTATTAGTAAGAAAAAGGTAAACTGAAGAGGCGAGACAAAGACGTTGCTCAAGAGGCAGTGTTTGGAATGACCTGTGGGATAGAGGGTATTAGAACATCTTTCTCTTCTTTTGTATTCTTTAAAGGATCTCAAGTAGTCATTTTGGCAACTTCTCTCTTGTTATTTCATTTCCATTTGACAGACATGAGATATAAGTTTTATTAGAATGTAGTGAACCATCAATAATTAGCCCATGGCAAGTCAGCGAGGAACTATGCAGCATAATATACTTGGGCATAATGGATTAAGATTTGACACCTGTGAAATTATGAAAACACTGAAAATTAATAGCTTCTTGATATCAGAATGGTTGTTCCTGGCATTTTGTAAATTGTTTAGTGTCACTCAAATCCAGTCCCTGAAGGTTTGAGTAATTGTTGCAACCTTTAGAATTTCATCAACCTATTTTTTTTTCCCAAGGTATGACAGTGATAGTGAGCACATGATAGCAGGAACATGGATTGTAAAACATAATACTGCTGAGCGAAAGGCACGCACAGAATAGGTAGTCAAAAAACCAAAGTTGGGTATTTTTTTTAATCGTTTTTGATGCCATCTTCAATTAGCTATTTTTTCACTGTGTCTGTCAGGAAATTTTATGCATGCACAGCTAGATATCTCTGAGTTTTAAAGTCATGGCACTTAGCAAAATACTTTTAAAGAGACTCACAAAAGCTAACATTACCCATGAAAATTACGTAAATATTTATAGGCAGTATATGTTTGGTTGCTGGTTTGTTTGCTTGTTTGTTTTTTCCCATTTATTTTAAAAATCCATCTGCTGCTAGCAGATGATAAATATTTAGATCAAATTTGTGCCTGGGATCCGAGGGCACTATTTCTTCCAGAAGGGACATTATGAATTTGATACTGTAGGCCCAGCCTCAATTCCCCAACTCAAACAGCATAGCAGGCACTCTGTTGGGTGCATTCATAGAGTTGTATGAAAAGGCTTCTTGGTTGGAAGGCTATAAAAGCAACTTTAGTGATCATTTTACCTGATCTCCTTCAGTAGTTTTACTAAAGACTGGACTGATGCATGCTGGGAAATACTTTATTTCACCTTAAAGACTCCAAACAGTGGTGACTCTACCACCTCCTCTGCTAAGTTGTTTCAGTGTTTAGATGCGTCCCACTGCTAAGAAATCACATCTTATTTCAGTCTTGAATTTGTCTTAACTCCAGTTTCCAGGAGTCATCTAGTCAAGCTCGGTGCTTGCAGCAGGCTATTTCCAACACTTGCTCAGGAACAGGCCCCCTTGGATCATCTGAAAAATTTGCCCACAGCTCCTACAACTCCTTACCTACTACCCCTATCCACTTTTTCTTGTTCTGCCATCATGCAGGAATATCTTCTTCAGCTCTAACATGAACTCAATCAGGGAACACCTCTGACTGAAAAAAAAAGCTTTTTTTTTATCTCCAGACTTCTTGAGTTTAATTAAGCCCTTAATCATGTACCTAACAAGGCTGTATGACTATGGATGCTAACACAAAAATGACACAGGAGCAGATCTGAGCATTCAAAGGGAACTGTTTATGCCACATGGATTTGCAATGCAATCACACAACTCTAGCAGTTTGCCAGTGAAAAAAAGTGAGGTCGTTTTCCATCTCTCCCTCATCCTTGGCCATGTATTTCCAGTTTTCTGATGGCCATGGTGAGCTGAACTAGAGGAAGGCAAACCTCACTGAAAAAAATGAGAAGTTATTAAATGGTTTATTGAGCAGCAGTAACAATTGAGGCAGACTTGTATAGAACTGCTCTTTTCAGTGGCAGCTAGGTGTTTGGTTGGATTTGCTGCAATGAGGCATTTAATCTCTGAAATGCAGTTCCATAGCAGTTTGTCCTTGTCTAAGTCAGAGCTATAATGGTGGCCTGTCTTTGTTGGCCTTCTATGATGGGGTTACAGAACTGATGGATAGGGGCAAAGCAGTTGATGTCATCTGCCTGGACCTGTGCAAAGCATTCGACACTGTCCCGCATGACATTCTTCTCTCTAAATTGGAGGGATGTCAATTTCATGGATAGACCACTCGGTGGATAAAGAACTGGGTGTATGGCCACACACAGAGTTGTGATCAATGGCTCAATGTCCAGCTGGAGATGGGTAATGAGTGATGTCCCTCAGGGATCGGTGTTGGGACCGGTCTTGTTTAACATCTTTGTCGGTGACATGGACTGTGGGATTGAGTGTGCCCTCAGCAAGTTTGCCGATGACACCAAGCTGTGTGGTTCTGTTGATACGCTAGAGGGAAGGAATGCCATTCAGAGGGACCTTGACACGCTTGTGAGGTGGGCTGATGCCAACCTCATGAAGTTCAACAAAGCAGAGCAAAAGGTTAGACAGAGCCTTGGGTGACATGGTCTAGGGTGAGGAGTCCCTGTTCATGGCAGGAACTAGATGATCTTAAGGTCCCTTCCAACCCTAACCATTTTATGATTCTATGGTCCCCTTTAGTATTTGTGTAGGTGAGCAGTAGGTTGGTCCAGGGAGCTTTGCAGCTAAGAACTAGGCTTGCTGAAAAAAAAAAAAAAAAGGCCTGCTCATTCTTGACCAGTTTCAGGAATTTAATGTGGCTGAAAATGAATCACTATTTTGTACACTGAATTTTCAGCCAAACCTGTGACCTGGTCTGATGCAGTGTGCTGGTACGTGTGGTGAGAAGGGGAAAGGAAAAAGGCTGGGTCATTAATCTGTGTCCTCAGACGCTGGCAATGTCCATGAATTCACTTGTTCTTTTCCTGAAGCACATTATTGATGTGATTTTGTGTTCACAGTAGGTCTTAAGATTATTGTAAGATGTTGAAAGAGGCCTGTTATCTATGGAGGCATGCAGAGTCAATAGTCTGTGGATCATTCTGAAGTTCATGATTATTGAACAACAGCTTGTGTTTGCAGGGACTGACTCAGTGACCCAGATGGTCTCTTCCAGCCTCATGTTCCTAGCCATATCCTTCCTAAGAGCACCCTACTGTTAAAACTGTTGAGAACTAATTTTTCTTTAGCCTGTCTTTTACTTTATCCACTTTCTAATCTGTTGCATTTGATATCCTGTCCTTCATTACTCACTGTATTTCTGTAACAGCAGAGCTAGAGAGATATTTGGCTGTGTTAAAGATTTTCCCAAAATGCAGCTTTTAGAGACCCGCTGCAGACAAAACAGCACCAGCATTTGTTTTTTTCAACAATGTTACATTTTGAGCTCCTGTCTGCAGTAATTAATTAGCATCATTGCTGAGCTGACTCCCTGCAGGACTGCATGATCATTAGTGCCAAAGCCAGGAAGGGAGCAGGAACTTCCAAACCCCTGAGTAGGCTACTGCAACAAATGTCATCTCTAGAGCATTTCAAGAGCATTTCAAGTGACAGTAGTGGAAAAGATGCACTTTCTCATCTGGATGAAGGGCTGGCCCAGATTCAGTTAGGCTGTTGGCTGGGATTAGGCAAGTCTACTTCCTGGGCAAGGTTTTGTCAAAAGCTATCAGACAGATAGCATTCAGCTAGTTCATCTTCATTTTGCTGATATGCAGGGAGAATTATAGAAGATTTGAGAGACATCAAGGTACAAATCAATGAAGACGTACAGTACTGGGGCTGCTGTGCCAAAAGCGAGCCCAGAACCAAGAATCTGTCAGCTTAAAAATCAAACGTAAGTCCAGTAGAGACACAGCTGAATCCAGACAGGCCAAAATGAAAGTGCTGGCATGAATTAAAGAACTTCCTTCAGGTACAGAAAAACAGCAGACACTGAGAGTATTTACAAGTGGCTTTTATGAATTTTTTTTTGTAAGCTTGGGATGCAGGGTAATCTCCTCTCTCATTCCCCATGCTTGTTTCGGGAGAGAACAAGAAATTTAATCCAAACAAAGGATTAAGAAATTTCAATAACTGGACTACAGCCATCATCCAGACAATGGGCCAGCTCTTTAAATGCATGTGCTTGGTTGAACTGAAGACAGTGACTACATCAGAGAGAGCAGAATTGGAATGCAGAAAAGAGGAAATGTGAAGTCTAGAAGAGCTAAATAATTATTTTACCTATTACACCCTTCCAGCAATGCATCCCATAAACAAAACAGCTCTGGGAAAGGATCTCTCCTCACTGGAGAATAAGGTTAGGGACAACTTCTGAGAGATGGACAGAGGAAAGAGAAATGAGATTTAATATAGATAAATGTAAGTTAATACACCTGGGAAGAAATAATAATAATTTTATATACAAACCCATGAGCTGCTGTTTAGAAAATGGTAATAGAGAAGGCAGCCTGGGAGCGATGGTATATAATTAATTACTGCAGACAGGAACTCAAAATCTAACACTGGGGTAAAAATCAAATACATTCTTATTCTGGACCAACACTGGTTCTGCAGTGAGTGCGTGGCCATTTACATAAACAAGGAGCTGGCAACAGCAAGCAGAGTATTAAATTTATGGCTACCGGATTATTCATTTTGTTTATAAGATAGAGCTTTAAATGCTGATACCGTAAGCATAATCCTGTGGTTTTCTATTTGCTGAATACAGTAAAACAATCAAATAAATTATGTCCATGATGCAAATTCCTGATGAGTTTGTAGAAGAATAGTGTCTCTTTTCTTGTTCTCGTATTTAAATATGTGTTTTACAAGTGATCAGATTTAATCTGGCCAAGATTGAGGAAAAAAGCCTCCTTTCTTTAAGAAAAACACTACAGCTATAAGCAGTGTAGAGTATTAAGACAATGTGACCTCTACATAATTCAGTAAGAGAGAATCTGGTAAGAAATTAATACCAAATGTAGAGCTATGCTTTTATTGAGGTAAGAAGTGTTGCTCAATAAATGCATTTAGCAGATAATGATCAAAAATATCAAAACTATCTGTGTTCTACCAAGGACCAGATGAAACATTACTATGCTGAGAAGACAGTGTCATGTGAAAGCCTGCCAGACAACCCAGACGGAGTGTCATAAAGAACTGTCTGATTGCAAGACCTGATGGTTGTGTGTTTAGAAGTTCATAGACTTGTAGATCAGAATGAAACATAAATTGATTCTAGTCTTAGAAAAGGAAAAGGGGAAACCCTACCAAGACATAAGATGCAGTATAATAAATATATACAGGACTATTTCAGCTTGCTATGCTTTGAGCTAGTAGCACAGGGTAATCCTGTCTTTGATTCCTTACAGGCCATGCTGGAAAGGTGGCCCATCACCCCACTGTAAGGCAACCTTTGGGTGGTACCATTCCTTCCCAGACTGGATATAGCTTGGACTCAGACCACCAGGGTGTATGTGGGCACAGAAGGCGGCACTAATTATACCAAGGCAACTTTTTCTCCTCCTGAGAAGAGGATGATGGATCATTTCTTAGGGTCCTATAGGTCAAAAAGCATCTCTTCTGCTAAATGCAAAATTGGGTATTTTTTAAAAGCAGCAAAAAGTATGGCAAGACTATATAAAAACTTTCAAAACTGGAATTTCATCTCCATCTGAGAAGGGAGATAAAGCTACATAATTAGTCAGGGAAGGGTCATTCCATTTCTTCCAACTGCCTCCAGAGAATAAACTACAGATAGCTCTTCAGAGACTGCAGAGCTTCAAATGCAGAGGGATTTAGTCTGTGAAAGGAGGTTTGGAGCACATGATAATTAGCAGTTCACAACTGAATTTTGCTAGCTGTAGGAGTTTTCTTTGCTATCACTGCATGAAAGTACTCCTGTAGGTCTCTTGAGTTTCCCTAAATGTGTGCTGTAGTCTGATTTGTCCACATGGAACTTTCTAAGAAGGAATTTGGTCAGTGTACAACACTTAAAGGCTTACAGGTCCCTTTTCCCTGGCAGAACAACACCTGGACAGAATGTAAAAATAAAGCTTTTTTTTCTTGGACAAAGCAGGAATTGCTTTACTGCTTATGCTATACCCAGACCTTTAGGGTCCAGAGGAATTCAGTATGCTGGGAAAATCCATGGGTAGCCCACTAATCCAAATCCACATCTTTTTTGTATCCCCAATTCAGTGCTTAAGAGTCCTGGCAGGAAACAGGCCTCTTCTTAAGACTTGTCCTTCTTTTCTTCTGACTCACAGTTTTTAAGTCCTGGTGTGAAAACTGTAGAGACACTGGGAGAAAGACAGTAACTGTAATGCAATTGTTTTAAACTGAGTTGAGGCTCACCCCTGTTTTAAGAAAGCAAACACCAAGAATTTCCCAGTTTGCCTGAAGTTCAGCATGTGTTTACATGTTCAGGATTGACCCTGTTCCTGAGTTAGTCTTCATTACTGCAGCTTTCCAGTCTTAACTGCAGTCTCAAATCTGTATGAATTTCTTACAAAATATTTCTAAGCTTGAATTATAGGACACTTCATGGTAGGATGTGCTTGTGCTGGCTCTTGTCTTATCCAAACTAGCTGTTCAAGTTGTTAATCTGTGGTCTCCAGTCTGTTTGCAACAGTTGATTTCTGCCCTGTTACTTTCAGGTATGTCTTGCCTACCTTTTCAGCTCCCATGGCCTCCTGCTTCCCTCCCTGCCAGAACAACCTGCATAATATATATGCACTTAACAACACCTCCATTGTCTTTCAGTCCAATTGCAAAGGTCATTTTCTTGGCTTATTGTCCCAGTCCTGTCACTCCTCTTTTTCGCACAGTGCTATTGGCTTGCTTTCTTTGCTGTGTGAAATACAAATGACTTTACTTTTCAAGCCATGTCTCATCTACAACACCAAGAAGTTGTTCTTCACTGCTATTATATAAACAATGCCAGTTCTCTAAAGCAGTCTTGTATATTCATTCACTTTCATGTTTTCTCCCATGCAGGTGATTATACATAGCATAAAATCTGTGTAAATACTCCTAAGCCTATCTTCCTCTGCTTTTTCAAGCATCTCACCTCTGCCCCAGTGTTTGTCAGAGTCTGAGCATAGCTACATAACTGTTTTCATAGATACACTTTTTCATATGAACTAGTATCACATCTTCTTCCTGCTTGACTTCTCTCTATAAGCCTAGTAATAAATAATAAGCACTTTAAAACAGCCTCTTAGTTTTATGTCTGTACAGAGCAAGCTACAACGAGGGTGCGTTTAGATGTAATTTTAAGAGCATATTAATTATAAAACCAGAGTAAACCAAATTACTCATGTTGTTAGTAAGTCTGTAATAAACATCCAGGACGTAGCGCCAACATAGGACGTTTAACTTGCCATAATAAAGTTGCTTCAGTCTGTTGATTCCAGGAAGAATTTGCCAAAGGGACTAACAGAAAAAGAGGGGGACCTGGACTGTGCCTTTTGAAGCAGGTGACTTTTACTGGCTTGTATTACCAGACTTCACCCTGAGGGGCTGTAGTCACCCTGCTTCTCTCACTCAGTAAGAACCATGCTCAGGATGGTGCAACGGGGGTCTAGTGGTGCTTTTTACAAGTCCCTTACCAGCGTCACAACCAAATTCACCCGCAATGCTGGATGGACAGACATCTGGCCACATCTGTTCAGAATTTAGGGTTTAGAATGGGCCTACATGTGGTTCTGCACAATTCTGTTTTATGGAGAGCTAATACAAAGTGGCATTTGTTTTACCTGTTTCCGTTTCTTTTGGAAATTCTGTAATTTTATCATCTCACGTGTTGGCAGAGAAAAGTGAATGCTCTGTTGTAAATTATAACTTCTGAAAAGCAGTTGGAAGTGGTGAGACTGTAGCAGAATTCAGGCAAATAAGCATGGTATGCTGTTTAAGATTTCTAGAGACCTAAGAGACCATTGAGAGATGGACAGAACACTAGAGAATTGTGGGATCTACATGCTTTCAATATTTAGCAGCTAGAATATCACATTTTCATTCATGACAACAAAGTGCCTGTTTTATTCAGAAAAATGGGTCTTGTCAAACAACTTTGATACTATTTTCTGGCAAGATTGCAAGTACATTTGATAAAGACAACTCTATTCACATAATAGCTAGCGTTTATGTAGGACATTTGTTTTATTTTGCTTGGCAGCCTACATAAAAGAGATGTATGAGAAGTAAACAAATTAAACCTGTTTTTCTATATGGCTGTTTGCTATGTCATAGCTCCCTGCAATAAGCCTGCATCCTTTTTGTGTTTTCCATGGCTTTATTACCTCATAATGTCTCTAGGTTAAAAAGGTCCAGTCTTTGCATAATCTCTAACATCTTAAAGTATTCAGAAGAACAAATAGCAGATACAGGAACCAAAGCAGTTTATCAAGAATCTGTCCTTTTCTAGTTGCACCCCAAAACTGCAAGGTAGACATGTCTTCTCTGTTTTATAAAGTATCACCAAATTCCTACTTGAATAAAACGCATTAGAATCAGTGATGCAACCATGGAATAAAGTTAATGAACTGCTGATTTAAAATGAGCCCAGTGCAGGGCACGAGTCTGTCCAGTTCCTGGTGGATATATATACCTTTAAATATATCAAACTATCATCTGCGTGCTGTTGGACTAATCACAGGAGAGGCTATGGACTGAATAGTGAAAAGTGAAAACTATTCTCAAAGCCTTTCATAAAACTGAGCCTCAGTGGTGTGAACACACTTGCCAAGTTGAGAATAGAGGGTTTCAGTACCCTTGAGGTGGTGATCAGTTCCTGATGCTATTCACTGAATCTAAATTATACAGAGTTTAATCCTGGTGGTTTCAGTACAATTCTGAGCACAATTCTCAGTAAATTTCTTAGTAATTTCACCATACAAGCACTGAAAGGCAAAACTGTTTCTTTTTTTTTTTCCTAGCTCTAACTCAGGAACAAAAAGCGCTGATAATAAAATGTCTCTTTAATAGTCTAATAGTTTGGCTAATTAAGGTGACAGGCCATGAAGTTTCAGAATATTTATACTTTCAAAAAGTGGATTATACACCCAATAAACACTGTTAGATATTAGACTCTTTAGTATTCTGAAAGACTTGATTCCCAAGCTGCCAACCCTATTAATCATCTGGATGTTAAGCATTGATTCTAGCAGGTACATAGTAAAAAGGCCTTTGACTTAAGTCACTCAATTAACATACATGCTGGATGAATAAACCATACACAGACAAAACCTCTCTGACTACAGGTAAGGATGGCTTTCTTCTTTATGTGAAAAAGCCTCAAAGGTTACACATTCACGTCTTTTTAGCCATGAATGTGTAGAGGGCTGGGGCTCTCTGTCTGGTGTGTAGGAAACAAGGGACTAGAGAAATTATTTTGTATAAATTCAGTTCAATTGTCAGCACTTGAAATATTTTGTTTTCTTCAAAGGTATATTTTGGCTGAGACAATGCTGTAAGAAGAGAGGCATTCTTTATCTGACTTTATTACATGACAAACTGTGTCATTTACTGTGAGAAAGACAAAATTAAAAATACTTTTTCATGGCTTACAATCATCTGATATCTCCTGAAGTAACAAAATGCAACCTGTATTGTGCTTGAGAAGGTTTCTTGGGACTATGAATATGGCTGGAACAAGTGACTATATTACATATACGAATATGGCTGAAACAAGTTATCAACAGAGATTTAAGTGAAGGCTTTACTGTGATAGACTTGTCTGACTTGGATAACAAACTCTTAGTATTTGAGTCCATAAATCCTGAAGAGAAAGATACTGTTCTCTTAGGTCACTGACAAACTAAAAGAGAATCTTTGTTTTCAGAGCTCCCCAGAGTTAACACAGTACAAGTTAATGATTTCACCATGGTAATTGCTTTCTAGGGTCTGTCAATCAGGCAATTTTAATGTATTCAGCATGGGCTGCTTTCATTTTGTGTGATAGTACTATTTTACCTGGTTTCATGGTCTGTCTATCAATCTCTCCATAACAAGTTTTGAATCTATGGACGAATTTCTGCCAAGTTTGAGAAGAAAATTGTTTTTAAATATCAAACCAAGATGGAATCATCCAAGTTTTGTGAATATTGACAGGTGGGTAGAGAGAAACTCACATGAGGGCTCCCATGGTGAAAAGGTTTTGGAAGGAGGTCAGCTGTTACCATTTCCTAAGGTATGTTAGTTGACCAGTTAGTATATACCTATTTCAGAAATTGCACATCATGTGCTACCTCTTGTCACACTCACAGGTAGGGGACAAGGTGGTCTAAAGAGATCATGCAAATGGTACTTGTGTATTTTTAAAGGTACATGTATTCACTGTGAACCTGATTTATCCTGCCCTGCCCTAAACTTCATGAGCTTTATACCATGGTTGCATCACTGATTCATATGTGCTTTATTCAAGCAGGCATCTAAGAATACCTCTTTTACAAAATAAAGAGCATGCAGGTCTAGTCTTACAGTTTTGGGGTGTAACTAGAAAGGGACTGATCCTTGACAAACTGCTTTGGTTCCCATGGCTATTGGGTATTCTGAATACCACAAAACATTAGCAATTATGCAAAGATTTGACTTCTTTAAACATGAGTTCATTCAGTATGCTTGCCAGTGTTTGTAAAGGACTCTGGCACCCAGCTGGAGTGCTGACATTGGTTTCAAGTAGTATGCAATGAGTCGCTTTTGTCGTTGAAAGCATCATGTTTAATGGTATAAATAGACAGAGCAACTGGCTAATAAAATGTAAAGTGAAATAAAATTGGGTTTTATATGTTTGTAGGAGCTGGGTCATGACATCTTTCAGCACAACAGTTGGAGTCACAGCTTGGAGAAACTTGAGAACATCTGTTATTTCTGTTGAAAAATACAAGTACATTGAGTAACTCACACCTTTGAAATTTCCTTTGTGGGGGTGGAAGACAGCTCCTCTCCAACACAAAGCTGATTTACTCAGGATTAGGAGAACATTTGACTGGTTCATCCTTTAGGTCTCCCATAATTCAGACACAAATGTTCTTTGGAGGGAAGCTTTGGAAAGGTTTTTTTCCTGTGTGACTAACCAGTGAGGTTAATTGATTCCAGAAGGAAAGGCTAAAATGTCTTAAAAATTTGCAATACATAGTAGCTAATTTTGCATATAAGCTTATTTAGTTTGTAAAATACACAAAGTTTCTGTCTTTAAAAAAGCCAGAAGAAATCTAGTTACAATTGAACTGTGATCCAAGACTAAATTTCTTCATTTCTTTTGTGCATCTTGAATGTAACTATCTTACCGTATTTTTTTGTTATAGATTTTTGGAAATCTGTTTTCTTCTATAGCAAGTCCTTGGGTTAAGGAAAAAATCTGCAGGAGCTGAAACATTTCTTATCATCAACACACCTATCGTGCACATACGTGTTATACCCATGGGCATATACATCACAACACATAATTGAAAAATGTTCTCTTTTTTATGCTTAAAATTCTTTGTTGGTACTGAGGCTTTCCTACTCTTCCCTCTCCCCCCTCCTTTTTTTTTAATGTGTCCTTCGTGCCAGCATGCACCAAGGACTTGATGTTTTACAAATACACTCACATCCTCTATTGACCCCTTGTCTAGCATTGGTTTAAGAGGCTTGTTTTCTGGACTCATGAAAAGGGTCTGAGTGACAGCCATTCAAGAATAAAACATGTTAGTTTTCATAGCAGTCATACTAGTGTTGGCAGCAGGCAGTGTCCAGTAAATAAGGATGGGGGAAGAGAGAAGGCAGTGGTAATGTCAAAAGAGATGAGGTAGTGTAAGAGATATGTGTAGTGGTAAGAGCATGGAGTGCAGAAGAAATGTCTTTGGGTGTGAGAGGAGGTGAAGATAGGAAATAGAAAACTGTAATAATGCTGTGGGCTGGAAGCAGATAATTAGTACAAGTGGAAAGGGAGGGGTCTGTGAAAGCAACAGTTCTGTGCCTTGTTCCTATTTTGGTCTATAGACTAGGTGTCTGTTCAAGGCTACATCTCCTATGGCACACTGGTTTTCCTGCAAGTAGTGCATAATGTAAAAGTTCTGGCAGATGGGAAGCTGCAATCCTCCTTGTTCATCCATTGAATAGAATATGGTATTTTAACAATAACTCCCCAGAAACCCTACAACAGTTGATGCAGGAAAAGTTTAGTTATAGATTAACCCCAAATGAGGCAGTTTTATTGGCTAGGCAAACTTAACATCCATTCTGTTTAACTCAGAATAACATTATTTTGTTCTACTTTTTCTAACCAAATAAAAACTTTTCAGGAAAATTGTGATTTGGACACTCATTTTCCAGGGTGAAAAAACATTTTGTAGAGCTATCCTGACTTCCTCTAAATCAGACAAGTGTGTTTAATTTAGATTAGTTTTAGTACAAATGAGAAAATGATAGATAACTTAGGGTTTTCATTTCTCATGTTGGTTTGGTTTTTGTTTTGGTTTTTTTTTTAGCTCCTGTTTCTTTAGTGTAGCTTATTGGATTTTCATAGTGATTTCAATTTCTTCTGGATGTGCAACATCAGTATTTATCCTGGTTTTCGCTTTCATGCAACAATCCATGTTTCTCTCTCCCAGCTTCCTCATGCATTTTCCTTATTCTCCTCTACCTCCCTGTGATGTCTTGTCACATTCTGTCATTTCTCTACATCTTCTCTGCATTCATCCTTCTCTTTCTTCTTCACCAAACTCCCCCGAAACACTATCTCATGTGCTTTTATTTTTCTAGATCAAGACTTTGGTTTTCTTCTTCTGTTATTATTTTCCGAACTTTGCCTCTAGGAGGAAGAATAAGATAATAAATTTTGCCCTTGGATAGCATTCCTCTCTAAATGAGGAAGGTTATTTCTGTTCCTGATGGTGTTTAGTCATTAACAAAGAGTTTGCTTTGCAAATATTTGTCAATAGTTTAGTTAAATAGTAACAAGAAGTAAACTGATTGATTGCAAATCCAAAATTCCTTCTCCTGTAGTGGTTCAAGTGGTTTAGGTCATACACAAAAGGAAATTTCAGATTATAGAGCAGAATATTTAAAAGGGGGCTTTTTAGCATGACAATATGCATATGCTGCAAACACAATTACAAAAAATATTCCTATTAAAAAGCACATGTAAGAACTAGTAAATCGGACTTACGTGTTACCTTATTAATACTTTCATATATATATAAACTAACTGAAAGAATACACACATTAAACTTTAGACAATACAAAGCTTATTTTTCCTCAGAGAAAAAGAAATCATGGCCAGACTACAGGAGCAGAGATAATTAGAGATTTGTTTCTTTTCTGCCTCCCAAGGTAAGGCTTAATCCTACAGTAATCTGTTTATTGAGAGCCAAATGCTAGTCAAGGAGCCTGCTGCACAGGTTTGAAGCTAGCATTTAGCTCATATTTTCAGCTTCTAGGAAAGAGCTATCCTATTAATTTATAGTCCGCATTGTTTTAAAGAGCTATCCTGTTATGTTTAGTATTTTATCTTGCCCTGTAATGCATTGGCATGGCTTCATGATACATTTGCTAACTTATATTGTGATATAGAGTGAGACTTCTCATTCATGACCAGTAAACTTCCACAGCCCATCTGTCTTTTAGGGGTTTGTATTGGGCTTTCAATGAATGTGCATAAACTGATTATTACAGAACAGTTTTGCCTTTGAGTATTTCAGCTTCATATTGCACCGTTGTCAAGTATACTTTAAGGAAAAATGCCCAACGAACTTGGGGTTCATTCAAGTGGGGTAGATGTTAAGCAAATTGGCCTTCTGTCTTTTTTTATTTCCAAACTTTGGTTTGTAGCCTTGTTATAAACTGGCTGGCTCTTTTAATTCACAGGTTAGATAGGAAAGAGAAAAGTGGCAAAGAGAGAAAAATACCTGCTGAGGCCAGTACTTTTTAAAAAAGACCTAAAGGTTAAATTCACAAAATAGATTTAATTGGTATTTATGTGTGTGAGGTTAAAATTCACACTGTGCTGCAATTTTGCATTGAAGGATTGGCAATTCACAGATGCCTGCTTCTCTGATAATCTACTTCCCACATAGCATGTGCCATGCACAGGGGTGGTTCAGACCTGGTAGCACTGGAGAGCTTTGGGCCTCTCATCTATATAGGTTCCACTGAGGTGCGCAGATGAGGTATATCTCCTTTGTATATGGAAATATCAATATGGCATATCTCCTTTGTATATGGAAATTAATTGAGCCGGCATTCTGGACTTATTGAGCACAGGCTCCATGCAAACCCCAGCTGCCTATGGAACAAGTAGTGCTACTTTTTAACAGAAGAAATATGGAGAGAGAGGTACTCTATAGGCCTGAGAGAACAGCCATAATACTTCATAAACAGCCTGTAGGTGCTTGATTCATACTTGACTGTGTAAATTGGATACCAGTCCAGAAAGGTGAGTGGGAGGTCTAAAGATGAGTGTCTCAGGAAGGGATGGCTATTCATTCCGTGTGAGTATCCAGATGAACCTATGTGATGGTGGCCTGTTCCTACACTTTGGCCTGAAAAGTCAGGGAGAGAAAGGGTATGCTGCTTGGTGAGCTCACATGCTATGGATGTATTTTGTTTGTGATTAAAATGAAGTTGAGATGGAAAAAAATTATTTATTGTCTTAGGCTGGTAAAAAGGCAAAGGTGGCCTATACCCTTCCCTTGTTTATCCAAGGGCTTAATGATTAGAGCATTCATGCGGACAGTAGGTACACAAAGTCCAATTCATTCACTGCTTGCAGGAATTTGAAAGGCAATGTCCTCATTGCCAGGCTATAAAGTGTTCTAGTATTCTGCTTACTGAATTCCTTTTACTGAAGTTTTGCATGGAATAATTAAGTATACTTTGGATCAGGAAGAGTGAGTGTGTCATTTGCTGGCGAAAGCTCTCCTAAAGAAAAGGGAAGGGGGGTGTGTGTGTTCTGGTTCTTATGAATAATTAGTGCAGGATAGCTGCCAGAGGAGGGACTGAAATCCATGTGTCCTGCCTTGTGCAGATCTAAACACCAGGCTGGAGAGGTTACTCTCTTCACATGTAAAAATTAAAAATTGGGCCATTCAATTGAGTGCTTTCACAGTGGGTTGAAGAGCAGCTCTTCACTGCTGTTCCCGAACCTGGTGAAGTGCGGTGGGAAGGGTGCTTTGCGTTCAGTTTGCTGCATTGAAGGCAAAACCCTCCATATTTTGTGAGGGAGGGAGCTGGTTTTGTCTGTTTGTAGAAAGTGTTAGTTTGGTAACTTGGCAGTTTTTACAAGAACATACCCATTCACGGAAAATTTCTCCAGTGTAACTGGCATTCCTAGTCAAAAGCGAGTTCATGTGTGTGAGTGTACCCAAGTGACTGGGGCACTCATTTGCAGTATAAGCGACAGGTCAAAATCAGTTGCACTAGGGTCTTTTTGATCTCAGTGGCCCAACCAAAACTGTTTACTCTTTTGGAATGAGCAGGCCTGTCTCATTTTATCCCTCTAGATTTTTAAAGCATACAGGTCCCTCTCTAAGCAAACCAAAATATTTTTTTCTGGAACTGCTGCAAATCTTTGTGATGGCAGAAAGGAGTCTGTTTCCTGCCTTGTTCCAAGTAAAAAGCAACCCATTTCCTGAGTATCTTTTATACACAACAGGGGTTGAAGTCTGTCCCCTTTTCATCATAGGGATGGGGAGTTGTGGGATTGACTGAGTGCAGAGATATAACCCTGAATTAGCAAGAGGGAGGCTTAATGGAGCCTGGGTACCTAATTCACCCTCATCTGTGCCTGGGGGCGTGAGGAACCTGTGACTGCAGCAGGAAAGGTGGGCAGGAAAGACCTACAAGTGGAGATAAACTTGTGATAGTGCTTGACTACAAGATCATAAGATCCATGTGAACTGGAAGAGAAAACAGGGAGATAGAGGAGCTGTGAGTAAAGACTTGTGTTTATGGTCTGTGCTTTGAGTGAGGAATGGTTGGGATTAAATGGGATCTCTGCAGAGAACTTGCTGTGAGAGGGGCAGACCTACTTTATTTGCTCTGCAGTGGTGTTTGGCAAGGGGTGCAAGAGCGGAGAAGGCTGTGCTCCCCTGTGAAAGTGCTGCAGCAAGACGTTGCTGAGCACCATGAAGAAGGTTCTTGATTCTTTTTTTCTCTTGTGGTGCCCATGGTTAAATCCTGACTGGGGCTCCAGTTTGCACAGTCCTGCAGGATTCTTATGGCAGCACTGGTGTGGAAAGCTGTTATTTGCAGATATTAAGTTGAACAAAGGGAAATGTTGACTGGTTACTTGGAAAGAGGCTGATGCCTTTGATGAATTGCCCACAAATTAACCTTTTCCTTCACTGAAAACAGGTGTAGCAAGGTTTGTGCATGCCTATGGCAGGGGGTGCTGCATAGCTTTAGTATTCATGTTTCTGAGATGGTGCTTTTTCCAGTTGTTTCCTGGTGTTCATAAGTGATAGCCTATTTGCCCTCTTTATGTGAATGTCTGGTGACATCCAGGTGTATTGTTGAGTGCTTATAGTTTTTTTTATAATGCCTGAGATTGAGGCTTTTTAAACTTTGATTTGGGAAGAGGTGCAGGCAGCACAGCTAACAGGCAGGTCATTACCACTGTAGGGTTTGTTTGCTCCATAGGCCTACCTGAACCTCCAGTGTGTGATTTAAAATGACTGATGTTCTATCTCCCTGACCTTATCAGTCACTGCAAGCAAGGAAGCATAGTTCAAACTAGCTTCAACCCACAAGAAGAGGCACAAAAGATGCAAGACTTTCTCACTTAAGCTATGGTTTCTGTAAATGGCATTGTGAAGAAATCTGTAGGTTACCTGAGGCCTGTTTGTAGTCTTGATGCTTACTGCTGGTGATACAGCTCATGTCTTGCATTATACTGGTGTGGTGTGAGAGCTGAAACTTCTCTCAAAACCTCTGCACAGGATGGGTCTAAATTCAGTATATCTGTCTAGGTAATCTCATGGGCTACTGTTCTGAGCTTTCACGTTATCTGGCAGAGCTTTACTAGACTGTTTTGTTGCTATTTAGAAGCTACTTTGCTTAAAAGGGAAGCATTTAATTGATTTGGAGAAGACTTATCCCAATCTTGTCTCGAGCAATTGCCTTTTTTACATAAACAAAAGGGTCTTCCTGTAGCTATGATACATATTTTGTCTCACCAGGTTCTCAGCTGCTTTTCCCCTGCTAACTTAATAAATTGGAGTTTCTTTTTTTCTCTCACTTCTTGATACTTTTAAGTGTCATATATTAGAAGCTGTGTTTGATTTCTATCACAAAACAGGGCTGAACAAAGCAGTCCTATTTATCTTCTAACTGTTCAGAGCTTTTGTCTTCTACTGTGGCAGTGTATAATACTAAAACATTAGCTTCTGCTAATTTGCAAAGCTGAGGTGTGCTAATAAGGAATCCTGTTGAAACTGGTTCATTACATCTACTCCTGTTAAATGTTAACTTTCAATTTAAATTACATGCTGGAAACAATTGTATTGGAAACACTTCTATGATTAAGAAGTCTCTAAAATCCTCCTTATGCATACTTATGTCATCTTATACTTTTATCTGTGTGTCTTAAGGCTCTAATGGCACTAGAAATAATATCTCACAGTGCATAGCTCTATAATTCCCACTGGTGTGCTGAAAGGTGGTATTAAGAAAATCATTAAGAGCATAGTCTCTTTGTGTTCCCATAAGCTTTCCATTAATTTGCATTTATCTGTCTAAACTACAGCAAAGTTAATATTTACAGCAAGATAATACATTACTAATAGAAATGTGAAGCACATTTACTCCTCCTGGTTATTAATACCACTGTATAGGCACAATGTGTGTTCATAGGCTTTATTTGCTTGCTAGATATGTGCTAATGACAAGTGCATCCAGAATCTTGCTGGGTGTGCATGAATTTGTAAGACCATTCTGCCCTAAAAAATTGATTGTACACCAAGTTGTGAGGCCCCTCTGTGTTTCCAAACATCCCTCTAGAGTGATGTTGGGAGCACTATCAAGCAGGTTTTACTCTAGGTAAACACAGTATGTGGAGAGTAGGGCAACACTTGGCTGAGCCCTACTGTGTATGTAGAGCTCTGTTTTGGGAGGTGTGCATGTTCTATGGGTCTAGCAGTGGGCCATGAGGTTACAGCCCATACACAGTCAAGAAATGATTTGTGTTTGCCAGAGCAATTGGATGAGGCTTTCTGCACATTCAGGCATGTGTTTCTATGTTAGATGATCAATAACTGAAAGCATAGATTTGGATGAAATTGCATGACTCCATAAGCTGGTACTCCAGGCATTGAATCTACTCTGCCTGTACTACCAGGCTGCTGCTTTTATTTGCTGGTAGGGAAAAGTACAGTGCTATAATCATTCCAGAGGTGATGAAAAAAATTTTGTTGGAATAGAATGTATTTGTATGTATTTGTTACAGTCTGAAGAGACATGTTAGCTTCCATGAGATGAAGGGGTGGTGAATTTCATTGATTCACCTTGTTTCTCATTGCTGGCAGCCTTCTGTGCCTTACATATCTGTTTTTCCTGAGACCATTTCTAATGTTCCAAAATTGGAAGCAGTTTTAGACAACTGTTTGTTTAAAAGCTGTCAGAGAGCTGAGGAGAATGAATGTTTTCTTTAACTAGCCCCAGGCTGCCCATCTGATCATGGGCTGTACTCATAAGAATGGGGACCCAACTTAAGAGCAGAGAAGGAAAGTTGAGGCAAGTGTTGTTACTTAGCACAGCATCTAGTTTTGTTGTGCATTGGTTGGACCCTCAGTGAACTTTTGCAATAATATTAAATGTGGCTTTTTCATCAGGCCTGCAGGGAAACTCTTACAGAAGGTTTTAATCTTTTTTTGACTGAAAGTCCTTCAGGACCAGGCACTAACATTTTGTATGCTGTCATAGCATGTCTCCAAGCACTGCTCCATTTGTGCATAGGATCACTGAGCAGTCGCATAATGAAAGGAAAAACAAATGGTGAATGACTCTGAATTGCTTTTGCATTGTGCTAACTGCACTAAGGTATTTATTTAAATGAAAGCTTTTAGCATAAATAGCTATGCATGCAGAAACCAATTAAAGTTTTGAGAAGTCTACCTAAAATTTCTATTTGCTTCCGCAACAGCTGTAAGAATGAAATAAACAGAAGAGTCTGACAGGAACCATATGCCCTTTCTCATGTTAGAGCAATAACAATCAACTTGTCCAACATTATTGCTCTAGAGTTAAAATGTTTGTAAGCTATGTAATAAGGACATTTAGCAGTTAGTCTCTCAGACGCTGAAGAACTCAAGCTGCATTTAATTCAAAACTTAATCTATGAAAACACTGTCAGCTCAGGTCATAACATCAGGGAAGTTTTAACTGAAGAGAGGTAAGTATAATGTTAATCAATAGTCTGTTGTAGCTTTCTTTGAGGTATGTAACCAGTTGGTTTGCTTTATGAATATACATAAATGGTGTCTGGAAATAACACCCTAAATGTCTCCCATTTAAGGGGAGAGGAAACATATTTGTAGGGAACGGTCTGAAACTGCTGTTCATGATTTTGCCGCTATTTGATCATGGCTGTGTAGAAATATACTTTTACATTTTGCTTGTTTAAAAATTGTGTTACTGTCAAAGGATATTAGTATACATAGGAATAGAAAACTTTGCATATGTGAATAACTCTTGATGTGATTTGGTTAAAAGAACAAGCCTTACTTAAGAAGAGGTAAATCTGGCAACTCAGGGCTAGTTTATGATACAGTAAATGATTCTAGCCTTCTTGAAAGTGAGTACCTAAAGGCAATAGCAGCTTAAGTGTTACCCCCTTACTCTACAGATAAAATAAGCTTTAAAATGCCACCACAACTCTTTACAACACATGCCTTTTTAGTGTTGAACTCGTAGCATAATTTGGATGACTCTCAGATCTGATTTTTAAGGATTTAAGTAATAGCAAGTACAGGAAATTGCAGTTTCCATTGCCATATCTGTAAGCCTGTGTCCCAGGCTGAAGACTTGTTACATAATCTGAAAAGTTTTACATTGGAATATTTAAGGGCTCTCTGTAAAGGAACAGAGTTCTACTGCAGTTTCCAAAAACCAAGAAAGGTAAGTAGAATAGAGTCTTAAGGTTAGATGGTTTAAGTCTGCTTCACTTCTATTTAGTTCTTCAGGCTTATATTTCCCGTAACTTCTAGCTTTCCAGTTATGCCTGACATCATAGTTTAAAGAAGGTTTGTGTAATTCTCAGAGCTTGTTCCTAAGTAATCTTTTAGAAACATGAAGGGGGGTTTAAATTGATTTTTATTTATCTATTTATTTATTTATTTATATTTTTTTCCTTCCCCACAGTTCTGTTGGGATAATAAAATGGAGCCAGCTATTCTTTACCTGAAGGCATATCAACCTAGTGGCATTTGCCTGCAGATTAGGAATATAAAGCAGCAGGAGACTGATTAAAGCAAGATCTTGTTTCCTTGTGAATGTTACTGCTGTCACATCCTGCAAAGTTCTGGTTGGTGGTGGTATTGACCGTCAGTGCCTCAGTGGTACCTGGTCAGGAAGAAAGATGGCTATTATTATGATTTTAATCACTACCTACAGAGGAGCATCTGGGACAAATTATTATATATTCTGAAGGGACAATCAGGACTATCTAGAATAGAATAAGTATTGTGGGAAAGCGGAATGTACAGAATAATAAGAGGTAGAATAGCAAGAGGTATGAATTACTAGGGAAGGAGGAAGAAAGGAAAGAAGGGAGGAAAGCTCAGACTTCTATATCTAGTTTTGATGGTGCTACTGTAATAACAGATCCTGAAGTCAAGAGGATTTTATTTTTTCCCCTACCTGGATGTCTTGTTTAGAACAGATGATAGCTTTGCAGCTGAAGTTGATAAAAGATGTCATTCAGTCCAGAATTGCTTCTTTTGGCACAGAAATAATAAAGAAAAATAGCTAATGCAATTAAAAACTATTTTGGGGTTCAAAGATTGGGGATGGGTAGCCCTGACTGTGATTATAGGGCTGGAGATTTATAGCTCAGTAGTTATTTACTCTCTAGGATGCTAATGGGATCCCAGAGCTATGTATTATTGGAATTTATGGGCAAATGGCAATGTAGCAACATGCTGAGTTGTTGGAAATTTCCATATTTGCTGTGTTTTGATGGAAGGCTCTTTGTGGAAATGCATTCCCTAATTTGGTTTGGTTTCCTTGCTGCTAGCAGATTCCTTGTTAGGTTGCGTGAAATAATTTTGTGGGTCCTGCTAGAAAATGCAGACGGCAAGACATGCGGAAATGTAAGAAATTAGTATTTTTAGTCTTCTGTATGTGAGACTAAATAGAGACAGCTTGAAGGGGAAATGAGGTGCCATGAAGGGGTATGCACCAGAAATTCTGGAAATGTAATCCTGTGGTGCCACATGTTCTTTTTGACACTTGGGAGCACTAAAGCAATGTATCTTTTTATGAAGTAAAGGTAAATCCTCATTATCCTCTTTCGGGTATGAATCTTGTTGAATCCCAATCTTGGGATTTGTATGCAATAGAGTTTTGATTAACTAATAGGCATTAGGGTGCCTGACTGACCTGAAGTGCTTGTTCAAGGATGAGAGGGAAACACACAAGGAACAGAACACTACATCTTCCTTTTCCTTTTTATGTTTACCTCACATGAAATCTCGAAAAAAAAAATCTGGTGCCAATAGGTGATCGAAAAGCCAGACTGTTTTATGTCTGTTAATAAAAACATCTGAGATACTGTGTGATTTTCATCTATTCAATTTCACAGGATGAGGGAGATACACTAGGGTCACTATTTAGATCCAAGGCTTCATGCTGGTTTATACCTGAGGTAACTTAATTCAGTAAGGTTAAATGGTGAATTACATACTTCCTAAATTACAGTTACTTGCTATCCTTGTGTTGGTTTGTTTTTTATTCATTACTGGATTGTACTCATGCCATGTTCTTACTCTTTCCTGACTTATAATGGATTTCGTTATTGAATTATTGAGCAAAGCTTTTAAATAAAACATCAAAGAATTCTCTTCTACTAACAATTCTGCAGTCATGAGATGCAGTAACCCTTAGGACCACTTTCTTCATCAGAATACTGACACTGCTAGACTTATTCCTGAATGTGTTGTGCACAAAATATAGGGTTTTTTTCTTCTGGAGGTGAAATGACTTGCCTTATAAATATGCAAAATTAGATTGCTTCTTATACAGATATCTTACGCAGTATCTGTTTTGTTCTTTGTGGCCACTTTAGGTGGCCTGCCCTGAATCCCAGAGAAAACCAATGTACTTACAGGAAATGTGGTTAAATTGCTTCTTAAAAGTATGTTCATTCTGAGAGTTGAGGAGAAAACTGGAGCCTGTTTTCTAGCCATTGGTCATCTTCCTTGTTCTGCACGTTATATGTTGCTTTGCTTGGGCTAGAGGGCCACTGAATCCAGACTATATTCCGAAACTACTGATTGTGATTATTTGCCAGCAATCCAGTTTGTGTGGAGAACAAAACTTAAGCTCAGGTCTTCTCATGGCCACTCATTTAATCTTTACTTGTGAATGCATTTTTGGGATTTGTCTGTTTATTTCAGTGCATTAAAACTGACTTTATAGATCTGAGTGCTCTTGTACAATAACTTTATGCTGCCTTTGAGGTTCTTGCCACTTCCATAGAACCAGCAAATCTTTTTTTTTTTTGCCTGAAGGGGATTAGTGTCTAGTTTGCACATAACAAAACAAACAGAAAGCATAAAGCACTATTCAGTTATTCCAGAATCACAATGAATAGTTTGTAGTGTAAGTGTTATGCTTTAAGGATAGATGAGATGAGGCTACTGGGAGCAGCATTCAGTTTCTGAAAGTGAAGTATAAACTCTGATTCACAGAAAATGAAATTTGGAACAGGTTGGCATTTATATATTAAATGATATACCAAAAGGAATACACTTGTTTATTCTTAAATATTTAATTTTTGTGGGCACTATTAAATATATATTACTGTCATCTAGCTATTTTTCTAAAGGCTAGAATAGGCTTGCTAAGATATCTGAACTAGAAAACCCTTCTATTATGTCTTATCTAATGTATTTTGCTTCCTCAAAAGGGAATAAGCTATACAAACAAAAAAAAAACTTATTTAGGTGCTGATTTTAAAAAAGGGGGAACGGACTGACTTTCACCATGACTTTCACCTCAAGCTAACACTGTTTTACTGGCAAGAGGTTTGATAGGCTTGGCCTGAACATGATTTCAGTAAGCACTTGGACAAAATGATGAAAGAACGTTAGGTCTTGCAAAGATATCAGCTGTAGAGATAGGAAGTCCCTGGCCTGCCTTGAAGTGGAAGCTGGAAAAGGTGCTTGTACTATTTTTCTGCTTTTCCCTAGCAGTCCCTGACAGAAACAGGATACTGGCTAAGCAGTGCTTTGGTGTGTGGCTGGAGCCCGTGCTCTTAAAGCACTCTCTGGGATTTGGCATGATCTGTTTCTGGGCAACAGAGCAATTCTCTTATTGCTTGAGGCTGTCAGTTTGGGCACTCATAAATAACTTCCCCAGCCCCCACTCGTTTAAAAACAAAGTAGTCAGAGACAGTTGAAGATGTATTTAGATACAAACTGCCTTAGGAATCCTGTGACAGTCCAGCTCCTTGACTGCTTCTCATAATAAATTCTAACAATGGTGTTTCTTTGCTTTATGATCTAAATTATCATTATTTTTGCCTTCAGGGCCCTAGATAGGTAATTTTAAATTAGATTTTTGTCTACATCAGATGCTCATGGCAGTGCAGAATCTCAAGTTTTCTATATTAATTGTCTAACAACATATGTAGCATTTCAAAGATCTTTTTTATGCTTTAGTTTGCAGCATTTCTGTGAGGCTCACTGAAAGCAAGCTTCTTGTTCCAGCTTGCCCTGCTGATTGCAAATCTTTCCTGCCTTTATGCTGAAATGTTAGTAGGCAGATCTCGGGCAGCTATCGGCTTTCTATCAGTTACTGCTTCTTCCCTGAGCTGTTGGAAACTCAAAAACTACGTATCTGTAGCTCCTGTTTGCTAAAGTCATTAATTTCTACCCTTAATTCCTATTGGCATTTGGGATTTGGTAGTCCCAGGCTGTGCTGAAGTACTAGACACTGTAAATCCTTCTACTGAAACTTGAGTATCCTCCATCACACTCCAATATCTTACCTGTTATTGGTTGTTCAGGTCACTTTTGAGGCTCCAACAGTGTATTTTCACTCCTGCTGTTCTCTGATACAGAAAGCTAAATCACACAAAAGACAAAGGAGCCAGGATTTTTGTTATCTTTTCATCATGAGAGCTCCCAAACTTTTACCTGGACCACTTGTTCTAATCTTGCACAAAACCCATAACATTGTGGTCAACAGTGGGGCAGAAGATGCTGTTGTGTTGGGGATTCAGGGCTGTGATGCAGCACTATTGCTGTATGCTGATAAAAGCTGTTACCTCCTCTGACTGGATTCATCCCAGCTGGTCTCCTCAGCCCCATCAGTATTGCTGGCTTTGCAGATCAGCTTGAGGTAGAACCATGTTTTCCTGTACAAGTCTGAGAAGCCAGTGTATTTGCTATGTTTTATGGAACACAGTCTGACAAGAAGAAAGGTAAATATCTTCTGTCGTAGCTGTGAGATGATTTGAGCATGCTAATGTTTTCTGTGCCTTAGAAAATAATCAAAGAGATGTAACCGTTCTGTAATTAAGAGGGATAAAGTGCCAAAGCTTGATACTGAGTCACCTTTTCTTCAGATATGCACTATGCTTCGTGTGGGCACAGTATTTAGGAGCTGAGCTCCAGATCTTTAACAAGATGTTCCCAAGCTATAGCCTTTCCCTTTCCTCAAGGCATTCCACTTCCAGCCTTTTACAGCTTGGATATGGTTTGATTTTGATTCAGAAATGTGAGAAAGGCTGCCTCTCTCTTGCATGTATGGAGGTGTAATAAGAGTTCAGCAGAGAGCTCTGTTGATCAGACATTTCTGAAAGCAAACTTCTTGCAGAGGCAAGAGACAAAGGTTTCTCTGTCAGGGCTGTGTGGAGGGATACCTGCATGTTCTCCATCATATCTAGCAGGGAGTAGAGGAAGGGGAATGCTTGTGAGCCCTCATCTTCTTCCATACATGTTCTAGGAGCTGGGAAAGGTCCTTGTCCTCTCAACATCATCAGAAGGCAGAAAGTGTGTGTGCGTGCTGCAAGGGATGTGAATATACCAGAATTCAAAATTATAGCAAATCATAAACTGGATGGCATCAGCAACAGCAATAAAAAGCTGCTTCCTTTCACGGATTGCAACAATCTTGTTTGTAAGAGAGCAGACAATGCCCATCTCTGTGACATTAACCACTAGATGCTATTGCTTAAGAAAGGAGGACAAAAGTGGAGAACAAGTACATAGCCTTAGGAAATGTGATCTGTATTCCAGAGCTTCATTAGAACAGGTTGCTTAGGAATGCTGTGTTTTTTTCTGACAGCAGACATTTTTAAAGAAAGGCTAAGTAACTGTCTGTTAGTCTAGGTTTGTGTTGTTTTGTCTTATAAGAAAAAGATGGGGAAAAAGGACTTTTAATGTTTCTTTCAATTTATATGGAAACTACATGTTGTTTTATTCCACCTTTGTAGGGGAATTTCCAAGGTTAAAGATATTTCTGCACCCTGCTGTCAGTGGTGTTCCTGTGGGTTGTGGTTTGTGCAACTGGACATGTGGGTCAGAGAAGTACACTTGCACTCCTTGAGGGATATAATGCCCTCTTTTTCCTTCTACCACAACAGCAGCAAATTCTGTGATTGCTGTCCTGCAGAGAAGTGATAATTAGGTATAGAGAAAGCATGGTAATTTGATGTATCATAAAGGGTTTTCACATGAATACAGATGCATTACTCCCAACCATGGAAACTATACTTTATGAAAATCATCATGTACTTGGTGTGAGGAGCACTTTCCTAATCTCATGCCATCTGTGCATCTGGCAGAATATTACAGGAAAGTCATTTGTACATCCACTTGGGAGTGTATCCTTCCTATTCAAAAAAATAACCATTTGTAGATCATATCTTGCAGTGGAAGATACTGCCTTTCAAAAAGACTGCTGTCAATTCACTTTTTTCCATTTTACTTCTTGGGCTAGAGTTCTTGCTTCCCCAAAATAGCCAAATGGACGTATCTGCATACCAATATGCCAACAAGATGGTGATGTGCATGGTATTTCCAACCTCAGGGAAGATTTTAATCAGTTCTCTTTTTGTTTTGTCCTAAAGTGTATGGTGAACAGAAACATAGCTAAGACAGTCATGATGGTGGTAGTGTGAAAGAAGAGAGGTTTTTAATCCCACATTGATACCCTTAAGGAATGACAGCATGCACACTGTATTGAACTCTGACAGCGGGAAGGTAGAATCACTGCAAGACAACTAACCACTCTTTCATCTGTTTAGAGATAATTGAATATATAAGCTAGGATCTTTTAGCATGGATAAGACCTCTGCATAAGGATATTAAAGAGGTATATACAAAAAGAATAGTTTTGAGATAGTGTGCTGGTTTTGGCTGGGGTAGAGTTAATTTTCTTCATAGCAGCTACTATGGGTCTGTGTTTCAGATTTGTGCTGGAAACAGTGTTGATAACACAGGGGTGTTTTAGCTATTGCTGAGCAGTGCTTACACAGAGTCAAGGCCTTTTCTGCTCCTCACACCACCCCACCAGCAAGGAGGCTGGGGGTGCACAAGAAGCTGGGAGGGGACACAGCTGGGACAGCTGACCCCAGCTGACCATGGGAATATCCTATACCATATGGTGTCATGTTCAGCATATAAAGCTGTGGTAAGCAGGAGGAAGGGAGGACATGTGATGTTATGGCACCTGCATTCCCTAGTAACCATTACATGTGATGGAGCTCTGCTTTCCTGGAGATGGCCAAACACCTGCCTGCCAATGGGAAGCAGTGAATGAATTCCCTGTTTTGCTTTACCTTTTAAGCTGTTTTATCTCAACCCATGTTTTCTCACTTTTCTGGTTCTCTCCTCCACCTTGACACAGGGGGAGAGAGTGAGCAGGGTGGTGCTTAGTTGCTGTTGGGCATTAAATCACAACAGAAGGATAGTGAACATTACATAATAACTGTTGACTAGTAGATAAAACAGTCTAGCAGTAAATTTATAATTACAGGGAGTAAAATGACACAAAGCAAAATTAAACTGTGAAAGTTACTGTTGTAAGATGCTCTGGATGCAGCAACTATGTGCTCTGGGGGTAAATTCCTAGGGGTAGGGTCCATCAAAGGCTACTAGACATGATGATGTAGGCTTAAAGTCTAGGCTCACAGATCTTTACACTATAAGATGGAGAGAATATCAGCCTATCCTTATCGTGTTGTTATAGTCTTTTCCTGCTGGGTTAGATAAACTTTTGGCTTAGCCTGACCTTCTCCTGCTGTTCTTGTTTTAGTGAATAATGCTTTTTAAATGTATTCCAAGCTCAGCAATGCCAATATCTGCATTGTCCTTTAACTTATACTGTTAGTACCTTTTGTCTGCATGGGATTTTGTACAAAATAATAGGAAGACTTGAGTGTACTACAGAATGTCTGCCCAAGTGAACACAGGTTATCTTTATATCGGGAACTATCACTTGTAATAACCTTCACACTTGTTTTCTTGCACTCAGAACCTAAGAGTCTTCACTGTCTTTCATTTAGGATAGAGCATTCTCTTTTTAATTTGAACCCCTGAAACAGAGGTAGCCCTCACCTCTGTGTAAGTGTGTTTAGAAAGTGCATGATACTTGGCAGAAAATACTAAGTATGTTTCCAATATGCAGTCATCATCAATTAGTTAAAACAGAAATAACTAGCACATAACTATTGCAGAGACATGGTTTTAGAAGTCTTCACCAATTATTTTTCTCTGGGTTGACAGTGAATACGGGCAGGCACTATTTCAATCTACTCATGCAGAATTAATCAGGTGCTGCTGTGTGGCCACAGTTGGTGGGAGGGCCAAGGGAAAGTGAAGGGAGGAAACTGCTGTTCCTCCTTCCCTCCCTGCACTCATCCCTTCCTCAGGGGTAGCTGTAGGCAGCTCTGCTTGACTTCCTCCTCACTGACACCCTGAGAGAACCTCAGTAGATAGACACCTGTCAGATTTTTGATGTAGAGTAGGGAAGGTGAGAGGGAGTAAAGAGAAGGGGTGGGGATTAATATGATGGAGGACGACAGTAAGCATATATTTGAGTTTTAACTTGCGCTGACAAATGTTAAGGTTTTAATTTGTTACTGATAGGACCTCATGAGCTATTTAAGCTATAAGCTTGCTTACCTTTCAGTTGGGGGGGGGAGGATATTGAAATTATTAAAATGCTGGAAAGGAGGAAAAGCAGCAGAAAAGTTTTATTTTGTTTTTCTGTAGCCAAAAAGATCTGCAGCATTAGGGAGAACAGTTGCTAGGAAAGATATTCCCTTTCTACATCTCCTGGCTTCCTGCATCTTAGAAGGTAAAACACTAAAACAGTTGAATCCACTAGAATCTGAAGAACAATCAAATGACTACCCGAAATCTGTTCAGTTTCTTTTTCTCACTTCCCCCCCAAATCTCAATTATGGCAGATGAGCAGAATGCCACAGGTGCCCCATGCTTCCTTCACTTGCCAGAAATCCTCACTGCTCATTTCCCAGTCTGCCTAGTTTGATATCAAAAAGTATGTGCAGTCTTCTAATTTATGGTTAACAAGTCCATATTATTTTTGTAATCCCTATTGTCATGCAATAACAATTCCCCATGCAGGTTCTGCTGGGTACTACAAATAATTTCTCATAAGATTACTGATAATAAGAAACGCATCTTAAGGAATGAGAGAAATCTTATTATAATAATTGTTTGCAGGTGTTAAATGAAAAGCATTATAGAAATATGTATGTGTAACACTCTATTAAACCAGAATCTCATAATAAGGGATGGATAATGATAAAGAAGCCTACATACTTCACAGCTCAGGAATTAATTTCTTAGATTTCCATCATTCAAGGAAATCACATTGCAATCACTGTTCAAGTGACAAGTGTTTTCATACTTACAGTATTCTCCTCTATTGATAGTACATCAAAAATAGCTCCCTGAAAAATAAGGCTAATTTTCTAACCCAGTCAACCCTCATTTTGAAGTCTAGATTGGGATGGTGGTGGAAAAGTTTCTGCAAAGGTTGAAGTACTGAGCCTTAAACTACTCTTTATTTTTCCAGTTGGCAAATGTTCCCTCTCCCATTTCAGTCTTTTGAATGAATCCCTAATGCAGAAATAGACAGTTTCATCTTTTTGTGCTTGACTCTTTCAGTGCCTTTCCCTTCTACATCTTTCCAACTGCCATTAATCCTACATGACGTCTTATTTCCAGCTTTTGATTAATCTTATGGAAGTGAAACTCTTAGCAAGGTCTTTCACTCCTAGAAGTAAATTTCTTTTGCATACATAATGTGCTCTTATTAAAGATGCTTAATGAATTATATCCAGTGTTTGTAGAGGGAAGGAATGCAGGGTTGGGCAGTCCTTGCACTGCTGAATATGCCCATCTGAGGAGGGAGGCCCTATTCAGAGGGCCAGTGCCTTTTTCCTACATGAGAAGATTCTGCAGCCCTTTCTTGGCAATTCTGAAGGTGCTGAGGTGGCCTGAGTGCTCACTGAGTCCTCACCTTGCACTGCTGCCCTCAGCTCAGCTTTGCCCTGCCCTCTGCATGCTGGCCCTCCTGCACCAACAGTGGCTGCATGGCTGGGATGTAGCCTCTGTCTGTGCCAGGGAGGGTGGATCAGAAGAGCTGATATGGCCTTAGTGATGATTTGCTTTGTCTCTGCTGGGCTGTCCCCTTCTGTAACTTCTCAACAAAGCATTCAGTTGTCTGTTTTGTGAATTCTTTGCTCTAGCAGCATCCTAGTGTTCACTGAGGGGCACTATTTCAGGGGTCAGCAAATGTTTTTTGCCATCACAGTGTAACAGTGCACCCTGGGTTTGCGTTTCAAATTACCCCGAGCAGTCAGGCAGAAAATGATGGGAACCCAACTTTAGCCCTTGAGCTTTGCAGTAACTCTGACGCATTACCTTCCTTGTAGGCACAAGCCTACCAAAATTAAGTTATTCTGGGAATGAGACATTTTTAGATGTGAGAAAAAGAAAGAATGAACAGTGTGTGTGGGGGGGAAGGTGTGCAAGAAGACAGGACTAAGGCATTTACTGACCCAACAATTTAGATGTCTCACTTCAGATAGAAGATCTGGTTTTGTTTATGGGCTTGCTGAGATTTTCACAAGATCAGTAGGTTCCAGGAAAAGGCAGTTCAGAACTTGCTCCTATCCTTGCGACAAGACAAGTCTTACTTTCCACACTTCTTCCCTGGGGAGCAAGGATTCTTTTGTAATTTTGCACAGGATAGTTGAAGGAAGCTGCTTTGTTTGCTCTGAGTTAGGGCACAGTTAATAGTAAATTGCAGAACGTAACTGGCAGATGATACTGGTGCAGTAGTCTGAATGCTTCTGCTTGCTAAAACTGAAAGGCTGGCATACTGCTCCAGTTACGGTCAATATTAGCAAAATGAACGGACTTCGCATGCCTGATCTTTGCTCTTAATGCCATACAGTGTGAGAGCACAAGAAGAAAATGTTAAATGTTCCCAGACAGAAGCGCAACATGCTTCCAGTCAAAGTACGGCATAGCCACGATTTTAAAGTCAAACAAGCGTGTATCATCTGAATGAGCAGAAGCACTCCTCAAGTTTAGTTGTTTATTTGAAAAAGTATTTAAATGCCATTACTGAGTTTCTCACTGCATGTGGTGATGGTTTCCAGAACTAGCAGTTTTGCTCTGAACAGAGAAAGGGGAGAGAAGTGACACTGCCAAACCTGAAAATACAATCTGGACTTTGAACGAATGCAAGGGTTTTTGTCTTCTTCTTTTGCCTAGTGGATGGTCGAAGTTAGAGCCTTGTTTGCATCAATTTGTTCCTGGTTTTGTCAGCAATATCCTTAGTGATTCCTGCTCTTGTGTATGGTAATATTTTGACCTGGTGTAAACTGTTGGATTGGGTTGGTACACAAGCAGAAGGGAAACAGATCATCTTTCTTTGTGTTGGCTCATCAAAGCTTGTGACAGGAAAACCCCAAGGGTTAGAAGATAAGACTCAGAAGAGAAATGAGGAAGAAGAGATCTTCTCACAGTGAAATTTCTTGTTGGTACCCCTTGGGATTTTGGCAACTTTCAAAAGTAGTGCTGTTTTTTCCATCACCTGATAACCTATTTTGAGCAACTGAGGAGATACTATCTCGTCTAGGAAATAAAGTCAAGAAAGACTGGAAAACATTTCTGAGTCGTACACATGTGCATGTCTTCGTACTACTCAGCTCTCTCCCATACAGGCCATGCTGTTACATCTGAGTGGGGAACAGCAGGCACATGTTCTCCTTGCTGACCCTGTAGACAAGAACAAGTGTAGCAGATATGAGAGCAGTTAAAAAGAAGGGTTTCCTAATGGGGTAGTGGCATAATGGTATCTTGCTTTGATCAAAAAGGTACTAGGCATTCCTGGCCTTGGGATCACTGAGTGCCAAATGTTGTTAGAAACTAAGTGCATACACTCTCTGCCATCTGGGATGTAGTCTCTAGGAAAGGGGACACTGAGCTGGTGTAAGCTGCTACCACGGCGTTGTTGAAGTCCTGGGGCAAGTAAAGTTTATGCTGGCTGGTGATCTGTCTGGGTTCATTATGGGGCAGGGATGTCTAGGATTTCGTTTTTTACGGTACTTTCACCATACCCTTCTCCTTTTCCTCATAAGAGTCAGTCAAAACAAAGCCCATTTTAAAAGAAGTGAATGTAGAAAATGTGAAACATAAGGATCTCTTACAAAGTGTCTTTTACAGTGCTGGGACATAAAACAGGGCAGTGGAAGATAAGCTATTATGTATGTTGAGGAAGTCGAAGAATAAAGATTATAGGCAAACAGTCTACCTTTCTTTACAAGGCCTTGATTTACATCCCTGAAATCTCAAATTTAGCTATTACAATGAAGTCCTGTTGTACACAGAGCAGCCTTTTTATCACCACTTAAAATCTAATTAATCCGTATTGAAGCACAAAGATTTCTGTTGTGTTTTAGGGTGAGGGGTCATAGAGCCCTCTTTGTTCATCCTCAGGCTTGTAATCATCAGGCATTGGGATATAATTTTACCAAGCAAATTGGAAGGTACCAGATCAAATCCTTATCGGAAAGACTAACTCATGGTTTAGTGAAGTCCTTCCTCCTTTACGTGAAACTTTATATTCGCAAAGAACAAAAAAGTGTTTCAGAGCTCACAAAGGGTTAATAGCAAGTGCTTATATTTTGGGCAGCAGAGAACTAAAATAATCATAGCTTCCACCATCACGCAAGGCAGTGGTTGTTACAGGTCTGCTGGGGAGACCTTTCCTCCTCAAGCTTTTAGGACTCTGCTCTCATAATGGCCTTGCTTTATCAACCAGTGATGCAATTAAGTGGCATACTGGTCTCTCTGTTGGGATGGGTCCTGTCCTGTCTCACCACTTATTTACCCCAGTGGAAAAATCTTAACTTGGACCTGAATGAACTGGAGATCTGGACCATGGGACTCTGGCAAGCTTGTGTTGTCCAGGAAGAAGGGGGTATGCAGTGCAAGGACTTTGATTCTTTCCTAGCTTTGCCTCCAGAGCTCCGGATTTCTAGGATTTTGATGGTTTTTTCCAATGGATCGGGGCTTTTTGGCCTCTTGCTCTCAGGATTTGGGTTGGACTGTTTGAAAATTGGTGAAAGACAACAGGGACAAAAGAAACGGCTGTTGCTGTTTGGAGGAATGCTCTTCTGGATATCGGGGATTACAGCTATTGTCCCGGTTTCTTGGGTTGCCCATTCCACAGTCCAGGAATTTTGGGATGAGAATATACCAGATATTGTTCCCAGGTGGGATTTTGGGGAAGCATTATTTGTTGGCTGGCTTGCTGGGTTTTGTCTTATCTTAGGAGGATCCCTACTTAATTGCACAATCTGTTCAACTGAAGTCCATCCGTCTTCGGTCCATTACACAGTAGCAGAGCAGCAAGATCAGTGTCAACACTTGGAAACTGAAACTAGGCCTTAAAATGGAAGGTTTTATGCAGAACAGAAAGACTGCCCTATCTTTTTCAAACCCCAGTGCAAGTCAGATGCTTGTTCCAGTAGAAATTCAAAGGACTCTTTGTTACCTAGCTGATTTCCTAAACTTATGCCTGCTTTCTCCTTAACTGGTATTGGAAGGTGATGTGTTTTCTCACATGCAGAACTGTTTAAAACTTTGTTTCACAGCTGAACGCTGAAATTTTCATAGACTGCACAGAAAAGGTGCTTTTGCTTTCTCAACTGCACTGTAAAATCCTGAAAATGAATATGCATGTTCCCTTTACAGCTTGGCTTTTAACCAAAATGTGCTTCCTTTTCATATGTAACTGATTAAATGAGCCTCAATGCTTGATTCCTTGTTGCAGTTTTCCACTTGCCTAATGCAGTGCTGTACAAACTTGAGTTTTCACATCCTAAACAGTCTAAATACATGCATCGCATCAAATTATCTTTCTGCGTACTCGAAAATCGTTGTGCTCAGAAGACTGTAGGTTTCTATAACTCTAAGTGAGCTTTGCAGATGTCTTTTTGTGCATGGGGTGTTTGAGTGTGGGTGCTCCATACCCAGCAAGTAAGTTGTGTTTCCCCTGTCTAGCACATTAAGCTGCCCATGCAAATTATTCTGAGTGTTTCTGGCACCTTCATACTTTAGGCTCCCAAAATAGGTTGAGAAATGTTGCTCTATAAATCCTTATGTTAACTTCTTCTGGTACAGGTATTAAAGCATCAGGTATCCTGTCAAAGCTCCTTAAACTCCATTCATTTACAGCAACATGTTGTTCTGAAACCTTGGAGTTTAAACAACTGATGCTTAACTGGCTCCAAGGCAGATAGCTTCATCTGCATCAATATAGTATTAAAACTTCATCTAAAAATGACTGGTGAGATGCTGGATCTAGGAGAACTGCTGTTAATGATTTAGCAGGTTGATGGAAAGCAAAATATATGCATTATCTAAAACCCAAAACAAAATAAGAAACCCAAAGAAAACCCAGTTGTGGCTGCACCCTTCAGCTACTGGTTTACCACACTATGTCCCTGTCCCCCAAACACTGCAACTGGAAACAGGCAACACGGAGCAGGAGGAGGAAGAGTAGTCCATGCTTTCTAAAGCATTAACTTTCGCTTATGTTCAAGATGACAAAGAACTGAGTCTGCAAAAGCAAATGGTGCAGCAGTTCTGTGGCTGCTAAAATTGAACTTGATCTACAGGCTACAGCTAGTTGGATTGCTGTTGTCTGTACAAGGATGGATTTTACTTGGTACCTGTAACTATTCAGCAGACTGGAAAAATCACAACTTAGACTTAAAAATGTACTGGAGCTTTGGACCATGGGACTATGGCAAATCTGTACAGTCCAAGCCATAGGAAGAACACAGTGTGAAGATTTTACTGATTTCCTAGTTTTGCCTCTAGAATTACAGTTTTCTAGGATTTTAGTACCTACATTATATGGACTAGGATTTTCTGAGCCTTGTGATCTGTAGTCTTGATCTGTACTGCCTAAGGATGGAGAGTACAGAGCTGAAGCTAAAGAAACAGCTGTTACTGCTTGAAGGAATATTTCTGTGCGTGGTTGGAGTTTTGGCCTTCGTCTGTTTCTTGGGCTGCCTGTACCATAATCCAGGAATGTTGGGATAAAGACATCCCGGAGGTTGTGCCCAGATGGGAAATAAGGGGTGTACTATTCTGTGATTAGTTTGGTGTATTTTTTTTTTATAAATCTGGGGGGATCTCCTCTTCCCAATCTGCTGCTCACCTGACTGTAAATGACCAGAACTGGATGCCATGGCAGATGTGCAAGACACTCATCAACATCTGGAAACTGGATGTCTTTGAAAAGGGAAGATACCAGGTTTTCAGATTTTACTCTTGCATTACAGCAAGAAATGTCTGCTGAACTGACAGGTAACTGTTCAGGAGACTGAGGGGAGGGATTGCTTCTTACAAAGTAGTTCCTTTAATCACTGCTTACCTTCAATTTTAATTACACTAATTGATGAGCTATGGAGATATAAGTCACTGCTCTGTTCCCCTAAAATTTGATCAATTGCACGTTTTGGTTTTGTAGGGGTTTTGCTTGCTTGGTGTTTTAGGGTAAATAAGTATAAAATTCTTAATCTCTAGGCATGCATGGAGACTTGACTGTATTTTAAACAGCACAACTCCTACTGGGGCCGCTTTAAACAATGTATTTTGTACAAAACATAATAGTAGCTGAAGTCCTGAAAGTTTGTCGTGTCAGTTCAACATGCATTACAAAACCTGATACAGGACAACCTTGGATGAAGTTCCCTGGACCTGTATCAGTCACAATAAACTAAATGTTCTCAGGCATAATGTCATGTAATATACTGTACTCCAGAGAGAGAGAACGACTGAATGTATCCATGCACAATCTCTCCCCAGGGAAATCCAGTATTCCCCAATAATAATGAGATGTCCAGTGGAGAGTTGACTTTATCCATTGCTACTGCAGATTTTACTTAATGAATGTAAAGAGCTAGCTTCAAGCATATGAATCAGTTTAACTTATCCTAAGGCTCAGCATTGATTGATGTCAGCCTTCTATAAATTGCAATGATTTTTACATAGACAAAGCTGCAGCAGCCATCTGTTTATGCAAAAAGCAGAGAGAGACATAGAACAGCAATAAAAGAATTAAATAAAACAGTGGTCTGGCAAAGAACTTTGTTAAAAAAAATGTATTTTCCAATCACTGAAACACATGGAAAGTGCAGAGACAAGTTAATCTATGTGATGTACTTGCATACTTTTACAGACAAAATTAGAATAGAAACACATTCAGAATATAACCTGATTAAATACTTAGTTCAGTCCTGAGCATTTGATATTTAATACAGTATAAACATAGCAATAGTAAAAAAAAATCTTAATTATTTGATTTGTGTTCTATTACATTTTCTGCTAAATTTTGCTAATTTGGCTAAATATTATTGTACCAGTGATATTTAGATTTTGATATATGCAACTGTAGTGACATTGGTACCTGGAAATAGAACAAATTACATTCGTTATACCCTGCTGTGCAGAATAAATTCCACTTCAAGAGTAATATTTATAATTTTAAACTGATGGAGCTTTACCTGTATGGACTATTTTAGCTTATTCTATCGAGTGTTTCAAGTGTGAATAATCCAAATTAGTTAAAAAAAAAAAACCCAAAACTCCAGAAATGTTAAAAGCCTCCTATAAACATGTTCAACTTTACCGATCTGGAAAACAAGGAGCATGAATATGTAGAAGTCTCTCATCTTCAAATGAGTTTTGCAAGCTAAAGCCAGCACTCCTTAAATTTTGACCTCACTTCATGCTTACAAATGAAGATGATAATACTTCTTTTCTGACTATTATTCCAACACATGAGGAGAAACAGCTCATGGGGCAGCTCAAGACAGCTCTGACAGCTCTAAATATTTTTTACAATATCCTTAATGTCAAATATTTTTATGGCCAGAACTGAACTATATTAAACAGAACATAAATAAGACTGTAAATAAATAAAAGAAAAATCATAAAGTACACATCTAAACATCATTCTACAAACAACTCATATAATCAAATGGAGAAGTTGAAACTGTCAACCTTCATTTCACCTCTACATTAAATAATTCCAGATTTGTTTTTTTTTTAAATTGACCTTTCAAAACATTAATGTTATCTCAAACCCAAGAAACAAAAACCAAATGGGGCATTCACAAAGGATGTTCAGTCAGTCCTCTTGCCCAAACTGGCATGTTTGGCTGTACGTTTAAGTGATCTGATGTTATTTGTGCATAAGAAAACCCTTGGGTGTTGCACAGACCTCTTGTCACAGAATTGTCACTTTGAATTTAAGGCAGCTGCTACCATGTTGTGGTTGTATTTGCTTCCATTTTCTTACCAAGTAATTACAGCCTTTTTGAAAGATGAAGTCCGTGGCTTGCTGAGGAAGAAAACTTTAGCCAGTGCATCCCAGTGCAACAGTTTAAGTAGAAAATGAACTCATTTTTTCTGCAGTGTCCACCTCCTCACACAGTACCCACAGAAAATAAGACGCCAACTGCTTTACCAAGGCAGGGCTTTTTGAATGCCTACATATAATGTTCTGTGCTTCTAAAAGAATGCATCCAAGTCTATGCTTCCTCCTAGCAGGCTGCTTCATGTAAGATGAACTTGCAACATCTGTTTAGTAAACCTGTGCACCCTCAACTGCATACAGGGTCAACGTGTATCTATAAAATGTTATTTATTGTACCGAAACATGTGAAGACTTCTAGTGAGGAGCTTTTCCTTTTCAGGAAGGGTTTACCTTACCAACAAGAATTCTGATGTCTGAGTTAGTACGTGACAGGTTTTTCTGCTGGTACAAATACTTTAATGAAACTTCTTCATATTTGTAAACCTAACAAACACTTTTAGGTATTCCTAGTTGGCAATAAGAAAGCCTCTAGGACAAAAGATTAAGATAGAGGAACTCTCATTTTTAAGTGTGCAGTGAATATGACTATTGTAATTCCAATGTTGGTATAGTGAATTTGATTTAGCTTCCAGTTCAGAAAGCAGCTGCCCCTTTTGGTAGTCTCATAGTAAGTTTTTAGGGTTACTTGTCTGCCTTGCCTTTCTCACTCTCCCGCAGATGCAAGAAACCTTTTAGTGCAGGTTAACGTACTGTACATTCATAAACTAAACTGAACTTTGTCTCTTCCTACAAAACATTAAAACACAAAAAACTGTTTTCAGAAACAAAATTCCAATGCAAGTGATGAATTTAATTAGCAGCTGTTGTGAGGCAGCCTTGATGTTTTTGAAAGGAGCTTACTCTTGTGGTTAACTTTAAACTATAAAAGTCACACTCTTGTACAAAAATATTGCATGGCAAATCAGCCATCTTCACAGTCTGCTCACATGAAAATAGTGAAAAGATAAACAATCTTCTGTTGAACGTAATATTTCTCAACACAGTGCAGTTCAACAGGATACATGCTTAGTACTGCCTTTGTTCCATCTTTACAAAATAAAAACACATGCAATACATACAAACTGTACAAAATCAACATCAGTATACCAAAATTAATCTACTTTGGTTTTTCCAGTTGTTCGGGGGGGGGAGGAGGGGTTGCCATTTTTTAAGCATACAACAATTCAATTCACTGTATCTTACAAATAAATGTATCAATAGTGAGTGTAAAATAGAAGATCTTTCAAAGCAGGTCACTGGAACTACTAAGTTCATCTGAAAAGAGATGAGCAAGTGGAAAAACACTTCAATGAAAATGCGTAATTACACATCATCAGCTGGAAGGGCTGGTATACTGATCTTTGCTCTTGTGAAGTATGCTATCTTCTCCCTGAAATTATAAAGGAAAACAAGTTATTTTACTATTTATGGCATGACTCCAATGTCATCTGCTGTAGAGTTGCTAATGCTACAGCATTGTTCTTTAAAATACAGGTTTGGAAAATATACAGTGAGGAAAATACACACAGTGAATCTATTTACAGCAAACGTGGCATTCTGACATAATTCCCTTCTTAGGCAGATTTATGTATAAAGCAGTATTTCATTAGTAACTGCAGTGATCAGGCTCAAATACTAATCTAGTCACTGATTTCCTATGATGATATTGCACTGGGTGGACAAAAAGGCAAAATAAAACATTTTATCCTGACTTGGGAAAAGGGGGGGTAATAAAATAACTGGGTCTGGGCAATACTCAGAAGCAGAGTTGTCAACCCCTTCTCTAGTTGCTTCCCTGTGCTGTTACCATTTCTGTCTCCTATGAACCGAGAGCTTACTGAGGCATAACAGGTTTACAAAAGCCTGTCTGCCAGCAGCCTACAAAACAGATGATAAGTATTTGGGGCTTAAAAGTTAAAGCTCAGAAGAGTTATTCTTCTTGAGAGCTTCAAAAATGCCTCTGCATGGTTATGCTGTGAGGCCACAGCAGTGTAACAAATCCAACTAGTGGGGCCTCTACAGTTCAGCCTTAGGAGGTAGCTACTTGCCCAGTAGACTAAACCATGCCTTCCACTGGTGATGCTTGAATTCCCATCAAAAATGCGAGCTCAGAGCATAATCAACTGCATAAACTGGAGTCCTCAGCTAGTTGTGTGGTTATCAGAAGATAAAGGAGAATAGTGTCTTATGATACCCCTCTTGCAGGGGAATGACGTCTTGAGCACTATTACACATTCCTGTAAACTTGGGCAGCAGTCTGTTTGTGATGACTGTTAAATGACCAGCACTGACCGAAATTTTGTCAACACTTACACAGAAAGTGAAAACTGTTTGAAAATGTCCCACATTTCATACTGAGAATAAATAGCTCAGCTTTAACACTTCTTTGCTAAGAAACCCCTTTCCTTTCTTGCTTTGGTTCTGCATCATTTACAATTGTGGTTTGAAATATAGGTCTCACAGGCCCCTATCTGCTCATGGATTTCTCAAGCTGCTCATGATAGACTGGGTTAAAAAGGAAAAAAAAAATCCTCACAGTTATTAGTAGCTGACTTAAGTTCCCTATACAGGACCCAGAAGCCAAGCTTTAAGAATATCAGTTAGTGACAAATAGTGTAAATTCCACACTGTTCCTGTGTGGAAGAGTGCACATTGGAGTTTTCAGATTTTCATACGAAAGTGTGGCCTCTGGGCTGGTAGTCTGCCACTTACTTTGGGAATTTAGATGAGTTAGAATTAAGGCATGAGATACAAAGTGTTCATTGTGGCTTATGCTAAGCAGGAAAACTTGATGTTGCTTCATGTGATTGGTTGCTGTTCCCACAACCAAAAGGAGGAGAGAAACAAAGCAGGAGGGACTCAAGATTTTTCTTGAATACTAAGTCTTGAGCAAGGCACAAGTAGTGGTTAATCATAAGATGTATACTGTTCTACCTCTCCCTGCAGGGTGATTTGCTTGAGGCACCTGCCATCACCGGGAAAGATCCCATGACTTTGAGCCCACTGTGAATCTGCTGTGGGTGAGGTAAGCTGTGGCAATGGTCACACACGTGCTTATCCACAGAGGTATGAAACTTTTCACTCCATTTCCTTGCCACCACAGCTCAGCTAAATATTGCCACTGCTGCCACATGAGTAATACCAAGGCCCAAGTCCTCTGAAATTCCAACTCAGAGCTATATTAAAAACATATAAGGTTTCTTGCAATTCAAAGGTGTGTAGATTTTTGACCAACATTACAAGGCTTGTCTCTTTAAGCTTAGAAATAATTTGTGTTACTTCACTACATTAAAAAGAGAGTGAAAAGCAGAACAGGCCCTACCTGAATGACTGCACCTGCAGTGGCACTTTCTGGCTCTGCTCCCGTAACCGGCATACATCCTTAGAGGCTTTCCTCATCAATTTCTCGGCACTTAAACCTTGTTTCTGTTCTTCTTTTGACTGTTCAGCCTGTAAACAGGAAAAATAACTATTTTGCTAATAATGAACAACTACTCATTTCAAGGAAATGACAAATTATTCTTCATCAAGCAAAACACTTGGCAGGGTTAGGTTTACATTTGGATTTGATCTTAAAGGTCTTTTCCAACCTAAATGATTCTATGAAAATCTCTATACAAAGGGTCAGAAAGACAGACTGACATCACAAAGTAAGCCATGGGCACAAAATAAGAGAGCTTTTCCTTGAAAAAAAGAAAAAAGAGAGAAAAATTCAAATAAACAGAGCAAATCCCACATCATCACAGGTGGCTACTAGGGTATTGTAGATTTTGATGAGATTTGTCTTAGGGCCACAGTTAGACAATACCTAAATTCGTATGAACAGATGTTATCTACCCAAGTATCTTTATAACTGGGAGACAGTCATTCCTTTCCCATGTAATGTTCTTCTATTTCCTGATGAAAGCTCTTAGGAAAGTTCCCTATACCTACTTTAAAATTACAGACAAAAACCAGAGAAGGTGTGCTCTCAAAACAAACTTTCAAGTTTTACTGACCTTGCTAGTGAAGTTAATATGCATAAACTTTTGTGCTTTTATTCATGACACAACACTTTTGTATGGGACGCTTCTTTCATTTGCACTGGAGGGGTTGTAAAAGCCAAGGCAAGTGAACCAAACACTACTGATGACAACAGATAAAAGATCTTCCTTGACATGAGTGCTGTTGAGCAGCTACATCGCTGCCAGTAAGTCGCAGTATTTCTGCACCTCAGTATGGCTGGTGCTATTATACATCTCTACCAAGCACTGCTGCATCAACAGGACAACTGCAGCTGTACCATCCAGCATTTTGGCAGCACACTGTTATCAAGAGCTGTGTTTTGTTTTGTTAAGACTTATCAAGTGTTTCTGAATTCCCGATAGTGTGAAGAACAGCTCTTTTCAGGTGGACAGTCACCTCAATTTCTTAGACAAATGGTCACACATGGTGTGTATGGTGCATGGCACAGGCAATGCCACCTTGTGTGCTCACTTAGCTTCATTTCTAGACATTTGTCTGACAGTCCCTGAAGTCATGTACTGTATTTTGAATTCTGCCAGCCATCAGGGTTTAATAGAAGCAGTTCATGTTCTAAACAATTTTAAAAGTTCTTTAGAGGTTAATTTTCTATGCTTGACTTCGGCACTCAGACACGAAAATGCTGTTCTGTTACCTCAAATTAAAACACACACACCCAAGCCAAAACCAGTGATCTTCAAAGTTGGTTTGTAAGTTAGGAGTTCATGTCTCTAGTTCTGAATTCAACCCAGTAGACTCCCAAACAACAAAACCAGCTAATTCAAAAAAGTTAGTCCATACTATCAGTTCCATACTGGGCAGCTATAGAAATCCATTCACAGCAGGACAGTGGTATCCTCTATCTGTTGAAACGCACTCCAGTGTTCTGTATGAAAGGGTTTTACATGAAAGAGCACCACCCTTTCAAAAACTCACTCAAACTCCAGTCAGTTTGTACTGCTGTTAACTTCTTCAGCCCCTGGCTCCAAAGTATGTGTGATTTTAAAATTAAGTTAACCTATAAATATCGTTTTCCTTGTTAGTGAACATAAATGTGCAATGACAACTGTTACTGTCTTAATTTTACATATGTCAATGGCCATATGTTTTATCAGCTTCCCTAGTTAATATTTATCATCAGAGCACTAAACATACAATATTTCAAAATCTTTCATATTTTCCCTAACTATACATGAGAATCTTGTGACTAATGCATTTCAGGTTAACAGCACGAAGACTTCTCTTGTTTTCATACTCTAACCATGGGGGGTTTCTTTAATCCTTTTATTTTTTCAGGATGCTCTCAGAGAAACTTTGATTTCAGCCCAATGTCTCCAAGAGCATGCATATATGAAGGTATGTACATGACCAATTTTAAATTTACACTGTCTTTCTTGGGTGATTTATAAAGACAGTGAATCTTCCATCTATATGAAACACAGAAAAGCAGACTAATACACTGGCCATACATTTAATAAGTGCCAAAAAATAAGTGCCAGATCAGCTATGTGCAGATGCAGAGATTCCTAAGTCTGGGATAACAAAGAACCACTATAACAATTACTTAGGTGAAATAAGGTGAAATGCTAATTCCTGTCTTGCTCTTCAATGGTTTTTGTATAGAAGGCAAATCTAAAGAAAAACTGCTAACTGTGCTGCATACCAAAACACTGGAACAAGAACATATCTGTGGTATTAATGACTTAATTGCAGACCACCTCTACGCAGAAGATGCACTGAAACAAAATGAAGACATTTACAGATAGTTATCTATTTTGAGCATACACAAAGAGGAAGTCCTTCACAGGACACGAGGTGTCTGAAAACTTACTTGTATGAGGATTTAAGATTCAGACTTTGAAATACTGTGTGATTTCTCACAAAAATGCAACCTAAACAAGAGAAAATGCTTCTGGTGCAAAGAATTACCTACTGTTTTCTGATCTGCAGGTACTGGTGAGCTTTACATACTTGTACTTGGGAAGGTGTGGTAGGTAGGTATCGAGTCTGTGTATATGGCTTCAAGCAGAGTAACTACAAGCTAGAAGGCAGCCACTGATTTTCAACGTCCCCTACATGTGCGGTTTCATTTTTCACTTGAGACTCAATTTCTGTGGCACTTCCAGCTGCTGCATTAGTCTGCACCATTATAATACCTGCAGGATCTAAAAAATAATCTATGACAATGTTCTCTAGGCTGCTGTGTTTCACTAACCCAAGAGGAAACTGACAGCAGAGTACAGTATTCTCAGGGTTGTTTTGCTCCACAGGGGAAAGCTGCAACAATTTTAATGGTAGAAATATTTCCAGAAACTTTGCAAGTGCTCTTCCAAGCAGTGGAGTGGCTGTGATCCTTGTTCTGACTTCTAAGAAGGACTTGAATGCTATGCTGCAGCCTGCATATATTTTAGGAACATACATTATTACCCTTATTCCTTATCGCAGTGTATGTCATGGTGCTGATCACTGACACCAGAGGTATAAAATATGAGAAACCTATCTGCTGCCTTGAAAGAGCCAGCTGAAGTAAGAAAGCACAAATCCAAAGGATTTATAATATTAAATGTTGCAGAGGCATACTCTGTTCTAGCGGGAATAGCTTTAGAGTGGGAACAGTTTTAAATAAGCAATTAGAAATTACCATTTCTATCCTGCACCCAGCATTAGATATGAACTATGAATTTCTAAAATGTAGCTATCCTTTTATATAAAGCTACTACTATTTTTATGGGCTGCAACTTAGAAAGATCAAATTACTATAATGAATTCACACTGTCAAACCCCAGATTAATATTGTGTGATGTTTAAATGTTGCACTGTTTTATCCCATTTTGCCCATGGGTTTCTCTCTTAATGCTCAACCTAAGCTCTGCTAGTACTTTACAGCCATTTTAGAACTCCACTAGCTATAGCCAACAGCAGATGCCAAGGAAAGAGAGACAAAAAGAGAGAACAGAACAGGGCATAAGCATAGAGCTGGGAGAACATATTGGGAAAAAGTTCTGTTTCCTAAGCTATCAGTCAGACTTCTTGAAGTAGGTGATATCATTATGGTTAATGACCTCTGATGGATTTTTCCTCCATGAATTTATCAAACTGCTTTTCAAACCTCTACAAACTTGCAGCACTCAATGTTCCATAGACAACATTTTTACAGTTTCTAAATGTTGTGCTATGGTTGCTTTCCTTTAACGTGCAACTTCTTCAATTCCCTACTTCCTGTATTATAAAGGACAACGATTAAGTGCTTTCCTCCACCTCACCCATTATTTTATAGACTTCAGTTGTAGCTACTTAGCCACTCCTAACAGAGAAGCTGTTTCCTCCTCTGACCATTCTTGTCAACTCCCTGTAGCCTTATTATCCAGTTTGAACTTATTATCCAGAACTGAACAATGTTTAAATTACTGGCATAATGCATATTTACATCATAAAACAATGCTTTGTTTTGTCCAACCTTTTTTTTCCTCTCCTAACAACCTCAGTAGGCCCATATCCCAGTGTATGATCACCTCTGCAATTTTAAACCAACCAACCAACCTTCCCACTTTTTAATACATCTTGGAATTTTCCATGTTCCAACTTGTCACTGTTGCCTCTCAATTGTTCTATCTTATTTATTGTCTTTTATCCATAAGGGTATCCAATTACCTTACAGAGTTTAGAGAAAGTGCATATATACTTGTATTATTTTTAGAGACCATGACATAGGGAATAGAATTTGGCTTTCATCTGCCAAAACTAGAACAAGTATGTCCTGCATAAGGAAATACGCCACAGCGGAAGTACTGCCTTTCCCACATACCCCTACCACTATAACTAATAGTCACTGCCTCTCTCGATTTCTGTGAAGGCTGCAAATCACCTGATTCTGAAGGACAAAAACCAGAAGTATGACTGGCACATGAGAATCTTAAATCAACTTTTAAGTAAATGCTGGTTTATTACACCACTGCTATTACTCCAAGTAATAGGGTTTCTACTCTGCATTGCCAAAGTATTTACAGAGTACTAGAAAACTAGTATGTCAGATTCTAGGTTTAAATACTGTAGTATTGACCAATAAAGAAATAGTTTACACTATACAATTCAGAAGTGTATTGAGTCAATTGTGAGCTTCTGTAAAAAGATCTTTAACACTAGAAATCAAATTCTTTAACAAATTTACAGAAAAGGCAGGGGTCTATGTGCATTCAGTCATACAATATCTGTATGCTGCTCATACCTGTTTTTCAGCCTGTTTCAAGAGTTTCTGGAATCGTTCATCCTCTAGCACACACAGGGGAAGATCTGTCTCTCCTCTGCCTTTCATTTCCTCCAGCTTTTGTTTAAGATCCCGCAAGGCCTGAAGCTCATCATTCAGTCGATTCTGCCTTGTGCGTGATGCCTGGAGGTCCAGCTCCAAGTCAAGGGAAGTGCGTACAGGGCACTCTTGTGTAGCTCTTCGCATGATTGGTTGGCAAACAGGCTGAATCAGCTGGGAGACAGAACAATAAAAGTTATTATCTAGAGAGGCTGATGTAGGCTTTGACATGATACAGTCAGAAAAGCTCAAATAGTTTTGCTTTTCTTTAGCAGAAAGCTGCTATGATGAGATCCAAGTCCAAAAATTCATCTATTCTGCAATTTTTCTTCAGGCACTAGCTAAAAATGAATGTGAAAGTTTCTCCAACCAGATGTACAATGATATATTTACAAGTTAAAACCAAAAAACCCATTCTGCTCCCCAGGACAGCACTATGCAGACTTCCCCAGAGATTTCAACCTCTCTATTTATTTTTATAAGCATTTCCTTTTTCAGTGCCTAAGCAAATACATACTGTTACAAACACTGTAAAAATGCATTTCTTTAGCATATTTCATGCTACTTACTATCCTTCAACAGTGAGTTTTTGCATGAGAAGCCATCCCAGACTATTCAGTATTTCTTTCTTTATGCCAAATGTAATCCTGCTACCTGGTAAAACCCTTCTCTGAAGTGTTTTCAAAGTTACAATCAAGATTAAAATAGAGCTCTCAACTTATGCAAGAAAGAACTCCATGCAAGAGAAATACAGCCTTGCTCTCTTGTCCTTCAATCATTTTGCTACTCAGTCTTGGAGAAGAGTAAACCCTCTTTAAATGGGCACCTGAATCTTTAAAACTTTGACCAAAATTTGCTCAAGGTACATTTTGCTGGTGTTGACTTTTGGTAGCATAAGCCACCTTGGGTCACTTTGGAGTAGCTGGGTTCCTTAAACCACATTCCTCTGACAGCAACAAGCTAAAGTTCACCAGTAAACATCATGATGCTGAGCACCAGTGTTTGGCTGCTGGCTTCAGCCACAGCTAGAACATCAGCTTGGTTCATTGGGGAAGACATAGCATTGAGACAACTGTGGTGAGATTTCAACCGGGAACTACACGACCACATGTAGTACTTGCATCACTTTTGCTGAAATAAACGATATGCTTTATTTCAAGACATGTTATTCCTTCTCTCCCCATACTTTGTTTTAAACCATGTCCAAGTAACATAGCACATACCCGTTTAACTCTTAGGCTCCGCCGTTCTGTGGCATTTCTCACAAAGAGAGACTTTTTGGCTAGTGTTGAGCTGTCACTGTCACTTCGATTCAGCTGTGAAAATGTACATAACAGAGATATAAAGCACATTCACATATATATACAGCTGTATTGATACAGATCATAAGAAAACCTTAGTGCTGATATACATGTAGGTCATTCTTAGCAAAATTTTTCAACTAGAATAAGCATCTCCTTTTAAATTCTATACCTAAACCAAGACAACCTTTGATCTTACTAGATGAAGAGTAAGCAGACTCTTTAGGAATGCAAGGAAGCCAACTATGGTTATTAAGTACTGCCAACTCACTGTCTGGCTGCAGATTATACACTATGGATTTCATTTACCTGGGGCAGGCTCTTAACAAATCTATCACAGTGAAGGTAAATTACTGTAGACATGCATCTGTCCAAACAACTGTATTTTTGCATTATTATTATTAGTAGTAGCAACAAGTTTACAAGTGCCTACAGCTTCCTTCGGAAGCACTTCCTGCTTCTCAAAAATATGCACCACAGCTCAGCAGTAGCTTCTTCATTATAGCACTAGTTTCACATATATCAATGCAGACTGATTGTTAGATGCATCAAAATGCATGGTTGTAACCTTCACAGAAAACAGAAGCATCTATGCACAAGGTATTTATTTCACCTCTTTAGAACAGGACAGACAAAAGGACTCATTCTGGTAACACTTCAGTAACCAAACCCAGAGCCCTAAACATGCTTACACTGGACTGACTGGGGGTTGGGGGTGAGAAATACAACCTCTGGCAATATGAATACACCTCTCAAGAGACAAATCTGTCTTTTCACCATGGAGCCACTACTGGGAGCTCACCGGTGGATATGCACAGGTGCTGTCATCACTGGTAGTCTTTAAGTACTTCTAAAGGGTGATTTTCAAAGGCACCAACAGACTTTGGGTCTGTCCTTCAGGGCTCAAAAATCTTTGTGTTTTCTGTAACATCATATGAGAGTAGGTGCTTTCTTATAACCAGGCAACCTCTTCTGAAGAGAGAAGCTGGCAGTTAGCCAGAGCATATCCAAGAGGCACTTTCATCTAGGACAGCACCACCAAGCAAGCAAGGCTAGGTTGCCTGTGGTGCAAGCTGGGGACTAGGACTGGGAAAACCCATGCTAATCAGCTGTGGACTTGGGTGCAGCTACAGTGCCACTCTTGAGCCCCAGCAGTGCACTACATGTATTTCTGAAACTGCAAAAGATTCATCTGTGTAAACATGTACTTTCCCTAGAGTGCTTTGCTTTCAGGCTGTACTGTACACAATGAGAAGAGAATGTTTTACTTAAGGTATGCTTTTCAGATTCTGGTTTCTGGCAGCAATGTTTGAAGCTACAAAACCCCTGTACTTTTCTAAATGAAAGAATGTCCAGAGCTTATACTGTCAGAACAACTAGTCTTACTTCCTGTCAAAGACCTCCATAGGCAGCAAGGTAAGGCTGTAATTTTTTGGCAGTACAACCAATTTCTAGTGTACGGAGATGAAGATGAAGGCTATGTTATGAATTCAGCCAGTAACCTACCCAAATTATGTAAAGACTGTTACTAAACGATCTGCAGTGCTTCATTCTGGGGGGTATATGGAATAGTTATGTAAGTGTGTAAGTACTGACCATAGATTTTACTCTACTTTTTAGGCCAATATGAATCACAGAGAAGCAATCAACTTTAATATTCCCAAATTATTAAGGCAACCACCTCTAACTGAGCTGGAAAAAAATTAAAGCATAAGTATTTTCAAAGAGTTATACTTGTGTAAGTAACCTGCAGAAACTATAGATCAAATTAAACTGCCTTTTCTAGGGTGTCTGTAATTAAAATCTATAGAGCTGGAAATCCATACTTAAATCTTCAAACACATGATTTTCACAGTTAGTTTAGCAGCAACAAGGCTGACAATTTAATCTTTTTCCACACTACCACAGATCCAGAGACTGGAAAACTTTGTTGCCGAAGCTACTTTTAAAACTCGCCCCTAGGCAGCGCTCACACATCTTTCAAAAATGTAATTAGAGCAGGATTTGGGCTGCCCAGGTTTAAAACCAGTTGAGATAGAAAGCAAGGTTTAAATTGATGACTGAGCTCTTTCCACACTGTTACCCTTAAATGGTTATTAAAATATGGTAATGTAATGGCAGTTTACAGTGAACTCTATTCTGTGTTTTAACAAATTATTTTGCTGTGAGAGAGCTGTAGCTGCTGACGCACAGGGAAACACAGTTTTTGCAGATAGCCAGCACAGGCATCTGTGTTACTTCTCTCCAATAAATGTGGTTTTGCCCTAGTAAAGTTGTTTTGCAAGAGCATGCAACTGATGAAAGTCAATTCTACTATGCATCAGGTCAGTTAGGGAAAGAAAGAATTTAGAGAAAGCACAGCCTTTGCCTCTTGCAGGGAAAATTGGTACATGACTCACTGTCATTAATGCATCATTCCCAAGAAGTTAAATGACTCTTCAGTTAATAGCTCCTCATCCCAAGTGTTTTTCCTCTTACCCTACAGATGTATTGGTTCCGCTCGCCTGGAGAGAAGGTTTGTGAGCGCACTATCATGCTGTTCCTGACAAAGGGATGCTGTCTTGAGCTCCAGCTGGCTCTGTCCTTGGGTCGGACTATTGTGTTCTCATTAACAGATTCTTCAGTGTTAGTCTCTTTATCAACCTATGAAAAGGAATTTAGTTTATAAGAACTACTGTATACAGACACTTGCCACCACGTAGTTTTTTTGCCTTTGGATTTTATAACCATCCTTGTTACCTTGCAGTGGATGGCAAAAGGCCATCAGCAAAAAGCATCTTGCACACACAGAGAGGCTACGCTAAGAAACACAATATTCCCAAACTTAACAGTGTGTGGAGAGAGTCTTGGAAGGTGCTCTTTGTATCCAGTAAAACCAAAGCTTTTGTAGAAAGGCCTGTGCTGCCCTGTAGATCGTCTGATGCAATCATGGTGCAACAAGTGTTTTGCTTTGCCATTTGCAGACATCATCATTATTGTTATTATTATTATGTATTTATTTTGTTTTGCATTTTCAGAACAGCAAGGTTCTGCCATGCCAGCGATGGTGCCTCTGCACACTGAAAGGGGCAGCTGGTAAAGTTACATTGCCCAGCTTGTTTCAGACATACTGTCATATGTCCCCAAGCCCCAGCAGCAGAGCTGCTTTACTGTGACCTGCAGACCTGTGCCAGCCCTGTGAACCCAAGGAAAAGACACGATTAGCTGCTGTCCCCCAGAATGGCTTGCTGCCTACAAAACATGCCACAGAGAGCCTCAGGTGGCCACATCCCTGCAGGTAGCACAGCTCGTGCTTATTTACAAGCAGCATTCCTCTTGACAGCCACGAAAGAACAAGCACTGGAGCAGCTGGCACATCAGTTGTCAATGATCTGTGCTGGGGCATTTTTTTCTGCATGGGTAATTTAATGAGGGTCATGGTTTTCAATGTGCAGGTGATAAATACAATGACCCAAATAACACAAGTGCAACCCTGAGAGGATCTGGCACATGAAGACCTGTGCTGTGGCTGGGTTTAAAATGAGGTCTGCTATGCCTTTCACTCACTGTCTGGGTCTGTCCAGCCCAGGTTTAGCAATACACTTGTGTGCGTGCCTAACCTTCAGATGGTGTCCTTGATGTCTACCCCTTGCCAATTCAGGGCTTTGATCTATATTTGCTTACTACCCAGCAGACTGTCAGTCCCTTTGTACCATGGCCATAGCTCATTTGGCATCTTGACACATTAATTGGAAGTTAATTACCATTTCCAGCAAGTCCATTGAGGTGCTGAACTTATGTATTGTCACAAACCTGAAGGAACGAGATGTCATTCTTTACTTTTTTACCTTTGGTATTTTACAGAACCTGTGGGTTTAACATACGCAAACATTATGATGCAGAAAGTTGTTCTAAAATTTTTATTTCTAGAGTATGAGCCACCATGCTAGGGATACGTTTACTAAAAATTTACTAGAAGTACTTTCAGGAAGGTGGAATATAATTTAAAGTGAACAGTTAACAAAGTCTCATTGCATGTTCTTGTTATATGCAGTGTGTGGGCAGTTCAATAGTCTACAGTTTAACACATTTTGGAATTTTCTGTTCATTAATCTTTCCTCTTCTTGTCTGCTAAGCCAGTTTTTGTACTTCACACCCTAAAATAAAGGGAAGAAATCAGGGAACCCCATCATCCTCACTGGTTTAGAGATCCTGACCCCTGCTCTGCCTTTTCCCGTTTATCAGATGAATCAGAAAAGAAAAAAAGGAAACAATGAAACAGACGTGTAGAAATAGTTTAAATATGCACAAGTTGCAGCTACTGAACTACATGTGTATTTGGAATATTCTCCCTATGCAGCAAAAAACATATGTGTTTTTAGTTAATTGGCTTTGACGTCCTGCCTAACATGTCTGTTAAATATCCTCTTCACAGCTCAGACAAATGTGACCACACTGATTTCATTCAAAGTATATACTGACAAGTGCTACAGCAAAGGCCGCACTGAATTGTAAATGCTCAGATGCAGCAGACTTCTACATTAACTGCTCAGAAATAGATCTCCAGACACAGAAAGCTACCGTAGAAATGCATATTTCAAGATATTCACCAGTGTTGGTGTTGCAGCAGCTTGCTGGCTTTCATGGGCCTCATCACTGTTCTCTCTGTCCTTGTCTTCATTTGCTTCTGGTGCATCAGTGAGTAACCCCATGCCATCAGTACAGTTGCCTTCTACTACCAGCTTAATGCCATCTTCCTCTTCATCCATGATTTCACGAGAGGCATCTGCGAGCATTTCTAACCTGTATGGACAGAAGTAGCTCAGGCTTACTCTCAATCTGAAAAAGCCCACCAGAGAAATAAATGAGAAGGCCTTGGCCATCACCCATATATAATGTACATAATTTCCTGACAGGGAAAACAAAAGTATCACCCAAATGCTTCCGTTAAGTTCACCTAAAGGCACATTTCATTATATGCTCCAGTAAACCCCAGCAAGCTCCACTACAGTTCACCTTCGAGACAATTATGACAACATTGCACTACATTCAATGGCTGTTATATTGATACTTGTGAAGAACTCTGGTTGCAATAAGTTCATGAAACAAATGTGCAAGTCTCTCTTTCACCTGTAATAAAGCATGTTTATTTCTACACTGCAGCTAAGAAATTGCACAGGAACTCAACACAGCAATTTAGAAAGAAATCTGTTTCTTTGGAAAGTTCACATGGTCTTCAAAAACAAGACCATCAGTGGAAACACATACACACTGACTCTGCTAGAGAGCAGCTCTTGTTTCAAATCTTAGTTGCTTATTAACATTGATGAAACTAGTATTTGATACAAGACATTCTAATGGCTTAGACTCCCCATGTGGCTTCATAGGAAGATGTACATGGAATGGAGGAGCGTCAGCACTAGGAGTTATCAGAGCAGCCAAGATACAGTAAATCTGAAAGAAGGTGAATGAATTTGCCACACAACAGAACAAGACTGGTGGTGAGGCACTGGCACAGGTTGCCCAGAGAAGCTGTGCCTGCTCCATCCATGGCAGTGTTCAAAGCCAGGTTGCATGGAGCTTTGAGCAACCTGGTCTAGTGGAAGGTGTCCCTGCCCATGGCAGGGGGGTTGTACTAGACAAACTTTAAAGGTCCCCTCCAACCCAAGCCATTCTATGAGTCTATGATTTCCTCCAGAAGTACAGCCCTTTCATTTGTCTAAGAATAGGAGGGATGTGTGAAATCATTCAGGCATGAATAGTGAGGGAAGAAGGGTGGCTTTACCAGTCTTCTTCAGAGCCCCTTTGCTCCCGTTCCTCCTCCTCATCATCTTCAGCCAGCTCTTGTTCTACTGCTTCCAGCTCAGCAGATGTCCTCTCCAGCAGAGCTGTCACAGCATCCTGCTCACAAAGAAAGAGAAGATGAAACCAGAATCATGTGATACATAATGTAAGTAAAAAACCTGACAATCCTTGCAAGAGCTGGATTACTCTGCTCCTCCCTGACACCAGCAAACACTTGACATGGATCACAAGCATGTGGGTACTAAAGTGTCAGCATGCAGCATGTAAAGCAATTGTTTTTATATTGACTAAATCTCAAAAATAGACTGTAAAATGATAATGCAATCAAATATACTCCTGTCCCCTTTTAATGTCACATCTCCCTTTCCCAACACATTGCTCACCAAGTCCAATGAGTCCAATGACGGCTTGCTTAACAGAAACATGGATTCTTCATTTTGTTCCCTTGTTTTTTTACCAGGAATTTGCTTGCACGGCAATAGGTTGTACCACAGAGTACAAGTCTCATCAGAAAATGATAAATCTGCCAGACTGATCTGAGTCTTAGCCTGCACAAAAGAAGAAAGTGGAAGAAAATCATTGTTTTATTTCCTGCAAAACAGCTGAAAATAAATTCTGCAGTACTTGACATGTAAAATAGGCTGCACCAATTTGACATGAATCTTCATTCCCTCTTTAATGGTAAAATTTTCTATTTCCCTCCACTTCTAATTAAAATAAACAAATACAAGTACACAGAGAGGTCCTTCATACCGTCTGTTCTGTCATCTTTCATTTCAGTGTGCAGAACATCTCCTTTTGTGCACAAACCCCTCTGTATCACTGTAAGGCACACGTCTGCTTTCTACAGCATTCAATAATGAAAAACTGTGTCAATGAAACCCAGAGCATCAACTCACAGAGCAGCAAAAGTTTCAGTCAATTTTTCAGTTGTTCTACCACAAAATTCATCAATACAGCAAACAATAATGGGTGACCTTGTTTGCTCCAACCAGGAGGAAGCAGATGAAAAGACAGTAAAAGAGATTAAGAAACCCTTTCATTCAGACAAGCGCTGACATCCACTGAGTTGGCACTCTGGGAAAACTTACAAAGTACTTGTGTTTGGGCTGTGCCTTGGAGATTACAACTCTCTGTTCCTTGGCAGAGCAAATCATCTTCAGAGCTGCTGGGCTGCATATACAGCTCTTGCCAAGACTCTCATCTTGCTGCCCAGGGCTTTCTGTTGCGGTGGGTGGTACTCCCGACTCTTTAATTTGACCTTGTGATTAACCCTTATGTCTTCCATGTATTTTTGTTATTGGTGTTTTTTCCTTCACCTCTGTATCCTGCATTCTGTTGTGTATTTGTTCAGCTGCCCTTCCCTTACTTAAAGGAAAATCTCTTACACACTGAAAAAAGCCAACAGATTCCCCAGGAATGAAGTTAACTTCTACATTACTGGAAGTGAGAGGCTGTTCTGAGTAGTCAGAGCTGAGGTACCCCACCACACTCCACATCTCTTCAATGTGTTGTAACTAAAAATCTCACTGTGTTACAAAGTCAGGCTCATGATAAAAAACCCAACTGAGTTGTACCAGACCATGCAGAAGCAATCTGAAAGTAAATGAAGCATCACTAAGTAGCTGATGACCACAATTAATAACAGTATTTTCAAAGTGCCAGTTCCCAACAGGCTGATCTATGAATGTCACGCACCTTTTTTATTATTTCTATACATCATAAAAACTAAAAAAGTGGACATTATATAGTTTACAACAATGTGCAAAAATGTAGTTTCAGTTTGTTCTTTCTGACAAGTTATGATAATGAGGGTTTGCTTTCTTTTTTGGACATACTGTGGCTGTTTTTCAACTTTTACTTTAAAACCCAACGTTAGAGCAATGTTGCAATGAAGTTTGTGGGATATTTTATGTACAAATACCTAAGATGGTATCAATCTGTATTTAAAGGGCTAAGGTGTTTTTTTATTTCACCTTTGTACCCTGCAGTGTTAGAACTATTAAAACACCTCCAAAATCTTCCATCCAGGATTCTGTATCAGGATTTTTAGAGAAAGGCAGTATTTTAAGTACTATAGCAACAACCAGATTTTGCTTCAGAGTTTATCTCCATGTACTGTGGAATTTTAGCAGCCTTAACCATCAGAATAAGAGGGGACACTATAAACAAATGCATGCAAAGAAACAAAGGCAGAAATAAAGCTGCATACCAAGCATTCTTCCCGACGACTTCGACTGACCGCACAAACATCTACTCTCAGCGTCTTCTGTAGCAGTGTGACTTGGGAAATGGCTACTCTGAATATCTCGTTGAGTAAAATGGTTTCCATGGCAGGATGAACTTTCGTGCGGAACAGGCAGCTGATATCAGTTGAGGATGGAAGTACTGCTACCCTAATATACCTGCCAGAGACAAAACTCAGTCTTTACTTGGATGTAAACCAGCACTTGCTGGTGATGCATGATACAAGTTGACCCCATCAACTAAAGCACTGAATGCCAACAAAATGAAACAGCAACAAATCAAGGTGCAATGGAAAAAGGTGAAAAAGAGGAGTGAGAAACTCTTCCTGCCCCTTGCAGAAACATTTCCCAAAAAGGAATTTCTGTGCCTGGCAGGTAGTAGGCAAGAGAGGTAGCTATTTCTGCCTCTCTCCAAATTTATCTGCCGGTTCAGTACCGTGAACACTGAAGATCATGTCCCAGATGGGAGGAAATGTGATCTTAATGTTAATTAAAAACATGAGAAAAATTTGGGTGGATGTAATCTTAAACTCTTAGAATGATGTGAGCAGCACTGAAAAGCAGTGATGTCTTATAATCTTTCAAACAAACAAACAAACCAAAATCTCCAGAGAAACCAGAAAACTAAGGAAAATGAGGAAGAAAATAGCTAGGGCCACAGCTGCTTAAGATCCATTCATAATGTATTAAGTGAGACTTGGAAGAACGCATCTTGCAAGGCTAAGTGTAAGCACAGGGAGTAACTTGAAGTGTTACGTGACTGCATTCTTTTTACGTAACAAATATGTGGGTAAAGGTAATACTAGCTAACCTCCAGGTCTCACTTTAATAGCAGCTTCATAAAGACATTTCTAATGCAATCTGTACATGTTATTTACCTACTGCACAGCTGCTTATATACATGAATGAGCACAGTAATTGTTTTACATCTTTTCTGTGCCTATGCATTAGTCCATTTCTGGTACTGGCTTTAAATAATTGACATTCACTGCAGAACAGAGAACAGTGAAGCTAGCTAAAGCAAGAAGAAAAAGCACACCAAGCAAGATCATTCTGGAAAAAACTTTTCACCCTAGATTTACAGTACTATTACTATATTTGCTGATAATGACTTTGTATATATTGTTGTTGTTATTAAAAATTTAAATTTTACATTAATTAAGCCAAAAGAAATCAGGTCTGTGAGAAATTTGGGTTTGTTCTTTGAACGTGGGCATAACCTGAGCTCCCCAGTTATGCCAAGCTTCTTAGGATAAAGGCTATGATCAAAGTTGAATGGCACGTATAGACTGGAGAGCAGGTATTCAACATCTTGACAAACCAATCGTGAAGTTAAGTGTTAGTGTAATGCAATTCCCATAATGCTGCTGCTGTATTCCCATAAATGTAGGTGAGCAATTTGCATGGTCTACTGAAAACAGCCATTTTAATAGATTAAGCAATTAGGAAACATTTAGAAAAGAGGTGGGAACAGGAGATGAAGTATATTAAAAGTATGTTTAAAAGGTGGTTCATTAGAGCTCTCTTTTAACAATTAGCAGCCAGCTTATTTGCATCAGGCCAGCAAGAGGGGTAAACAGAGAAGGAAAAGGTAAACTGCTCATTGGCTCTGTTTTACAAGAATGCTTACTTTCATTTCAATTAAAAAAGGTGAAGAGTCAACCAATGCCTCAGATTTTATTGTGACAAGCCTATGACTTCCCAACTGATGAAAATATTATCCTGACACAAGTAATGACGAGTATTTGTCTAGGCTCTACCTACTCCAAAAATGAACAGCTCTTGAAAACAGTGTGGAAACAGGTATCAGTAAGACCTCATGTCAAATCTATTCCTCTGTAAAGGTTCAATAATGTACTAATCTGTCCAATTTGATGTTCTGGAAAATGCAGTTATAACACAGCATCATTTTCCAGGACCAATTTTTATCACTGTACATGTCTGTACTATACATCTGTATCTATATATATATACACACATATATCTGGAGACCATGGCAAATGACAGAAAAACTGCTATTTGCAAGGTCTTTCCCTTTCCCTGTCCTTTCTTCCTCCTTCTTTTGTGTAGCTTCAGCTTTATTAAATCTTATTAGCAAGAGGAGGTCTGGATTTCTGCACTGAAGATACTTGACTACTAATTATAGCTTCAGAAAAAGAAGCCAGGTGCGGCCTAACTTTATCTTACCAAATATTTTGTTGACATTCTTTTTATATTCTATATTATCTACTTTTCCTCTTAGCTTCATCAATTCATTCTTCTATACTTTTTCTATATTTTTCTGCTAAATGCTAGTGAACTTGGAAGATGAGCAGGGGAAAGATGGAGGTCAGAGAAGGAAAGATGATCTCAGACACCACTTGTTATTAAGATCAAACAAAACCAAACAGAAAATCCAACAAGCCACTCAGGCCTGTGTGCCTATACATCCTTTCAATATTCAGTGGCTTCCTTTTACCTACCAATCAAATTCAAAATGACGTGGGACAGGCGGAAGGGAACCAGCAAGAAAACTAAATTTTGCAAGGATTATGTTCTAATCTTATTTACCTTCTCAACAGTTTAATCTAGCCTTCCAGCCTGTAAAAAAACCTCACTGAAGTACAAGTGTCCCCAGGGAGCCAAGGCAAGCTGTACTTATTTCTACAGATGGGAGTGTTGGATTAGAATCTCAGCAGTAACGTTTTCTTATTTAGACATTTTTCTTCATTTGCTACATACGATTTCCTCTGCATTATTCTAGACTTTTCCTATTCAACACAAGTTGAATAATACAGTATTTCCAGTTCAACACAGGAACTAACTCTTAACAGATCTCCAAGCACCAGTCATGTGGGCTGGTGTATCTCAATGTGGCTGTGCTTGTCCACCTGCAATTTATCGAATTACCCCTTACCTTTAAAAGCTCACTTAAAAGACACATTATTTTAACATCATTTTACATCAAAATTCCACATAAATGTAAAAAGACAACATTCTGAGCTGAAAGAATGGCAAAGTATCAAAAGAACATTCTTAGTAACAACAGAATAGCTGTTCTGCATTCACAAAGCTACAAAATGTTTTAAAACACTAAATGAATCATCACTAAAAAATCCTTTTGTTTCACTTTAATGGAACGTGCAAATTTGCTGATAACTACTTCCTGCAGCACTGCTGGAATATTTAAAAGCTCAGTACTAACACAGTTAAAGTTTTATATGTATTTTAGTGCTGTTAGGCAGTAAACCAATCAACTCCTTTGAAGAATTTGCACAATTCATTATTGCTACTGCAGAGTGATTGTTTGACTTACACTTTAGAGCCAAGGGGGACAGAAAATGCCAGAAGATTTCTAAGCCGTACAATGATTATCACAAAACTTGAATTGCTGTGGTCATATCTGTTGAAGAAAGGACAACATAAGGGAAGTTTACAAGTTGCATTCACATACAAACAGAAATACTCCCTTTGCTTACTCACTTACCTGAGTCCTATTTGTACCTGGGCAGCCTCTAAAAGTGTTGTATCATCTTCACTATATACAATATCCTCAGTTTCATTTGGTCTAGGGCAAAGAGTCAAATACTCAGATTAAGGAAAATTATAGTTAGCTTACAGCAGTAATTATGGTATGCGTACACAGAACACAGATACATTCTCCTGAACAGGCTGATTTAACTACAGCATGTACTCCAAATGAGAATTTCAGAGCCTACACAATAGAAATACCTGTCTGGGGGACAGCTGCTGCCTGAACAGTTTAACAACTCCAGTAATGAATCAGAAAGACTTTAGGCTGATTACTGAAGCAGGCCAAACTAACAAGCAAGAGAAAAGCTCATGACATTTTCCTACTCGTACTTCGTATTTCTTTATCTCCCTACTGAATACAAAATAGGAAATCAAGATCTGTAATAAACATCAGACCACACGTGAACTGGGTTTGAAATACTGTTTTGAAGAATATTCAAGGAGCAGAAGCTCTGTAAAATAAAGGGGTTTCTGTGCAAACAAGAAGCACCTTTCCTCTGAGCCTGTTTTCAGAAGCATTCAAAGGACCAAAGGGATTCAAGTCTTGCAGCTGAAGAGCAACTCTAGCATTCAATGGAATTACAGAGAATTCATGTGGCAAAATAATTCCAGTCATTCTCTGGGAGGTTTGACTGAGGATGCAGTACTAATGTGTTTCACTGATTTTTTAAAATGAGACTGTTGGGATCAATAAACAAGATCAAGATAGGAAGTGTCAAGATAAGAAATGTGGAGAATGACACAGGCATCCCACAAGATATGACAGCTTTATTTTAAGACTCTGCATCTAGAGGCTTCCTTTTTACCATTCATTTCCTGGCTGATGGCTAATTTGATAGAGTGTGTTTATTTCATCCCCTGCCTTGAATTACTTAACACAAAAGACTGGTCTATACGGCAGAAATCACTGTAGTGCAACTTCTGGAGCACAATGACAAATTATAAGTCGTTTCATACACAGTGCTCATAAAAACACTTCTACTAAACATAAGCAACTCACACAGAGACACTCATCACCTCTTCACTGCTTCCTACTCAGCAATAATTAAGAATATCCACACCTGGAGCTATCACGGAATATCTACAGTCTGTACATCTTAGCTTCCACAAATGGCAATAGCTTCCTTTTGTACACAGGCTTAGGCAACGCAACTGTCTTCTTTCATCTTTTCCTGAGCAACAACAGAAAGACAACAGGAATTTGTTCTGCTTTCCACCTATCCCACTACTTCCAGCTGTAGAGGACTTGCAAGACAAGACTTGGTCCAGAGAACATCCACAGCTTTGGTCCAATGTCTGTTCATTTCTATCCACTGGACATTGTAAATGAAGCAGAGAGTCTGTTTTGATCACAGTGGCTCAGAATCGAAACAAAATGGAAAGACACCAATGGTTACTTGGTTACTGAACCAAAACACACAGCCACAGCCACTCTTTCAAGTGAAAGCTGAGTTTTTAATAGATGGGCGCTTATTTCAGCCCAAAAAGTTGCATTAGGTCTAAATGAAGACATGGAGAATACTAATGTTAGGATTTCAGAGTTCAGGGTGAAATATGGGCTCATGACCTAAGGTGAGATTGAATGGGAACTGCAATAGCTCAGGAGAAACCCTTTTTGTATTTCAGCTTTTTATTTGGCCTCATCTATTTTTATTACCTTTAATTTGTGAAAGATTTGACAATTGATTTTATCAGAGGCCAATAAAACCCATTTATGGTACGAAAATGCACCTTTGTCTGTCCTAATAGAAAAGCATTTAGCCTGGCAACAGAAGATGTAACCATCCTGATAAAACATCTCTCTGAACATGAAAAGGACAAAACATTCTTAATGTCAAGGACTTGCTGAAGTTGAAGTGAAAACTAAAGATCTTGGTTTCTCTCATAGTTCTCTCATAAGTCTTCTCTTATGCAGTCTCAAGTTCATTGTTCTCACTGCTATAAACCAGACAATACTATATAAGCTAGTATGAAGAATCCTGTAGAAGTTATGTATCGTCAAAAAGCAACAACAGCAAATACATTTCTTATATCATGTTTACTACAGTGAAGCATAAACTTTAAACCCCAACCCAAACTATTTTTATACCTGCATTCTAACTGATATTTTATCTTATATTTTCTTTAAAAAAAAATCAAGCAAAATCCTACACAATCTTAAGATTGTATCTAAACAAAACAGTGAGTAACAAGAATCACTCTGAGTGCAGTCAATGCAGCTACATGGCAGAAACTGTACTGTTTGAATTCAGCTTTTCTCCTAGGAACACTTCTAGCACAAAAAAAGCCCAAGATCAGAAGGCAGCTTATTAACACTGCTCAAACAAGTCCTACAAACACCCTAATGCAAGTTTATTAGCTTAAAAAACCCCAATGACACCTCAGTTTGGAAAATGTGCCCTTCTTTCAATAGGAAAGTATAAAATATTTACAAAAAAGACACAACCAATTACCTACTTATATAAATACTTATGGTATTATAGAACTGCTTACAGGTGTATCTAAATTTTTGGTGGGAAGACTTGCATTATTCTCAAACCTACTGTTTTACAGAAGCCTCATATACACCGCTATCTCCAGCTACAGACTCATCGGACACGGCAGCAGATACACAAGCTGTTTTGTCCTCGAGCAGGTTGCTAGCTGTTCTTCTCGATAAGTCAACACCTGCAGAAAGAAAGAAGAATGAAAACTGGTCCAAGAGATTAATAGTCAGAAAGAGAGAAGTGCATTGCTTAGAAAGTTGTGAAGTTGAAAGCAGTGACCCTTAACTGAGTATCACAGAGTAGTTTTGTTCCACATCATTAAACATTCTAAGACTGTAGTGCTCTTACCAGATATTCTGGCTAGGGATATAACCAAACTGATGAACTTGAAAATGTACAGCTATTATTCTTTCCCAGAGATACAGGCTCCTATCATCACCCATATCTGTTGAGCTAGTTATTAGCCTTCATTATCTTCATTGTTAACCCTCATTATCTTGATCTTTAAACCTGCATCTGCTGTGTTCACAATCTGCACTGTAGTAACACTTTGGCTACAGGCAAAGTGCTTGCCTATGGTTTATTAAAGATTTAGAAGTCAGAGAGATACCCTCTCCCCAGTGATACAACTGCTAGAAATGAAAAATCCCCTCTGGTTTACTATCATCAAAAACTTTTATGCTACAGTCTCTTTACTATCAACTACTACTTAGCTTTAATCTTCAAGTCGCATTCATATGCTGGTGTCATGCAGTGAAGCAGCCGCATTCACAGAAAGCCACGTTCTGCAGCACAGTGAACCAAAGGCCTATGCAGTACTTTCATCTGCCAAGGGGTGAGGATATTGGTATGCATTATCATCCCCACCTGAATCATGACTTTACATCTTGTTAAGCTGTTTAGAATTTAAGGCTTCAGATTAGATGATTGATTGCTGCATTCCTGCTTTTATTTATGGCAGTGAGAATGCTTTTTCCTTGATGATGAAGTGCTCTTTCTCTTTCCCCCCACCACGTGAGGGGTGAAGGTGATGACATGATTTATTGATTACCCTTAGGAATTACCACAGAAGCCTGAATTGACTTTGACAATGACAGAGACTGACTGTGGAAGAACTACATGATATTCCAACTTGGTTTCTGACAGCAGGGGCATGTGAAAAGGAGCGAATATCTGTATGGTTCACCTGTGCAGAAAATTCAGAGACAGAGAAGCAGGTGAGCTCTGCACCTGAAGAGCCTGTGCAGATTACTACATGAAAATACTAGCTATGCTGCCTTCAGGTGTGCCTGTCTACCTCCAAGGGTAAGGTTCAGCAGTATTCAGATTTGTAGTCTTGTGAAACTTTAGTGTGTGGGCTGAAATTTTCCATGCAGATTTTATGCCTCTGGCTGAGTTTGTTGAACACCTTCCCATCTGGCATCACTGCAGTTCCAAGAATGAAACTGGAGTAGAAACACTGAAACAACCCCCAGTCTATGTCTAAGGTACTGAAGCCTCACCATGAGATCCATTTTACTGTGGAAACTAGAGCTATTGAAGCATAATTAGTTAATATCTGGCTTTTCAAAATTTAAGTGCGTGTTTTGGCAGCCTTAATACAGATTTAAAGATAATTTGTGTCATATATATAACCCCATATGAGGAAGTATCAGTATGATGAATCACAGAATAAATTTGTATTTTAAAACCATAACTACTTATAGACTTAAAAGACACACTGATGCTATCCATAATGATAGGCCCTCAAAAAAGCTCAAAAGTGTTAGACATCCACATGATGCCCTTGAAATAATTATTTAAAGAAACACATTTAAAAGAAATAATTATGATTCTTCATAGCCTTATGTGCTCCCAAATTCCAAGCCATCTTAAATGTAGTTTTCAAACTAGCTGAATTGCAGCTGATTGTAAAGCCAAACAGACAAGAATTTGTTGTTCATTTGGAAAGGATGTGCTGTTGAAATGCAGGCAGGAGAAATTACTTTTTCCCCCCATCTTTTATAATATTGCTCTACAGCAAAGTTACTACTGTGTGCCACAATACTGAAAAGACAAAGGACAAAATTGCCCCCACCCCTTCCATGTTTTTCCATTTTGCATTTCCCAGGTTCAGACCATTGGGACATCAGTCAGTTTCTTTCTTCCCTTTCTGCACAGTTGAGCCAGGAAGGTGACAACAGGGGTTGCCTAGTTTGTACTATGTATACTGTTACATTTCTCTGGTGGTCCCACATTGCTCTGGTCCATACTGAAATAACTACAGTAATGCAGTAAGCTAACCTCATTAGCCAACAGATGTTACAACAATTCCATGATAGATATATATATAAAATACAGAAATATTTCTCATGAAAATTCATGTCTTATCAGTATGTCCAGATACTTTTACTAAAAGCTGGCATAAGGGTTCAAGCTTGGCAACAAATCTGGACAATGCACTCCCTAGAACTAGGCTGTATTTATTCCAAGAAATCCAAACTCCTTGGCTGCTTCACTGGCAGCTCCAGCCCAGAAACGTAGAGCTGGGAATGCTGGGTGCTGATCAGGTTTCAAACAGGGCTGCCAGTGCTCAGCACTAGTGGAAATCTCGCTCCCTCAGTTCTTCCTTGGGAAAATGGAGCCACTTCATAACAAACACAGGAATGGTTTGTAACGTACTTAAAGACAATGACATGATAAATGCGCAGAGAAAGCACCACATACTGTCAACCCCAACAGAAGGCAGCAAAGACTGAGGACAAGCCACCAGTTCTTGACAACTGGGATTCTTGAAGTTCTAACTCTGCCAAAGGCTTTGAAAATACAGATGATTAAATATGTTGCACTGCTTGTACTGCAGACTTGAGGTGAGATTCATTACAGCCATCTCGAAACTAACTAGTTACTAAGGATACCTCAGTAGCTAACAGGGTCATTCATCCCATCTTGGTTAAAGGGAAGTATGTTTTAGGATGAGATTACATCCTTTTGGAAGTTACCCACAGACTGCAGGGCGAAGCCGATACTAGGCCTAGGAGCTCTGCTCTAACTCACATGGATAAAAAGCTAAAAGCTATGAAAGCCATATTAAAAATGGGAAGAGTCTCACCATACAGGGCACGTGGTCACTTGTTTTTCCTCAGCTCACAGCTCATAGAAACAATGACCTGCTGATCTTTCAGTGACAGCAGGTTCAAATAACTAGGTACACACACATAAAAATTCTAACTCTTAGGTCCAGAAATCTTTGTCACAGAGGATGTCAGTTTGTAACTTCTTCAGTGAGAAAAAAAGCATCCGATTTCACATTAGCAAAACCCAGCAGAGGGTATTTTTGCTCTACCCCCATTCATCCTGACAATACCTAGGAACACTGTGCATCCTCTGTTTTCAAGATCCAGCTTCAGGGTTTTCTGCTATTTTTTTCATGACAGAATCTGCAATACAAGAACTTTCCTTCTGAGACAGCTACTGAAAAACGTAGAGGAAATCAGACTGATTGTAGCAATCTGCACCCAAAGCTAGACATTATGAAGATCCCTCAGAACTACTGACTGCCCATCATGGCAAATGTGTGCTAACAAGACACTCTTCAGTGACATGAGGTACCTCCCCATTCAAGGGCCAGCTGTTTCAAAATTTTCATGTTACATATACATTTGGCATTAGGCTTTTTATTACCTGAACTTCCTCCATGTAGAGAAGGCAGAGGCTGCCTAATGCTTTCATTAAGGTCTTTATCATCTGTAGGAATCTGAGATCCCAATCTGGCTTCAGAGTCCAGTAATATTTGGTTCTCACAGAGACTAATGCCTGCAAAATCACCCGAAAGGTCAGAGTCTTCAAAGTCCGCAGTGAGGTGATGCAGAGGGGAATTCTGAGCTGACACGGAAAATGCAGCTTCTAAAACCAGTGGGGAGCCTGGAGGGGACAAGGAGGACAGTGAGGATCTGGAAGACAGCGATGCCACAGATTTAGGAGGTTCAGTCAGTTTGGGATGGTCTGCAGCAGCAGGAGAGTCACTGTAACCCAGTCTCCCATGGGAACTGACCACTTCATTTTCATGAATAGTAGTGATAGACCCCAAAGGAATGTAACCACTTTTTTCTTGCAATATGAAGTCAAGTTTATACTGATAGTCCAAATCTGTTATTTGATCGCCTTGGTTATAGTAGAGTTCTGTGGAGCTGAGTGAGTTTAGCGACCCTCTGCTTGACGTGTTCAGAGATCCCCGGCTGGATGCCAGAGATCCCAAGCTGCTCCCTGAAGACACAGACAACGTACTAGCTGAGAGGCTGTGAAGAAAGCACAAACATGGACACTGACGTTACTAAAGTCAACCAGCACAAAATGGAACAAGGAGAGGTAACAATGACTGGAGCTTCTGTGTAACTGCTTGCAATTGAATGCTGCTCAGGGCATTATGGTTTTTAAGCAGCCATACTTGGCTTAGATCAGTGTGCCCAATCTGCACGCTATCAGAGCAATTTGTCCAGCTTATGGCAAGTTGCCAAAGCCCCTTTTTCTCTACAGAAGGCTGCAGGTTTGACAAACTGGTCCAGCAGTAACCGCAGCCTTCTCAGCTGTGACATTCACTCAAAGACCTGCTCAGTTCTGGTGTGGGTGCTCATGGGGTCAATGTGGCAGGAAAGGGATCCCCAGGAAGGAGGTTATGACAACAAAGGAGTGCTGCCACCTCTAGAGCAATTTATGCAGCCTGCTCTCTGCCCAAGCACCTGAGGAAGGTGGCAGCTAAAACGAGACAACTTACAGGAGAACTGCTTCACATATATAATACAACACACACCCTACACATACAGCAAATCCAACTACATAAGCGTGGCAAAGGCTATAGGCCATAACATGCAGTCTTCTCCTGTTAATAACAGAAAATAAGGAGCCTTGCCAGGCCAGAGAAACTGTGTGTCACTTCATTGGCTCAGTAGGACTCTGCTGGCAAATAATGTCAGGAAAAATAATGCAAGGCAGCCCCTTCTAAACACTTTAAAGATGTTCACCGAACAGTAACAGAGATAGCGACTTAAAATATTTTGCCTCTGGGCTAGAAAACAGCACAAAGAGACTCCCCAGTGTCCAAACAGGAGCACAAAATACTTAAAAAAAATAAATATTTAAAATACTCTTTCCATAACTAGTCACCAATCAAAATGTAATTGATGTGCTCTGGCCGAGATGTCTGAAATAGCTAAGCTAGCCTAGATGCCAGAAATAGGATGGTACGGCTTATTGGGAGAGGACCTTTTCCTCTTAATGCCCCAGGTTGATTTCTAAGAAAATACATTAATTACTGCAGTGTCCAATTGGTGTATCCCACTGGGATTTGCAAGAAAATTCAGGATTTCCTAAATAAATGTAACAGGCACATAGTTTGGTAGCCCAGGGTAACAGTCCAGAAGTGAGAGAAACTCTGCTCAGACTAGTTGTATACATCTTTAAAGCTTCCCATGAGGGCAATGAGTTTGAGTTCATAGTTGCTGTAACCAATCACATTTTTGTTATCACTATGAATTTTGTAAACCCAAGGTCAGATTTTCAATCAATAACTGTCAGGGAAAAAAAAAATCCTGCTGAGGATACATTTCTGCCTACAGAAAGTGTAAGTCAGTGTTGAAGAACAAAACCAGAATCAATTATTCACATATTTACATGCACACAAGTACTCATTAAGTCTCTTCAGTTATTACACAGAATAAAGGATACAGTTCTAATAATTTATTTTAGACAGAACTCTGAGAAAGCATTTGGTCTCCTCAATAACAGAATTTTGAAGATACAACCAATTAGACAATTCCTGATTTATTTACACTGAAGCAAAATAACATCTGCCTGCTTAATTATGGAGGCTGTGCAACAAATCCATTCACCTAGTCTGGAGTGCTTACTGAAATGATAAAGGTATGTAAGGTTTGCATGGTGGCAAAATGCTTGAAGCTCTTACGTTTGCATTTTCTTAAACAAATTTTGTTCAGCCTCCAGCTAAGACAAAAACCTAAGAACGAAGTTGAGGCATCCAGGTCCACTAGATTGTTGCTCTAAAGAGGTTTAACATCAGGCAGTATGGGCTCACCTCCTAAGTTGTGAATGCAAATAGGTAGTTAACTTTGTAGTTTCTTCAAGTTTCTGTACCAGCTCTTTTCTTCTCTCCTCCAATTTCAATCTGGAAAGAGAGTAAACACAGGTAAGCATTGCAAAATAATCTGGACACTAAAATATTTTACAGATAAGACAGAAACAAAGTGAAGGTCCCCCATGTTTTCATCTGGTTGCCAACTACTAAAATCCAAGACTGTGTTAGCTCTCAGTCCTATTGTAAAACTCTAACCACTCCAGCAGAGTGACTTAACCTGCAGTATACTAAGCACTGTAACGAACCTGCTGAGTGTGCAAGCAAGCAGAATGTTGGTACATTCACATTGTACCAAGGGGAATGTGCACCCAATAAAAGAGTAACAGATGAGCACTGGGAAAATAGCTGCAACTTCAGGAAAATAAGATCTGCACTAACAGAGTTTTAAAAGCCAGGCTGTAGGCTGGCTCCTCACTTCATACAGTTTCAGAAAAAAAACCCAGAGGAGCACTAATACCAATATTAGCCCTGATGATGCAAGAGCTTGAGGTAGCACTGCAGAAATTTACAAATGAAGCACTCCATTTGATTTCAGAGTCTTCCTATAGAGACAGTAAATCAAAGCAGCATTCAAGTGCAAGGTTCTGAGATGATAAGACCACATCTCCAGGTGAGACCCCACATGCAGTACTGCATTCAGCTCTGGGGCCCTCAACACAAGAGCTATGCTGAACTGCTCAAGCGAGTCCACAGGAGGTCATGAAGATGTTCAGAGGGCTGAAGCACCTCTGCTCTGGAGACAGGCTGAGAGAGTTGGGCTTGTTCAGCCTGGAGAAAAGGCGGCTCTGAGGAGACTTTAGAGCAGCTTCCAGTACCTAAAGGGTGCCTACAGGAAATCTGGAGAGGGACCTTTTACAAAGGCATGTAGTGACAGAACAAGGGAGAATGGCTTTAAACTGAAGGAGAGGAGATTTAGATTAGATATTAGAAAAAAATTCTTTACTGTGAGAGTGGTGCAACAGGTTGCCCAGAGAGGCTGTGGATGTCCCGTCCCTAGCAGTGTTCAAGGCCAGGTTGGCACAGGGCTTGGAGCAACCTGGTCTAGCAGAAAGTGTCCATGACATGGTGGTGGGAGTTAGAACTAGATGATCTTTAAGGTCCCTTCCAACCCAAACCATTCTATGATTCACTCTATGATATAGGAGTCCTTGGCAAAGATTTCTACATTCCCAACAGCTCTGTCACCACCTCAGAGGCACACAGCATTGTGATGCTTAGTATCAAGGTTCACCTTTATAAAAAAGCAGGATTTATTGACCATTACCCAGAGCAGCTAAACCCACAAATGATGGAATTTCCCATTCCTTTTAGCTGGCTGCTAGCAGGAAGGATTCACTAATTTTTACAGTGATTGTTTCTTCTTATAATTCCCTTTTATCACTCCATTTACAACACCAAATAAATTGCTTTCCCCCAGTGGATTCACCTAAAACTCTCCTGTAGTTGTGGATTAGTCCATTCTCCTCTAGCCCTTGCTCAGTCAACTGATACATGTCACAAGTTCTCAAGCAACTAATCTGAGAGACAAGAAACTACATCCCCTCTTTAAGAAAAAACCCAAGTTGCTGTCCATTCTTAGAAACCATTCCTTTGGCTTTCCTGGCATCTCAAGGATGTGTAAATTAAAATTCAGATACAGAGAACACTTCAAAGAACAAAACCCAAAAATCAACCATTGCTTTCTTATGCAAAGTGAATGAAATACTTGAGAGTTCCCAGAATTCACTCTCTTTGAGTGTCAGATACCAGTAAAAAGACATTAAGTCCTCAATTCAGCAAAGCATGAAAAGCACTTGCTTACACCCATGCTTATTCAGCCAGCGAATCTGGGTTATGCAAAGGTGAACAAGTTACCCCGAGGTCAGCTAGGGTGCGAACTTCCACTCCACTGCCTACACTGCGTGTGCTCTTACACTGCAATAATGTGTTCATCTGCCAGTACCTGCTAGGGCTGTTAAAAGCATACACGGTGTTTCATTCTTTGCTTGGGAGGGCATACACAGGGGTTTCCAAACCAAGAATTACGCTATTGGATACTCTCTCCTACCATTTTACTATTTATCAGTGCCTTGCATCTTCTTTTAAAGCCTAATCTATCCTGCTTTTCCCAAGCAAGAGTGCTCTTCAGTAGCTTTTTAGTGGATTTTCAATACTGAAATATCATTTCTATCTTCCAGGAAGAAGCACGAAAATTGCTTTACATGTTCAACTACTAATGGATAAAGGCAAGTAAGAAAACTAAAAGCTTAGGAACTTTTCTGAATGGAGCCCTCAAAACCTATCGTTTTTCCATTGAATTTGTACTATTAAACTAAAAGGTTTGATTTTTTTTTTGTTTGGGGTTTATCTATTTATTTTTTCTTTTCCTCCAAAGCAGAAGCAAAAGTTTATTTCCCCTTATTATCCTGAGGAGTGTGATAAAACATATTTTATCCCATATAGTTCAGCTCCAGAAAAAACTCCTTCCTGGGTGTAGTTTGATCTACTAGTAATTAAAGAGAAGTAGTATTAATACCTGTAGGTAAATTTCACAAAGGTGTTAGTCACACGTCACAAACACAAGCTGGATGAGGAAATCACTCATGGAAGTTCCAAGACACACAACGAATAATCTTGTATTTCACAACAAATTGAGATTCAAGGAATTACTTTTTTGTTTTTAACCTACATTAGTCAAAACTGCGGCATACCACCCCCCCAAACAACCAAAGCCAACAAACCACCCTTCAAAACTTTTAAACAATGATCTTCCCTCTTTGCAGCATAAGCAGGAACTTTAATATCACCCAAACCATGTAAATACCTGAATAACCATCATGTTACCTATTCTGACACAGGCCTCTCTCAATTTCTCCTCTTTGCATCCCTCCTACCTAAATTAACCTATTACTCATTGTGGGAGCAAGGCATTTTTCTCCAGTTTTCATCTTAAATTGTAACATTGCTGTGAGGGACTCAGAATCTTAAGAAAATACATTAAAAAGGTGAAGAGCAGGTACTTCAACTTTAAATGCAAACTTATGTGTATATGCTTATGACAGGCACAAGAACAGGGGCTAGTTTTGCAGAAAATAACACAATCAAGTAGTTATATCACACATCTTCTTAAATGCCTGTGATTACTTAGAAGATTTTGCCAAGGACTGAAGCATAACAGAATCCCCCTGACATGAGGGAACCCAGAGGCAAGCAAGTAGTAAGTTTTCCACAATCTTGTTATTTCTATTTAGTTACCGGCAGGTTTCTTAAAGCAGTCAGAGTATACACTGTCTCTGGTTTTCCTAAGCTGGTATGTTATGATCTACATCCTCCTTCTCTAAACTGATTCTGCGTACATCTACCAGTGGCAATTCCAGCATCCTGCTCCAAAATAACCCCAGGCAATGATCTAATGCTTTTGTTTTAAGTCAAAGCAAGTCTTCTGTTCCTTCCCCCGAAGGAAAAAAAAAGAAAATAAAAAGAAACAAATCCCAACCCCAACTCAGACAACCATTGTCACATCACGCTCTGTCTGACACATTCCATAGCTTCTTACACTGTTGCTTCATTATCAAATTCATTATCCACTGAAAACACTGGATATATTGAACACTGTAAACTTAAGTCATTCATGAAACCTCATGAAAGAAAACATTAATGCAACAACAGTGCAGCACTTAGAAGATGGTGTGGTTCCTCCACTGATAATGGAGAGAAGAACCTTCCTCATCTCCAAGAAACAAAATGCTGATGGCTGACCTGACACAATTAAATGTATCTTTTTCTCCAATTAACAGTTCAGGAAAAGTTTCAGCATCTGAGTCCTACAAAATGAAGATTTTCTTCATGTTCATAGCAGACACACCAGAAATAATCCTCAAAACAACATGGTATAAAAGACTTGATGTGCTCTGAAGCCATCAAGGGAGACAGCTTTAATACCCTAAACAACTGCAGGTAGACATTCACTGGAATAGCAAAAAAAGGAAACCAGAAGCCACCATAAATGCCACTCAAGGGGCAGTGTATGACATCAAATTTTACAGCAACCTCAGAAAACCAAAAAAAAAAAAAAAAAAAAAAAATCCACATTTTCAGGAATAAAAATCCAAAGGAGAAAAATTTGAAGAAAATAAGAGTGGAAAAAATGTAAGCTCTAGCAACTACCTGTGTCACTACACATGGGAGAAAAAAGACTGCTGTTTCATCTCATCCTGACAATGAGAGACAACTTTACTTGCCCTTGGTACTTCTAGTTTGGCATCAGACATGTATGAGAAAATGGTCAGATGCAGGATTTTCTTTGGCACTAAACAAGCAAATTCAAACCACAAGACTAAGAAACCAGCTACCTATTTACAGCACGAGTCAAGACTTAGCTCTTACTCACAACGGCATATCAGCAAAATCTTAGACTTGCGTTACTTATTTGTGAATGTGATTTTGTTATTGATCCCTTATTCTCCATTTATTAATGGAAGTCAGAAAGCAACAGTTCCACAGTAATTCAGATACTAACAAAATGTCTCCTGTAAAAATATAGTTCTAGCAGGACATAATCTCTCTAAAACACTCCTGGATTATATACTGCAGTTTGAACTATTAGGAAGTGTATCAATATGTCTAAAAATCACATCTAATATACACATTTGTACTTCATAAACCAGTCTTCCTCACTGCTCCGCTACAGTTTAGGACCCAGCATCTAATGCCACTAATAGGAATGTCACTGTTCAGTGAAACTGGAGCAACAGCAGGTGTTTCTTAGCAGAGGGAAGTATGAAAGGCTTACAGTGCTGATTGTATTACTTCAATAAAGCATACTACGCTGATACACACAATGACATTTTGTGTTTATTGCATTTTATGTGAGCTAGAGGTGCCCATAAATTTATTTCCACTTACAGCTGATGAAGAGTCTATTTGTGACAGTCACCTTTGATTTTCTCGAACTCTGAATCTGGCTAAAACAATTTACTGTGGGAGTCGCTTCAGTTACCAGTAAGGTAGCAGCAAGTTAGTGAAGTTTTGCAGCAATTATCCTTCTCCTCTGAACTACTCCATTCCCCTCCTCTGGTTGCATTTTTGTATGTAATAAAACTCACAATGAAATGCTTCAGATGTTGCAACGATCAAGATAATCTTTGTAACCTGAGTTCAAATAGTTTACAGCTATTATCAGAAACAAGTGAATGATGTATTGCCCTCCTGCTGGTATGTTGACATTCCTCAGTTATTTAACATCTGTCACAGGCATTTTCATGCTGGTAACAAACGCAGAGCAACTGATACTGCAGAGAACATACAGGGTGTTCACATTCTCTCACAGTACAGAAGACTTCTTTGTGCTTCTGCCCAGTGGACTAATAACAAATTTAATTAAGATCTACATAGAACAGTTACTGAAGGAAAACAGCCCATCAAGGCATAGTTCAGGGTCTGCAATGAGTACAAAGGTTAGACTGCAGAAGGCAGCATTTAATATTAGAAAAAAAATAACCCCTTACCTTTCAGCAAGTGCTTGACTGGGTGTGCTTTTTACAGAGAGCAGCTCTTCTTCAAGCCTTTTCCTTTCTGCTTCTAGCTGCTCTAGCTCACCTTGAGTACGTTTGCATGGTGTAATAAACTGGAGTTCCTTTAAAAGCTCTTCTTTTTCATTGATTAACATCAGTTTTTCCTTTTCCACATCCAGTGCCCCAGGCCAAGCTTCACTATCTAGCTTAGAGAGTTCAATCTTCAAGTTAGCCATGCTAAAATAAAACAGAGCAGATTTGTCTGAGCACAGCACAACATACGAGTCCCAGGAACAAGAGAAGTGATACAGTGTTTTGAAAGCTGGCAGAATATAACAACATTTTCTGCTCAAAGCCATACATTTAGTTTTGCTTCAAAGAATGCAGACTGCACCAGAAAAACAAGGCACCTATCCAGGCCAACAGCAATATGCATATGCATTAAAAATGAGCTGCTCCTGCATTTCAGTGCCAAGTTTGTGTAGAAGTCACAACGTAAATAAAAGCTCTCTTGAAAGCGATCTGTCTGGTAATATGGTAGTGGCACTTCGCTTTACTTACTGAGTACTTACTGAGGAATACGATGGAATTCTCCTCTGCTGTTGGAGGCTGCCTTGCTCCTCACAAACAGCAGCTACCATGGTGCAAGAATATGCACCATAGCAAGATACTCACTTCAGCAGCAAGCATGAATGCAAAATTTAACAGGTAAAAGCATTGCTCTTCTATGTGATTAAAATAAAAGGTAATTGGACAGCAGCCACCTAAAGAGAAAGGACATTTTTTTACTCAAAATTCTGGTTTGTGCAACTGCTGTTCCCATTGCAGATGTCAAATCAGGGTTAAGACACCCAAGACTTGGTTCGCCATACATGTTCTGTGAACACACGCTTATAATGGAAGCAGAAACCTCCCTACATTATTATTGTACTATAGCTCAGTCTTGACCAAGACAGGTTATTTCCAGTGTTCAGCCTCCAGAATCATTCTGCCTATGGGCTCAGCAGCATAGCTTAAGAAGTGCAGGTCTTGCAATACTCACTGTCCCCTAGGAAAGTCTAAAAATTCCCATTATACATGCCACATTATCTAATAGGATTTCAGTCACTTCCAGCCTTAGCCACATCTGAACCAGCTGCGTAGCTGAAGATATGGAAGTTCTGAACTATGTAACAGCTCCTAACCTTCTGCACCTCTTTTTTGTAGGCTGGAAAAAGGCAGTTAAAGCAGAAAGATATTCCCATACAATCTAGGGCAAGAGGAACTGATCTGTTACTTTTATCTGTAACTGCCATAGTTACCCTACATCAGCTCAACAACTGATACAAGTCTGTGCAACTTCAATATTAGCAAGCACTACTTAAGGTAATGACCCATTTCATAAACACACAGAGATAATTTGGTATGTATAATCTTTCTGCAGTTCTGACAGATCTCTGGGAAAACGTTTTTCTTCTTTCCAGTTTATTTTCTGTGATTAAGAAAACTAAGAATATCATGCCCATTTTGCATCCCCAGTTTTAATTTTACAGTACATTAAGGCATTTATTTATGGGCAAAGCTAAGAATAGTTAATGATGAATCTAACTATCCCATTGCATATACTAGAAGCTGAACAACTCCTCTTCCCACCAAACCCCTGCAAGAACAAGTTTTACTCGGGGTATTTTCACACAAAAAAACCAATGTAAAATAAACAGAAATACTAGCAGTGCTACCATAACCGAACAGTGGGATGAAATGAAATTAAGCATTTCAACATATTTTGCAGCTTTCACATATATCACATATATTCCACAGCCCCTTAGAAGAGCAGTAGTCAGAAGGAAAACAACCGAGTAATTTCAGATGGATAATGAAATGTTAAGACTTTCATCTCCAGGTCACTGGTTCCAGCTAATCTTGTTGTGAAAGTACCTGCTACTGACAGCTGTTAGATGGCCTGTGGGATGCAACGGTAGTATCCAAATAGTTCCTTTGCTCCTGTGCTATAGACAACTCTCTGCTACCATAACGGACCGTTTTCAGCTGCCTCACAGGCAAAAGACTGGATGGACAAGAAAACTGAACTGGTCTCACTCTTAAGGAAGTCCTTGCGTTACAGGTCAACAAGGAATATTACCTAAATATTCATCACATCAAGACAGGATTGTAAGCACACTGTATTGGATCCTTTTGAATAAAAATTGCAAATGAACTAAGTATAGTTAACATCAACATTCCACCTCTTCAAGACATTCTGCTGGCTAAGCAACATAACATATACAACATGCAAAATTATCATTTTCAAGCAGAGAAGTTCACTTACATCATCCTCTGTTAGTTATTTTAACACAAAACAACAAAGTATTTTCATATTTCATATTTCAGAAAAGAATTAGTGATGATTACAATGGCCATACTACTTCAGGGGGATCTAATTAGATATTGAACTTTATGTGCAAATGGTATGTAACTTCATTAGTTCAGGTTATGTACACTTTATTAAGTTCATCCAGTAGTCACTGATAAAACCAATAGTGCAAACACTTTAAAGACTTTAACAGTGTCTTCAAGACATACAATTCTCTTATTTAAAGCTGAAAAGAAAATTCATTACTAGGCAGTTTTCAGACAAAACTGAGTAAATATACCAATTTAAAGGAGAGAATTTAACCTTGAAACACACTAACATATAGAACAAATATTACTACTGAAATTTTGACCCACATCCTTAGATGACTAATTTGTGAGGCAGTGAGATCTTGTGCTGCAGTACTCACACCCTGAACTGGTTTTTTTTTCTCTCTCTCTCTTTTAATTTTTCTGGTAGAAGTGGTAAACTGACTTACTGCCAGGAGTTTTTTTTTTTATCAAAAAAGTGAGATAAAACACAATGCTGGACTTCTCTGTTTTTGACTGTATCTTGATACTAAGGATAATCTGGATCAATCATGCCTGAAAAAAAAGTCATCTATCCACATCACTATCTGACAATTAAAGTTATGTACATAATGATTCTGAGCCAATATCATACATGTTCAATACTGAATAAACACAACAGCCTTAGCGCTATGATACAATCAATGCATTCATCAAAGAATTCCACCATATTCCTCAATAAGGACATAAAGAATGACTGCTGTTATCAGCAAGGATGGTAGCTACTATTCAGTATGAGGAGAGTATATATTTGAAATCAGGCAAAACAAACCCAGTTGATTGTGCAGCCTCCTGCCTTTAAAACATTATGCCTTTACTTGATACTTATAAGCTGCAAAATTATTTTCCAAGTTTTCTACTTGATCATGCAGATTAAATGACATTTTAAGCACATTTTTCATCTGGAGAAAGAGTGCTGGCTTTTATTGTACTGCCTTCATTATTTCTTTAGAGTGAAAAAATAACTTTGGGTATGGCTTAAGTTTTTAGATTTCTATTCCCTTTAAATTAGAACCTCCATAAGAAAACCTGTAATGTTTCTGAATAGCTGACACCTAATTTTGTGAAAAGTATTAGAAAAATAATACGGCATTAATTGATACATTGTTAAGAGAAAGATATTCCACACACTTTTTTTTTATAGTAGATCTTCTCCCAGTATCATGCAGCACTTCTGGTGCACCAGAAGACACGTCATTCTAACCCTGAATGTTCTGATTTCTGATGCCCATTCTTCAGTGCTGTTGCAATTCATCAAAATGGCCCTCCTTTCATGAGCAACCCCTGCAGAACTTTATTTGAAAAGCATTCCACATTCATCAGTGGAGCAGTTCCTGATTTCTTTTCTCCTCAGGTTAAACCCATTAAAAAAACCAAACTCCATAGTGATAACAAGTATGTAAGTTATGCAAAGTCCTAGGGAAAAAAGATATAATTAAGCACACTAAATCTGCACTGGAATTCTGAAGCAACTCTAAAACTGAAGAGCCTTCAGTGGCATAGTAAACTGAAAGGATGATCCCAAAGCAGCATAAAATAGGCATAAATAACCTAGTGACTCCTTTCAGTGGAAATCCACCTCGCCCTATTCCCTTAATCCTGGAACTGATATTAATTTGTCACCGTCTTTATTTTCTTTCTTAATACATTCAACCTAGCATTAAACGTAGACCTACTTTTCAAAAGTGCCAACTGCTCCTGAAAGTTTGAGCATTCTGAAGGGAAAGAAGCACGTTGCAGTGATGCCCACTTGCCTCAGGAGAGCAGCCCACTAGATGTCACTGTGAGCACAATGTTAGTACTGCAGAGGTAGCTTCGAGGCTGTATCTTAACAAAGCAGCTAACCCTATTACCTTCTTTTTGCCTCTTCATACTGAAGACTTAGTCTGACCTTCTCCGCTAAATTTGATCTACTTCTTGCTCCAACCTGTTGAAAAAAGAAACAGCCTTATTAATGGGCAAAGCTGTTAAACGAATCAACAACATCTATGCACAGGCTAGAAAAATTATGACTTAAAAGACTAAAACCACACCCACCTGCAGCCACACACTTGCTGTTAAATGCCTAGTTAGGAATCTACTCAGATGTACAAAACAGTGTACAGTCTTCTTCTGATTCAGTTCACCTATTTTTAACTCTGTATTACCAATTGTCTGTATTACATTGGGGTAAAGCAAAAGCATTTTCTAACAAGTCTCACAATGCTCACACCTAAGATTTTGATATACTTTAGAACTCAGTCAAAGACTTCAATAAATTTGCTACAAAAACATAGCTTAGCTCTTTGTTTGGAAAACCTTGTACAGTCTTTTCCTTATAACCTTAGCTCACAGAACTTCAAAGAAGGTACAAAAATAAAGCACAGATTTCTGTATATGTAAAATACAGTCAATGAAACAGAGGTTTTAATGAATTACGGAACAAGTAGTTCCAGTGACAGTTTTTTCACCTGCATGAAACGAAATCACACATTTAAATTCTGAGATCTTGTTTCTGAAAATGAAAAGTGCCTTCATGTTGAATTAAGCTTGTCAGGTGAAACATACCCTATAGGCAAATCAAAAAACACTACCTGCTTATGCTGATCTTCAATGTACTGCAACTATTTGATTAAATGAGATTGTCATAAATGCTTCATGCCAAACATGTAAGTTCATCTTCATTCAACATTTAAAGGGGGGGAAATCAGATAACTGATTCTAATTAATTCTCTCAAACCTGTGTGTGTGTGTATACACACCTATCAGCAACAGTAAACAACCATTTAATTCCAATTTCATTAACTGCAGCATTTTGATTCAATTTCTCTTTACATTTGATAAGATTGAAAAAAGCTCACCTCACCAGAAATGTCAGTCTGAGACCCTGTATCCAGAGTTTGTCTGGGAAAACACAGCTGGGAGTTTACAGAGCTGGAACTCAAGTCTGGTTCTGATGCCCTAATGGTCTGGTCAAGATTGAATTTCTCTCTGAGCTTTGCAAGACTCTGTCCAGGAAACAGAGGAGGAGGAGGTGGTGTTAAAGTTCCTTTGCACTTTATTGTGTTTAAACCAAAGGATGTTTACATGGAAGATGAAAATATTAAAATTCTGGGTTTACTTAATATTAAACTATCCTTTTAATCAAGCAGTTGGTAAGTGACACTAAGTGAGACCAACACCTGTGACAATGTAAAACTACTCATGTGGGTTTATGTGTCTCAGTTTTTATTCTCTGACTGAGTGGTTTTTTGAACTAGAAATGTCACAGGCTTCACTCTGAAAATTCATTTTATTACTAGTATGGCTCAAAGGACTTTGAGAATCCTTTGAGAAGTATAAATTGCAAAGTATTTATCATCAGGAAAGTGAGTCATGTTAAACCAAATCCACACAAAACTTACATCAGCCATTCAAAATACCTTCATTAAATCTTGTTTTTCTCTCTCCCCTGAGCTTATAGCCTTTCTGATGGACTTCAGTTCACTCAGGATGGCTTTGGCCTCACACAGTTCATACCCACTCTGGCCTCCAGACATTTTTTGGTCAATTCTGTGGAAAGAGAGAATATTAATAGCAGATATAGAAAGTAATACTAACATCTCTACTGTTCTGCTTCAGGCAGAAGCATAGTTAGAGAACAGAAGTGAAGGAGATAAAAGACACCATTTCCTGTAACAGACACGCAAAGAGGAAAAAGGACATTGAAGTCTCCACTAAAATACTTAATCCTTGGCAAAAATGTCAAGCTATCTAACAAAGACACAAAGCCCAGTGAACAGCTTTTGCTGACATCAGATATTCAAGGGAAAAATACCTCTGTTGGCTTTAAAACTACCTCAGCTAAAATACTGGGGCCTTACTCAACAAGCAATTCTAATTAATCTAGTCTCAAAGACATAAGGGGCACAGAGCACTGAAAACTCCCATACATGCTACCGGGAGCATAGCATTATTGCTGACAATGCTGTCAAAATGTCCATCCCCATCATAACTCTCTGCAGAACAGAAATAGCTTTTGGGTACACTTTTCATACTACTAACTGTGATCCTTACAGAAGCAGAATTTTTAGTAGCAGTATTCCTCTATCCATACCTACACCACGACAGGGCAGACAGGCAAGCTTCTTGTCACTAATCAGCCTTGCAGAACAGAAATGTAACCAGCACCATTCTTCTCTCAGCTTCCCTCTCGTTCACCCTAATCCTAGGCATTAACTGTCTGGAACAGCTGTCCTACTCAGCCAGTCACACCAGGCTCTCTTTATTCACAAAATCTCTGGATAATTAACACCATATGTCATAGATTGGGCAATTCATTAAATTCCTGGACTATTAACGACTTTAAAAACTGTAACTTGAAAATAACAAAACAAAAAAACCCCTAAACTTTGAGATAAAAAGATATTTCATTTTAGTATTTCCATATTTACTTCAGGAACTACAGTTTGTAAACACATTTCTCTGATCTCTAGTTTAACTGAGTACTTCATAGCATCGTAGAAACGACTACAGCTGTGCTTCACAAAATTAAAACCAACAACCATCTTCACAGCATTTAGTAGAGAATACATTCTTTTATAATGCAATTGGTTGTCTGTTTTTATCACCATCCATCATCTTTGCTGGAAGACATTTACCTTGTGAGCAAGGAATGAGCAAACATTTCAATGATCTGAAGTGAACTTGAGCATTCCCTGCAAGAACATCAACTCGCACAAAACACCTGTAACTAACTAAATTCTTTTTCCAGTTTCATGCACAAAGATATAAAGGTTCTGAAGCAGTCTATAAGGCTGTGAGCACCTCTGCTTTCCTTTCTTCAAATTTCAGTTTTTGTACAAACTAGAACTGCATTTGTCTAAGAAAATTACCTATGTGAGTCAGCACTCGTTCCTATTCAAGGATGTATTTGTTTCAGCTTGAAAGTTCCTCAAACTCTTTCATAGATAGGCACTTACTATCTGACAACATTCAATTTCTGGTAACTTATCGGGTTGCTAAGGTCAAATAGATACAGGGTAGTCCAACAATTGGGATCATGAATGAAAAGTTAGGTAATACACCACATGCTGCCTAGTAATATGATGTGCCACATTCAAATTGCAACTGCTTTATTCTGTTTATAATTAAGATGGACAAGAAGGATCTCTGACATGTAGGATATTCCATCATCCTGTTTTAAATTAATGGGATTAGTACTGTTTGAAGGTGGCTGACTGAATTTTAAAAACAAATGTCCATTGTGTTTCTGTGGAATGCTGTTGACAGTGTCTGAAACATGCTTTGGATTCCTATCAAAATGGCTTGTGAGCAAGCTGCTTTAAAACAATACTTCATTGTTGAATTAATATAATAAAACCAGCATGATTGGCTAACCTTTAATCCTGGGACAGCAGCATGAGTTTTTATTACCTTAAGCTTTAGAATCAATGTGCCTTTCTTCTTCTAAATTTTGTTTCAAATGAAATCTGATTTATGGTTAAATAAATTCAATCAACTATCCTTTTCTCCCTATGCTCCTCACGAGGCTTTATAAATTGAAATAACAAACAAATCTTACATTTCTGTTTCAGTCAAAATGAAGGAGGATAAAGACTCGACTGGCATAGAATCACAGAATTATAGAATAGTTAGGGTTGGAAAGGACCTCAAGATCATCTAGTTCCAACCCCCAGCCATGGGCAGGGACACCTCACACTAAACCATATCATCCCCAAGGCTCTGTCCAACCCCGCCTTGAGCACCACCAGGGATGAAGTATTCACAACTTCCCTGGGTAACCCATTCCAGTGCCTCACCACCCTAACAGTAAAGAATTTCTTCCTTATATCCAATCCAAACTTCCCCTGTTTAAGTTTTAACACATTACCCCTTGTCCTATCACTACAGTCCCCAGCATCCTTATAGGCTCTCTTTAGATACTGGAAGGCTGCTATGAGGTCTCCATGCAGCCTTCTCTTCTCCAGGCTGAACAGCCCCAGCTTTCTCAGCCTGTCTTCACACAGGAGGTGCTTCACTCCCCTGATCATCCTCAGGGCCCTCCTCTGGACTTGTTCCAACAGTTCCATGTTCTTCTTATGTTGAGGACACCAGAACTGAACACAATACTCAAGTGAGGTCTCATGAAAGCAGAGTAGAAGGGCAGAATCACCTCCTTTGACCTGCTGGTCATGTTCCTTTTGATGCAGCCCAGGATACGGTTGGCTTTCTGGGCTGCAAGCACACACTGAAGCTGGCTCGTGTTCATTTTCTCATCGACCAACACCCCCAAGTCCTTCTCCACAGGGCTGCTCTGAATCTCTTCCCTGCCCAACCTGTAGCTGTGCCTGGGATTGCTCCAACCCAGGTGCAGGACCTTGCACTTGGCATGGTTAAACTTCATGAGGTTGGCATCAGCCCACCTCACAAGTGTGTCAAGGTCCCTCTGAATGGCATTCCTTCCCTCCAGCATATCAACCGAACCACACAGCTTGGTGTCACCGGCAAACTTGCTGAGGGCACACTCAATTCCATTGTCCATGTCAGTGACAAAGATATTAAACAAGACCGGTCCCAACACCGATCCCTGAGGGACACCACTTGTTACTGATCTCCAGCCGGACATTGAACCATTGACCACAACTCTTTGAGTGTGGCCATTCAGCCAGTTCTTTATCTACCGAGTGGTCCACCTATCAAATTGATGACACTCCAATTTAGAGACAAGGATGTCATGTGGGATCCTCCTATGGTGCTGAGGGTTTTCAGTTTCCAATCGCTTTCAAACTCTTCATACCAGAAAACCATTTCTCATCCATTTTGCAGGTCTCTGTTTATGACTGATCATTTCCTGGATGAGAATTTTGTCCTCCCACTTAAAAAAAAAAATCCTGCTGATCTATCAGAACACACAGGCAAGAGCCCACAAGATTTTCTGTTTAGAATTCGGCACTGAACCCCAGGCACAGACGCTCTGTCATCCTTTGTAAATCACTTCTCTGCATTTTATTTACCTGGAAGATGGAAATACAACTAATGCACTTCCCTTCTCCCACCTTTTGTCCATCTTCCCTATCTATTCTGTAAGCCCTCCAGCATAGAGATTATCACTTATCTGACAGCACACTGCCATACACAGGAGATCCAGAGAAAGAGAGTCAGTGAATCCAGACAATATTACTTTTAATGCTACAACATTGCTTTCTGCTATTGGAACTAGCATACTAATAGCTCACAGCTCAGGATTTTACTGTTCAAATGTATCCTTAATGGATAGGTACATACCACCATGCAGAAAATAACTAGCATTAATAAATTTCTGTTCACATTAGTCAAGAAAACATGCTTGTTAGCAATGTTTCTTCTGCAGCAAGTTCTCTGTGATGACAGTTCCAGTAATGTTTAATACTTTAGGGCGCAACTTTGTAAGTCAGAAGCAGCAGGGAGTGCTCAGACTGAAAAACTTCATCCCTTAATAATCCAACTAGTTAAATACCCAGAATGCTCACCCAGTTCAGCATCAGCCCTTTGGACATCAGGCATCCCAGCAACTGGAACAAAGAAAGTCAGGTCTCTAATTCTCAAATTATGACTCATTTCAAACCCTGCACAGTAGCACACCCTTTATACCTCTGAGAACAGCACCTGCCCCTCACTGCCTTGGGTTCAGAAGCTGAGAAGGAAGAAATAAAAACCATTATTTCCTAACTACCTTTTTCAATTTTGTAAAAAGAAATGTTTAAATGGGCCACGCAAAGCAGCTGAATTGTTTTCTGGGACCCTTTCCCACTGCCTTTCTTTCTGCCTCTTCATAACACAAGCTACTTCATGGGGAAAAAAAAAATGGGAGGGGGAACAGATTTCTCATGTTAACACTTGCACAATAGGTTTGCCATTTCTACAGATTGCCTGCTTCCTAACAGCAACAACACGAGTTATTAGATTCTCATTTTTCTCCAGTAATTGTCTTACATAAGATGGATTCAATTCCATGCCAACAAAAAAAAAGGCTAAAAAAAGCAAGAAATTGGTCGACTGAATGAAATCAGTTTCAACTCTTTTCTTTTACTCACTGTTGCAGTGTTTCAAAACCCTGTTCCTTGTACAGCAGCTCCTGCTTCATCTGAGAGAGTTCCCTCTTCAGCTTCTTAACCTTGTGTGTTAAATCAAAGCAAGAATTAGAAAATTTCTCTTGTTAAACAGCATAACACATGGCTTTGAACAATTAATGTAGTCTCTACATCAGATGAGAAAAAAAGAGAAAATTGCTCTACTGACACATATTAAAACCAAAAGGATCAGCTCTCTTCCTGATGTCTATGGGCAACATGTTTTAGTATTAAAGGGACACAAGCAGATTAAATCACATTCCTTATTTGTATCAATACCACACTGTGTTATTAAACCTGAGAGAACTTTAACAAGTAATTTACTTCTCACTTGTTAAGCATGCATTCCAACTGTCCTACAGGGACATGCCTGTTTATTTTTAGGCTGCTTATTTTTTTCACCCTTTCATTCCAGGAGCCTCTCACACCATTTGCACTGTAGAAGACCAAGTTTGGACTTTTTTTTTCCTTTCTCCTATGAGCAATCCTTTTTGATAAAGGTTTACCAAGACTGGATCCCTAAATATATAGTTCAGATTCATTTCATACAAAGACAACAATCACTAAACACATCTGGATTGCAAATATGTGAATCTACTTAGTAAAAATATCTTTGGCAAAAGAACTCCTGCTTCCCCTAAATCTGCATGCTCAATAGGCTTTTTCATCTTCATATTGCTATTTCAGATGTTAGCAGATATGAGAACACCACCAAGGATTTATGAATATAGATTAAATAAAAAAATCCTCTACTTAATATTTCATGTCATACTTCCCAAATGTACTAAGCCAAAGTTTCTGGACCACCTACTAAGGACTGTACTTTAATACAAATTAAAATTAATCCTCAGCATAGGATTACAGAGGCAGAAATGCCTTCTTGAAATGCAGACTCCCAAATTTCAGGTTTTGTGCATCTATACCTGGCTGATTCGCACTCTCCATTCTAGTCAGATACTGTTAGGATATTAGCTTTCCAATAGCGAGGTGAAAAAAGAGAGAGCCTGCTGGAAGTCCCCTGCTATCACCTACTGCTGTGAAATTCTTGCTAATTTTCATACAGGTCCTCAGATACCCAACTCTGCTGAAAACAGGTTTCTATTAAACCATTCCATTAAAAAGGAATTTTGACCAATTTAACTGAAATTAGTTTCAAAATATGTCTTCAAGACTGTTTGTACCCAAATCCCCTCAGATGTTTTGCTTGGTGCTGTTCATCAAGTAAAAAAAAAAAAAAAAAAAAAAATTCCCAACATGCCAGGTGAGCAAAAGTGCTAAGCATCAGCAGCTGCTGTAGCTTTCCAAGAGACTTAAAATGCTTTGTGTGTCTAAAATAACCAGTGATTTGTGGGGTCTTTGTAGGGGTTTGTGAATGATAGGCATTCAAGTTTGTAGCTTCTGGCTAACGTTCTTTTTTGTAACAGAAATAAAATGCTTTTAAACTCCATTTTCTCCAAAGCAAAATCTGTTTTCTAAATGAAGGGTTAGGTTCAGGCTTTCAGAAACTAACATCACTAGTTGCTTTACTTGACAGAAACCTGCTTTTATTTTGACTGTACTGAATAGTTAGCACGATAAACAGAGAATAAGTACAGATCCAGAGCTCCTTAACAGTTTTTTCCCTGACTAGCACAAAACCCCCAAGAATAATCTCTCAAGTGTTCTGATCAAGGTTATAGAAAATGAAGAGATATCACCTCTGTGTTCCAGGTAATGTGTAAAATCTGAAAGTAGTCTCAAGTTTTCCGAGAAACATAGAATGGTTACAGTTTTTCTTTCAAATCAGAAATGTGAATTTATAGTAATAGTAGAAGGCATACTTTATTTCAACTTAGAGGACTGGATCTCTCAGAAACCCTTACAGAAACCCTCAAGATCATCTTCTGAGTGTCCTCTGCTGTGATTCATCATCATTTCATTATCAGGAAATGTGAGTTAGGCACATTATCCTAGAAGGATGTGACCTACATCATAATATAGGCTTTGTGTTTACTGCATCATACTTGCATTAAACTACTCTTGTGCTCCTTGTCTTCTCCTTCAGATCTTTCATATAGTTCCTGCTTTTTCACAACTCTTCACTTGTTTTATCCTTCACCCCCTTCCTACTGCCTCTGCATATAATCTTAAATCACCTAACAAGCCTCTCACTTCCTGCTTCTAACTGCATCTTTCTAACTGCATCTTTAAGCATGCTCCTGTGGCTCACCCTCTTCTATTCCTGGCACTCGAGTACTAATGGAACAACAACAATCCCACAAGGTGCATCCCCTACTCACTGCATATACATAAAATATACTGTGATCACATATGCATTGCGTTGTTTGAATTATCTTACGCATTATTAACTAAGATCCCAAATGGTCCTGCTCAAAGTCCATTGCAGGATCAGATCTTTCAGTTTTAATCTTGGGAGAAAGATCTTTCTTCTCCTGCTTATTTTAACAGCTGTCTGATTTCTGTCATATTTTCTCCACGACCTATTGCACAATAGGCATTTCATGTATCCAAAAGACTCCACATGCATATATTAAGCACAGCTAACAAGGAAAAAGCCAAAGGTCAATTCAGAACTTCCTTGAATGCTGAGTTTCTCCCCTCCAGCCACCATTAACCTGATGATACCAGTAAACCTCAGCCAGTGAGAGACGAACAGATTTAGTACATCTGACCTAATAATTCACTAAACAATGGGTAAATCTTAACAAGCTGGCTAGCAGCTTACTAATGACTAACTTTGTTTCCCATTAAGTCCAAGCATGCATATACTGTAAAATGCCAAAAGGTGGCATATTAGCAAGCATCCTCAAACATTCAAATAAGGGTAAACTATTATAATAGTCATACCTCTCTTGCCAACTTCCATGAAAACCACTTTCCAGCCCTATGACTTTCATATCCAGTGGCTTTGGATGACAACACACTTTATGTTGATACAGATACTCTTTGACTGTACCCTCCTACGCTCCACAGACAAGATTCAGGTCACCTATTTTAGGCACACATACAACTTGGACTTTGTGATGCCAATAAATCAGGTGTTGGGAACCAGCAGGATATTAGGCTCTTTGACTACAAGAAACAACGAAGAGAAGAAAGAACCCCCCAAAAATTAATTACTTTGATTAACACATCTGCCTCTTCTCTCAGTGAACAAAATTGTAACTCTGCAGCCAAGAGGTGATTCAGTGTTTCTGCATCTTGAGCTGGGAAGTGATCAGAGCTAAAAAATGAGAAAAACTGAATGCAGAACCAGGTCTGAATTTTCCCTTCTTTGACTTGTTGGTGACAGTGTTTAAATTTTGTCTTGTGTTTTGTTCTTTAACAATGCTGTTAGAATTCCCAAACATACTAGCAAACTCCTTGCCAAAGGGAACATCTGTTACTGCTCCACTCATTTTAGAAAGAAGCTCTCACCTTGTCTTTTCATTCTTACTCCTGACAGGGTTCTAACTGCTATTGATTCTCCGTACTAAAATTACAAATTTTTCCTCCCACCTCCTCCAGTGTTGGAATAAGTTCTCTCACCAACCATTTCCCTTGTCCTTAAAGGATAAGGGACTACAAATTGATATCGGTAAGGATGAAAAGGTGTAAAAGCAGTCAGGAGGGCAATATCCAGATGCCAGTTTTACAGTGAGTTCCACCCCTGATTTATACTGGATTTTAAAACTTTAATGAGCTATTCCACAATCCATTTTAAACATTAATTGTTTGTATTCCTAATCATAACTCTTACTGTGGGTGAAGGATGCTACTCTTGGAGGCTCCTAAGAGTGCTGCTCTCTGCAAAAACCAGGAGGGGGCAATAGAAGAGCTGAGTAACTGCTGTCACTTGTGCTCCTGAGTCTATTCCAGCCCTCCATCGAAAGACTATGCTGTGAGATGCTGTCATTTTAGCCTGTATGGTTTGCTCTCATTTTTTTTCATTACTAACTACAGAAAGTCTAGGCTATCCAAAGAGCATTACATGCCACAGCTTGACTAAATTAACTCCCTGTATAGATTTTAAATGTCTTCCAAACCATTTCCCCCTTATTCAAAATAAATTCACTAGAAACTAATCCGTGAATTAAAGTTCTTTATATAGTCTGTAGTGACCATACTGAACACAGTTGATCAAATAATGGGTATTTGTTAGTTAGTAATTTCAAAACGCAAACAAATTTTCATTCTTGTTCTGAACTGTTCCATTTTGACAAAACAGAGCAAAGTTTCACACCATTATTGAAAAGTGGTTTGGAAACCAACAGCAGTTCATGTAGCTAATGGTGTATTTCTCGCAGAAGAAAGACTGTGTAAAAACAGCCATGTAGCTGCAGCTCACCTTGGCCTAGTACTTTCCTATTTTCATCCACAGACTTTTACTCTTCCTCTCAAAAACAAAAGTATACAAGTGAAAATAGTTATCAGATTTATTTAAACCCACATCTAATTAGAATATCTGCCAGTTTCCCTAAAATGTGTTATCTGAAAGTAACAGACTGCTTTAAAAGTTAATTAAAAACCTCTGAATGGTATTCAATGAGAATACTAAGAGGTTTCAGTACAAGGGGATAAGATACGTCTGCTAGTTCAAGCTTTGCTCGCTCTATACTCATAAACTTTGCACACAGAATACAAATGAATGTGAATTAAGTACTCTCACCCTTAATCTTGTAGTGGAGATTTCAGCCTTCAGAATGTCAGGGTCATACTTTGTGCTTGATGAGGAGCTTGAGAACACTTTTTTTAAAAGACAAAAGAAGGACAAATATTTAAGTACTTTTGAATCATTAAGTAGTTTTTTTCTTGAGGAATCCACATTGACCTAAAAAGTGCAGTAAAACATGTAATACTCAAAAACACCCCAAACCAACCAAAACATATTGTTTATAAAGTAGTCAGCATTGCAGGATGGAAATAATTAATAAATAATCAAAATTTTCCCCCTTCTTCCCCTACTACTATTTGGTATCTCTCCTCTTTTGTTTATCCCAGGATCCTAAGGTAGTACTTTACTCTCCCTGGCTTTCTACCCCTTGCTTTCTGTTCCTATTCTTCTAGCTGTTCCATCTTGTGATCACTTCTTCCTGGAAGCTGTAATTTCTAAGGAGATTTCTGGAAAGCAGAAGATTTATTCAGAAGCCTCATTGGTCTGCCACTCAGTACTTTCACAGCTGCACATGTTACTTTTATCACACTATGAACTTCTAAGAAAGATATTTGACCACCAGCTTCTGACAACAATCTACTGCAATGCCAATTCCTTGACCACCATTGTAACATGTATCTTTTCTCCTGATCACAGCACACAGGCTAAAAAATTGTTATATGCTGCTCTTACAAAGACCCAACAAATTCCCCTCTTGGTCTACTGCAGACACCTCTCACACAGTAGGGCCATTTCAGTATGCAGCTGGGAAGGCAAGAGGTCCTATTGACTTTGAACCTAGATTTGGCAGAATTTTGTTCTGACAAACTGCATGACAAAACAGATTTCAGAGCCAACTGCTCTAAAGCACGGCTCAAAGGAGTTCAACTGTATTACAGAGAAGAGGGTTCTCTCCAGCAGAATAGCTTTGTATTAAATAATAATACAAAAAGTAGGGATGCTATCTCTAAAAAAGTCAGAGTACAAGGTGTACTTGCAAACCTTGAAAATTCATCCTAAAGAGAAACAAGATCCCCTGCAAAGCACAGATCAAAGAACCTACATTATATTCTCTACTGTACTTACAGCTTGTACGAGAGCTTGATTTCTCTTTGTAGGCACCATTCAACCGTACATACTCATCCAGTGCAAGTGCTAGTCTCTGTTCTTTCACCTGGTACAGTTCTTTCTGAGTGCTGAGAGCATCCTGGGCTATCATAAGATAATCTTTCAACATTCTCTCTTGTTCTTGCCTCCATTGTTTCCTGGGATCTTCTATTTGTGTTGTTTCTTTACAGGAGAAAAAGAAAGAATTTAAAGAGACCTCTGCTGAAATCCATTGACAATTAGACTGTTTCTTTTTCTGTAATTCGCAGCTATAGAAATCTAAACCATAGTTCACCTTTGGTTACTAGGCAAATGCTCAGTTTTATTCAAGTTTTTCTATGCCACAATAGTGTGTGTAAGAAGCACTGTTTAAGGGTTCAACAGGTAAATGCTTATGTAGATGATCCCCACACCTGAAAGCCTGAATGAATAACATCCTAAACCTCAAGAAAAAAAAATTCTTTTTTTTTTGCAGAGTATTTGGAAATAACTGGACCAAAAAAGTCTTTCAATGACATCTTAAAATTGAATGCATTTCTGTACAAAAATGAAAAGTAAGCTGAGCTATTACATTTTTTTTACACCCCCCCCCCCCACCTCCCCACTTCACTAATTTTTACTCATGCGTTATTCATGTTTTATAGTGGTTATCTCTCTCCTTTCCCTCTACAAAAACACTTTTATCTTTTCCCCTGTAACTGAAATAACAGATCATTAACTCTCCAGATCATCTCACCTAACTCTATTCTTATCCCTGCTAGGAATCTGATCCCAGATATAACTTTCTTTTTTATGGCCAATACACAGAGAGGGTCACCCCCAGAGGGCATTTCACTTCATCAAAGACAGCTGCCCAAGATACGTGGGACTGAACTGACTTTGAGATGTCCACTTCTTCCCACCAACTACCCAGGTATAAATGAGGAGGCTGGAACAGGCCCTTTATTCATTAAGGGCTTTGGGTCAACCATTTTAACTCCAGCAGCCACATAGAAGACGGATTTGCACAGAATGCACAGATAAGAGGATCAGACATATTGTACTAGTATATATTAAGAAAGTATGTGATGAGATCAATCTAAATGCAGGTTTTTAAGATTTATAGGGTTTTTTAAAATGTAAACAATACAAACAGGAAGAGTTACGACTGAATGCTCAATCTTACCATTAATATTTCCTGACTTAGTTCAGCACTTTTTGAAGTTGTACAATGAATACTCTTCCTTTAAAGCTGTACTACATATAAAAACATTCTGATAAGGCACAGCCATGAAAAGATTGAAAGCTAAATGAAAACACGCATCACATTGCATTTTTTTTGTAAGCTACTGGTATAAATCCTCAGAGATAAAAAGTAACATTTAATACCAAAGTATTTAAATGCATAGTATTTACTTCAGATTTTTTTTTTCTGCAAAAAGGAGGAGGGAAGTTTATTCTCTGGTTAGATTTCTGCTGCTTTAGTTCTCTGAATTGTTTTACTGTGAGAACCTATGTGGGGTGGGAAACAGGAACATGGTCTGAAGACTGGGGAAAAAGAAGAACTGCAGTAGAACCAATCTGATTGCTCTGAACTGTAGCTGAAAGTGCACTCTTGGGGAGAAGGCACTCTTTCAATTCCATATATGAAAACAGATTTTGTAACAGCAAAAGCTGATAAGAACAGATTCTGGTTAATAACAATCTCCCATACTGAATGACTACTAGTTTTTCAAAGCCTTTTTTTGGTGTTAATATCACAAACTAGAAGACATAAATAAAAAGAAATATCCCATAAAAGCAATCCTGTAGAATCCTAAACTGAAAATTTCTATTGAACTGCCAATACTTCTAAAAACAAGCACACACATATACACCCTCCATCGCTTACAAACATGTCAAGCTTTTGTATTTCTACTTGAGAAAAGTATTTCTTAGATGTGCACAATGGATGCACAGAGAGTATATATCACATAAACCCAAGCCTGGTGCATAAGCGATTAAAGCAGAGAGGCTTTATACACAGTTGGTTTTCCAATAACCCCAACAGGAACACTTTCTCAAAAAAACTAACTATAGCTATGGACACACATACATATCTCCATGTTTATAGCCACCTGCTCTCTTCCACAATGGTATCAGTCACACGAAGAAGCAAATCAATACCTTTTCCTTCCCAAAAGGTCAACATATGCCCCTATTTGTTCCCACTTACTGCTGTTGTTCTTTAACACACCTCCACATTCACTATTATTTACACCAAATTAGAAGATATGTCCTTTTTTTGTGAAGCAGGATGAAGACCATGAAGCAGGATTCTCATGGGTCAATGATCAAATAGGATAAATGCAGCTATGTTGGGGTTTTAGAAGAATGTAATGATGCGATTGTGTTTTAAGAGTGCAACCAGCAGCCACCAAATAATCTTACAAGATTGGAAGGTCTCATCTTCGAGCATGTTGTAAGTAATTGCCTTGTAGGTTTTAAGTGAAGATTGCTCAACATGCAGCCCAAAGACCAAATGTAGCCTGCAGAGTTCTAAAATGTGGCCTACAGATGCCCTGTCCTTGTGACTGCAAGAGAAGGACAAAGCTGATCAAGAGCAGATTATTCTGTACTGCTGACAAATACACTCATTTTCTTTTTGCCTCTCCAAGCTGCATGTGCAAAACAATAGTATGATTATATGAGCTAACATCTTTTATATTGATAGTCATGAACAAGTTAAAGGTGACCCTGCATTTTAAAATTGCATACTGTAACTTCAGCATACTGAAGGTTTGGGTATGTGCCTGTGTAGGTAACATTAACTGGTCAAATAATTCTCAGCCAATTCTGTCTGCAAGTATTTCATTCCAGTTGGGAAAACATATAATCCTGGAAAAAGCAAAGCAGTAATGGAATGACTATCCCAGAACTGTTACTCAACTTCTACCAAGCAGAAAAGTCTCTAGAGTATTTTTTACTTTACGTCTTCTTAAATATTAAAAGTAGAAAATTCAAAAAAAGCCTATCACTTGTTTGGCAAGTTGTTCATATATATATATATATGTATGTATATGTGCCTGTAGAGCAGCACCATATGCTTGTTCATCTATATTTTTCAGTTATCTCAATTTTAATCAGTAGGTTTACTCCACAGAGGAAAAAACCCCAAAGACAGACTGGATAATATTTCTTGTACTGTAGTGCTGTGCTTTGAAAAGCGTGCTCATTTGAGCACACTTACCTTCCCAGAGCCAACACATTTTTTAAAAAGCAGACTTTTTTTAAACCCAAATATTTATTTTTCCCAAAGCCTCACAGAGATAAGGACTTTTTTTCCTTGGACGAGAATGTTTCAAACACCTGCTATTAAGGGCAAACCTCCATACAGAATATTATTGCAATAGTTACATGCATGTCATTGAGGGAACAGCTTGATGAACATTTCAAAATGAGATGTGAAACTCCTAATGCTTAAATAAAAGAGTGAAATTTAAACCACAAAGAACATCCAAACATTTTCCTACCCTTATTATTCAACAGCTAATGTAAAATAAACTTGGGAGATCTCATTCCTTTTTTAGGACATGTTTCCACTGGTGACAGCAACAGGATGCCTTACAACCTCGTCTGCAGCACAAATGAATGATGCAAAAACCAGATTGCTAGCTGTTTTTTGATCAGCTAGCTGATCAGGCGAGGAGCAAGCACTGGTTATGAACACTAGGCAGAGCTGCAGAGTCATATCTGTTCTAAAAAATACTGACTGGACTTCTGTCATCAGCAGTGGAGAACAAACAACCATCCCCCCTGGGCACAACCTCTCCAATACTTTCTGCATCACCAGGAAAAGTTCAAGAGTTCAGATGGTTCTTGTAAAGAAAATGAAGATGATGGATTGGCCATCAGTTTTCATAACATAAACCAGGATATTAACCGATGGCATATCCTCAAAATGAACTTTTAAACAGCAGGAGTTGTACACGAGGAGTTTAAATAGCAGGCTTTATGAAGAGCACTGCTTCGATTCAGAAAAAAACCTTTATATATCAACTTCTCTGTCCAATCACAATGCAAAATAATGTTCCATAGTAACAAAATGAGAAGGGTGCTGGTGTACCTAATATTCAGGTTACACGTTCCTAATCTGACTAGGTTTTAGCTTCATTTGGCAAAGCCACTTGCAAATCAAAATTACAAAATCTTGATTTAAAACCAATTAGTTTAAATTTAAACAAATTACTGCAAGCGCGTAGTTAATAAATTTATTAAAAAATATAAACAAGACATTTATTTCCTCCTATTTTAAAAGATCTGAGTGACTACCCACACTGGGGGGAAATGCTGTGAGACAGACAACACTTGTAGTCTCGCCCAGCGGAACCACACAAGCAGCAGGATGGCACGCTCCACCCAAGGACGTTCCTGTGCACTGAAATGTTCACAGCCATGTAATGTGGAAGAGGAAGCTATGCTGGCTTTAATCATACTGCTATTCATGAAATACACTCTTGCTGGCTCACTGCCAGACAGGTTTGATGCACTTCAACTCAGCAAAAATGTTGGTTCAAACAATGATTCAAAACCAAAATGCCAGGACTGAGTTTAGGCTTTGACACTTTTGTTTATTCCTTTGGCTAGAATTTGCTTCTAGGGCAGCAATGTTATGCATGCTCTGTGTAATTACACATAAGATATATATTATACATAGCATACCGGCAATACTCAGGCATGCCATTTTTTTAAATGAGTTATTTTCAGATGTTATGTTCCTGTCTGCTATCAAGAAACTCTGCCAAATTTTTACAGTCTACTTGAACAGAAGGAAACTATTACCTTATCAGCAGTAGATCGTATTTCCCTAAAATACATGAAATTAAAATCCCACAGGGAAGGGAACGGCTCCCTGACGCCCTACTGCTACACATGAGAGAATTGGACATTTTACTATGAGATTAACAATATGTGGAAGCAATAGCTTTCCAACATCTCCTCTTGCCAAACAAAATAATAGCACTGTCTGGCTCTAGAACAACTGACATATAAGCTGTCTTCAATCATACAAGTTGCATTTAGGCAACACTGAGAACAAGTACTCTCAAGGGGGCCCACTACAAAAAAAAAAGCTCGAGATGTTACATTGCTACTTGAAAAGGACACATACATAGCAAGAGCAGACGAAATCAGGTCATTGTACTATTCATCCTGAAGAGAGAATTCTCATCTCTTTAAACACATGCCCATTTTATTTCCGTTTGTTAATGTGGCAGAATCAGCATTTGGGAATAGAGGCTATCCCCAGGGAAATTAGTTGACCTGGCTAGAAATAAGGATCAGAGACCTAAGACCTATAGGAAGAAGAGCAGGGGAAGTTGTGTGCCACAGCTGGAGCTGTGCAATAGCCCTCCTTTTTGGCAGTGATGATTTCCACCATGTCACCTCAACCCACACACCCTCACGTTACATTGATGTACTCTCTTCTGCAGTAGGTTGCAGAAGCAACCTACTGGAAAGCAGCTGACTGCATCCTAAGGGCAACCCCCTGGAAAAGGGCTGTAGATAAGCAAAACTGGGGCCAGTGGCACTGAAAGGATAACCAAGATTTCAATGGTATCTCACACAAAAATGTCTCAAGACAGCACAAACAAAATCAACTACAACCCTTTGACACATAACGTCAGAAGAGAAACAATGGTGTCTAAGATCAGCCATCACAGGATAACATGAGTTAGCTTAGTGGTAGGTGGTGAAAGGAATTTTATCAACAACATTACGTAACCGCTATGGATATGTTTATTCTACAAGTATATCCCACGTTTCTTGATAAACAACCTGGCTTTCAAATCTCCAGTATTTTTCCTGCAATCAGACAAAAATACACTTAGGGGAAATAAAGCGCAAATATTACTTTATTGTACTTCAACTGGCAAAACAAATATTGTAGGCAACAGAGATGCAAGTCTTAATGAACAGCAAAGGAGAAAATGCGCTAGTACTAGCTTCAGGGAGAACACCCAAGTGTTACTAGACTCACTTAAGGAATGTACTTCATTGTTTACATACCAGAGGCTTTCTGAATGCTTTTTTTTTTTACTTATCCTCCCCACCCCTTAAAATTTTAACTCAAACAAGCAATCTGTACCCCAAAATTTAAGAAAGAATTCACAAATACTACATAATTTGTTCAATAGGTATATAAAAATAATAGCACATTCCAAAGACAACAGTTTCAGTAAGACCATGCAGCCCAACAAGATGACATATACCGTGTCTTAAGAATGGTCTAACACGTTGCTGGACAGCCAAAGAAAAATCACATTCTACCACATATAAGATGGAATATGGATTATGAAGAGAAACATGGAGGAAAATTAGATTATTCAGAGTATGCTTGGAACTGAGCTTTCTACAGTTTGCTTCCTGACACAGAACTTGCACACAAAAAATGCCTCCTCTCTTCCAGACACCTTCTTCACTTTTCCATAAAATAATTCTGTGCTTGGATTTGAGTAATGACAGAAAATGAGAATGTTTTCTGCTACACTATGCAAGCATGAGCAGATTTCCAAGAAATACTTATTCAGAGATTTTTACAAATTAAAATTGAACATGTTATCCTTATGGCATATTAGGCTCCTCCAGATATCGGGTAGCATATGCTTATATATCTCACAGCTAAATTCAGTAGAAACTCTGAGCATTTTGCTCTGTATTATCCAGTAAGTAGGTGAAGTTCCACTGCTATGGCTATTAGAACTATGACATAAGAAAAACATGTAAGTATGATCTTTACATAAAAACCACCTTTAATCCAGAGCCTTCATTGCTCTAGCCCTCTTTCTACAGCCAGCATACACTCTATTATTCTAATCCTTTCCAATGGCCAGAGTGCAGAGGAGATATACTTATAAATAAGATTCAAGTTAAAATATACTGCACTTAAGTTTTCACCATGTGTGTCTGCTGACCATAAAAAGTCTCACAATCATTTCCAAAATGCTTGCATGTCACCACTTGCTTAGAAGATGGCGATGGCTTGTGGAAACAAACAGTGCACATTTGTGATCATGATACACTGTTTGACTCCTTCAAACTAATGGTAAGTGCAGACTCATGTTAGGATTTTCAGACTTTTTCCTTGCCTGAACATACAGCCTGGCACACTTTCAGAGATGCAGATGTACTAGAATCCCAGGCTGGAGCAGATTAGAGTTGATCTAGCTGCAAAACCTCCTGTGTTAGATAAACCAGTTGCACAGGTGTAAACAGTCATGAAAGCCTTTAAGATTACAAGAAGAAACAGAATGCCTGTAGCTAAAATAGTGTTATAAGCATCAAACAGTGTAAGTACGTAGGTAGGCTTTGAAATTTTAAGAAGGAAATAAACCAAGTGGGGAAATAGGGACCTCAACAGAATTCTATTCTTGAGCTAAATAGACACAAACCCCCCATCATGCTTCCTGATGTTTTATCATCACTGACTCAATTTTCCTTTTCTTCAAGGATGAAAGTGGTAGAAAGCTGTCTCTGGAAAAGCCTGTTCATGCTTCCAAAGTGGACAATTAAAACCAAGTAAGGAGGAGCTGCAGAAGCAAGAGAAGGAAAATGTCCAACTCTGTTTTGAAGAAAAGTGTTGGAGGTAGAGGGCAGGCAGAAAAATAATTGTATTGAATATAAAGTACAGAGAAGCAAAAAGAAAGTGATGTGGATGTGTGATGTGACGTGAGCTCTGGGCTCGGAGTAGCTATTCCTTCCCAGCCTTAGCTTTTAAATAAAGTATCTTTTAAAATCTTTAAATCATTCAGTTCCTTTCTGTTACCTTTTCCACTAACCTTCACTAATGGTGGAGTACATGTTTTATAGGGTAATGGTGCAATGCAGTGAAAAAAACAACCACTTGCCTGGTTATTCCTGAGCCTGAACATAAAAACTGGAAGTAAAGGAGAAAAGTTTAGGGATTCATGCAACGCTGAAGGCAAGACAGAACTTGTTCCAGTCCCACATTCCCTCGGACTATCCTGTCAAAGCTGAATTAGAAGTTTTCCTTTCTTGTTGCCATTATCCCCACAGCTGTTCATCTACACACATGCAATGATCCAGATCAGAAAACCTGAGCAGCTGGGGGAAGGAAAAGGAGGTCAAGAACAACGACTCACACACCTCAGGAAGCAGAGTGCTTCCCTGTTGTCCGTGCTTACTGCATGTCCTCATGCTGACACAATGTGGGGACAGGAACCAGCACAAGCATGACTGCTGCTTCACCTGCCCCCACCACCCAAGAAGTGCACCTGGAAATCACAGCCTCAGAGTCAAAACTGCTTCCTGACAAACCTGCACAGGGCATGGAAGAGATCAAAGTTCAAGGGTGCCATTTCAAAATACCTTCAACTAGTGCTACCATGAAAGGCAGATGTCCCCTGCCTCTCCCACCTGACTGTTCATTCATATCCCCAGGTCACCTTCCCTTGCTTGCTTGCATGAATAGGGGTGTGGAAAGCAGAACAAATAGCAACATTTTTTTTTCACCCCGTAACAACTTGGTTTCAACTCGAATCAGCTCCCTCATCTGATTCACTGTCTGGCCATGCAAATGTTCATGCCAGTATAAGCAAAAACATTGCAGGGACAGAACAAAAGGCCAGAGGTAGCAATAGAGCAAGACCAATTCTTTCAGAGATTATATCAGCTTAAAAGTGTTTGCAAATCTGAGCTCTAAGAACATAAATGTTTGCATCTCAGCCACTTAACGCCTGATGTTGAAAACCGTGCAGAAGAATGGAAAAATTTGAAAGTGATGACTTTGCCTGTAGCTATATGAAATGAAGTGGAATAATAGTTTGTGTTATTTTTTGGTATTGCCTTGAGTTCCTAACCGTGTTATTTAGCAAAATTAGTAAGTGTTAGCAAATTAGCTGAAGTAGATGAACACAGGAGTACATATATGCAGTAATTATTGTAAGAGTGAACAGCATAAGCTATGTAATCTTTGGGCTCCCCCAAGCCACAGTAAGAAGGATCCTGCACAAAAGCATCTCCTCAGTTTCTGACCACCAAATATTCCTTCAGTCACCCCTCTAACTAAGGGTGCTCCTGAACGACAGGATAAGCACTTAGGTTCTTATGGTATTAGCTACCCACATCATATGCATGTTCTGTCTTGCCAGATGGCTTGTAATCTGGTCTCCCTTGAAGCTGAAAGCATCACATTAAAATTCCTAATTGGGGTAATATATTCATGAAGTAATGACCTCAGTTAGTGTTTCTCAAAGTGGGTTACATCATCCAAAAGGATCATGAAAAAGCTCTAAGGCAATCAGTAAAAGCTAAAAAAAATCCCAAGCTGTATTTGAAAAAAAACTCCACTCATTAAAATATATAAAATTATAGAAAAAGTGTGATTATAATGAAACAAAATTACACTTAAACATATTGCCACCACAAGAAAATTCTTCATGCCTGATGGAGTGTTTTACAACTGCAGACTCTCACAGCCAACCCCTCTGTGGAGGAGAAATTGAGTTTCCACTGGCAGTTAAGGAAGGCATGCTTTTCTTAGGTTTGTGTGGGAAAAGTGAAGGTAAGAGACTAAGATAATTACACACATGCAGAATTTATTCATTCATTTATTTTAAAAGAAAGATATTTTAAGTATTTTTTAAGAACTGACATTATAGAAATTCACTAGTATTTTTAGAACATTGCAAGGTCCAGCCTAGCACTGTTTTCCTGAAATATCCACCTTTCAAAAGAAGCAGAATAAACCCCACACTGACCACTAATGGAAATTTGTGAGGATGGTGAGGCATTGAAACAGGTTGCCCAAAGAAGTGGTAAATGCTCCATCCCTGGCAGTGTTCAAGGCCAGGCTGGACAGAGCCTTGGGTGATATGGTCTAGTGCAAAGCATCCCTGCCCATGGCAGGGGGGTTGGAATTATATGATATTAATGTCCTTTCCAACCAAATATTCTATGATCCTATGAAATTCAATCCTTAACATTTCAACATTGAGTTTTTAACAGAAAAGAAGGAACAACGATGAGTAAGACCTTCTGAACTTACGGTCTACTGCGCTACAGTCTAGCCTGTTGCTCATAGCTTATTTGGTTGGTTTGAGAAACTAAACAAGATTGGCTAGTTTTACTGAAATGGCTCCAAAGTTCTGTGGACAACTGGCCACTTCAGAGTTTTATCAAATCTAGCTTTGTACAAAGGCACGCAGTAAAAAAGATACTAGAAAGAGAAATTAAAAAGAGGAAAGATAATACAGAAGCTTTTCAGAATAATTAATTATGAGATTTGAGAGAAAAGAATCAGTGAGTCCTCCCTCAAATATTTTGCCAAAATAAATCCTGCCAGAAGGCAGTGAACATGAAATGTCTTTCGTCACCTCTCCCTACCTAGCACACAGAAGCAGATTTTTCCCAAGGAGCTATCCATCAAGCTGCCATTTATGGGTCCTGAAATTCTGCGTTATTCAACCTTTTTTCAGGCATCTATTTGGTCCTCCTATCAGGAGGTCCAGTTTTCCTATGTCACTGGGCTTTTTTGTCCAGTAAAAGAGAGAATTAACAAAATTAAAATTAATGTAGGCAGGTAAAAGAGTAAAGGAGTCTTCCTTGTTCTAATACAGCCACTGTCCTGACAGTATTTTAACAGTTCAAATCCAGAAAGTGAAAAAGCATATTCAGCACATCTGAATTATTACACTGTTAATAAAACAGTAAGTGGGCACAAAACTTGCTTCTTCCCCCCAATTATTGGTGACTTCCATACTAGAAATTTCAATAGCATCAAAACAACAAACGTACCCCATCAAATGTAGTACAATTTATAATCTCCACATTTGGCATGTCAGACAAATGACCTACTTGTAGGATTCTGAGGCAGTTTACCTCTCTGCAACTCAAGAGTACTCTCAGCAAAACACTGTGCAAAATACAGTGTACAAAACAAAAATAAACCACTTTACAAAATAAGAAGTTTCACTGAAATTGCTACAAAGCAACACACATTAATACCACAGGAACCAATATGCTACTGAATAATGGACAGAAAACACTTCAAGTATACCAAAGTATACCATTTTGTCATCCATCATATGCATTAACATAATATAAAGAAACCTAGCTAAGTGTACAGATTTACCCCAGGCACAGAATGACACATATGTACAGATGGATATATACAACTCTCCTCTATTATTAGTGTTTGCAGTATATCAACAATTAAGAAGAGAATTTCAAGACAATGGTGTCCAAGCCTGTCCTGGGTTCAGCAGTAGCAGTCATTTTTTCTCCTTCTTGGTAGCTGGTGCAGTGCTGTGTTTTGACTTTCGGGCTGGGAACAGTGCTGATAGCACCTATGTTTGTAGTTACTGCTCAAATGTTTACTCTGGCCAAGGACTTTCTAAGCCTCATGCTCTGCCAGGGAGGAGGGGAGGCCGGGAGGAAGCAGACAGGACACCTGACCCAGGCTAGCCAAAGAGATATTCCATACCATAGCACGTCATGACCAGGATGTAACTGAGAGCTACCCGGAAGGGCGAGTGCTCTGGGGGGTTCGAGAAGGTATTGGTCGGTGCTCGGTCAGGCAGGGTGGGGTGAGTTATCGGTCAGCAGGTGGTGAGGTGTTGTATTCTCTTCACTTGTTATTTCCTTTATCATTATTATTATTATTATTGGTAGTAGCAGTAGTGATTTGTGTTATACCTCAGTTATTAAACTGTTCTTATCTCAACCCGTGGAAGCTACATTCTTTGGATTCTCATCCCCAGTTCTCCGGGAGTTGGGGGAGAAAGGGGAGGAGTGAGTGAATGATCTCTGGTTGGGTTTAAACCACTACAAAGCCTCAACATCTTGCACGTGTGCAAAATAAAACTTCAGCCCATGAACAGTTTTATAATATTCAGGAATTTGCCTTCAAAGCATTTGATCTCTTTGTTGGAGGGAGAGGGGGAAGGCAACAAAACTACAATACTGATAATTTTAGAACTAATTAAAAGTTTTGAGCATGCACGAAATGCAAGAGCACAATTATCCAAGCAGTGAACTGAAAGCACTTTAAAAACACATAGAAATGCGGATTGCCTCTCAAAATTTTAGTATTGAGCTTTATAGTTTTGGCCAAAGCAGAAATTAAAGGCAGGTTTCCTTTACTTACTTCACCTTTTGAATTCCATCAAGTATGTCCCTATTTTTTAAAGTTCAGGAACATTTAACACCACACACAAGATCAGAGGACTCTCATTGCTATTCCAATAAAGCAGGGCTACAAAGCCCAAATGAGGTTATTAAGTGGGATTCAGTTCAAGAGTAAGTATCTATCTGCAGGTGTTCAATAAGCACAGTAGGTATCTAATGTCCCATTCTCATTATCAGAGTTCCAGCCCAACCCAACCAAAAGAGTTTAAATAAGCTCATCTTCAAAGCAGACACCCAACCAGTCAACTACATTATACTGACTGTATTGACTGATTGCTGTTGACTACAAAAGCAGCTGAGACATCTCAGGGTTGATTCACTTGCCCATACATTTGAGATGTCATGAGGTAACGAGCCTCGTCTACAGCTTTTGTTCCAGAAGGCCACTGATCTCTTACTGTCCATGGCATATGTAGTGACCTTGTGCAGTTGTCTCAGCAAACCTAAAGCATCTGAAATGGTCATAGACACCTTACTGCTTTTAAGTACATAGCGCTGCTAGTGCAAATGCACCTATGTTCAGGTACTGATATTAAATAGAATCTCTTTTATTGTGATATTAAGGACAATTTCTGTGAAAATAAAAAAAAGGTATCCATTAATATGGAGCAATAAATGCATAAAAAGAAGACAGAAATGCTTTCAGGAATATATTCATTTCAGTAAGCCTAACAAACATTATATTTCAAATTTTGCTACAGTTTTGTATGGTTTAGACATATTTCCATTCAATTAAAATGTATATGTAGGAACAGATGTAGTCATTTTGTACCAGCAGATTCTCTTATTAGCCTTTTAAAGCCAATAACATTATATGAAAGGGTAAATCTTCCCCAACATTTTGAATCCCCATTCCCTTTTCAAATGCTACATTAAAAATACAGCATTATTTATAGCCTGAAATGTATTCTACAACATTCTTAGAACTACAATACATTTGCCAGAACTCATATACAAGTTACAAATACCCCATACTATCTCGTCTACAATAGTTCCTTTCAGTAGTTAGACTGAAGCCAGATTCTGTTACTCATATCAGACTATCTCTGCCAGTGCACATTGCTGAATACTGAATAGCCACCAAACATCCTACTTGTTATAGATACCAACAGATGTTAACTATTTTTATTTATTACACATTACATGGACTTCTTCCGCAAGAAAAAAAAAATATGAATAGCCCCATAAATAATTTTGAGCCAGCTATAATACAACTGCAACCATCCCCAACAAACCCATGCACACAAACGGGATGTGTACTGAAAAACAGAAATTGATACATTCACTACATTTCTCTCGCAAGAAATCTTTCCCTACTCCCAGTCATACTCCATAAGCTCCTCAAGAAAGTCTAATAAAGATGTGCCTTCTCATATAATCAATGTGGCAAAATGAAAAATACTTACGGTTGATGTGATCAATATAGTAGACACCAATCTGAGGATCATATGCAGCTTCCCAACCCCATGGCAGTTCATCCCCAACGCAATCCGCAAACGATAAGGGCTTTGTCAACCTAAAAATAAAGAAACAAGTTAATGGTATAGCTTTTCTCTCTTTCATACATATGTTTATTATTCATATTAAGTTGTATTATGATAGAATCATAGAACAGTTAAGGTTGGAAAGTACCTTAAGATCGAGTTCCAACTCCCCTGCCATGGGCAGAGATACCTCACCCTATATCATGTTGCCCAAGGCTCTGTCCAACCTGGCCTTGAACACTGACAAGGATGGTAGAAACTAGCAAGGAGAAAGGAAAGCAAGTTCGTTTCTCCCTCTTGATTGTTTTTCCCTGTTCCATCCTTCTGAATTCATTAACTCTGAGAACATAATACAAGTTATTGCAAACATTTTTCAGTAGCGGTACTCAAGTGAGAAATTCACAGCAACATCCTTCACATTAAACAGTAACCAGTAGCTTATAAAACAAAGAAATAAAATCTACAATCCTATTTGTCCCCAGAAGAACTGGACCCTACATCCTTAAGCCTATGGTAAAAGCACAAGATTTCAAGGTCATCTTCTCTAATAACCACAGACAGAAAACTCAGAAAAGAGAATACCAGCACCTAAGATGTTGTTTGCAGCACTTAATCCATCAACATAGTTGAATAAAAGAAACAGTAGTGTGCACAGAGTAGACATTTTATAAGTAACATTTAATGTGCCTTGGATATTCACATGGTGCTCTTTTAGGAAGATAGACAAAGTTTTCCATTTTCATAATGAAGCAGTTAATCTATTACAAGAAATAGATTTGTAACAATAATACACAGGTTTTTTCCAACTAAAGCTCAGCAAAGCTTTACATCATCATCTTTTTGGTTTTCGGGGATTTTGGTTGTTTGGTTTTTTTTAAGAAAGTGAGTATTGAGTTTCCTCAGATAAATGCCATGCCTGATACAATATATTTAATACTACTACTTAATACTGCTACTGCTGAACCCATGACAAATAGGTAGAACAAGAGATTTAAGGTTCCGTCGTCACCACAGTGACTGTAAGATTAGTGCACATCCAAAGTTTATCCAGAGTTAAAAAAAAAAATCCTCAGGGTAAGATTATTAGAAGTTTGTGGGATACATGAGCACCACCTCCTTTGCTCACTGCTGCTTAACTTCTATCACCTAAGACTGTTCTGTCATCCCATCATTAAACTTCTATTCAAATAAAACACTGACAGTCTAATACACGTGATTCTTCTGCATTTCAGTATTTTTTTTCTTCAATTTCTGACCAAAACTGGTTTATTGACATTTTTGTCAGGATTGAAAGAGAAAAGAACAGTACATTCTACTTTCTAAAAAATGGGCTGGCTTTATTTTTTTATGTAGAAAACGCCAAATAGAAAACACTTTACAAAACTGGTTAAATTCTTTATGCAGCTGAGAAAATAGAAATTTGAGCACAGGTATGATTTAGATCATTGTCCCGCAAATATATTATTATTATTGATGGACCTGACCTACCAGTTCTTTAAGCAGGGCAATACTTTATCCTCCAGAAATTACAAAGAACCAAGCTCTTACAATCAAAAATCTTTTGAACTGTAGAGTAGTTTTGGGGTTTTCTTTTTGGTTTGGTTTGTTGTTTTTTTTTTAAAAATTGTAAACATAAATCGACTTCTTCATATTCCCCGAAAGTTTACAACATAAACCCAATAAGGTTACTAATGCTTAATTTGAAGTCCAGAACATGTTCACACATATGCAGCAAATTTGCTTATTTATTGCCACTTCTAACTGCTATACAAAATCACTTAACACCCCAAAAAGTATTACAAAATTCAGGTGAGATTACCAATGTGGAATTACATGTGGATCACTAGGATATAAAATATGGATTATAAGCAGCACTAGGTGTGAGAAAAGTTGTTTACTGAGAGAGATTCCCCATGAGAATGGCCAACCACAGACACTTTTCTCAGTGGAGTGAGAAGATGTAGCTTCTGTATTACTTGTTCTTCTCAGCGTTTATCCACTATATGCTGTCTCATAGCATAGGAGGTTCCATGTTAACGTCAGGAAGAACTTCTTTACTGTGAGAGTGACAAAGCACTGGAACAGGTTGCCCAGGGGGGTTGTGGAGTCTCCTACATTGGAGATATTCAAGTTCCTGGACAAGTTCCCGTGTGATGTACTCTAGGTTACCCTGCTCTTGCAGGGGGGTTGGACTAGATGATCTTTCGAGGTCCCTTCCAACCCTTGGGATTTTGTGATTCTGTAAGAGCTCCTTTTCTAAGGGAAATCTTGATGCAGAAAAGAACATCCCACTAAAGCTGAGTGGGATGGACTCCCCAGTGATCTCCAGGGAGAGGCAAGGTCTGTAGTAAGCCAGACCTACCCGTTGTATCCTCTCCTACTGCTGACATACATTTTTAAATCCAGACACAGCACTGCCCCAAGTGAGTCTGCTCCAAGAAGAAGCTCTCCAAAAACACAAGCTCAGACCTGCCACTGTTCCTCACCCTCCTCCTCCTGCTCTCAGGGCAATAGAAACTGTGCTGCTGTGGCCAAGATGGCAGCTATGCAGCTCAGCATACAAGCTGCCTAGTGCTGCCATATCAGATACACCTGCCTAAATGCTACCTGCTAATAATTACCAGCATCACTTCAAAAATTACTGGTTTGTTTGCAAACAGTACTAGCTAGATAGAAAAAGATGGTTCTCAAGAAAACAGCAGAAGCCTTTTAAAGCCAGGATAATGCATACAATTGCAACTTGAGCCAGGCTGTCCACAGCACATGGCAGACTGAATACAGGGCACCCAGATCAGTGTTCCCAGGACACTACACCTCAGAGGAAGCATCAATCACGTAAAAGCAACAGCCCTTTGGCGAGTTTGGTTAGTCAAGTGAGCCTGTGCCAACAAGGGCGCATCTTGCTGTGAAATAAGTCCTACCTCAAATCAAATTACAAATGCGTATTTTCATGAAATATCTAAACTGAATAAAAGTTCAATGTCATCCTTAGCCATAACATTTTAATATTAACTCAAAATGCAAGTCTTGTAATTCAAGTAGAAAAAATATTTGAAATACCATATAGCAGAGTCGGGATCATAACAAACTTGTATAAACACGGACAGATGGCCTCTAATAAACTCATTTAAAATTCTGCATAAGCATTTGATACTTTCAAAAGATACACACCACAGTTAGCAACAATCACAAGATGTGATTTTCAAATCACCCCTACAGGAAGGATATAAACTCAGTACTACTCTGGCTTTTCATCTGCACTCCACACCTATTTTATTTTTAATCAAATACTGACTTCTTACTATTACAGCACATTCTGTAGGTTAGACAGGAGGCCACTCTGGCCATGTGGATGTTCTGCCCAGGTGTTATCGCCTGTCAGAAATCAGACACCGTGAGAATGAATAGCAGCCGCTCTCTCATCCTAGACACTCCATACATTAAATTGACACTAAAAAACTGTGGAAAAGTAATTCAGTGACCCACTCTGGACCTTAAACAAAAGGAGGGAGATAGAGGCCCTGAAATACAGGCAGTACTTGATAAATTATTCTATTAATTCTGCTATGTTGGATCATGCTTGAATATTGCAGACTTCAGATATGAACTATGTCAGAGGATCTGCTCCAAGTAGATTTATAAAACATAAGGTTTTTACATAAAAAGATCACCATTATTTAAGAGTATTACATTCCTATGACTCTATTTTTTGTTCCAGATTCTTTAAATAGCACAAGATTTTCGAGCCCAACACATACTTTCACAATTGAGAAGCAATCAACATAAGGTAATATCCAACTGCTTAGGGCCTCAGACCTGTCTCAACATAAACAGTATTTACTCTCAAAATAGGTATGGCAAAAGGGTAAGATTAACATAACATGAAGTAAAACACAAGATAAAATCAGCAAGACAAAAGTTGAGAGTTGCATTGGAAAGAAAATAGTATCTGGGAGCAAGGACTGAAGGAACTTTGTCTGTGTGAAGATCATTATCTGTGACATAATAACTTATGATAGACAGACTGCCATTACATTCATTAACCATGACCCAAGAAAAATCATGTTTATTGCACCATAACAGGATTAAGCGCTCTCTCAGGGCACTGATATTCTGAGAAGATTTGTAATACTTCTTCAGTTTGCAGTTATCAATTTACATGTTCTTAAAAGAATACCAATACTCTAAAAAGGATGACTTTAAGTCCACACTTAGTATACTATGAAGTTCAATTAGTTAACAAAAGATGATGGTAAGTGGATTAATGTTTAGTATTAAGGTAAATTATTCTCAAATATTCTCAAGATCTTTTTTTACCTCATAGAACTCTTTCAAACTCAAGACTAATTTGTTAACTTTTAGCTCACATAAAACATTCTTATCTCCTCAGCCCTATATGGCTGCAACACTCCAATTTCAGTATACAGATTGAAGTGTACATGTACTCCCTGGACCAAGAGAACAAGAAGCAGGTGTGTGCAACAAGAACTGGGTACTCACAAGAAAACAAGGAAGTATTCTGTAATTCCATCATGTAAATAGTACATAATTACACTATTGCCAGTCACTTCACGGATGCCCTGGGAAACACAGGAGACAAACAGCTTACAAATTTACAAGCTGCATTACCACCTCAAATGCACATTTTTCTTTAAAAGTTCTCAAAAATATAAAGCTAGCTAAGATCTTAAAACACAGACTCTACAACAATGTGTTATCATTAACAGTTGCTATTGCATCTGCAGTTATGCCTTTAAGTCTGTTTATGCATCTGAAGTTGATGCTGATGATACTGTAAAATGGACTGTAACTATAGACTGATGGATTGTCAGTGCAATACTGTTCCATTTAGACAACTTTCTTGCTTTTGTACTTCCTAGACCACAAAAATACATAGAAGAAAGATTTCTTCCTAAGGTCAAGGTCCACAAAAAATGAGAAATTTACTACGTATACTAGTGAATGACGTATCTTTCTGTCAAGACATAGCCCAAGATATTTCATACTTCTGTGATCTGAGATTATCAATGTGCATGTTCTTAAAAAGGTGTATGTGAATATATATATATATATGTATATATATATATATACACAGACACATACACACAGACACAATTTTAACATGTTGTTTTACACAAGAGCAAATCTGCATTCTGCTGCATTCCTTTCCTAACTCCTTTGTCCCTCCGAAATCTGTTCAGGATTAAATCAATTGTAAACTGAACCAGAGGTTTTTCATAATATGATTAGAAGCCTACCTTATCAATAGGAAACTCTGGACTTTGGTCTCTGTTATCTTCTAAACTCAGCTGATGCCAGTATCACTGACTTCCTTAGCATACTTCCTAGACCTGGTTTTACCCACATTCTGAATGACTATGTGAGTACAGCTTGATATGTTTTGCTTAGCTGTAACTATTTCATCAATTTTGTAAGAGTGATTGTGATTTATAATATATGTGGTGGAGAGTATGAGGAAGAGAAAAAAATTACAGTAGGCATATCTCAGAAAATGGGGCAGAGGGCAAACAGGGAGAATGAGGAAGAGACACGGACAAAAAAAGCTCCACAAAAAACCTGAGACTTCCTTTCCTCAATTAGAAAGGAAGAAAATGAAGGTTGATGAAAGGTACATAAATACCTGAGAATTCTGACCAGATTTGTCTTAATCTCTTTCAAAATTATTTCCTCCTTTGCTATGTGGTTCTTGACCTACAGTCAAGACGTGGAGTTTTGAATTAAATTATAACTAGGGTCAATGTTCAACTTCTATAGCAACTTCAACATGCGTTTGAAAACTTTCTCAAAATCCCAAATATTCCCTACACAAAATGACTTCATATCCTTCGCCATGTAGCAAGATCTTGTGTGACATTTATACGAAGTGCTGTATGATTACACACCCATTCATTCTCATATAAAGCAATGTACATTAGACATTATTTAGGTTCTCTTACAATGCAGTACTTGCTAGTACTTTGTCTAGACAAAACCTGTTCTTAAAAAAAAATATACCTCTTCTCCACACCAAAGAACTGAGAAGACAAAACAAATGTTACTATTCAGGTGCAGAGAAATGAGCATCTATTAAAATATAACAGAAGAAACTAAGTGATGGAGGCGCTACATGCACACTTTCCTGGAACCTGGCTCATTTAACTACATACTTATATTTAACTACATTACAGAAGGGCGTACAGGTGACTTGCCAGTAATACAACAGTAGCACATAAAGCACTTACCCCAAAACAATTTCACTTAGCACAATGACACAGAATAGGAACATATGATCAACATCAGCTAATTTCTTATTTTGCAAAAGGATGACTGAAAGTAGTTAATTCTTATTTTGATCCAGTAGCCCAAGACAAGCAAATGCAAAAATGCAAACCAACTGATCAGAGAAAGTGATGTATAAATACAAGTTAAATGCTCTAAATTCTTCTCTAGACTTCTGAATTTATTACTCAAGTTGAACCTTAAAATCAAATTGATTCTTACCCAACTTTCTAAAACTATAGGCATTGTGACTGTAGAGGATCTATAAATACGTCTTCCTAATCCCTTCCCAAATAGCCTCCCAAACATGGATTTTAATCACTTCAGGCACCCAAGATCAATTTCTTCTATAAAACTCTGGGGTGCAATTGATCTCATCAACTTCAAAAGTTAGTTATCTAACCTGAATTACCCCTTCAGTTTCCCTAGAGAGGCTGATTCAGCACACCTGAATATTTAATTTCCCTCTTTTACTAGTGACTACAGAAGGAGTCTGAAAGCAAGGTTCCTTAGCCTATACAAGGTAAATAAATTTATTTGGATGAAAACTATACCAGGCAGCAGAGTGCATACAGAAAGGCAAAAGACACCAAGATCTAGTTCCACGTGTCAGTTTAGAGAGAAGCACTCATCCTCCCTAGAGCTCAGGTCAGTAGCCACTAACAGCATGAAAGTTACATTACATTGGGAAGACAATTTTCTCTTCTACAAATAACTGTGGCTTAAACCGGAACAGAATGCATTTGCTGTCTATTAATAACACTGCTGTCACTTTCCCAAGTTTAAAAAGTGGTAACTGGGCCATTTATCTGTAGAAAGGGGCAGATTTGCATGCCCTTCAAACACCCTTTTGCCATATTCTTTGTTCATTCAGTTCTATAAACTAGCAAATCCCATGCACAACTTCTCCCTCTGTCTTGAAAAAGTTCATTCATGAGACTGTTGACAGGATTTCAGCTTCTAAACACCATGTTCTTAACACAGCAGTGCCTCCTGTTCAGATACCAGGCCAAGACATTATGTACAACCTTTGTATGGCTTAGGTACATTCTCTTTTAACAAGGGTATTATTAAGATATACTGGAACTTTATTACAGGTATTATTTTGAAAGAGTAAGTAACTGGACATCAGTAACACATCAAAACACATCAAAGAAAGAGTAACATGGAGGCAGCCCATGTTTTAGAGCAGTGGTGTAAAATAAAAAAGTATGGTGCAGTTATGCATTTTTTACCTTGCTCACAAGATGTGTGCAACCAAATGTTAACGAATGCCTATATTTAAAAGACAAGCAAAAATGCACGTTACCTTTTCTACACCAATACAGAATGACTAAAAGTAGTTCAAACTAAATGTCACCCCATTATTTTAATTATGAAAATTTAACATTTTAATTATGAAAACTTAACAGTAACATTAAATTCTGCTGCTTTATGCCTACAGCCACTACCATGTGCACCATTAATCTGCTTGGTTTATATTACACATGCATGCACATAATAGTATAGGTTTACACTCAGATGTTCTTAGCAATGCTCGTAGCATTTACATGCAGCAGTCAGCACTACACTGACAGCATCATGCCTTCACCTTTTTGCACCACAACTGGATACTCAGAAACTAACTGCAGAGAATAAAGTCACAGTGGAGTTATACACTTTTAGGAGACAAGGATTTATTAACTTATATTATCAGTATTTCTTGGATACATTTAATGAATTTTCACTTGTTTTCTGGATTTCAGGTAATTTTGCCCTTGGGAATCCAAAGATGGGTAAATCAGTCAAATTAATATAAGAACAGAAACTTGAACTATGTGGGTACTGATTCTGGTATTCTTAAAAAAAAATAAACCTACCAAAAAAAAAAAAGCCAACAAACAAAAAAAACCCCAAACCATACAGGTACAGTACTATTCTTAACAGCCTGCAATTTGTATCCTCTCAGTATTTTAAGTGCTTGAATACTTAGACAGCAGACCTTAAAGAAATCACTTCTTGGGTTTTACAGGGGATTTTTGGTAAACAAAAATGTCCACACATGCAGATAGAGGATTATACTAAAAGACAACGTAAGAAAGTTTGCTACCTTACAGCAACACCGAATGGCCAGACACTATTTGGATGTGTACTACTGGGGGTTATGGGTTGTCACAGCTTTTTTACAAGCACAAAAACTTGAATGGTTTGTATCTCTCATTTACAAATGAGCTGTGGGCTCATGTAGATAAGACTAGCTACATTCAATGCTGTTTCAGGGGACCTCTAAGACCTTGCAAAATACAATTTCCATTATAAGACTCCTGTCTAGCTATTCAGCAGCCCAGGTGAACACAATACTGTGTTCAGGAAGCACATGAAGATAAAGTAGAAACTAAGGCTATATTTACCTTCTTCTGACCTTGTAGGGCTTGAGGTTTTTTAAACTTTTTTTAAGTACCAAGCAAGTGCTTTCTCTGTAATTTGGGCAAAGTATTCAAGGCTGCTTTGAAATGCTTTGCTGAAAAGGGCAATGTGCTGAACAGTCTTCAAGTTCCCAATTAGCCCTCCAGAAAGACAGCTGCATTAAAACTACCACGTGAAATGGCAGTTTTGGCCAATTATCAGTTCTGACTTCTACTGCCAAAAGGCCTTCTGAAGACAAACTCACAGTTTCATAGACTGTACTATGGGACACAACTGTTCACTACATTCATTAAGTACTGCTTAGAAATAACAAGCTGATACTTCACCAGTGACTGGGTTTCGAGACAAGCACTAAACTACAGCAGCAAACCGTACTCCATTCCTCAAATGTTTTCCAGGAACTACTCTTCTTGGTTTAGTTAAACATTTAACTGCCAGGGCAAAACAAACCAAATAACCTTTCTGCAACCACACTATAACAAAAAATCCTAGATTCAGTATAGTTACACATCACTTACTAAACCTGTAAAACAAAAAAACCCAAACAGAAATCTGACTGAAGTTCTTGGCTTTCAATATCTATTAAGAACATAATGATTTTAAGCCAATCCAGCCATGTATGTACTAGAAAAGATGCACTATACATATCAACATGTTCTTTATAACAAAAAATCTACAACCTGCAAAGAATTAACAAAAATTATTGTCCTATTATTTCCTTATTTCAAAAGTCTTATCTTCAATGCTTAAAAACCCTACACATCTCCAAGCTCCCTCAGCTTTAGTGCAATACAGAAAAGGATGGAAATCATAAATCTTCAGGTCCTCCAAAGATTTTGTCTATTTCCTCCACAGAAAAAACACAAAATGAGAAACTGATGCTGTTCTCACACATGCACACACACAAAAGGAAGGAAGCAAGTAGAGAACACACAGTATTTCAGTACAGGAGGCAGAAGATAGGGGGAAGTGAGTGCAAAGTGAATACGCTGCCTTCCAGCTTACCATAAGAAGCTATGTGCATGATAATGACTGCCATAAAAATACATTATAACAGCAATGAAGCAGAGCATAACTGCCTCTTCCCAGTCACAAAAGGGTTAGCATTAGCTCCATGTCAGTTCACTGTGTCTCTTCACAGGTGCTTCTGAAAAGGCACATAAACTGAATACTTGAGACCCAGAAGGGGAAGAATGCTTTTGGGAAGGAAAGGACCCACACCCACTGGTTGCAGGACCAGGTCAAACTGGCTGCTGGCATGTTTTTTTGTTTCCTTTTCCTTTTGATTATGATAAACTGCTTTGGCTTTCCACTTAACAATTACCATCAGTGAAGAAAAAAACCCATGCTGAACACAGCTATACATTTTGCTACATCATTTTATCATTGAAGGTACTGAAGGAAACCAAATGCTTAAGTGAAAAGGAGAACCAGTATTTTCCATCTCAGAATACCAGCTATTTGTTTTTGTAGGGCACCCCCCCCCCCAACAAAATCATTACTTGTAATTTGTTTATCCCTTTAACATTGCCAAGTTCAATGCAAAGATGCCATTTTGAAAGGTTAGGAAGGGAGGGGGGGACAGAGGAGTGGAAATGGGTAATGCCATGAATATTTTCTTCTGCATTTTCCTTTGACGCAGCAGTTGGTCCTGCGCTGGCCTGTAAGCACTATAATATTAGACACCTGGAATGTGAGGAATGTCTGATAACCATACCCCAGCACAGGGATAATTCCACAGCCATAAACCAATGATACGACCTTTGAGCCTTCCCCTAGAAAGCTCAAATGCAGTGACATTATGAAAAGGCTATTATGTGCAGCGTTGCTATAGGTTATTTGTATATACACAACTATACAGTGTTGATAGAAGGAAACCATGTTGTCATCAATTGAGAATACTGTTAAGAAACTCTGCTGTTAGTTTTAATATAAGTCCATAAATACCATTATATTTTTCCAGTAATTTTAAGTGTTCCCAATTCTACAATCTCTACCTGCAAACTTGACCTGGAAATGTTTCCTTTATGTGTCTTGTACTGCCCTGCTTCTCATTTCAGACATTATCAAACTATTCCTCTATGATAGGAAAATGTACCTTTAGAAATACAGAAGTTTAAAAACAAAAAGAAAAGAAAAAAATCCACAAACCAACCAACCAACCCAGTCAAGCATTTGTTTGTGAAATTCAAAAGAGTCACAAATTGCAATAAGTTCCATATGCAAATATGCAAACAGGAGCAACATCTGTTTCCAAAGCTTACCTTTAATTGAAGCATCATACGACAAACAATGGGAGGGAAATATCCATAGTTTGGGATACTTTACTGGAATAAATCAAAACTGATACACTTATAATAAAGGATTAAAACATTTATTCTGTTATTTTGCATGATTTGTCCAAATAGCTGTCAGGCACAAAGTATCAAAAGCAAACTTTGTGGCAGATAGTTAACTACTGAAGGGTTAAATATAGGACATTTCTGCAGAGTGAAAACTAAATCTGGGAAAAAGAAAGGCATTTCAAAGAAAGAACACAGTCAAAACGATCATGATAGTTAATGTCATCATTAAAGATCTGACCTATCCCTAACCTTTCCCCATTCCTCCTTTCTGTAATTTCATACACAAGCTAGAGCAAATCACCCCACTACTCACCTCATCAGCTACAGAAATTTTTTTTTGTGTGAATTCCCCTTCACTCTTCCTGCAAACACACGCTTGCCTTGCAAGGGACCTTTGAATTTACAGAGTGGATATTTAAAGACTCTCCTCGCCTAACTGCTCCCACTGAAGTCAGCAGGAGTGTTACCAATTTCCTGCTACCAATTTAAGTAGCAGGAAACTTAAATCTGTGACAAGCACTTTTGAGAAGTACCATCCATCTGAACATTTCAAATAACCTCACAAACATTCAACTTCAGTGCTGTGAAGCACTCCAGCCAAGTACACCAATCATTCCAGAAGCAGGGAAGAGTGAACTCGAGTTAACTGTCCAAGGTCACCGCAATTCAGTTACAGACCTACAAACTGCACCCAAGAGGAGACAGCACCCCACTCTTACCATTATTAATACTAAATTCTTCATGTCCTGATTTCTAGCTTCTCATCTAATCACTTGTTTGGTAACAATTTTTAACACATCATTAAATCATTATGTGTTTTGCAGTACACTGCAACTCCTGTTGCAAAAAGACTGAGATCAGAGCTCAAATCCTACACAATCACTTGGCCAACTTCTGGGCACTGGTAAACTATTTCCAGATACTAAAGGAGAAATCTTCTAAATGTACTAATTTTTTACATGGAAAATGAACAAACACACCACTGATTTTATACATCTGCAAGCAGTATAATATAAAAAAGGGGGGAAAATATATTTATATTAAGAAACAAGAAAAGTCAAACAACCCTTGGTACAAACAGTTCCGAAAGTTCCCTCAAATAATTTCAGTTATGGTTTCATAGAAGACAGCCTCCAGAAAAATCTTTACATTCTTGAGAGCAGTGTTGGAAGCCTCAGTGTGAGTTACATATATATTAGTAAAATTACACAAAACTGAAATAACAAATAAGGCTGTAGCAAATATGTTTGCTTCATACAAATTAACACTGAACTTGAAAGTGCAAGATGCGGAAGTATCAGGGTGCTGGAAAATTAGGGCATGGTAAAATTACAATTCTAAGATTTCAGATATATGTTCTGGCCTACATTTAATCCCTCCCACCAATTATTTTAATATGCAAACCTCTCATTTGCAATGCTTTTATTAAAATTAAACTGGTTTTCTGTGTATATTTCAAGACACTCCCAAAATAGTATTATATTAAACAAAATGAACTCAGAGCTCCTTTGGACCTCTACTGGTTTTACATTTCTTTATTCACAATATTAATTTAATTCAAGTTTTAGATTACATTTCTTCCCAGTGGCAGTAAGGTTTTGAGGAATAGGAAGCACACAACAATTATCCAACAGGAAACATTTAAGTGTTCTGCTGTGACTTCCTTCCCACACACCCACTCCCAGAAAAGACCTGAAAACAAAAAAACAAAACACCCCAATGCAGCAAATTCACATCTTATCACACATCACTCTTTACAGAGTATGTTTGGCACAAACAGTTGTTCAGAGCAGGGGAAATACTTCCAAGGCAGCAATTTGAAAAGACTGCTGAGGACTTCTGTGAGATATTGCAAAAGCTAATACTGTACTTACCAGAATAGAGCTGTCTACTTTTCCCACATGTAAAAAAGCACTCCTTTCTGGTTTATTAGCAGTCTGCTAATAATCTGATCTAAAAATATTATTCTAATCCAGGTTAAAGAATTACCTCATAGAATGTAGTACATATTAAAACCTAGTTCCTAGTCATGATGGCTAATAATGCAGAGTAAATCATCATTATTTCTTCAAATAAGTGTACAAACATCAGAACAGTATTCACAGTACTCCCATAAGTAACTGCAATGTTTTACCAGTCCTGTCTTTCAAGGTGAAAGCATATGTGAGAAGGCGAAAGAAGATGAGAATACCAGGACAAGGTTATTTTGCACATTTTCAAATTCAGTTGCTTAAGCTAACACTTGGAAACTCAAAATTAAAAAAGGAAAGAGGTTATGCACAAAAATCTCTGAAAGGGTTTTGTACCACAGAATTGTTTTTAATTGGAGCAAGAGAGGTTAAGTATTTTTAGCAACCCCACTGAAGAAGTCATCCAAAACTCACTGCTGATGGCTCTTTGAATAAGCCCACCATTCAGCAGAAGCTAAAATTACAGACAGCTTATTTACAAGTTACAACGAAAGAAATTTAAAACAAACCAGGAAACATCACCACATGACTTCTATAAAGCCACTGTGTGATTACATTTTAATACTATGTTCAGCTCTGATAGCCTTGTACTTCTACACGACAACATCTCATGAGTTAAATCATACAGTAAGATACAGAGAAAAACAGGCAACATATAGAATGTAATGTAACTTAACACACTAAGTTTATCTATGTTGGGAGTTGCTTACAGAATGGAAATACTAAATACAAGGAAAGGAACGGGAAGCACGTCCTCTATTTCTCACACTACAAGGAGGCATATGCAGAAGAGTATGCTCACAAAGTTCTCTACCACACACAATAGCATGTGGACCTCACTGTCACACCATTTTGTCGAGTCAAAACTGTAACTGCTTGTCCTGGGTTCAGCAGTAGCAGTCATTTTTCCTCCTTCTTGGTAGCTGGTGCAGTGCTGTGTTTTGACTTTCGGGCTGGGAACAGTGCTGATAGCACCTATGTTTGTAGTTACTGCTCAAATGTTTACTCTGATGAAGGACTTTTTGAGTCTCATGCTCTGCCAGGGAGGAGGGAAGGCTAGGAGGAAGCAGAGACAGGACACCCAATCCAAACTAGCTGAAGAGGTATTCCATACCACAGCATGTCATGCCCAGGGAGTTTGCCAGAAGGGCTCTGGCTTGCTCACTTCCAGGTTGGGCTCATTTTGGCAGGTGGTATTGTATTCTCTCCCCTTATTTCCTCTAATATTATTTTTATTGGTGGTAGCAGTAGAGGTTTGTGTTATATCTTAGTTACCAGACTGCTCTTATCTCAACTGGTGGGAATTACTTTCTTTCGATTCTCCTCCTCATCCCTTTGGGAGCAGGAGGGTGAGAGAGAGACTGTGGTTGGGTTTTAAACCACAACACTACTTTCAAAAACAGAACAAAACTTACAAAGAACAGATCCACAGTAACAGTAAACATAATATTCCAGATGCAATCATTTTCCTACTGGAGTTTCTATTCTAAATTAACTTTTCTTCTACCACATGCAGAAAGACGAAATAAATCTGCCACTCCTTCCTTTCACAAGGCTGTTATGACTTGAAATCAGAACTCTGAAGACAGAAAACATGTCAGACACTGTACCTTGTCTTAAAGACTCTAGCTACTTAGAAGCTGATGACTTTACATTAATAACAAAAAGACACCAAAATGAACAAAGAAAAAGAAAGAAGAGAGGTGATACTTTTCAAGATAGCTACTAAACCAGCAGCATAGCTAAGCACTATGACGCCATCTTTATTCTTTAGCAACAGAAAGGAACACACAATAGACAAATCGTAAGAGTTCATTTACAATGATGAAAGTGCAGAGAATGCTTCCCAGTGGGAGGAAAAAAAGAAAAGAAAAAAAGACTTTGGCCTTGTGCACACACTTCAAACCGGGCTCTTGTTACAAAGTATTCTTAAAACTGCCTCAGTACAGAGAACATCATGGAGCTACTGCAACTCATAAGCAAATACATCTTTGACTTCCCTTTAATATATTCTTATTTGATAAGCATTTAGTCCTTTTAATGTTTTATAATAAGTCATTAGAGTTTTTCCTACCTTTTCTTTTTCTTCTGTTGAGTTGGAGTCACAAAGGATGTTTGGGTTTGTTGGTTTTTTTTTTAAATATTAAAGTTGACATTTCTTAGATTTACATTAACCCTAATTATTGCAAAAAATATATGGTCAGCACTGAATTTTAGTAAAAATGGAAAACTAACCTAGTCAGGAGAATAATAAGTTACTTCAGCAGTACAGCTCCCACAAAGCTCACAGCAAAAAGTTCCATCTTGAGTTGAAAGTAGTCATAGATAGTCTCCACTTTTAACTAAATACATGGTACCAATTCTTTTCATCTGTCCTAGTCTGGTATCAACAGCCTGCAATCCAGGCTTGCCTCCATTTGGGCTGGTAGTCAACAGGTTATATTCTACCTGGAAGTCAGCAAGAAGTGGACTATTGAAGGGATCTGTTCTGTTTAACATCTGTATTGATGATTTGGAGAAGGCATCAGAGTACACTCTTATCTGAGTTGCAGATGACAGCAAACTCAGGGGAACAACCAACACTGTCAAGAGCATGACCAACATTCAGAAAGACTTGGGCTACAGGAATGGGCCAAGAGAAGCCTTCAGAGATTCAGCAACAACAGGTGCAAATGCCCCTTACAGTGATACAGGCTGGGCCTGATCAGTCTCCTATATCAACAGGAGTATGGCCAGTAAATCAAGGAAAGCAGTTACCCCCAGTACTTTGCACACATTAAAACTGCATCTCAAATACTGCATCCAGTTCTGGCCTTTTCTTGTCCTAAAAAAAACCAAACTGGAGCAAGTCCAGGGGCAGACCATCAGGATGGTTGGGAGCTGGAGCACTTGCCCTGTGAGGAGAGGCTGAGAGACTGAGGGTTTGTTCAGCCTGGAGAAGAGGCAGCTTCACAGAGATGCAACATCAGACTGCCCAAGAAAGTCTTCAAGACAACTGCACCGGGCTCTCTGCAGGGGTGGGTATGGTAGGCAGATGAGAGAAAGCAGGCATAAGTTAAAACAAGTTCAGACCAATTTTAAGGAAAAAGCATTTTCACCATGAGGACAGGTGCACGTGAGACAAGCTAACCTATAAAGTCATACCTGAGTAACTGATCTCAGAGCTGACCATACTTTTTCACGTAATTTTAAATCTTTGTGATCACTGCCCTTACAAGCCACATGAGCACATAAACATACATGTGCACTCACCCCTGCCTTGCCTTCCTTTCTTGGAGCTTAGAACTCCATTATCATATGTTTTGATTATGGAAAAATAATCTTCTGTACTTGCCTGTATCACACCAAATACCGAGGTTCCATAATAATTTCAGTGGACCTGGCTATCACAGTTCTGCTCTTCCTTCATGCTAAATGTTCATGCCCCTTCTCATTTACTTATTCTGGCAATCATATGACTTCAAGCCAGTTCAAGCAAATAAACTAGTAGGAGTTATTGAAATCTTTATTTTTTTTTAACCAGTTTAGCTGCCTAACCAGTTCACAACTGGTACAAAAGCCAATGCAAGAGAAAGCATGAAAGCACTTGCAGTCCCAATTCAGATTGGTATGAGCTAGTTCATGAAACAACAGAGTTCCTAACAGACACTGAAACCCTGGTTCTTTACGGAAATTTTAGGCAGTACTGTAATATACATAATTACTACTGCTCCTTACGATTAAGCTGTAAGACTAAGCATGCACAAATGGAGAGTGCTTACTATCTTGTGCAAGTTTTATGTGGTGAAAGCTAGGAGGCTTATTTTGGTAGGTTGAGGATTTTTTGGACTAACAATGAACCTCAACTAGTTACAAAGACCTATTTCTGAGAAAAGGGAAGAAATTACAGAGAACAGTGCTTAATCCCTGTTGTATTATGAAATGGAAATGCTTGGGCACTTAGGAAAATTGCCATTTATTTTAATACCTTGATCTACTGGCTACTTGAGTTTCAAAGTAGAACAGTGTAAATCAGTGAAGTGCCCAATCCTGCAAAGGACACACAACTTCACAGCATAAGCCAAGGGAGCTTCTACGTGCGGTCTCCTTCCACACCAAAGTCAAAGGCAGCCTTGCCACTGCCTTCAACAAAGTTAGAAGCAAACTTTGCATATGATTAATAGTTACCTAACTTTTGTCATGGTTGCAAAAATAAAACCTAAAATATTGTGTCTATTTGTGAGAGGCTTTGCTATCCCCATTTTGACATTTTTAGCCAAAACCAGCTCCTTAACGAGTTTCTAGTAAGGAGAGTTTAAAAACAATTGCTAATGGCAGTGAAAATTACAGTACTGTCTCAAATACTGAGCAAAGGCACTTCCATAGAAAACTAACACCTAAGCATAAACAGTTGATTAAACAGTAATCTCCCACACTGTATATCTCTTTAGTACTGGAAGAGGCAAGTTGCCCTATAAGCAGTGTTTCAGTAAATTCAGCTGACTAGAAAGCTGCAATTTCACAGACTTCTGGAATTTCATAGATGCTGTATTTTTAAATGATTACTTCACAAAAATCACTTTAAATATTATTCTTATATGCAAAGTTTTTATACAGCTCATGTAATGAAAAACCTCAACATTAGCTCACACAGTGGAAACAGACAGTCATTCCTTGCCAAGATAAGCATTACACCTCCATTTACCATTTATTATTCTTTTAAACTGAATTGAGAAGATTGCTCTTAAGAGATAGTCCAGATACAAATCTCTACTATCCAATTACTTATGTAATCTCTTTAAACTTCTCAATGGAAGTCTCTTACTATTCCTCATAAATCAATCTACATCAGTTTCTTTAGTGAAAAATCTTTAACATAAATATTAATACTCTGAGATACTATTTTTCCTCCTATTCTACATAATATCCTTAGGTTCCTTTGGGAAATTACTTCATGTATCATTCAAGCTTTTAAAACAAAACCTATCTACTTGGAATCTAGGCTTCTGATTCTCATCCTATAAATATTGGTCATCTAAAACAATTTCCAGAAGTATTGGAAAGCTTAAAAGTAGGCCCACTGTAATTAAATAGGCGTTAAATTTCTAATATGTTGAAAATGCCATTGGACTGCATGCACTTCAGTGCTCTACGGTATATAAAGTAAAGCAATGGATACAAATGCAAGGACAACTAACATTCAGTCAGAAAGTATAGAAGCATGGAGTTTGACCTAATGAGGACACACTTTCCAGCTCATGACAGTCCATGCAATTCTTTTTTTGCTGATTTGCAGGCATTTCACATGGCTAAAATTCTGGCTTAGAAACTACATGAAAAGGTTAGGGAAGAAAGAGAGGATCATGATTATTCACAGTCCAGCAAAAATTTGTTTTATGCATTTTAGACTCTGAGGATTCCATAGTAAATCTAAGAGAAGAAGCTGGAATTTCCTGATCTGGCAAATATGACCTAGGGTGGGGGAAGGATAATTCTCAAAAGAGCTTTCAAATACAGGCTTGGAATTTTGCCAGACAGAACAATGATTGATTTAAATCAGCCATAGAAAGAGAGATTTGATCTTCTGTCAAGTCTTTGAAATGGTAGAAGTTAACAGAAATCATCAGCACTGTGTGCTTGTTTAATGAAAAAAATCCATTCTTTTACATTTAGTTTTAAACATTTTTAACACACTTGTGGGCTGATCATTTCATGCTTTCAGATGTCAGTATACCAAGCATCTTTTTTTGTGCCATGCTATGAAGTACTGACTGAATTTTTACAAGCAAAAACATTAAGGAAGACAGGTAGGTTTTTGCAATAAAATAAAGCACTTTCTTTTCTTCCTAAAGGTGATCTGTATAGCTCTTCACCGACTTTTCTAATATATGGTAATTTTATCCTCTCTCACCCCAACTCCTGTGTTTCATTAGTTTCTACACTGAACAAATAATGAAAAAACTCTGCTTTTTATTGGAAGTCCAGGAGAAAGGGTCCAAATTCTGTCTTTATTGCTGATGATGGAGAGGGACAATTCACCAGGGACTGCAGTGACAGGAAAAGGGGTGATGGGTTTAAACTTAAACAGGGAAGTTCTTTACTGTGAGGGTAGTGAGGCACTGGAACAGGTTGCCCAAAGAAGTGATGAATGATCCATCCCTGGCAGGGTTCAAGGCCAGGTTGAACAGAGCCCAGGGTGACATGGTCTAGGGTAAGGCATCCCTGCCCATGGCAGGGGGGTTGTAACTAGATGATCTTAAGGTCCTTTCCAATCCTAACTATGCTATGATTTCACTGCTTCATGCCAAAGATATATAAAGCATTTAATTTTGCCCATCACATTTTCTCTCCTTCACTTACTGCTTTCTTTGTGTTAAAGTAATTGCATTTCTATCACCTGTATTCACAATAAACAGGTAACAAGGTCCGTGGGAACTTTAAAGAACTAGCGACACCCGCCAAATAGTACTAGAGCAGTCCATAAGTACCAGTTGACCAACAGTACTCAACATTTCTTAATGTTACAGTATTTCAACCATCACTGCAGCCTTTCAATACTTCAAGTATTTAATACTTTCAATATTCCAGCTCCTTAAAGATCTGAAGAGGGACATTTTACAACAGCATGTAGTGACAGGACAAGAGGTAGTGGCTCTAAGCTGAAAGAGGGTATATTTAGAGAAGATATTAGGAAAAGTTCTTCACTGTTGAGAGTGGTGAGACACTGGAACAGGTTTCCCAGAGAAGCTGTGAACGCCCCCATCCCTGGCAGCATTCAAGGCCAGGCTGGATGGGGCTTTGAGCAACCTGGTTTAGTGGAAAGTTGCCCAGGGCAGAGGTGTTGGAACTGGATCAACTTTGAGGTCCCTTTCAACCCAAGCAATTTTAAGATTTTACGATTAGCATTTCTGCTTCAACACATACTTTTGTCTAGAAGTCATTTCTGCCTTCAAAAATCTAATAATAACAGCAGACATCTTCTCTTTAGAATCCCAATAAGGAAAGCAAAAAAAACCCCAAACAAACAAAACAATAAATGACCAAAAAAAAAAAGGAACCACAAATGCTGCCACATCTAGTTTTTGATAATGACGTTTGGCTTCATGTGACCAGAGCCAGCAGAAGAAACGCATCATCTTGTGCAAGAAACTAATAGAGTTTGCAAAGTAACTACCACTGTTATCCTCTTGTGTTTCCATGCCTGGATTGTTCTTCCTGTTGCCCCTCTAAAGCCAGCTGCTGAGAAATATGCAAGGAAGCAGCAGTGCTTGGTGACCCTCACTGGCAGCCAAAGAATTAGTCTGGTTGATGGAGCATGGCAATCCACTATGCCAGCTGAAAAAAAGCAGGCTAGAGTATTTTTTTGATCCTTTCACTGGACTTCAGCAAAACAAAATCTCTTCCTTTCACAAACCTGACAAGAAAGCTTAATTGATGTCCAAAGGCCCTTTACTGTACTGACATTCACTATGCTTAGGCTATAACCAAAGTCTGTTATGGGTGGCCTGAATACTTGTGAATGGGCTGTAACCAAGAATGTGCTGCAGTATGGATAACTGCTTTAAACAGTAGGGACACAGGCAAACTGATCCATGTGGAGCGATGCTCCTGTGATGCTTACATTAGGCAAAAAGACTTAACTTTGTCAGAAGAGCAAAGTGTGACTTTTCAGTCACTAGTACAGAATAAGACGGGTCAGATGCACTCCTCAGCTGAAGTACTGAAACACCCGAACCCTAACCTTCAATCTGTTTCGGCTTCCTCCAGCTGCTAAATGCCTCAAGAAAAAACAAAACAAAACAAAAAAAAAAAACAAACTGAAGGGGGACAGCAATTTCCAAAGGCAGAGGTAGCCCAAAACACCACTTAGGACCTTCTGAACTCAGATTTTTTCAGGACCTACAAAAAAAGGCCTGGCTAAGCATGTCTGTGGACTAAAAGCAGAACTAACACAAACTATACAGAGCAAATCATGCTCTTCCTGCCAGTTGCTAGCAATCTAGTTGTGGTGTTTAGCTACCAACAAGCTAAAACATATTGTGGACTTAAGGGCAGTGAAAAATGTTGCATTCTCCTGCTGTCATGACCCTTACCTACCTGTTACTTACTCCATGCTATTCATACAGATGAAGTGATACATTTGAACAGGGTAAGACCCACTCTTTCCATCTTCTGCTTATTCACTCAGGCTATTTTCTGAATGAAAAGAGAAAAGATTGAACGCTAGGAACAGAGGGAGCATGGGATGTGGCAACTGAAGCAGGGAACTTCGCAGTTCCTGGCTAAGAAGTTCCCTCAGCTCAGGTAAAAATCTGAGAGGAATTTATGGAGATTACAGATAGTCTTTGATTGGTTAAATATTTCTAGGGATCAGCACACCTCTCAAGGCTATCTAGAGGACAACAACTACATTTCACAGGAATTTCTACAGCACTGGTTCTTTCCATTCATCTGTCTGCTTTTTTTCCCCAGAGGTTTTTCAAAATGTGCATTTTCAAAACTGAAACTTAGATTTTCCTCTTGCCTCGGGTTATGGCAGTTCAGGAAACAGGCCTGGGATGTCAGGTACCTCTTCCGCCTCATTCACTCAGGGAAGACAGCTTTTCAATAGCACCGAGTCATTCTGAGCCAGGAAAGGGGCTGGAATCTGATTCTTTCACATTCCAGACCAGTACACCAACTAACAAGCAATAAAATCTTCCCAGTCTTTTACACTCCCTAAAGGGCCTCTGCCAAAAATTTTTCAACAAAGCAGAAGAATGGAACACTTTATACAGATTTACCAACTGCAACTTCTGGAAAAAAAGCTGTTTATTCAAATATTCCAACCAACTTCAACTGTCACTTTGTCTTATGATATTCATTTTCTCTTTTTTCTTCTGCCCATCTTGTTAGTGACAGTTCAATGAAACATCCACCTGTGGAAAAACATGGAGCACACTACTACTATACTGAAATTTTCAATAAAGTACTAAAGCAGTATTATTTTTGTACACCACTGTTGTGGATGTCACTTGAAGCCTTCCTAATAACAAATGTATCTCTGTAAATTAAACAGTTGAGTCTGTCAACAACTATTAGTATAGTAATTATTCATTACATAATTTACAGCTTCTAGTGGAAGAATAATGCAAAATAAACAACTACATAATTTTTAGAAGCATCTCTGTATATCTTAGCTTGAAATGGCACACTTGTTTTTTAAACAAGAAAAAAAATAAAGATTGAATTACTATTCTTCCCAAAATTGCAAGAAACTAAGATACAAAACAAATCATGCAGTACAAAGAAGATTAGAAAATGGTAGGATCATCAAGAACCCCATGTAATTTAAAGGCAACTTCAAGATAGCCCCCAATCAAACCAAATATGCAGTCAGCAGGCCAATTCTTTCGAGTATTCATCTGCAGGTAGTAATTTAAAAAACAATCACAGTGGTGAATAACAGCTGTTATGAAGTACAGCAAGGTGCCATTCAGGAGAGTTGTTTTCAATCATCCATCACTGAAAGTGCCTTCTGGAACAAACTTTAAAATGTTGTCCCTTCCAAAGTCACATCCAACAGAACAGAAAAAAAAAATCATCACTAGATGATTTTAGCTTTAGATCATTTTATAGACACTACTGAACTGGACAGTGGTTGAGTTACTGTCAATATACTGTAAAACACTGCGAGTAACCTCCCACTGCCCTCATGATTCCCATTCCAATACAGCACATTTTAGTCTCCTTGTCCTGCAGCTAACTGATCATAATCCAGTTTTTCCATTAAAGACACAGGAGTTTGGGATTAAGGACTTCATGTCAGGGTGTAGTAACAAGTTCTTTCCTTATATTTAAACAGACTACATCAACATGTTACTTCTCTGAAACTAGTCTTTTCCCAATATATATAATGCTTAGTTAATTTGGTGATTTAACCCTGATGAAGCCACATTTACCCACATATGCCTGGTAAATAATGAAGGAAAGGCCAGTTATAAAATCTTGAAATATTCACATCTAGTAATAGCAGGCCAGTCTTCCACAGAAAACATTTTTTCCCTTAAATAAATAAAATGCATATAATAATGTACATGAGAAGGAACCTCTGCAGACTGTCTAGTCCAACATCCCACCCAATGCAGGACAGCTCTGAAATCAAACCAGGTTATTCCGAGTCATGCCCACAACCACCCAGGGAAACCTGCTCTAGTGCTTGCCCACAGATCCCAGTCTATGTTGCCATTTTTTTATTTTTGGTTCAGTAGATCACTGCAATTCCATTTTCAGTGATACAGGCTGTATACTGGTCTCTCAGTTTCAACACAATGAACAGTATAAATTCTACCTCCACGTCAAACTGTGGTTTCTATTAAAAAAAAAAAAAATCAATCAATCATCAGTTGCCTACTGTCACTTTCCCATACTTCAACATCTGCACAGAAGACCAAAGTCAGTCTTCATTAGGTATGCATTCTGTACCTAATTCATCCTTACTTTCCACAGCACCCAGAGACTGTGCTTTCACAAGATGAGGTCTTCAGTACCAAAGCCAGTTTAATAAAGATGATCCATCTTTTCAAAATAAATAACAATAAAATTTAAAAGAAGGGAGGTACATTCACTTTTCACCTATGCAGCAGTACTACAAGCTCTTGATATTTTCGTATGATCTTTAACAGGATTTTTTTTCATCTTTACTCTTGCTTCTTTTAAGCCTTTTTACTCTGGTTTGCAGCTCAGTTGTACAAACAGCTGTATAGTTCAATCAAAGGCTGTAATCAAAATATCCCATCAGAACATCACCATCATCAAGGTTATAAGAAATCTTTCATGATATCTGAATGTTAACTGTGTTCATCATCATTGCAACATCATCTTTAAACATCACAACACATCTTAAACAGATGTGTACTAGCCACACCTAAGGAAAAAGATAGCATTCAGATAAAGCTCTAATACAGGCCATTTTAAAAACCCTTTCAAATAATGTATTACAAAATAGCTATTTATGAGAGCTTATTCCCAAAAGATTTGCTAGAAACCTACTACTTCAATAAGCATGACAGTACCGCCACAAGGAGGGCCCTATGATAAGTACTGTCACTCCTCAACACCAGACAACTACAGTGTTTCACAAGACCTTCAAACAGCTGGCTGAAGCTGTTTAACTATATAGTACATCTGCCAAATTAAGAATCTATACTCTTCATGCAATTTTAAAATACTAGGCACTACACCTATGACCAAAAAGAAGATACTGTACAACTTTTTAGCAAAACCTGGCTGACAGAAAAAGGTTATGAAATATCAAGTATCAGAGGTTCTAAAGATTTTTAAATACAAAACCCTTAACTGTCCTACATTTGTCCTCAAAGCTTATTTTCTTGCCAAAATCTTGCCTGGAAAAATAAAGTTTTGATTGCTTCCATGTATGCTGAGCAAATGGGACAGCCAGGTCCTGACTGCAAACCAGCAACCTGCCACAGCATGGAAGTTCATGGCTCATCTAGATCATTGTACACCATGCTAGCAAGTGAGGCAGAACAACCAGACAAGCAAACAAAAAAATAAGCAAGAACCAAAAAGCCTAATCCATATTACCCTAATAATTTGTTTTGCTATAAGCCATTACCTCACTAGACTACAGTCTCATTAATTCAGCTAAAACAGCAGTGTAACCAATTAACAACTCCATAGCAAACCTCAAGCTTTACTTCACTAAAGCCTTTCTCTCAAAGAGTAGATATAAAAAGTGTGCCTGGGGATAATAAATAACAGAGAAAAACCAGAAAAGAACTCGCAAGTTCAGAAACTTGAGCAAATAATCTGTTTACAGTGTAAGTTCCTGTGTATAAAGCCTTACTCTTGTAGTAAACCACTGACCATGCCAGCCTGACTAAAAGGTTTATGGTGTCTGTGTGCTTTGCTGCATCCCATAATTTCTCTAGTCATTTGAACACTATTTCAGGACTGTTCTGTAGAGGTCTCAGATGATTATTCACATCCATAGCATTCTACTATTCACCAGAATGATCGTAAATGTTTTAACAGTTCATTTCAGGCATTGCAACACAACATGACCGAAAGATGTCTTTACTTCTTGTCAGATTGCTGTCTTGAGTTGCTTCTTCTTACATACAATCATTTACCACTCAATGCTTCAGCAAAAATATATTTTAAATATTTAATATTTTCATTCAAAATAAACCTTTTTCATAGAATCATAGAATAGTTAGGATTGGAAAGGACCTCAAGATCATCTAGTTCCAACCCCCCTGCCATCGGCAGGGACACCTCACACTAAACCATATCACCCAAGGCTTCATCCAACCTGGTCTTGAACACTGCCAGGGATGGAGCATTCACTACCTCCCTGGGCAACCCATTCCAGTACCTCACCACCCTCACAGTAAAGAATTTCTTCCTTATATCCAACCCAAACTTCCCCTGTTTAAGTTTTAACACATTACCCCTTGTCCTATCACTACAGTCCCTAATGAACAGTCCCTCACCAGCAACCCTGTAGGCCCCCTTCAGATACTGGAAGGCTGCTATGAGGTCTCCACACAGCCTTCTTTTCTCCAGGCTGAACAGCCCCAGCTTTCTCAGCCTGTCTTCATATGGGAGGTGCTTCACTCCCCTGATCATCCTCAGGGCCCTCCTCTGGACTTGTTCCAACAGTTCCATGTCCTTTTTATGTTGAGGACACCAGAACTGAACACAGTACTCCAAGTGAGATCTCACAGGAACAGAGTAGAGGGGCAGAATCACCTCCTTTGACCTGCTGGTCATGCTCCTTTTGATACAGCCCAGGATATGGTTGGCTTTCTGGGCTGTAAGCACACACTGAAGCCAGCTCATGTTCATTTTCTCATTGACCAACACCCCCAAGTCCTACTCCGCAGGGCTGCTCTGAATCTCTTCTCTGCCCAACCTGTAGCTGTGCCTGGGATTGTCCTGACCCAGGTGTAGGACCTTACATTTGGCATGGTTAAACTTCATGAGGTTGGCATCAGCCCACCTCACAAGTGTGTCAAGGTCCCTCTGAATGGCATTCCTTCCCTCCAGCGTATCAACCGAACCACACAGCTTGGTGTCATCGGCAAACTTGCTGAGGGTGCACTCAATCCCACTGTCCTTGTCACTGACAAAGACGTTGAACAAGACCAGTCCCAACACCGATCCCTGAGGGACACCGCTCGTTACTGGTCTCCAGCTGGACACTAAGCCATTGAGCACAGCTCTTTGCGTGGAGCCATCCAGCCAGTTCTTTACCCACCAAATGGTCCACCTATCAAATTGATGCCTCTCCAATTTAGAGACAAGGATGTCATGTGGGACAGTGTCAAACACTTTGCACAAGTCCAGGTAGATGACATCAACTGCTCCACCCCTGTCCATCAGTTCTGTAGCCCCATCATAGAAGGCCACCAAATAGGTCAGACAGGATTTCTCCTTACTGAAGCCATGCTGGCTGTCACCAAGCTCCTTGTTGTTTTTCATGTGCCTTAGCATGCCTTCCAGGAGAATCTGCTCCCAGATTTTGCCAGGCACAGAGGTGAGACTGACTGGCCTGTAATTCCCCGGCTCATCCATTTTCCCCTTCTTGAAAATGGGGGTTATATTCCCCTTTTTCCAGTCATCAGGAACTTCACCTGACTGCCATGATTTTTCAAATATGATGGCCAGTGGCTTTGCAACTTCATTTGCCAGCTCCTTCAGGACCTGCAGATGGATTTCATCAGGTCCCATGGACTTGTGTACATTCAGGTTCTTAAGATGATCTCGAACCAGATCCTCACGTACAGTGGGCCCAAGGTCTTTATTCTCACAGTCCCTGCGTCCGCCTTCCAAGACTCAGGTGCTGCAGTCAGAGGCTTTGCCAGTGAAGACCGAGGCAAAGAAGTAATTCAGAACCTCAGCCTTCTCCAAATCCAGGGTAGCCAGTTCTCCCGAAAGCTTCTGGAGGGGGCCTACGTTGTCCCTAGTCTGTCTTTAATTCACTACACACCTATAAAATCCCTTCCTGTTATCTTTCATGTCCCTAGCCAAGTTTAATTCTAATTGGGTCTTAGCTTTCCTAAGCTGGTCCCTAGCTTCTCAGGCAATATCCCTGTATTCTTCTCAGGCTGCCTGTTCTTGCTTCCATGTTTTATAAGCCTCTTTTTTCCTTCAAAGTTTCCTCAGCAACTCCTTATCCATCCAAGGAGGTCTCCTGGTCCTCCTGCTGCACTTCCTTCTAGTCAGGATGCAACACTCCTGAGCTTGTAGCAGGTGATCCTTGAATGTTAACCAAGAGTCTTGGGCCCCCCTGCCCTCTAGGGCTATATCCCATGGAACCTTGCTAAGCAGGTTCCTGAAGAGCCCAAAGTCTGCTCTCTTGAAGTCCAGGGCAGTGAGCTTACTGCATGCTCTTCTCACTGTCTTGAGGACCTCAAATTCAACCATCTCATGATCACTGCATCCAAGACTTCCCTGGAGAGTCACATTTCCAAGGAGCCCTTCCCTGTTGGTGAGCACGAGGTCAAGCAGGGCACCTCTCCTCGTCGGCTCCTTTATTGCTTGCAGAAGGAAGTTGTCTTCCACACAATTGAGAAACCTCCTGAATTGCTTGTGCTGGGCCGTACCGTTGCCCCAGCAGATGTCAGGGTGGTTGAAGTCCCCCATGAGACCAAGGGCCTGTGAGTGTGAGGCTTTTCCTATTTGTCTGTAGAGTTCTTCATCCACAGGTTCCTCTTGATCAGGCAGTCTGTAACATATCCCCACAGTAATGTGTCCCGTCACCGATTTCCCCTTAACCCTGACCCACAAACTTTCTGTTAACTGATCACCTGTCCCCAGACAGAGTTCCATACCCTCCAGCCTATCCTTAACATAAAGGGCAACTCCCCCTCCCCTCCTACCGGGCCTGTCTTTTCTAAAAAGCCTGTAACCTTCCATTCCAACACTCCAGTCAAAGGAGCCATCCCACCATGTTTCTGTGATGCCTTTTATATCATAGCCCTGTAGATGTGCCCAAATCTCCAATTCCTCTTGTTTATTCCCCATGCTACAGGCATTTGTATAGAGGCATCTGATCCGAGCTCCAAGTGAAGCCGGCTCAGTGGCTGGAGTGGCTAGAATATTACTACATTGCTCAGAGTATTTATTATAGGTGCTGGCAACTGACTGGGTGTGTTGGGATGGAATGATGCTCCCCTCCCCCAACACAACTAGTTTAAAGCATCCTTGACAAGTCTGGCAAGCCTCCCAGCAAAGCCACTCTTCCCTTTCTTTATCAAAGCAGCTCCACCAGCCCCCAGTAGGCCTGGCTTACAAATGTGGGCCCCGTGTCCAAGACACCCAAACCCTTGACTATGACACCACCCTTTTAACCATTTATTAACCTGTCCAATCCTCCTTGCTTTTGGAAGGTCCTCCCCTACGTCTTGGAGAATTGTCGGAAAGACTATCTGAGCTCCAGAACCCCTGACCACCTCTCCCAGAGCTCTGTAGTCCTTCTTTATACTCCTCAGGCTACTACTATCTATATCCCTAGCACCCACATCTATCACTAGAAGCGGGTCATAGTCCATGGGACTTACTAGAGCAGGCAGCCTCTCCGCAACATCCCTGATCCATGCCCCAGGTAGGCAACACACCTCCCTTGCGACCGAGTCAGGCCGACAGATGAGCGCTTCTGTCCCTTTCAAGGCAGAGTTCCCTACTACTACAACCTGCTGCTTTTTCCTGGCAGCACCAGTAGAGATCTTCTGTACCAGTGCACCAGCCGACTGTTTCTGATGCAAGTGCATTTCCTCATCAGCTCCCTGCAGGACAGCAAAGCGGTTCTGGGTGGGTACAGCAGATTTAGGAGGAAGCCCCTTGCTTTTAATTGCTCTCTTCCTCCTTTTGTGGTTTTTTTGTTACTAATTCCCAGCTTCCCTGATCAACAGCCTCCTTCTTTCCTCCATGAGTTAGAGGGGAATTTTGAGGCCCCTGTGCTCTTTGGGTCTGGAGCAAGCAGTCCTGCTTCCTCTCAGCTTCCCTGACACCTTGCAGCTTACTGACAGCATCCTGTAGCTCAGCCACCTGCTGGAGGAGGACCTCCATCAGGGAGCAGCGAGCGCAGCCCTGCCCATTCTGCACCTTTCCCTCACAAGACCAGTGCAGGCACTCTCTACACTCCAAGCTCTGCACCGCAGCCTCCCCTCTTACCGGCTCTGTCTGGATGCCTACGCTGGTCACCAACGGGGCGGCCGGGGCAGAGCTCCCAGACCGGACCATGGTCATACGGCGAGTGCTCACCATCCTGCTCGCCCGCCCGCACAAACTGCCTCGACCCGCTCTGTTCGCCACGCTCCTGGTTGCCGCGCTCCCTGGGTAGATTTTTAACTACTCACAGCTGATGCCACTCCTCCTGTCTCCGCCCCCGGTGAGTCACCTCCTCACGGTAGCTGAGCTCTTTGCAAGTCCTGTCGAGGATTTGAGGCTCTTGTCGCCTGAGGTGAGGCTTCTGGACGCTGATCTCCCCCTACTCTGCTCCGGTGCCACAGGTGTCCTTTCTCAAGCCACCCCCCTCAGCAAGTGCCTGAGAATGGCTGCTGATGGCTGGTTTGAATCTTCCACTGAGCCTCCTGTCTCCGCCCCTGGTGAGTCAGCTCCTTGCGGTAGCTGAGCTCTTTGCAAGTCCTGTCGAGGACTTGAGGCTCATACTGTAACCCAACTAAAGCAGCACCTCAGCCTGCCATTTCTGTGCAAAACAAAGCTGGCAACTGCAAAAGAATGCATGAAATATGAAAAATTTTGGCAAATCTCCTACTGTCCAGGAACATTAAGATAGAGAAATGAAGGAAAGACCTCGATTTCTGGAGCTTCTCTACAGGTCTACATTGTCATCCAGTAAATCAAAAGGAACGCTGTTATTTACTTCAGAAGGGTGGAAATTCAAGTCAGATCCTAAGAGATTACATCAATCTGAGCAGTATCTTGGTTTCTCTGTTACACTCCAGCTCCATGGACATCCCAGTTTTGGTTCTGGCAGTTTGTCACTGTTCACTCTGGAATTTAGTACTGAATAGTTTTGTGCCTTAAACTCATACTGTAGCTTACTTTCCAAATCTCTCCGAGAGGAGTCCATAGCACTCCAAACTAGAATTGCTCACCACTGTTCAATTCCACCGAAACTAAAAAGGGGTAAGTGTAAGTCTTTGCACTTCACATTAAAAGCCTCAAGAAACACAAAAGCAATATACCCTCTAGGTCAATCCTGCAGACAAGAATACTGGAAATGTGATTAAAATCAAGGCAATGCCTCGGAAAAAGCACAATTATGCATAAATTATTGTATCATTATATATCAATATATTATGTCATTATTATATAGTGCATGGTCATACTTCAAAATTTATCACAAACTACAAAATGGCATAATGTGTTAGGACAGCATTGACAGAATGAGCTGAAAACAACATTTTTTGCAAGATGTGAATATACTGAATATACATTGTACAGGTCTTGGGAATATGGGAGTCGGAAAGTAGGCTTAGGTACAACCGGGAATATATCCACCCCAAGCACACACAAAAAGCGCAATTAAATCCCATACAGTCCTTATGGCAGAACCACAATCTAAATTCCATTGAAGTTTTAAGAAACTAAGAAGTAATATGTTTGTATGTTTCTACCCAGATGTCACTTCTGAAGAAAATAAGCTACTAAGCTTCCAAACTTCTGAAAGCTCATTAGTTTCTCACAGGATGCTTGCTGTGTCTCTTTAAAAATAATAAACAATTTAAATTATATTATTTGGTGCTGTACCATGAAACTATGTATACAAAGATAACTCACCATGGGTATTCACAGTGTAACTCAAGATAGCCAAAATGTTTCAACATTTAAACCAAACCCAAATTAACAACACACATTTGACAAGAGAAGTACACTTGAGTGTTGGATGATATATAGAACAGAAATGTCACTTAGCTCACAAGGAAATTTTGTATCACATTCACTTTAGACAAAAACATCAAAGATTAAATATAGGCTAAAGTACCTTTATAAGTAACAGTAGCCACAGACTATTTCACAAAGTCCATTACATGTCCCACTTTCCCCACAGCCCTCCCAAAAGCAAGATAAAAACAACATTCAAATGTTCCCTGCCTAGCTCAGCTCCCAGCTACTCCAGCCTTCCTGAAATATAAACCTTTCTCCATGAGAGCTGCTCTCCACTGAATCCTTGTGGAATAGAAGCCAACCAACATCCCCTGGTTGGGCTTTGCATTGGTCAGGCTACAATGAGGACAGCAGCATGCACCTCGATGTCCTACAATAACCATAATGGCTCATGAACACAAATCAAATCACAGGGTGGGACTGCAATAATTTGCTAATAACAGCATTTAAAAAAATCTAGTTCATAAATCTGAATTACATCTTTTTCTCTGATGCACATTAACTGTTTATTAACCAAAAAGTTCTGCAGGAGGTTTATTTCTAAAAGGAATTAAGAATTTTCATAGAGACATTTTGTTAACACCAGTGAAGAGGCAGACTTATAAGTCTACACAAATATTTTTAGCATAATCAAGGAAATCTGAATTAAGAATGAAGGGGCTAGGCTCTGAATAAAAGTATTCTTTCTCAATCAGATCATCAGGCCATGAGACAGGCATTTCTGGACTAGACTACAGTTTAACAATTGACGGTATTAAACAAAGGAAAAAACCCACCCTACTGTTTCCTCATCAAGAACAAATAGATGCCTTTCCCTGACAATTTTCTGCAATCCATCAGACAATGAGCAAGGCTAAAATGCCTACTTTTTCAGCTAAAGGGGGCCATATCTTCTCTTCTAGAAGTACTAAAAAAACAGATAGCAAATCACCCTGTCCTCCAGTGATCAGAAGTGCCCCAGAGACTGACAAGCAGAAGCAACCAGAATTGTTTCTCCACAGTGTGATCCCAATAAAAATGCTGTCATGCAGCTATATGACAGAGGACACCTGTGCTTTGGTCAAATTGTGTTACTTGACAAGATGTTAGTAAGTCATATGCCACACTAAGATCATGTGTTGGGCATACTTACTGCCATATGGCATGATGTGCTCATACACAATCTGCAGAATATCAAAAATTCATCTGCCTCATTATAAAAATACCTGCACCTTTGTGAGACATTCCCAGCTCTATGGGGGACGTAAGCTCTTAAGAGCCACGGGGCAGGCATTGAATCAGAGTAAGAATTCTTCACAGGTCAGATCTGTAGGCAGTAAGATGTGCTTATCTGGACAAGACTCCAGTTTAGTGCCTAAATGTACTTTAAAAAGAAGCAACAGGCTTGTAAAGTACTGTTCCTTCATTAACACAAGAAAGGTGCCAATAGAGAATGTCCTAGCACAATTTAGTTAAAATGCAGACTCTTCTAGATCTTTTCCTCTAAAAGTAAAAAAGTTTGTTATTTCTAGACACTTAAATCCTGACTGTCAGAACAAACAGGATATTATGGAAGGCATCCCAGTATGGTTGTCCTTTTTAATTTTCAAATAAAGATCAAAGTTTGAGTTAATGAACTGAGAAAAAGTACAGACATACCAAAGCTGGTTCAACATACAGTACTGTATAGCACAAAGCAAGAGTATGCAGAAATTTGAATCTGCTGTCCTAAAACAATACATCTTCATGTACCCAAACAAGTACTTCAAATACAGTATGTATCAGGGTTGATGAGATAAAGTTGCTTTTCTTCAAGTACTAACAGTATCCAAGTTCAAAGGATAGCATCTGATCTTGTTCTATGAGACACAAATGATTGTTTCACTTGACAGAATATATTCATACACTGACAGACCATCTGTATCCCAGAAGTCCTAACCAACAAAAAAACCCAAACAAAACAAAACAAAACAAATTAGCCTTAAATAGAAATACAAACAAGGGGTGGAGTGAAGGGGAAAGCAAGCAATCTCTCCCCCAAGAAGCACTTTCATTAGCCTTTTAAAAATGAGGGCCAGAGATAGACTTAATAGTGTAGGAACTTCATCACTAATGGTTTTGCAAATAAGCCACTGTGAAAAGCAGTAGTATTCAGCAACACTCAAAATGTGCTATTTAAAAAGACGCAAACCCTACACCCACAAAGCAAAACTCTACTAAATACTAAATCAACACAAAAGGGAAAACATAACTACTGTATCACTCCCTCTTTCAGCTACTAACAGCTTATTTCAAATGAAGGACAAGTCTATTTGTCCATACAGATGACTCCCTCAAATACATGAGACAAATGGTTCCAGCTTGCTTCACAGAATAAAATACTCGAAGTATTAAATTATACCATCATTCTGGTGAGACACTTTGCAGCAGAGTCTAAACTGTGTTTTATGAATAGTTACGGAAAAAAGCTGCACCAAAGTCAAAGAATTTCTGATCTACTTTCATAGATGGCAGAAATTAGCTACTCATAAGCATATTGTCAACAGCAGCACATTACTGGAAAACAAGATCTAATTCTGCAACTGTGCAATGATAAAATTTCTCTGGAACAAGAGCTTCACAGTAACAAACACTTTAAAAGTCAGTAAAAAGTCTGTACACCATAAAGGTTTCCTGCTGACAGAAAACATGTTTAGCATCAAGATGGCTGCAACAGCTGTACCGCTAGTTCACTGTAATGCAAAGGTGAACAAAAAGACACAAGAAAATAATGGAGAAAGCCAACAAGAGAAATGAACACCTAACATGACAGTTCCACGGTAGCTAGGATTGAGCTGCATCTTGATTTCTACACCATCACTCTCCCTTTTGCTTCCACCTCTGGACTTGCCTCCTGCCTCATACCAGCACTAGTATCTATTCAGTGAGACAAGCAGATTCTGATGGAGAACAACCCTAAAAACAACTTAGCCAAATCACCTCCTGGATTCAGTTTACTATTTGGTGGCAGAGAGGCACAGGTAAACAGAACCATGACAGTCAAGACCTAGTAGCTGTGTTACCCCTCTGCAATCCTTTTCCACTTTCTTGCAGGTTGCTGTAGGTGCTGAATTCACACTTTCCAGAATAACATTTGTGGAATCTTGGCATTGTTTCTATTTGTGCCTTTCTGAAAAGGTGTCACCATGGAAATATTACCATATATTTGTCCATTTTCAATCTTTTCCATTACTTCCATGAGTATTCTTCTAGTTTATAGTCATCTGTGTGATATAAAAATGTGAAATTTCAAATATCTGTAAATAATATCTAATAATATCTAGGCTAAAAAGAAAAAAAGCAGCAAGAAAACCAAAACAAAACCTATAGACCTGGACAGGCTGGAGAGTTGGGTAGGGAGAAGCTTGATGAAATTCAACAATGGCAAGTGTAGGGTCTTGCATCTGGGGAAGAACAACCCATGTACCAGTACAGGTTGGGGGTTGACCTGCTGGAAAGTAGTGAAGGGGAAAGGGACCTGGGGGTCCTGGTGGATAGGAGGATGACCATGAGCCAGCAATGTGCCCTTGTGGCCAAGAAGGCAAATGGCATCCTAGGGTGCATTAGAAAGGGTGTGGTTAGTAGGGCAAGAGAGGTTCTCCTCCCCCTCTACTCTGCCTTGGTGAGGCTGCATCTGGAATATTGTGTCCAGTTCTGGGCCCCTCAGTTCAAGAAGGACAGGGAATTGCTTGAAAGAGTCCAGCGCAGAGCCACAAAGATGATTAAGGGAGTGGAACACCTCCCTTATGAGGAGAGGCTGAGGGAGCTGGGTCTCTTTAGCTTGGAGGAGACTGAGGGGTGACCTCATCAGTGTTTACAAATATGTAAAGGGTGGGTGTCAGGATGATGGAGCTAGGCTTTTTTCAATGATATCCAGTGACAGGACAAGGGGCAAGGGGTGTAAACTGCAGCATAGGAGGTTCCACATTAACATCAGGAAGAACTCCAGTGACAGAGCACTAGAACAGGTTGCCCAGGGGGGTTGTGGAGTCTCCTACATTGGAGATATTCAAGGCCCACCTGGACAAGTTCCTGTGTGATGTACTCTAGGTTACCCTGCTCTTGCAGGGGGGTTGGACTAGATGATCTTTTGAGGTCCCTTCCAACCCTTGGGATTCTGGGATTTCACAAAATTCAATTTGTCTGTAGATGTTACAAATATTAGTAAGTGGAAGTAGAGAAATTCTCTTATTCTAATAACACTAATAACATTCAAAGTGCAGCATTTTAAGAAGAGATGAACACAGTTGTTTAACTGGAGAAAGAGAAGAATTACTAATGGAATCTGTACAGATCTCTGAAGTTATAAATAACTTGCCCTATTTGATCTATACATTGACCCTTACTTGTAAAAATTATAACTTTGTTCATAACCATTGCTTCAAAGTAAAGAAAGTTCCCCTTCTCTGAAAATATAAGATAGTTTTGAAGTATTCCTTCATTTAATCATACTATGGTAGGACAACATTTCTAGCAAACAGCTTAGCTTCATTCATTTGAGAAAAGGTCTATTTTCTTTCATATGTAAAACTTCTTGTGAAGGCTTATGTTGTGCATGACAACTACAATAATACTACCCTGTACGTCAAGATAGGTTTTAACCAAAGTAGCTCCAGTAGAAAAGTACTACAGACATAGGCCTGAATAAACCAGTCTAGATCACTCGCTCCACTTTACATACCAGGTCACAGTCCTTGGCTTTAACCAGTTGTACACACTTTGTATACAAAAGCAAATACTCTCTAGCATTTCCTGACTTAACTTCACATGGTCTGAGATGAAAGACACAGTGCAGTCCTATCACTCCCAGAAAAATAAAGAAGTGTTATCTCAGTTATCATAGCCATTTTCACTAATGCTAAAATCAACAACACATAGCCCTAAGCCAATGACAGACTGATTAAAAATCCCATCACTATGTATTTTAACAATCACTATGTATTTTAACATCAATCTATTTTACACAATCACTATGTATTTTTAACACTGTCTGATGCTACCACAGCTATATTAGCACTGTAATATTAGAATTCTACTTTACCCTGGATAAACAAATGGTGTCAGAAGTTCAGACACAGCTAGTTTCTCATTGCAAGTTCAGTACTTGCATCACAGGTTTTATTTTGAATAAATATACATCAATTAAGTAAAAGCAGTTCCCAACCTGTCACTGAAACGAGAATGAGATACCAGACAGTTTCACAGGGAATATGCACATTCCTGAGCAGACAAGGAGACAGGAACAAATTATGTGAAATTCAGATAAAAAACAGCAAATGATACTACAGGATGAAACAAGTCAGAAAAATATATTTGGATTGAGTGGGGGAGAGGGAAATCATTGTCCTATCTCCCTACAGGATTACTTCAAGTTACACACCTTGGAGTGTCATCAAGTGATCCTTCTCTGATTTTCCAAAATAGTTAAGTGACTATTCCTTATTAGGGTTAGAATTTCACAAGGTATGTTGAGGCAATCAGCGGATTCAAGCCACCAAGAATATAAAAGCCCCACTCCCTCCTTAGCTATCAGCAAACAAGGGAGATGCAAGGGACAACAGAATAGGTATGAGAGGTATGAGAACAGGAACCTTTCAGTGATGATTTGCCATTAAATTAATTCTTAGCAAGCAGCAGCCTAAAGAAGGGATTTATCAAGTAGTTGCTCTAGTTGTACCTTAAATCTGCTATGGTAAGATTTGCACTTAAAACAAAATTAAGATCCATCGTTTTCAAAATATAAGGACTAACACTCCAATTTATCATCATTCTTCTTCAAAGGACAGGCTAACCATACTCTTGTGTCTTGCCTAAATTTTGTTCCCTCCACCCACCAGAAGTTTAAACATTTCAGAATTTTTTCCTATTTTAGCTGCAGTCACCACTTTCACACAGAACTGTACTTGCCTCAGACACCAGACACTTCAGATAGTAAAAGTTATAATACTCATCTATCACAACACAGCTTACTTTCATAAAAAAAAAGAAGAGATCCAAATGTGTTTTCCAGTCTCTGATGACCTCCCATCATGCTATTTCCTTTTTTGCTTGCCTCTTATTTACTACCTTTAACTTTTACCAGAACAATATCTTATATGCTTCCTGCTTGTTTGAGTCTCCACTGTGACTGAAGGTCCTACCATGCACCCCTGAGCTAGAGCAATGCCCAAGAAAGAGGCATGACGAAAGTCCCCCTGCTCAAGTAACTTCAACCTCAGTATCTTCCCTCCTCGCAGCCTCTGCTGATCACAGGACAAGAGAAAGGAAGTTCCAGCAAAAAAGGAATGAACAAAGTGCCCTTCTTTTCTAAGGGAAAAGTACAATGCAAAGTTTAATTGCTGAAACCTAATAAACATTCTAATTCAGAGAAATCTTGCATAAGCTACATAATTCCATGATAAAAATTGTTGCATTTTCACTTCTCCCAACAAACAAAAACAGCAATGGAAACTGCATTCCCTCTCCACACTGCCACAAAGAAGACTCTCACAACCTCTTGACTTGTGAAGCTCTGGTTTCTGTGCATCTGATGTTTCTCAAGCACCTTCTCAGTTACATAGTTAGCAAGCACTCTAGAAACATTCTAGTAAAAGTATACTATGAACTATTTCAAATGTACAAATATATTTTGAACAGATTTTTCTCCTCATGAGAAGTGAAAAGGGGCAGAAGGATAGTTTTGTTTTCATAGCAGCTCACTCCTTACCACTTCTACAGGAGTGCCAAGAAACATTAAATAAAGATCACTTGCAGCTTCAGAATTTGAGATGTGTAACTCATTTGAGGAAAGCTATAGAAACAAAAGATAGCTGGTTTGAGTCAGTGGTGATTAACAGTGAAGCACGGACAATTTACTATTTAGAAAGCAAGATATGAGAAGCCCCGCATTCCTGCCTAAATGCCATCCAACTGCTGAAGATTTGAGGATACCGACATTTCTATCTCCTATTCCATTTCTCCTTGGTGCTCCATACCAAGAAATGAAATGAACAGAGGCCTACTTATAATGTGTTGAATAACTGAAAAAAAAGCCAACAAAAAAACCCCACAACATACCCAGCCTTCCTTTTCACATTTCTGTCTCTACTCCAAGACCCTTTTAAATGTCTATCAAGAAACCCAAAACACATCAACACCCTACTGTAACTCAGTATCACAGGAACTTGAGAGTTTCAAGGGGACTTCAAAGAAGTATGAATTTCCCTAATCCTTCCTCACCTTTTCACCTGGCTCATCCTCTTCAGTGTCTCAATAACTTTGTTAAGTAGTAGCAGAATACAGTTGATATTTTGGGCTATTACCCTTCTTAAAATAAATCAGTTTCAGAAGTACTGTCAAGATCAGCAAGTTTGCCATATCTTGGAGGAGTCATAAACAAAGAAATAACACCTATATATATAGCAAGTGAAAATGTTACAACCACCCCCATATATCTTGCCTTTATGTTTCTCTTTCTCACACTTGGTATCTTAAAGCGCCCTCTCTTTTGTGCCACCAGTCTTCAAAACAAATCAACACAATACCCTAAGTCTTTGGAGAGAAAAATCATTACTGAATAGTGCAAAACATTACAAACTCCTGTGCCTCCACAACACTCCTAAAACACAACAAGCCACGTCACTCTTGCTCTTACAACTGTGAGATTCTCTACTGTCAATGGGATTACTCAGATAAATGAAGTGGGCAAATCTGAAAACTGAGCCCCAGGCTTGAAGTTGATGTGAGGTTTTTTTTCACAGCTGTACCCAAGGCTATCATTATATTACAGACCTTCACCAGATAAGCAGTAACAAATACATGTACTATGAGAACAGTGTAGAAAAGCAAGAGAATAAGCATCACTCTATTTAAAAAACCAACCAACCAAAACAAAAACACCACAAAGTTTTCAAATAAGCTTTTAAATATGGCGTTTTCAACTGCCAGCTTATTTCTAGACATGAATATTTTAAACTGGTAACAAATAAGTTCCTAATTGTGCTTAAATACAGCTGGCAACCCACAGACATATGGCTGATGTCTCACAGCACTAGTCCTCAGTATTTGTCAGCTAGGGTTTGCAGTGTAACAACAGCATAAGGAATACTGCCCATACAAACTTACTTATTCTACACTTGCTTTACCAATGACAGATTTTATAAGCCCATGTACTCTAATATTCCACAAGTACATTAGGAAAAATTTATGACATCCATCAATGAAAATAGGTGAAAAAAACAAAGTCTGAAGTTATTATCCAACAAAAGAATGTGCTTTCAGTATTTCTGTAGAATCCATTATCTTCATTTTGATGATTTAAGTAAGTTTTAAAAACATCATGAACCCAGATTTTATTGTATTGACAAACTTGGAAAACCACTTTTAAATTTTTCTGACAGCAAGCCCTAATTGCATACTGTATGGTTTCTGAACATACATTCTCTAAATTCCTAGAAGATACAATGGAATCTAGAGCAAAGTCATCCCAGGACTTTCATGCATTTCTTACTTACTTTTCCAAACCAGGTCACAGATATAAATACACTGTAAATATGGATATTGTAAATACAAATACTGTAAGCTGCACATAAAATGGGCCTGTCAGCCTCTCTTCTGTGCAGGTAACTCAGCTTCACAGTTAAGCTACATACACTAAAGCATGGGTTCTCATAGACACCTAGGGCAAAATCCCTCTGTCTTGCATGACTGACACAGGTTAACAATTATTTCAAACAGGACTCTTTCTGAAAAAGGGCTTTACTTCCTTAGTTCCCTTACACATTATTTAAAGTCTGGGGGCTTGATTTCTCTTTCACCTTTAATCAAGATATTAATGAAACAATATTTATCCTATAGGACGGCAAACATGCAAGTGCTACTCTGCTCTTTATTCTGTTAATTAGTGAAAACTCAAGTTTTACCACCAAATGTGCATAGTGTTAAACTTTTCAAAGACTACAAACTGTGTAGAAACAAGATTTTAAATTAGTGAAATTTTGAGGTGATATTATAATGAATATTATACCATCTTGTATTCTGCTTTGCAAACACATTAAAAGTCTAAAACTAAACTTCAAATCTGCTATATCTAGAGACAGTAAACACAGAAAATATTGTTTACAGTTAAAAAAACCCAACAAAACTCAATCACCTGAGAAAGCCAGGTGTAATAAATAAGCGTCCTGTACACTTTACCACCTCACTAATATTTACAAGATGTTTAACATATTTTCAAGTATGAAAGAATTTACATACTAAGTTTTCCATTACTGGAATTTGTTGTTACAGCAACTAGGATAGAGAAGTAGGCCCAACACAGCATATGATAATTGTCAAACCCTTCCTTATGCAACTTACAGCCCGCAAGCTTCATTGCAGCTACCTTTTCTAATTTCACCAAAGAAATATAAACCAAGGCCTTCATTTATAATTCAGTGCAGCTTGTTCCATAAATTTATAATGCCTTTTAAAAGTTTTTGATAATTAGCACTGTTTTGAATAGCAACGCTGCATTTCATAACACACACAAATTTCTGGGGTGTAACTACTTTTCAGGACCACTTTGGGGAAAACATACGTTTTACAGTAGGTATGCTTGGCATCTATCATCCAGCTTTTAAAACAGCCACTGAAGCCTACCCTAATAGCCAGGATCCCTGCCCAGCGGTAAGACCTGCCCTGGTGACTCCTGGGCGAGCAGCCTTTGAGCCGGTACCACACCTCGCTCACCGAAGCACTTTTCAAAGGAGACTTGCCGATTTACAGCGCTCAGACCTGCAAAGGGCAGCAAACACCCCGGTCTGCGGCTGGCGGGGGGATGAGAGGGTTTGGGCTTGCTGAGGCCTAGCGAGCACACGAGGCCTCCCGCAGCACCAACTCCTCCGCCAGCAGCACACACCTCTCCGGACGGCCGGGACAGGACGGCCACAGGGCAGGCGGGCCCCGGGGCAAGGGGGGGGGGGGGGCACCAGGCAGGGACAGGAGTCCGGGATGCTCCGCCGGCAAGGAGGGAGGCGGCCCCGCTCCGGGGAGCCCGGGGTAGAGGGATGGCGAAAAGCCAGTGCCTCGGGTTTGGGAGGGACTCTCAAACTTCAGTACCTGTCGCGAACACCACAAACTCAACGACCCCTGTCGCCTCCGGGAAGAGCTCTACAGGTGTCCGTCCCCCCTCAAACAACTCACGCAGCGGTCTTAACAACACGCTGTACCGATGCCGACGGGAAGGGGGGCACTACTGCACGCAGGGACTTGTGCTCACTCTCCCCCGTCCCGCCAGGGGAACCCTCCGGCGAACCCCACACTCCCCACCCCGTTCTCAGCGGAGAGGGCCCCGGCAGCGCTGCGCTGAGCCCACTCCGGGCCTCGCCACCTCCCTGCCCGCGCACCCACCTGTCCCGGGGGTCGATCCAGCTGGTCTGCTTGGTGTTGTGGTCGATGTAGAAGACTTTGCCGTCGTAATCCCTCGCCTCCTCCCAGCCATCGGGTAAGGGGAGCTGCCCATTCCCAGCTTTCCTAGGCATGGTCGGGCGGCGGGGATAGCTGATCCATAGGGACAGAAAGAAAGACGGGAAGCGGGAAAAACCCCCACCCTAGCCCGGTGGACGGGGAAAGGTCTGGGAATTTGAGGGGCACGCAGCGGACCGCTCGCGGAAGCCCAGGAAAGCCCTCCTCCGCGGCCGGGTCTCAGTCCACCATGCCGGGGCTGCCGCCTTGCCCGCGCCGCGGCAGCCCGGGTCAGGGTTGCCGGCGGAGCACAGCTGCCGTCTGGGCGCTCGGAGCCCGGCTGAGCCCCAGGCGGCTGCGGCCGTCGCTCATTAGCATGAGATTAGCATCCATCTCATCTGCATGCACATTCCTCCCGCCGCATTCCTCAGGGTTAACCCTGCCGGCGCTGCCCTCCGCCGCGCTGGACAGGCCCCGGCCGTGGATCCGGGACGAAAAGCGTCCAGCGGGCGAGCACGTAGGGGAGACCGGAGGACAATGGGCAGGGGAAGGGGGAAGAGCTGGCGGGGGGTGCCCTTCTGCTTCCAAACAAGCTGTGCCCGCGGCGAGCAGGGGCTGGTGCGGTTGGGGATAGGAGGCAAGCACCTGAGGGGGGCAGCCTCCGACGGCCCGCGCCCTCAGCTGAAGCAGCCGGCGGGGAAAGCGGTGCGGAAGGGCTGGGGTGAGGTGAGGTGAGGGAAGGAGCGACCTGGCGTGAGGGCTGCCGCCCGGCCCTTTGTCTGCGGACCTGCCGCTGGACCCGCATCAGGAGGTGCAGGCCGCTTGGGAGCCGGGATGTGCCGGCTCTGCAGGCACGGGAGAGGTGCCCTGGGAAAAGGCAGCTTGCCACTGCCTGCCTGCCCTCAATCGAGGAGGTGTCGAGTGTCCCTTCCCTTCTGGTCCCCCTCGCTTCGCTTCACATCCTCATCAACTGTCGCTACTGTCCAGTAAGGCTCGAAAGTTCCTAAAAGGACCTTGACATTTAAAATAGTAGAGTTCAAAATTTAAACAAAAAGACTTTTTTTTTTTTTAACTCTGGAAGTAAATAAACTTACCGATTTTATTTAATTATTTACTTTGTGCATACACCATTCGTGACCTGAACTGTTCTGGCCTAAAAAGCAGGTAGCTAAATCGCATGAGATATAGGAACGAGGTGTGAATTACTGGATGCTTATCTCATCTTTGCTACAAGAGAAGCTACTCCAGGTTGGTTACCATGGTTTAGCCGATAGAAGGTAATTTAATGAGTTCTATTAATTTGCATGTGTATCTGATTTCCAAGATTTGGCACCAGAAGTAGAGCACCTATGAGGGAATATGACTGGTTTAGCAGCTAGGAATCTGAGGTAACCCAAATTTTAGTCCCTATTTATTTCTTTTCACTTGAAGTTAGTGGTTTAAAGTAATAAAATCTTCCTGGGAGAGGAAGCCTGGGACTCAGCTGTTATTTTTCTTTTATTTATTTATTTTAGTCTGTTTATCTACTCCATTCTAGCTGTCTTTAGCATTCAGCTCTGAGTTACTGGTCTTAGACAATTTACACTTATTACTAGACTTGTTTAATGCATAAGAAGTTTGCACATATTTGACAGGCATTGTAGTAAATAATTTACAGGTGTCTAAGTCCCTCTGTTGGATCTGCTGCTAAATAGTAAAAATTACGAGCAAGATATGATTTTAATTTAGTTATTTTCACAGTCTGGTAGAACTAAGACCTTTATTATCTTTGTCATTTTACTTATTCTGTAACACTGTCTCTACAAATAGCTCAGATGCCTCCCCAAAATACCTGTATGTTGAGCTCCATACTATCTTGAAGATTTTATTTTCACATCTGGTGTTTTGAGGGAGTGTGCAGTGAAACTACATTCATGAAGTAAGGCTCTTGTAGTTAACAGTGCACAAAAAACTGAATTGTCCTAACTTCTGGGTATCTGTAAGAGTTCAGCTACTTAGGAAAAGCAACAGAGTCATTACCTATTAAAGTGACAGACTCATTTATTTTCACTGAGAATATTAAGTTTCAATGAGGTGGTTGGTTTATAAAGTCCAGTTTTACTTTCCATCTGTGGAAAAAAAGCACTTTCACTGTGCATTTACATTTTTGTCCTTTTAAATAGTCTTGAGTTTTATAAACCAGTTTATAGGTGACATCTTACACTGCAGAAGTACATGTGGCAGTTGTAGGACAGGATAAACTGGATTTCCTTTTCCCTTTTAAAGCTCAGTTTGCATTATCAGTAAGAGAGTTTGTTATATAAGTTGATAAAAAACCTATAGAGGATATAGTTACTTCTCTTTGACATTAACAAGGACCTTTTATAAATAATACAGCCTTTTTCATCCTGAAAAAACAGGCCTGTGACACAGCAGCATTCCTATACTCCTATTCTCTAAATAACCCACACAAAAGAGAGCATGAGATTAGAAATTCTGTAATACCAAGACAAAACTGGAAACTCGTTTATGTCAATGCTTACCCTGAACCTGATACCTAATTCCTGTTCTCTGTCACTGCCAAGGCACCAAAGTATCGCATCTTTGATTATTGGTCAGATGAGATCCGCATGGATGGGGATGTGGATCTGATCTATAACCATCTTCACCAGGGTAAAAAACATCAGAAAACATCAATGTTTTCAGTTGCATAAATAAATGGAAATTGCAGTTCTTAATTTTGAAAATAAGTGTACTAAGATCATTGTATAATTGTCTAAATTCTATGTATATGCTTGTGCATGTATATACAGATGTGCTTATACGTAAATATAAGCTGTTGCATGGTAAGCATTAGGCTCTCCCTCCCTCCATTTTCCCTTGTTCTAGTACTTCACTGTGTTTGTTTTTATAGTTAGGGTCTACAGTCTGGAATGCCAGTTTAGGACTGCTTAGAAATGGCAATATTGGAAGTCAGACTGACAAAAAGTAGGTAATATTTGTGTAAATAAATGCCAGACCTTTAGTATCACCAGTGAGAATATGAGAATATTTAGCTTTTTGAAGGACTGCTGTTGTACAAAAGAGAATCCAATTATCCTATTGCTTTTTACTCTTTTGCAACTTGGGAAAAGAGCCCATTTGGTAGAAGATAGTTTCTTCCATTATCCTTTAATATGTTTTCATATGTGCAATATAGAAAAACAGAATAGATGTTCATGACGATTCTTTTTAGCTTGATATATGCTACAAATTCTAACTAGAGTAGTTTTTCAAGTACATCTCCCACATCTCAACTGGTAACCTGCCTAGCATGTTGTGCTGACATTGTCAGCTGACAGCATACCACAGATTGTTTGGCTTAATTGCATAAGACAGCATAGTTCAGAATATGTAAGCATGCTTTATTCAAAACACAGAAGGGTGCATATGAAGAAGGTGTCCAAAAGCATGGAACAATGTGTCTGTTGCATGACTTAAGTATTTATCAATAAGTATGATAAATAACAAGATATGCTCCATGAAAGGGAGCTGATTGTTCCTTTCTTGCTTTGTATATGCATGCTTAACCAGTCCGGAGAAGTTCATGTTTTAAGTAGTACATAGTTAAAGAACTGAGTTAAAAGGAATTAGAATTATGACTATTTTATGTCCCTTCTCCTTACTGCTGCCAGCTAGAAGAAGAAAAAAATGTCTGTGCAAAAATTCAGAATGCAAGTGTGAAAGTGGCTGAATCCAGAAAAAGGAGCTGCAAAGGCAAATGGTTGTGCCCTGTCGCATAATGAGAACCATACTCATAAGAGTCTGTACTTACCCTAGTCATCTCCTGATACTCTCTGCTTTCATCTTCTTTTATAGTAAATTTGTGATCAAAAAAGGCATGTTTGTACCCTCTCCTTCCATAACAAGAGATTCCCTTAACTTGATCCACTAGAGTGGTGTCCCTGAAGAAATTTACAGCTGTTACAGCTCTAACTTGTACTATCTACAAACGGCTCTGAATCAAGAGCCACAGTTGTCTCCCTAAAAATCTACACAGTTCAGTCTCCACTGCTTTCAAACATAATTTGAGTGCAGAATGAGTTACAAAATATGGTGACAGAATTAATTCTTAAAAATATCTGACAAAAATGTTTGAAAAAATATATAGGTTACATTGAGGGGGTTTTTAAGCTCTTAAAGCACCAAATACTGGCAATAAGTCTGACTTCCCTCACAGATAGCTACTGTAGAACTCTAAAAACAACATTTTCAGCATTTTATTTATTTATTTAATCACACTGAATTTTATCTGACAGCTATGCTTTCCAAGAAATGAAAGGCACCAAATCCAGGACTCCTTTATGTGGTGAGATTGTTAGTTTTAAAAAGGATTTTAAAAGTTCTGTAAAGAATAACAGTGTACATGCATGAGGGAGGAAGAGGAGTGCTGCTGCTGCTGTCAGCTTTTAATGCATGTATATATCTGAGACTAAAAGATCTTCGATTATATTGTTTCTGGTTGAATTTATGATGTAATTCTACAGAAGTGATGAAGCCAGATAATGTTTATGCACATTCAGCTTTTCTTGTTGCTCCAAAGCGTGCTCTTTCCACTTGCATTCAACTGGACAGTTTGCTGCTAAAATAGGATGTCCTACAAAGAGTTCTCAGAGTATGAGTGGAAAAGACCTTATCAGGTTCTGCTTCAAATAAATATATACTATCTCTTTTTCAGTATTTTGGCTTTATTTTTGCCTTTAGGCATGTGCAGGAAAAAGTAATGAGCAATTACACATTTCAAATCCTTGCAGACATAATTCTAATCCTATAAATCTGAAAATAAGCATACAGAACAATTTTAACTGATTGTTAGTCTGATTAAAAGTTGATAAAGGGTAGGTAGAATGGAAATGATGTGGTAAGAGTTTTGCCTCAGACATAACTATGGAAATGTGAATAATGTTTTCATGGTAAAATCTCAGGCTCACCCAAACCACTTATTAAACTAACTTAGCATTCAGTTCTGTTAACTCTGATTCATACTGCTGGTATTTCTGTGGAAAAAGGAAAAAGAAGATGGAGAATTTTGGTTGTTCCAAAAACCTAGTATTGATGAGGTCCAAATTAGCCTCTGAGGCATATTCCCACAGGATTTCTTGATGCAGTCTTGAAATTGTATGTTTTCTTGGTGTTACATCTTCTACAGAAGCAGTCTTGCTATATTGTTTTTAATATATCTCTGGTACTTGTACACATAGATTTAAGTTGCCTACATTTCATCATATCTATGGAATTGTGATATCTATTCACTGCTGTCTAATGGCTTTGGGAAACCACAGAAGCATGCCTGGTCAGCCAAAAGGTTCCCAAGAGCACAGGTTTCTCTTTTGGCCATGAGTAAAACAGAAGTAGGCCAGCAACAGAAGCTTTCTGCTCATTGCCAGGGAGGGAAGAATTGAGAAGTTTCTCAATAACAGTTCCTTTGTGGGGAACAGCAATTAATTTCTGTACATATTAAAATTCTTCATTAAGTGCTATGCAAGTGCACAGGTTTACAGAGCTAATGGTTTTAACTGTCCCTCTCTACTGGTGCAAGGAGTAAGTGCTCCCACCACAGTCAGAAGAAAGCATTTAACGTATGTCTGCTGTGTTGTATCCAAGGGGAGCAATGGAATGAAATACAAGCATTTTGGCAATGACATCCTGAAGTATGATTCTTCTCTGTATCATCCACTTACTTTCAGAAACAGTGCAGTAAATGAAGTAGACTGAGACTGAGCATTTAACACCTGCATGACAAAAAACAGAAAGATCCTCTGCCTGATGGGATAGGCTTAGAGAATCTTCAAATGAAAAATGAAAAATCTTATTTGAAACACAAAACAAGTACAAACCTGCCAAACTATAATATATTAAAATAGGCTGCTTTTCTCTTTTGCCCACTTTTCACTTCTTCCTTCCACTCAAAAAGTACAGTTTCTTCACATGAATGCAAAGTATTTTGACATCTCTCCCAGCCAACCACAAAGGAACCTCAGTCTTGTCTTATTGCTAACTGAGGCTAAAAACTGTGCTGCAAACTGAACTTATGCAGCTTTATAGCAAAAATGGGGCTGATGCATCATACCAAGATTTAGCACTTCTAGAATGCTAGAGATGTTACTGAATTGTATGAATCATCCTATGGCAATTTTTGTTCTAGTGTGGTTATCTGAAACCCAGAAACACAATGTTTGCACTTTTGGGGGGATGATATTATTATATCCACTTTGCAGTGGACATAAAATAAATGTGTTAAGTGACTTGGTGGAGTAAAAAATACCTATGTGAAAAAGGATAGGGTTTAGAACATAGGCTGTTTTCAGCTCCTGAGCTGAATCTGTTGAACTGCATTCTATCATTTTTATTATTTCAAGATGTGGTCTCAGAAATACTTGGGGTAAGCTTTCTTATCACAAGGAAAAGATTATAATTCATACAAAAAAAATCCTTTTATTCAGTGTCTCATTCCCAGGTAAAATGTGTATAAAAGTTATCAATTCCATATGGTCAAGCATATGTTATGAAATGCTTGTGCCCACATATGAGGCACATGACAATATTTCAATAGCTGGCTCCTTTGAATTTCTTGGTGGAGAAACATAACAGAAATATAAATTGTAGTTAGCTGTACTTCTCCATTCATAACTGAGATACACTAATAAACAACCTGTAACAGCATAAACAGATGACATTGAACAATAATTCAAAGAAAATAATTCAAAGCTAAGCAAAGTCTGCAGAATTTAAGTGTTAAACATAACCCTCAGACAATGGAATGTCAGAATCATTGCTGATAATCAGCTGTTCTGTAATGGTGTGAATGTAAAGCCAAAGGATGTACAGTTGGTGCTTATACCAGAGGAATCAGCATTACAGGATGGTTTTGTTTGGAAGGGACCTCTGGAGGTCATCTTATTCAACCATCTTATTTGTGATTAAGCATGGCCAACTAGAGATGATAGTACAGGACCATGTCCAGACGTTTTTTAATATCACCAAGGATGGAGACTCCACGACCTCTCAGGGCAACCTGTTCCAGGACTTGGTCACCCTCACTAAAAAAAAGTGATACAAACAAGGGCACTTTTCTGGCGCTTGGTCAGATTTTTGTCTCCCAGGACTCCCAGTTGGCCTGGAGCATGTACTGGTGCATGAGGTTATTTCTCCCCATGCACAGGACATTGCATTTCTCTTTGTCAAACTTACAAGATTCATGTTTGCTCATTTCTCTACATATTTAAAGAGCACAAAAAAGCACCACATAATTCAAACATACCAAAACAAGAAAACTGCTGTGCTGTAAACTGGCTTCTTGAACACTAGGTCCAGAGGTGCCCCACTAGCAAGCAGTCAGGTGTTAAGAATCAGTGCTGCTTTCCCTTTAATCTCCCTAAACAATCAGAATTAGAGATAAACCACCTCAGGACTGTGGTCTGCAGCCTCCAGTGGTACAGAATACAACATTCAGATAAGACCTTGGTTTCTCCATGGAAGTATTAATACATGTTTGTACAACTCAGTATGCCACCGTCAGCAATAAAAGAAGTTTATGTAAAAGTGTTCTTTTACATAAAGAGCTAAAATGGTATTTCCAAACACCACCTCAGAAATTCTCTGATTACTTAACCATTGATACCTTTTTTCCAGAATGTAACAAATGTGAATAAAGTACAGTATTCAAATGTGGCAGCTTGCTTCCCACTCCAGGAACTCAGAAACAATTGGTTTGGTCTTTTTTCCAGATTTCAGAATTAGTCCTGTCATTCAAAGAAATAAAGTGAGTGTATCTTCAGAATGTAGCAGAACAAGGGTTGGCTGTTCTACAGTTTCCATCCAGGATCCATGGTCATCACTCATGGGGCTGGGGGTAGAAAAGCTAGTGTCACCCTTTTCCATGAAGGGTGCTGGCTGCTGCTCTTTTCCTGGCCTTCCCCTTCCCACATCCTTTGTTCTTACATGTGCTCTTTCTGATGCTCCTGTTGAGCTGCAGTTGTTGGCTCTGATCTGCAAGGGCTGGAGCTGCAGCAGTGCTAACACTAATGGACCTGGTTTAATTCATGCAGCTGGTGTGTTTATGTGCTACTGTCCCTAGTGCGTGCTGTAGGTCCTACACCAACCACGCTGCTCCCTTCTCCAGTGCAACCCATATCCATACCCCCTGGAACAGTCTTTTTAGATAACTCCATACCTGTTGCTGTGAACAGTCAGCAAAGGACCGCACTGGCGACAGTGACATCTGCTGTTGGAGTCAGCAGCTGGGGTTGCCACTCAAACCATCCCACTCTAGTCAAAGTCAAAACAGGGGTGTCCACACCTGGATTGTGCTTGGGAAAGGCTCTGAGCAGAGGGAAATATGCTGCACGTCCTTCAGTGGCCTCAAAACAACACCAATAGTGAGAGCTGGAACAAGCAGCTGGAGGTTCAGAGTCATCATCAACCCTGGAATGGGGTTCTACTAGTTCTATACTAGTTGCAGGGAAAGAGCCATTTTCAAGTTACACATAATATCATTAATTGCAAGTGCCCGGATGGTGTTAAGAGAAAGCAAAGATCTGGTTAATAACATATATATTTGTAAGGTTGTAGGTGGATTTCATAGATCATGAGCAAGTTAACACAGCTTTTGTTTTGTTTTGATAGGAGGAGGCAAAGAGGTATGTTAGGACAGGGGAGAAGATGGTAAGGAATTGTTTATGAAAAGAAGTTTTCCTGAATCAAGTAAAAACTTGAAGAATATTTCAGAAAAAAAATCTCAAAAAGAACATAAAATATTTCCCTAAGCACATATATGCACAACCCTACTCCTGCCCTTTATCCTGTAAGGCAAGAAAGAAAACTAGTATGTGCTCTTTTTAATGAAGCAGAGGCCTTTCACCAGTCATTTTGTTTAATCTCCCTTCTCAGTATTCCACGTCTGTGGAATATATTTCTCCAGCAATCTCATTTTAATAACATATTCTAATCCATTAAACTCACTCTGGTGAGCTTGCAGTGAACCATGACATTTCCAAATCGAAGTAAAATCAAAGGCCTTAAAGCAGACTGCAGAGCTAAAATTCTTTTTCGTATCCCTTCACTTTATTTACCAAAGATTCGTATGTTCAAATATACCAAATCATCATGGCAAAATAATTATGATGTCATATTTTTTTAAACAATGTCAAATACTGAACTGACAGACCTGCAGAAGACTGAAATAGCAAAAAAAACCCAAAGCCAAACAGTGATGGATGAAAGACAACCAGTAATGAGCACGTCCAAACTTTGTTTTCTCTGTCGCTTTATCTGACAGTTGATACTTTTACAGCACCAAGTGGAGTCCTGCTATGCAATGATTTTAATCCTTAACATGATCTCTTATTCCAAATGCCATCCAGCTGAGTACAGGGCAAACAGTCCCAATACCAGAGTATGACAGGGCTTCTTTAACCTCTGCAAAGCCTTGCTTTTCCTGACCAACACAGGGATATGGATTGTCACATGGATTGTTATACATGATTTCTGAGATGTGATAATGTCTCAATGTGTAGCTTAGGCTTACTCATATTTTTGATCTGTGTACATGTATAAGGAAATTGTTCTGGGACAAATCACAGGAACAGGCTTTCTGGAAAGCAAATATGTAGCAGGTAGGAAGAAAGCTACATTGCTAAAGCAAGCAAGGATAATGGAATACTAAACCAAATAGAAGAAATATAATTTGTAGGGTTGCCTTCAAATGATTGCAGAAAATCCAAAGAGCTGAATGTAAGTGTTGGCTTTATTTGCAGCAAGTCAAGCAGGTGATTTTTGCATCCTCTTCAAATATTGGATTTTTATTTTAGTACTCTATACATATGAGAATTAAGCATAACTAAAGAGATAAACATTTCTATTCTTCACTCTTGTGTTTTATCAGATGTGTTTAAATCTCATCTTGCACAGTGGAAATTGCTATTTCTATTTTGCAAAAATAAAATAGATATATCAGAATATGAACAAATAACTGCTTAGTCTCTTTGGTAAGTTTTCACTATAAAGCTCACTTTCCAGTCCCTTAATCATTTGCATTTCTTTTCTGTGACTCCACTCCAGTTAAAGGAGATCTTTCTTCAGTTTGAAATATCAGAAATAGAACTAACTCCCCAGCAACAGTCACACTAATGCCAAATACAGGCACATGTGGCATCTATCCACTTGTGCTATAGTTTCCACAGGTTTCTGGCCATAGATTAGATTAACTCCTTCTGCCACAGCACCTCACTGAGACTTCTGTCTATGGGGGTATTATATAATAGGCATCACAGAAACATGGTGGGCTAGCTCCTATGACTGGAGTGTTGGAATGGAAGGTTACAGGCTCTTTAGAAAAGACAGGCCTGGCAGACAGGGAGGTGGAGTTGCCATTTATGTTAGGGATAGCCTGAAGAGCATGGAAATTTGTGTAGGGACAGGTGAAGAGTCAACAGAGAGTTTGTGGGTCAGGGTTAAAGGGAGAACAGCAATGGGAGGCATTACTGTGAGGATCTGTTACAGATCTCCTGACCAAGAGGAATCTGTGGATGAAGTGCTCTACAAACAGATAGGAACAGCTTCATGCTGTTGTTGTCATTTGGACAGAGAAGAGATTCAGAGATTCATGAGGCCCTTGTTCTCATGGGAGGCTTCAGCCACCCTGATATATGTTGGAGTGACTGAACAGACCGGCACAAGCAATCCAGGAGGTTCCTCAATTCTGTGGAAGACAACTTCCTTCTGCAAGTAATAGAGGAGCCGACAGTGAGAGGTGCCATGCTTGACCTCGTGCTCACCAGCAGGGAAGGGCTGGTTGGAAATGCAATGCTCCAGGGCACCCTTGGTTGCAGCAATCATGAAAGGATCAAATTCGAGATCCTCAAGACAGTGAGAAGAGCGTGCAGTAAGCTCACTGCCCTGGACTTCAAGAGAGCAGACTTTGGGCTCTTCAGGAACCTGCTTAGCAAGGTTCCATGGGATATAGCCCTAGAGGGCAGGGGGGCCCAAGACTCTTGGTTAACATTCAAGGATCACCTGCTACAAGCTCAGGAGTGTTGCATCCTGACTAGAAGGAAGTGCAGCAGGAGGACCAGGAGACCTCCTTGGATGGATAAGGAGTTGCTGAGGAAACTTTGAAGGAAAAAAGAGGCTTATAAAACATGGAAGCAAGAACAGGCAGCCTGAGAAGAATACAGGGATATTGCCTGAGAAGCTAGGGACCAGCTTAGGAAAGCTAAGACCCAATTAGAATTAAACTTGGCTAGGGACATGAAAGATAACAGGAAGGGATTTTATAGGTGTGTAGTGAATTAAAGACAGACTAGGGACAACGTAGGCCCCCTCCAGAAGCTTTCGGGAGAACTGGCTACCCTGGATTTGGAGAAGGCTGAGGTTCTGAATTACTTCTTTGCCTCGGTCTTCACTGGCAAAGCCTCTGACTGCAGCACCTGAGTCTTGGAAGGCGGACGCAGGGACTGTGAGAATAAAGACCTTGGGCCCACTGTACGTGAGGATCTGGTTCGAGATCATCTTAAGAACCTGAATGTACACAAGTCCATGGGACCTGATGAAATCCATCTGCAGGTCCTGAAGGAGCTGGCAAATGAAGTTGCAAAGCCACTGGCCATCATATTTGAAAAATCATGGCAGTCAGGTGAAGTTCCTGATGACTGGAAAAAGGGAAATATAACCCCCATTTTCAAGAAGGGGAAAATGGATGACCTAGGGAATTACAGACCAGTCAGTCTCACCTCTGTGCCTGGCAAAATCTGGGAGCAGATTCTCCTGGAAGGCATGCTAAGGCACATGAAAAACAACAAGGAGCTTGGTGACAGCCAGCATGGCTTCAGTAAGGAGAAATCCTGTCTGACCTATTTGGTGGCCTTCTATGATGGGGCTACAGAACTGATGGACAGGGGTGGAGCAGTTGATGTCATCTACCTGGACTTGTGCAAAGTGTTTGACACTGTCCCACATGACATCCTTGTCTCTAAATTGGAGAGGCATCAATTTGATAGGTGGACCATTTGGTGGGTAAAGAACTGGCTGGATGGCTCCACGCAAAGAGCTGTGCTCAATGGCTTAGTGTCCAGCTGGAGACCAGTAACGAGCGGTGTCCCTCAGGGATCGGTGTTGGGACTGGTCTTGTTCAACGTCTTTGTCAGTGACAAGGACAGTGGGATTGAGTGCACCCTCAGCAAGTTTGCCGATGACACCAAGCTGTGTGGTTCGGTTGATACGCTGGAGGGAAGGAATGCCATTCAGAGGGACCTTGACACACTTGTGAGGTGGGCTGATGCCAACCTCATGAAGTTTAACCATGCCAAATGTAAGGTCCTACACCTGGGTCAGGACAATCCCAGGCACAGCTACAGGTTGGGCAGAGAAGAGATTCAGAGCAGCCCTGCGGAGTAGGACTTGGGGGTGTTGGTCAATGAGAAAATGAACATGAGCTGGCTTCAGTGTGTGCTTACAGCCCAGAAAGCCAACCATATCCTGGGCTGTATCAAAAGGAGCATGACCAGCAGGTCAAAGGAGGTGATTCTGCCCCTCTACTCTGTTCCTGTGAGATCTCACTTGGAGTACTGTGTTCAGTTCTGGTGTCCTCAACATAAAAAGGACATGGAACCGTTGGAACAAGTCCAGAGGAGGGCCCTGAGGATGATCAGGGGACTGGAGCACCTCCCATATGAAGACAGGCTGAGAAAGCTGGGGCTGTTCAGCCTGGAGAAAAGAAGGCTGTGTGGAGACCTCATAGCAGCCTTCCAGTATCTGAAGGGGGCCTACAGGGTTGCTGGTGAGGGACTGTTCATTAGGGACTGTAGTGATAGGACAAGGGGTAATGTGTTAAAACTTAAACAGGGGAAGTTTGGGTTGGATATAAGGAAGAAATTCTTTACTGTGAGGGTGGTGAGGTACTGGAATGGGTTACCCAGGGAGGTTGTGAATGCTCCATACCTGGCAGTGTTCAAGGCCAGGCTGGACAAAGACTTGGGTGATATGGTTTAGTGTGAGCTGTCCCTGCCCATGGCAGGGGGGTTGGAACTAGATGATCTAGTCCATGTCCTTTTTATGTTGAGGACAATACTTCAAGTCAAGACCTTGGTTCAGCACTACTGCTCTCACTTCATGTCATAGGTACTTTATTTCACAATGTATAAGACTAGTGACAATTTGGACTATCTGGTTATTAGTTAGTCTGGAATTGTTTTGTGAAGTTATGATAGTTATGTTTTTCTAAGGTAAATTTGTAACCCAAGAAAAAGCATTTAAAAAACCATGGGCTGAGAGAAATTCAGTAATCTTGAGTTTTTTCTGCTAAAAACACCTTTGACATTATAACAAGTCTCCTGAACACTTTTCATTTCCCATCTATTCCTAGACGTCCCTCCTGTCCCCAGTCCCTATCCCTGCTCCCTTTCCGGAAAATCTCAGTCATCTTTCCTTCAGTGACAGCTTGACAAATCGATGCAGTGATAAAGGTTTATCACTCCTGCTGCTGCTCTGACTCTCCCCATCTGCCTGGAAGAGCTATAGTAAGAGCACAGAAACGGACATAACCCTTTGCTGTAGCATATCATCTTCTGGACATTTTCCTGTCATATGAAATTGCGCTTTATGGCTCAAATTAATGAACATACTACCGCCTCTCCTGGGGCTGTTTGAAAAGGACCTTTTGGAGCCACCAGTCTGTGACATCAGAAAGCAGAAGGCCCCTTTGTCCCCTGTAGGTGCAACACTTGTACCTCCCCTTCCTGCTGGGAGCACTAGGGACAGCATGAGGTATTTTTGTTCCTGGACCCTCAAAACAGGCAGCTTCTGCTTCAGCAGCCAGGCTGCATTGCTTCACTGAGTTGCCCTGGCATGACTGCATGCTCATCCTCCTGCCATCAGCAAGGTTTTAAGTAGGGAGGATGCTGGCATGCCTCTCCCCTCTCAGCAAAACACATTAATAGGACTTTTTTTATTGTTCAAGGTTTTGTATTTCTACAGCCACAGGCAGACATTACAACAGGTATTAAGCATATCAAGATCTATCTTTAAGCTTCTTTTCAAACCACTAGCCTAGGCACTTGAGAAACACTGATTACCATCTGATAATTTTGAAATAATAATAATAATATGACTCTGGAAGGCTCTAAAAGCAAGCTTATGTCTAAAATTTTATGTCTAAAAACCAATTATATTAATACATTAATCGTTATACTCCTATTAAGAAATAAATGTTCATATTATTATATCCAGGTTTATATTATTAAATCCAAGGGAGAAACGCATGTCACAAACAGGTCACAAAACATTTCTCCCAGCAGGATGAAACTATGTGTGAACCTAAAGATCCACAGTGTTTCAAAAGGCTTGAAGCACTGTCAGAATTCAGTCTTTCTAACTGCCTGTTCGTAAAAGATTCAAATCTGTTTGCATACTTAGATTTTAAGATAACATGTAGATAACAGGTCATACATGCAGGTACAGTGGAGCATTTGGAAGAGGTGAACCTTTTACATTAGCAGAAGCTTGGAAGCTCAGCAAAACAAAACTTAAATAGCGCTTATTTAAGTTAAATAGCAAAAATAATGGTATGTGTATATATGCATAATTTGACAATACATTACATTTTGCTATTCTCTGCTAAGAATGATACCTTTAATCTCTTGCTGCATCTGAATATGTATTTGACAAACATAACCACTATTTTTTATCAGTATTACAAAAATTGTACCTCCAATATAAATATTGCTGTCATGGGACAAAACTTTAGATAATATACGCAAAAGATACAGTAGCATCCAGGAGTTCATATTTTGTAGCCGTTTTCATTAGGGAAAACCTTTATTAACAGTAAGCATTTTTTTTCCTCAGCAAAGCGCTTTCAAAACATTTGCTAATTAAAACCTTTATATCTTTTAGACAGTAAAAGTGTTTTTTCCAACCTGCAACAGCTATGTAACTTATTTTATTAGTGGTTTAATAATAAAGTCAGATAAACCTTTGATTTAATAATTAGCATTTATAGAGTGCTTTCTGCCTTCAAAGCACTTTGCAAACATTAAGTAATTAATTCTTGCAACTCCCCTGTAATTTGGAGAAGTATATTCATACATGTTTGCCTGTGGTTTAGGAAACGCAGTATTACCTTGGACTTTTTATGAAACAAAGAATTAAGGCCTATAAATTAAGCTATTCACTTAAGTCCACAAAGATGGAGAAGTCAGAGTAGGAACTGAAGCTAAACTGTTGTCATGGTTTAATATGGCAGGCAGCTAAACACCACAAAGCCATTTGCTCATTCCCCCCATCCCAGTGGGATGGGGAAGTGAATCAGGAAGGGAAAAAAACCCCAAAAACTAGGGGTTGAGATAAAGACAGTGTAATAAGACAGAAAAAGAGGAAAAGAAATAGTAAAAGAATTAGAATATCAGGAAGATATTTACTGTAAGAATGACAGAGCACTGGAACAGGTTGCCCAGGGGGGTTGTGGAGTCTCCTACGTTGGAGATATTCAAGGCCCACCTGGACAAGTTCCTGTGTGATGTACTCTAGGTTTCCCTGCTCCTGCAGGGGGGTTGGACTAGATGATCTTTTGAGGTCCCTTCCAACCCTTGGGATTCTGTGATTCTGTAATATGCAAGACAGATGATGCCCAGTGCAGTTGCTTCGCAACCGCTGACTGATGCCCAGCCAGTTCCCAGGCAGCAGCCCCCGGCCAGCTTTTCCTCCAGTTTATATACTGGTTATGATACACAGTGGTATGGGATATCCCTTTGGTCAGTTGGGTCAGCTGTCCTGGCTGTGTCCCCTCCAACTTCTTGTGCTCCCCAGCCTTCTTGCTGGTGGGGTTGTGTGGGAAGCTGAAGAAGTCCTTGACTCTGTGTAAACACTGCTTAGCAACAACAAAAACAAAGACAAAACAAAAACTAAAACAAAACATTCCTGTGTAATCAGCATTATTCTTGTCCTAAATCCAAAATGTGGCACTGTGTAAGCTACTAGATAGAAAATCAACTCTATCCCAGCAGAAACCAGGACAATTATTCTCCTCATGCTTTTCTGTACTCCAGTCACTCTGCTCTTTCACTGATTTTCTCTGGAGGGGTCCAGCCATGCCTGACACAGAAAAGCAAAGCTTTGGATGCTAAGCAGGTCCTTCCATCTTCTCTTTACCCAGCTTCTGAGGCCACTCGCTTGTGTACTATGCATAGCTCAGGAACACGAGGAATGGTTCACACAACAGGTTTGCCCATACATGCTGGCCACGGCTATGTGGCCATCAGACATAAGGGAACAATGAGGAGTCATTTGTAATGTTCCAACTCAGCAAAGCAAGTAAGCTTTTTTGACTCACAATCTTTAGGAAATTTCCTGAAAATAAGGTACTTTGGTTTTAGAGCAAATAAAGGCCATTATCAAGATTTCAAAATGAATGGCTTGTTTTCAGTGAATTTAAGAATTCCTTCAGGTATAAAGGCCTAAATATTTATGTTGTGAACGAATGTTAATACTGTGTAAGTTTTTGTGTATTTTTGTAAGTGTATTTTTGTGTGAATGATGAAATAGTAAGCCAGAATTGATTGTATCACTGCTATGTATCAGTTTCTCTTCAACCAATATTTAAAAAACCCAAGAAACTTCAGGACATTTTCAGTAGCTCAACTGAGCCAAATTGTCATAACTTACAGTGTCTTCTTCAAGCAAGAGAAACAGCAACAGAGAGATACCTGATAATACACACTCATCATTTCATTCAGATAAGGAACACAATGTAGGGAGTTTGTAAAGATTAGAGAATTAGGGGTTAAGCATTCCTTGGTGATCTGTTATTTGTCAAATATTGAAGAGTAACTTCCTGTGATTCTGTTTCTGTACGATGGGTCTGTCAAAGGAGGACTACTAGAAACCAGAACAGAGCTGCATTTTGTATTTGGTGTGCTAAGCACTATTTCTCTATGGAGATGAACAGATTTTTTTTTTAATTTGCTATTTTATTGTATTTATAATTAGCCGTCTGGAAAAAAAAAAGTTCCCTTTTCGCATCTGCAGTGATGCATTGATTCTTTCATTACAGCGAATACACATGACCCCCGGTGTTCAACTGTAAACAATAATAGTTACTGGCTTCATTAGGAAGCTAGCAGATGGCTTATAAGTTCTCATGGTAGCTTTTATCCATTTGAGGCTTGCAGTGTGCAAATGTTTGTCTTTTAAACAGGATAAAACAATGTAAAAGGGACTCTGCGTCTTGTTTTTATTAGTAGCAATTCATTTGTATTGCAGAGTTGAATCTGACTATCTGAGTGCACTGTCTGAGTGCCTTGCCTCTGCCTTTGTGGCATTTTCTGTACCAGAAGAAATGACGTCAAATACTACTTCTGAGCTTCAACAGAGCTGTATTTTTCTTAGTAGGACTTATGTCATAAACCCAATCTCTCTTCCTTCCCAAGTGATGCCCCCTTCCAGCAGAGAGGTGGCATTGCCTCTAGTTTATCTTACATGGACTGGGGACCACTAGTGCCATTTTGTCATTCCAAAACAGTATTTACACAGCCAAATTTTTGTCTACAGCTTTGGAATACCTGATGAATGACAGCTCATTTACTGTCATCACCAGTCTGGTGCCTGGAGTGTGATGAACTTCAGGATGCTTCCCAGATAGGCTGCAGGCAGTTGCAATGATCGTCAAACATAATAACCACATTTATTATGTAACTGGGCAGAGCTATCTGAAGACCAGTTAATCTCCAATAAAATTGGTAGAGGACAGTAGCTTTTATAAAGCAGAACAGTTTTATTTTAGTATGTGAGTCTTTGATGGCTTTTTTTGTATTTCTAGTACAGCCCAGGATCTCATTACTATTTTCATGCACTGAATTTTGCTGATAGCTGGAATTGAGCCACATTATCAAGAAATAGAAGCAGGGGTTGTATATTAAATATGGTGCTAAATACTTTCAGTTCTCTTTCAAAGCACATACACATGGTGATGCAAACTTCCTCCAAGTGTTGCATCACTGTGTTTCAATGGATCTGCACATGGAGGAGCCAATGTATAGCTCATAGTTTGTGTTCATTCAGTATTGGCTGCTCATGGTTTCTTCATACTAAGGCATGAGCATCTGACTGATTTTTACAACGGGAATGCCTCTCTTCAGATAGAAATTGGCAATTTGTTTCAGAAAGGACCATCAAAAATCAGAAACTTTTGTAGAGGAAAAGTCTCATTTTGAGGGCTTAAATAAACTTCACTGCCTGGGTCTTGGTTTTTTTTATTGTACAGTAAGTACATGCATAGCAAATTGGTTGGGGGGGGTGGGTTGAGCAAACAGTGGTCTAGTGCATCTTTATGTATTCATATTGTATTTTCATTTTCTATATTCAGTTTTAAAGTTCAAAATTTCTTGTGTTTGGAGGGATAACGGTATCTCCTGGAAGAGTTACTGGAATTTTGCATCCAGAGCATTTACTTTCACTTTTTATCCTCTTCTGTTTTATTAAAAATAAGATTTACATAAAAAAACTTTCTTTCTTCTAAGCACATCTGCTCTTGCTTCTGCATCACCTGAAGATCTAAACCTCTGCATGTGACATCTTCAATGAAGAATAAGCAGCAGGAACAGATGAGCTTTCAAGAAATAAAGATTCTATTTTCATGCAAATGTACCAGTAATTAAAATCGATGGGAGAAAAAAAAAGGCAACTCAATATGCAATACCTTCATATTTAATTTGAAGTATAATAGTTTTAAACTTTTCCATAAGAACTCCCAGACTCTTTAAGTGGTTTAGTTTTGAGAACAGTAATAATTGTCATTCAGATTAATGGGTTAGTTTTTCTTATCAAAAGACACCTTTAAAATGAGTTTGGGGATAATAGTAAGTTTTAAACTTTTTTGTTCCCCTGTGGTTTGAATAAAGTTAGTTAAATTTCTAAGTAAACTGTATTTCCATTCAAACCTGTGTGTGAAGTATAACCATACTCAAACAGCCAGGCTGAGGCCTACCACACCATGGAAAGTATGCCAAGCTGTATCTTCAGCATTTACTCTTTCTTCATTAACCATCTCACTTTTGCTGAAGGAAGCATTTTACTGAAAAACAGACTCTTGTCTTTACTAAGTTTTACCAATCCTTATTAATCACTTCAAAGCTTACAAAATGAGGAAGAAGAAGATTGTGGTAGTAAAGCATCTAACAAGTTTATCCATTTAAAACCACTGCAGAAATTCAGACAGATTTCACTTATACCTATTCTGTTCTGTTCTAGTCTCGTCTAGTCTGTGTCTACAGTAAAATAGAGTTTGAGATCTTCTCATGACATATGAGCACGATTCACAGTAAAATAAAATAATTGCCTAAACACTGGACCTAGCTCCATTCATCTTCGAAGTCGTAAGGTTGCAGAGTCGGAATGCGTAAAGAACTTCTGCCATTTTATCCTATGCTATTTAAATTCATTACTCAGCATGTAGAAGTAGTCACAGCTCCCAAGTGACAGGTGCACCTTTATTGATTAGAAATAAATTTATTTGTGATGGGTTTGGAAAGGCTGAGCATTACACACAGGTATATATATATATATAAAAACAATAGAAAGGTACATACTTTAAATTCCACAGAATAAAGAACTGAGGTATTGATGATTTATTGATTACAGCTTACATGTAGATGAGGAGATGCAGGAGCTGATAAATAATGTAAATATTTTAAAATTCTGTCAGAGATAATCTAAAGGGAATATTGTGATTTGCAATAATACTTGGAAAAATTGCTTCACTAATGCCTGCAACTAGAATTTCTTGTACAACAGGCTGAGGTACGGCCTGTAGACTTCACAGGGATCTGGTAATGCCCCATCTGCATCAGCTAATTCTTTCTTCTTTTGCATTTCTGACTTACTTGTTTGTTTGGTTGGTTTGTTTTTTCCTAGGGGAGGGAGGTGGATCACAAGAACAAAGTGCGGCAGGTCTATGGAAAACGATTACTGTAAATGCTGTGAATAGGGACTATTGCTACATTTCAGTGCTTCAAATTTCAGTGGAATTAAGAAATGAAGGAGGCTAATAGAATTAAGGTTTAGCTATGGTGGGTATTGCAACCATGCTCTATTAATTTGTTTCTGAGTAAGATTTACTGAAATATTTTAGCTTTACATTCATGCAAACTGTTGGAACTTCCCCATAGATTTGCTGAGCTGGTGCCTTAGGCAGCGACACCAAGTGTTTGAATTCCTTGTGATAACAAACAATTAAAGCTAACTGAAAGCACTTATATTTTTATAATAGATTTAGCAGTTGATTGTCTCTCAAGATTAATGATTCCCCTGTGCTCAGAAAATAATGTTGCCAGTTGATGCCTGAAGCCATATTATTTTTATTACAAACATCATAGATGAAACTGATTTTTTTGCCAATTATGATTCGAGATGAAACAGTGTTCATAAAAGTATATATAAAATACAATTTTGAAGGCCACCATATAGACCATATGATGTCTGATGACCATTTAGTTATAAATGAGCTACCAGTAAGTACATTTGATACATTAATTCTTCCCCATATAATAACATACAGCAAGGAACTTGCAGTAGGACCTTTTTTTATAATACAGTAACAAGAATGCTTCCATTTTGCTTCTACCCTCATTTCATTTTCATAGTTTCATTCTCTACATGCCTATTAGAAACACTATTAGATTTCTTCCAACCTATTAGAAAGACTTATAAAAATTTTCTAGATGTCTTGAAAGCTTTGTAAAAGAAACAATTAAATGGAAAATTCTCCAGAACAGGATCCCAAGAAACTATTCTGAAATGCATTTGGCCTATTTGCATTCATCATTGTATTCACAAAGAGTAGGAATAATACCACTGATGCCAGTTGTGCTAACAGCAGATTGCTCTATTATGCATATTCTACCAAAAATGGTCATTACTATTGCAAAACTCAGCATTCAAAAATTAGAAACTGACAATATCATGGAAAGAAGCATTAGGAAATGGCTTTAAGGAGGGAGAGTAGGGATAATTTGCATCTTAATACATGGGTACAAAATCTGGAAAACTACCAAAGATGGATATCTGAATGTCTTTGAGGAAAATTTCTTTATGAAAATATTAGATACGAAGTATAGATCTAAGCTTTATTGGAGTTTGACAGCGCCTTTATATTACCATCATCAGTAAAATGATGAAAATACCTGAGATATGTTAAGAATTAAGCAAGAATAGCCGTAGGCTGATTTAAAAGAGACATAAAAGAAAACCATGAATGCTTTCTATACTGACTTAGAAGGATTTAATAACACAGAAGATCTACAAGTATCATCACAGACCAGGCCAGCATGGCAGAGATTAGTTCATCTCTTTCTTGTGAGAAGGATTCAGATGGGGCAAGAAAGTTTATTTTCTTCTCTTTTCTTCTCAGTACCTTGATCTCCAGCACAAAAACCTCTCAGAAAGGATCCCCCACAATCACTGCTTTCAGTCCTATTTTCTCAATAGACATCTGACATCAGTAGGAAGGCAGATGTATTGCTGTGTAGTGCAGGTTAGAACTCACTGCAAAGAGACCTATCTTATCCTATCCTATCCTATCCTATCCTATCCTATCCTATCCTATCCTATCCTATCCTATCCTATCCTAAATTTTCTTAAGATGCAATTACTAACTATTTTATTCTTACCAATAATGAGGTGTGATGACTACCCTTAATATCTGTCCTAGGTATGCAGGGAGACATATAGGCATCTCTTGATTTTGCTTTCTTGAGGAGTCTTCTGTTTTATGGTTTAGCTGGTCTTGCACATTGAACAGAAGGTAGTGACCCTGTGTAATAGTCTTTTATTTCTTCCTCCCCCTACCCTCAATCCCGCCATGATTTTGTCTGTCACACAGGCAGTTGTTAGCTGATAGATGCTGATAAAGAAGTAACTCATCAAGCCATAGCCCCACATTCTTCATCCTCTAGCTTTGTTAGCTTGACTTGATGCTGCAGAATACTGATATCTCAGATCTTCAGACTTCAGAGCTATGAAAAAGCAATACAAAGAGTGGAGAATGATTTTTGTGTGTCCAGACTTGACTCTGATTCTCAGAAGATGAGTAACAGGTTAGAGGGTCTGGAAAGCTGCAGGTTTCACATTGCTTTGCTGTTATCTAGGTAACTGATGAATGAAAAGCAAGATCATAATTTAGCACACTTCAGCAGAGACAACCTCATGAGAGCCAGCATCAGTCCAAAATGCAAAGATGTAAGAATCCACAAACAGTCCCTACTTATGGACTGAGTTGGCCACTTATTATTTTGTATTTTCAGTCAGAAGAGACTTAGTGCCCCTTTGAGCTCTTCAAGTAGTATCACTTATTTCTTTGCTTCAGCTTTAGCCAAATGTTTATTTGTGAACTGCCTTTGTCAAAAGAATAAGCTATCTCAATGTCAATGAGTATGGTCAGATGCGAAGTATAGCTTGCACTTGCTGTTGTCTTAGTCTTTTCTGACTGGTTCTCCTGAAGACTGCATTTGACAACTGAAAAGGCAGGTGGGAGAATAAACTTTCATGTGACTTATGTAGGATTTGGTAGCAACAGCACTGTTTCCACTTGCTGTTCTTGAGTATGCACATTTGGAGGAAAGGGGGAACTTACACTGCAACACTCAGACTGCAGGGCTATCACAGCAATGATGAATTTAGCATATACCACACTAGTTAGAGAGTATAGCAGTGAAGAAAATCACTTAGTGCTTAATAAATGCACTTTTGAAATACAGAGCAACTAAATCCCTCAGTTCCCAGAAGTATCACAGCAGTCTCCCAACAAGTGCTGTCCCCTATCTGTATAACTCCTTCTTTTTTCCTGACAATAACTGGAAGATTCTCAGAGGAAGAGAATAATTCATTTTGCAGTTTTGTCAATCACTGATGTGTTTGTGGGCATATTTACCAGTTCACTGCTCAAACCCAGACAAACAAGTAAACTGATGGAAAGAACTGTTAATCTTCATCTTCCTGGGACAGATTCAAATACTCTCATTTTCAATTCCTTTCATACTCCTTTGTACTATAAGTCTGGATTTGGCATTCTCCATCTTCTGCATATAATTTTTGTCCCTTCTAGCTGCTACCAGATATTGAATGGCTAATTGCATTTATGCAGTATTTTACATTCTTACCAAATGGTCTGAACATAATTTAATGTAATAATTTATCTAATTACCTCATGTTTTAAACTGTGTATTGAACACTGCCTTGTCTTTGACATGCTCAGTAGAGCCCATCATTTGGGGCATAATTTCTATTATTTCTTTAACTTCCTTATGCTCACTTTTACACATTTTACATTTTCACTTTTGTGGCATATACATACTTGCTTTTTTCCATTTGGTTCAAACATATTTTCCTCCTTTCTGTTCATGACCATCTGTTACCTCTATTTCTGACACACCAGATTGCACACCTGGAAGCTCTGTTAGGTGTGCATTTCATTAGTATCATGAAGATGAGGATCTGATGCTAAGCTCTGTGGTGCTGCATTTCTCATCTTCCTTTTACATCTATGGTCATTCCTTGACTTTGTAGTCAAGCCAGTTTGTTATCCAGTTGAGTATTACTTCCTTACCTTCTTACCCTATTCATTAATAATGTATTTGGCACTGGATTAAAAGCTCCCTTGGAATCCAAGTGAATAATGGGTACTTCTTTACTCTTGCCTGCTTTTATTGTCACTTCCTCAAAGAAATTATGCTAGCTTGTTATGCATGGTTTCCATTTTGGTAACTTCACACCGAAAGAAATATTAAATATTCTATTTGCATGGAAAGTCCTGGCAGTTTACCAAAATAAAAACGTTCCTCTTGTATTTTTAGATACCTGTCATAATGCAATAAGCAATATTTAACATTTTACTGACAGTATATGAAGCAGTGTATTTGGTACTGCACCCAAATGCAAAAATATGTTTTCACATAACAGAATGAACTACAACCTAATAGAGAACAAAGTAGATTCCATCAAGAAATACTTTAAAATGTCATGAAACATATATTTTACACACAAAAATCTGCCAATCAAGTTTTTACATCAGTTACAGTTTCATAAAGTACCCTGGGGTGCAACTCCGTGGCAATATGAAGACAACAAAGGAAATACGAGTCTGCAAAAATGTCACAAACACATTAAATCTAAAAAGTACCCATTAAATTTGATGGAAGAAGAATTACTGTTCCAACCTATTAGGCTGTTATATATTTAGAACTGAAATTCCTGTAAATTTCACTGAATTTAATGCCACTGAAACCCCTATGAATCCACAGGGATTCATGGGGAAAAGAAGTCTGATTTGAGCTTTTCGTTCTTTTGACTTCACTGAAAAGCTTGTGGGCATGTAAAGGGCAATATAGATGTTTGCTGCCAACACCTTTTTTTCCTTGTATACTTCTCTTTTTTTGTGCTTTATTAATTGATTCGGATTTTAAATAATGACAAAAAAATAAACAGAAAAATGTGAGCATCTTATCTTTTGGCTTCATGAAATCAGAAGAACAAGGCCTGAGTTTGTGCCTCTTAATGCAGAGGGAACATAACTATGTTCCATATGCAAAGCATGGTACCATAAACTTGACCACTACAGCGAACTTCACAGGTTGGTAGTCAGCCTCAGACTCTAGCTTAGAGGACTGTTTCTCCAGCCGTTCATATGACTTAACACTTTTACCACACTCGCTGAAATGTCCTGCCATTGCTTCTTGAAGATTTCTGGTCCCTGGTGATTGTCCATCACAATAACTGATCTCTTTGCAGTGCTGAGTTTATGGTTGGACTCGATGATCTTCAAAGTCTTTTCCAACCTAAATGATTCCATGATTCTAGAAAAAGCAATATAGCAGATATTGTCTTGGAATTTACCTGTGATCGATCTTTTCTGCTTTTCTAGACATTTTCTTCCATGTAGAATCAAGAAGCACGCTCTTTTCAACCACATTGTCTGAACTTCATAGTCAAAGGCTAACAGTAGGCTTAGGCAGAAGCCTTGTGTCATGCTTTAGACCCCTTGTATGATGTTATCCCTGGGAACCTCCTGGACACCTGCCCCACATTTCCTTGGTGTCTCTTTTCTGCCACCACTCATATCACCCCCTGTAAGCTTTCTGTCTCTTCAAACCTTAACCCTAACCCTTAGAACTAGCCCTAGCCTGAGGCTGGATTCATGTTACATTCAAATCCTGTTATGGGCTAAAGAGATCATACCTTAAAAAAGGAGGTAAGAATGTAGTTTTAGTCCTAGTAATGTTTTAATTATCTAATGGTACAAACTACCCCATTAATACAGAATTAATACATTAACAATACAGTTAAGATTGTTGTATATAAACTTCCTTGTTTCTGCTCAGTTTCTCTGGTGCTGTGTCCACCTTCTGCATGTCCCACTGGATCCTAAGGTTGACAACTTCCATCTTCCTTACAAAGACTGCATGAGAAATTGAGGTGTTATGAGTCATTGCCCCCCTGCATCCTTTGCTGCAAATAGTTTGATGTTTGCAATAAGAGTTTCTTCACCTTCTGTTTAGGGGTCTGCTTGGCTTTTCTTACTATAGTCTGCATCCTTCTCATTGCTGAAGTCTGAGGTTTGTTCCACAGTCTCCCACAACCCCTATCAATGTAAAGAGCCACTGTGACAAGGGGGTGGTTAGGCATTTAACATATAAAATATCCACAGACCAAGCTCAATCCAGTTAGCTCAACCCAGCTGACCACTAGACAATTGTTATACACTAAAAAAAAAAAAAAACAAATTAAAATAAGCTCTAGTCAAGAAAAGCCCAGACAGCTCCTGAGACCCTGCATGGCCAGGTCACTAGAATCTCTGGCCTTTTACTAGTATTGGCAAAATCCTATTTACCAACCTTCATGTGAATGGACTGAAAAGGATAACATAGTGAATAGCATCACATTTTACCAGTAAGAGGTCTTTGATTTTCTGGGCCTTTTTCTCCATCTGGAAAAAAGAACCACACTCTTTCCAACTGTTTTTCCTCAGTCTTGCCCAAAGGCCAGGCTGCTTAGGATGCCCTCCCATAATGTTCTCTCTGTAAACCTGCCAGCTTCTGCTTTGCACTTCCTTGGTGGTCTTTTTTCTTCCTTCAGTCTTACCATCCCTGTAGACATTACAGTTTAGCAAACCCTAATTTTAATCTGAACTCAAGTCTTCTGGAGATCAAAGTAGACTGTATCAACATCATCACCCCAGTATTATACATATCTTTTTTTGTCTCATTTGGAAAACATTTATCAGACTTGTAAAGCAGTATTTTCCTCAACAGAATGCTAACTCTTCCACAATAAATCAAATCTACCCATGTGTCTCCTAATTCTGCTCCTTATCATGGTATGTAGTAATTTGCTCAGTACAGGTCAGACTTACATTCCTACCAGTCCCCAGATTGTCTTTGTAAGTTTTTTAAAGAACTGATGTCACATCTGCTGCCTTCCAGAAGCAAGGCAATTTTAAGCAATAGATCACACCCTGCTGTAAGTAATTCAGCTCTTTCGTCCTTGAGTTCCTTTAGAAATTTGGAGTGACTGCTACACAGTCCTGGTGATTTTCACTTTATCTATTTATTCCTTAACCTCTTCTACAGTATTTTCAGTTTCAGACTGATCTTCAGATGAGTCCCCCACCAAGAAGGGTTCTAGTTTTGGAATCATCCCAGTTCCTCACACAGCAAACACCAATGCAAAGGGTTCGCTTAACTTCTCTGCAATGACCTTGTCTTTTCTGAGTATTCCTTTTATGCCCTAAAAAATGAACTGGCTTTACAGATTCTGGCAAACTTCCTGCTCCTGATGGGTTTTGTAGAGAAAAGGATTACTAGTTTTGATTCCTTTGTCAGTTACCCTTCAGATGCTTTTTGGTCTGCCTTATTACATTGTCACATTTAACCTGCTCAAGTTTGTAACTCTTCTTGTGTCATTTGAACAAGATTTCAGCATTTTCAAGGACGTATTTTTGCTTCTAACAACCTCACTTACCCTGCTGGTTAGTTACGCCAGCTTCCTGTTGCCCTTTCTGAAGTCTTGAGAGAAAGTATGTGTTTCTACTACAGTACCCTTAAACAAGTTACTTGGTGGCTGTACAGAGCTGAGACTCTGAGCTGCCCTTTGCTTCCTTTTAACAAACTTCCTCTTTCTTACTTCATTACTCTTTTATAAATTAAACCAAAATTGTAGGGAAGAGTGCCTGGGTGTAAGCCTCTAGCTGTTCCTTCACCATGTTCTAGTCTAGATGTTGTTAAGGAAATTCCTGGGTTCCATTCCTCAGAGCTGAGTTTGTAGAGAACAAAGAAAATGTGGGGAGATATGGGTGAATACATGCATGTGCTGTTCTAGCACATTCTTTGTTCTTACCTACCCTTGCTTTTCCCCCTACACCTATGAATAATTAATTCATGCAGCTGCCCTGTGCTTCTCTCCCCTATACCACTATTAGTTTCAGTGAACAGTTGTCCCTAATTGTATTTTTGTGGCATTCTCACTGACATTTTGGGACCATGACGGGGGGGGTTGACTGGTCTTCTCTGCCATCATATCTGGAATGACAATGGTGATACATTGTACAGTAAGCCTATAGATAGTAATGTGTGCCTCAAGGTTTCCTGCTAAAGCAACAGGGACAACCCTTGACAGTACCTATTCAGTGACCTAGCTGTTTCATGAGTCTTGCACACACAGGTCCAGCAGAACCAAAGGGAATGGCCCAGCATCGGGGCCTCAATGCAGAAGTCAGTTGTGATAGTTACAGTCAATGATTACGAGATTGTGCAGAAGGAAGATGTAGGGCTCTTCTCTCATGAGCCTCACAGAAGGGACCCTTGATAACTCTAAGCCTCCAGTCAGGTCTATTGCTCAGGGCAATGGCCTACTTGTCTGAAGAGTACTATACCTTTGCATAGAGGGGAACTGACTGTCTGGACTGGAAAATCTCTATCATGGCTAAGACAGTTCAGCTGTGGCATTCAGAATCCATGACTTTTCAAAATAGTGAGGTGTAAAAATAGTAACAGACTGGGATTCTTCTCCCTTCCTTTTCTATGGCATTTTTTCAGATTTCTCTTCTAAGGTTCTTTACCACTCACATTTCTCTGCAATCCAGTTCAGAAACCTCTTGAAGATGAGCTGAGGAAAAGCTGAAAAGATTTCAGCTGAAATCCCAAAGTTAGAACTTTCCCCCATGCCATGCCCATGGCACTTTCCAAGTGATGGAAACCACTGAGAAAATTGAAAGCTTGGGCCCTGCCTACCACTTAATATTAAAAAAAAGACTGTCAAATGTGAAAATAAACATGTAGGATTAATCCATTCTGACATATTTTAAATTTGGAATCAAAGAGATAAGCTTGTCACAGTGGGCTCCTACAGAAGTTGGGGAGATAAGATTCCTGAAGCTTTGATCAGCTTTGGCTGATCCTGAGCTGTCATTCAGTGGTTTATATCCCTGGAACATATAGTCGTGATTACAGTATGTTCCTCCTTCAGTATGCATGGATATCTGCTTTGCAGAAAGTAAAGGATTTTAAGCTCTTTCGTAAGATCACAAATAAAGATTAAGATTTTGCATAGCAAAAATACTGGGTTTTATTTATTTATTCTCCAGCAGTGAGGCACCACTATTAGGGGTGGGATTTCTCCTTTACCAGTACACTTGCTATATCCTGTTTCCAGCACTATCTATCTTGAGCTATAGTAATCTTACTTACTTTTGTTCTGCACATTAGTATTCGCCAGTGGGTAGTCGTGGGTACAATAGGAATTCTGTGCAAGCAGTCAGTACTCTGACAGGGCTTTTTTGGTCATACTACTGTTGAATTATCAAAATAGAGCAGAAAAACATTTTTTCATTTTATTAAAATTTGTTTGATGCCAAGTGGAAACAGAAGACTACCTCCATCAAGAAATCTTTCTTTACTGGATACCTGATGCACTACAACTAGCTAAATATAAATAGCTTTATTAATATTTCTTACAGCTTTAAGCTTGGACAATAAAAGCATTAGTTTTTATGGACCATAGTAGTTCTCATATAATCTGCAGCTCATTTTGGCAGCCATCATCTTTCATTTGTCAGATCAGAAAAATTGACAAACTCAATCTAGTGTCTGTTATTGACTGCAAAAGCTGCTATTTTCCTAGTAATTATCTTATTTCATGCCGCAAGTCTGAATTTAAATGCATAATTCAAATTCTTTTGAAGTTACAGGAGTCTTAGTGTTTAATTCCTTTGCATTATGCTTGACAAATCTAGGTCCTATTTACCATTTCTAATTATTTTTTTTTAATCTTCAAGGGAATTTTGCTTGCCAAGCTATTCCATAAAAACATAATTTTGGAGTAAGAATTTACTCATGGAAGCTTACACATAAGCAGAAATTGAGTCATCTCACTTCCCCAGTACATTGAGGTTTTACTTTATTTGCCCTGTGATTTTAGAGGCTTTCAGATTCACTTAGTTCACTTTAAAAAAGTAGTTAAGATGCATTTCTTCTCTTACAAAGTCTAGGAAACATGTCTTTCTGTACATGATAACTTACATTTTCACACTAGCATTTACTGTTCAACCTTTAAGTAAACCATCAGCTCTCAGAAGACTGGAAATAAAATAATCAAAAGTGGTAATCATGAAAGGACAATGAAAGAAGAGCTTTGATAAACTAATAGTATAATTAGTCACTGAGAGAGCAGTGGAAATTAATGTTTGATAAATTGCACTTTAAATTATATCTGGAATTGCATTTCCTTGCAAAATTGAGGGTAAAACTATTTTCTTATGAAAAATGATGATTCGCTAAATTTGGAATCAGAATAATGTCAGAGAGGCTGTTCTGAGATTGAAAGACTGAAAAAGAGACTGGGGTTTGGTTTGGTTTGGTCTTTTCTTTAATTATGTAAAATCTAGAAATACAGCATTCTAAACAAGGTAAACAGCAGCCACTCCATAAAGTGAACTTTATTTGGATAAGAATTTAGTTTTAAATTTATCTTAAACTTGAAATGTAGGCTTGTAAAACATAAGTGTTCAAACATTCCTGCAAATCAGTGAGGTAGATGACATGATGAAAAATAATGGAATAGCTTAGACTAGGAAAAAGCACAGGACTGTAAAAGACTCTGTAAATACAGTGTATATATATGTAAATATATCATACAAATATATATGTAATATGTAATGGTCAGTTATAAGCTAGCAATAACTAACATTTTTTATATTAAAAAAAGTTTTGAAAAGATATTTTAACTCAATAAAATTTTTACTCGCCTCTGTCATTGGCATATGATTGTAATTGTAAATGCTTGGTTATCACTGAGTGTTGTTCTCCTGACTAATAAAAGGTTAAGCAATGTAAAGAGGAATAACCTGAAATGGGGTCAGAGTTCCAGACAATTTTTTTGCAGCTGATTTCTGCAAATGAGTCACTAAGGACTTTGTCTTGGAAGCATAGGAAATACCACAGACTACACAAATCTGAGACTCCAGTATTCTGCTGCCTGCCTGCTGAAGTGAATGTAAACATTGTATGGGATACACTAATGAAATAAAACATCTGTGGGTGTAGTTTCTTCTCATGCTCTAGGCAATTTATGTTTGTTTTATATCTTGAATCATGAGACTTTATATCCCTCATACATTTTAATACTATCTAGCATACCTCTTGCTATTCTCATTATTTATATAAAAGCATAATCTTTTTTAAGTCCTGTTTAGCTCTTGTCTCTGAGTGTCTTTCAGACATGAGTTTACAGGTTAATTATGTACCAAGAAAATACTTCCTTTTATTATTATTGTGTGTGCCATGTTTTTCATTGCTTGTTGTCTTGTACTATGAAAAAGAGTAAATAAAGACAAATATTTTACCTAGTCACAAACATTAAATGTCTGTTACTGCAGCATGTCATCTTATCTTCATTTTAACCTAACATGAAAACATTTAATTTCCTTTTCTGCCTTCCAGTGTACTGGTTCCCCTTCTGTTGTTTCCTTCCAAACCCTGGTTACAAGAATACTGAATACAGTATTTAAGAGATGCTGATGGACGTGTTTCATCTTACAGTGTTTCAGAATTAGCACATATATCCAGTTTAATTTAATTTTGAATAATGTTGTTCAGAGAATATGAATTTCATCATATGTCTTGGCCACCAAATCTAATTCTTGGGATTCTTCTCAGGTCTGGGTTTATGTGCAATTGTCCACTAGAGAGCAGGCTGAGACCAACAAACCCATTTTGTTCTTGTCATAAACTGACTTTGAACCCAGGTGTCTTAATGTAAATCGTTAGTACATTAAAGCACTGCACCTTCTAGCTTAGCTGTGAGTATATATACTGCTATCAAACTTGATGGATATAGCTTGTGAAGCTTAGTGACCTAAGGTGGTGATAATAAAGTATTCTGGAACCCAGATAACATTTTATTCTGTCACTATGGTTTTCTTGCTCTGGTGACATCAACTAATTTGTACCGCTTTGCAGGGAATTTCTGTATTCAGCTTTTCAGCCAGAGTCTCACTTTTCCTACACTGGTCTTTTCTCTGTCAGACTGAATTTCTTTCAGAGACAAAATATTGCTCAATATTGATTGCATTATGCTACCTAATTTCAGATTCTTGTACTGCAGATCTGCTGAAGCCCTGTTGAAAATATTGAAGAATTTTTAGCACAAAATGCACAAACAAAATGACCCATGTAGCATCTCCAAACAAGAAACCTCTGTTGTCAAATCCTTTAAAAAAATTAAAGTCAATTTAACAGACTCTTTGCATGGAAATATTTTAATCCTAAAAAATTGTACTAACAAGAGCAGATAGTTTTCACAAAGCCCATAAAATTCTTATTATTTTTGGCCTGTTTCTTATTTTGCCTGTGTAAGACATTCATCTTCAGTGGAAAAATGCTTACCCAGAGGATATATATACATACCAGTGGAGAGATTCAAAGTTCTCCTTGTTACTGTCCTTATAGAACCCACTGAATTTCTGTAGAAGTAATAGGGAGGGGGTTTTATTTACTTTCCTGTAAATGAAGAAAACCACATTTCAGTTCCCTTTTGCTTTCTCAGTTTTGAAAAATACGAAGTCTATCTGCTATTTGATTTCTTTATCTCCTTAGGTTCCTGTGAAGGCTGGCCTCAAAAGATATTTTTTCTCCATTACTTTGTACCCTAATAATATTCTGTTGTATTCTGAGAAATAAGAATTCTGAATATCTAACCAATGTCTATCTTCCCTTTCCACAATCTGTAGCCCATCCACCTTTGAATTCCTTAGTGATTCCTGCTTCAAAGATCACATCCCGCTCTTGGTCTTCTTTACCTAATAATCTGTTTTCTTAAAGCATTAAGCTGCTTTGGCTCCATGCTAGAATTCCTCATTTACCATATACTGTCTTTGCCATCTGAGTTGATGCCTTCCTAATGTGAATATGTGTTTATTTATAATGGTTTTAAAGTCAAAGTAGCATAAAAAATATGGATACACAACTTGAAAGATAAGAAATAATCTTAGTAGAAGCAAATGCTCAGCTTGGGTTATTTCAGCCTGAACAAATCATGTTTGTCTGATGTAGACAACTAAAAGTAGACTCTCATAATAGGAAAGTGCCAGGAAGTCTTGAAAAGGAATCACACTGCCAACTCTGCTTATGAAATAAATTAGGTTTACTAATGATTATATTTCCTTTCATATCTTCAGAGGGAGAACAGAGTTCCTGTTCTTCGAAGCTGTCAGATGTATTTCCTGACAGCTCCAGCTCACTTTTCATTATTGATAAGTTAAAGGAGCGTGTCTGTTAGCTGCTCTTCTGTAATTAGTTCGATGAGTTTAGGAAACAGACAGAACTTTGTTGGAAGAGGTGAAAAGAAGTCATATGATAGTGGCACCTGAACTCTCTCTGCCCTGCTGCCATGCTAACACTCAGGATGTTACAAAACAAGGCTTCGTGCCTCCTGTTTTACCATCTCTTGATGCAATGTCTTAGGAATGGAGCAGTTATTACTGAGGAATGAAAATGCCTTTAGTGATAAAGGGTATTCGGGGAAATGTGAATATTGGCAAACTTGAAAGCCAAGTAGGTCAAAGGGATCTAATCATGCTGAGGTTAGATACAGGACAAAACCAGCGGGACTGCAGCAGTTCTTTCTGTTTCCTTTAAGTTAGTATAATTTTGATGTAGTAGTATACCGAAAAATCCTGAAATATTTGTCCAGTCCACAGGTTAGCTGAAAGGGTAATTCTTCTCTTACCACAGAATGGATTTAACACATTTACTTAACACTTTCCATACTAAATCCCATATAAATAATATGAAGATGTAAGAAAATGATTCTGTATAGTGGCTCTTATATGAAGATTTAAGTATTATCACACTGTAATAATGAAATCTAAAGATACATATAATATAAATGTCAGGAAATTACACATAGAATACAAAAATTCTCTGTATAAAAATCTAAAACTTATCATAAACAAAAAAAAAATTGAAAGGAACAAGAAGAAAATTGGAGAGAAACTCCACTGAGGTTAAAGGAGACAATCATAACAGGAATTTGTATCAGGAGAATTAAAAAAAAAAAAAAAACTACAAAGAGCAAACTAGTTGCTCAAATATGAAGGGATACATGTATTGAAGATTATTTGTGTGGGATAGAAGAGGAAAGGTTTCTTTCTTCAGAATGTGTCTGATGTAGTGATGACAGGTAAATGTTATTGTCCAGGTGGAGCTTCTGCAAGTCAATACACTGCAACAGATTTTGGGGCTTACGGAGAGTTCATGGAAGTAATATGAAAAGCTACTGCACCATGGTAGGAAAATCATGCTGAATTGGAGGGGATGGAAATAGAAAATACTCTTTGTAGATATTAAAAATAGCCTTGAAAAATAAGGTGAAGGTAACAGAAGAAATAGAAAGCTGTGAAGTATGTAGGCGGGTGCTGAGTACAGAAGCATCATGCCAAGAAAATGAAATTTTATACTGAAAGCAGAAAATTAATTTCTCACTTCTAATTAGGGAATAGCTGTGATCATGACTAGCATGGGTGGGCAAAGATGGTAATTCATATTTTGGAAGAAAACACCAGGGTTGCAGTCTGAGACTTTATGTCTCAGTTTACTTTTCAAAGAACAGCTTAGCAAGATTATCTGGGATTTCCAGTTATGGAGGAAGATAGGAAAAAAAAGATTACATGCAGGACCTTCTATTTTTCTAGCACTTGTCTTTGTGTGTCAATTGTACTACTTTGCTTAAAATGGAGAATTTGGATGCACGGGCAGGTATGAGTGAACAAGGAGTGTCAAAAGTAGAGGACTTGTCAGAGATAAGATACAAATATTAAAACAAACAAAACCAGAAAGCATCAGCAAATAACATAGAGAAAGTACCAATCTAGTTGGAGAATATACTGATATCAAAGAAACTACAAGGTGATTGAGGTACTGGGAAGGTAACATTTGCCCATAACTAGAGCCATCAGTATAAATAAAACAATAAGAGAGTCAAAATATGGAAAACCACTAGATGTTCATAAAATTTTAGGTGAGATGAAAAACAGCTCTAATTTTAAAAATTGGACAGAAGACTGTTTAAAGAATATTATTTACATACTCATTTGTGACCCCAGTCAGAATAAAGTGCAGAGACAGCAGTCAGAGAAAACTGCCTGCTATTCAAGGTCAGATGCTGGATTTAGGGAGTTCTGGATTTAGGGAGTTGGCAGACTGCGAAAATTTTGAGTCTGAAAGACTGAGAATGTGATATCCAAAATAGTGTCTGTCTTGGACAGGGAGGACGAAAACTTGAATCCAGAATTTGATTCTAGTTTTCAAGAAAGAGGATGCTATAGAAAAGGTAAGGTAATATACGAGTCATTGTAACCTAAGAATAGAAAACAGAAAAGGTATCCATTAGGATATCAAAATCATAGAAATACCTTAGTATTGACTGGATTCTGTCAGAGATGCACATCATGCAAGCTCTTCTGGCATTCAGAGTTCACAAATCTCTAAAAATGCAGGCATCTAAACACAGATTCTGATGTCCTGAATTTTGGCACCAGAGTTTGAAAATACTGTATTTGCAGCAGTCTTTCATCTGCACTAAAATTACCACGATTCAGAAAAAATGCGGACAGGCTGGAAAGGGTCCACAGAAGGGCCACAAAGATGGTCAAAGGACTGGGTAGGCTGCTGTATGAGGAAAGGCTGAGAGAGCTGGCTTTGTTCAGCCTTGAGAAAAGAAGGCTCAGGGGAGACCTTATCAGCACGTTCCAGCATTTAAAGGCTGGTTACAAAGAAGATGAAGACTCCCTTTTTACAAGGACTCACATGGGAAAGAGTAGGGGTAGTGGGCACAAGTTAGTCTGAGAGAGATTCTAACTACACACAAGAGGTAAATCAGCCATTGGAATAATCTCTCTAGGGAAGTGGTGGATTCCCCAACACTGGACCTTTTTAAGATTCAGCCAGACAGGGTGCTGGGACATCTGGTCCAGCCTGGCATTCTATGATTCTGTGATTCTATTTGGTTTTGATCAAAGGCTCGTAATTAGTTGCATTTCTTACTATGCTTGTTAACAAATAGTTTCAAAATTATGTAGTATAAAGAGCTACATGCTGAAGTTAAAACTCCTGTAGCAATTCTGAAATGCTTATGTTTCCCATACAAAATACTATAATATAAAAATCTAACAGTTTATTGCCATCTATTAATGGGCTGACTTACTAACAAGCTGCTACAGGTCTTCCAGTGAGGGGGTTACATCAGCAGCACTTTATTCATATGGCAAAGCTTGACATTGCAACAAACATAATTTTATCAGTAAGGAAGCAATAAATTCACATTCTTGATTAAATAAACCATAAAAATTGAGAACTGCAGCATATGCCAGCAGCTGCATTTGTATTTAATATGTTCTCGGCTATGTAACTATAGGAGGAAACGTTTAACTCAAGTAGAAACTCCTATTTGGAAAAATATTTAGAAGATGAGATTTGCCTAAAAATTTATCCCCTTCTCTAGCTGTGAAAGTTATGCTGTCAGTGAGCAGTACTTCTCTGAAAGACCGACAAGAACCAGATGTTGCAATATTAAGACATATTGTCATATATATTTATTTTAGAGTCTTTTTCTCTAAATCTAGTAATTAGTTCCTGAAAAATTCGTTCTGTTAAAGACAACAGCTCATTAGCAATTTCTCTTTACTTTTCCCTTAAGTTTTGAGAGTGATTTCAGGGTGGTCTACCAAATTGCATGCTCCATATCGTAGCAAATAGCAAAGATTATTCTCTGAATGACAATTTACACATATGCTACATTTGTGTAGAGACCTTGCTTGCCAACAAAGTTAAAATTGAGTCCATTAGCAAGCAGCAAGAAAGTGGGGAGGGGGGTCTGAAACCTGGGGTTTCCCCAAACTCAACTTAGTTTGCTTTTATCAAAATTGACAAAAGGTAGAAGATGTGAAAATTTCATAACCAGTGAGCTAAAAATATAAGCATCTTGACAGATGGTTATATATTTAGCATGTCTTTCAAATTTGCATCACTTCTGATTAATAAGAGCATCTGAAATATTTGTAATCAGCTCAGACTGTTTATTGACATCTATACAGCAAGGCCATGATAATCCATGCTCAAGACTTTCACCTAAAAAAATGAGATTAATCAAAATAACTTACAAAAGTCTACCTGAGGTACTCTGTGTGGCTTCACGTTAATCACTTCTCTGTGAAATAAAAGAGGAACATGTAAGGACATGGCTAGTGTCAGATACAAAACTAAAAGCAATTCAGCCTATTTTAGTGCATGCCTCTCTGAACAGGGACTTTGAGTCAGGAAACTCTAGCTCTATCAGAGATCTGAATGGTCCTGAGACAGATGAAGGGTACAAGTAAGCTTCTAGATCAAGCATATGACAGACTTAATAGAGGATTCAGACAGCAGGTCCAGAGAAGCTGCTGCTTTTGCAAAGGACACAGCTGCCAGGGACATCTTACAGAACCTTGCAGGCAGCAGGACTTTGTCCCACACCTGTAGCAAGTAAAGCTACCTGCCCACAGTGCAACCCAATGATTAGATCACAGGATCCTGGCCTGAATGTCACCTAATCCAGATGTAACTTTCTGTGGGTATCTGTAACCACCTAACCTGTATGTGATGTGTGCATGAAGAAAGGGACTGTCACATCATGTACCACCTCCATAGCACATTATCATAAAAGCAATCACAATTTGACCACAAGCTTTCAGTGTAATTCCTAAAAATAAAAAAAAAAAAGGAGAAAACCAAAATGTATCTAGGTTCCCCAAAAATGTGTCATTTAGCAAGACTAGTAGACTTAGGAGTCTACTAAAATTCCACCAAACATTGTCCCACTCAGGCCATATATTATTACTGTATTATTAGAAATCTGAATGTTTTCAGTCTGTTTTTTAGAATTACGGAATCACAGAATGGTTTGGGTTGGAAGGGACCTTAAAGATCACCTAGTTCTAGCTCCCACCACCACATCAGGGACACCTTCCACTAGACCAGGTTGATCAAAGTCCTGTCCGACCCGACCTTGAACACATCCAGGGATGGGGCATCCACAGCTTCGTTGGGCAACCTGTGCCAGTGTCTCACTATCCTCACAGTACAGAATTTTTTCCTAATTCCTAACCTAAATCTACTCTCTTTCATCTTAAAGCCATACCCCTTTCTCCCTTCACTACACATCCTTGTAAGAAGTCCTCTCCAACTTTCTTGTATGCCCTCTTTAAGTATGGGAAGGCTGCTCTAAGGTCTCTCCCGAGCCTTCTCTTCTCAGGCTGAACAAGCAAGTTCTCTCAGCCTGTTTTCATAGTAGAGGTGCTGCAGCCCTCTGATCATCTTTACGGCCCTCCTCTGGACTCACTCCAACAGGTCCACATTCTTCTTGTTTTGGGGGCCCCAGAGCTGAATATAGTACTCCAGGTGAGAGTAGTCACAAGAGTGGAGTAAAGGAGAAACATCACTTCCCTTGACCTGCTGGCCATGCTCCTGTTAATGGAGCCCAGCACATGGTTGGTTTCTGGGCTGCAAGCGCACACTGCCAGCTCACACTGAGCATCTCATCAACCAACACATCCTTTTAAGGAAGAACAAGATAGAAGAGTCAATAATAACATTTGAAAAATTAAAAAAATTGTACATTTGTGAACTTTACGGATGGAGATACGAGTAGCTTCAAATTATTACAGAAACTTATTTTCTAAGCATGACAAAACCATTTGTTTTGAATTTAAAAAATAATATGATTCTTATGCAATTTTATGGAAAGGTGAAAACTGTACTCCAGAATTAAAAACCTCACTGCTTAATAATATAAGCAGTTATTTTGTAGTATGTATTTTTTTCTTCTCTGATGAGACAGAAAGAGAAGAGCAAGAATCTTAGTTTGCTTTCTTTTTGAGCAATAACAATTGTATTATTTTGAATTTGCTTGTGCATGATTTGTAGATATCAGCTGGAAAACATGACAAATTCAAAGGAAGGGAATAGTTTGTAACAACTCATCAATGTTCACAGAATAGAGAATCCATCATTCACTTCATATGATCAGCATATAAACACTGCTTTTTAAAGGTTAGTAGTTGTTATGGTTTGTCCTCAGAATCTTAATTATGAAGGATAACAAATTTGGCATAGCTAATTGTAGCACTATTCATTTTAATTCATATTTCAAGAGTGCAGAAGCTAGAAAACTTTCTGAACTGAATTATGCTATTTTTTTTCCTCCAGATTAATTAAATGAGTGCTCTTTAGCTCTCTTCGTGATCAGCCATAATCAGGCCTTTCATGTCACCTTCAGGCTTATGCTTTTCTGAGTGATGCAACTTTCATTTAATTTCTTTTTCTTGCATTTAAATCATTCCTTTTCATTCATTAGCAAACCATACATGAACATTTGTTGTCCATATGAAATTGCGATAATAAAAGTCTTGCAAACTGAAATAGCTGTATGTTTTCCCACTCTGAGGGCTGGAAAACTTGTCAGCTGAAATATAACAGGGTGCTTTTGCCAAGTTTTCTAGTTACAACTGAATAGGAATATCTGTGAAATTAAGTAACATTTTCATATTTGATGATTTGTCAGTTTTGTTTTTTTTTTTTTTAAAGCTAGCTAAATATGAAAACATATTAGCATTGTGTTCTTCTGTTTTGATCACTGCAGGCTCTTTTTTTGGCCTAGCTTCAAGAGTAACTATGAGCATGGCAGGTTCCTTGACTTAGCCATATTCTTACACACACGCTGGTGTACTAACTGGGTTGGTGTACTCACTTGTGGAGTTTGCTAAGCATATGGTCAGTAAGAGGGAACTATACAGCCAGTTTCTGGAATAGGACTACTGTGTGCTCCATTTCCCAAAAATGTCCTTGCTCCCCAACCTGCAGCACTCTCCTACATGAAGATTTTTGACTAGGCTGCAGGAAACCATTATCTTGTCTGTTGACCATGTTCAGATCAATGGTGCAGCACATATGCAGTGTGAGCTGTACTGTTTGCATGCACAGATCCCCCATAGGGATGCTCTCACAGGCAAGTGTTTTCCTTTGTCCATCATTGCTCTCACAGAGTTTGTTGCACCTGTCACTGCCTCCAGAGGGAACCGGATCAGACACGTATGGCTGGTTTGGGCCGTCTTCACCCGTGTCAGGCAGCCCCGTGGAGCAAACAGCTGTAACTTGCTCCCATATGAGTGCTTCCATAAAGGCAGGCCCCTGTGGCAGCCAGCCAGCCAGCTCCTTGCAGAAGTAAGGCAAACACACCATACACGCCTTTAATATTTATTATTATACCACTTATTTTGCACTGTAATGGGCTATATATGTATGTTCAGCTACCTGAGCATCCTAGGAGACTTCTAAAACCTGGCATCAGCTGGAGGAATTAATAAACCATAACTCACTTTCCATATAAATTTCATATTCAGAAAACAAAACCCGACTTTTGGACATTTTAATATGTTAATGCCAAGCTTTAATAAATATGCATTTATCTCAAGAGTGTGAGCTGGGCAAAACCAACCTGCATACTTGTGTCAAAGCGTAACGCTCAAAGCAGCATCTGTCAGAAAGATGACAACTCCAGGGACACGTTGTAAAGTAACTCATTTAGAGCAGCGCGGAGGCTCACAGAAGCCAGGTAGGGAAGCGGTGTCTCCGGGAAAAGGACATCAGCTCTCGGCTCTGAGGGCACACTGAAACCAGAGCCGACCCTCACCCCCCGGGGGACAGGGCGGTGGGGACCCTAACCCCGCCGCGCTCCTCCCCGCCGCCCTCCCCTTTCCCCGCCCGCTGCCGCCTTGGCGCCAAGCTACGAAAGGGACTGGGTCCGCAGCGAGATGAGCGGTTCTCAGCCCAGCTGTCACGTTAACGGGTACGGGTACGGGTACGGGTACGCGTACGCTGCCCGCGCCTGCGCGGGGGCTCGCCTCCTGCTACGGAGGGGGCGCTGGCGCGGAGGGGACGCGGGTGCGGGGTGGCCCCTGAGTGATGCCGGTTCCAAGCTCTGCTCGCCCGTCAGCCGGCGGTTCCCCCTTCCGCTAGCACCGTGCTCCCCCCGCATCCCCACTGAACATGTTTTATCCCCCTTCAGGCAGGCCGCTCCCGCCGAAGAGTTTAACTCCGGTGGCGGCGGGCCTGCGGAGCGGCCTGCGCCACGCGGTCGGCTCCGGCTCCGTGAGGGGGAAGAGCGCCGCGGTCACCGTGAGGCTGCTTTCGGGAGCCTTGTCCTCAGGGACAGGCTGCAGGCAGCTGGGCGCTTACTCGAGCCGTGGGGAGGCTGCCTTGGAGGTCCGGCTCCGCGGTGCTGAGGGGATCCCCCGGCCCCGGCTGTGGAAGGAGGGATGCGCCACATCCCGCAGGGAAGCGTTTCTTAGGGCCTCCGAAGGCCCTGTGTATGGCCTCTTTTATTTGGGTACGGCAGTTACAGGGATAGGATAAAGAGCAGGTAGGTTATCTTGAATTCATTATTTCCTGAAAGGGAGGCTGGCGTGTGCAGTATGTAATTAATTAAAGTCAAAGAAGTGATGCTGTGAGAGTGAAATACATTCCTGTACTACTCAACCGGGTTCATAGAATCATAGAATAGTTAGGATTGGAAAGGACCTCAAGATCATCTAGTTCCAACCCCCCTGCCATGGGCAGGGTTCAGTATTTCTACAGAGTGTACAGGTTTGGTGAGTTATCTTGCAGGAAAAATTTGAGTGTAGTTAATTTTCAGTGTTGTTTTCCTGTGAGAAAAGTTGATTTTTCTCTCCATCTGTCTCAAAAACTTACTTCCCAGTAAGGAACAGGTAATGACTGTATCTCAGTACCTATGCAAGGCAAAAGATGGCAAGCTTCAAGTAAAGGAAACTCCACATTAATTTGACATAATAGAGATCATAAAACTGTGAAACTTAAAGAAGCAGCTAGTATTAAAAGTCATCAAGAACACATATCCCATTTGGCTTTGAAGAACAAGAGCATTGCTGAAGATGTTTAATTTTTATTTTTAAGGTACACTTTACCACTTTAAATTCTGTGACTTAAGTAAGAAATATTGATAGCTGCTTTTGAGTGGTAGAGTGAGGAAAAAACCCTACTGCAGTACAGCTGGAACATAATTCTAATGACATGACATTAGAGATAAAGCAGAGGGGGAGAGGTGGGGAAAAGGGAAAAAAGTCATATAGTCACCAGCTCTCCAGTTGGGCTATATTGTGTAGCTGACTATCGTAATTGTGGCATGAAAAGATTTGAGGTGATGTACTCTGCTGTAACTAAAATTTTCATTAAGATAGGTTGGGGTTTTTTGGGTTGGTTTTTTTTTTTTTTAGTAGCTGAATGAAATTCCTGTTTCAGATGTTGTTACACCTTCTTTGAACCCTAGCTGGGTGAAAAAGGACTGAAAAGGGAAGCACTGTCCTGTAACTGCAGAATCTGTTTCTCTATTTTCCTTTGAGATACTGTTTACACAGACTTTCTACAGACTATTAACCACTCTCAAATTTAAGTTTTTTTTTTCCTTCTTCAGTAGTGTTATCTTCATGGCTTTCAGTTACCATTTTTATTCTTACAATAAGTTCTTACAAGTTATCACAAGCATAAGTCTTAATTGCTTATTTTACCGCTAGCTGTAATTTCTAGAGTATCTTTCATTCATGCAATTCTAGAACTTGAAGATGAGCATAAGGAGGATGATCAGCTGTCCCAAATCCATAAACTTAATTTTCCTGTGTGTGCTTGACTGCCAGCCAAGGTCTTGGCTTCTGCTCAGTCAGAAATTAAGTGGTTTATACCCATTTCACACTCTTGCATTCCTGTGCACTGAGTTGAGGGAATTACTTCACCAAACATGGTGATGTTAAGTAGAAGTAACTGAGTAAGTGGGGTTTTTATGTTCTCTTTGATGTAAGCCTTCTGCTTGTTTTTCAGATACTCTCCCCTCCATGTGAAGTTGGTACTCAGAGAGAACCTCTGCTTACACACAGTTCTGTATTTATGAGAAAAGTAAATAGTAGGTTTTGGTGTGTTTTCAATAAATATGGTTGCTAGGGAATAATTTAATAAAAGGAGATCTCATGATCTCTTAGTTCAGTGTCTTTCTGGAACACTTTGCCCAGAATATTTACTTAATGTAGTTCTGCACTGTGTGTTGTGTCCCTCTCCAAAGACATCGCTGTGAGTGAATGTCACGTAGTTGGGAACATATGATAAGTCTGATGGTGTTTTGCATTTTGGAAGTCTGCGTTTGTGAAATACATATTTTAAATAATCACTTAAATTAGCAGAAGCAATTTCTAGGCATTCCAGTTAACTTGTCAAAGTTCAGTTTCGCATGGAGAAGTGTGAGGGTGTCTTTGTTTTCTTCTTTCTGCTGTGACTTTCTTCTTCTCGGAGTACTTTTTTCTTAAATAGCATATAGGCCCAACCCTTTAGTTACAATGATTAAAGACACTTTGGGCACTCTCATTTAGAAACCTGATCAGTGTGTTTCATTAGACAACTGACAGTCTGGGCACTATTTACAATGTCAAAATGTGAACTAGGTGTGCTGTTTACACCAAGAGTGTATGCTTCTCCCTCCTTAGGTTAAGAAGATTGTCTTAAATATGATTCTCATTCATTTCCAAGAACAAGCCAAAATGGCTAACTTGCAATGTGCCATATATGAACTATTCAAAACTAGTAAATAGCACCCTGTCTGTTTCTAAAGTACAATTTTATCATGTGCTGGCATAATCTTCACTCAAGTAGTGTACCCTCTTTATGATAAGCTAACTGCAAGCTCCCAGCATATGGGTTTGGTTATAAAAATAATTAACAAAATACTTCTGATGTTTGTCTTCTGAAACTGCTGGAACTAGTGTTGCTATAAGATGTCTTGCTGCTTGTGGTTGCCTATGATGAATTTTTCTCCATCACTGTACATCGCTAGAAGGGTATCTCAGTCTTGAGCTGTAGTCCTTGGTAAGTGGAGCCTAAGAAGAAAAGTACTGTGCCCCAAGGCTTCCATAATCTCAAGAGGGACATAGCAGCAGACTGTCAAAATGGCCTCAGATTTTCACTAGTAAGTGTTGTAATGAGAGGCAAACTCATGGCAATAACTGTACAGGCAGTAACAAATGACTGCACACAAAGGTACCAAGTAGAAATCCAGCCAGCACTTGTCGTAGGCAGAAGTACAAAATATCTTAGATTAGAGGCTTGCAGTTAGCACAGTCATCACAAAAAAGATTATGTTGTTTGGGTGAAAATGCTAGTACATGATACTCCTGAATCTTAGAAATACAGAAGGTGTTATCTGTCAAGGATAAATTGCTCTGTCTTTGAATAGCTCAGTGCTCTGAATATCTCAGCCTCATACCTAAAACTGAAATTTGCAACCTTGCTTGGATGGCTTTCCCCTGAAAGGAAATAACGCATACATAAGTCCCTGGAAAGCACATAGTGCTGGTGGTTTTACTGTTAAAATATCATTGTGTGTGCAGTCATCTTAGCCAGATTGTGATCCTGAATACTTTAAACTTGTACACATTAAAAGAATACAATTTGTGATAGCTCCAGCTATGTGTTCTTTGCTGATGGTTGGGTTCTTTTCCATATAGTTTCAGCAATGAAGCATCCTGCAAAAAACGAGAAGATTATTTGGAGTGGCCTGAATATTTTATGGCAGTAGCTTTTTTGTCAGCACAAAGAAGCAAGGATCCAAGTTCTCAGGTAAAAAGGCAATGTATGAGAATAGCATAACCTAATCTATATTGTACATTACATCAGATGCACATGTAGCACTTTCAGGAATTTCTTAATCGGAAGTTATTTCAGTGTACAGCTATTTATTTTTTAACATGGTCAGCACCTTTTGTTGCAGAAGTTCTCTTATTGGGCATGACCTGGTGTATAATTCTGTTGTACATTTGCAGCTTGGAGTTTTGTAAATCTTTTCATCTGAAGGTTAAAATAGCATGTATTTTTTTCTCTGTTTTCCGGTAAATATAGTTACTGTTGGTGGAGGATAAACTACTGAAAGTCTTAGATTATAATTTTTCAAGACACAGCATTTTACAAGTTCCTTTCCTTCACCTATAAGACCATAAAAACACATTTTTGTTTGTTTTGTTGTCTGGAGTTCCTGCCTAGTTTGGTTCCTCCCTCAGGTTGCCCTGCCTCCTCTGCTTCACTCTCTGCTCCAATTCTTTGCTTCCTTCATGTGCTATATGCTGTTGAATATTGGCTTAAGGTGATCACTACATCTGCTGAAACATGCTGTTCAACAGGACCCAGTTGTCCTGTTAGTCTTTGTTTGTATGAAGAAATTTAGGAAGCAAATCCCAGAAGAGGCATGGAGTAAAATGCATGTTAACAGTCCGTTCAATTACTCTCTGGCTTCTATATGTTATTGCTCTTAGTTCTCTGGAAGTTACTTAGGGCTAAATTTTTGTTACCCAAGAGCTGGTCGATAAACACATTGTGTGAGTTAAAACCAGTAGTATGGCCATTTTAATAAATCTGCAATATGGGCAGAAAATGTAAAACAGGATACTTCATCATTCTATAAGAAAGGTCCCTGTGCAGACTTGGATTGAAGTAATAAAAGGTGGGCGTTAAAAGGTCTGGTATTTTGGTGCACACTGGTGTAAGCCAGAAAGGTTTGTGAGCCTATCTCTGCCTAGGTCAACAGTGCTTCATTTTTGTTCCATCTTTGATATGTTTGTTTAGCTGCTGCTGCTGCTCATACTGCTCCTGGAAAAGCTATTTTGGGGAGATGAACTGACAGAAAACTTGTATTTAGTAGGGTTAATTAGGTGCTAGTTCTGCTCCCTGAACTAAGTTTACTTCACATTTCCATAAGGAACAGTTCTGGCAGGTTGGGATGGGGGCTGCATGACCAGAGGGGCAGCAGGGTTGCATCTGCCCCGATTTATTTTGAAGCTCCACCAGTTCGGTACAATTGTAGCCTTTCTCACTAGATGGTGTGACTTAATATAAAATGAAGCTTGCATCTCTTAAATGGAAATTGTAGGACTGACTTTTCAGGTCTCATCTTTCTTGTTGATACATAGTTTTGCATGTTGTCGGTACTGTATAAATCTGATTTTATTTAGGTTGGTGCCTGCATTGTAAATTTAGAAAACAAGATTGTTGGAATTGGATATAATGGGATGCCTAATGGCTGCAGTGATGATGTACTACCCTGGACAAGAACAGCAGCGCACAGGCTAGACACAAAATATCCTTATGGTAAGTCTTCTTGTGGTTAACAGGTTAGGCTTGTAATATCTCTAAGTTCAGCTGTTAAAGTACAGATCAGTTTGTCTTCCACTCACATGGTTTTTTAAAATGTGCACATATGTGGTACCTCAGGATAAAAGCCACAGCTCTGCAAATGAATGAAATGGTCCATCTGAAGGACTGACTTCATGGTGAAATATGTTCATAAATGAATAGCTGTTTTGGATTGTGTAGTGAAAATTTGCAACTATAAAGCAGCACATTAGCACCCAGTTGCAGTGTGCGCAGATGATTGCTGCTTCTGTGTGTACATCTCCACATTAATTACAGAGCTTATGTATATGCAAAACAAATAATTGGATCTAAAATACAGGTATTAAAATTGTAAACTGCAGTTGTGGGAAATTGCAGTGTTCAGGTATTGATGACATAGGCAATTCATACTATGGAGGAGCTGAATTTTGTTTGTCTTGAAGCATGTGATTGCATTCTACCATTCCATGCCATTTTTTGCCTCGTCTGGTGTGCAGTGATTTACCCTGCTGTGGGTGAGGTGACTTCCAGTGTTAATTTCGGCCTCTGATTTCATTCACATACACTAAATGGACAAAAATAAAGAGCAAGGATATTTTCATGGTAATTGTGGATGGCTGCTGCTTTGGATCCTGTCTTTTTCTTTGCAGCAGGTATAGTTCAGCCTTCCAAAAAGTTCCTCTGAGAATCTTGGTGCACCTACCAACAGGGCTTCATAGTTACTCCTCTGGGCCAGGCATGGTTTGCAGGAACCAAAGAGATGAGTTGCTGGGCTGCCTCAGGCTTTATGTCATGAGTGCTCTCTGCTGGTTGTGGAAATCGAGTTGAGAGGTGGCTTGTGGCCTGAATATCTGATGCTGGGGAGGAGCTTTGTTAGGACTGAAGTGTATGTTCTCCTAAATCCCTCTTCATCTTTCTGCTGCCACACCATCTCCTGCTGCACCTCTGTGGAGGGAGACTAATGCCGCAGAAGCCATGGATGGGCACAGGAAAAACAGGTATTAGGAGCCTGTTAATGCTGTGCTGCATCTCAGTCTGTCCTGGACTCAGGAATGGCTGGGGGAATAATCACAAAACTGAACAAAAGCCCTGAGAAATTTCCCCTTCTCCCTGCATGTGTGTGGGGAAATGAGAACCAGAGTGCAGCTTTTGCAAAGAGATACTGACTTTTTTCCAGTGTACAGTATTTATCTCTGCCTATTAATTCTGTTTTTCACTTGTAACTTCCAACATTTGGTCTGATGCAGAGATTAGACTTGCGTGAGTTTTGATGTTCCCTGTGTTCACCCAGATCTCACTCTAAAAACTGGCATTACATTTTCTGGTTTCCCATTGTATTGAAGTGAAAGATGGTATGCAGTGCCTCAGCACCTAATTCATCAGTTTCATACATGAGTTCTTAAAACCCTGGTACTTTGTCCTTGTTCACTTTACCAATTTATTATACAACCTCTAATGTTGACTCTTAAGCTTGAGACAGTTTCATATTCTTTTTCATAAGAGATGTATTCCTGACACTAGGGCCAGCTCCTGCTAAATTTTAAAAATGCACTAAAGCACAGAAGCACTGTTTTTACATGAAATGACAGTACCATAATGGTACAACTGGTGTGACTGCTCTTTACTTACAGGGTGAGGAAAAAAATGTTAGCCCATTGATTAAACATAAAGTGCAGAAAAGAGAATATTGATTTTGGTTGAATCTTTATGCTGCTGTAAGTTCTCGGTTTTGAACTAACAGTGTGGATCTCTGGGAGCTGAGCAAGTTCAAGGCACTCAAATGTAAGCTGACCAATTTAAACTGAAAATGCTCTATGAGTTTGTGAAGAATCTTTGTATAAGATGACCTGAGACAATGATGGTGATATTGTTGTTAATCACGATACAAAAAGATGTGGAGTAAAGTAAAAATCTTCAATATGTGATGTTTAAAAACCGCACTAACCAATCTAACACGTTGGAAGATGAGTTTGTTTCTAGGAGTTGGTCTAACTACTGCTCTTCCCCCTCAAGAGTCTTAAGCCTTCACCTCATTAAAAAAATCACAACTTTGTAACATAAAGTGTCTGCTGTGATGAATAAACAACCTATTTTGTAATTCACAGATCATTTAAACTCTAGCAGTTTCTTATTAATCTTGATAGCACAGTTGACAGACCAGACAAGTATATGTAAAAAAAAAAATCTGCTTAAAAAAAATCTGGTAGATGCAGGAGACACATAGAATTGCTGCTAAAATCTCATTAAACTGTCATGTTTTCCTTTCTGCTTTTGCTAATCAGCACAACATTTGTGTAAATTGAACTTTTTATCCTTGCTTTTTCCTGACTAGCTTGATCAGAGATGGTACAATCTTCCTGTGTGCTCCATTAGCTTGTGCAAATGCTGCACCTTCATCACTGGAGCTGCAATGTACCTTATTAGGTGAAGCTGATGGTAACTGTGCATGTACCACCACATAATTTGGAAGATGTCTTCAAGAGCTACTTCATGCATCTGCAGTGCTACAGAAAAGGGCTTGGGTGGATCTGAATGCTGACCTCCTGGTTTTAAGTGCTTTTGTAGGTTAGACATAAACATTAGTCACTTCCCATCTCTTTCAGGCCACTCTGACTAGCCTTCTTCAGAACAAAGGCTGAGTATTGTTCCGTGAATGGCTCACTTAAAGGCAGCTCCAGAGGGCATGGTGGAAAACAGGCTGCAAGAAAACTGTCATCCTGTATAGGCGTGTAATGCAAAGCCTGTTGAGATGGTATGCTTAACCCTTCTCCCTCCCTCAGGCCATACTGGGGGTTATGCCAAGCATACTCTTTTTATCATGCTGTGAAAATACCACTCTAGTGGGCTGCAAAAAAGTCATCTCACTTCTTTATGCACTTTGAACTGAGACACACAAAATAAGTATGTGGTGCAATGGGACTCCTGAGATGTGGAGCCTTGAGGAAACCCAGGGCCAAGTGCTATGTAATGCTGATGGAGCCTGAGTAAGATGACCACAAGCCAGGCTACACCAGTTGGCCTCAGGGCCAAGGGTCAGTCACTGGCCCTGTCTGTGTTTAGCAGCATAGACATAGCAGGAGATGGGACCCAGAGGCTGTCTTTGCAGAAGTGTATTAGATGATCTTATAAGAAATTTATTGAGCTCCAGCAGAACAGATGGATGCATTGACCCTACAGCTCTGATCAGCTTCACTGTTTCATAGCTAGAAAACTTCCCATTTCCACCCTAAATTTATTGGTGGTTAGTTCTTACGTTCCTGTGTGCCATCATTGTTCTTTTAACTTTTCTTTTTCACTGCTGTTAACCCTTTGTCCTTCCTCCCTTCCTCTATGCACTTATTGATAACAATAACTTTTTTAACTTTTGTCATATGGCTAAACAAGTTCTGTCAGTCTTTACTTTTACTGTATCCTGAAACTTGTTGGCTTGAAATTCACCAGGGTCTCAGTTACCTGTATCTGCTGCAATATACTGTACATATCTAACCTGCATTCTCAAGTGTGTGTTCTGTTCAGCTCAGTGTTAGGGAAAGGGTCATGCTTGATTAAAAAAAAATAAATGTGCTTACCCGTATCTAAATGTAACCTGAGCTGCTACTGAAAGAAAGCATCAAAATGTGCTAGGTAGTGCTCACTTTACCTCAAAGGATATAAATGCTTGCAAGCATTTGGCTATTACAGGAATCACCTGTATTGATACTGTGCTTTCCTTAAGAGAGTCTTGAAGCAGATTAGAACTTTTTCCATGTAGTTGTAGTTGAACATAGTGTTCAACTATGTATAATTGAACAGTTTAGTGGTATAACCTTGTGATGTTAGAAAGCACTGGCTGCTTTGCAGAATGCCATTTTTCACAGCCTTAGTTGTTATGCTGGAACTGGATGTTTCAAGGCTGCCAGTCGGTGACAGGAGCAGGGATGTTTCTGTGCACACAGGTGAAATGGAAGGCCAGATTTGAATACGTACTTTACTAAGATGTTATTAAGTGACTCTTCTGGAAGAGCTGCTGCTTCTGTTGAATATTGTATGCAGAAGCTTCTTAATAATTAGACAAAATTCTGTCTTTCTGAGTCAAAAGCAAATGCCCTCTGTTTCTGTTACATGAATCAAGGATTTGATGATGCTCCATTTCCTCTCACTAATCATTTAAAATACTACATTTTTCTCCTATTAATGTGAGCTTCCCACTAATGCTGGTTGCTGTGCTCCTATTATGCCCTCTGTCTCCACTGTAATCTAAGAACATCCATTTGACAACCAGTCTAATTAAGAGAGTTTTAAATTAAAATGACTGGCAAATTTAGAAACCTCTGAGCAATAGAGAAAATAATGAGTAAATATGCTTACAAATATTTGTACAGGTTCAGATATGATAAAATATGTGCTATGGTAAAAAGTGTGCTCTAATTGAACAGTACCTGCTGTGTAAATGAAACAAACTGTTATCAACATTTCCTGTGTTAGGATTATGAGCTTTTCGTCAATTTTTTAAAGAGATGAACGCTCCAAGATATTCAGGCAAATGTTACTTTTGTAGAAGCTGTTATTTTGACAGCACAAAACTTGATAAAGTACTATGAAGAAGTGTGATGCTCTCTTTCCAAATGGCAGTGCAAAGTTGAGGCTTCAGCTGGAAAGGGGATCTGTATGAGACAGTCTCCCTGTACAGCCACTCACTCTGTTGACCTTTGTGAATTTCTGGCCATTTCTGGTCTCATACATCTCTACAAAGTTTGGAGATTCTGAAACATAAAGAAACACAAATGCCTCTGTGCTCTGCTGAGAGTTAAACAAAGTTGGAGCAGGATGGGAGGAACGGGGAAATGGGCTGAATTAACCAATGCTTCTCAGCTTTTGAGAGCAGCTTCTCTGGTGTGCCCCCAGCAGATTTTGTGATCTGAAATGGGCTGAGTGGTTCCATCTTCACTTCCTAGCTCTCCTTTTTCATTGAGGAAAGACACGAAAACCAGGCTCCAGTAAAATCTGGAGGTATTATTCTTGCCTCCCTGCCTTAACCACAGCAACTGCTCTTTCTCCAGTACACAGAATGAGAAAGATATGCAGGAATGGCTGAGGGCAGAGTCAGCCCAACATCAGTGTCCTGCCTTCCCCTAATGCAGGGGCCAGCAACTATCCCTATACTTTCACAAAAGTTGAAAAATACCAGTATTATTCTATAAATTCCAGATTCATAAACCACTTCCCCCAGTGGCTGCCACTGCAAATCTTGTTCCTTTGAAATGTATCATGTTCAAATATAACACTGTCTTCAGTGAGTAATTTCTCAAAAAATCTAGTCTGGCTTAGTAATTAATCACATCATTAAAGTTACTTCCCCCAGCCCTTCCTTTAATTGCTTCTTAAAAGGTGACATGTTACAGGGGTCCCTACTCTAATTTCTTCATCAAGCAAGTAAGCTTTAAAACAAAAAGAAATATTTTGGCTAGTCTGTGCTACTTAGAAATTCCCTAGTCAGAACATTTTAGTAGGTGGGAAGAGTATTTCTGACTGCAGCCCACTAAGAGCATGTTCCATTAATAGGGTAAGTAAGGGTCTCGTATTTACAGGTTGGCTTAAGAGTGAGTACTACCTCATATGTGCAACACAAAGTAGTATGCAGTGAGAAAAGATAGAAGCCCTAGCAATTAATGCTACTAGTAATGCAGCATTCATTCCTTTACTGCCTTTCCTCCTCCTCACCTCCTGCCTTGTAACTATACTAGCAGGTGGTGGGAATAACAGCAAACACTAACTTCTTGTTGCATGGTTATTTTTTCAGCTAATGAAGTCTTTTGAGAATACTTTTCAAGCCGCTTTTCCAGAATGGAAACCAGTGTTGGAGACTTAATACTATGTTGTTTATACGTGAATATTATTAAAAAAAAACCCAAAAACCAAACCAAAACCCCACGAAACAAACAAAAAAACGACACTCCCCCATGCCCTGAAACACTGCACTCCCCAAAGGGTATTGTAAAAATTCTTACTTTTACTAGTCTGTTTAAATATATAGTTTCCAGAGCTCTGAATATTTTGCACCTGTGAAAGGTTATTTTAAGTTAGCTTCTTACTGCCTGAGAACAATATGTAACTACTACTAGAAGCTTTTAACAGGTTAGAAAACTTCTAATGTCCCACATGTGAACTAACTTTAACGAGTAGGATTTTTGGACTCTTAGATTTGTTTTCTGTCTCTCACTAATCCTCTGTACAAAGCATAGTAGGTCTATAAGAAAAATCTGAGTATAATAGACTATCTATAAATCACTTAGCAGTCAATGCCTATCTGCCACAGAGGCAGGAATATGAGGAAGGAGGGGATGAAGAGTGATAGGACAAAGCCTAAAAATATTTGTATGATGCCTATACCTTCTGAGAGACCATCTAGGGGGTCAGTAGCAGATGTCTAGTGAAAAGTGTAAACCAAAGACATGTAATAATCTTCCGAGTTCTAATAACTAAGCCAAAATGGGTTTGTATTTAATAACCCAGTAGACTGAAAAAAAAATACTGGGAGAAAAAAGATGACTTCTGGAATCAATGCAAACTTTGTGTCCTGTATTACTTTCTGCAGTGAATGCAGTAAGAAATACTGTATTAGGCTACTGTGTGCATGAAAAACCTGCCTCCTTTTGTTTTTGAAACAAAAGCATGCTGGGTTTGTTGGAGACCCCACTACTTTCTGTCTCGGAATGATTACTGTCTGTTTCTTCCTTATTACTGCCTCTGTGTCTTCTTTCCACACTGGAGATTCAAAATTGCTCTTACCTTCAGATTGTGTTAAAATGGTCAGGAGGCAAAATTTCTTTTCTCCCTCCAGCTGATTATCTTCTGTAAGTTATTTTTGGCCTAAATTTGCTTTTTGCTTGGAAAGAGATCTGTTATTGAAAGCTTGTAGAAGCCTGCCAAAAGAGCATTTCTTTCTCATCGGTGCAGGAAGGAAACTTGTTGCAGTACTAATAATGAAACTTCCTGGGTTAATGGCTGAGGATTTCTGAGTTTTAGTGAAGGAGAAATACTTACTGAAGGAATTAGTGTTTGGTTGTGGGTTGTTATTTTATTTTAGTTCTGTGAGCCTTGAAAACATTCCCTCATCCTTCTTTCTGGAGACCTTCCATATTTTAGACTGCTGTCTAGAACATAATATATTGCTCATAGAAACTTAAAAGTGATGTTTCTGTCCTGTTGACACAACCTAATTCCAGCTGCAGAAATAATGACACTTTTCCACTCAATGCTCTGTAACCCCAGAAAAAAAATCATTCTCTGGCTTTTTGAAGGCTACATAAGGTGAATACAGCTCATGAGTATACTTGGAGTTAAATGTATCTTCTGTATTATTTAAAATGTATAGGTTCATATAATTCTATATCTTGTACACTTAATGGCATGTTTAAAATATAGTGTGATCCAGTTACAGTTGTAACAGAAACAGTAATAGTGATAGAAAACTTAATGTCATGGTGCTTCTTTTATGTGCATTTTTGGGTTTGGTTTGGTTTTTTTGTTTTGTTAATTTCCCATTTTTCATGTTAATTTTTGGCTTTATTTTTTGTTAGAAGGTATGTGGACAGCATGGTTATTGTAGTGCCAGGGACTGCTTATAGAAGTCGATGATGATCTTTCTTTAACAAGGGTTTGGTCCTTTGTGATTTGTCTACATGGGAAAGCTTGTGTGCTGTAAGCTAGGCTGTAAATTTGTAGTGCATTAGCTGTTACATAGCAAATTCCATGTAGATGTTTAGCACATACAAAAAAAAAATCCATTCAGCAAGGATTCCTGTGTGTTGAAGTTTTTGCACTCAGTTATTCTTTGCATGGTGAGGTCATTCACACAGAGGTCAGTATATAGTAGCAAGTATACTGTGAACTCATGCTGTGAAACTTTGCCTGGTTTAATTTTTGTATGTACACAAGGGAGAGGAAAACTACTTTGGTTTGGTTTGGGTTTTTTAACCCATTCATCAAAATAGGCGGTGTAAAAACTCTTCATGTCTGCGTATGCAGGTCTTGAGATGAGCTCAAACCCACACCTCAATTCAGCACCTGTTTATGAAGTAAGTCAGGGCAGCAGCCAGTTTCTTGGTAGGTAGGTATATAAATTCCTCACCTTACCATCATTCCTAGGTGTAAACAGGAAGTTTTCACCAAGAACTTAATTTTTTTTTCAGAGGTTCATGGGGTTGACACAGGAACTCTACTGTTCTCACCTGTGTTGGTAACACATTAGATAATCTACTGATGTGTAAAGTATAAAAACTTAAACCCTAAGGTGCGATCTGTCCAGAAAGAGCTATTGTGTTACGGTGGAATAAGGCAGGGTAGTCTGTTGCTACCTGCTATCTCAAATCCATGGAGAAATAGAGGACTTTATTTTCCTGCTTGGGAAGTCTGGCACCTTTTAATGAGCAGTAGACTCACTTTAATATTAAAGCTGGGACATTTTTATGGTTGAGTGTGTCTTGTGTATTCTTGGGGTGAGAGAATCATGCAGCAGGGCTGAGCCGTTCTGAGACCCAGAGGACACAGCTGCTCAGTTTTACTTTGTGATTCTCCTGCCTTTGAGAGTGCACAGTGCGCTCTTACAATCTTAAGACTGTTCCTATCTGTGCATGTAAACACATAAATGAGCTGTTTTATACTGGCAATTAGATACTCCAGAGAGTTGTGAAGCTGTGAGATATTGCTTCACTTAGGGTGGTTGCAACTACTTGGCCCACAGCCTAGGGCTTTGTTGCCTGCAATAGGTGTTAGCAAATGGCAATGCTAATGCGCTTAATGATATCATTACTAATCTGTAGCCTGGTCAGAACAATTGACCTTCATTGATCTTGGTATTTCTGCTTTTATTTCTTCCTCTGCCCTTTATGACAAGCTGTGCAAGCTATTTGCCTTTGAAAGTATATAAGCAGTTGTATTGTAACACTTTATTTTAGTTTGATTTGTTTTAATGAATGGTAATATGAATTATTTCTTTGTTTGTTTGTTTTAATAAATCAGTGTGCCATGCCGAATTGAATGCCATCATGAACAAAAACTCAGCTGATGTGAAAGGCTGCAGCATGTATGTTGCCTTATTTCCATGTAATGAATGTGCAAAACTTATCATCCAGGCAGGTAAGGAGTAGTGCCAGCTTGATTTGTCAGGGTTGCAGTGCTGCCTGCACATTGGTATCTTATCATGGATGTATTTGATGTTAAATTGCTGCTGTTAGTTCTAAATTAATTGCACTGTCAACTTCGTAAGATGCTACTTGTGGGGTTTTTTTTGCATCTGAATGGTGCCAAATTTTTCCAGTGCTAATTGCATCTTCTGTGATTCTAAGCGTGCTTCTAATTTAGGTTTGTAACTTCTTAGACCAGGAGCTGCCAAAGAACAACACAGGCTTTGCATATAATTACTGTCAATTTTACTGTGCTCTGACACATTGAATAGAGTAGGGCAGAAAGAAATAAACTTCTGCATGACAAAAGGTCTGTTGGGAGTATATACATGAAATTTTAATTTGAGTGTGATGCATGGTAGATATTTGAAGATTTTAAAATATCTTTGCTCATAAATGTCATAAGACTTCTATGATCCTACTTTAATTATGTCTTTCATTACAATTGTTATAAATCTGTGCCACTGCAGCAAGTATGCTGGCCTAAATGTGTCTCCTTTTTTCAGATTAGGCAGTATCTGCAGTAGGCTTCAGTTCCATAAAAATCTCTGTTTAAGGTAGCCTATATTTTGCTCATTGAGTAAAGTCTTGCAGTCCTGGAATGGATTGTTGTTCTGATGAGTTTCTGTCACCAGAAATGGCCACAGGGATCTAGGAAGAAAGTAGCAAACAGAACACTTCTTTATTTTGGTCAGTAAGGTTTGAAATGAAGATAGGTGAAGGGGAAGAGGCAACAGTATTTTGTATTTGTGTTACATTCCTGTTATTTATAGAATCAAAATAAAATGGTCTTCCAATCCCATTGGCTGCATGTTCTGAATGTAGTCATTCATCCTTATGGGTTTAGGTCAGCACTTAATTGCAATGTATGGATATTCACATTGTCTGGTAAACACAGTAAGATGCTGATAGGCTTTGAAACACGTGTGAATTCTCTTGGGCTGGCCTTCACACTTCTCCCCTGCCTAAGTAATTTAGGCATAGATCATTCAACAATTTGAGATGGCATGTTTCTGTGATTTGAACCTGGGATTGAGAGCTATTTATAAAAGAGAACAAAAGGAGAAAGGCATTGGTTTATAGCTCTGCATTCAGAAGGGGAATAGGATTAGGAGTTTTAAATTCTTTGTGGGGAATTTTATCAGTATTAGAGAGGTAGATAATTTTTCAATTACTTTTGCAAAAATGCTCAATTTCTAGTCTGTCTAGTGGTTTTGCCTATGAGGTTTTCATTCTGGTTTCCTGAGTTAAATTCAAGGGAAAGCAGAGAAAAATATTTTCCAACATTTTTGAAAGAATTGTCTTCCAAAATAGCTCTACCTTACATAGCCTTATTCTCAAGTACAAGTTACAGTATTTTGGGAATTAGAGGTGTACCAAAGAGTTCTAGAGCATGTGGATGAATGCTACCTCTTCTGATATTGTCCACCAGATATTACTCTGTTTCTCTTTTATTTTTTTTGTCAGTGCATTTCTAAGCTTTTTTCTATATGACCTTTTTAGGCATAAAGGAAGTTATTTTTATGTCTGACAAATACCATGACACTATGGAAATGACAGCTGCACGGCGGATGTTTGATTTAGCAGGTGTTATATACAGGTAAGAGAACCTTGGATTAACTTTATACTGGAAAGGAAGAAAGTGGTGTGTGAAAGAGAACAACTTTAGGGTAAAAGTTTTCCTTTGCATTGTGCAGCATTTTATTTTTTGGTAGTATCCGTAGATGGCTTGCTGTCTATGCCTGTAAAACATACTGGGTTGACAGACATGCACCATTCTTTTTGCCTTCTATATGGTTAAATTTCAGTTTCATAACATTTGTATGAGAAAATAGTCCATTTGGAATACTCATTTAATTCCTGCACTGCAAGTGAAATTGCAGTTGTGGTGGTTACACTGTACTCAGGAGAGTCATTGCTGCTTTGAGTAGGAGGTTAGATGAGGTGATCTCCTGAAGTCCTTTATAACCTGAATTATCCAGTGATCATACAAGTTGGACTGAAACGACCAGTTGATTTTTATTTTGTCTGTGGATTACTTGATCCTTTTTGAAACTTTAATATCTTTTTGTTGCAGTCAGTTTGGGAAGTTGTCATTCCAGCCACCCATAATTAATTCTGAGTGCCTAGAGCTGTCCAGTCGTCTTTGGTCAGCTTTTCTTGTGAGCGAAGGGTAAATTTGGAATATTTTCCTTAAAGTAATGGCAAACTGAAAAATGTTTGAAGAGTGGGGTTTTAAAGACATTGACAGAGATACCTAAAGACAATCTGTTCAACAGCTAGTTTGATGGCAAAAACATGCTGTGGGTGAGGCTAATTATGCGGTGAGGAAGGCTTCACAACTCTAAAGAAGTTCTACAGTAGTAATATAAAGACTTGGAAAAATTTGCAAACATAACAATTCTGACAGATAGAATTTGAGGATGAAAGGTACCTACTGGGCTAAGAAATGTCCATGAGAAAACACAGCAGTACTTGAAATTTAGTTTTAGTCCTTCAGTATATTTCCTACCTACTAAGATTATTTTGACTAAAAAAGCATAAATCATTGTCTTGCAAATCAAATCTTGTAACTTCTCTAGGGTGAGAGTGTTTCTTGCATTTCAGATTGGTATTCTGGACAAAGCATTTACAATGGTCAGCAGCATGTGCTTTTCTGTGTTGACTGTTACTCATTCTTGTATTGATTGTTAAGGATGTAGGTGGTACTTAATGAATCTCTTGAACTGAACTGCAGAGCTTAATTAGGCACTAAATCCACACTATTTGCATAATCCTTTGTTTACTGCTAGACTGGAAAATATATGCGTGGTCCCCAAATACCTTCTTTGCTAATTGCCGTAGCAGATGCTCCAATGATAATAAAAGGAAACATTTTGTGGCAGTATTAATTTTACAGTTCTAAAGTTACAATTTTTAAATTATTCCCTCTTAACTAGTTTGGTTTTTCCCCAGTATGATGCATAATGTGATATATTCCCTTAGCTCAAAAAATAATATAACATACTGAGATGAAGTTTGAAAGTGTTCTTTGAAAACTTGGCAGAAAAAAAAGTGATCAAAATATTGCCAAAATATATTCCAAATACCTTTAATATATACGTATGTGTGTATATATATAGATTATAGATATACATATATGTGTATATGTAATGCACGTACAGTATAGTATTAAGTTTTTGTAGGTACATATGTGTAGCTGTATCTATAAATATGTATTAAAAATATTTGAAACATAAATCTATATGAACAAAAATCCCAGCCCTTGGTAACATGATGGCACCACCTGCAGCTAAGTTGTTAAAAGTCCTTTGACTCCTAGGTAATTTGTGAACTCCAATAGCCAAAGAATATACAGGCTAACCCACCCCATGTGTCTTTTTTGTCTTAGTCTTTCCTGTCCAGGTTTCTCTCAGTGTGGTGCACTATAATTGGCTCCCATAGAGATGAAAACTATGTGAATCCAAGGAGGGTTTTTTAAATTTTATTTAATTCCTTCAAAAATTTAGCTGGAGCTAAAGCAAACAAGATGTTTTAACTACTCACTAACTAATAACTGTATTTTTCTTTATTTTAGGGAATTCAAGCCAAAGTGTAACAAGATCATCATTGACTTTGATTCAATTAACAGCAGACCAAATCAGAAGCTTCTGTGAATTAAGTCTCATTAAGTCTGGAGAAGAGTGTGATTATCCTTTTCCAAAATGCTGCTAATGCCTTTCATCTTGAAGTCACTTGCAACTTTTTAATGGCTTCTGTAGCTAAAGTAGACTTTTAAGAAATCCAAGGCATTAAATGTCCCCATCACTTCATATTGTCAAGTGAAATCTAAATCTATTTAATTTTTTTTAATGCCTTTATCAAAACTGCTTAAAAAGACTAGAGACATGTTGATGAGACAATATAATGTATGTAAAGAAAACTGTTCAGATTCTTGCTGTATGCATCACCACATGCTCTGATAGGCTGTCAGCACTGATTTAGACTCAGTTTAACAGTCATACTTATTGTAACCACTAGTACATTGAAATACACTGATAATATGTTGATCTCTCTTGGATGTGGAGATCTAAATACTTGATTCTAATAAAGGACAAAAAAATGTTATCCATGCAAATACTAATCTTCCAACTTGCATAACATTAATATTTAAAAGATGATACAGCTTTAAGAATGTGCGATATTCTGCATGTCTTATCCAACAAATTAAATCCTCATTTTTCCTTTAATTGCAGTCTAACACTGTCATACATGGGGAGGGATGAGAGAGGAAGTTCTGGGAATGGTCCATACTGTACCAGCCTTCACAGGTGCTTTCAGGTCCATATTTTCCCCAAGACTCCAGAACTGGAGAGAGTTCAGGGAGTAAATTATTTGTCTCTGTATGTCTGGGACTCTTTCTTACTTGGAGTTGGTTTTCATGTGTAGAAGGAAATAATTTTATTGGTCCAAGATGTCTCTAGACAATCCCAACATAGCTCAGTCTTAAAATCAACCTGTAAGGTAACTAAATAATTTTTTGTCCTTTGAGAGAAATTGAAGATAGTCAGCCCATATCCACATTCATGCCAAAAGAGGTAATTACGGTGTTAGCTTGTTTCCCAGTGCTGGTGTAGTACCTTCATTTCATAAATGCTGCCTAAAATAATATCCTTTTTAATTTTGTCTCGAGATCTGGGAATAGATTTGAGTTCCTTTTCTCTAATTTGATTATTTTCAAATTAAATATTCCTAATGGCTTTGTTTGGATAACACTGGTGTTTGGGGTTTTTTCTTGTTTATTTTTTTTTTATGGGTTTTTTTGGGGGAGAGGGTGGGCAGGTTGATTTTAAATGTGGTTATACTTCAGTGAGCTTTTATTTTCTCTAGAAAAGCTTTGTTTCATATTTTGGGACATTATGTAATTTGGCTTCATACCAATATTATTAAAGTCTTATTAAAATCCACTACATTGAAGTAGACTCATTATTATAATATTAAGCCATGTGCTTGGCTCCAGATCACTGCTGTTTTTGCAATCATATGCAAAGCATATTTTGTGCATTGTGATATTACATAAAGTGAAGTGTTCATGAACCATTTGGCTACTAAAGGGAGCACCATAACATATTATGTGTCCATTTATAAAGTAATTTCTGACTTTCTCTTTTTTCTTGCAACTGTTTTCCACCTCAAAGTCAGTCTGTGGCTTACTGCCAGAAGAAGAAATTTGCACATATGTGGAGGGGGAGGGTGAAACCTGAAAAATTACTTTCATAAATTGTCACTAAAACAGCTTATGTGCATCTTTTTCTTTGGCCTGAATTAATAAGTAGAAGCATTTTGAGTTCTGCTGGTCTGACAATGGTACAGAGGGCACAGAAGAAGCAAAATTATTACATTTGGCAGAAACATTGCTGTTTTTTCATAGATAATTGCTGGTATAAGTTCAGACTTAAAACATACATGCATTGTGATTCTGCTTACTTTTAAGTACTTTATTGTCAAGCCTTGGGTATGTATGATATGTATAAGAACTCAGGAGTTTTTTGAACCAATGTCCTGGTATTACTAGGAATGTACTACTTTTCCTAATGACTCTTTTTTTCTCCTCTCCCAGGACTTTCCTGTTCATGTAACAGAAGAGTGCAATAGAGAATATGATAGGATTTGTGATATGTTTCCTCCTATCAGTTTTGCCACATATGCAAGCTTTCAGAGCAATTGTCAGTTGACTCACACTAGTAATTGGGCTCTCTTATTTCCAAGGCAACTTTATGAAAAGGAAGAAGCACATCCACAGCTCTGGAGGTAATGTGTGCTTATCTCAAGATTAACGTTTTAGAGCAAATCTTAAAGAAGGTTTGACCCTTACTTCATGTGCATTCCTAGAAATGCTTCTGGCTTAATAGTTCAGGAGGTAGTGCTTTAACTTCCAAATACAGAATAATTACTAGAGGAAACAAAGTAAATATAATAAACTGTTTAGCTACTGAAACTCCAGTTCAAGATTAACAGAACTGCCGGCCTGGAAGGATCTCTAGAGGGCATTTAGTCTTCCCCCTTGTTGAAACAACTGTTGACTTGGAAGTTACATCCAGTTGCTCAGGCCCTGTCTAGATGAGGATGTCCAAGAACAGCAATTCTGCAGCCTTTCTGGTCATCCATTCCCATTCACTGACACGCTCACTGTGCCTTTTTTCTTCAGTCAGAATTTGCAGTGCTATAGCTTATGTCTGTTGCCTCTCATCCTTCTGTCTGAAGTCTGTCTTCTCTATAGCCACCTGTCCTGGGTTCAGCAGTAGCAGTCATTTTTCTCCTTAGGAGCTGGTGCAGCACTGTGTTTTTGACTTTCAGCCTGGGAAGAATGCTGATAACACCGATGGTTTTATTTGTGGCCAAGTCATGTTTACTCTGACCAAGGGCTTTGTGAGCCTCATGCCCTGCCAGGGAGGAGGGAAAGCTGGGAGGAAGCAGAGACAGGACACCTGACCCAAACTAGCCAAAGAGGTACAACAGCACATCATGCCCAGTATGTAAACTGGGGGCAGTTACCCGAAAGGGCTAGATCACTGCTTGGTTGGGCTGGGTATCAGTCAGCGGGTGGTGAGCAGTTGTATTCTCTTCCATTGTTATTTCCCTTATTATTACTGGTGGTAGCAGCAGTGATTTGTGTTATACCTCAGTTACTGGACTGCTCTTATCTCAACCAGTGTGAGTTACATTCTTTCAATTCTCCTCCCCATCCCTCCAGGAGCGGGGAGGGGAAGGGGGGAAGTGAGAGAGAGACTGCGTGGTTCTGATTTACAGCCTTAAACCACAACACCACCCATTAGGTAGCTGAATTCAGTGTTAGATTCCCCTCATCCTTAGCCTCCAAGCTGAATAAATGCAGCACTCTCATCCTTTCTCAATGCATTATGTGGTCCATCCTCCCGCCATCTTAATGTACCCTCACTGCCTGATGTGTACTGAGGAGCCCAAAGATGACACTGCTTTAGATGTGGTCTTACACAAACAGAGTAGAGGAGCGTGAATATTCACTTCTGCTCACCTCCTGGATAGACACTTTCTAGTAGAGCCTGCTATTTGGATAGCCTTCTGTGTTGCAAGGGCACTTCATCTCTTGTCCGCCTGGATTTGTGTCCTTTTCTTCCAAATTACCTTCCAACCAGTGGGAACCTAGTCAGCAGGAGGCTGTTCTGTATCTGGTGCAGGACTTCAGCATGTTTCCATCAACCCATTCCTCCAGCTATTTACGTAGCTGGACTTCTAAGCACTGACTCTTGGAGCCTGATGGCTCACTAATGTGAAACTTCACAAGCCCCATGGTGGCCAGCAGCACCACTCCCATGGTGAAGAACCCCTCCTGCCTGATGGGGGAACTGCAGGTTGAGGCTTTGTTAGGGTTTGCTTAAACAAGTACAGGAAGCTAAAAGGAGACTCTGGGGAGCACTTTGGTAGTTACTTCAGGAGCATTAACTGGAGGAAGAAATCACATTCAAATAAAATGCTGAGATTCCATCCAGCTCAATATAACTCTTAACAGTTAAATCTAAATCCTGCCACCATCTAGATATTCCTTCCAAGTATTATTTCATTCCCCTGTTGAAGAGCCCAAGGAATCAGCAATCTTATTTACATAAATTTCATTTAAGAAAGGGTGGTTTCACAGGCTGGCATACTCAATGAGAGCGTAATCTCCATCTTTGAAGCCCTGATCACTCTCCAAGCATTTTATTGCTTTGTATATTAGCAATATTTTCACAAAGATAACAAAAAGTATGCTGTGACCAGTACAATTGTTCTGATTTCCAAAATAGCCTAAGATAACGTTGGCAATAAAAACTCTTCTGGTGCATCACTCAGGCTGAAAGCCCTGTGTATGTAACTTCAGAGGCTGCAGTAGTTCATCAGCTGCCAAAGTGAATCTCGCAGGGATTTTATGCTGTTAAAAATGAGCAAAATAAACAGAAGTTCTGACTTGCCTCTCTTGGCCTTTCTCTCTGAAGATGGAAGTCTTCATGCAAGTGAGGTGGGACAAAGCACCTCACCTGATCCCCCTGAAGCAGCAATCACAGGGGGCTGAGTTTCACCAGGGGGCCTGGGACAAGTTTACGAGGTGTGGCTGGGGTTTTGGGAGTTGTTGTGTGGTGTGAGGCTCATGAAAGGGCAGTGAGTTCAACAGGGTTGTCTTGGGTTTCTGCTGCACTGGGGGCACTTGATGGTGAAGTACAGAAGTGACTGCAGCTGCAAAGCCATTTATTTGTGCTGTTTCTTCCCAGTTGTAGGTAAGAAAAGGATTTATATAATACAGGACCGAAAGTGTTAGGTACCAGCTCTTTCTCTCTTCAGTGGTGATGGCTCAAAGGGTTTGTACCACTAAAGCCTCTTTTAGCAGGTTTCTCTGTTTCTTCCCTTTAAAATCCAGGTTTAGCTAATGTAAAACTGTTTTGAGAACAGAGGGGTAAAACTTGTTTCAAGTGCTTAGTCTGCATCTGCTCTGTGTTCCCAGCCTTGGAAACTACTGAAAGGTACATGGTGGAAAAGTGTTGAACAGGACTGACTGCCTAAGAAACCCTATATAAAATCTTTAAATCCACATTCTATTCCTTTTACACTTGCCTCACCTGTTTACTTTCTCTGGCTTGAAGGAAATGAGGGGAGATGATACAAAAGGATTTGTGAACTGTCTTTGCCCTTTAAGAAACCCAATGTCTTCCTGGCATTTACAGCTCAGTTAAACAGCAGTGAAAGCCCTAATGAAGCATGTGGTTCATCAAGCTATGGAAGAGTGCAGCAGTTGACTTTATTATTTTTTTTTTTTGCTGGAGCAGGAGCTTAATCGCAGCAGCTTGCTTCCCAACACTGCTCATCCTCAGGAGCAGCGGATTTATGTCACCTGAATGCTTCAAAGGCACTCCTGCGGCTGGGCTTTGAACCCCTTCCCTGCTGAGGAGGTATCCCATGAAGAAGGTGCCTTGAGCAGCTCTATGACTGTGAGGCACCACCAAATAATTGTGGTGGGAGGGCTGCTGCCTGTCACTCCCAATAATGAATAAGAAGGGCACCATCTTCCTGCGAACTGTGAAGCAGAAGGGCAACACTTAAAATGGATCTATATGTGACAGGGTACGTGAGTTACAGTGATTTGTTTTGTGTCTCTACCTGATCTTTCTCCTTTTTTTTTTTTTTTCCTGTGAGGAATTAAGGAGTAGGTTGGAATGGGAAGCTGCTACTTCTGTCTCATATGCTTCAAGGTTCATGGTGGAAAACCTGCCCTCTGTCAGGGCACTACTTCTCATTCAAGTTTGAGGGAAAGAATAATCAAGCTCAATGTGCTGGGTTTTTAGTTGTTGACATTATTTACTGTGCTCTTAACAAACAGTGCCCTAAGGAGAATGAGAATAATGTGCTCCAGCAGCAGAATATGCATAATAAAGAAGCAATTGCCTGCGGTTTCCTGGGATTTCTTACTCCAGGCTCTCTACCTCCCTATTCCTTCATTGTTTCAAGCTAATGTGTATTTCAGTTCTGCCATGCAAATATTCAGAAGGGCTCCCTGAACCAAAGGAGAGAAAATGAAATATATTCAAATCACCACTTCAGTGGCGTAAGTTTGTGTCTTGGTTTGCCAGAGACTTGGGTACCTTCTTGGCTGTATAACTCTGCTGTTGCTGTTTGTCGACTCGTGCTGAAGTCTTTTATGTGGCACATCTTGTGAGCAGGGTTCTTTCTTTCCACTGTTCAATCAAGTCTGACTGCTAATCAGAATGTTGCTGGGTAAATAGGACTGATTAAAATTAAAGTTTTAATTTTGTGTTGTAAACAATATGGCACTTTAATATTTGTAGTTATTAAAGATACCAATAATAATGCATCTGCCATTTTGTAGTACAGTTTTCATGTTTATTTCTTGAAGTGCTGACGAGTTTTGCTAAAGAGCTTCACATTCAGATGCCAGGTTTTTGTATTCCATGTATTCCCTTTCTCAAGGGTGACTGCACCTAATTATATTGGATATGGGTATCCTATTTATTTTTTCTAGTTTTAAATCTCATGGGGAAGAAATATGTCTGTTACAACTGGGAACATTACACTTTAGGAAACAGCCATATCATCAATGCCTTTGTCTATATGAATCTGCTTGTTGCTGTTAACATTGCTTGTCTACCTTGCAGAGGAGAAAACTCAGAAGCTAGTTAGGTGTGGAAACACCTCAAAGAGTGTTGGCTGGTGCTTGGAGACTTGCCCTGAGGAAAGGGACAGGGTTGACGAGAAAGCCCTTGACAGCAAAACAAAGTTGTGATGGGATGTTGATGTCTGATCCTGAAAGGAAGAGAGAAAAGGAAGTGCATAGTTGCACAAGAGGTCTGTTACCTGTCATGACCTGCAAGGCCAAAAGAAGCTATCTGGAAACGGGAAGGAAAAGAATCTTGCATCCTCTCACTGTCTCTTCTTGCAGCCCCCATCATCTCCTCCACAGCCTCTTTTCCTACAGGGACTTGCAAAGATGTGAGCAAGAGTGGGCTGCATGGCAGAAGTGGCACAAGCATGGCAGAAGCAGCATGGGTCATCACTGACCTGGCAGAGCTGTGAGTCTCTTCTGCACCCCCTTTCTGAAATACAGGGTCTTTCAACACTACAGCCACCTCCCCAGGGTCGCATTGTGTGGGGAAAGGTGGGAGCCACGGTAACTGTCTCCATATGTCACAGAAGGGGACAGTTGTCCCCTCCTGGGGTGACACAATGGGTTGGTTCAGGTAGGATGTCTCTGGAAATAGGATGTCTCTGCTGCTTTTCCCCTCATTGCTCATGCTGGCTCATATCCCTGTTTGGAAATACTGATGCATGGGCACAGGTGAGGCAGATCAGTGCCCAGCAGGGTACCTGTCCCTGAGGTTGGGCCTTTGGGATCCTAGATGCCCTAGGACTGACTTAAGCCTGCAGAAAGGTCACTGATGTCAGCTGTGAGGAATAATAAAATGATACCTTCATATGTTTGGTTTGAATTAAAACTTTAATAGTCTGATCCCATTGCTCACTTCTGGCCAGTTCCTTTCTTTTCTGTTGATCATAGCTTAGAGTGCAAGAAAAGCTGTAACCATCCTTTGCAGTGAGCTAGGTAGCTTGTATGAGTGTGTGTATTCCCCTTGCAGCTAAGGTGACTACAGTACTACATATTTCCTGCTCATGACAGAATGTAAAATATGTGCTTAACTATCCTTTAAGTCAGTGGGGCTAGGGCTGGCGATGTGCTCACGTCTCTTCCTGACCTGAGGTCTATAAAGAGATGGAGCCTGATGTCCCTATTGGCATTCAAATAATGCCTTCCTGACAAAGTCTGCAAAAACACAGCTTTACAGCTCAGTAATAAATATTCCAGTTTGAGATTCTGCCTTCGAGTGGGGGCTACGCATTACCTGGATTGATTTTAAATGCACTTTTAGCTCAGACTGATGCAACTAAGGTGTTTTTTTACATATCCCAGGAGTGGGGGGCGGTGATGCAGAATGGACTGGGGAAGAGCAGAGGAGAACTGCTTCAGGTCACAGTCTTCTCGAATGGATAAGTCCCTGTAAAAGTAGAAATACCTGTGTGGCATTGGCACTTCACGTATTTGTTCTATTTTGACCACTTTTTAAGGTAAGACATAACTACCAGCACTGGGTGTGCAGACCTGACTGACTTCACCTCAGGTGGAGAAGGAACATCTAGTAAGATGAATTCTGTTTCTGAGAATTTGGCATTCAAGAGAGAGCAGGTCATGTGTTCACGTACCCAAATGTGTTTTCTTCCCAAGGAAAAACCTCCGAAAGAAAGGGCAAATTCTGATAATGTCTGGGGTTTTTTTTCCTTGTTTCACTTTTGGTTTTCCTCCCATAGAAATCTTCTGCTCTTAGTACTTAAAACTACCTGGCAGTAATGTTTATGGGTTTCCTCACCCATGTCATCTTTACTGACTACAGAAAGAATTCTTTCCAAGGCGCATGCCTCTACCCATGTAGCAGACACCTCGCGTCCCCACTCTCCTCTGCTGTGCTGCCCAGGAATGCAGTCAGATTGGGTACTAACATTCAGATGTGAGCAGCGAGCACTGTAAAAAGCATGTCAGGCTCTATGGGTTGTCTGTTCTGATTTGAAAAAATCTGTTGAAGGCTGCAGCAGGGGAGATGGGCTGCGGAGAGGAGCTTAGGAGATCAACATCTGAGAAGAGGAGCCTCTCCAAAGAGCCAAGAGTTGTGTTTAAGGACATCTCCTTGATGTCAGGCAATGAGACTTGACACATGAGCAGAGGGTTGGGTTTTTTTTAAAAGCAAAGTTTCTATCAACCCCAGAGATAACGTTGAGGCTACCGAGAAGTAGAGAATGAGCAGCAAAACACATACTTCAAGCCCTGCTTCTCTGTGATGCCAGGTATGCATACCTTGGCTTTGTTTCTGGGAGACTACACAATTGCACTTGGCCTGAGCAGCAGCCAGCCTCTATCACTACAGCCGGGTATTTGCATGAAACCTTCTGTACGAAAAGGCAGGATGTGAAAACTTTAAACTGCTCTCCCTCTGGCTGTGCTGAGGGTTAACTTCCACTTCCTGGCAAGGCAGGAGCCTGCAAGCTGAGGCAAGGCTCCTTGTGGTTGCCCCTCAGTGTGCTGCTTGAGCCTGGGATAAATAAATGCAAAAGTAGTGAGGACTGAAAGGCTCAATGACTTTGCTGCTGGCAGAGAAGTTAGATTTTTGCTTTCTAAGTGTAACTAAGGAGGGAGACGCTATTAGGCTTGGAGAAACAGCGAGTGAGACATTCCTGGTGGTCCTTGCCACCATGTTCCCTTGGACTGGGACTCTTCTTCAGTGGCAAGTACTCTCCTGTGAGACCTCTCTCTGTGGCTCTGCTCTGCGCTGTGCCTGTGACTCTGTTCAAGTTTCTTGATCTCATTGTGGGTGTTTCCTTCCCTGTGAAATATCACCTTGCCTTTGAGATATTGGACAGAAGGGATCACAGATAATGGTGAGGGCTTTATAGTTACGACTGTCTTCCTGCATCTCTATAGGTCACGCGTGTTACTGTTACATCAAAATATTGCAAGAACTTGCCTGTGAGTCACATCAGGGTTCCCTGGATGAATGGAGGCTACAGTTCTCTCTGCTGTTTGCTTCTGGGCATTTCTTGCCTGAGCTAAATTGAAATCCCTGGGTCACAGTTTGATCAAGCTTATCTGAAAAGTAGTTTCTGTATAGTTACAAAATGAGAAAACTTGTTCATCCAAACCCTGTTATTAGAGATGGCTTTAAACCAAAGATAATGTATTCTTCACATGGCTTTTAAAAAGACACAGGTATCAAAATTCCCATCTGGCTGTGAGGTAACTCAGTCTTGTGTAGCTGTGCAGGCACATTGCATTAAATTGCTGTACCTACTGATAAAACAAATACATTTTGAAAGTTGGTGTTTTCTTTGGATAGATTTTTATTATAGCTGTAATTCTTTGTTGCTAGTCTTCTTACTGAAAGCAACACCTTACCAGGTTGGGTTTCTTTTCTAAATGGAGAACTCTACCACTTAAATTTCTGAATTAGCAAGTTTTAAAGTTTAACTTCAAAATTGCAAATTAAAATGGCTTTTTTTCTCTCTGTCACCTCGTACAGCCCTGACTCTTGTTCCCATTGACTAGCAGGTAGCATGTGAAAGACTGAACACATTTAAATAAGTGGGGATATTTTTGCCAAGAGGGCCTGGAAGGGAGATGGACTGCTTGGGTTGCTTGTGTGGGTGATGAATCGATTAGACAAAGCTTTAGGCTTTGTTTATGGAGTTCCTCAAAAGCATAGCCAAAGAATAAAGCAGTTGATTTTTCTCTTCCCTATTCCTTATCCTTTACTCATATGCTTGCAACATCAGATACAATTGGTATCCATGGAAATTATATCATAGCAGGAGCAACTGATGAACTCTTGGGAAATAAAGTTCCCATTTTCATGCAAATATTCTAAATAGCAAAGAGGTGAGGAAGAAAAATGATTGATAAATAGAATTATTTCTGTCCTAGAATATATTTCAGCATTTTCCTTGAGGCAGCAGTAGCTTTTTGAAATTGTGTTCTTCCTGAACACAAACTTCCATAGATCAGTGTGTGTGTATGCAAGTTATGAGGAAGAAAGCAAAATTTAAGATAATGCACATTGATTTTGTAATGAAATATTCTAGATACTCCTCATGTAATTTAACTTTATTGCCAGGATACAATCCAATAACTTCAGAAAGAGCAGGCACCTTTCATTTGAAAGCTAGATTGAGAGAGAGATGAACTGCTTGCTAGGGGCTGGACATTGGTGATTAGTGTAGTCTTCTATGTCACATGAAAGCTGTCTCTCTGTGCCCCCTCAATAATGCACTAAAATCCTATCTTTCCCTCTGCTTTTAAATGAGCAGTGCAGTATTCAAAAGACTGCTCTTTCTGTAGTAGTTTTATTCCAAATTTTAGAATTTACCTGCACTGATATGAACACTTGCTTTCTGTTCTCCTGCCAGCACATTTAATGCAAGCTTCTGAAGTGGGATGGTGCTCCACTCTGTGTTTCTGCACAGGCAAAGGTGTAGATTAATTTCCTAAATTGGGCTTCCTGACTCCTAGAAAACTACAGATGGAAGCTTCAGTGAAGCAGAGGTTATTATAACACATCAGATAGATAACAACAGTGGGAAACTTGCCATAAAGACATGCAGTTTCTTGACAAAGAATCCCTATAATATTCTTTGGACACTGTGGTGGATTGACCCTGGCTGGAACCCAGGTGCCCACCAAAGCTGCTCTATCACTGCCCTTCTCAGCTGGATAGGGGAGAGAAAACAGAAGGAAAGGCTCATGGATTGAGATAAGGGCAGGGAGAGATCACTCACCAATTACCACCACAGGCAAAACAGCCTTGACTTGGGGAAATCAGTTAATAGGATAGAGAATAGGATAATGAGAAATAAAATCAAATCTTAAAACCACCTTCCCCTCACCCCTCCCTTCTTCCCAGGCCAACTTCACTCCCGAATTCTCTTCTTCCCCCACCAGTGCAGGGGGATGGGGAATGGGGGTTGTGGTCAGTCCATCCCATGTTGGCCTTGCTGCTCCATCCTCCTCATGGAAGGACTTCTCACACTCTTCCCTTGCTGCCCTACACAGGAGACAGTCTCCCACAAATTGCTCCAATGTGAGTCCTTCCCACAGGCTGCAGCTCTTCACAAACTGCCCCAGTGCACGTCCCTTTGTGAGATGCATCTTTCAGGAACAGACTGCTCCAGCATGGGATGCCTGCAGGGTCACAAGTCCTGCAGCAAACCTGCTCTAGCCTGGGCTCCTCTCTCCACAGGACCACAGATCCTGCCAGGAGCCTGCTCTGACATGGGCTTCCCACGGGGTTGCAGCCTCCTTCAGGCATCCCCTTGCTGGGGATGGTGGGTGGTCCCCCATGGGTTGCAGGTGGAGATCTGCTCTACCATGGACCTACATGGGCTGCAGGGCCAGAGCCTGCCTCACCGTGGTCTGCACTGGGGTGTGCAGGGGAACCTCTGCTGCAGTGCCTGGAGCACCTCCTCCTCTCTTGCTTCACTGATCTCGGTGTCTGCAGTGTTGTTGCTCTCACATATTCTCATTCCCTCTCCCAGCAATTGCTGCTGCACAGCTTTCCTTCTCTTCCCCCTTTCTTTTTTAAATACGTTATCCCAGAGGCACTACCGCTGTCACTGATGAGTTCAGCCTTGGCCAGCAGCAGGTCCACCTTAGAGCAAACTGGCTTTGGCTGCACCAAGGACAGGGGAAGCCTCTAGCAGCTGCTCACAAAAGCCATCCCTGTAGTCCCTCCAATATCAAAACCTTGCCATGCAAACCCGATATGGACACATGCATAGAGCACCCTTCCCTTTTTGTGTTTTGTTTTATTTTGGTAATCAAGGTCCTCAAATCCTTTCCTCTGGCACTTTCTAAGAATTCTTATAGGATAGAAACACATGCACCAAACTGTGTGAGCTAGCTCTCACATCTCTTAGGTCTTTTAAGTAAGACCTTAATAGAAGTGTTATGTTAGTCACATACATTAACCATTTCCAAACAAAAAAATATCAAAATAATTGATAGAACATTGTCACCTTGTACCTAACTCTAACTAATTCTGTATTGTGGTCATTACGTCCTCAGTGACTAATATAGAAAGCACTGTGACACTGTTGCTGAAAACAAAGGTGGGGAGGGACTGATGCTAGTCATTAGAGCTGATAGGGTTTTGATCCATTTGGTAGACAAGACAAGTTGTCTTGACCATTGTTACTGTCTGCAATCTAAGCAAATCACACATATTGTCCATTTAGCCAGATACTCTAACAAAGATTGGCATTGTATGCTTCAAATCAGTATTAAACCTGCCCCCAGTTTGATGAACAAATATGTAACAGCATATTATGAGGATCCCACATCACAGCTGGTTGCCTCTAGATTATGTTTGGTGTGGGCTATTTAAGATGTATCTTAGTCACCTAAAGGTAAATACCTGAGTAAAGGTATTAACAGCTGATCCTTAGTAGGAAAGGGGACTGGGAGGGAAAGAGGGTCCTTAACTCTCACTGACTTTTTTCCTTTCTGTCTTAGATTGTGGACAAATCAAGGTCAAACATTTACTAACCAAAGTGGTACATGAGACTAATGTGGTAGTGTGATAGTTTCTCTCATCAGTTGTGTCTGAGGAAGGTATCACATTCAACTGTGCTAGACTTCCCAGCATGAATGAGGAGTTAGCTATGCTGACTGGATCTTGCTTCAGGATCACACAGGTAATTGCCCTCGAGACTGGGCTCATTGAAAGGCTGCATAACTACTCTTCTGCCATTCTCTACCTGGATACAAGAGAGAAGAAAATAACTGCACCTGGAGAAAAATCATCCAAAACACAGAAAGTCCCTAAGAGGGAGAGATTTTGGGAGAAGTTACTAAGTAGTTTAAGAAAGAGTCAGTAGGGCACAACAGATGCATTTGCAGTGGGATCAAGTTGCTCAAAAAATGATAACTTTTAGACTGTGTCTGTCATGAAGAAGAGAGAAATAATCCTTCTCCACAGGACTCTTCTGCTAGGTGTTCTGCACACTCTTAGGTGTTGGGGTGCTGTCTGGGGCAGTTTCTTATTTCACTAAGACACAGAGAGCATAACAATAATTAGGAACCCAGGGATGAGGGGAAAACTTGAAATGGGTAAGCTCTTTAAATGATGCCTAAAATAGCATTCAGGTGTTTCCAGATATTTGAAGCTATAGGGAGGGACTGTTCTGTTCAAAAGACTGTAACTAGGGACAGTATGCTAAAATAAAGGAAGAGGTGAAATTAAATATCTGGAGGAATTTTGTTCTGATAATAGTATCTCTGCAACCTGTAGCAGCAACAGCACAGCTCTGGGTGCAAACTGTTGTTGGACAAAAACCTCTGCACTTTGATTTGTGTTCCAAACTAACAGGCACTTGGGGGTTGTTTCTTTTTTTATTTCTTCTGTTTTTTTTTTTTGTTTTCCCTTCTCTACTTCTCTGTGTTCGGTGGAGTGATGTACCTACCTATATGCTAGTATATATCAGGCGTGGGCTGATGTAACAGAAAATGTTGGCATGAGTATTTGCTTAGAAGGGATTTCTTTTTCACACCATATTGACTTGTTCCTGCTATGATGCACAGGCTATCAGGGCTTCCACTGCAATCACATCTTCAAGAGGCTGTAATTTGTTGCAATAAAAACTTCCAGTCTGAAATTTCCTTCCTGTTGTGTGAGCCCAGCACAGAGCAGTTGTACATTTAAAATACTTATTTTAAATGCTTTCTAAACTAGACTACCAGGACAACTGCTGATGCTTGCACCTGCAAGTATTTTTTCTGGAGAAGAGTGTGACAGTGTGGTGCTCCTGACTCATGGTTGGAAGAGGCAGCATCATGATACAGGGATGCTGAATATCGCCTGTGTGATATGGGTCAGAACTATGGAGTATTTAATAACACTGCTAAATTACCCCAATTGTTTTGATAATAAATGGACTGCTGAGCCTGCCAAATAAAACATTAATTTCCAGTACATATTTGGTTCTTGTGGCTGGCAGCCACCTTTGTTTCATGGAGGATAACTGGTTGACACTGTTAGGCTAAGGCAGAACCCTTTAAATAGAGATTAACAGGCACATGAAGTTTTAGCATGTAGATAATCTGCATTCTTTAAAATGTATTTACATTGTATTTACATAACAAAACGCCGTAGTATGCCCTTCTAGCCCTGCCTCAATAGTCTACTGTGTAGACCTCTCTGTGACTGTGTTTGTAGTTGTAGACAATCTTCCCATCATCTTTAAGAGTTGGTATGATGACTTTCTATTGCTTCCAGAGAACGACAGTCAGTTGTTGGGCGATACTCAATGCACCACAAGAGGGAGAGTCTTCTTCTCTTAAAGAAGAGAGGTAGAAGTGAAAGATTGGCATTAAGGTGATTTGGGGGTGCCTTCTCTACAGCTCCAGCTGTGAAGAGAGAAGGTCCAGCACAGCTGATCTAGGCAAGGAAGAAAATGTGCTGTGCTTGGGGTTTAGTCCCTTACCTGTAAATTGTAATAGTATCAATTCTACTGATATGTGTAAAGTGCTATTTTGCCCAGTCTTACCCTCCTTTTAATTTCCAAACTCTTACAAAAAGGTCTTTGTGCATCTAGGGTCCCTGCCACCATTGTCAAATGCAGCACTGATTTAAAAACCGAATCAAACCAAACCAAAAGCAAACTTATGTCTGATTCCCAAACTCTAGGATCTGATGCTATGTCTTTTGTTTATTTTACCCCTCATGTGCCTGCAGATTCATGGGGCAAAGTCAAAGGGGAAGAAACAAAATGATTCTGAATACTCAGTATCCACCTTGCTTTTGACTTTTCACAGTCTGTCACAACCTTAACATAATTTATGACACCTAACAGGTATTCATGGATATGCTGGCTGGTGCTCAGAATCTTAGGAAGCCTTTTAAAAAAATGTATGTATTTGTAATATAAACACGTAGTGTGAGACAGCTAAAGCCATGCTTACTTTATAATGGAGAAGTGGCACTGAATGCAGTATAGCTTGCAATATCCACGAGGGATATGTATTCACCTGTGATTAACCTTCCTTGGCCATTAAATGTCATGGTTGGTGCATACACATGAAGCAGAAAGAATATATATTTGTCGGTAAAAAGGTGACTGAATGAAAGAAGTCATGAAATGGCATTTTTCAGTAGGTTTGTCATAGCTGGAGCATGGAGGAAAATTGCTTTTGGTAAATCTTGGCCCAACAGAACAAACCGCACATTTCTTTCCAGTTGGGAAGCCATACTCATAGGCATAATGAAAGTATTGTGCGCTCTGACTTTTGCAAACTCTGATAGAAACCAATCTGCAATCTTGACAGATACGATCTTTTGCAGGATGCACTGTTCATTTACAGCAGCTAGAGACCTCAATTAATTTATGAACGAGAACAGTAGGCTGTGAACTCCCCAGCTCAGCCTAGGTGTAGATGTCCCTGTCTGAATCTATGTTCTGGTAATTTAAAAAGATTTATACAAAGCTTTTCTTTCATTTTGAGAGTAGATTAAAATTCTAATGGAAACCATTTGTATGCATTTGTTGAATTGAATAATATTTATTGCTGTATGAAAAGGGGAGAGAAAAAAGGAAAGAAATGCTGAAAAACTTTGCTAGCAATAAAGTTAGTGAAGCAGGAATAAATAAGTACAGAGGCAGAAAGAGCCCAAACCAGAAAGTAATACCAAGTAGGGCTGGTAGAAAACCCACTGTTTTATAAAAGCATAAAGAAAGCAACTACACTTGTTTCTGAACAAATACAAAATAGGATGCTACACAGTGTGCATGGTCTCTCAGTTCTTTAATTCATCTGGGGAGTTACTTCTTCATGCCTGAAACAAACACAGCTTCATCATGGACATGTTTGCAGCTCAGAATATGCACTCTCTGGTATAGTTGTGATGTTTTTGGGGGGTGTATGATGGTCACACAGTCTGTTTAGTTTGTGAAAGCTTATAGATTACTTCAGAGCAGGAACACCATTAAAGGGGAAGATATTGGGAATTATGCTTCTGAACCCAGTTAACTCATAACCTTTGCTCCAATATGACTGTTTCGGTTGGGGTCAAGCTTTTGGATTTTCTTTTGATAGAATAGTTTACAAGCACCACATATCACACAGAGGTATATGCTAGTACAGCACGACTGTATAGAGGAGGATAAATAAACCAGAAGAATACCTATCCAAGAATTACTATAATTGTACTTGACATTTGTCTCCTCTGAGCTGTGATCAATAGAGTCAACCTTTGAGAGTTTTGCATGAAAGGGAGCATATAAATATTTGAGCTGTTCCTGAAAAGACTTCTTGGTGAGAGAAATTAACTTTCATTAGCTAATTTGGTAGAGAATGCAGGTACTCCTAAAGCTATAGGCAATGCACGCAAATGAAAAAGGATTGTTCCTGAAGGCCTCAAAGCTGGGGTCTTGTTTCCACATCTGAATGTAGAAGTCCAGGAAAACTGTTGATGTTGCACAGGTACAATAATGCAGATAAATGGAAGGCCCTTTTGGTAAGGAGTGCAACCAGTTCAGCTAACGCTGTACAGCCACATGCACTGGAATAAAGGAAGGGATGTCAGAAAGGAAGGTAATACTGAGGAAAGGGCTAGCTCTCAGTGGGGTGGGCTATAGCAAGCAAGAACACACTGATAAACTAGTAAGATTTGAAAAACATTAATTCTGTATGTTCTTAATTTAATTTTCATGATACATATTCTACTGAAATGCTCAAATGTACTGAGGGAAACCAATATCAACTAATAAATGATTGTGTATTGTTTTTTGGCCCTACTTTATTCCAAATCTGTCAATTTAATTCTATCATTCTAAAGATAAAGTGACCCTTGATGATAAATATCTGGAATATAAATGAAGTCCTAATGCAGGATATAGACATCCTAAAAAGAAGGTTAGTTTTGATAATACTCATGTGCTCTAAAAGCTGGCTAAATTAAACCTGGGACCAATTTCTGGAATGTTTTATGCACATTAAATAGTACCTTGTTTTATCTATAATTTCAGTGATGATCTATTAATTTCTAGCAAGAATTTCATCCATGAAAAACAGCAGTCACAGAGTGTAAAGGAATAGGAATCTCATTAAAATCAGTAATATTTTAATTCATTTCTAAAACATATCAGCCAAAAAAAGATGAAGCATTATCCTTTAAAGTGTATCCATATTTTAATAAATGTTAATAAAGGTAAAAACTGGGGTTATTTTTGCAAGTAGCTGAACATCTAGGCCAGGTTTTTCAGAGGATCCAAGTGGCTCAGGCACAGACTCCCTCCCTTTGATTCCTTACTCAGTACATCTTAATAGCATTAGTTGAGCAGCTGCTAATTTGAACAGGATAGAAGAATTGAGTCCTTGATAAATTTCCAGCCAACCAAGCTATCTAAAAGCATTTCTTTTCTGGGCTATCCTGTGGCAAAAGCATGTATAAATCACTGTCCTTTTATTGTGTGACCCCCTGGAATGTAAATCTTTTCCTTCTGCATTTTATCTTAACTTACGTTCTGTTGAACTATACAGTGAAATTTTTTTGGGGGAAGGTGGTAAATTAACACACTGCATTTTCCTTCCACACACATTCTTCACTGCCTTTAGGGATTTCATTTGACAAAGGCCTCACTAATGGAAATGCAAATTTTCTACCTGTCATAGAGTACTTTTGACTCTGCTGTTTGTCAGAGCAACACATTCCTCAAAAGCATGGTTACTTTGACTTCTCAGAAGCCAGGGGAATTGTGTCTGCAGCTACCAGGGTTCTGTTTGACCTAGCAGACAGTAAAGAACGTATTTATGTAAATTTGAATGAGAAATATTAGCCTATTCAGTTCTCCACTATAAATAAAAACCCACATAAATTGAAAGCCTTATTAAGCTTTGATTTATTGTAGCCAGTCATCCATTTCCTGTTTAGTAGGTTTTTCTTGCACTTTAATAGACAGCATCTTCTTCTTGCATTTTCTACTGATACATTAGTGATTCTAATTCTGATAATATTCCATCTAATCTAATCTTATCTTGTGAGGGTTGTAGAAAAATACATGCGTAACAGTGGAGAGATCCTTGGGCTACATGATTTAGCAGATTAGAAAATGCCCTTTGTCTTTACTGGCCCATTCGAAATAGAGCAGAGAGCCTCACCAAACATTTAAGTAGTGGAACTGTCCACCACCAATACACACAGTTTTAAGACAGCAATTAGAGGAATGAGCCTCTGTGCGGCACATTCATATAAGAACTGGGGAAAAAATGCTTTATAGCCTTAGTAATAGAAAACCTTTTCATTCAGTTTTCAAGAATTTGCACTTTGGTTACTATCTAAATCTCAGTGGCCACAAAAGGTTGTGTGTAGGGCAAAACTGAAAGTGAAATCCTTATGCCTTTTAAGTAGTCTGTACAATTCTGAGTGACTAGGGAAATCTAGGAATTGTGTGCCTTATCCTAGTCCATCTGCACAATACTAACAGTATATTTTTACATAGCTGACATTCATGTTTGCAGCCTTGCCTGGGGTAGTTTCTAGCCTGAGCAATATGTTTTCTAACTCTTCTCCTGTTGAAACCAATGCCCTTGAGTAATCACACTTCTCTTTTTAATCCTGCTCTCTGTTTTCTCTTACTTTTGTCTAGTTCTTTTCTCTCCTGAAGGGCTCTACTCAGTTCTGTGAAATTGTAGCATTTCTTCACCTCCACTGTCCTTAAATCCTTCTTCTCTTCCCGATCCACTCATCCTTCACTGCTACCATTTACAAAACCTCTCTCACTTACCATCTGTGCTTCATCTCAAAGAGGAAGGATGATCTTTTCCTTTTCTGCCGCAGTTCGCCTCTTGGATGTAAGAAGAACCAGGGAAACTCATGGCTAGTGATAATACCTCATCCTGGTGACTTCTGCAATTCACATTCTCTGTGTTCAAACCAGGGTCCTGTAGTGCCACGGTGTCACTCTTGCCTGAACGGGCAGGTGTTTCTTGTTGGTACTGTCTAGGTTCCAGTTTAGTTTAGTTTAGTTTAGTTTAGTGTAGTTTAGTTTAATGACTGAAGAATAAAGGAAAGGAGATAAATGCCCAATGCATATGGGTGGATCTTCTTGCTTGCACAGGTCTTATGGTACAACAGAGAGCAAAAGATCTCTACAGTTCTCACATCATGATGATCTTCACAAACATAGATTCTTCCCTCTGCACAGACTGGAGGAGACCAGCAGCAACCGGGGCTGCTCTTTGTGGGGGTAAGCTGGGGTTTCAAAGTGCTCCTTTCTGCAGAGAGACAATTCTACTGAAATTCAGGAGGCTTTCCAAGGCTGCAGTTGCAACAAAGTATTTACTTAGCCATAAAGATCATGATGTTCCATGGTTTATTTGAATTATTAAAATGCAATACTGCACAATAATCGTTATTGCAGAGCTTCAAGACACTTACTGACAATGCGGTCTTGGCAAAGTAAGTACTAGTCTTCTTAATGGATAGTTGCAACAGAGAAGGACAAACCTGTGTTTCAGACTAAGCTGTGCTTTCCAAAGGGGCAAAAGGTATTGACTGTAATATCGATTCCCTACAGATTTTGTTGTTGTTTTATATTTTAAAAATGCTCCCCCTCCCCATCTTCTCCCAGTAGATCAGATGTCACTTCACTTTTCTTTCCTTGAAATAACACTGGAAGCAGATTGTTGACAGCTTCAGGCTTCTGCACAGTCAGCATTATAAGAGAACAGTATAGACATGAGCAAAAGTCAAATGGTCTCCTAGGAGCTTCAACCCATTAAAACAATTGCTAAGGGCGTAAGAGCACAATAAACATCTGCAGTTTGTCTCCCCAGCACACCACATGCCTTTCAGTTTGCCTCTGCTTGGAAATGGACTTGAGCTGTCTGATTGCACCCAGATGTAAACTTGCAGAGTTCAAGGTTTTTCAGAGCTTAGATGCTGGTTCAAGGCTGAGGCTAGGAGTCATTGTAATGTTAGGTTCCAGATCAGCACTTCCTCAGATTTGACAAAGCTTTAACAGCACTTTTAATTTTTGGCTCTGCTCTGCTAGGAATTGCCTCTTTGCAAGCACCCTGATCTACTGAAGAGTCCTCATTGGAAACAGATACTGTGAGGAAGAAAGCAAGCACCTTCCTAAGGTTCCCTGTGCAGGCTGTCTTCTTCATGAGTCATTCACTGCTTTTTATTTAAATCAGTATTAAAAACATATGCCTTGCCACATAATCATCAAGTTGCTGCTGCAGAACGTTTTATTACCTTGATTTTGTGACAAAATACATATTCATATTCTGTTTTAAAGACAGACTTTAGCAATCCAAATGATACCAACCTTGGCATACTAATTAGAAAACAACAATTTTACATGGAAATGTTTATCACAGCCCTACGCTTATATGAGAAACATCTTCCACTTACAAAATTATGATGTCTCATTAATGATAGCTGGCTGGTATAATGAGGTTCAAAAAGAAAAGTGAACCAAAACTCTGGAAAACTCTGCTTTACTAACAAATGCCACTCGTAAGTAATTTGGCCTCAAGGATGAAATATACTTAGAGGGTTAAGCAGAAAGGAAATAAATTACATGTCACTTTAACTATATTTAAACAATCTACCTGGACTTATGTAAAACACTTGACACTGTCCCGCACAGTATCTTTGTCTCTAGACTGCAAAGGCATGGATTTGACAGACGGACTGCTCACTGAATAAAGAATTGGCTAGATGGTTGCATTCAAAGAGTTGTGGTCAACGGCTTGATGTCTGGGTGGAGACCAGTGACGAGTGCTGCTCCTCAGGGGTAGGTGCTGGGACTGGCGCTGTTCAACATCTTTGTTGGTGACATGGACAATGGAATTGAGTGTGCCCTCAGCAAGTTTGCCGATGACACCAAGCTGTGTGGTTCAGTTGATACGCTGGAGGGAAGGAATGCCATCCAGAGGGACCTTGACATGCTTGTGAGGTGGGCTGATGCCAACCTTATGAAGTTTAACCATGACAAGTGCAAGGTCCTACACCTGAATCAGAGCAATCCCAGGCAAAGCTACAGTTTGGGCAGAGAAGAGATTCAGAGCAGCCCTGTGGAGAAGGACCTGGGGGTGTTGGTCTATGAGAAAATGAACTTGAGCCAGCAAGAGAGTGTGGGTGAAAGCTGGATGGCTGTTCTGTGTGAACAATGTCACAAGAGATATCACCCACTGGTGGGTAACTTGAACAGGCAAGATAAGTGTCTGTCTGTTTTGAAGTTGCACACTCAGTGCTACAGTTCTGAAAGGCAGAGCCAGTACATCTTTCTGGCTAGGGACTGGAGATGATGTTGGATGGTAATGAAATATTGAATAATCCCAGAAGAAGGCAGAGTATGGGTAGAAGGAGCAAAGCAAATGTACATTATCTTTTATTCTGCAAAGTTCTCAGTATAGGTATTGTTTAATCACAGTGCTGATCCCTGATCAACTGTCATCAGAAGAAGATTAGAAATAAAGAAAACAGATCTTAGGATTGTTTCAGAATTCCCAGAGCAGAAGGGAGATGGAGCCTGTTCCTAGTGCTGCAGTGAGGGGTGAGGGGGGTCTTGTCAGCACTGTAGGGACAAGTTTAAGAGGATGTGAGCAGGGAGGATAATCACAGCACTCTGGCAGGTGGGGAGGCACTGCAATAGAAAGGATGACCTGCACAGAGTAGGTTACTGCCAGATGGCTCCCAGCTGGGGGACTTAAGGAGACTGTGATGTGGCCTAATCAAATGCCTGGCACCTTTTCTCCCTGCAGTGTCCAGAAAGACAACCCTCACTGCCAGTGATAAAAGGATCGGGAGTGATAAGACTGCCTTTTACAAATACAGTCTGGGCAGTGCAGGTAATTCTTTTTCCTGGCTTTCTCTCAGTGATATTACCTTGAATATGAGGAAATTAAGGAGAAAAATTGCTATGAGCTTTGTAGGCCCTTTATCGCTTTAATCTCCTCTCCTCTCTGCTTTCTATTTTCCTGTCTGTTGCCATCCATCTTTGGGGAGGCAGTGACCAAGTTAAGCTAAACAACAATTTAGATTTGTTTGAGGTTGATTTGATTTCTGTTTTTAAAAGCTGCCTGAAATTGTCTAAATGCATTATTTTAACCAGGATTAAATTTTCTATGCAAATTCTGTCACCACCACAAGAAGAATTCAAGAGAGATCTATGGGATTTAGGGAAGGGGAAAAAATACCCAGCATGTCTATGGGGTGGAAACGCAAACTGAATTCTGTGATTCCCTTTAGAAGGTCGTGAGGAAAGGGCAAGAAAGACTGCATTCTGGAGCATGTTCATGGTGTTTGTTAAGATTTAGCGTTGCAAGAATCTCTTAAGTTACCGGTTGTGCCTTCTGCATGGGTAGTGCAGAGGCTGCAAGTGCTGTTTGTGTTAAGTTGTATTGATTGCCTTGTGTATAATTTAATAAAGTTGAAGCCTGCTTTCTTCCCTTGCAGCTATACACTGCATCTGTCCTTGTTGGAGAGTTCCCATGGCAATCGTGGGCTGGATTTTTATTAGTTTGATTTATTTGATAAATAAATAGAAAAATAAAACAAGATAATTACTCAACAATGAATAGCTACCATATGAACACAGTGAAAACTACACCAAAGGCTACTGGCAACAGATAACACTTCTAGTTTAAAAGTAGTGCAGAGATTCCCAATGTAATTTTTTTGACCTTCATTGGCCTTTCCTCCATTAGGTGTCAGGCTCTGTAGCTTACCTAAGTTTCATTGCATACAATGAATGAAGTCTCACCTGGCTTCTCATGCTCATACCATTGTTGTTTAAGCAGTGGCAGCAGCTTTCTTGCTCTCATACTATTCAGTCTGAAAAGTTACATGTGTGGGAAGGAAACTTCCCTTTTTTCTCCCTGGAGAAGCAGTAGGAAAACCTATGCTAATAAACCAAACATCTATTCTTCAGCTGAGGTTTGCTCTCCCAGCAGACTATTACATGAACACACAGGTGGGCTGCTAATGCCCCCAACTCACTCAGGAAGCCAGCATTGCTGGGGGATGTGGGGATCTGGCTGGGTTCCTGATAACCTTGGGGCAGAGGCGTGACACAGTCACACTTTGCAAGGGGTATTACAGTGCAGCTTCTTTTATGGAAGAACAAGAGAGGACTAGTCTGCAGGTGACTTGGAGGAGTAAAAGAGTGTGGTAGTAGCTCATAAGGAAATCACATCTGATGCTTAAAATATAGAAGCATATTTTACAATGTGGTTTGGGTCGATTTTCAGCTCACTGTTCATAAATGTTGGAGCCTAGTCCTGCTATAGTGTCACAGCATTTGGTGCAGCACAGAATGAAAGAGTTGTAAATGCAGCAGTGCATTCAACACTGATAACAGAATTTGTCTTGGGCTTCCCCAAGTACTTGCTCTAAGCTCTGGAAGCTGCTGATAGCTAACAGTTAACACTCCAACAACCAGCACCAGCAGAGAACTAGAGGAACCCCCCCTGAACCCCTGGGACAGGAGATGTAGAGCAGAAGCAACTGTTTCTGAACAGAATTAGTCCAGGGTTGTCTCTGCTGACTGCAGGGTATTTGTGTTTCAGTCAAGAACCATTTAAAATCATAAACTTAAAATAAACTAACAGGACAAGAGAAGTATTTCTTCTGAATGTTCAATGCTCTGCTGATTAGAATGTGGTATGCAGGATGCACCCAGTGGTGTTCAAGCAGCATACTAAGCTAGGTTTATAATCAGAAGTAGATACTGTTATCCCTTTGAAGATCTCCTTTTTCTCCAAAGTATCTCACCAAGTGTGAAACTTCCTGAGAGCATCTGCTGATGGCTTAAGACATGCCTGAGTATGAAAAGCTTCTAAACCGATGTTTGGAAGCTGGCTTCAATGCTCATTGAAAGGCAGCTGCAATACAAACTAACATTTGAGGCTCTTGTAGGGAACTGTTTCAAATCTCCTTTCCATGAGAATTACCTCAGTACTTAAGCCTTCCACCAGTGTTGGTGGACATGTTTTTAAAATTAGTGTTAAAATGTCAATGCCTTTGTGGTGAGATTTGTCATTCTGAGGAGTTTCCCACAATGGCAGCCTATTCCCACCATTAGCCTTGTAGAAACTGGGAAAGCTGGGATCTGTTTCTTGACTCTGGTCCTGGTCTGCAACTCCTATCATCTCTGCAAAATGTGGATAAAGATTGGTTTCTTTTGTACAATGTTATGAGCGCTTCAAAGAGTAATGTTTAAAAACCCCCTATGTTTTATTAAGAATCTCTGCTGTTCTCACCGCCTCCTCTCCCCTGTGGTGTGAAATATTGCAAGACCTGCAGCCTTGGAAGGTGCATAGGCTCTCTCAAGAGCCTTTTGCTGCTGTTTCTGAGGCCAGCTTGCCTAGTGGGAGCACTGAGCTGTGGACCAGTAATTGTATAATTTCACTCTAGGAAACTTTTCACTTCTGTCTAGGGTAATATAATACCCTGGACAGATACTACTTTAGATTTATTATGACCTGAATCAGAAGCTTGGGAGGCAGAAGAGTGAACAGTTTCACCTTGGCTTTCCCCAGCAGTGTAGTAAGAGAATATGTCCGAAAATAAACAGAAAGAAAGCTCTAGATGGTGCTTCTCAGTCTGAGGAATTAGTAAGTGCTTTCTTAAGTAAGAGGCAGATTATCAAGAAACCATTAACAAGATTTGTTTGCTGCTTCTATAAGCATGTGGGATGCAGGTCTCCTCAAGCATTTGCAAAGCACTTGAAGGAAAAGCTTGGTGTCCTGGAGATGTGGAGAAAGGATTCTGCCCCTCTGTCACTCCCACAGAGGCTTAGGGTGGCTTGGGAATGACAAGCACAAGTTTGTAATTCTGGTTAGATGGTGGGGACAGCACATCTCAGATCTGGTCTTCAGCCCATACCTATTCTTTTACCTTGTAGAGATACATTAGGGAGAGAAGACAGTGCCCGAGGGGCAGATGGAGAGGAGGTTCTGTACGGTACATGACTGCTTGCAAGACCAGGGCTTGAGCCTTCTCCCTTGCTCCATCACTTATGACATTGCATCCTCTGTGTTTCACTGAGGTACAGAAGCTTTCTTCCTGCTTGCTGCTGGTGTTTTATTTAATCAGTGTTCTCTTCTTTAGCTAGTATTTTCTTCTTGTTTTCCACTTTGCTTTCCTTCTCCTATTCAGGACCTGATCCTGCTCCACCCTGTTCAGACTGTATGTGTCACCAGTGCCAGGACACTGCTTTTGCAGCTGACCTGCACCGTAACATAGGCTTGGTACATACGCCACAGCATGAGATTGAGTAATGATTTTTGCTCTTGCCAGACAAGTCCCTGAAGCAAATTCTCAGGGCACGGTCTTTTTGAGGTCCCAAGCCTGCAATGTGGTGCAGAGAAACTACTCCCCAGACACTGATGTAGTCACTCTGGGCAGGGAGCAAAGGTGGGTGGCTTTCTGCCTCCTCCAGCTCCCCTTTTATGTGCAAGAGCCTTCTGATCTGGAAGACAGTACAAAGCCAAAGTTACGCTGTTTGAGACATCCTCTCTACAGCCTCTGCTTTTCCTCCCTATTAAAAATATACTCATACCACCCATCATACAAGCACTTTTGTGGTGAGGGTACTGAGCTGGGGTATACTTGACAATTAACTAATGTACTGTTCAGGTTAACTGATAGTTACTGGAGATTTTTACTAGCATATGCAGTTGTTTCATTTTTTTTTGTTTTGTTTTTAAACTCCTAACCCTACATGATCCAGGAATTTCAGTGGAAGGCTTGTCATATCCTAACTGGTCTTACAAATTTTGTACAGTACAGATGTTTTGGCAATGGAACCATTTTGATCAAAGGTTGTATAAATCCCATTAGTCACAGCAGCTGAACCCATGTGAATGCTCTGATGAGGCTTGTATCATCTGAATTCCTACAGTACCATTACAACTTGTACCTTCTATGTATAGATAGGCTTTTATTTCAGCTTCTCTGGCTGCATGGTGGGCTAAGACATGGTGTGATTTGATGCAATGTGTGGGTTGCAAGATCCAAGCTCATCAGCCTTTCTTAACTATGGGCTGTCAGCTCCACATCTCCTTTTGTCAGCTTGTGTCACATCCATAGCGTTTTGGTTGAATATTTCTTGTCTGCTTGGACTGAGAAAAGAAATAGAACTCAGGAAAACAAATGGGTTTTGAGCTGCAGTGATTTATTGTGCACATCAACAAGAACAAGGAAATGCAAATCTCTTATTTCATGTTTCTGTTTAATAACACCCCAGGCCAGCCACTTTGAGGGCACTATTCTATTTCTTGGGTTGCTGAACTCATTTGGCCTTGTGCCTTTCAGCACCCCATGGGGTATGTCTTAATAGGCCTGAAAGGTATGGCTTGCTGTGACTTGATTTTATTTACATTTATGTAAATATCACCATGTTTATTTTAAAATGACTGAACTTCTGCAGTTGCTGCTCCGGGGTGGTAAAGATTGCTGAAAGGACAGTTATGTTCCTATCATTTAAATCTGAAAGATCTCACTTAAAATCATGCTGTTTGCCACTGTTCACTTTCTGAGCTCGTCCAGTGAAGCTGTACTGGTCTGTTTTCTGGTCTGTATTGGTCTCCTGCTTTTATTTGTAACCAGTTGAGCAACTCTGGTTGGATTTCCAGTGACAGAAGTGATAGCTATCATTTCTTGATAATATGAAAAAATACAGTGGCAACAAAAAAATAAACTTTGAAGTACATTTTCTTTCATTTAAGTGAAACTCCTGAAGCTTGTAACTGACTGTTCCAGATCCCTGTGTGTCTAACATCAGAGCTCCGTCTTAAAAGGACAACTTGACTAGCCAGAAAAAGGAGCTCTAAGGCACTACAGGTGTAATGAGATAAGTCAGTTTCTGGCTTATTGTGTAGTGCTGGTCAGGAATTTTCTGTCAAAATGTTTTCATTTTCTCTGGTCAGGAGCCACTTATTTGACAGCTGTTAGTGGAAATGTACTTATCAGTTTTGGCAGGCCAGTATTCGCACGCAGGAGAAAGAATCTCTGAACTTAGGCAGACACCTGTGTGTGGAGCATCTTGCTTATCCTGGTGCAGCCAGCAGCCCTGCCTGGGTCCTTGGAGACTGCTTCCAGTGCTCTGCTGTCCTGGAGACTTAAAATGCCATCTCTAATAGCACAGATGGGGAGAGCTCCAGGATGCTACTGCTTTCTCAATCTCATCAATTCTGTTTTGTGTTCAACTAAGTAGAGAGGAAGCTCTAAGCCAAAAAGGAAGCAGGTAACTGAAACTGCTATGGGACAGCTGTTTAAACTGATTCTAGTCAGTGACATTCTGTCCTTGCCTCCCCTCCACAACAAGCCTGGTCCTATCCTGTATGGTCCTATCCTTTCACTTGGGTCCATAGTCGTGCTTGTCTCATGCTGCCTGGAAGCATACCAGAGAGCTAAAATCCACAGAAAAAGAATCCCAGAAGTGGAAGGCATTTAGGTCCTCAGTGTGGCTCACAACAGAATCAGATGTAGCTAAGTGCTAGCACAAGTGATGGGAAGCTTTGGCTGAGAAGAGGTGGGAGAAAGGCATACAACTATCCCTTTGGACAACAGCAGCCCAATAGAATAGTTTAGCTATAGCCTTGCTCAGTACCCTGATTTCTGAGCCTTACCTGGAATGTATATAGCTGTATATATATATTTGTTTTATTTATTACATTCAGTCTCAGACAGATGAGCTGCTGCTGCCAGTAACCAGGTGGTTAGCATGTGAGCTGAAAACATAATGCTCAGACTCAGATTCTGGGTTGTAAACCCATATGCACCAGCAGGATGCCCGAATCAATAAATGGCTACTTTGGGACAACTTGTTTTTTCCCCAGTGATTTCTCCCTGTGGAAGAACATAGAGATAGCTGGGTTTCATCCAGGTGTGGAATCAGAAGGTCCATCATCTACACAGCCTATGCCTACCTCTTTGCTCCCTCGTGTGCAGCAACCCTCCTCCTCTCTCTTATTGCTGTTATGCTGCTGTCAAACTAAGCTAAAAAGCCTTGTAAGACCAGGAAACTTGCACAGCTGGCAAATGGATCTGCATATGTGCTTCCCTGGAGGTTTCAGTCCCAGGAGCGGGGTGCAGCTGGCCTTGCCTGGAGCCAGTAGGGCCCATTCAGCAGGGCTGCATCTAACACCTTATTTGCAGCGTGACCTGTCCGCCACCAGCTGAAAACCACTGTGCTGGGGACATCTGGTATGAGCTGAAGTCTGTGCCTCCCAGCACACAATGAGTTCAGTGGGATTACTTGTATGCATAAGGCTGGCTGATGCTGCCATTTTAAATATATCTTTTCTTAAATTTAGCTAGGTGAGATTTTTTATTAAGTATGCATAGTCTACACGTGAAGCTGCTTGCAGGCACAGGGTGCAAATGACCACTGAGCTGCTGAGGAAGGTAGCAGGTATTTTAACTGGCTCACTGCTAATTATTGCTTCAGTAAACAACAGCTGTTCAGATGCAGCTCAGCTTCTTGCTTTGAAAAGATTACAGTGCCCAAACTGTAGTCTGGTATTATTGAAAAAAGAAAAAGTTATAATCATTTCACTCCCCTACTGCTACAGATTTTATGGGCCTTGTAGTGCGCTGTTATGTCAAGCATATTAATTGCTAGTGAGTCGATGTTAAGCAAATGAAACAGCTTTGTGCAGGGTTTGGACACTTGGTTATAGACAGTTTAACAGCAGTCTTCTGGAGACACTCTGCATCCGTCTCAGATTATTTTTCAGCACTAGAGGAATGGCTCTTTCAAAGCAACTATAAAATGAACCATTGCTGCCATGCAATAGCAGTAATAAGCTGTTAAGGTACATGGCAAAGCATGAGGTCAGAGGCAGTATATTCTTCCAGCCACCCAAGAAGTGTTATAGTAACTAATTAGTGCACCTCCTTCAGAGGCTATTGCTATTGCAACAGGAAGAAAGAAAGGTGGAAAAGTGCAAGGGGGGGGGGGGTTCCCACAGTTACTATTTGCTCATCAGATGAAGGAGTTGTTGGCATTAACTTAGCAGAGGGTGAAGGCCTGACCCAGCACAGCACTGAGTGTCACCAATGTGCTCTTGGCACTGAAAAGAAAAATAGCCCTGCTCTCTACACCATGCAGTTCCTGATCTTCTGCTTCCTGAGGAGCAGGATTTACAGGGGCATCTGCCTTGATTTATTGAGGAGCAAAAACTACAAACTAACTTTCAAGGCACGCACACACACAGGCTTTGCTGCACAATACCAGACCATGGCCTTCCCAGGCAGCTGCTGCCCTGCAGAGGCTGGCTGAGCTATCTGCCCAGCGTTGGGATAAGGCTGTGGCAGTGCCATGGCCGCAGCCAGCCACCAGCTACTGTGGGGCTGCCGCCAGCCACAGCACATCCCCTCCAGCTAAGCTGACAAACAGGCTGCCCTTTGTTTGAAGCAGTTGGTCTCCACGCTGTTGCATTTCACTGGCTGCAGATGAAAGCCATCTGTAAATACCTTTTGTGCAGTTAAAAACAAAAAAGCCCCATGTATTTTACTAAATGCATATACCAGCAGCCAAGCTGGCATCCTTTGATTTCATTGTAAAAGGAACAAGGTGGTTTCAGGCAGCTATTCGTCTGTGGGTGTAATGAGTTAGGCTGAATTGGCAGCGAAAAGGACTTGCTTTAGGATGGCAGTGGGACATAACATTATAGCTGTGCCAGGCAGCAGGGGCTGGGGAGCGCAGAGGCAGCATTGCTGGACTATGGGCTGTGGGGCTGAGGAGTCCTGCTCTGCAGCACCTGCCATCTCCTCTGCAAGGCTGCGGGTATGACGCCTTACAGGGAAACAGGAAAGAGCACAGGACACGGCACAGGGCCCAGCGAGATGTGCCAGGTTGCCTGCTCCACTTGGGTCAGCCAGGCGCCATGCTGCAGCTCGACACGAGGCGCTGTTCTAGGGGACACGGCCTCTTGAGGCAGTATTTATGTACTTATTTATTGCTAGAACCCGGCCTCCTGAGCTGCCCCGTGAGGTAACACTAACAGCCTGCATCCCCGGAGCCATTAAAATGGCGGCCAAGACCCCCGCACGCAGGGGCTGTTGCCAGGAGCCGGTTGCTGCCGTCCCTCCCCTGCCCGCCAGGGGGCACGCGAGCCACGGCTCTGAGCGAGCCGGGCGGAGGGTGCTGTGTCCCGGCGGCGGCTCCGGGCCGGAGGGAGGGAGGGAGGGAGGGAGGGACGGACGGACGGCAGGTGCCGAAGGAGCAAGGTGAGCAGCCCCAGCCCCCTGCCCGAGTCCAGGCTGCTGCGTCTGAGGGCTCGGAGGGGTGTCTGCGGTCTCGCTGCAGCCCTGCTCCCTGGTGGAGAGGGGTCAAGCCGCTGCGAGAGCCCGGACACCGTGCCGGGGTGCCGTGCCTGAGCAGGCAGCGGCACGCTTGCGGGTGGGAGCGCCCCTTAATCTCTTCGCTTAAGCCTGAGCTTCGTTGTGAGCTGGGGCAGGACCCGTGAGGAGGCAGTTTCCTCTCCTTGGGTAAGGCAGGGGCTGGAGCTTGGCGGTCCCCTCGCTCCGGGTGCCAGCACGGCGAGCCCGCCTTGGAGCCGCTGGAGGCAGTGGCTCCCCGTTTGCACCGGGTGATGACTAGATACTGTCCCACCTTCACCCGAGCCGACAGAGCATGAAGCACCTGGGAGGGGACAGTCAGTAACTGAGGGCAGTGCCCGCTCAGGGCAAGGTGCAGTCACTGCTGGTGCTGACAAGGTTGTGTTGGTTTTGGCTTTTTTTTTAACGTAAACACTTGCCTCTGGATGCCTTGGAGACATAAACGGGCAGGCATATTGGCTCATAGTACGCTCCTGAAACGTTTTTAATAGTGAGGAGGCTTATTTTAGTTAGGTTTAATAATCAGCTCCTATGAAAAGTGATAGAACAGCACATCTCTGCTGTGGAAACCACAGGATGTTTTTACAATGCCTCAGCCTTGCACTGTCTGTTTAAAAACTCGGGACTTTGCGAGTAATCTGTGTTGGCTTTGGTCTGTATCAAATTAATTCACGTATTTCAGGGTTGGAAAAGGAGCAGGGAGGGGATAAGGAGAAGACGAACCCAAATCCTCTGGCATAGTGGCTAAATGGACTGTGCCATCATCTGGTTTAAACTCCCATCACTAGCACCAGTTACATGTAATTTTGCCAAAAGCTTCTATAGTTTGTTCATGAAGCAGAGCTCACCTCCTGTGTGGTTTTTGTTTTGTGGGTTTTGGGGCTTTTTTGAGTTTTGTACCCAATTCCTAATGTGAATTGTATCACAGTTGCATTCCCACCCACTGCCTCTTCCCTCCTCCTGTTTAGAAACATCACAATGTGGGATTTTTTTTTTTTGTGTGTGTGTGAAGGCACTTAGAGTCTATTGTCATGGCATTCTTTCGCATCATTTTTGGGGTGTGTGCATGAGCTGTTTAAATCTCTCCCTGCAAGATGTGTGATTTTTTGCCAAGCCTCAGATTTATGTGTGATGTCTCCTTGCGTCTCTCTCTAGGGTTTAAACAGCATCCTTACAATGCATGCACCAGGACTGCAGGGTTGGTGGTGCCATATGCAGAGATAACTTTGCCTTCCTATTTCCTTTGTTTAACAAGGCCAGTAATCTCATTAAGCTTCTCCACCCCTCTGAGCTCTTCATTGCTGCCATTATTGTACTGGAATCTCACAATGAGTTATTTATCTATTATGTGCTCCTCATTCTTTCCAGTCACTGCTTTCTTGTAGGCGGCTACATACCTTTCATAGCAAGATTTGCATTTCTTATTCTGAGATATTTTACTTCTAGAGTTGCCTGTATTAAAATGCATTTTGTTTGAATGGGCTCACTTCAGCGAGTGATCCATATTGTTCTGTATGACTGCTCTGTCCTAGCCATTATTTGCCACTCCATTAGTTTTTGCCATCTGCAGATGTTGGCATCACTGATTTTTTTATATGTGCTTCCCCAGCATTGTGGAAAATGGTCACTAGCACCTGGGCCTGGTACTATGATCTCCCCAGCCCATTTTTCCCTCAGTTTTTGTCAGTAAACACTGGATGCACTTGCTGTATAGCATCGCATGCCTGTAGGTATTCTGAAATTGGACTTCTTAACTGATTCCTTTCCCCATATTGTTGTGTGTGGGTTTTTAAATTGTTTTTAATTGATGTAAGGTTAATTGGTTCATTAGATAGCCATACCTGTAATTTTTAAGTAATTTAAATTTCCTGTGAGTTTTAAAATTACTCCTGGGCTAGGAATGGGGAAATACTTTATTGCATTGGGATAAAAATTTCCTGTGTGCTTCTGTAATGCATGGCACTCGCCCTGCTGTCTCAGACAGTTTAAGTGTGATTGAGTAACTAGAGCCAGTTGAAACATGTTGTTGCTTTCCAGCCTTGTTCTTAGGTTCTGAATTTCCTCCTTTTCCTCCTGAATCCCAGAAGGTTTTATTAAGACAGCTTTGTGGGAATCATTAAATCTAAGCTGCATAATTATGTTAAGTGTGAGCTTTGACTTAGTTTATAGTAGAAAAAAAAATGCACACATCTCTAGACGAAATTTTAACTTGGTAAATTAAAAGGTTTACACCGTTTACCTAGGAAGTTACAGTAATTAACAGCGAGAGTTTACCTGCAGAACTCCTGAATGCAATAAAGTAGGTTCTGTGAAAACATGGCACTCTAGTAAGCTGCAATGTTATTATGTTTGTTCTTCACCTTCAAGTTGCACATGACACTCTCATGTATTTAAAGAAAGAGATGGTGTTGCTGTTTAGCTTGCTTTGTCTAGAAGCAGGGACCAATATTTAGCATATTTATCTTTATTTAGGGCTGTGTTTTATGTCAGCCTTGCACAGCTCAGAATTGCATGCATTTGTGGTGCTAGAAATCAGGACCGAGTGGGATTTTTCCTTTTTTTTTTTTTTTTTTTTTTTAAAGCATGTATACAAAGAATAGTGCAGTTAAGATAATCCTCATGCCAGTATTAGTGTGCTACTATGTGACTTCACTCTCACTGTTGCATTTTAGCCCACCTAAAGAAAGGCCATCTCACTTTCCCTCTCCCTCCCCTGCCATCCCCATTCTATTGGTTACTAAAGCGGGGCAGACTGTGCTCCTGCGCCAGACTGCATGTTCTTGTTCCTCTGTTACCCTCACAGTTCCAGCTGCACTAGACAACATTATATCTTGTGATTAGGAGGGGCATAAGGGGAAAAAAACCCTTTTCCATCATCTTTTCACCCTGAAAGGCCTAAGATATTTTTAGTGATCTGCAACAAACACTCAGGTGTCTAGGATGTACAAACAGATTTTGGTGGTGCACTTAATTAAGCGCTGGCACCTGTATTTATGCTACTCCTGCCAAAAAATGGGCTGGGGAGGAGGAGCAGGACCTTATCTATTATTAACGTTTTGCCTTTTTTATAGTTCTAGCTTAGGCACTCACACAAATTTTCCTCACATGTCTCTCTGCCACCAAGCTAAAAACTTAAGAGAAAAAAAATAGTCTTAAGCTCTGCCCATCAGCATGACAACTACAGACCATGTGTTCCTTTTCTCTCAGAGGGAAAAAACTGGCACCTACCCATCAATTAACTGGTTTTCATTTTGGTTCCTTTTTTTTTTTATTTTATTTTTTTTTTAATCACTGAGTCCCAGCAACTTGTGTGTGCAAAGATCATTGCATATTTAGTCCTTAGCCCTAATTGGCTGTAGATAAGAAGCTGATCAGTCTGGTTGGTTCGGATGTGGCTTGCAGTTAGGGGTATGATTTCACTGTGCCTGTGCTGTTCAGTTTATGCTATGTGATGTTCTGCTTTGGCTTATTTTTAACCCTGGCAGCTTCTAGTAAGTGTCAAATAAGTAGCTTCTAATAATCTCCTTAGAAGCCATTTCTAGTAAGTGTCTTTGCTTTGGGTTTCCCATCCCCAAAGAATTACACACTAGTCTCTTCTTTTTCTTCAGGTCTCAAGCTGGCCATATGTATAGCTGTAGTTTGCCATTCTGGAGTTAGTAGTAAACCCCAAGGTATTAATGCTTCTAGAAGATTTGTTTTTCTTTTTTATTTTTCTTTTTTTTTTGTCTGAAAATAGAACTCAAACATTTTGTCATCTCAGATTCTCTGCAAATCTTGTAGACAGTCATTTTAACTGTTATTTTATGCAGTGATTTTCTTCTACCATCTTTCAGCTGTCATTTTAAAAGTGCTCCTGAAAGGTAGTAGAGATAACTGGCATTTCCCCCAGCCCCGGTCTCTTATTGTGAGGTTTGTGTGTGTGGTTTGGTTTTTTATTTAAATAACAAAATGAGGCCACAGTTAGCTGAACAGCATGACCTGATTCGTGCCGGATCAACATGTTACCAACTTGAGGTTGTCACTACAAAGTAAGCATGGTGAAGTCTGCCTGTTCCAACTACAATCAAAGAAGTCTCTTGACATATAATAGTGCTGAAGTCAGCAGCTTCTGCAAAGTGGGTCTAAATGCAGATTGAAGGATCTCTTCTGTGTATATATGTAACTATCAATGCCAACCTACTTACTTATAATGAAATACCTTTTGTCATATTTCTACTCAGGAGGACATGAGAGAAAACAGTTCTAACTGTGGGGTTTTTTTGTTTTGTTTTTGTCTTTTCCTTAACTATAAAAGATTTGGCTTTGTGAGGTATATGTAATGTTTTCTCTAAAGTAGGCCACCTGAGAGATCCCATGGAGTAATTCACTTTGCTGAGTTAGCAGATGAGGCCATTGGACAGAGTCAAAAAACATACTGCCAACTGTGAAGCAAATGAATCAATACTAGTGCAACTGTATCAGTTTGCTTCTTCCCATACCAGAAAAGCAGTAGCACAGGTGAAGTATCTGACATACAGATTTAAAAACCAAATATAAACACACACACACACACACACATTGGGTTGGCTTTTATTGGAAAGCCTAGATGCAATCTATAGTTATCAATTTGTGGAAAATTCAGGACACTATAAAGTTAAGAAGGCAAATTAAAAGAACAATACAAATCAGACGAAATATACATCTCAAAATATCAGGATAGCATTTTTACTGGCATTGCCTAAAATACTTAGACTCTCCTTTTTTTTTGTTTTGTAATATGGTTCTTTTAATTATGCATATTTTTTTTCTTTAAAAAGATCTTTTGTTTATATATTCCCCAAGGTCACTATTTCCTGCAGGAGCATGTCCAGATCACAAGTCTTTTTTAGCAAGAAATAGGCTCATTATACCAACTAACAAGGCCACTAATTGGCTTGATTTGACTTTATCTAAAATGATCACCAGCAGATACTATAATTTGTTGTTTATTGGTGCCAGAACAAAGGAGAAGGAACTGGTATGCATCAAGTAGTATATTTCATTGTTGACATGTTATACAAGCTTTTCATATTCAAACAGAACAGAAACATTTGACATAATTTAGAATATGAGCCTATTTCAACAGAGAGCACTTACAGCATGCTAAATACAGTGCTGTGGAAGAGCCACCCAACAGAACTGCAAACACCTAGCATTTTACATCTTTAAAAAGAATACGTAGATCAATGACACGCCTCTGGGGTCTGACATATCATCCTCTCTAAATTTAGGGCCCTCAAGACTTCAAGGGTAAAAATACTAACAACTAATCTGTGCTTTCATTCTAATAGATGATTAGCAATCATTATATGTGTAATTACTTCTGTATGTTCTACCAAATACACACATACAGTAACAGCACTGATACTGTATTCGGTAGCAACTTGGCTGGGAGAAATTCAAATCTGTTTATCAAACAATGCTAATGTGCAATTTAGAGTATGTAATACCATAGACTCTCAGAATACAAAGCAGTTAGAAAACTATTTTTATTACATCCACTTGAACCATTCATAGTTAAGACACGGTCACTTACTATGGTTTGTCATTATAATACATGGATAGAAATACTGTGTATATTTCAATGAACATCAAAAAACCCAATTTTGTCTCATCTTAAAAATATTTATTTTTGTGGCTGAATTTAGTGCTCATGAGAGTAAAGCTCTAAGAATGTTTTCAGCCAAGATCTAGAACAGATGCCATAGATGCCACCACAGGCTTCCTATAAGGAACCAGCTGCACACTTCAGTTCTGTCCTGCAGCAAATTTACTGGGCCTTGGAGCAGAGCATGCCAAATCTATGCAGTGGTGTGGAGATGCAGACTAGGCACTAGAATTGGACCTTCCTCTCCATCCCAGGTTCAGTGTTCACAGTAATGGGATTTGATCTGCCAGCTGAAGGCCAGGAGATGAACATACTGAACAGCCTGCCTGTCTAAAGAGCAATTCTGTAGCATCAGGTCAGAGGTACACTTCTTCTATCTGGAGTTATTAACATCTAAAAGAGCTGTATTATACAGAAGACAAAGTTGACATAACTGGATGAAACTACATAATTTCTTCTTCTACATACAATTTGCCAAGCACCTGAGACACTATTCTCTCCATTGTGAAACAAAGCTTCTAAAAAAACAACGGAAACCCCACCTGGTATGAATAAATGTCCTTTTATTACATTAGGGCTGGAAACAGACAAGGAAAACCCAACCTATTAAAGTCTTCCATCATAATAAATGAGACTTATTTGGTTACTGTGCCTTCTAACAATGACTGATGAAGTGGCACTGGCCTGGGTGACAGGAGAGGTATGGGAGAAGAGGGAGCTGTGGCCTGATTCAGCCAGCCACTTTGGAGTGTCCCATCCCATCAGTAGAGTGATAGATGCACAGCTTTAAACCTAATACAAAAATATTAACACTTTTGGACATTAGTCATCACTGTTATATCTCTACAATATAATCCTTTATACTGTACAGCTATAACATAAAAGGTGCAATTCCTTTTTCTTTAAAAAAAATCACACACAGCACATGTTTTTATCATTTTATTTTTAAGTATAAACTTTTTTAAACACTTTACATAAATTAACTCCTCTGAGACTAATATTTGATGTACAGTAAATTGTAATTCATATAAAAATCCATAAACAACTTGTCTCACATAATTTACAAAAAAATCAGGGTTTCCTTTGCTTATCTGCAACAAGGATTCTACTTGCCATTTTCCCCCCCAAGGCAAACCATGTTAGCATTGTAAAATCCATTATTAAATTCCCATGGTAGCATAAGTCATTTGTGCCAATGTCCTTTTAGAAAGCAGCACAGTTTAAAGCAGTTGGGCTCTCTATAAACAGTAATTTTTGCCCCACATTTTAAAATTAACAGATATATACCACATCCTATGCAGTGAGAAAGAGAGAGAAAAAGAGAAAGAGAGACTACTTCTGGTAAGCAAAGGTCAACAATTCAGTAATATTTAGAAACACTGTATGGGTCTGTATCTTAAGTAAATACAGTGCCTCAAAGGAACAGACAGCCTGTTGCAAAATCTGTAGGCCTTTTTCTTTTTTCTTCTTTAATACTTTTCAGTCCAACTTGAGTGCAGCGATATGCATATGTAAACATATTCTTTAAAGCAGATCACCTTTAAGGTCATTGAGAAAAACAAAAAAGTTTTGTCATTAGCAGTATCATTCTTCTGGAAGGCGCTCTTTCCATTACAGAGTCTGTTCTGATTGTGCTACAGAAAAAATCTGAGCAAAGATGTAAGCTTAGGCTCAAGTAGTAATGCAGCAAAACAGTTTGGTCTCCTTTTTAGAAGACACTGGTACACAGTCTCTTTGGCAGCCTGAGCTAAGCCAGTGTGTTACCTCTTTCCTATCTCACTTTGTCTGAGGAACTGTATATTGTTAGCGCTGTCTGCTAATTCTGGATATTGCTCCACGGAGAGTACATAGTACCCATCGTATCCTTGTACCTTTCCAGCACTAAGCAACTGCCTCTTTTCTCCTTCTGTCCACAACCTGGCGCCTTCCTCTCCATCTCTTACTCTCTGTTGTTCTCTGGCCCAGGCACTGGAAAGAGCTCTTTGCCTGGCTTGCTCCAGTATTCGGGCCTTTTCCTCATCAAGTGTCATGCCATAGCGGACATGAAGTGCTAGAGCACCATATTGCATCTCAACATCAGCAAACCTACGAGTCCTGCCATTTACCACAGTGGTGGACTGGGAAACAGTGACGTTGATGCCATTTTCCAGGGCCTTCCGCCCACTTGTCAGCCTCAGTGTCCCAAGGTCACTCTCAGGGGAGGTGGTCTTGATAAAATAGTGCGTGTCCTTTCCCTCAACGGTGAAATGCAAGTTTTCTAGGTAGTAGGCGTTGTTCAAAACAGCTGCCACTTTTATGCAGTCCTCATTTGCAATGTTGAGCACGTTTGTTTGCACTTTGCCTTGATTGACGGCGAGCATCACCCCTTTCCCAATCAGAGACTTCACTGTAGCAAACCACAGCCATGACTTCTCTCCACTGAATTTCCGTCTGCTGACCTGCACTTCTGCCATCTTTCCCAGGGAAAGGAAGGCCTTTGCTTGTCTCGCCACTTGTTGTTGCACTCCAGAAATTGGCTGTAAACAAGAACAGACAGAAGTTTTACAAGCCATCTGTAGCCCTCTAGATGCCAGCCAAGCTTGCTTGGTGTGCTGCCTGTGGACGACAACAGGATATGCCACAACTGACAGTGCCAGAGAATTAATTAAATCTACATACTGCTTGTTCTGCTGAGATACATGACTATTTTGTTTGATAATGTTCAGTGCTTTTTCTCTTTGTCTCCCTGAGAACATGCACAACATTAAGATTTAACTTCAGAGGCTACTTCCTGGGCTGCATAAGACAGACCTTTGCAATACTAATACTTACCATGGGTATGAGCTATCTTACTACAATACAGTGTCATCTCATCCTCTGAGCTTGTTTGACTATGATTCCTGTCTGCCATGAGTCCATCCAGATTTAGGAGATTTTTGCAGGTCACAAAGCTGCACTTCAGCATACGAACAAGCCTTTCTTTATGCTGCATCAGGAGATAAGAGTCTCTTGGGTAGCTGCAGTCTGAGACCAAACTGCAGGGAGGCTCTCATAACCCCTTAAGCTACAACAGTAAGGAGGGGAATCAAACTGTAATAATAATCTCTACAGTAAAAGAGAAGGAAGGAAATGGTACAGAGCAGTGAGGTAGAATACTGGGGACTGATGCCCTTTCTTCAAATGCAGAAACTGATAAAAGGGGATTTGTGAAAGGGCTGTGGCCAATCCAGTTATATGATCTTACATTTCACTCCAAGTATCAGTATGCTGCCTGAAAGAGATGAGCAGCTTTTCTTCCCCAAGAACTTCAGATGGGTACAGTTCTGAATAGAGCAGAATGCTTCATTGACAACTAGCAAAGACAAGGGGCAAGTCTAAAATATGCTTGCTTGGTATTTCATGTTTTACTGTATCTGGGTTGTTCCTGTTGAAAAGGTGTGTTATAAAGGGGAGGAAATAAGAGATGCAATTGTGAGGTGCAAAAGCACAAGATGGAAAAGCTAGGATAGGAGAATCTGTTAAAGAAGTTTATTTTGACTGTTGAGAGCTGTATGTAACCCCCTCTGCCAGACGCAGTCTTGGTAAAGAGAGAGGATAGCTGAGGAATGGGACCTGCCATCTTAACTGCTGTGGTTAGCCAGAACAGCTGGAAGAGCAGAAGCAGCTAGCAGGAATGGTCAGCTAGCAGGGCTAGATTGCAGCGCAGTTCACATTATGGGGTCAGCTGTGGTTGGGATGAGGCCTTACAACTGTGCAGAATAGGCACTGTCTAACCCTGGGTCTTAACAGCTACAAGCTGTGAATGAGCTAGTATTGATGGAGGTGGGGAGCAGACAGCTGCCCTAGCAGTTGTCTCAGCAGGAAACAGAAAGATTTAAATAGCTTTGGCTGCACTTTTGAAAAGGAGTACTTAGTTTCTGTAGATGATACAGTTTATCTTCCAATTGACCCCATTCTCCCTTCAGCAAAATCCTGTTTAACCCATTTGATTCACTGCTGGAAATGAGACAAAAGGCTGTTTAGTTTCCCCAAATTTCTGGGTGGGAGTCCAAGCAGGAGTCATTAACAGACTCCTACAACCTTGATTCGGTCTTGCTGCTAATCAGAGCCTGCCAAAAGGTTTGCAGAGGCTTCTGCTCTGCCATGAGGGCAGCTTTCTGGAGGGGACAGTTCCTGATGGAATTACGAATTGACTTGGACTCTGAACTCTTCCTCAATCTGGCAGATTCCTGTCTGCATTACTAACAAGTATGGATTTCAGCTGTTGGAAATCCTACATGAAAGCTACTGAGCACAAAATACATTCTAGACAGCATGCTCATCAGTGAGAGCAGTGAGATGCTATAGCAACTTCCTAATGACAAAGTTTGCTTATTTTTAACACGTATCCTTAGAGTTCTGGAGCAAACTCTCAGAGCTCCGTAACACTCACTCTAGAATGTCTCAAAATACTACGTGGTTTTTGTGTTTACTTCTGGCTCCTGCTTGCACTTGCTTCTTCAACAGTGAATATCATACTCATGGCTTCTTCCTACCTGAGAATTTTGAATCTTCTAGTTTTGCCCCACTTCTCTCTTTTTCTGTCATGTCACAAGTCCCTGGTTCCCCTCATGTTGAATTGCTCTCTGAAGATTTTTTAAAACTAGCTGTCTGCTCTATCTCTTTGACCAGACTGGTTCTCTTTCTGGTGCACCTCTTTCTTGCTGGTTTTAGTGGATAACTGCATTCTTTAGCCTTTGAGATCTAAATAAACAACCTCTGATTGTTCTTCACAGCCACGCCTGATGACAGGTCTCTTGTCTCCTGATACGACCTTGTACTGGAGTACTTGCAATGCTCCTCCTTCATTGCTTCTACTACTCATCTGAGACACTAATCACATGCTATGTTTTAAGTTATTTCCCTGTTACTCAAGTCTGTTACTCAAACCCAATTACTCAACCCTGGCTATTAAAACACACACATACACGCATATATATATGTATATAGCATGCCATTTTATGGGATTACCCATTTTACTGCCTCTTAACACATTCTTCTTAACTGAGAACTGTAGGAGTTTTGAGGGCATAGATCTTTGATCTGTGAGTTTGATTTGTAAATATAATTTTCTTAAATAACAGATTTAGATTTTCCACATTTATTTCTTACATCATTTAGAACTGTAGCAAGCTTTCAGGACTGAAGTTCATTTTTTTCCTTCCAAAGAACTTCATAAGCACCAGGAGTTTTGGTTTTATGTAAGGTAATGGATTTTACCTCAGGTAATTTCATTTTCAATATTTTATCTTTACATATAAAACATGGTTAATATTAAAGAGAAGTAAAATTGTAGTGGTGCCTGTATGTATAATTTATATCACCTGTTCTGTTTATTTTCTAGTCTATTTTTTACTACAGTGTTCAGTTTCTGCCTTCAGGCGGTGTGCTAGTACAAATCAAATCTCTGTAGTTTCTGCTACGAAACTTTAAAGGGCCTTAAACTTCTTTCTATTCATTGTTTTCTTTATATATTTTTATTATTGCTGAAAGAAAACAAAAGCTTTTTTAAAATAGTACCTAACTTAGCAAATCTGTAAGAAAAAGCACCATCTCTAACTCTTACAAAAAGTAAATAAAAATTAGAGGTTTTTGAAAAGTACTGTTCAGATTTAACTTAGCAAGTAACACTGTCAGGATTGTCCATGCCTAGTTAAGATCTGAATAGAAGGGCACATTCTGTCTTGTTCCATTTGTATGTTTAGTTTTGTTTCTTACTGGTATGTCTTCCCATTGCTGGCTCTTCACAAGTTCATAAGAAGGTTCAGTTAAATCAAATTTCGGAACGGGGAAACCAGGAATGGCATTGTGCAGATGGAAACCAAATGTCACCAGCCAGCTGTTAACATCTGAAAGAGAATTATTAAACAAGAGAGAAAAATATTATCATTGTTCTGTATTTTGCAATTATACTATTTTTACATGGAATAGCTTTTGGCATAGTTGGTTTCCTTCTATAACATGAAAGTTATTCAATAATCGTCATTTTGATATGTATGGATTCAGATTTGTGCTACAGCTAGAATAGCAAGCTGATAAAAAAAAAGGGAAGAAAACTTCTGTTCTATGTAAGAGTTGCACTATGCTTGTTTGCAAGATATTGCAGGCTTCAGTGATTTTGAAGGCCTCAGTGACTTTCAGACTATAGGAGCACAATTAAGGTGAGATTTCCTTCCCAGGTAGCCTAAACTAATTGAGATTTCATGGTCAGGCTGAATATGCTTTACATTCCACCTTCATCATCAATAGTTTAAAACAAAGCAAAACAGAACTGCAGAGCACATCCTATCCTTTTCTTATGTATGCATTACTGTAATGTCTTCAAACTACCCCTGAAATAACACCAAAATGGTCAATTACCTTTTAAATTATTTGGTAGGTGTTTTGTGTTGGCTCAAGAGAAATCTCCCCCTCTTCAAGATGAAGATGGACTGATGAAATTAAAAGCTAATGAAATGTATTATAGCTGCATCAGTAAGCAGACAGGATACTAAATTAGCATTAGATAACATTATTTATACCTTTTATGTTCTGTTAAGAGTAAACAGATTGGTATGCCAACAATTAATTAGTTAACAATTGTTGGGCAAGAATAGGTGCTCTGCCTTGTTTCTTTCTGTCTTTCTACCCTGTCCCAATACAAAGCTCAGCAGAAGTTGTCAGAGTGCTCCTTACCAAGTCTAATAGTTTCCACTAAAGAAAACCCCAAATAAGGGGAACAAGGGACTACAGTTTTTCAAATATTACAAGAATAAAAAATATCTACATTAAAATTATGTTAACCTTTCCAGATAAATTATATGCCTTATGAGGCTCTGTATCCAAAACTACCAGCCAGCCAAATTACTAATTGTAATGACAACCTTATATGAGCAGTGTGTCTATGCAATCCATACATCAAAGATGTTAAGAAAAGAACTAAAACTGTATTTTGAGGGCAATTTTTGAACTAAGTGCGTAATTTTCAATGCCACAAAGAATCTGATTGTAACTGCATCCCCTAAGCACATGCTGCTGAAAGAGGACAGAGCCAACGATCTGTTATTATCTTGCTCCCAGGCAGCCCATTAGCAACCCTGTTAATAGCTGCTGTTTGTTAAATTAATGCAAACCCATTTGATTCCCAGGATGCTTTTCTGAGTGGTAGTCTCATAAGTAAGTGGTGCTGAGCCCCTCTTGTAGTCTGGCACTGCCTATATAAAATAGTTAGGATTATTCGTAACTGTTCAAATACAAAAATTCAAATGCAAGTTAGGCATTTTTCAGAAAATTTTGGTGATGTGCAGTAATTTTTTTTGTATGTAGAATAATGGAATTCTAGACCCACAAAAAGCATACAGGTTCCCTAAGAACTTAGTTATACAAGAAATGGCATGGTAGCAGCTTTTTGTTGCTAACATTCACATCTCACAGAGAAATTCACATTCTTTTTTCTTATTTGCTGTGCCTCCTTCCCTGCTTCTGGCTATGTACTCATTACTTTGTGCTGGCCCTGCTGAAGCTTATTGGACTTCTCTTTCTCAGCCAATTCACATCAGTAGCCTTGCAAAAACCTACCCTGGTAGATATTAACCAACTGCCAATGAGAATATTCTGCCTTGGTGAGTTAAACTGGTCACAGAAAGACCTCTCACAGTCTCACTCCCTCTTGTCTGGGCTTTTTGGTCCATGAATATGCACCTTTTACTGCTCAGTAGCCCACAGCTATGAAGAAGCTGGAGTCTAATCCTCATGCAAGGAGAGCCTCATGAACAGTTTTGAGCAGTTCTTACTCCTGTACTTGCTCAAGGAGTCTTATTTTATTTGTTTTTCATTCTAAGAGCACTGGATAATGCACAGCACTATTGGAAGGCAACCTAGGGCTCCTCTTTCCTAATGACCTGAGATCTCTAGCTGAGGCACCCCGTGTTACAGTTCAGTAAGTGGGAGAGGAAGAGATGTATTCCACTGGTTCTCCAAAATGTACTCTGGAAAATCCAGCCTCTCTGTATACTGAGATGCTCTCATTTATCTTTTTGGTTCAAGAATCTAATATTAAAGCATGGTGAGGACTATGTAGGGCAAAAGGTTTAGGTTTAGTTACCCTAAAAGCTAATGACTGCCTGTGGATCTTAATCCATTATGCAGGTACCTAAATCAATGTCCAAAGCTAGATGAGATATTTTCAAGATCACTCATTTGTTATTTTACAGTGCCTGATAAATGTATCTGCTTTAATCATTCTCATTGTTAAGTGAAGTGCTTAATATTTCATCATAAAGTACTTTTCTAAATAGGACATACTTAGGTACCAAAATCATGAATTCCAATCTAAACTGGATGTTTATAGGCCCAGCACCCTAAGCTGCAATTAAGTAACCTTCTTTTACCTGTGATATAATCCTTCACATCGTGTATTTTGCTGGCTGGGTTGTTATTTCTAAACATGTACAAATTAAAAGGAGCTGGATCATTCCCAATTTTCTTCCAGATTTCAATATCAGGTGTTGTCCACCGGCCTGCCAGTATGTCATAATCTCGTTCTCCGAAGTGGACTAGCTTGGTCAGTGGGTCGTATAAGCCTCCATGGAATCCGATTACTAGCTGGAAGTCAAGGTTAGAGTCGAAATAGATCTCCCCATAGGCAGTGTATTGAATTTGTTTAAGCATGAGACCATTGCTACTGAAAACTGCCAATGGTGTCCCTGTGTTGTCTGATGCAATGTAAAACTCATCTCCACTGCTAATTTCCATGGCAAAAAGGTGTCCTTGTAGATCATAGTAGAGAGATGTGATTTCAGAACTTGAGTGGTTATAAACATGAGTTATCCTGGTTGGGTAAGTAAGGTCTGCATAAAAAAACTGGAGATGCTGTCCAAGGCTAGTTTTACTGGAAACTCGTCGTCCAAGTCCATCATAACGGTAAATTACTGTCCATCCACTGCCTTTGCTGTAAACTCGAGTAAGAAGGCCCTTTGAGCTGTATTCAAAGATTTCAGTACCCCTCTGACGAAGAAATCCGTCTTCATCTAATCGGTACTGAACATCACCTAGTCGAGTTATTCTATCTCTCAGGTCATAACGAAGTGGTGTCAAACGAGCACTGCTACTGGGGTTGAGCAAGTGGAGGTTGCCATTCAGGTCATAGTTGTATCGCCACATTATTTTTTCATTCAGATAAACTGTCTGCAGCTGACCATCTACGTCATATTCGTAAGCATATTTTGTGGTGTTGGCAAATGGCCCAATCTTAATTTCTCTTTTTGTCACTCGTCCCATATTATCATACTGAATTGTAATCCAATACATTAATGACCGAAATATTTCATACTGAATTTCCTTGATGCGGCCATGTGCATCAAAGTGTTTTGTGTAGGTCATTACAGCTGTTGAAATGATCTGATTAATATCATAATATATAACTCCAAATTTTCCAAATTGTTCAACTTTGCCAGAGATATCATCAAACTGGTAGAGATCAATAGGCAATGGGGTTTCATTGATGACACCCTGCATGCTAGTCACTCTGAAGCTATTGTCATAGCTGTAGTCAAATCGGGCATTTACCATTCCATCTTCACTAAAGCGGAAAATCTGTCTGTCAATCAATGGGCCAATTTGCCTGTATCTAATGGTGCAGATAAAACCATCGCTTTGGAGGTTTACTGTTTTCAGGACTCCTGCTGTCTCATCATAAGTAAAACTAACTCTTGTACTATCATATAAAATTTCTGAGAGCTTGGTCTGCCGTCTGTACTTGAATAATACTCTTCGGCTTGTCCCCAGGAAAGCAGTTTGGAGGAGCTGCCCTTCTTCATTGTAGTCCATTATAACAGAAGCATTACTTTCTGGGGGGTTGTATATATTCCGGTAATAGCCAATGGAGCGGATAGTCTGCATGGTATGACGAGCAACACTGGGCATGGTGACAGCAGAAAGCCGATCCAACAAATCATATTCGAAGATATACTGCCGTTGGCTATGAAGCAGAAGAACCATTGACTGAAAATGAAGAACAGATTTTTATCATGCGACAAATGGTGGAACACCCACCCACACATACACCGATACTATTTCTTCACAAAAATGTGGCATTCCCACTTAAGAAAATTATCTCCTCTTTAATTGAGTTATCCTTGACCTTACATGTTGTTAACATCTCCCTGCCTAATTTACTTGGATGCTTAATTGTAAGGGGCTCTGTAATTAGTAGTTCCACATTCATAATTTGCTACTTGTTATGACTGTATCATTCCTTTATCAAGCACTCACAGCTAAACAGCAGATTGTCAATGGATTCAGATAAGTCATGTTTAATATGGGAAGAAGTAAAACTGTCTTAGAGCCATTAACTCACGAAGAGAACAACATATGGGAGATACAAATTCTTCCCTACAATTAGAGATCATTTTGAAGAATTTGAATAGCCAGAGATCCTTGAATACTGTGTTCTTGTTCTGTAAGCTTTTAAGACATAGGCAAAACAATTGTTTGATTATTCATCTCAAAAAGAGCTACTTGGAATTATTCTGACATTTTTCTGATGTGTGGCTATTATGTATCCTAGGTCTTGATTAAATTACATCTGCAATGACTAGTAAATAGTATTTTCTGAGCAATGGCTTCAATAGAAATATATTTAACCCCAGAAAGAAGTGGATTCTTTTTTTTTGCATAGCAGGCATGAGATCTCACAAGGGGGATTTTCACAAATATTTCTAGAGGGAAAGATATTCAGGGATATAGAATGAAGATTTCTAATCTTCTGCCTCCTGTTTATTTTGATACTACAACTTATAGCAAGTACAAATTGACAGCTGTAACTATTTAGACACAAAAGCATTTCTTGGTAGGGGAAAAAACCAACAGTGAAGAATTTACAAACAAATTATTTTCAACTGACTGCATTGCAGAGATCTAGTCTCTGTACCTTACTTTAAGTGTTAAGATAAAAGGTAAATACAGATGCTTCTTGTTAGTTGGTGGCCTGAATAATTTAAAACCACATCAATTCCTAGCAATTAGCTACAGTGTGATTACATATCTATTTTGTGAAACATTCCCCTAGGAATCACATGTTGATACCTGGACTAATTAAAATGTGCTTCTACTACCTATTTTTGCTCTGTATACAGCAGTCAGATGCTGCAGACTTTTAGCATATCAGAAGCATTTTTTAAAATCTGAGTGTTCTTTACCTTTTCCAGATATGTGTAACTCCAAGTTTTCCCATCAGCAAACACTCTAGACACTATTCTTCCCTGTCCATCATACTCTATTTTTTCACTAGTCGTCCCTCGCTGTATGCTGCCTATTTGACCTGTGGATGAATAGGTAACATTGACAGCCATCAGCTTGCTGCTTGGTAGCCACAGAGTGGGGTGCCCTGACGTGTCGTAGGCAATCCTCAGCAGAAATTTACGGTGGTCATCGTAGATCTTTTCTGTCTTTGTGGTTCGATCAAAGTCAACTGAAAGGAGGTTTCTGCCATTAACCTTTTTAAAGTAAACAAAACGACACAATAAATCATGCTGTTCAAACCCTAGCCACTTACTATTCCCACAAAGCTAGCTATTCTTTAAACACAATTTACAGCGATTGATTTGCTGTGTGCGTAAATTATTTTAGCAACTTCTTGATATAACTGTAAGGCACTATATTACCATCTACTTTAGAAGGTCTCATTATATGAAGAGTCTGAATCTGTTGCAATGTGTTCTTTCTTGATATTTACTCAACTGTTAAGGAAACACTGAAAGACGTGCACCAAAACTTCTGTAATAAATGGGGCCATTTCAGTGAACAAAATACTTCTTTTGTAGGCAGTTTGAAGTACATATAGCAAATTATTGTCAAAACATTCCCAGCAACCACTTGTCCAATTCATAACATTCACTCTAAGAAAGATGGAATCCTAATCTTTCACAGCAAGTATTTTTCAAAACAGTAAATACAAAATTAAGATCTTCAAAAGCATGTTAAATCTTCAAAATAAGATTAAATCGTTTTTAGATCATAGGCTTTCCCCTTCTGGATCAAATGGTAGTTTAATTCGGCATATTATCCACTGCTGCAATGTATTCAGGTGGCTGAAATCCTTAGTAGAGGATTGTCTTCTGTCTAGTTAACTGACCTCTTAAAGTCATAAATGACTGGAAGACTACTGAACCACTGAAAAGCAGTTATAAATGCTCTGGAATTTGTAACTATTTTGATTTGAAATTGAACCTTAGCCTAGATACATTTATGTTGAAAACTGTATTATTTATATATGTAAATGACAGTGATGGATAGTGGTTTCTGTGTAATACTTTTACACTGAAATCCCTACATCCTTTTAGTGTTCTAAATACGCTTTCAGTTTCATTGAATCAGCTCTCATTTTTGTATTTATGAGAGGCAAATGTCTGGTTTACTTTTCCCACATTGGTTTCTTTGCACTTCACTGTTTCCCCCACCTGCATTCAATTGGTTTTCAGCATTCTCACACTAAAGGATTTCTTTCTTCATCTGTAAAACATCTCTGTATCTGCTGTGTCTTTTAAAAGTTACTCCAGCTGGGAGTGAAACACTGGTACTGAAGATTTTTCAACCCTGTATTTTGCTAACATATAGGACAACTAAACATACAGCTATCTGTATTAGGGTTTTTTAGAAAACTCTTTTCCAAGTACTTGATGCATACGTTATAAAGAGATGAAGAAAGACACCTAAATAGCATCCAGAAAAGAACAAGACAACAGATATCCTGACCAAGAAACGGCTGGGGGATTTTTGCATTTGCCAAGGCTGCATGTTCAAAAGTCCATGTATCATGGTTGTTGGTACTTTTACACTAAGGCTGAGAAGCTCCTAAAAAATCAATGTAAATTAGATTCTATATTATGGCATAAACCATATTAAAGTGCTGGTGATTTGTTGTAGGCAAATATGGAAAAAAAAATCTTACAAATGCTCAGTACTACTTATATCTGTCTGTCTATCTACATTACCTTTCTCTTTTTTACTATGAAAACACTGGCATGACAAAAATCTCCACTATCAATTCAGGAACAAAAGTCAAGTTTTCATGTAAATCATCTAAGTAAGGAACACAAAGTCTAGCAGATGCAGAATAGCTACTCTACCTATTTAATGAGCCATCAAATGTTAAATATACTTTGAAAAATTAATGGGACAAGATTGATTCTAGATGTAGGTTAAACTCAACTATGAAGCACCCCCATTCACTTCCTTATTGTCATTTTCTTGCACTTCTTCATTCTCAGGTAGTTTTTGTTTAATTTTTCTAACATCTAATATTTGCTCATTTGCCTAAATTCACTCTTAAATCTTGCTTATCTCTGGCTTTTATTTCTCAGCCTCTCCCACACATGCCTGCACTCATCTCTCTGTCTCCCTGACTGTTTTGCTTCCCTGATTTTTTCTCCTCCTTTTCTCTCCATTTTCCCTTCCTTATTTTACATTTAATTGTGATATTTATTAATTTTCTTGTCTATCTCTCATGCTTAGACACTGAAGTGAGAATGGGCACTTCTGATTTCTGAATTGGCAAAGAAAAAAGGGTGGTTTTATGGTTAAGGCAGATGTCCAAGCAATTGTGGTTAATTTCTTGGCTAAGCACATCTTTCCGGTGTAAATTGCAGCAAAGTACTTAATCTGTCTGTCTCACTGCTGTATCTGCTAAATGGGATAATAACATCCCTTGCCTTCTCACTTTCCATCTGTCTGGTCTGTGTAAGGGCAGGATACAGGGGAAAGAAAGGAAATGCCTCTTTCTCCAGCCAGACTCTGCTGACAGAGCTCTTGCATTCAGACATGTGATCATTTGGTGAAATTCTGGCTATGCTCGCATAATCTTGTAATGCAAATGGAAATTATAATAACAACAAGATTTGGTGATATAGCTTCTTTCATTGGACAGTATGCGGCTGAAATAACGTATGTCAGCTAAAGTACTGCCTTCTACTGAAGCATTTCTTAACAATGGCTCTATTACCAAAATGCTTTTACAGCAAAACTTGAATGTTTTATTATGTCTAAGACAGCCATGCTCCAAATATATTTGAAACCTCTGGGTTTCATTAGCATAAAGATAATAATTCAGGAACTTTTCAATTAGCAACACAAAACTGAGTCTCTTGACAGTCCTTACAGACTGTCCTGATTGATGCATTTCAGTAATTTAGGTGTCCATCTATCCTGCTTTGTTTTAATTGCTGTTTTTCTTTCCATTGAGAAGCATGAAATCTGACTGTGATCCCCTATTAAAAGCAGGAATCTATTGCTGTGCCTTACAGATTGATTCAAGAGGTAATGTGAAATCTGGGGACCTCTTCAGAGCTTGAAGCATGTCAGATCTCAGGAGGAGGCAGAGCAAACTCTTCCTGTGAGCTCCCTTTCTATCTTACCTGCCTACTCTGGATGCATCCCTTGAGACAGAGCTTATACCAGTTCCTTTATTTGAGACCCTTGTGAATGAAGGTCTGTCTGTTCTCAATACAAAAGGCTCTTTCACATAGAGGACTGTCAGGACTTCTGCCAAAGGCCAGCCTAAACACCAAATATACAGGTTCAGGGACAAAACTAGCTTATCAAACAATTACGATACGAGTCTGAACAAAAGTAAGATTAATATGATTGTTGAGTTAAGGGAGGGTGACATAATTCCTAATTGCTTCATAAAGACTACTAATAGTGGGTAGAACTAATACAAGATAGAAAACCAAGATAGTACCTGAGAGAGTACTTGGTGATTTTAGATACTACATAAATATAAAACAGATGAAAGGGTCATAGATATGAGTACATTTACTGGCAATACATTTTGCTGCTTTTTTTTGTCTACATTTGTCTTTGCAGCAAAATGTTATTGACGTATCTGTAGACGCAAATGATAAGCTCCCTAAGTTGTTCATGTTTTTCTTTCTGTTGTTTTCTTGTTCTATTTTCCTACATCCCTTCCCACCCCCAAGTGACATTTCTGTAATATCTTTGCATGTAAATCAATCTCAAAACAACTTCCTTTTTTTTTCTTCAGTGACAAGTTTCTTTCTTTACTTCTCCTTGGGGGCATTTTTCTCTTACGAGCTCATATTCTCCACATGCCTTACTTCTCTTATTTGTACATATACTTTTAATTATTACTATTTTATCTTGATCTATAATCTCTCACTCTCCCCTCCATCTTATTAAATCCTTCCTTCTCTCTGCTGTGCCTTTTTTCCTGTTAAGTCTTCCAAGTTGCCTGTGACATTTATTTTACCTCCCCTGCACTTGAATGCCAAAATTTTTCTTCACTTTTGAGAGCTGGACTCATGGTGATTTGTTTTACTGCCAAAGCAAATGCCATTCGTATGGTTATTTTATTTTCTCTTGAGCTTCTTTCACAAATGAATTGGCAGGTGTATTATCCTACTGTATTATGATGTGCCTATGAACCAGAAGCTACTGTGCACAGTCATTCTTCCTTCTTAAAAAATCCATTCTTCTTGCAGAACTAGTGATAGAGAGGAATATAAGGTGCGTGAGAGCATTCCCTCCTTTCTCATCCCAAATGAAGATACAAAATATTTTAAGATTTAAAATGGCATGTTACCTCTTAGATGTTGTGTGGTCTGACATTACCTTCATTTGGTATACAGCCTAGGCCTTATTTTAAAGAACTGAGTTCAGTTCTAAGAGTAAGTCAGATCTCTGATATGGTCTTGAAATGGTTTCCTGGCAACCCAATTTTAAATGCTTAATCTATATTGTCTTTACCAAATGGCTGTCATAAATCATAGTTTGCTTCCTACTTGTATTTTATTAACTACATAGGAAGAAGAAATGCCAACAAAATGGTAAAGACATATGTTATAGGAATATGCCATACACATGCACACACAGTTATACCTTTTCTAAAATAAGTAAGTATTAGGGCTGTGCTAACTTAAGGTAGAATAATTTAAAACAAGATTCAAAGTCAGATGTGTGAATTCAGTACCAGAAACAAAAATAGTGAAGGAAAGCAGAAAATTATTCTTTCATCCTGATTCACTCCAAGGTTTTCTAGGCTAAAACCAACAGTTTAAAGTCCACAGAAAAGAGCAATTAATAAGGAAAATCAGCCAATAAATGAAGTAATGAAATCAAGTGCTTCCTGCTCTACAATAAGCTTATCTACAGTAAGTATTCTGTGGTTGTTGGATGGCAATAACTACAGGACTGTGTTTAAATTTCCTCTCACTTAATGAAAATGCAATAGATACCTTATATGCTTGCATGCTTACCCGGAGCTTTCGGCCAAACACATTGACTTTTCCCTGGGCTTGCTCCTTCCGGAATCGCCACTCCACCAGGTTCTGCCCATTTTCTCCTGGGAGGGTCATGTTTCTCTTTGCCACTGTTGGATTGGCGGTGCCAGCCAACACGTGTGGCTCTGTCTGATAGTGTGAGTCCAGGCCGCTGGCGTACAGGATTCTCAGTGAGCCATCGTAACCAATCTGGTAGCTGTTTCTTAACTGATCTGGAAAGGCAAAAGAGAGATGCACAGGTTACCTACATGGGTTCAGAGCCTGCCTTTATCCTGCACACTTCATGAAATATGCTCATGTAACAGCTTGACTTCACATAACTGACCCAATGGTAATAAATACCCAGGGTGAGATTGTATCTGTATCACATGAGAGCACAAATGCCTTTGGGATCTATCTTTAAAGTAATTTAAACATTTTAAAAAAATCCCACCCTCAGAGTATGTCCTTGGAACTGGCACAAAACATATTTTCTGCTATTTCAGTAGGCATTTTTTGCCTAATCCTAAGCATACTATCATAGAATCATAGAATCACAGGATAGTTAGAGCTGGAAAGGACCTTAAGATCATCAAGTTCCAACCCCCCTGCCATGGGCAGGGACACCTCACATGAAACCATGTCAGCCAAGGCTATGACTACTGACTTTTTCAAGGATGTTGCTGCTGGGATGCCACATGCTATTTTCAAGCTAAAATCTCACCTCATGCTATTTCTGTACCTTTCCCCCTTTCAATCCATTTCTTTCTCCTTTCCAAAAATCCCTTTTGTTTACAGTACCTTGAACCATTGTATAGAAAGAATCAATTGATGATAAGTTGGAAGTGATGCTGACATCTTCCTCTCTGCTGGATGACTCTATGTCCACTGTAATGGCCCTTTCCATTTCCCCGTGAAGGTTAGTGACAACTCCAGTTGGGAATGTAACATTTGTGAGACGGCCCTCACTATCATAGCTTAAAAAAAAAAAGAAAAAGTCCAGAAATGATCCATAGCAGGAACAAATTGTTTTCATTTACAAGTAAAATAAATGAACAAAAATACCAGCTACTCATACTGTTAAGGCACGTTTGCTTTTTTGTGCATGGGATAGGCACAGCAAAGACTTCAAACATGCTTTGAAGTAGTCAAAAGGCTGCTTAACATACAGGAGCCTCAGTGGTGATAGCAAGAGCAAACAGATGGATCTTCAGCTCTGCATATTATTCTTTGAAGTGTGACCAGATCCTGCTGCACATCTAATTCACCATTTCAAAGGGAGAATATTTATTGGTGCTAAATTCTGTAGCATCCTGTACTGACTCCCTGTTATTGGACTAGATTTTGCTGTTACTGTAGGAATCCTCAAACTTTTTTCATAAAAAAGGTATTTTAGGAAGAAAGTCTCTTGGGTCTTTCCTATTCAATGATTTTGCACACCACCTGTCCTCCTGTTCCCAAGTGCTTCACATCCCTTGTATTATTAAGAGAAAGAATCTAAGGTAGTATTTAATCTACTTAAACTGCTTGTAGCTGGACATCAGAACAGCTACTATATATCACTTCCCTATGGATCAGTTTCAGAACTCTGACAAAAAAAGCTCAAGATGCTTATTTTTCTGGCTCTACTGACATTTCTTTAAACCAACAGCTATATATATCCATTTAATATGAATAAGCAGATACAATTTCTATAATTAAAGTAGACCTATGATGTTTAAATGATGTCTTTTCCTATGCTTAGGTATACTCCATTGGTAGAAGACCTGAGACCATGCTCACATCCAAACATTCACTGTGGTCACAGTATAAAGAGGTAAAGCATTAGGTGAGCTTCAGGTCAGAAACTGCCTTTAAGATCAGCTCTTCCAGTACTACAGCCTCAATTTGTCAGCCTAGGTGTTCAGCTGAGGCTCCTGGTATAGAAGCATAGCCTGCCTGTACCTGCAATGGAGAGAAACAAGTGTCCAAAGGGTGATTCCAGGCCGACGTATGACCTGTTTGCTCTCAGGAGTTTTTCATCACTCTCCTGTAACCACATAGTGGGAAGCTGAAGGAAGCTTTAGTCTCTTAAAGTAACTAGAACGTGACCCTGCAGGTCTTCACAGTGTGCTAGACATTTCATGCTTACAATTATCACCAAAATTGCTCCTTCTGGGAAAGAAACACAAAAAATCCACAACAAACTAACAAATAAAAAAGCCCCAAGCATATCACTGAGGCTACAGAAACTCCTTTTCTTAAATTGAGAGAATTAATGCCAAACAATTTTAACCCCCAACACACTCACTTTCTCTGAGTGTACGGCACAACCTTGCTGTAACTGAAAGGATTAGGTTAAGAAATGTTTCTTTCCAGTTTGCTTACTCTGTAGATTTGACAGCTTTTTGCATACAGTCATTTCCATCCTTTTAACACAGTTGATTTCCTTTGTTTATATAAGACTTTCACTTAGCAACAGGAAAAAGAAAAGAATGTTTAAAAATCAGAAACCCTACTGCAAGCCAGGGAAATCAAGTGGGAAAACTTACTTATTTTTTGAAGTTAAGTACATTTCAAGATAATGGGGTTTCTTCCAGTGTGTTTCTAGCCCTAATTTTGGCTCTTCTTTTCACATACAGGACTTGGCAAGCTGAGATACTGCGTTTATGTGGGAGACCAAAACAAACATACCAACGTTCCTTTTGCATGACTCTGACTGCTAGCCTATTCATGACCTTCAGTCTCATTCCTCAGTTGCATAAACTTGTTTTACTTTCATGCACAGCTTCCCTTTAAACTCCCAGGGGAACGTATATTGTCCAATTAGAGTCCTTTTCTATTTTCTGCTTTATGTTTGAAAATGGTATCAAATTATGTTGTTGGGAATTACTTGCATCCTTTGATTCCAGTAGCCAAGTGCTGGTCTTTATTTCAAACAATGCTTACTAAAGCCGCAGAAGGTAAGATTTCCCCACAGGAAGAACTTTTCACCCTTTGAATTGCAATATTTGTGAGAAATAAATTACCATATTTCTGAGTATACCAATTGAATCAGAAAATACTACACATGAGTAGTATTCAGTACAGTGTGTGGCTTCACTGCAGCATGCAGCACTGAACATCGCCATTCTTGTTTTATGCATTCTTGCTTCCACATTATTATTTTTTGACTCTGTGCCCACAGTTCCTGAACTGGTCTCTTCTTTCACAAATACATGAAAGCACATCATGAGCCTGAGATAAGCGGCTAATATTATTACAGTGGGGGGAGAGTTCAAAGATCAGCAAAAAATCATGCTACACATTCATGTTCTTAAAAACATGACCTTAAAGCTGAAAGAATCTTAAAAGCCACGATTCCTTGGTTCAGGTGTCCTAGTGCAGGAAGAAAATGTGACAGAGATGTGATTTCTCACACTTTTATAGCCAGGAACAAAAAGAAAAAAAGCAAATAGGTTTTTCTACAATTTACTACATATTCCATTTTACAACAGATTGTAATGTGTGTCCTTCATTTTGTTCACAGCACATTCAATACTATACTTACACTTGCTATCTTTTTACTTACAATCAAAGTCTTATCAATGCTCAAAACAGCAACATCACTCATACCTTTGGGCATTCCTTTGCCATTTTTCTTATCACATTCAAATATCCTTGCATTCTGCTACCAAGGTGAATTTATTCATCCGAGACTGTCAGTTTTAGACTGAGAGATTTGTTTTATCTGCCTAGTGTTCTAATATTGAAATTGTCCTAAAAAGAGTGAGAACTAAAGTCTAGAGGGTGGGTGCCTATTTTTGGCATTTCACAGCCTCTTTGATCTTTTCATCCAAACACAAGCTCAGGCACACATGTTGCTGTGGAGCCCTCTGATCTTTCTCCTGTGCCAGGCTCCATAGCAAAGCCATTCAAACAACCTCTTTAATTCCTTAAAAGCAAGTCTCACATAAACTTTTCAAGAATCTGAAACAGAAACTTTCTTACTGGGTGTGACTTCATGTGCATTAATACCATCAACTCATTTCTATTTGCATTAATGGAACGATCTTTATATTTGGTCAGTAACTACAGAGGACAGCAGCAGGGGCAGCTGCCACTGCTGCTAGCTGAAGTTTCCCTTAGATCCAATTCTTTTTCTTCAGGACGATCTGCTACAGCCAGCTGGTTTTCCAATTCTGCGGTGAGAATTTCTCAGAGATATAATCAGCTTCCCAGATTCTTGACCTTTTGCTCTTCACCTACTGGAAGTATCTCTTCCATTGTTCATCTCCTTTAGTTTTAATTACATTCCTTCCCAGACCATTTTCTGTTCTAGTCTATGTAGGACACTTCACTTTGCAGTGATAACTTCCTGGTAAGCGTTGTCACAGATGGAAATGCTCTACTTACTTACTTTATTCCTTGTTCTTCGGGTGCATTGTATCTTAGTCTGGAGCACAGTTATCTCAACCCAACTTGCAGAGCATTATTAATTTCTTACATCAGAAGGTATTTCAACATAAAACAGGGGGTTACAGAAATGAAGCATATAGTAAAGGTTGCTGCTAATGCCAGTTGCTGAGTTACGACCCATACTGTTTTTCTACAGACCTCTGCAGCACACTCAGTACAAAACCAAAATAAATTCAGTAATAGTGGGTTTTCTTGCTATTGTAAACATGTCAGGTTGAAGAGCAAGGCAGGCCTGCTCCTACACATTTCAGGTAACAAGACATACTGTGCAAATGTGTATTATGTATTTCTTTAAAAACTGGTTACAGATTATACTGTTAGTTGGGATAATAGAGAAATGAGGCATGAATGCATTTCATAATATAGATATGTATAATTTTGACAGTAAAATGAAAAGTACTGTTACATTCCCATTCAACACACATTAGGCATCTCCTCTATACATCTCAAATTATCAATAGTGCCTAAAATTTGATGGAACATTACCCTACTTGTTTGAAACTATTCATTTAAAGCCCTACATGGCAAGATGCTGCTTCTTGTCAGGTGAGAACAGAAGGCTCAAAGTTGACTTTCAGAAGTGCAGTGTGCTGCTGTTTTAGGTGTGAATTCATTATGTTGACACACACTAAAAAATCTGTCCTAATCTGTCAATGAAATGTCTCCTTCAGCTTGTTGAGGCCATTAAGTTCACATTTACATAAAGGACAATTGTCTTTAACATTAAAGACTGTTGGTTTGCAAATATGTTCTTTCACTTGTATTCAATGACCTGAAGCATACTTCAAGTTTACCTATTCCCGAATAGTGAATTAACAGTTGGAAAACAACAGTAAAGAGAAGCCACCTTGTCAAGGAAACACTGCATTGCTAAACCAGTAACAAAATAGTTACCTTGCTGATCAAAAGGAAACAAAGCCATAGTTTGTATCTCACCCTTTTTTATTATAATTTCGTCACCCATATGGAGCTCTCCTGTCCTCCGCTGATTTAAAACAGTACATGGCAACTTACTGGGAGCTCTAGTTCTGACCATCTAACCATTAGGGGGGTTGCTGAATGAGAGGCAAAGATTCTCAACTTCAACATAACAAAATTTGTTAACTTTTCCTCTTTACTCTGAGTTGCCTTCCTAATTTTGATGGGCTTTTTTGCTTTTGATTTGTCTGAAGAGTGACTGAATGAGCCTTCTGATAATGACAGAAGTGGAAATAATCTACAGATGCATGGGCAAACAAATGATTTCTCCTTTCACTTTGGGCATTTCTTCTTTAGTCTCATTGAGATACACACTTCACTTCAGTGGATTTGTAACTACTGGTGTATGACCTGCCTTTTAAAAAATAGTATTAATTGAAATATTCTATGCACTTACTTATTACTTTAATTCCACACAGTCTAATTGACATCACCTTGGTTGTGAACTCACAGTACAGATGTAGCAGGAAACCCTAAATATTAAACTATAACTTTCTTCTGAGGTACAACAGATGTATTTTTTAAAAATGGAATCATAAACAATAAACTGTATGTCTTGCTAGCATTTTGTTTGCTTAAGAAGAAGGAAACAAATGTGTCATAAATGACAACTTGATGTATGTTAGTAGGTTTGTAAATTATGACAAGTGGGTTTTCTTTACTATTGTATAAAAAGTAGCATTTTTTCTTCGTTCTTATCTGAAATAATGTTAAGCATGAGAAAAAAAAATCTACATTCTTTTGAATGTTACAGAATTTTAAATATATTAAAAGAAAAAGCTTCCCTTCTTCCTTTATTTCCCTTCCTGCTCTAGTCCTTTTCCCTCTCCTCTTTTCCTTTCTGTTGTGCCTAGCTCTAAGAACACAATGGATGAATAGGAATTACAGAAAATAGGTCTAGGAATAATTCTAGGAAGGAGCTGAAGTTAACTGCAGCTCAAATCAAATTATGTATAGGAATTCATCTATTTACTTGGGTTTTTTAATGGAATTTGGGCAGAAAATGCGAATTCACAAAACCACAGAGGCTGCAAGGGCATTAAAAGTATCAGTATCAGCTAAATTTCTCTGTCCTGCTCAATCAAGTGTCATAGAACTCAAGCTTAAATTCAAGCTGCTGGTCTGCTTTTCCTGTTGCCTTATCTGATGGCTGCCTTCCATGGGGAAAGGGTCTTTCTCCCATTTTCATCTGGGAAAGTCTTACGCAACTGTTTGCACAGCTGCCTAAATAATTCAGGTAATGGTCTTTTATCCCAGCAATGCGGTCAGGACAAATTTTTCAGCCCAGGTTTAATGAAGAGATTTCCTCAGCTGGAAAGCGATTGACAATTTCTGTTTTCACCTTCTGTTATAACTCAGCTTTTGAGAGCTTGTGATTTTTTTGGTGTGTTTATTTTGTCGTAACAGTAAAAGGATAGTTTTTAGTCTTTTTTGTAAACTGGCATTCAGCACACCAGACATGAACCATTCACTTAAACAGGCCATCCCTGACAGCCACAACTCATCTGCAAAACAACAGGCACACTAAATGAAAATCACTGCAGGAAATGTGTCTGTTGGAAAGGGAGCTCAAAGAAATGAATCAAGACCTTCCTTTGCCATAGTTTGCTCACTTCTGTCTAGAGAAGTTTCTTATGCTCATTTTCCACTTCAATGCACAACCAGGCAAACTAGTCCAAATTCAGTGCTTGTGCTGCAGTAAGACTGACCATCTTCACAGCCTAATCCAAAATGACTTCCAGAGATAGGCAACTGGGGGGGAGTGATGCTTTGCAGTGAAAGAAGCAAAACATGAAATTATCATGCTGGGGTGGCTTCTTTACTTTTTGCCAGAGAAATTGCAAATTTTTCACTCATTGTAGTACAGTGTTTGCAATCCTGCCACACTGTGCTGTTTGCTGCACTGAGTACCTGCCATCTATATTCTTGTGGAGATTCACAGAAACAAGAATTCTTTCATAACTCCCATTTCTGACCCACACCTTACATGCACAAGAACCTCCACAAATAAATAGTGTTAATGATGATGGTGCTTTCTGAAGAGCAGGAAGAACAACCCTGGTGTACGTGGAAGGGGGAAGGAGATCTCTGGGAGCAGTGGGATGGACATGCTATGGCTTAAATGAAAGGTGCTAATCCAGGGATGGAGCAGCTTCCTAAGGCAATGGGGGTCTGCTCAGCAGTATGTACTATTTTAAACTGAGTGCAGCCAATTCAACAGTGATTGAAGGGTGCTTGTCCTTAGAAAGATGAGGATAAATTACAGTAGCCAGGCTTTTATCTACAAGCCCTCAGCACTCATCCCCTGACTTTCAACTTCCCTCTAATGGGAATTCACTGCCCCTGAGCCCTGTGGGGTCCGCAGGGGGGCAGACTCTGGTTTTCACCAGGGTGTGCAGAGCCAGCTCCTGCCCTGCAGCAGTTTCCTGTGTGCGGTGGCTTTAATCTCAGGGCTCCTGCAGGCTGCTGGTTTGTTTCTGTGTCACTTCCTCCCCACCTCCTCAGCTCATCTGTTACTGTACTAATAAACTGTGTGCCGTGTCGATATAAATACCAGAGTATGGCCTTTCAAATGAAAGAAATCTTGGTATATATATACTTTGTATGACACATTCCCCCTTGCTGTAAGGTCTGCTTATGCTATCAGCTGAGTGCATGGGCCTTCAAGTGAAAAAAGGATGCAATGCTGGTCTGTTTGGACAGACATTTTGTGCACAGAATAAGCTATAATATTGCTTTCCCCCTCTTAATTCTTTTTTTTTTTTTTCTTTGTCATTTTGAAAGGTAAAAAGTCCATGAAGGTATTCTTACAGGGTCACAAAAAGTGGACATACTGAGCTTACTAAATTGCATTAAGTTTGAAATGCAAAAGCAAAGCAAAATTATATGGATTTTGGTTCTTTCTTTTAGGACAGTGGAATACCCAGATGACAAATAAATATTGCTGATCCAGGTTCTATGGTTAATTTAGAATAACATCCTTACTCCTTCAGAGCACAAGTCACACCCAACCAATGCAGGCTTCAGAAGTGACACTCTCCCCTCTGCGGGGTGAATGAGGTAGGACTTTCAACTGCAGGTAGCTGGTAGGCTCCCTCCCAGGCTGACTAGTCTGGCCTCATGGAGGACATCAAGGAAGGCTGAATCTCTTGATGAAGCTTGAACATTAGGACTGTGCGTTTGAATACAGCATGACTGAAAATAGAGAGCTGCCTTTTCACATGCAGTCTGGAGCTGCCCTTCCACCCTCACTGCACCAGGCCCCCGTGAAGTGAATGTAAAGGAGAGCAAGCTACCTTGACTAATAGCCTCCCTGTTTGACAAAGAAAATTAACATGGACAAGAATATTAACATGTCAATAACTGAACAAATGGTATTATTAAGTCCCTGATAAAAGTAAGAAGTGAAACTGATACTTCCAGGAGCCTGAGCAGAGTTGACAGGATTGACAATGCAGGACATTTATGTCATTAATAGGAACAATACTATTTTTTCCTGAATTATCCTTGCTTCTAAGTGCTTTCCAAAACCACAGAGACATCACATGCAGATTTTCTTGACAGAGATCAAAGCACTTCTTCCTTTCTCACACATGATGTAATAATGTTGACACGTGTCTTCAGTACTGCTATTTTAATATTATTACCTATTCAGTGGTTTCTCTGTTCTGCTTTTATTCTTAGCCTAGTTCTAGGGACAAGGAACAGTAAACATTCAAGAATGAAGAAATGGGTAAATGTTGATTAAATGAGATATACTATTGATATCAGTGCAATTAAGGGACACATTACAGTTCAGTAAAAAAATCCCATTGATAACTAATGGTATCTATTACTGGATCGTTTTTAATATGGTTGTTTTGTCATTAAGAAGGATGAGTCTCAAACAGCAAGTTTGTGTGCTCCACTGTCAGCATAAGTAAGTCTTACAAGACTAAAGTATACGTGAAGTATATGCTGTCAGCATGTTGTATTATTATGACATTTACTGTAAAGCTGAGTTACAGTTCCAGTTTAGAAAACTGGGAGATCATAGCCTCTACCTTAGCAAAAGGCAGTTGAAGTTAGAAATGAAAAAAATGAAAGTGTTCAATGATTTATCTAAAGAAGAAACATGGTAACCAAGCACAACTGTCACTAAACTCCTCTCAGAAATTGCATGTTGCATGAAACATGGTTACATATCTATGAAGTATTGATGTATCCCTGAGAAGGTTAAAAACTCGCGTCATTCTTCAGTTTGTGGCCATGCACAATTTGAATGTGTCAGCTTGATATCTTCCCTACAAGCTCTCTTTGGTTAAGGGGAGTACTTAGCTTGCTTAAATAGAGGGAATAGTTTTAATCATCTTTTGGCCAGCCTTGCCTCCATGGGTCTGCATGAAATGGTGAGAGAGGGTTATGTCTACTAGAGTTTCAACTTGTGCCACACTAAGTGGCAGAGAACCACCAAATCTTGACTACCAGAGGACAAGCTAGTCCCTGACATGTGCTTTAAAAGAAATATACGTATTGCATGTGGAGAAAGAGGCACTTATGCGAGGACTCAGTATCTCAAAAATATTCCCCAAAAGACAGCTCAGAGACAGTTAAGAATGAAAAGGACACCTCTTTTGTTGCTTGAGTAAAAATAATATGGGAAGATTAAAGGCATTGCATTTGTAAGTCATGATTTGCAACCAAGGGCTCATGCAATGCTACAAAAGTCAATGCAAGAATATGATAATCAGCTGAACAAAACTGTTTTAATGAATATGGTTAATTGCTTTACAGTCACTATGTTTTACACTGATGAAGCAAAAAGGAGTAGTAGTAACAGCAGAAGGTACAGAAGGTTGTTGATGGTAAAAGGATAAAAATATCCAAAAAAGCCCTATGATACAAAGGACATCCAGAGAATGCTGGTTAGAGGAAATAAAAGCCAGATTATAATTTTTTTTTGCAAGTTCTGGTATTTATAAGAAAACAGAATCAAATGAGAATAAGAGCCCTAAAATTGCAAGACAAAAGACTTGGCATTTTTAGATTTTCGCATTACTGAAAGAAAATGTGATAGAAAAATTAACAGAAACATTACAGGAAAATAAAGCCCCACAAATGTTACATGGAATAGAAATTTTAATGAAAAAAATGAATTGTGATCCCCTTCATATACAGTAAATGTGCAAGTGAACTGCTACCCCTAATGGGGGATAATTTTTATCTGATCAAAATCAAACAGTTGCTTTTGTATAAATGAAATCATTCAGTAGAAGCTCCACTGAGCTTCTAACAAGCCAAATCTCAGTATTTCCAGGTCAGACTCCACAAGCAATGCTTTAAAATGAAGGAGGAGAAAAACTGCAAAATATCATCTATTCCCTATTGCCAAATGCCGACAGTTACAGATTACGTGCCTGGTACGTGGGGAAACTAAGCAAGTCCAAGCCAAAGGCAGTATCTCTCTCTGCATCAGAGAGATTTAAGGAAACCACAGCAGTGAATGCATTGTTAATAAAAGTGTAATATGTAACGGGTGGTACTCTGCAACATGCACTGAAAACTGATTTTTACCTGTGATTCTCTCTAGTCTGTAAGTGATCGGGATTTCACATTCTGCATGATTTCACCACCTTTCCGGAATGGCTGGAAAGCATGTCAGTTTAACTATGGCAGCAAAGTAAACTTGCAAGGGGTCTGCTTGCTAATGTCACTGTCTTTCATCTCTGTCACATTTCCTTGGAGACAAGAATTGAGTGAGTTAGGGTGGAAGGGAAGGAGAAGACAAATGAGTTCAGGGCATGAAGTGCCCAGGGAAACACTGGATGAACTGTCAAGAGATCCAAGATGGGATTGAGAAGAAATGCACTACTGGGAAAGGAAAAGGCAGAAAAGCCAAACACGCCTTAGAGGAACATTGGGAGACATGGGAAGGAGCAAGATACAAGGTGATAAAGTAAGGAAACATAGTAATAAGGCAAGGTCTGTAGAGCAAAACAGAGATGTGGCAGAAAGGCAGCGAATTACAGGGAGGAGGAGGAGGCTGCATCTTAGTCTGGGTCACATCTCTGCCTACTGATACTGCTTGTAAAAGGAGAAGGCAAAAGAGGAGCAGGCAGGAAAGAGATGAGAAATGGTGGCTGTTGGAATGAATTAATGGCTAAGGGAGGAAGGTTTTCTGAGTTTAACCAAAGGGTAAAGAAGGCCAAAGGAAAGCACATGCAGCCTGCACCTTCCAGAGAGCTGTGAGATGGAGGAACTAAGCCAGCTCCTCACTAAGGAGCCTGCAGAAGCACCTGGGCTGGGACTGGAGAGGGATGGATCCCAGATGCCCGGTACTGGGCTGCCACTGTGTGTCCTAACCCACCTTCAAGGACTGTGTAGCAGTCAGTAGAACACCTGAGTGCCAAGTGCACCAGTGTGCACACAGACTGCAACCTGAGCAGCGCAGCCCAACCTCAGCAGGTGCTGCCCAGACAACTAAGGCTGTCTCCTTGCCCTGGGGGAATGATCCCTTGCAGAGCTGCCTCTGCCAGCTTCTCAAGCAACCTGAGCAGCTCAAAGCAGCCGGAGGCTGGCAGGGCAGCAGGCCAAGGATTCAACCTAAGGACTTCCCCGTGAAATCCTGGCTGAAGTTACACACAGTAGTTATGGAGCAAGCTCAATGAGCACAGCATGATTGTTTCAGCCCCACAAGTGCATGCTCAGCTTCCAGCAGCTCCCAGGGATAGTGAGATGATTCAGAACAGGGCTGAACAAGATGCTTGGGACTTTCTCAGAGGGCTGCCCTATGCTTTTGATTAGATTAAGTAATAGAAGCTTTTTCTCTGGGAAAGTTTGCCCTCTTGAGCATTGTCAAATTTTCAATTGTGAGATTTTTACCTATTTTCAGCTGAATTTAAAGCCTGTCTGTCAACTGCTGGCATGCCAGGGCTTTGACAGAGACCTAGGGTTACAGCCATGGGTGGGTCTGACCTCTTACAAGACTGATCAATTGCAAAGGAGCACTTGAAGGGTTTTTAGGAGTTCATGTCTGATATTTAAAAGCTTAGGTCCAGAGAAAATGCTCCTTCTGTGCACCTGGCTTAGCTCTCTGTATGTGAAAGCAGAATGGAAACTGCTGCGCAGAAATAATGTCATATAGGCTAGCTTGGAAGTGTAACTTCCTAATGCTAATATGCATATGATTAGTTCAACTTTTAAGATTTATCTGTTTAAATGTTCATATTATGCATACATAATACACAGTTATAGTTAATAGGTTCCAGCTCAGATATTTCACAATTTTATAACAACAGAATTTGATTAGGCTGATTACTCTTATACCTTGTTTCATATTATAATTTCATTATAAAACCTAATCTGGAGGACTTTTAGGTTCGTTTGGCTCCATTGGTTTTTTAGTATGCGTGTATTTTCAATCCTTTTTGCGAATGCTGTTAATCTTTTTTATTCAGCAAGTTTTTAGACCTTCGATAACAGCTAGCAGTTACTATGAATTTGGTAGCTGTACTTTGCGAAAGTACGAATTCGTGGAACACAAAGTGTCAATTCTGATCAGCAGACTACAGCCCTTATCAAGACAGGAATTTAGAAATCTATTCCATAAAGATATTTAAAAAAAATCAAAGTCTGTAAACAAATACACAGAAGAGACTGTATGACACCATCAGTAATTCAAGTTAGTACTCACCATTTTGCTGTAAAATCCACAGAGTATAAAAACCCTATTTCCTGTGTGTCAGTCCTTCCCTCCTTTGGGCAAAGTGGAGACTAAGGCAAGTAAACTCTAGATTAACTGGCATCCAGACTAAATGAAATAAAAAAGAAAATTTCTTTTGGATATGATATTTGTGTGATTTAGACTGTGGAAAAAAGCCATGAAAAGAAGCAAGTCCAAATGCTTTACTGCTATGTGCCAGAGCAGTAATTGCCAATTTTGGGGTTGCGGTGTTTTGTCAAAGACATCCTCTTTTCACTGAGAAGTTGTTCTAAAAAAAGGACAAAAAACCCACCAGTTTTCATGAATCTGCTCTCAAATTGCTGAGAACTCAACTGAAATGATGTAAGTTCTTTGGAACCACGCTCTGGTTACATAAACAGATTTGCACAAGAGAACAGTTAACAAAGCTATTACTAAATTGGCTCCAAAGACTGATCTTTTTATTACTATAAACCGCAATATTTTTATTCCAATGTTAAAACTTCTGCCATTTAAACAGATGTGTGACAACCAAAGGGTAAAACAACCCAGCCATACTCAGAGTTAGTTGAAAATGACATTTCTAGTCCATGGGACAGTGTAGCAGTTGAAAAGTTTTGACTCTGAGTGAGAAGGATGTTTAAATTCACCATGGAGTAAAAATTCTATCCCTTTCCCTGAATATTCTAAAAATCTGAATAATACATTAGAGTAAATAAAATACATAAACAAACTCTGATATCAAAAGAAAATGCACCTAGCAATGAAACTGAAATACTTTGCTATTACTAAAATAGAACGAGGAAGTCAGAATGATTTCTTCTCTTAATTTCTTATTCCTTGCCTGATGTTCAAGGGCGACCTTTCTTTTTTTTAATAAGACTTCATTATTTTCAAGAGGAAACTCTTCAGCTGAATGTTTTTAGCCCATACTACCTACAAATGTCAATATGCAAGAGCTGGGAGAGAGAAACACACACATACACTGTGTCACCCCCACACAAGCCCTTGTACGATACACATGGTTTCCATCTAGTTAAGCGATAGTAGCAGAAGCCTCTGGAAACCTGGCCTTGTCAGATTTAATGTTACAAATCATCAGTGCTGAAAAGCAAAGTCACAATAATGTTTGCTGATCCTAGAATAAACTCCAGCAAAACAGTCGTGTCTATATCTGCGTTTTCTTCAAAAGGGAAATACAGAGACAAAAATTCAGTGTGTGGGGATTTTATGTTAAAAAGAAGTAAGTGGCTGTGGTGCCCGATGGATGTTTTTAAGAATGCTGCTTTGGCAAGAAAATAACACAGTGCTTTTTTCTTTTTTTTTTCCACTTATTCCCTGTAGCTTTACATAATCAGCACAATCTTTTATTTTTGGTATTAACTTGTAGAGAGCATCACAGAAAACATGACTGGAAGGGACCTTGAGAGGTCATGTGCTCCAACCCATACCCCAAGGCAGGATCTGCTCTTCCTGTGCTGCTCCTGAAAGATGTCTAATCTGTTCTAAAGACAGCCTGTGAAGGGCAAGGGGTCACTATCCTTGTCTGTCTGCTCCAGGGCTGCAAAATCTTCACCGTGAAGTTTTTCCAAATGTCTAATCTGAATCTTCCTTGTTGCAATTAAACAGATTACTGCTTCACCATGGCTATGGGAGGAGATTAGTATCTTTGCTTCCACAACAGCCTCATACACTTGCAAATTTGGGGTGAGTGAAATTGCCTAGCTTTCTCCGTAATTATTTCAGCTTGGGAATTCTAACGAGACACTGGTTGGAGGTAATTGTTTAGCAAATGCATAAACAGGAGTTTAGAAATAATACTAATACTTACTGCGGGAATAGCCTGACCTTTGGGTTCTCTGTAAGCCAGCTGGACGTAACCTACCTCAGACCAGAAAGTCTGCATGAAAGCAGATCAGGTGTGAAAGATGGCTATTCACAGACTCAGTAAATAACTATGTGCTTCATGACACACAGTACCCTGAATTCTCCCTATGATGAAAAATACAGACCTATCAAACACTTAACAGTGAATATAATATCCACTTTTTTGTGATCACACAGATGCCATTAAGATACATTCAGGAGCCATCAGCTACTTTTGCAGTATACCATGGTAGGCTATACAAAAACTACAGGCAACATGGGGAGAAGTTACTGCCCTGATTAAAACTCTAGGTCCTCAATTAGCCAGTATGAATTCCAGCATGATTTAAAGTGCCTGCTGTACCAAGCAGATGCCTTAATTTCAGTAAGGGACTTCACTATCCCCTGAATTGACTGCCTTACCCAATTCGCCTGCTGGAAACAAGTTGTTGTGTGTGTCACAGTTAAACGCTCAATTCACTCTCTGTGGAAATGGATGACTATTCCCAGCCTATTCGTAGCTGTGCTTTGGTCTCTAAGCACATAGAACAGGACTAACTCATGAGAAGAACACGTGAGCCCTCCCCTCCACCATTTCTCATTCCTCTGTGTATCCTCCCTGTGCTTCTGTGTCCTCTTGGCAGGACCTAAAAAGATACGCAGCGGATGCACCAATGCACAATTAAACATTACAGATGTGTGCTAATGCTTTGGGAACATGCCCACTACCAAAGCCCTGCCAATTTACACATTATTGTAAGAATACCTTAGAACTGGCAGCAGCACCATTCCACCTGCTGTCTTTGTTAGGGATCAGCATTTCTAGCCCTGTCTCCACTTCAGGACATAACATGCAGTGAAGCAGCACCTGCTGCTCTCATGTCTCTGACGGGTGTATGTAAAGGCTGGAGAGTAGGTACAGGTGCTCAGAGTCCTCCTGCACACTGCCTCAGCCAAATGTACATTGACAGAATTATGAAGTTATCTCAGAACACAGATGTTTGGCTTTGCTGCCACTCCTGACACCGGCACTTTATTTTCTTTATCATGCGTGTTGAATTGAAAGCATTTTTTTAGTCCCTGACCTTGGCAGCAGTTGCTACTGCATTTCATCATAAAGATAGGAGAAAAGAAAAGGGGGGAAAAAAAGAAAAAGAAAAGGGACTTAGTGGATTTTCATGATGCCCTTTGTAATCCTGAATACTTCAGCTGAGGCCCTCTAACACTTTTACTTATCAAACTTACTGTACATCTTCCACTTCTTCATAGACATTTTTTACCCAACCTTAGCATGCCTTTCATGTGATTTAAAAATACACATTTTATACCAGTTGACAGACATGACTGAAAAAAATCAGTTAATTCTGCATTGACCCTTTCTGAAATAAGTTGTTCATGTTTTGAGCTGCATTTTGTCACACTTGTTTGGCATATCTGTTTGTAGTTCAGCTCATTTGGGGATGAAGTTGCCTATAAAGCCTGTACATGAACCCGCAGGTTCTACTAGTGTATCTATAAATTGTCATGACCTTCCTAGTCAATATAACTGAGGATTCTGTAAAATCTTTTGCTAATCTGGCAGTTATGAACAGGCATTGATGACTTAACAACTGTAACACAGGGTAAAGCAATTCACTGAAAAGACTTTTTCTGAGGATGGTGAAATTACAAGTCCTACTGTTCCACCAATACATCCAGATATTTTGCTCCGCACCTGTGCACCACACGGTGCTGGTGGTCTCTGTGTTTTCAGTTTATTCCTACAGGAATGACACTTCGCTCTCCAAGGCCCACATTTCTTTTCTCAGCTTCCCCTGCCCCATATCCACCTGTGTGAAAGCTTGCCGTGTCATCCAGGAGATCCTTCAGTGTATTTGCCACCCAGTGAAACTCAACCTTTTACAACCTCAGAAACCCCTCTCACCCAGCCTTTTTGTTTCAGTAAAAGGCCATGCAGACATGCTCTTACTTATTAAAAAAGGAAGCAAAAAAATACAGAGCAGCGAAGACAAATTTCTTGTCAGCATCTGCTGCAGAACAATGTCAATCCAATGAGCAAATGGGATGAAAATCTAGTTTTGATGCAAATCTACAAAATCATTGCTGTCTGAGCTACAGCCTTCTTGACAAGAGTGAACTCCTGTCTCACTATTATTTCAATATACGAAACTGAAATTCAAAATAAGGAATTTATAATTACTCATACTCAATGTTTAGAAGAAGTCAGACAGGAAGACAGCATGGGAAACAGAAAGCATCCTTCTGTGTTTTTTGTTATAAAGGGACACCTTTACAGTTACTTCATCAGCCCCCATAAATATTTCAGGTGCTACTGTGTAACTCAATAAAACTATAAAGCATCTGACTTTATTTGGTGTACTTACTCAAAAAAAGTGGTCCATCCAGTCTCATCACTTTTAGTTGCCAGAAGTCCACTGTTGCCATGGTAGGTAAATAAGACAAGCTCCTGACCTTGTGCAGTCATGCTTTTCAAACAGCCATTAGTGCCTATTGTCAACCAGATGACTTGGTTATCAGGAGAGACGACTCTTACTGGCATCCGGTTGGGATCTCGTCTGATACGGAGAGTATTCCCATTGCTATCTGTCACTGCAGTAATATCATTATCATTACTGTAGCTAAAATTGTACAGGTAGTCTCCGGTGACTAAACTCACAGTATACTGGTGAGTCCCATTGATATCAAAGATATAAAGCTCTTGGTCAGTTGGAGAAGCAACTTCATAAAAGTTCACTGAATTCAATGAGGGTTTGTTCTTTGACACAGCCCGTATCCTAATATTCCCAAGATCAGCAATATAAAGGGTGCCATCCGGAGACACAGCTAAGGAGGAAGGGGCATTAAGTTTAGCATCTTTAGCATAGCCATCTCCATTTTGGTAACAGTCACAGTTGACATCGTTTTTGCAATCACACTCTGAGGGTATTCCAGCAACTAATGAGATCTCTCCATCAGTTGTGACCTGTCTTATCCTATTGATCTTCTTTTCATCAGTTTCTGTAATGTAAAGTACCCCACTGTAGGACACGGCAATGGCGGTTGCTGACTCCAGTGTGGTCTGTACAGCGTGCTTTCCCACTGTGTACTCCACTCCAGGAACCTGGCAATGCATCGGCCTCCCCGCAGCAATGCGAACCTGACGGTTTTCAGTGATCTGCAATACCACATTATTATCCAAAACATAGATGGAGTTATCCATTGGGTTGATAGCTAAATCTGTAGGCCACTCCAGACGAACCTTAACAAACAGAAGTGTTTTGTTAAACAGTTGACCAGTGCAGATTAAACGAATGAATGCACCTTTAGTTTTAGACACTGCTGTGAGGATATGTTTCATCTCACGACACAAGGACTTATATGAAAATATATGCAGCAAACTGAAGCTTTTCAGGGAGGCAAGGGAAACTTTACTGAAAACAAAAGCCAGTTGCTTTGGAACTATATCTTACAGGTTGAATTTCCCCTGCAATAAATGTTATACGTTTCCGCATCACAGATGCAGATACATGCATTTGTGATATCAAAGTCTAAATGCATAGTTTATGGACAGTACTCATCTTTAATTCCTGTAATTACAAAAATAACTTACTACCTTTCAGATTACAAAACATCATAGTGTAATCCATTTTTAAACACACCACTAGTAAGGTCCTTTCCTAACTACACAAGGTTCTTGAGACAAATAAAAAAAAAATTGTTTTTTTGTATATATCCTCTCATTCACTCTGGTAGGCTAAGGATGTTAGTGATTCTGAAACCATCAACATGCCAAGATAGTTCTAACAGATCTGCCATTCTCCCAGTATTTACTACCAGACTTAATGTTTCCTGCTGATAGTTATGCTGTTCTAAACTGAACTGAACTTTATGAGCAGAAAAATTGAATACAGGAGCATTTATAGCTAAGATGATACATTGCGATTCATGCCCTTGGAAGAGGTTTCTTTCTCCTCAAATTCTGTGTTAAATACCCATTACACACTCCACCCACTCAGCTCTATTTTAAGGGGCAAGAAAGCTGCATTTGCATTTCTAGCCCCAGCTCAGCTTTCCAAACTAGCAGCAGCTGAAAGTACCTGGCTGATGTGCATGCTGGTATCACAGGTCAATGGTCGTGCTGAGGTCAGGTCGTTGGAGCCAAGCAGAGTGGATATTATTCCATTCTGATCCACTTTTCTGATCATGGTCCCATCAACAAAGTAGATTAACCCATTCTTGTCGATTGCTATTCCTTTGGTGAAGAGAATAAAAATCAGGGGTTTTTTTTCTGCAGTAGCAGTGAGTATGCATCTATAACTAAGGGCATAAGTGATATGTATCTAGTGGAAATTAAGGGCAGAAAATATGGTTTTAGGTAGTAGGTAGTAAAAGAGCTTGAAAATATATTTTGCATAATAAACCAATATTCAGTATGAAATCTACTGTTTATGATATCTGCTGTTCATTTGCTGCTGTATGTTAAGAGGGGCCCCTAGCTTTTAAGTTAACCTGAAAGATGGGATAAGTGGGACCAGAAGCAACACTGATTTTAAATGTTCACTGTTGCCTGCCAAACACATAATCTAAATGAGCATTTAAAAATGTTCAATAACCACGCAAGCCAAATACTTCCTAAAAATCAACCCAGGTCCCCTGTAGATCTCTTCCTTAGTGGTCTTTCCAGTTGGAAAAACTCAAAATCACATTTCTGACCCAACTACTGGGTTCAGTGATTAAGCATGGTCATGTTCCCTGCTCTGAATCCCATATTGTTTTGAAAGTTACGGCGGGGGGATAGCTTTTTTTACCTTTAGGGCTCATGAGAGTTGCCTCCACTGCCTTGCCTCCATCACCACACCTTGCCTCATCAAACGGTAGGCACTGCTCCCCTGTTCCTCCTATTACCTCAGCATTTTTGGTCAGGTCTTTCGCACCCGTGAGCGACTTGGGCCGATAAATCCTGCGTGTGTTTGTGTCGGAAACATACAAATCTCCTGTCACGGGGTCAGTTGCGAGATAGTATCTGTGAGCTGGGTTGTTGCTGTAAAATGGAATTAAACATTGCATATGCTGTGATGAACTGCAACTAACACTTGATCAAGAAGAAAAGGCTTCAGTTCATACACAGTGATAGTACATAAATAGTTAAAACCAGCTGTGATGCTTTGGCACAAGGTCATGGCCCCAAAACCTTTTCTGGGTCATGTTTCTTGCCTGTGGCACAAGCAGTCCAGTCTAGACTACTCATCCTTTTGGGACAGAAGATCCATGGTGTCCATGATGCTCACAGGCCTGTTCCTTGCTCTGTAATTAGAGACAGCTCCTTTCTCGTAATAAGCCAAATGAAAATACTGGAGTCTAAAAACTCCAAGGCTTTCTGGGAACCCTGATCCAGTTCCAAACTCTGCAGCAGGACCCCAGCCCTTGCTTATGCTTTGTTGCTGTTATCATCTTATCTGTTTTATTATAATTTATATAAGGCTGCTGGGGTGCATGGTTTATATAATTCATAAACAGATAAGGCAGAGTTCGTATTATTAGTTCACAGGCAAGAGATAAGACATCCTTCATAAATATTTGTTTAATCCACTGCTTTCAAAGATGTGATACGCATGATTTAATGCATTAGGAAATGTCATCTTTTCCACCAGAGCACCAAGCGGAGCTTTTCCATTCTTCTTAACTCAGAGCCATATTTCAAATAACTGTACACATTGGCACAGAACCTCTAACTATGCCAACACAGCCTTTATTACAGTGAAAATATATATTGCTAACCATTTTCCCAGAAACATACATTTTGCCTCTCTACTGGCACATAATTGAGAATTACTGCCTTTTCTCCCCTGCTGGTGTGAAAACCAGCCCTGGAGATTACCTTCTGGGTTGATATATTATGATGTAGAAACTTAACCCACTGCAATTGGGATTCCTGACCTAATTTATGGCATGAAGAGCTGAAATAAGGTCATGTAAATACAGGAGGTAATTTCAGATGCTCTCCTAATGGATTGAAGCAGAGTGTCAGAACAGGCAGTCCCACTTCTGATGTTTGCAAAAGCGCTGCTTAAACAGATCTACCAGCCCTGGTGATAGCCAAACATCTGTTCGCAGAATGCTATACTTCACGTTTTGTAAATACATAACTGTGCTAATGTAACGCATTTTTATGTACTGCCACTTGGAGAAAGCTACAAGAGACCAACAGGAACAACTTGTGAACAAATTATGGCTTTTAGCAGGGACAGATTTTTATAGCTATCCAATTACAAAAACACAGAAAACAATGTGTTGCATAAATAGGATTTTCTTTGTTTTTAAGACTTTTAACATGTTGGCTCAGAATGAAGAAACCAAGTGAAGCAGACTAATGAAATCAAATACAGAGTGATTAGCACCTCTTAAAAAGCTCTGCTATAAAGCTGAGTGGTGTACAGCATCTCTGAAAGCAATCAAATGCAGGCTCACTTTCAATTCCTGTCTGTTAGAAATCTGTTATTGCCAATGTGCTAAATAGTTGAAAGGTATTTTCGAAACCTTAATTTACACAGAGATCATTTAATACGCTCACTATGTAGTGTACAAATTATTTATACCTCTACAGACTGCAAATTAAATTACACCCATTTACATGATTACTTTGGTCTTTAAGAAACTTTGCAGACACTTCAAATATAAACACGTTGCAAAATGTGAATGCGCAATTAAATTTTATTTCATTGTAATTTAAAATAAAGTCCTTTCTTATACTACTGAAATCTAAATTAAAGTACCTCTCTTCAACTCATCTAACACTGCCTCGGTCATATTTTTCAGTTGCTGGAATAAAGAATCATCAAATCAATAACTGAATAATTTGTGTCTGACACAATCATTTCTTTCTAGAAGGAATTTTAAAAGCTGTTTTCTTCATAAATATGAGAATATTTCTACATTCTAATTAATTCCAACAAAAATTACAAAGCATTTCTTACTGGGGATGAGTTCTCATAGGAAGTAGTGTATCCTCATCAAAAGAAAAAACACAGCTGATCATTTGAGGGTATTTTCTTATTTTACTAACTGCTCATCCACAAAGTGTGGGAGTGCATAGGGTATTACTGAATCAATACAAATTCTCCAACTTGCCATATGTAAGATGTCTAATGGCTCTTTGCTGAGTTAATACAACAGGCTTAACTTCAGAGTTTCTTTTCAAGTGAAGGTTAAAAAGCTGAGGCAGCTTCAGCTGATAGAACCCCTCCCCATTAATTCACAGGAGCAAGGCACAATTTGAGGAACTGAGTAACTGTCCAGGGAAAACCACGTTTGTTTCCAGCAAGAACATCCACGCGCACTATGCAAATCTCAAATCACAGTATAGGGAGAAGCAGCCAGCAGCTGCAAAGCGGCACAGAGTTTGTTCTATTTCATTGTAACTTGAAATGATGTTAAGCTCTTGCCTTCTACCAGTAACAACAAATACAAAGAAATAAAATCCACAGTCAGTGACTTCTGGACTCATTCAGTAGCGCCTAATCGCTGTCAGTGGCTCTGCAAACCAGGCAGTTACACACCAACATGGGCTTCTGTGAAGACAAATGACTATAAATTAACTTGTTCAGCCTACGCCAAATAAATGCTTGGAATTTAAAGTGCACACATACACATGCACAAAGCTGCAATGATCTATTTCCCATTGCTTTGATCTTGCTTATGTCCATCTTTTAATACTTCAGCTCTCGGATCACCTGCACTGATGTTTTAAAACTGGTCTTCCTGCTTCAGTCTTTCTCCGATTCACTCTAGTGCCTTCTAAACCACACACCCTCAAAGCTGGTTTTATGTTTTATTAAACATTTTTTCTGGCTCTCTACTGGCTTGGGATACTGCCATAGCCTACAAATGACCTCCCTGTCTTCAAAGTCCTTCTAAAAATTACTCCTTCCATGAATGCCTATCAGCATTAATCACCCACAGGCAGCAGTGTGTATAAAGACATCAGTTCAGCTTTGAGACTGAAAAAATGGTAGGTCACTGGTACATGAGAGAATAAATTTGATCTGCATTGTCTCTTTAATTGAGAGTACAGGCTTCTTGAGGTGGGAGGCACATCACTCACTCTGCTGAAACACTGCGTTTAGGAAAGGAAAGTCGAATGCTTGAATAGATAATAGATCTGAACTTGTATTTAGCTCCGTTCATTAGTTTTACTTGGGGAATAGATATTTTAGTGCATTTTCTTTTGGTTTGATACCTAGTAGTTATATACTGCAAAGTGGTCTGTTGGGGGCTGTTTTCCAAACTGCAGTTTAAATAGAACTCTTCTCAGCAGTTTGGAGGGCTTGCCAGTGAAATGGGACAGTTTGCTCTCTCTCCAACAGGCCAGACAGTCATGCTTCTCACCGCAGCATTTCACAGGGCTCTGCAGGACTTTATGCAGGCCACAAAAGCTGTTTGGTCTCACGCTGTGTCTTTAAACTGGGGAGCCCATGGTAACATGATTTGGTGGATCCTAAAAGTTTATGCATGTTAAACAAAAATCAGCTAAATTAACAGACTAAAAAGCTGCCAGGGGATATTAGGCATAAAAATGCCACTCTTGGTTTAGGAAGCCCCTGAAGAGCAAACCTCTGAGGCTGAGTGGAAAATGTATGACAGAAGAGAAAACAAACTCATAAACCATATCAGGTTGCACTGTGGGCTCCACACCTCTTGCCCACTGCCTACACAACTTGCAGAACTGGTTCCCTCTCTGTGGTCCTATGTCTCCTGCCTCAGGAGGTATCACCACTTCACAGCTGCTCTATGGGGCCAATGCTATTAAACTAATTTGTGCAGTATGATTTCAATTTGGCTACTTGAAGCTTCTTTGTAGTCCTGAATAAAGGCGAAAGCATCAATGTTCTCCCTCACCAACTGTTCTTACATGCAGGGATCTAGTTTCTGGAACACTGCAGTTGAGCCTGTAACCACAGCTCTACTCGAAACAGAAGAGGGCATTGCTACTAAATCACAGCAAAACAAACCTCACTACCCATCCGTTCCTTAATCCTGTTTGTCCATTCCAAATTCCCACTTATTCTGTATTCCACACATTTGCCAAGACAATGTCATAACCAGCTGCAATCACAATTTTGTGATACCATAAGGGTTATAATTCTTCTAAAACTAGTGGAATAAATTTAAATTAAACGTAATAGAGAAAACTGAAACCCACCAAACAGAAGGGACTGTGTCTGAGTCACACCTGGAAAATAACATAAAACCAGCCAGACTGTACGTCAACTCCCAATTCTGATCATGAGCACATGATGCAAACACCTTATTTACTTACAGTTTTTTTGCCTAACACATCTGAAACACACTTTTAAAAACATAAAATCTTTCCTCACAAAGAAGTATGTCCAAAGCAAACTGAATTTAAAAAAAACAGAACTGAGATATGATACTCTGGGATTTGTTTAAAAACAAGGAAGGAAAATGACTGGCAGCAAAAAAGGCGAGAAAGGGGGCTGCAAAGCCCTATATTTAACAGTTCTGCCACAACGTCTTGGAGGGTTTCATGTATCCAACAATATTTTAGCAAAACTTGTTTCTGTCTCCTTATCAGCACTGGCTGCTGTGGCAAAACGATTCTAAAGATGGATGAATGCTGTCCTACAATCTTTCTGATTACTCTTGTTTTTATGACTAGTCTTACGGATCTTGGTGTACTTTAAAATCTGAACTCCTGCAGTTGTGTTATGGGACAATTTCAGGTTCCGTTATTAAGAGAAGTTCACCTTTAAAGAAACAAACCTGTTAAATGTGAGCCTGAAAGGACTCAACATCCAAAGGCTAATAAAATGACTTCACTTGATACTTTCATAATTTTTATTACTTAAAAGCAATTCACATCATATTTGGGGTATCTGATTAAGGAGTTTTGATAGGGTCAGCAAAAGTGTTGCCAGCAAGGAACAGGAGTGAGCAGAGATGAGGGGACAGCAAAGGAGGGCATACACAAGCATAAAAAGAAGCCTGACTGGACAGAGAGTGATGAGAAAAGAGGAACCTGTATCCGAAAGGATGATACAGCTTGACAGCTGACATAACTAAAACATATGAAATCATTATTTTTGAAAAATACTCCTCTTTTCTAGTAATACATCTCAGAAATGACTTCTCCATTATAAGCATTCATTTCTTAAAAAAGAAAAGAAGAACAGTTAGAAAAATATAAATCTTCTTTAAGGAATGCTTACCTATGTCTAAAATCTTTATTTCTTGGAGGGAGCAAGTGAAAAAGAACAGAAAAACATTATTAGAAAAACATTCAGAAAGGATGTTAAAAGATGAAAAGAAGGCAACATTTACATCTGTCATTAGTGAAGGGTGAATCATCATCTTTTGTCCACTCCTGTCGACTACGTAGGTTAACTCTTCAAATCCACAGAATAATTACTTGGGTAGATTACACTCTGACAGTTTAGATAAGCACAGGTAACTTTTTCCATTTTGGTTTTAACTACTTTTTCAAATGTTTTGAAATCTTTCTCAACTTTTTTAGTTGCCCAAAGCATTTGGAAACTCTAACTTCCACCATGTCAGAAATCCATTCAGCACTTCAGTTTGCAACAGCAATTTACAACTCCAAAAGTCTGGGATGAGGAAAATACATACCTTAATTCCAGAACACTAGTTACATTTCCAGATGGGAATATCCGCCGAACATAGTTGAAATCCCCCACGTAAAGACTGCCATCTATCCCACAAGCTAAGGCAACTGGAGCCAGCAATTTATTACCATCAGCTTGACCATTACAACTTGGACAGGAGATGCTGCGACGTCTTCCATTGCCCATAATGCTACTAACAACTGGGGGTTGCTGAGATATGAATTGATTTTCACCATTTCCTTTGTAGAGGATTCCTGGCATGTAACATAAAAAACACAAATCAAGAAACAGTTCATAAAAACTTCGAATGTATGCACATGAAATGATGCACACACATCCTAAATATTTAGTTGATTAATAATTTAATGGACTTTTAATTGTTCCACCACCATATTTTTCTCACTACAAGTAACAGAACTTTATGAAAACATTCATAGTTAAATTTAAGTCACAGACATGCGAAACACTAAATTATCTTGTCGACAAAATGTAGAAGAAATACTAGCATTGAAAACCCCAACAGGTCTTCAGTTGTTCTTGTTTTTAAATGCTAATAGTTTTAATAGGTATAATTCAGACAAAACACTGTCATGTTGAAGGAAATGCAAGGTGCAAGGAATGAAATCAAGGTCTGTGTTCCTAAATCTTTACAGTTTCTAAATTCCCCAGAAATGACTGGCATTCTAAATGTGCATGTGCTATAAAAAAGAAAAAAATATATTTGCAAATTGTATTCCTAAAGTCCTACCATAATGTGATGTCAGATGTAATCTGAAGTGGATTACTGCTGCAAATTGTAAATATTAATTAAAGAGCTACTTCAAAAAGTTGGAGATTGCCTCAGTTTTACATTATAAAAGACTCTTTAGTCAGCTCACCACAAAAACGTACCTGTGGCAACAAAGTCTGCCCCAATACCATGTCTGCAGTTATAGGCAGCTATTAAAAATGTCAAAGCAACAAAAAAAAATGTGGTGCCAGGCCAACCTGCCTCTTAAAACTTAATTCTGCTTTGAGGCATGAAAGGAACAATAATTTCGTGAAGACAAAGCAATGTGCCAGCACTATTTTTCTTCCTTATAGCCTCCATAGGAAATAAGAGAAGAAAAATGTACGCTTTATGTTAAATCTCCAGTCTTAGGGAAAAAAGGTGAGTTAAAATGATGCTGGGATTATGTCTCTCAATGAATTCACGGAAGTGTACTCTACAAATGGTCAGCGATTATGATTATACTTGTAAGTCACATATATCTTCCTGTGGTATAATCCATGTAAACCGCATGTCACTTTGTACTTTAGAGTGATATCCATTTTATCGATTGTGTGCCCAGAGTTTCAAAGGCAGTTCGGGGCTGAGGGATACATTTCTCTTTCTTTTGAGTTGCTTAGAAGAAATTTAAGATGCATTCCTTTTTCTCTTCTCACTCCCAAAATGCACTCTTTATACTGAAGGATATGGGAAAAAAGACTGTATTTTCCTCTTCAAATGTGTAGGTGTCTTCATTACTTTTTAACACTATAAAATTTAGGAGATTATAAATGTAAAACCAATATATGTGATAAAATTGGGAAGAATGAAAATGCTTACAGAAACCTAATGACGAGTAATTTAAATAAATAATCTAAATCAAAAGAGGGAGAATGTATTTTTCATGAACAGTTAAAACCAGAATGCATTAATGGTATACAAAATCCATTTGCCTATGATGACATCATTTATGACAATCATGGCACCATAATTTTGCCTGAAACAGCTGAGTTCTATAATTTTCATCAGAGGAATTCTGCAAGTCAGCACAGTATACTACTGTACTTGATTTATTCTGTCATTACCTTGAAAAATTGGTCCTTCACATTTCTCCTCTATTATCGCAGACTAAAAGATGTACATTAGACTATTTACTGCAGGAGTTCAGGATGTCCGCACAAACACTCTCTGCACCCTCTTCTGAATAAATTTCTCCAGCTCATCCACCTTGTCATTACAACTCTCCACTTTGTTTATTCAATTAGACACATGTCACTTCGAAAAGTCATTGCTTGTCAAATGGGCTCTTGAACATAATTTAAAGCCACCATCAATTTACCTTGTGAACAGAATCAATCTGATATATATATTTATAATTATAGCTCTTTACATTTTTAGATGGATTACGTTACAATAATTTGCACAGGGTTTTCCTGCCATTTTAGATTAGGCACAATGACACCTTTCCCCTTGATTTGGTTACCTTGTTTTTCTACCAGTCAGAAGCAATGCTTTAGGTGGTGATTAGCATAGCACACAAAATAAACTCATGTACTAGTCCTCCAAGGGACACAAGGTACTGGAGAAGTGATATTCTTCCCACTGAATTACTTCTGGGCTTCTCCTTTGTGTGAAAATCCGGTATGACCAGGTCCCACGTTGAGCCATGTGACTGTTTATTTTGCCTTTCTTACATGCTTCCAGACAAATTTTTCCATATTTCCTCCCATTCAGTGCTGAGCTGGGGTGTCCTTAGCATGGCACCCTCAAGCCAGTTGCCGAGTAGCACGCTGGACAAATTTACCTTAGTGCTAAGGCACAGTTCTTGTAAATGTGCATTGTTCCTTCCTTCTTTTCACTGAATTAAGGAAGACTCACTCACTAGCAACTGGACTCCAACCTGAAACAAGGGGCCTTTGATGACTCATGATAGAATCAAGACAGTCACCTGCTGTGTACTGAGCTGACTGTGGCACCCCGGGGAAGGTTCACCTCAGGGAAGGATTTAAACAGGAGGAGAGTGTAAATGAGTGCTCATCCTCCAGAAGAGATGGTACCTATGTGCTAACTGCTCCCAAGAGCAGCTGTGCTGGGGCTGGGAATATCATGACATGAAGAGGAACACCTCCTGTATAAATGAGGGATTTAGTATTCCAGTGAAGAGCTCTCCTTTCGGCAGGAGTCTCTTATGTGCTGGTTAATTTTTACTCATTGTGAAAACTGGAAGTGAAATCATTGTTCACAATACGGTTAACATACAAACAGTTAATGGCAGCAACAATGCTGACATGTGCAATTGCTTTAGAAATAGCATCTCCTTAGCATCACTGATTTTTTAAAAACGGTTCTAACATTTTTGGTTTGAGTTTTTTTTAAGTGTATCTAACACAGGCTAACACTGTTTGATGGCTTTATTAATGTGTATGCATTTACAGGATGAAGAAACATAACATTCACTGTAAAGCTCAAAGTGTTTACCATATGCAAAACATTCCATAATTTCCTGTTTTAAAATAACAAAGCAAACATTTGAAAAGTTAGAATGAGACACCAAAGGTACAAGGCATTTGGGTACTAAAGCTAGCAAGAAGAAAATTAACTCCTTACCATTCTGAACATCCAAAACATGATGCTTGTCCAACGTCCAGCCACCCATGTTGGAGGCATCCAGTTCATAACCCTGCAAAATGGCAGTCCGCTTTTCCCAGAGAGTTAGATCCAAGCAAGACTCATATTCATATCCTACAGACACTGAAATAACAGTAAATTTTCTCATTAAGTATAGGATCTCATTCAGAAGAGCTTAAAGAATGTAATTTCCTTAAACTACATACGTTCTTCTGCTTTCCTGGGCTTCCTTAGATGTAAGAAAATACTAAACAGATTCCAAAATCCTTTAAAAATCAGTCTTGGGTTATTAAAATAATTTCAGCTATTATAAGTGGATTAGGATGGGTACAGAGCAAAGTAATTTTGTGAAAGTCATTTGTGAGGTACACCAGAATGTTACTGTGCTCTAAAGTACAAGAAGCGTGCAGACTAAATACCACACTGTATTATGAGGCTGAAGATTACTTCATGGGGGAGAACGAGAAGTGAAAAATGACTGTGGTTTCTTTTTTTCTTTTAAAGGAAATTATTTCTTAAAATTTAAATTTTAGATCAGCATTGTTAATATATTTTAATATCTATTGTTATTTCTAATCTTATGTTGCTAAACATTTTCTACTTAATGGGCACAAGTAATTTGAGATGTACTTCTCTATTTTCAGGACAATAGTAAAAATGCAAAAAAACCTCCAGAACACACGTACCAACAGCTTCAGATAATCCATAGACTCTCTGGTTGTATGCATCAGTTTTATCCCATATGAAAGTGTAAGCCAGATTTGGGGATGCAGGGAACCACTTTTGGAAAAGTCTTCCCACCACTGCCACCATAAGATGAACCTTCATTAAATTAAATGGTATAACAGATTGGGTCATGGTAATCTTCAGAACAGATTTATATCCTGCAGCCCTGGAGCTTAAGTATGATAACTTCAAATCGGTTCCCGGTATTGTTGTTTCTTCATGAAGCACCTATGCATTGGTAAGACAAAAATACAATATTTGAATGATTTTGAAATTAAAACAGAACAATGCAGCTATCATGAAAGGAGGCCTGACATAATGTCACATGACAATGTATTAGGCAGTATCATCTAAATCCAGGCTTTATTTAATAATGTAAAAAATACATACATAACTTTTCATCTTTTTTTTCCTGAAGTCTACATTATTTGTTATACTGAAGTTGCTAAGTTGATACTTTCTGCTGAAGGATTTCAAAGGTCTCCTTTATTTTTATAAGGGGAAGGGAGCATCCAGGAGAGGGAAAACATACCCAATTGCTTTTTCCAAAAGAGGCAAAAAAAGGGTAATCTTTCATCTAAATGAAAACAGCTCCTTCTTATGCTGCCACCAATGTCCCAACTATGGATATGTACTAAAGGCTGCAGAGCCTCTAAGCACTGCAAAGCTTCAGATTTGGGTTGTGATATCTTAATTGCTCCTTTAGGAGCAGGCAGGACTTTATGGTGAGTTATTATTTGCATTACCTGTGGATTGTAAATACTTTGGACCAGAGCATTCTTCCATTTATTTTGAAGACAGATAAGTAGGATGCCTCAGGGAAAGCTTTTCCATATTTCCTGATCAATATTCACTACTCAGACATCAGCTCACCACTTTCTCATTTCAAAGAGGTGCAATGATTCAATTTGATTTTTAAAAGGTTCCTCCCCTCCTCTACCTTGTCTCTTCCTCCAAGCTGAGGAGCTTTTGTGGGTGATGGATGGACATGAAAGGTTTCTGTGTAAAGTGGATGAAGACAGCCTATACTGTTCTATACCTCAGTCAAGATATAAACACTGACAGCTACCAAGTATCCCAGCTTAGTGAAATAAAAAAAAAAGTAAAAAAAGCCCTATCCAGACACATCTATAAAAGTAATGTTTCTCTGATGGGAAAAGAGGGCAAAGGATGCTGAAGCACAAGCCCAGAGCCTTGGTGGTGTCAAAGGAGCACTCTTGGGGAAGTAAATTTGGAAAGCTTTATTTTACTTTCCTGTCTCCTAGTCCTAAACCCTGAAGACCAGATACTAATTAATATTAGTGGAAAGCAGACTTCAGGAGAACACTGTCACAAATACTAGGCTTCAAATGTCAGTGGGATCAAAAGCTGGCTATAAACAAGCACTAAGCTCTCTATGGTAGAGAAATCCTTGGGCACTGCTTTTAAACAATTACTGCCTGTGTTGAATAGGGTCAAATAATGTGGTTTATGCTCTTGAGGAGGGCAACAGGTGCTTCAAAATCCTCTACATTAGCACTTTTCCTGGTTTATAAAGAACAATTGATATGGTATTAATTTTATCTATCTCCTTCCCAATAATAGTAACAAAAAATCAGAAATAGTATGCTGACTCATTATCTGGCATGAATGGTTATTTACATCTGATATACGCAGACATAAAACTTCTCCAGTGAGATTATAACAGAGCTGTAGGAAGCAAAGGAGGAATTGGAAGATACTAGAAGAATGAAATTCATGTTCAAAAATCCTTAATTCTTAATCTTCAAATGTTTCTTTTTTCCCCACCAAGAACCATCACTGAGAAGAAATGACAAGCAGTACCATCACTTGCAAGGAGGTGAGAGTGGCATCGTTTCTGTTTGCAAATCTAGTCTGCTCTCTCTCAGCCTGATATACACACGGCATCTAAGTCAGAGAACAAGCAAATCTTCCCTGCACAAACAGTCTCCTCTTCTCTAGAGAGTGATTGTGAACATATTCCATTTCTAAGACTTTGAAGGAAAAGTATAAACCACCTAGGAACAAAAGACAAATTCCTCCTCAAGACATCAGCAGGACTCTCATGCATTGCACAATAAAACTAGTCTAACAGATGGAGGTCTCTGTAAGCAAGAGGAGAAAAAGAAATAATATGCTTGTAATAGGATACAATTTAATATACTTCACTGGTCTCCTGTTATGGCCATTGCTTCTTTTCAACTGCAACTGTAGAAGAGCAGTGTTAAACACTTAGGTGGTCTTCCAGTACTCTTGGCTGAGATAACAGGCAATAAAGAGGACACCTTGAAGTTTCAATTTCCAAGAAATTCCACTGTGTATTTGGATTACTATCAAATTAGAAACTAGGACACTCATACAGTTCTCAGCGAGGTTTAGAACAAAACCGAAACCCCTATTATTAGTTTCTGCAGAAGCCTCAAATACCTGCTCCAGATCTGTCTTATAACTTCCTTTTTCCCATAAAATATCCCCCATAGTAACTTATTTTCTTGAGAACTTCAGAAATGTAGAGGTAAGCTTGGGCAATTCAATCTCTCTCCCAGAATCAAGCACTACAAAGAGAATTAAACAGCTTAATGTTCATCCGAAAAGTTAAATCATCAGGCACAGCAGCGAGCATCCTATGGGAGCCATGACAACACATCAATTGTAAAGCAATCAGAAAAGTCCCTGGAAATAAAAGTCATACCAGGAATTGCCCAGACATCCAAGCTGTCTGTACTTTAGTTTTCCCAGATGAAGTATTAAACTACCTTCAGAAAGGCTGATACCCTAGGGGTATCAGGGTACCCAAAGAGTTACAGCCCAGCCACCAAATTCTAATGGTTGACATTTTGTTTATGGATGCTCAAGCTTCTTGTGAGGACAGCCATGAAATATGTAACCTATGGGACTGAGATAAGAGTCACCTCAGTTTTTGGAAAGACAGAGTTTGTTGTCCTGACAGTTCAGATGGTGTCTGAGTCACGTAAATTGTGCAGGGCTCTTCATCTCTCCTGGCCAGCAGGACTAAAGCTGTTCAGGCTCTGGAATGCTTTCCTGCTCCAAAATATAATATGATTCAAGTGACAAGCTCTGATGGTATTGAAAACCCTGATTAAATAATTTAATTCAATTAGGGAGAAAAATGCTTGCTGTACTGCTGTGATTTTTCTTGGCAAAATGAGCAACTTCAATAGAGGATTTGAGAACAAATTTCACAAATGAGTGCAAACTTCAGTCCTAATGTCAGAAAAAAACGTTCTTTGCAGAGAAGTAACAGCTGAGCTGTTGCATTAAAATATAACATCATCTTGGTTTGAGAGGTAAAGATGGCATTTTTAGATACAGCTATATCTTGGCAACTACTGCTATTACACAAAGGTTGAGACCAAGGAGTACTAAAATTATAGTTCTTCAAGTAGAAGATGAAACTGCTCATTTCAAGATGGAAAAAATTTCTTTTTAAGAAGAGATTTCCCCTAGAACTGAGATTCTTAAATGAACTTACAAAGAAATAACCTTGAGTTAAAAATGTAAAGCAAGGAGAAATTAAAAGGGAAAAATACTTTTTTTTTCCCCTACACTAAAAACATTGCTGAGATACCACAGAGACGAGGAATAGGAAGAAGACACGCACATATAGGAAGCTAAAAACGTGTTCATAAAAGAATAAATCAAGAATTGCATATAATGCTTCAAACAGAAAGTAAGACAAAAGAAAGTGTGCTGGAAAACGAAGCATAAATTTAGCTCTAAAAGTAATCTCCATTTTTTTCTCAGTACAAACCTGAAGTTCTGGAGATTTTAGCTAAGTGAAACTACAATGCAGCATGCATGTAATACTGGAACATCTAGACATCCTATTACACTTCATGCTTAAATGATAATAGAGGTAATTTATTTGCTGAAAAGTTGGCCACCTGAAGTTACAAACAATCATTTTATTAAGTCACTGAGGCCCATGTTTTATTCCAAATTCTTCTGATTAAATGATTCTTGCATCCTGCTGTATAGTATTGCCAGCAGTGAGAGAGAGTCAGGGGAGGGGAACCTCAAACACATAATAGGAAGGAAAACATTTCAGTTTTCATTCTCCCACACACTTGAGGTGATGGAAACAAGCTGCTCAGGACCTGCAGAAGGCATCTTGCAAGTGCACATAACAGTGGATAACAGAAGTAGTTCAGGAGAATGAAAGCCTCAAAAACTCAATTTCAGAATTGCTCATTGTGACTCACATGTGGGTTTCTGCCAGACCACACTGCAATATGTGGCAAATAGACATTTATTATATTAGAAAAAAGACAGCAACAATATTACCTAACACATATAAGCAGCTCCGGCTTAACCTGATCTCCCTCATCTGCATGCAGTTTACTGTCTTGCTCCACACTGGTTAATCTCAGCTAGTTAGGTCTAGGCAGAGCATGCTAACCTGCAATTAAAAGTAGATAAAGTAATGCCTAAGTAGTCCAAATTTAGTTTACATGCTCTTTATTATCATCCTCCATTGGTTGGGTCTGTGGTCACCCTTTACCCACTGCATCTGTTCTTTCCCCTTGCCTGCCTTCTTTTTTTCATCATCTTTTGTGCTGCTTCTTTGGTACAGACTTAATTCCCACTCAGATCAATTTGGGATTCATAAGCCACTAAGTACACTCTTTTGGAAACATTATCTTCAGGGGATGATGAGGCACTTCAAGGGATGATGGTTACAGCAGTACATCATTTTCTCCTGTAGTACGTGACAGTGAGTGCTGTCACACCACACAAACAGGGTGAGTAGGACTGACTGAAGGAACACGGTGAACGGTTTTTTTCTCTGTGCCTTCATGAAGTCTCCCACATTTTAAACCAGCATTGTCCCTTCTTTATGAAAACATCTATAGTAGTTCCTCTGGAGCTGCCTGAATGGAGTCTAGCTCTGCCCGTCTTTTATCAAGGTAGTGATTTTTTTGGGGCACACTGTTGTGCATTATGCATTTCTGAAAGGAACATAACCCTAAAAGTGTACTCTAAAGGTACGTCTGTGCAGCTCCCACTTACTGAACAAGGGGATTGTGTGTGTGATGAGCAAAAAATATAGAAGCAAATATTCCTTGATGGTTTTCTTTTTTACACAGTACTGGAACCAGATTTTTGCATACATAACGACAGTCCTATTTTTACCCCATCATAAATGACGCATCAACACCAACTGCCTAGAACCCAGTGAGAACACCATCTTTCCTTCCAGCTGGTTTTCTATGGAAATCAAGTTGACCCAGCAGTCCTGCCTGTCAGACCTCCCACCTCACCACTTCTGAACCTGGTAGCCATTTCAAACGCATTAGAAATAAACAGCAGAAAGCCTTACAGATAATTCAGTTTCTTAAGGGTTTGTAAAATAAAGGGTTCAGGAAGGGAAGAAGTAAGCAAGCTGTTTCTCCCATGAGAAAAAAAAGACTGAATGCAGTCCACAGGGGAAGAACTAGATGTGGCAGATAGCTGGAATTACAGCAATGGGTGGGAATTAGTAGAAATCCATATTTCATTAGTCCTGCTGCTCATGAAATGACTTGTTTACATAGACCTTACAAGTGTTTTTTGAAAATATTTATTTTCTGACATTCTTCTATTACTAGTTTTTTCTTGATTTATACACCATCCCAACCTTTTTCCATCACTTCAGGAACTGAATCTATCATCTGTTGCAGAAACAAGCAAATCAGAGCTGTTTTTCAATGGACTGTTTTTTTGCAAGTACTTTCTTTTAATTGACTTGCAACTATCAAAGGCACAGAAATGATAGCAAGGATAAAAGCAACAATTTTCTAGCACAGTCTACATTTGTCGGAGCGTGCATTTGCAATTTTTTTACGTCTTTACTTTAAACCTGTTCCTACCATGAAGTACTTAATGATTTTGAGAGCTTTAAGAGCTCTGCAGGAAAACATCTGAATACACTTTCTATGTTTCCCTTGAAGAGGCAAGCACACTTCTTGGTGAATAGGAAAAAGAGTGCCCTATGTAATTATGACACTGTGAAGGTGGGGGAGAGTAAAAAAAAGAGAAAGAGAAGGAATGGAGAAGTGTCGTGGTTTAAACCAAGTCCCCCTACTCCCGGAGAGTTAGGAAGGAGAATCCAAAGAATGTAGCCCCCACGGATTGAGATAAGAACGGTTTAATTGCTAAGGCATAACACAAAACCCCTACTGCCATTTACTACTACAAATACTAATGATACAGCAAACAGCAAGTGAAAAGAATACAACACCCCACCAGCCACCGACCCATAACTCACTCCACCTTGCCCGGCTGAGCACCATGTGCTCCCTCCTCCATTTTCCTCCACAGCTCTACCCCTCCAGCCTTCTCTTTCCCAGTATGCATCCTGGGCATCACGTGCTATGGTATGGAATACCTCATTGCCTAGCCTGGGTCAGGTGTCCTGTCTCTCCTTCCTCCCGGACTCCCCTCCTCCACCTGGCTGGAAAAAACCTTGAACAAAAACACCCTCAAAACATGCTCAAACCATGACAAGAGGGAAAGGCAGAATGAAAGAGGGAGGCAGAAAGAGTGCTGCTTCACTAAGAAAACCAGTAGCTCATGATTTTTTTAAATCAGAAATCAATGAGATAAATATTACTTGTTGAAATGCAACTCTGCTTTAGGAGCTGAGGAAGACAGCATTAGTGATTAGCTTTATGAGATGGAGGAATTTAATACACCTGTGTTGGAGTAAAAACATTCCAGCCACAGCTTTTTCCATTAAAAGCAACATTTGATGTTAAGTCTTACTTTCAATATTACAAGCTCTGAAGAACTCGATTAGCACACATGCTCATTGGTTTATAAACCTGCCCTCAGTGTTACAGAAAGTTCTCTTGGTTTATAAAAATCTGAATGTTGTGCTATTTATTAGGACTAAACAGATAAATTGAACTGTTTGGGTCTTTCAGACATAGTGGAAAAATATCCTGCATTTTCACTTTCTGAGGTGCACCCTAAGAAGAAGACAGTTAAAAAAAGGCAGATGTACTAAAGTGTGTCCATTTTGATGGGCTGAAGGCATTCTTGAAATTAAATTATGAAAACACGCAAACAAATACAAAACCAGATGCTGTGTACACCAAACTTTCTTACCTCATTTTTTTAAAATCATACCATAGTATAAATAAATAAATTAAAACCAATCAAGTTGCAAATTCTTAGCACTTAGCGTTCTTTATTTTAAACAGTAGTTTCCACTCTTTTTGTTATGGTTGCTTAATACTAGCCTGTAACAAGATGCTATTTATTTGAAGCACACTTTACCTGTGTCTCTGGGATGACAGGACTATCTTCAGGAGAAATTCTAAAGAAGGTGGATAAAGGTGATGACACGATAACAGGGTTTGGCCTTACAAATCCACTCAGATCACAACTAGGAATGTCGTTTTCTTCCTTCTTCATAACCAGGGTATCCATGACATAAAAAACATTCCATGGAATCCATACTGTGTGATACTGTGTCAGGAACGGTGATCGCTCGAATACCAGTGTCAGAGAGGCGCCACCATTCGCTACCAAGTCAAACCTAGGAAAAAAACCCAACAGGGATAGCTAGTCAACAAATTCCCAAAGCCATCCACAGGCACGATTTTACAGACTGATTCTTCATTCCTCTGCACTGCTCTGAAGGCAGAATGGCTCTACTGGGAACAATGGAGAAATCAATTAAATTATATTACAAAATACTGCATTAAAAGAATGGAGAGTTTGGGATGCCGCATTTAAATTAAGCAAGCCCTTCTACTCCTGAAGTATATAATCAGCATGCTTTATGTTTGAAGAACGTAAAAAGTACAACTTTAGCCAATCACTTTGTTCATGACTTTTGTTTCCATGATTTTATTATCATCTTATTTTTACAAGCAGCTCTTCAGTAACGCTTTCACTGTCTTTATGCCTTAGAAGTGCTTCAAAGGGAACTTACATTCCATCTTGGCGAGTTATTGTATATCCATAGTCTGGGTAGTGTAGAAATGAGACATTGACTCCAATAAGTGGTGTTCCATCAGCAGTTAATACTTGGCCCCTTATGACGGATGCAAGACTGTGAAAAAGATGCAGGATCAAGTTACAAATTAGCTTTTATCATTTTCTTCTGAATGAGTAAGAGCTAGCAAAGTGAACACCCCCTCCCATGGTATCTATTACCATTAAAAGAACATTCCTGAGACTCTAACCCTTTTACGAGTTCACATAATTTGCACTGTATAAACAAATGCCTTGAAATCTACAGATACTAATTTAGTCTCAATACTGTTGATTTTAGTTCGGTTCATTTTGTCTGTACTGAATTCCTAAGACCAGAAATTCACTGAAGAATTTTAAGAATTTACAGGCTCTAGATGTTCCCACTGTAAGTCATACCTCTGGCAGACTCCTAAAGAACAATGTACTTTTCAATTAGTATCAAAGCAATCTGTAAAACTGCAGGGACTATGAAGTACAAAATTTAAAAGAGCAATAAGGAACACTGGTGCAACAACTTTTAATCAACTGCTGTGCCCAAACACATTAATGCTGTTAAATTACTGCAAACGTTGTAGTTCTAGTGTAAATCATCTTCCTTCACTCAGTGAGATCCCAGACACCTGCTTCCTGTTACTGGTTTATTTTCAGGTCATTACTGCTTCGTAGAGCACCAGTCAAATAGTTTATGCAATTATACTGTCATGCACTTAACAGTTCTATTACATTAATTCATAATTTATATTATTTAGTGAGCTCAGTTTAAAAAGTGCAGCTTTGCTTTTCCTTCTGAAGTGTTTTCATTGCTTTGATGTATTTCCAACTGTGCTAGCCCAAATCAACTGGTTAAATAAAGATTTATTTAATCATTAATGAAGTGCCCTGATAGAATACAGGTACTAAGCACTGCAAATACCTTCTGTAACCTACCAGCTTCAGCAATTTGAATTTTTCAGGAAATGAGATAAAATAAGCAAGAAATATATTATGAGAGAAGGTCTTTGCTGAAAGTCCCTGCCATGAATTTTGCAATTGGAGTGGATCTTTTCCAAACAGGAATCTCACATTCTTCAATTTCTTGCATACTCATGAATAAATGATAAATCATACTCACCTTTTATTAAAAGGACTTTCCCCGGGTATGACATGAGTGCTGTCTGCTCCAATGAGAAAACTGATCCGGTCATAAAACGCTTTGGCTGCTTGCTGAGGTGGAGACTGTTGGCTTTGGCTGATAATATCTTGGGGATCAGGTAGTCCACGACAATAAGGTTGGTTTTGGCAAGAACTCTGCAAACAGCAGTCAGGATCCATACAGTCAACTAGCCCATCTGTTGGCAGAAAGTCACAGAAATGAACAAACTCTTCCTCCTGCCCCTTTGCATGTCAATGAGCCAGCCAGCAGAGAGATTAAAAAACCTAATTAGTATGAAAGAATACTAATAATTAAGATTTTAGTGAATTCACTTTCAATCAAGGAAAGAGTTTGTTTCCACTGAGTTCTTAAACTCAGTGAAAATCCAGGCAAGCTGAAACATAGTCAGCATCACGTATTTGACACTTTTCTGAAAACATGTTGAACAAACCAGAAAACGGAGGTGCTCAGGCTCTGCATACACTGTTAACTTATAAATATTAAAAATTGAGGTGGGTCTAAGTAGCTTTTATCTGAGGTTATTTGGCTTGCTAGAGAAAAGAAACAAGTAACTCCCACTCTGCTGTGATCCTGAAGTTTTTTTAGCATATATATGCTGCAAGTAGCTTTAAATATTTCACAACATTTATCAGGGTGGATTCCTTTATACCTTGGCAGAAAGATTGTGTTGCTAGTGGCAAAGGCAATTTCCGCAACTATTTTGCATGAAAATGTATGAGAGAGCAAAATCTGTATTTAACATTTAGATTTTATTCTGAATAAACTGACGAGAAATGCTGGCCACTATAAGCAAGATTTAAACACATGGCTGCTTTTATGCTTATGTACTGAAATATTCACATACAAGGAGCATGAGATCTGTCACATCATTGGAAATCTAATTTGGTGAAAGATTAAAATCAAGATCAAATTGGTAACTACTAATTTGTTGTAAGTAAAGTCATAAGGAAAATGAGCCTGGAAATGTCAGCCACAGAAAATTTCTAGATGAATGTAATATGGTATCACATAGCTGATAATTGTTTCCCCAAAAGAACAGCAAGACTGAAATAGCTCAAACATTTTATTATTCCATTTAGATTAGAGGGAGAGCTTGTTTGCTGCACTACACTGAAAAATATACCAGTGTAGCACTCAAAGGAAGCCCAGAACTGCTTCTCTCACAAAAGAACCTAGCTTTAGAGTAAAACTTCTTTCCGAAGGGAAAAATATCACGCACTTTTGTTCAATTATATGTTGAAAGAGTGTAAGTAAACAGAGATCTTCTAAAGGTACTCCTCTAAGTATTGCTATGCTATGTGGATCAGTTAGAGGATTGGAAAAAATAGTAAAGAACTGGGATTTCTATTATTTTGTGCATTGAAAATTCTTATTTAACTCAGCTGACATCAAAGTCAGTTCAGGGAGAATAAAAGGGATGAAAAAGTCACCATTAAGTAGATAAAACTTCAAACTTTTTTTAAGAGAAAGAAAAGAACATTGATTTTTCCCAGAATGAGGATATGCCAGAGGGCTGTGCTGCCATTCAGACAGACCTTGACAGACTGAAGAAATGGGCTGACATGAACCTCATGGGGTTCAACAAACAGAAGGGCAAAGTCCACCTGAGGAAAAATAACCCCATTCTCCAGTACCTGCTGGGGGACAATTGGCTGCAAGGTAGCTTTGTGCAGAAGACCCTGGGAGTCCTGGTGGACACCAAATTGAACATGAGGCAAGCAACATGGTCCTGCAGCAAAGAAAGTGTCAGTGACATCTTGGGCTGCATTAAGAGCAGCCTCGGCACTGGCGAGGCCACATCTGGAGCGTGCTGTGTGCAGGCTGGGTTTCCCAGAGACATAGAGTCACAGACATACTGGAGAAAGCTCAGTGAAGGGCCATGAAGTATTTATGGGCTTGATATATCTCTCCTATGAGGAAAGGCTGAGAAAGCAGAGTGTTCAGCCTGGAGAAAAGAAGGCCTGGGGAGGAACATCTTATCCATGTGTACAGATACCTAATGGGAAGGTGCAAAAAAGATTGCCTTTCAGTCAAAAAAGTCTGTCCTTTGCTGTCCAGCAAAAGGACAAGAGACAATGGGCACTGACTGAAACACAGGAAATTCTGTCTAAATGTCAGGAAAACATTTTTTACTGTGAAAGTGGTCTGACACCATAACAGGTTGTCCAGGGAAATTTTGGAGCATCTATCCTTAGAAATACTCAAACCCCAACTGGAGACAGCCCTAAGCCACATAATCTAGTTGACCCTATTCTAAGCAGGGGGTGGGACTAGATGATTCCAGAGGTCTTTCCAACCTCAAATAGTCTGACTCTTGTGATTTTCTAGTCTCATTCTTGTACAATATGAAACCCTTTCCTAGCTGAAATACTGATCTCCCTTGCTGGTCAGGCCCTAGAAGCCTGGATCAGTGACAAGGCTGGGGGGTACAGACGGTTAAAAGCATGGTTTGGGGGTTTCATATCTCTGTGTGGCCTCCCAGGAAATATCTGGTGCAGTTGCCAAAGAAATGCTCAAATTTCTTCATTCATCTTTGTTAGTTTATAAAAAGCAAATGTACATCTGGAGTATAGTCTGCAGGTCATAAAACTGCATGAGATTGACACCTTCTGAACTAATCAGTTGGAAATGCATTTTTACAAGCCTCTCTGCTAACATCAATCAGAGAAAGAATCTCATTTTCACCAGCCAAGATACAGGGATATGCTGTTTGTTATTTTTCTGTGGAGTTTATCAGTAACTTGCCCAGGCGAGTGACGGATGGTTATGAATCTGGCTCCTTATAACTTGAGAAAACATTTTTCATTCTTTCTCTGTACTTATGTGGCTAGAGCTATCTAGTACCACTAAGTTGAGTACTCTATTGCACTGTGTGAAGCAGAGTAAAATTTCCTTTCCAAAATGGCTCTGCAAAATTATTGATGAATTTGTTTAGCCTGAAAAGGATGAGGCTTAGCTCAACACTAGCGTTATCAGTTATATCACTCAAAAGTGATAGTGAAATTATAAAGAAAATAGAAACTCCTACAGCCAACTGGACAATCATTATGAGTCTCAGGAGGCTATTTATATTATGTAAGTGGTTATTATATATGCAGAAGATGTAATGACTACATTATTGTTTTCTTCCTCAAAAGCTAAATTCTAGCTGTAAAAATCTTGACTAATGTTATTTTTCCTGCTGTTCCAAAATGCACAGCATTGCAATGGAGCATGGCCTTTTGATCAGGTTGCTTGAAGAGACTAATAAAACCACCAAAACATTAAATGAGAGGAGTCAAGACAGAGATAAGATGTCTCAGTGAGCATGTTTTCTTTTGAATGGAATTTAAAGGGTATATATAAAACTGCTGGAGGAAGAAAACTAGGGGGAAAAAATAAGTCCTGAGCACAAATTTTGCCCAGTGTCAAGGGGAGATGATGACCAAGGACTTACATAAATCACACTCCTGCCAAATAAGCGATTATATACTTAGGTGTCAGAAAATCTCCCTGAAGTGAAATTCACTGCCTGCATAAGGAGAATACAGTTTTGGAGTTAGGTTCCTGGTCATCTCACCAGGATGGTTTTGGTGGTTGTGGCACACTAAGGCAAGAGGCTAGAAAGGACAGAAAACTGTATTAAGAAATCTCAGTTACCTTCACATAGCTCGATTTACAACAGGCTACAACGAACAGACTCAATTATAGACACCAAAAATGACTGCCTCTAGGAGCAGCTGGTTGGAAAAGCCACAAAAGCAGAAAAAGCACATGTTTTATTCCTAAGCAATGCACAAGGTCCTTGTTCAATGTTACTATTGCAGTATCTCTATAAGCACACCTACACCACACTCAAATTCAACATTCCTGTTGAAGAAGCCTAAAATATAAAGTATTGGGCTCTAAATTAGCTGTCACTCTAGAAAGAAATTGTGGAGTTACTGTGGATAAATACTATGGATATATCAACCCAGCACTCTCCACAAACCACAGATGCAAACAAAAAGGTGAAGAATAGTGGGAAGTGTTGGAGCACAAACCAGAGAACAGGACCATGCCACTGTATCTGTCCTAATTGAAGTACAAAGCTCCTGGAATTTCCCGAGCTTGAGTTATCTTTGTACTTAGTAACCCTTCTGACATTCAAAACGTTCTGTGGCAGTAATTTCCTACTTTAATTAGCGGCCTGGTAGTATACCAATGAAAATATAAGTTCACAGTTGTCCTATTACATTCTTTTGCTAGGCATTTGCCACTATGCAAGTTATCCTTAAGGAGAAAGGAAATAATCCGCAAGACTCCCAGAAATCTGCATTAAAAGGCAGATGAGTAATAATCATCCCATCATGTGTCAATGGTATCTAGAAGGGAAAAATGATCAAGTATGCCTTGATGTCATTAGCATTTCCTATGGAGAATATTCCCATTGAGGTCCTTGGAATGCTCATGTTCATAGAATTTGAAGTCAGTCCCAGAAAGAGCTAATCAAAGGAACAGCAGACATTGCTAATAATTAATAATATTACTATATGAAATATATTTTATCCAGTGTAGGATGAAACATAAAGATTAACCACAGCATAACAATTAGCTAACAACAGAGATAACTTTAATTACATAACCACTGACCCTGGTTCGAAGTAAATCACACTACCTGCAGTCATGGTATAAAGGCAGCATAAGTGCTCAGATAACCTAATCTCCCACAATACACAAATACAGCAGAGGCATCCTTGTGCCATTCCCTGCAGCTGTCTGGAATCTGAATGACTTGCTCAGGAGATTAGTGGGCTGATTGCAGGTACTCTTGGAAAGGGAAGAAACACTGCTTCTCTTTCCAGGTGGGTTTCTGGCAAAAAAACACTTCCCAGTTTTGTTTGGTATGCCTTCAGTTTTTAATTTAATTTAATTGGTACAATTTAACCCTTTCCCTCAGCCACTTGTCAAAGACTGACATGAATATGCTCTGTACTGAAGCATGAGTAAAACTAAGGTCTACTGCCTTTTTTTTTCAGTATTGTTCTTTCTGCTTGAACTTTAAGTCATCCTGTTTGATCCTTCTGCTCCAATTCCTTGTTCCTCTTCCCCTTTTCCTCACAAACAGGTATTATTGTTTTTAGTCTGAAGGAGCATCTTCTTTTCCCTTGTTCTTGTTTTGTTCACTCCTGTTCACCTCGCTCCTCCTTCCTCCCACTGTTCTGTTACCTGCTCTTGACTCTTCCTCTGATATGTCACATCTTTCTGTTACCTTTAATGTTTACTGAATCTGTTTTAGTCTATCACTGGGCTTTCAACATTTTTCCCCTACACAATCTATTTTTTCCTTCACGTTGTTCATGCATTAACCTAGTTTCTTCTCCTCTTTGCTTTGTCTTTTTTCATGCTTGCAGGTTTCTCTTTCTTCCTTATGTTTACAATCTCCCAGCCCACCTGAACTGAATCCCCCAAACAGCATATCCCGGCATGGAAATGCTGTGGCTAATCATTCCACTTGCTCCCTTCCTACATGCAGAAATTCAGCTTCACACTAGCTCAGACTGCATATATCAGATTGCATCAGATTCTTTAGGCCCCTGAAAGTGCAAAGCTGACTCAAAATATACAATATGCAAAAATCAAGCAATGTGTAAAGCAATAAACAGCAGCAGTGTGTTATTTATTTTCCTTGAGAAGTAAATGCTGCTGTTATTTATAGTTTCTGATGTCTGAGATCCCAACTGCAGTTGGGATGTGAGAACGGTAAAGCCAATCAGCAATGACAAAGGCATACGCATCCCAAAGCTGAAAAACAAAGTCACAGATGACTTTATCATCATCCAGAAGCCCTACTGGAATTTCTTATCTCTGCTCTGAATCTGAAGGTGCTAAACAAAGAGTTGATGTGAAAAGGGGAAGAAAAGCAGACAATAAAAGCATTATGCTGATCTAATATTTGATTGCATTCACATTTAATCTTGTTTTCGTGTGGGTTCTGGAGTCATGCCAAAGTAAGCCCCTCTACCTTTCCCACCCTGCAACAGTGATAGCAGATTGATTCCTTGAGTCAACACTCCTGCCCACATCTTGCTGCAGACTGTTACCTGTCACCCGAATGACAGACTGCAGAAAAGCAAGCCAAATAAAACCAAACCAAACCCCAAAACTTCTGGGAGCATCCTGTCAGTTATCTGAGCATTCACAGGCTATGGAGGGATAAGATCTCTGTAGACTGGACAACCAATTGTTTCCAGCAATAGTATCACAGATCAAAACATAAACTCTCTGTTCTGCCTTTTCTCTTTGGATAATTTCCTTGTGAGGTCACTGAAAATTTAACTCCTTTCTTTTCTTCCCTTCCACTACAGTTCACTGAATTGAGACTATGATTTATTTCAGTATAAAAGAACACTGCAGGGAAAAAGGTGACACCCATCATTTTCTAAGTACATATCTCACCTGTCATAAGCATCTTGAAAGGCTTTGCTGATATGCCATATAAAAGCACTGAATACTGCAGCATATTCTTACAGACAGAGGAGCTAGTAAAATGCATGTTTGGTTCTCATGGCAGTATTTAATCACCTGACTGTAAAATCTCCATTCCTCAACAGGTTCCCCTCAGTGTTAGAGATCCAGTTGTTATATCTTACCTCCTTCGTTGTCCTTACTGTCAGTGCAAAGAGTTTCCATGGCCACATCACAGCCTGCTCCCCTCCATCCTGGCTGGCAGACACAGTGCCAGCCATTTTGGTCCAGCGTGCACCTCCCATTGCTGTTGCACAAGCCCGGGCAGCCCTCTGTTGAAACAGACAAAGAAGAAAAATCGCAAGTGATTTAAAGATTGCAATTCTATAAAAAGAAATAAAAATACAAACAAGGGACACTTACTGGGAACAGGCCTTAAGAACAGCACAAATACTGTAATTGCACATGGAGTGGAACAGCAACATTACCTGGGGAACGTAATTCTTAACAAAGTGGCATCTTTGATTGGCCTGACACTTGAGACACCACTTACCTGTACAGGCAGGAAATAAATGCACCAATCCTCTAAATACCTGCAGGCCAGACAAAATTAAGTTTGTTTTTAATTTTTTTTAATTTTTTTTTTCTTTGGCAAAGTAACAAGAAATGAGTGCATAGTGCAAACACAGCTCTGTAAAATGAGACATTTTTCTGTGCTCATAGAATAGTTCATTATTTGCTCTATGCAGTATTGGTTACTTAGTGGCACAAATGTTTAAGCTCCCTGTTACTATGGACAAATCCCTCCAAATTCTTAAGTAGGAAAAAGGGTATGATTTTAGTCATGTAATAAAAGAAAACATTAACTTTATCTGGTCTCAGAGTTGCCGTATATTCATGTGAAATTACAGTGCGCTAAATAATTGCACAAAGTATAGGCCAGTTTTAATGACTATACTTTATGCCAAAAATACATTCCTTTCCACAGAATAAGCAAAGCCCAGGAAATAGTGAAGCAGCTTAGCATCTATTCTAACAAACACTAGGATTCAGGCTGCATACGGATGGGACAGGACCAACAGGATTTCCAACTAAATGTAATAGCTGTGCGTATTTGATTACTTAGGACGGACAAAATGAAATACCATAAGGACCACAATAAAACATTGATAGACTGAACAAAAACACGGTAGTGACGTGCTTCAAGACAGATAGCAGAAAGTGATTTTTTTGTGACAATCTCCCTAAGGCTTTTGTGCTGTTACCTTTATATCCTATCTTGTCTGCTTTTATGGCCAAGGAGGGAAAATTTGGGAAACAATTAACATAATTTAATATATCCAAAATCGATAATTGTTTTCAGTCTAACATTGCATTAAAAAAACAGTATCTGTTACTTCTTAGTGATGAAATCTGGCATGCAGCCAACATGATCTGTATGAGGATGACAACACTGTAAATATGTAGATTTTGGTGTTCCTTCTCTATGACTATGATAAGACACTGACAGAAGCAAGTACAGATATGGCACTAAGTATCTTACAAGAAGGTGACTACAAATCAAATAATTTTGGACACAACAATTTTCTGTAAACATTTATCCAAAAAGTCTAAGTAACTGGCTTACCATTTCACTTTGTAGGACTATTGTCTTTGTGGACTAATCTACTGACCCATTTTAGTTAAGCTCAGTTGAGCTTAGAACAGTCTTTCAGAGGTAATAGTCTATTTTTTAGTTCTAAAAACTTTTGAATTTACCAACTTCTTTCAACCATGTAGCTCCAAACATTTGCAGAAAAGAATTTATAAAGGGTGCTTAACTCTTGTCAAATTACTTATAAGACAGAGATCAGGAAAACCTTTTATGAGGAAGGATGATAATGCTACAGTTACAGATATTGTGCCATTATGTCAGGCTGAGATCAGTCTTGCTACTCCTTTCAGACTGGTTGCTGATAGCATTTGTTGATGAACTGAGAGCTGGTTTTTTCTTACTCTTTTATCTGTTAAATTTATGGAAGGCTCACATATTTAATTGCAATACTGACAGAGTGTTTTAGGAATCAGCTAGGTACACTCAAGACTTATTGTGTGAAAGCCTGGATATTGCCTTGAATATTGTCATACTCTAATAAAAAAAAACAAAACAAAACCACAAATAAGGAATAAAGATACTCAGGGAAAGAGGGGTAGGAATATTTCAAACATTCTTCTTAATAAATTTTTTTCACCATAACTGAAGATATAAGAATCTTTGCTGTTTCATGTCAGGCTTTTGCATCCTTGAACTTTTTAATTGAAAATGTTGCATAGAGTAAACTAGCTTTTTTCTAACTTCATACAAAATACAAGTCATAATTTCCTATAGTCTTTCTACATTCAGACAAAGAAAAGCTTAAAAGCCTGGGGTATTCTATTGATCTGTCTATATATAAACACACACATATCTATAATTAATCTGTTCTTTAGAACTAATGACACTTGTTCTGTGACAAAAGTATTGCTTTGTTTTGTTTCCTAAATGTTTACAGCTTTGTAGGTAGAGGTCCAATGACAAAACTAGCAAAGATAAAGCACCAAACAGCAAATGAATACTATCTTCAGTTTTTGGTTCAAACAAAATCAAGTACACATATACAGTTTGTATATAAACGTATAATCACTGATAAATTACTATTACATAACATAAGCAAGATTTCATTTTAATTTGAGATGAGCTGAAAGTCATATGAGTTCAATCTATAATTCATGGAATGTATGTAAAAGAAGATTCTTTCGCCCAACTAGTATGTTTGTAACTATATATTCATATAAAAAAGTACATGTAGGTATAGGCATGTCATCAAAGAGCAAATATACAGTACCTTTCACTATCTTATCCAAATAGTGAGCTTGAGAATTAAAAAGGAAAAAAAAAAACAGACAGACATTTCAGAAGTGTCACATAAAACAAGAACTGTTCAGAATTCACATGCAAATCAAGCAGGTGCACCTGAGAGAGAGGTCTTACATTACAAAATGAGAATGTATTTCAAAGCTTTTAAAAATGCAAGAAATTGTCTTTTCAGCAAACATCGTCATGATTCAATGAAACTACTTCAGAAAGGAGGCCTGCAGAAAAAAAAGAGATGCTGCCTTTCTGAGACTATGTTTTTCTCCTGGCTTCTCTTAACATGCTTTGATTTTTACATATAACAAAAATATAATCAAAGCTAGTTAAAAAATCCAATTCTCAACCCAACATAAGAGTAATTACTTAGCTTATGAGCTTTAACACACTGACCATACTGGAAGATCTTTTATTTCAGGTCACGTATGACTCTGACAGCATAACCAGCACACTATCTTAATTCCGACTGGATTAGAAGGAAGCTTTCTTCTGCTTCAATTCAGCCACAGTTATTCTTCCGAGAACACACACCAAGTATGCAAATAAGTTAGAATATATATATATGGGATGGAAGAGGGCACAGTGGGGTTAGTAGCATGGTGATCCATTTCAGTTAGAAAAATGGGTTAAAATTAAACATAGGCTTTAGACATATAAAAATAAATATAGTGTAACAGAATAGCAAGACTTTTTTTTCCTTTCAAGTTATGACACTTAAAATTTCACAAAAAACATTTCAGCAGGCAGGCAGATAGATGAATGACAGACAGAGCACAAGACAGATCTAAACCAGCAGCCCTACTTTTAATACATAAAACACAGCAGTGATTGGTTACACCTTCTTACATTCAAGAAACAACTGCAGTTGTGTTAAAAGCGGTTAATATGGCAAAACTATGTAGTACAGGTCCATTGCAGGCTACAAACTGCAGCCACATGCTCATAAGGTGGCAGGGGTATTACAGACCATTGCAGTGGGGACACACTGAGCTGAGTCAACAACGTTGGATTCCATTCGGGTTTTGCTGTGGACAAGGTCTTTCAGCAGAGCCCTCATGGGCTTGCTTCTTTTCAAAATCTGAACTTTTCTATATCCCTGCTGGATGATGGCCCCTGTCTGGGAAGAACTCTGTCACTTGCTATTGTTCCTTAACTTTGTGACTTGGGTGAATAAAAAAGGCATTTCCAACTATGGCCTCTCCTCCAGTTTGGATGAACGGGAAAAGCTCTTCCCAAGTTCAAGGAGGGAGGTGATGAGATAGATAGTCACAAAAGCCACAGGCACTGCTATGACTAAGAGGTGGAAACTCAAGGGTCACGTGTCCACAGTTGTTGGTTTGGGGTTTTTTTCCCCCTTTTAAAATATTTTTTCTATAGAGGTAAGGGTAAAGGGAGACAAAGAAGATGAAAACATCAATTACAGAACATTTAGAACAGCAGCAACAAACTAAAAAGCTTTTCACATTAACCACAAACAAAAAGGAAAGTGATACAGCTGGGTTTCAGGGTGGATCAAATTCTTCCTCTTACTCATCCAGTATAACTCCCCTTGCTCCTACACAGCTGCTCTTAGAATACTGTGTAGTATGTGTGGAGGAAAAAACAAGCTTTATTTCATAAAACTGAAGCAATTAGGTAAGGCAACTGAAAATAATCCCTGCAATCCCAGGTCCCCACATGCTATTTCCGTTCAAAAATCCAATCTGCATTTAAAAAACAAGGATTAAGAAGATGCTTTTGAAGATTTCTTGTACCCAGTAGTCTTATGAGAAGTCACTTCCAGACCATAAAATTGTAATTTTCAGAAAACAAGCTCTACCTTCCAGTATCCTTTTACTTATGGTCAGTTGACAGTAAGGACAATGTTAGAAACTATTCTGGTTAACATGCAGTATCCTAGAAGAATCAAAAACTAGAAAATGAGTGACCAAAAATAGTTTAACTTTGAAATTAAAACAGTGAAGTTTAACTAGTCATGCTGTCTTCCTTATCCATGGCACTGCAAACATGAATGAACACATCTTTGTGTGGAAGCACATAACACCAGCCTTTTTACCTCTGTATAGAGAATTCTGGGTGGGATTTGGAGCATTTCAGTAGGAGAAGCATCTCAGCATGGTGCTCCCTGGCAAGATGTTTATACATCTGGCACATGTGTGCTATGTTAACTCCTTGAAAAATCCAATGAAGAGACCAGACAATATACCTAGAAGGGTTTTCTTACAGGTGATGACTGTGACATTTAAAATCTTGCTATTATGTCCAGGAGTAGACGGATTTTGTGTAGCTCCAAAATGCAGAATAATAAAAATGCAGATATAAAATCTGTGCATCTTCTAGGATAGTCAAAACCCAAGAAGATGTAAGTGGCATTCAAAATTAATACAACATAAAATATAAATCAATGTGTGTGGATATTTATATAACTGTGGCAGACAAGTGTATTTTACAAAGAACTGATAACTTCAGGCGAATTCACATTTAACACAGGATATTTCATAACTAGTCAGAACCCTGACTTTTTCTTTTAATTTAATGTCTCCCATTAGTTTCCTTTCAGAGATATAAGTCAGTGTCCTCCTTAGATTATTGATATGCTCCAGGTATGACAGAATAGCCACAGAATAAAAGTACATATTAAATCCATTTATCCCAATCAGCTCCTGTTTAAGTCAGCATGAGTCACATACCCATTGATTTGATGTTCCTTAATTGGTACATATAACACTGCTTTATTCTGATTATGCTGTCATAAAGGATTATAAGGGTGACATGCTTCTAAATACTGTACAGCAGATTTATATTTTTATTATTTACATTATTATCCTCCACCAGACAACTTCAGCCACCATAATCTTTGTAACCTGTACACTAGACTATAACATGCCGCATACTTTTTGTAGTGTATACAGTCCCATTTTAGCATCAGCTAAACAGCCTCCAAGAGTTACTTTGCTGCAAGAGCAGAATTTGATCTAATAGCACCACCAGACATGAAGCAAAACTACAAAAGAATGTGACCAAAGCCATCTTGATCAAGGTCTGCCTAAATTAAAAACTACTTTTATGGTTTTTTGCTTCCTACACCTTGAAAGTGTGAACTGAACCCTTGCCTCCTCTCCAGTCATACTATTAGCTGCCTCTCTTCCTCTAGAGGAGCTATAGCCTCTCCCTCTAAAAGAAAACAGAAAGGAGAGGTTAGAAACAGAGAAGAGAGACAAAGGAGAAGGAAAAAAAAAGATGATGAAGAAATAATCTCAGCATGAAGAAACAATGAAGAACGCTGTTCTGCTCCTCTCTGAGCAAGCTCTGCTTTGCTTACTCTCCTCACCTTCCACAATGCAGTACAGCAATCCCCAATCACTGGCCAACAACTGCATATACATCTCTGCCACTAATACAAACTTTATGCTCTCAGACACAGATCTTTTACAGGAAGATCTGACCAACACATGTTCTATCAGCCATGTTTCCACTTCCACATCACCTTGCATAAATCTATAATCTTTCCCTCTAAACTGAAATTATTTAGTATCTTCACACTACTGGTCTGAACAAAAAGTACATTCTTATCTCATTTTATGAGCGAGTAACTAAGACACAGAAAGATCAAAGTGAGAATGCATCTACTTGGCTGAAAACACGATGTGGTTTTCCAGAATACTTATGGTCTTTCATACACAAACCAGCATTTTGGCAATTCACACACAAGCACGTCAGGTCCCCAGAAAATAAAGAACAGAGAACACTCCTTTAAATTTTGCCTTTGTGAACGACTAATAGAAAATACATGGTAGAAGCAAAGGTGGAATCCAGTTCTTCAAAATCATTCTTAATCAGGAGAGCATACCATGAATGAATCTCTGGCATAGAGTTTTTGCATGCAAAAGCCTTCACAGCCATGCAACAAGCATTCTTAAGTCAGGTTCATCAGGTGCAAAGGGAAAAGTAGTTAAAAATATCACTATATTTTTTTTATTACAATGACATGTATATGCTATAATTAATATATCTTATATCTTCTGTTGTATGATATAATGATAATGACACTCAAAAGAGTTCTCTTGTGGCCTTCCTAACTTTATGTTGTTGATTTTGCAACTAGTTCAATTCTTTTAACATGTTTTTTTGGCATTTGAAAGTTCTTGAGTTCTGTGGACATAAACTGGAAAAAAAAGAAGGAAGAAATAAGAGATTCCATTCTTTGGCATTACATTTTTTTTCTTGGTGAGCAATAGGGAAGCTTAGCTGAACCACCTATGCTTCTGCCGTTTGTGCTAACAAAGTGTTATGAATGCTACTTCTTACTCCCTTCACAGCCAAGAAGTAGCATGGGATGAGGGGCACACTTTATCAGTGGTTTCACAGACACCTGCCAACAGAAAAGAAACTCTTGAGAGTTTCATTGCAAGCAGTGGGGGAAATGGAGCTTGGGTAAACAGGATTTTGTGCTTGTTTTAGGTAATCTGGTACAAAACTCAGAGTTGACAGCTCTGATCTGACCTGTCTAATCTATTAAAGAGTCAGTTCATGGTGATTTACTTCTCCTGACCTGGCTACCACATCACCCTTAAATTCCTTGCATTTCCACCCAGCCACAGTTTAACGATCCTGACAATCAAAATATCTTTTAAACATAAACATTTAACAAAATAACCCTTCTGATATCTAATCCCAGTATTTCTTATTCTACCCACAGCAGATTTAGGAAACAGTGTATTGATTCTTTTAAGCAGCTGTTTTTACTTTCAAAGAGTGACTAAACAAAGCCATGTATCCATATGCAATTTCTGAGGAGCTCCATACCTCTATGAGAAAACTTAGAGAAGTCCAGAATTCATAAAATTTTAAAGCCACTGTTCTAACCTGTCTTCAAAGCATGTCTTCCACTCATGTCAAATTCATCATCCACTACAGCCTTTTCTGAGTCCTGGCAAGCTGCTTCCTAACATGAATTTGTGCAGCTGATTATTCTTACTTGAGCACAGAAACCAGCATTTGTTGAATCACACCTTATTTTTCTGCATAGTCTGTGCTATTTGTTAGAGTGATTTTAAATTCTTGTCCTGTCTTCCAAAGTGCTTGGGGGCAGCGAGCTTTGATATAATTTACAAATTTAATTCTCTCTATTCATCACCGAACAGTACTGAAAGCACATGTTCTTCCACTGTAAGCAGCTCACGGTCGTCATCCTTTCTCTGAGTTTATGAGAACCTTGTCTTAGACATACCATATGTTCAGAGCACTGCTGCCAATAGAGGAGGATTACAAACACTCTTCCCTTTTGATACTTCTTTACTCCTAAATTCCCATCTTGCCCTTCTTGTAAAGGAGAACATATGGATGGAATAATAGTTTCAAGCAATTTTCTTTGTTTTCCTCCCTACACAGGGTAAAACACAATCCTCACCCTGAAATCATACTTTCTTTATCATTTCTGCACTTTTCTGCAGTGTCCATGTAGACCTGCAGCAGAAATATTTCCTGCATATGTTTCTGAGGAGAAACCTGAATTCACTGCAATCTATCCTTTTCCAGAACTGCAATCGTTCTTTGCAGCAACCATTTGTGGGCTTTTATGTACAAAGGCACATCAGTCTACTACCCTTTTTTTTTTTTTTTTTCTGGAGTCCATGCCAATTTGATTATAAAGTAAGATTTCTCATCATTACTATTGGAAAGCCATGTGTATCTTAGAATAAAAGGTTCAGTTGCCTTTAAGGATATAGTAGACATAGGGAAGTTTGAAACTAGTGATAAATTAATGAGCACTGTTGTTTCCTATTTAACATCTATTTAGCTGGAAGATGATTTAGAAGAAAGGGTATATGACATCAAGAATTTAAAACTGCCCCAGGTGTACAGGCTAGAAAAGTTTAAACCTATTTGAGACCTCTGACAAACTTGAAAAGACCTGCCTCAGATGCAGGTAAAGCCTGTCACTTATATTAAGAACTGCACGAAAGATAAATTTGGCTTGAAAATGTACTAGGGGATGGAATGGGAGAGGAAGCATTTCGTTTCCATCTTTCTTCCCGGCTGGAAGTACTTTCAGAATGTGTCTGACTAGCATGCAGCTATACAACAAACAAAAGCAAGTATTTTCTGGCCACTTCAGCTTGAGTAAGCTTTGCAACATGTTTTCAATTCTTCACATCTCAGAAGATCCTTTTTCTGAAAATGTGGCTAACTTGAACTTCACATGTGGTCCTCATTTAAATGCAAATCAAGCAATTAGCAATTTAAAGTATGCTAACAGATAACTTGTATTTGAGATACTTGGTCTTCTTGAAATGTGTTAAGGCCTGACCAATGATTTACTTTTTTCACAGCTTCAGATAGGCATGCACTGTCTTAAATTTACCTGGTAATTCAATATTTTTACGGTTGCCAAATGTACAAATATTTTGCATATTCAAGGATTGGCCTGGCAAATTAATGGCATGCCCTTCAGGCACAGGAAAGATCAAAACCACATTTGTTCTGTATTTCATGAAATCTTCTTCTTAAACTGTGGTTATCAGTCCTCTGGGTGAAAAGAAAGTAATCTTCTCTTTTTCATGGAGTACTTGTATTGAGGGTACAGATATGAATATTGTGGTGAAATCCCAGCTCCAATGTAGTCAGGTGTTTTGCTAGCAGGATTTCATCACAATATTGTGGTGAACTAACATTTGAAAGAATAACTTTTGAATCTTTGGCTGATTTTATCTGAGAATAAACTGAATGTCAAAGGTCATACCTTCATTCAGATACAGGCTTACTTTCAGGATGAAATTTTTCCATTCACCCAAAACTAGGGAATAACATAAATTTAGGAATTTTGATAATCACAGCAGTAATTATCCTAATTTGAAGACAAAAATTTCCTTCTGATCAAAATTCTGTAATCTCAGAAGAATCTTAAAATTTATAAAGAAGTCTTGTCATGAATATATCAATTAAACACCTGACACGTTAAAACTCTACGAAATGTGAATATTCTCAGCAATTTAAATTTCAGAGAAAAGTAAACCATCCTTGGCTACTTAACATCAACATTAAAATGAGGGTGGTCATCTTAATACCAGTTATCCATGTTGCTTGCCCTCTCACCTGCCAATGTGGAGATCAATCAAGCCCTCAAACTGGTCCATGGCTGACTTTATCAAGCTCAAACTTCAGAAATATGTTAAAATTTATTAAGTTTTCCATAAGTATTTCCTTTAATTAATAGGAGAAATGTATTTGTCTTGACTTGCTCTCTGATCTTCTAAAGAGATTAAGTGCCATTTCCCTGTAGTCATATTTGAAATCTGTAATATAAGGAGCCCTAAGCTAAACACATGTTGAAAAGAGCAGGTGCAGACCATATAACTTAGTGGAGGAGATTACTTCTTAGCATTCCTCAATATTAGTAGTACTTCTGAGCTTATACTGCTCATGGTCACACAGAAAACCAGCACACAAATGCCTTCATATTTGTCCCTATTTAGAAAACTATTTTAATCAGTCATCAGGATAGAGTTTGTACTAACAGAAACACACGTATAGGAGTATGCTTTAGATGTTATTTATTTTTTTCATAATTCTGAATATGTAAACCAGATGACTTTCCTGTTTTTCTAGCTAAAATAGCTGAAACTAGAAAATTCTTGCTGATGAAAATGTATTTTTGTTTGGGTTGAATGTCATGTCAGTGTCTTTTCATGCAAAGAAAAAGGTTAAAATAAATACCTTGCTGTCCTCTTTTATTTTTTGTTTCCTCTAGGGGAAATTCTTAGGAGATAAACCAATTAGACACCAGTTCTCACCAGAATATTAACATAAAAGCTGCACACTTCTACAGTGGACTGCCACTGGATTTGAATTCCAGTTTTGTGTACCAGGTAAAGCACTTGAAAGCAGCATGAAAAGTATCACAATGCTAACTTCAGTCCTCTTGAGGGATTAATATGAAGGCTTAATGACATTAATGCACATTTAGATCACTTATGTTTAATGACATGCTTTCTGTGAATGCATATATAAATATTAATTTTGGACTGAAAGATAATCGTTCAACATGATAACAATTAAACAGCTGTAACCTGTCTCATGTGTTAAGTAATGGAGCTGCAGGCAAGCTCCATAAACAGATGGTCTTACCCACCCATGCTTAATGTTAAAGACTTTTAAAAAAAGAGGTGTTGACAAATCTGAACAAGAAGGCATAGTTTTAATGCAAATTGGCCAATTTGCAATTTAGATTACTCTAAAACTAATTTGTCTATAGAAAAAAATAAGCTGCATTGTAAAACTCAGATGTTACACAGCACATGGATATAGCAGGTTCCACACCAACATAATTATTTACTGATTTAATTCAGCTAGCAGAGTTTAATGGAAAAGCAGCTGGAAAAGTATTCATATTTATGGGCTTCCTATGACAGTTCCTTAAATATACTCATGGTATATGCTAGTTGTATCACAAAAAATAATAGACTTTCTGATATAATACCTGTTCCAATCTCACAAAACAACTACTCAGACAGGAGGGGGTCACTGAACTTCTTGCAAGCCAAGATAGAAAGGAAACAAAAATGTATTTTAGCACAACTGTGTTATGAAAACATAATTACAGAGCAAATTTTCATCCAGGCTGTCACCTGGGCACCAGCTGTGCATGTGAGGTCTTGTATCACATTGAGATGCAGGCTGAGCTTCACAAAATGACATATGGATGTTCACCTCAGAGCCAAGAATGTCACTCCCAGATCAAATAAACAATTAACAGGTGATTCTCCATAGCTTTGCAGTAAACCCTTGATTTAACCTGTTCTCATGGGGATACAGGAAATTGTGAAACATTACTTTAGAACATTTTAGGAGAGCCTGTTTTGCTAGGACAAGGGGTAATGGTTTTAAACTAAAAGAGGGTAGATTTAAAGTAGATATAAGGAAGAAAGTTTTTACAACGAGGGTGGTGAAACACTGGAACAGGTTGCCCAGAGAAGTGGTGGACGCGCCATCCCTGAAACCATTCAAGGCCAGGCAGGATGGGGCTCTGAGCAACTTGATCTAGTTGAAGATGCCATGGCTCACTGGAGGAAGGTTGAACTAGATGACCTTTAATGTCCCTTCCAATCCAAACCATTCTAAGACTCTGATTACAATTCTCAGGAGTGACATGGCAGTAAGCAAGTTAAGATGCCTTGAATTATTCAGCATTTGAAGCATACATTGCCAATGTTTAGTTCAAACCAGTAATATGCTAAACAATGGCAATAATCCTGAGCTTTGTTAATTCTTTTTAGATTAATTTAATCACAACACTGAACATGTACTCATTTGTTGAACATCTTTGATAAAAATGTTTGGAACTATGTGTTTAGAGCAAAGGCAATGACTCACAAGTGTGGCCGACATCACGTAAGGTAGCTACCCTGTGCCAGAGATACATAATGAAACAGTGAATACCGGCAACACACATCAGGTTTATTGTATTAATCAAAACAATCTTGCTCACCTTACTATACACACTGCTTCAAAAATAGAGAAAACCCCTGCTTTATTTAGCCTGTTCTGCTCACTCTCACAAATCAAAGCATGTAAAATACAGATGTACATGCTCCATCCCTGGCAGTGTTCAAGACCAGGTTGGATGAAGCCTTGGGTGATATGGTTTAGTGTGAGGTGTCCCTGCCCATGGCAGGGGGGTTGGAACTAGATGATCTTGAGGTCCTTTCCAATCCTAACTATTCTATGATTCTATGATCAGTTCTCAATTCCAGTGTTGTGATCCTTAGTCTTAGGGAAATGCTGATGCTTAACCTAGGTAAGCAGATGTCTAGATTTTTTTCTGAACTAAAAAGAGCAAACCTTTGCAATCACCTATGATTTTGCTTCTCAATGTCCTGAAATATTGCATTAAACCAAAAAAAGGTCTGTGGAAATTTAGAGCAATTAGAATTTCCTTTGACCAAATTCCCATTTGAATAACTTGAAGTACATATAAAAATCAGCCCAACTCAGGGAGCAATCTAGGATTTAAAAGATATTAGTGAGGAATAAACCTAAGGGCTATCTTGCTTTATTTTAAAACATAGGTTTGTTTTTTCTTTCTTTCTACCCTTTGACACATGTCAACTAACAATACAGACAGTGGGCAAAATGAAAATGAGACTGGACTGACAGTCAGCATTTAGAAATACATACAAATTGTTGGCTGAGGTGCAAAATATTTTTACCATTTTAAATAGTGTTCATGCTTCACGAAAATACCATAATGTCTTTGGGCAAATAAGTTATGTATTTAGATGATTCAGTACACATTCCAGTTAGCGCCTCTGTGATTAATGTGTATGTATCTATCCCGTTTTGTGCATCCAGCTAGAGATCTGGTGGGCTATTCCATTCCCAGAAAGTGAATAAAGTGCATTGCCCTTAAAATTTACAACTTCTCTGGAATATTTCTTTCCCCAAGAAGTTGTAAATTCAGGCTGTTGCACTTCATGGGACTTCCAGCTAATAGCTGCAAGAAATACATTTCTAAAATACTTCTCACTACTGCAGCTAGATGGTTAATGATTTTTAGAAGTAAGAAAGCTGCAATTGTTTATTTTTAGATGTATGAAGGCAGAGTGGGAGTCTTCTGTATGCATAACACAAATTCTGCTACCAAGTTGAGAGTTGCAAGTAGTGTAAAATGCCTGGGTTACAAAAGGGGGTGACAATAAAAACTGGTTTGCATGGAGAAATATTCCGATGTCCCTTGTGTCTTGAAATTTATTGTTTAGAAAGAGCTACTAACTACTCTAGGGCAGGTGAGAGAAAAGCAACATGACTCTTTACCTGCCAAGCTGAGGAGGCAGCAATTTTTACCCCACTAAGTGGAAATACTCTTGGAAATGAGCAATAAAATGACCTGGTTTCTCCATAACACTGGACTTCCCCCCAAAAAATAAATATAACACCAGGCTAGAGCCTGTACCTCATTACTTGCCTTGAAGGCTGTAAAGGCAATATAAACAAACTATCTTTGCAGCCGCAGCCACAAAAAGCCCACCCATTTAAAGAATAAACAGGTGGGAAGTACTGAGAAAAAAAACTTGTTTGAGCTTAATATGTTGGAAAAATTGTTCAAGAGCAGTTCATCCGTGTGTGACTACAACCCTTGAAATGCTGCCAAGGTCAATGAGACCAACAGCAGAGTGATCTGCTGAGTAATTGCTCGTTGGCAAGTTAAAGCAGTGAAGGGAAAGTCTTTATCCTACTTCTAAATATTTACTTTATTGTTCAGAAAGCAGCTCACTCCCCACCTCCCTGCTCTGTCAGCATGGTTTCTGGAAGCTCCTCAAAAATTTTAACCCTGCTCTCTCTCCCTGGGATTCTGCTGATGCCCCTCGGTTGTCTCTCATATGTCTGAGCAGTCTCATTAGCAAACAACAACAAAATCGATCGTGATTTCTGTAAAAAAATAATTCCCAAATCAACCTTACTACTTCACACCTGCCTCCCTTCTACAAAATAAAATGTGGCCATGTCTTCCTGGTGCAATGATGTGGCTATCACTTCATACATCTGCAACAGGCCCTCATTTTCCCTGCCCTTGAAGCTCACACCACTGTTTCCCGTGACCACCAAGTGCAGCATCTCCACACTGCCCCTCGGTGAGGGCTATAAGCTACCTGGGAGCACAGTTTGGGTTTTACTGTTTTCTACATACACATGCTCCAATGACGGCTTAGCTGTGCTAACACATTCAGGATTACAGTGCTTCCAAAACATCCACTTAAGTTAAAATTCCCTATGCTCTTCTCAGCTTGTGGCAAGTGCAAATCATGCCATATTCATATCCATCAGTTCCACTGCTATTAGACTTACTTTCCTGTCCTATTGCTTTGGCTGCATCACCTCTTTTAATGGACTCTCCTCCATCTCTCCAAACATAAATCTATGAGTTTTTTTTAATTATTGGATTTCTTTTTGACTATTCACATTATCTGTGATTTCTCCATCACTCAGTATTACTCTTGCCTTTGCCTGACCTGTGGCTACCTCCTTTGCTGTTTGTTCAATCCACGTCTACATGCTTAGCCATAATGCTTCTCACACTTGGGAGATGTGTCCCATAAATACCTGCAGAGCCACTCCTGAGTTATTCCTGTCGCAGCCTTTGCTGAGCTTTATGCAACAGTACCCTCCCCACACACCTAAGCACAAGCTAGTAATCTCTTACAGTTAGATCATTGCCAGTTCCTTTGTCTGTGCTTCCTACCTGTTGTCACGCAATAGTCTCTCTGTGTGATTATGCCAAGACAAAAATTGTTTGGATAGGACTCTCCTCCTCTATTACAGACTTGCAGCGTCTTGCAGAAAAGGGGATTAGTGTGGAAGGGAATTTCTTAGCACTACAGCTATTCAAAATCAATACAAAAATGATAAACCTTCTGGCAAGTCCTCCTCCACTTTTTCTTAGTCCCTTTATTTACGTGCATAATTTCTCATGCTTGTTCATTGCCAAGGCCTGTGCAGTGGAGAGGGATATCCTGCTGAATATGGGACATATGGACTATAAATCACTCAGAAAATCTCCATGGATAAACGTAATTTCCAAAGGATTTCAGGTGCTAGAACTAACTTGATTACAGAAACATAGAAGCTGTAATAAGGATAGCTTCTTTACAATCAGCTGTATTGAACTGCTGTTACGTTATTTACACGTAAAAACTTGGATATAATTCCAAAGCGGAGCATTATGTTGACGAGATAATCTTGGACACCTAGATCACATTTATTACAAGGTGGAAGTGACATTTTTGTGTAGGCAAGTCACTTTTTAGAGCTTCTTCTCCATAAAAGAAAAAAAAAATAAGAAGAAGAATAGAAGCTTCATTTCCAAAAGACATAAAGCTATCACATAAAAATAGAAAAGCGCAAATCAAATAATATATTTACAGTTTAAAATAAAGGTAAGATAAAGGTAGTCTCCCCCTCAGCAAAAGGCAGTTAAAGAGAAAAGACTGAGAAGAAAATCCTTCTACTTCCTCTTTATGACAAACTAGGTATAAAGAACTGATGAGCCATTATATAACCATTTTCTTTCTTAAAATATCAACTCCTTTACACAGACTGACACATGCAAATATTCTGTTTGAAGAAACAAGCTTCAAAGTAGTAGACTTCTTATTCACACAAGGCCAGCAGGGCTGGCTGTTTGAATTTTGCAGTGAAGATAGGGTAAAGCATAGACAGCCTACCAATGGTACAGTGCTCTCCGTTCCATCCCTGGCTACATTCACACTTCCCATCTTTACAGGTGCCGTGCTCTGCGCAGCGGGGATGGCAGGCTCTCTGGTTGCAAGCTGTGCCTGTCCAGCCTTCCTCACAGCGACATGTGCCACCCATGCACACACCGTGGGTGCCGCAGTCCACTGAACAGATTTCTGGATTCAAGAGGAGAGAGCAGGCAAAAGGAGGCAGAGAGTACACAAGGGAGAGAGAGGGTATGCATTAATTAGCAGTGCTGCATTTTAATTCAACATGTGAAGAATAAGAAAGGCAAAATCTTTGAAAATTAAATCAAAGGAATTTACTGTGAAAGGCATTTTCAGGTAAGACCCAATAGAACAGAGTGCAGAGTTTTACCTCTATGCTCCACTTAGCTATCCAGCAGACTTAGCAGTGCCTAAGCATCCATAGCTCTTATGTTAGTAATTTTCCATCCTAGCTTTTGTGTCTTAAGAGTAAACCTTTTTTATCTTAGATTATATAGCACTTAGACCTACTACAACTACAGTGTAATCCTCGTGAATAAACACAACATATACCTAGGTCATTTTTGTGCTTTGAGTGAAAATCTAGTAGTAACAAAAGTTCATTTTAACAAGGTTTCCCCTCCCTACTATGCTCCCTGTTTTCTTTCAAAGTAAAAATGTGCCATTTTTGACACATTTTTTCATTATAAAGAATCAGCCTTAGTGAGACAAATTAGTACCATGCTGACATACTGACACATCTGTTAAATATAAAAGATGATTTACTTTCAGTAAATTTGTATCAGTGACAGCTATGAACAGTCTGGTTTAAATAATAGATTGTTAAAAAAAATAAATCAACATACAGCAATTTAACTTGTCATTTACATATAGTAACAGGATCTTGTAACTGATAGAATAATTGAAAAATATGTTAACAGCCAAAGGTAGTCAGAGGCCAAACAACGCATGTAAGTCTCAGCTAATACAAGATGGTAATTTAGACTGCCAGATTTTGCTTTTACAGTTTTGGTTCATTTAGTCAGACTCCAGCAAACTTTACTTCTGCTAAGCAGACAACAGGAAAACAAGAGAAGATACAATACAGCCTGAGGGACTTTAGTTCCTTGGCATACAGCTGCCTGTAACCACGTACTGGTTCATAGAAGTACTGTATTTAGGTTTGTTTTCTTGTAAAAGACAACAAACAGTTCAGTAATAAAAGACTGAAATAATTTTCAACAGCAGAAGAATAAAGCGTTCAGTACAAGAAAGGTTTCCAGTTTCCCACTTAACAGCATTTTTCTTCCCTCATAGAGTATAACCCATTGCCTCAAAGTGCTGTGGAACATTAAACACAGTATCAAGGAGCTGTGACATTTCCTGCAAGAAATAGACCAAAACCTTTGTGGAGAAAGACAGCTGTAATTTCCCTCTCCCCTTCTTTATTTCTTTTTTTTCTATGCAGCATCTTATATCTACTTTGAATTACATTTTTGATTTGATGGTTTGATTAACTTAAGAGTCACAAAACATCAACGTGGCTCCAAGAAAGTAAGTTTATTTTTGTTCAATCTAATAAATTTTTCATTAGGGTGAAGGTGTTTATCAGTTTATACCACACTAGCTTTGAGCAAGGTGTGTCAGTCTTTGTAATGAATTTATTAATTGGAGTTAATTTAATTGAAGTGGAATTGAAAGGCTAATTAATAGACAAATTGCAGATGAAGACAGAGGAAAGCTCTGCTGCTTTCAAACCTATAAACACCTCTGATAGAAATAACTCATACTTTTTTCCATCTAGCAGCTTAACAACAAGTTTATGGGCAAGAATTACTTTTTTGATGTATCAGTCTGAAGGTCATTTTGCACAATTTCAGGAAATAGTCTGTGCGTGTTTTTACAAAGCTGGTTTGTAATTTTGATGCTTTTGAAGTATCTGAGATCAGAAATATTTATTGTTATTTTAATGGCAAATCATTCTCTGAAACATAAGTAATAGATGGAGCATAACGGAATCATCAAAAGACCATAGAGGATACCATGTCAAGAAATAGGGGATCCATGTTCTGCCCGAGAGCTAGAAAGGTTCTCTCACAAATGGGCATTTTAAGTGCTAGAAATGTTCAGAGAAGAGTTTTTTCTTCTAAATAAATTTAATACAAGATAACATTTTCTTTTATCATTTTTTCCTGAATATTTGTAACTCTGTCCTATCACTCTTGTATATATAAGCCATTATACATCAGTATCACAGATCCTGGTCAGGAAGTACATTTGTTTTTAAAAGATGGTTCCTCATGAGAAAGCTATATTTATTCATAAGCTGGCATAAACTCAGCTAGCCCATGTGTTCAGTTTTCATTAACAAAATCATCTGAGTTGTTAGATGAACTGTTTTAGACAAATGTATGTCTCACAGTTAGACATGCTTTCTCTTTTGATATGTGGCTACCAAGCAATATTCTAAAAACTCCTAGTTGTCAAAAGGCTGCTGTCATACTTTATAAATATTTAGATTCTGCTCCCCATGATAGTACCTCCAGTCATTTTCTCCTTTTGTTTCTAAGCTCAGATGGTGGTTTTAATAAGCTCAGTTTCAGACTTCAAGAAATCCCTCTGCTTCTTCAGTCCTATCAACTCCTTCCACCCTGGCAGCCTGTGCTCTTCCTTGAAAGCCATTTAGGATTCATTCCTGCATTCTCTTGCCTTCAAACTCAAACGCCGTCTTTCAAGAAAAATACCTCCAATTAGCTAGAGCGGTTTTAAAAATGTGACTGTCTCTAGTTTCACTAGTGTAAAGTTTTTAAATAGATGTATTAAATAAGATGATACTTAGATCTGTGTACCGTACAAAGAACATTCTGTACTTGCGTGTGAAATACCTGAAGTTATCAAGTGAAGGCAGCTAGAAGATAGCAATAAATACATTGATTCCAAGTACTTTAAATTCATCAATTATTTTGAACCTTTAAATCAATTCAGTCAATTCAAAGACTTCTACCAACTCAGCCGGTCAGGCCCTATCACAATCATCTCATTAAAATGCTGCTATTCAAGATGTCATTTTACATAAAGCATGTGCTTTTAACCCTTACCATTGGAGCAATCTGGACCTGTCCAGTTGGGGTCACAGGTACAGGCACCACTCTCTTGCAGGTAGGTGCCATGGCCAGAGCACTGGTCAGAGCACATCGTTTTCAGGATTTCACAGTTGTTGCCACCCCAGCCTGGGTTGCAGTGGCACTCACCATGGATGCATATGCCATGGCTGGAGCAGGCTGGGTCCAAGCAATCAGCTGCAGGGAGATGAGAAAATTCAGCCTTAGTTTGTCATTCCTAACAATAGTAATCAACCCCTAGACGCTCACAGCACTTTTGGGCGTAATCCATGTTTTAAGACCTTGTGAAATTGGCAGTATTGCTCTAATCTTGAAAGTAAACATTAGTAGGTTGAAGCTGACAAGTTCACCTTTGTTTCATTGCAATGAGTGAGGAAAAGACAGAGTGGACCAAGGTATCTTGGTGCCACCCTCCCTTCTCTGGCTAAGAGGTAAATCACTCTTTATGGTCACTTATTGCACAGCATCACTTTTCTTTGAAAAAACACCTCACCTCCATATCACTTCCTGGTATTGTGAAATCTGTGTGTGCAATTAACTGGCATCAAGACATTTACAGCCTACCACTAAGTTAATGGAGAACTTTTCAAGGTTTACTAATTTTTCTGAATTACAACAAGATTGGGCAACTGATCTCTGTTCTACCTAATCAGAGTGTAACAAGTGTTGCATTCCCTGCAGCACTCAGTATGAACTGATCCGATCCACCATTAGAGTTTTGACAGCTGTATAGGACCCTCAACTTGTTTCAGAAATAAATGAGTTGCATACTGTCTATCTGTCTTAATTCACTTTAATGTGCTTTAGATGACGAGATTTAATTTAGCAATTTGACTCAATAAAATGTTACACTTGTAGGGTCAATGGTCTGAAAATTTAATTCCAGAGACTTAATTGCATTACTTTGTATGTGGAAATCAATAAAATCAATTTGATTGAGGAAGAAAATGGTGCTTTTTACTCCCTAAAAAAATAGGATGGAAAATGAACTGCATTTTGCAGCACACCAGAATGGATATTATTATGCACATTGCTGGAATACAAAAGTGATGCATCATTTTTCAACCTGATGTATTTGAATCAGCACTTTCCACAGTGTGGTTGGTGGAAAAGATCACTAATAAACGCAATACATTAATGATTTATTCTATACTGTGAACATTTAGTAAGTCTTCCTGTATTCCAACATCTATTTTTGTGTGCTTTCTTCTCAGCTGACCTCAGTCAGAAAAAATAAATAAAAATATACTGGCAGGCAGAAAGATATCACATATTATTAAGAATTTTCCCACTGATTACTTGAGAATAGATAAAGTATAATAATTCTGTAGAATTCAGTGATAATAGAGATTCCCAAACTTGATTTTTAGTATTCAATAATGATTTTTGAAGAAATAGCATTAGGGCATATGATCTTGATCTACCAAAATCAATAGAGCTGGATGTGCCAGCTGGAAACCTGACCAACAACGGCAGGTGCTGGAGTAAATATTTATTCATTTACCTTCTTCACAGTTTTCTCCTTTGTATCCAGAGTTGCAGGCACAAGAGCCCATGATGCAAATGCCCCGGCCCCCACACTGGGGATCGATGCACTGAGTTGTAGGCACGTCACACTCGGTGCCCTTCCAGCCACTGTAACACAGGCAACGTCCTTTGGAGTATTGCCCATTGCCACTGCACAGCACTGGGCAGGCTGCTGTGAAAAAAAAAGCAGCAGAAAAAAATTAGAGCCATATTCTTCACCATAGCTCTATAGAGAAGAAAGTCTAAGAAGCAAATCACATGCCAGTTGCTTTCCTGATCTATTTGTCCACATGCTCATTTAAACTGACTCAAGAAAAGCATTGGGTTGATTTACCTCTTGAACAATCAGGGCCCAGAAACCCGGGAAAACAATGGCAGGATCCAGAAATACATTCACCGTTACCATGGCAATTTCGGGGGCATTCCACCACAGACTCTAAAGGGAAAAAAAGGAGGATAATTTACAGATGCCCGCTGCATGAAGTACCTATCATCTGAACCACTGCTAACTGACAGTGCACTCCTGCTCTGAGAGAAGTGTTTATGTTTGGTTTGTTTCAAGAGCATGAATAGCAGTGATGCCTCTAGTATCTTAGGACTTTACATTCTAACAAAAAGGCTAAAATTACAATGGTAAAACTGTATGAGTTCCATACTTAAAAGTCAGCCCTGTGTCACTAACAAATGCTTCAGAACAGTGTTCTCCTTTTAAGCACTGTTTTACAAGAAGGTATACTCCTTATGCCTTAGACCAAGTAATTAAAATACACATTTTGCATTTTATTCTGGCTAGCAAGAGATTATAAATGGAAAACCTGTGAGAAAAAGACAAATCATTTAACTATGAAAACCTATTTCTGTTCCTAAAAAACTTGACCAGAGCCTAGCATTTGGTAAGAGCTTTGAAAATTATGCTTACCTATAATTATGGTATTAAAAGACACCTGCTCTGCATTTTTCCCATCATTATAAAAGGCCAGGTGCCAGATGCCAGAATCCAAATACTGGATAAAACCTGCCTCATGGAGACTGACAGACCTCGCCTGCCGCCCCGCTCGCTCCAACTCCAGCAGGTTGCGTTGCTCCCTTGCAATCAGCCGGCTGCCATCCAGGAGCTCCACAAAGTCGTACTGCAGGGAGGAACAGAAAAGAGATTGACAATTCAAGGGATGACACATGGCACCACCAGCTTCCCCACAGCGTCCTGCCAATATGCTTTTATTTTGACCGAGACTTTCCTCTTGGAGCAGGGAAGCACGAGCTGAAACCAACCCTTCTTCTCTGCTGCTTGCACAGACTTAAAGAAAAATTGCCAACTAGTCCTCATGCTTGTTAGAATGATTTTTTTTCGGTGACAAGAGGCCAATAAACCTATTACATGTATTAGCGGAAAGAGAACATCAGTTGAAATGAGTCTGCAGTCATGACTTCCATCTGAATTACAGGTGAGAGCTAACTTTCTAAATGTGTTATATGCATATGAGTTTATAATAATATTCAACACTAATAACCTACTTTGTTTTTCATTTAGTTTCAGATGGAATGTTAAACTGCTTGATTCCCCTTTTGGACAGCCTGGAATGCTGGAAGAAGAACAGCAAGAGCTTTGCTTCCTATCACAGAAGCCCAAAAGAGGAGATGGAAAGCATAAAACACTGCAACTCTTGGAAATAATAAACTGACAAAAACTATGGTACCTCACGTCAATGGACAGCACAGATTTTGTTAACAACCATCAGTGGGACTTGGAAAAATGTAACAGCATTTTAGCTGATACAATAAACAAGCTCAAAACACAAGGCTTGTTGCTGGTTAATCTTAAGAAGGGCTAATAGCACCTGGAGGACTAAATCTGCTCTGGGCCCTGCACTGATTACACTATCTGGGAGTCTGCCCTCATGGCTTGAAAGTTGTCTTCTGAATGTTTATCATGTAAACATCAGTATGCACACAGCAAAATTAAACAGGTAGTAAAATTAAAGAGCATTCTTTTTTGTGGTATTAAGTGTCTGCTTTTCCTGCTGAGTCTGTTCACAGTTTTACTCTTGACACATGTTTATTGTAGGAAGTGACAGTAACACACAAACCTCCAATCTACTCAACCATTAGAGATGTCTCTCAAATGGAATGACATCCAGGGCCTATTAAAATAAAGGCCACTATATGAAAGTGATGGTTCACCTGAGCTGGGATAACATCTGCTACTGGAAACAAGAGAATCTGTGGCTTTACACCCTGACTTGTGATCTTCAGAAACTGCTCCCGGGACTGAAGAAAACATGATAGCCTTTGTTCTGGAACATGGGTTTAAAGACTTACAGAATCATAGAACAGTTAGGGTTGGAAAGGACCTTAAGATCATCTAGTTCCAACCCCCCTGACATGGGCAGGGACGCCTCACTCTAGACCATGTGGCCGAAGGCTCTGTCCAGCCTGGACTTGAGCACTGTCAGGGATTTACCACTTCTTTGGTCAGCCTGTTTCAGTGCCTCACTACCATCACAGTAAAGAACTCTTCTTATATCTAACCTGAACTTCCTCTGTTTAAGTATAACCCATTACCCTTCATCCTATTGCTACAGTCCCTAATGAAGAATCCCTCTCTGGGATCCTTGTAGGCTCCCTTCAGATACTGGAAGGCTGCTATGAGGTCTCCACCCAGCCTTCTCCAGGATGAACAGACCCAGATCCCTTAGCCTGTCTTTGTACGGGAGGTGCTCCCTCTGATCATCCTTGTGGCCCTCTGGACTTGTTCCAACAGTTCCATGTCCCTTTTATGTTGAGGACACCAGAACTGAACACAATACTCCAAGTGAGATCTCGTGAGAGCAGAGTAGAGGGGCAGGATCACCTGCTTCGACCTGTTGGTCACGTTCCTTTTGATGCAGCCCAGGATACAGTTGGCTTTCTGGGCTGTAAGCGGACACTGAAGCTGGCTCGTGTTCATTTTCTCACTGATCAACACCCCCAGGTCCTTCTCTGCAGGGCTGATCTGAATCTGTTCTCTGCCCAACCTGTAGCTGTGCCTGGGATTGCTTTGACCGAGGTGTAGGACCTTGCACTTGGCATGGTTAAACTTCATAAGGTTGGCATCAGCCCACCTCACAAGTGTGTCAAGGTCCCTCTGGATGGCATTCCTTCCCTCCAGTGTATCAACCGAACCACACAGCTTGGTGTCATCAGCAAACTTGCTGAGGGTGCACTCAATCCCACTGTCCATGTCAGCGACAAAGATGTTAAACAAGACTGGTCCCAACAACGAACCTTGAGGGACATCACTCGTTACTGGTCTCCATTGAGCCATTGACTGCAACTCTATGTGTGTGGCCATCAGCCAATTCTTTATCCACCGAGTGGTCCATCCATCAAATTGATGTCTCTCCAGTTTAGAGACAATGATGTTATGTGGAACAGTGCCGAACGCTTTGCACAACTACAACTCAATTCTAACTGGGCCCTAGCTTTCCTGACCTGACCCCTAGCTTTCCAGATAATGTCCTTGTATTCTTTCCAGGCTGCCTGTCCTCACTTCCACCTTCTATAGGCTTTCTTTTTCCTGTTGAGTTTCCTCAGCAGCTCCTTATCCACCCAAGTAGGTCTCCTGGCCCTCCTGCTGCACTTTCTTCTGGTCAGGATGCAACACTCCTGAGCTTGTAGCAGGTGATCCTTGAATATCAACCAAGAGCCTTGGGCCCTCCTGCCCTCTAGGGCTATATCCCATAGAACCTTACTAAGCAGGTTCCTGAAGAGGCCAAAGTCTGCTCTCTTGAAGTCCAGGGCAGTGAACTTGCTGCACATGCTTCTCACTGTCCTGAGAATGTCGAACTTGACCATCTCATGATTGCTGCAACCAAGGCTGCCCTGGAGCATCACATTTCCAACCAGCCCTTCCCTGTTGGTAAGCACGAGGTCAAGCAGGGCACCTTTCCTTGTCGGCCCCTCTATTACTTGTAGAAGGAAGCTGTCATCCACACAATCAAGGAACCTCCTGGATTGCTTATGCTGGGCCGTACTGTCCCTCCAACAGATACTGGGGTGGTTGACGCCCCCCATGAAGACAAGGACCTGTGAGTGTGAGGCTGCTCACTTATGTTCTCTTCTTGAAATTTTAGGTCCAAATTCACTGGTAATGTAAGAATGTTCCTCCCCAGTAATCAGAATTATCTTTCTACTAGTCAGGACGTGAAGGAAATGCATAGTTAAGATGCCTCTATCACCTGAGACACTTTTCCAGCTATGTCTGAACCCACAGAATAGAACATAATGTGATTAGGATGTGCAGAAACCAGTACCTCAATGTGCTGCCACTTTGTGCATGCTGCACCACATGAAAACAAATGCAATCATTTTGGAAGAGCACCAATTATTCAAACCCGTTCAACATTCTCATTTGTCAGAGAATTAAATATTTATTTTGTATGAGAGAGAAAACCAATTTCGGTTGTTTGCGTTTTCTTTTTTCCTCCCCCCTGACTTAATAACACTTCTTTCTGGTTGTGTTTTTCATTAATATTTTGAAAAACAGAAAGCTCAGGGAGGTTCTGAGTATTAATAAGTAATTTATGGACATTAGGAAGGACATTTTTGTAGGAGGACAATTTCTGATTCAAACTGTATTTTTGATACATTGATTGACAACTAATGACTGACTAGCATGGTACAATGAATGATTTTGTATTAGTAATTTAATAAGGACATATGCTGTTATTAGAACATCATTTTAGACTGCGTTTTAAAAGCCATGCAGATGGGAATTTACTGTTCATTCTGGCCCCCAGCAATAAAGCTGTAATTGATCTTAACCCTTTTAAAGGCTGGTTTGTTTTTTTTTTTTTATAGTTAGGACATGATAACAGAAACAGACTGGAAAAACAATTCTCTTCATAAGCAAAAAACATACCAATTTCATTATCCTCCTATGAGGATAAATTAATTACCTTTATATAGAGCCTAAATGTGCTGATTTGCCCTACCATTCTATTTGGTTTTTGCTGTAAATCAAAGTCCTTTTTTTTTTTATTCTTAAAGTCTCTTTAAATAAACATATTGATTCTCTGGCTGCAATGGAAATGACATTTTTAGAAAGTGTCACAAAGACTTTCAGCCTTGCATTGATTGAGTTTTGAATGGACAGCCACCGTCAATTATTTCTGGTTGATTTATTTATGATTCCCCAGAAAGAGAGAACTATGCATCTGTCTCTGACACACACATAGTGGCTGTGCTTGAGACTGATTTGGGTATCTAAAGAGAATACAGAAACACAACCAAAAATTCTGTCCTGATTACAATACATAAAACCATTTCTTACATGTTGTTTCCCTATTATTTTGGATTATGGGACACAGTAAGAGCCAAATTTGCTGCATTCTGTTATTCTTTTATAATAAAATGCAGCTGATAGGAATGGCTTAGATACAGTTGATCCTGTCCTAAAATGTGGGTGTAAACTAAAGGACTTTCTCAAGCTCATTTCTATCATACTTGATTATGTCTCTTGCAGTGGTAGGATAACTGGTATCAAAGGTTGTAGAGCTATAGAAAGATGGACTCCCATTCTCTTTTACTCACTGTGTGGTTTCAACTGCATAGAAAAAAGAGGTGGATAAACAGACAAAGGTCTGGGAGAGAAGTGGAAGACAAGGTGGCAAATGTAATATCCAAGTTTTGCATTATAGCCAAAGGTGAGATGCAGAGAGGGCAGACATTCATAGAAACACTGAAGGTGTAAGGAGGGGGCTAAAGACGATGATTGTCTCTGTATCATAGGAATACTAGTAAAGATACTGGAGGGGGACAGCTGGTAAGGAAAGTTTACAAATGCATACAGGGTGTAGGTAGTAATCAGTTCTCTATTATTTAACATAAGATCTGAAAATTCAAATACTGATGTTTGAGAAACAGGCAGCAGTTGCTCATTTACATAAGTTTTGTTATTAACACTTGTCACTCTATGACTAGGAGAAAAGGGCAGATAGCATTCAGGAGACACAGACATGAAGTGATATATACAAGTGAGATCCTACTTTTCAAAGTCCTCATGAAACAACTCTCTTCTGTTGGCTACCATCCAATCCAGGGATGGGCCCTAAGCCAACTTTTATCACTTTAGGATGAGATCTTGGAGCTACGGTAGAGAGTGCTATGGAAGTACCAGTTCCACATTTATTTTTATTTTTTTTTTAAGCAGACATTATAAAGGCACTGTATGAAACCATCACAGTTAAACACCTGCTATGTTCTGTGCTTTTCTGGTCTCCCTGTCTCAAAAACGGTACAGTAGAACTGGAGAAAATTCAGAAAAGCACAAGGATGATCAAAGAACTGAAGCAGCTTTCATACAAAGAATAATGAAACAGACTGGAAAGAAACCTCATTGAGGGCACTAGAGATGTATAAATCAAGAGTGGCATGGAGAAGAAATCAGTGAGAAACTGTCCAATGCCTCTTGCAAAACACTACCACTAGGGTACCAAAGTAAAACTATATGGAGGCTGTCTCAAAACACAAAGAGGAGTCACGTGAAAAGTGTAGTGAAGCCGTGAAACTCCTTGATGCAAATGTTACGGATACTAAGAGATTCCATAGATTCAAAGGTGACTATGCAAATTCTCAGGAAAAGAAATCTTTCAAAGTCTGTAAAATACAAAGACAGTACCTTTGACTCAGGAAGTCCTTCAGCCTTAAAACACTGGAGGCCGTGAGTGTATTGTAGGAAGAATAACTACAAATCTGTCATACAGCTATACTAATCTCTGCATACCTGCTAACGGCCACCATCATAGTCAGAATGCTGGGCTACATGGTACTTTGATCAGACCCAGTGTGGACATTCATGTGTTTTTCTAATATGCTCCTATGACATTTAGAGCTACACAAGTAATCTGACTTGTTGATAGAAGAATGCAAGGAAACCCAGAACCAGCTGTTAGCCTGTCCTTGCCAGCTATGCTTGGCTTGCAGTTAAGAGCTTTTGCCAGTATATGCCTTAAGGGTTAGGGGAAATAAGAAAACAATAAACTGATTTATGCTTGCAAACCACTCAATGATCTATTTCATCAGACGTCCTTTTGCCTAAATACCTTACTTTGTCCATATAGGCTACTTCGGTAAAATACTTATTTTACCAGTACAAGTTATGTCTTCATCAAAGTCCTGTGATTAGGACTTTGTTGCAGAACAGCCTAAACTATTGAGAAATATTTTACTCCATTTTTTTCCCCCACGTGCAGTAGCACAGTCACAAAATAACCCCCAGCCCCTTATGGAAACTGTGTTTTTAGAAGAGTATACATACTTTATCTCAGGTACCTAAACCTGACATCACTGGTTCAAGGCTGTATAAACATCCTGATAACCCTCCACCCTTGGAATCTTCAGCAGCCCTAGAAGATCACTAGGGCACTGATAAGTAAGCACACCTAATTTTTCAAGGTATCAAGTGTCAGTCAAATGGTTTGTAAAAAATTCTCTAATCACATACCAGGCAAATATAAGACAAGAGAGCTTAACCTATATCCTTGGAACAATATATCCAAAATGTCATAGGAACTACAGAGGATACAGTAGCAGGATTCACATATGATTCCTTCTGTTGCACCATACTTAAGCATGCATAAGCACTTGGGCAGTAGGAATCTAAAGGCAAAGGAGTTTGTGTAAAACTGGGTGGGAAACAGATTTAGCTACCCCCATTTCCCAACTTTTTGAATAAAGGGCACTCCTATTTCATTCTTTTGCCAGGATAGGGAATCAAGTATGGATTGTTTTTCATGGATTTATCTACTCACATAACTTCTCATACAAATTCACAGTCCAGACCAGCTTTTTCAGTTTTGTTCATTCTTGCCACACATGTATTCCTCTAGCTCCTGTTATTATTGTTATCATTGAGATGGCATTTGTATTCCAAAGCCTTATTTCCAAAGGTTGATAACTTTCTGAATCAATTTTCTTTGAGCTAGAAATTCTCGCGCTTGTTGTCAGCCTAAGGGTGGCTGTTCACATGTGAAGATCTGAAGAAAATCCATTTAATCATTTTTTGAGGATCAAATTTTTAAATAAACATAAGTGTATTCTCTACATTCAATAAATTGTTTGTAGTTTAATGGGAACTAAACCAAAAGATAAAGCTAAAGTAACATTCTATGATTTTAGCTGCATGAAACTCCTTTGCTGACCCTAATTCTTCCTCTGTGGTTTGTGACTCTTAAATAGGTGATAAAATTAGCAATATTTTTATGTACTAGGACTTTAAAAAGTTATGCCTGAAAAATACAAAATAAACAAAAATAGTACAATATCATGCAAATCAAATTTAAAAATATGTGTGATTGAAAGAAAAGATTTGAATTTTACAGTTATGGATTTGCTGCTGCAACTACATATGAGGCATAATCAGTCAAGCTTCATTCCAATTATACTATTAGGTGACTATACTTATGTTCAGGGATAATCCATGCAACTGAAAAAAAAAACCCAGTAAGATGTTGCATAATTCTCAAATTGGGATAGAAGAGCATGAGGGCAACTCCTTTTTCAAGCAGAAAAGTGGTTCAGAGCCAGTAGCTGGACAAATATCCAGCTGAAAGAAAACAAACTTGGAGGGACTTAAATCTTAAAAATAAAATCTGGATAAATTGATTCTAAAATACCATCTCAGACAACAATTCTCACTTTCTCCTGCCAATCCAGAAGACTATTTGCTCTTTCACATTTTAACTTTTCTGTGATTATGGATAAAAAATGTTTCTTTGTTACTAGGCAAAGGCATGAATATATGCAATAAAAAGTGTCACTAGAAACCGTCTGAAGGGTGGACCAGAATAAATCCTCAGGATACTTAAGAACAAAGTTTCGAGACACTACATGTCTAGTGAAGACTTACACTTTTACAGCCGAAGTTCATTCTATCTTTGTAGACACATTCTACACTTTTTTCTGCTATGTATTTATTTAGTGAGATACTAAGCTGTAAATACTGCAGCATTTGCTTGGAGAACAAATTGAAACTTCCTTAAAAAGCTGCTGTCTTCTTGCTTGGGAATTTGGTCAATGTGCTCTTTGCCAGGGATGCTCAACCGCATGTGTGGCCGTAAGACACTGTATTTGTTTGCTTAGGTTTCTAAAGATACGTCTATGTACCACAGAAGATAAAAGTACTTATAAATCCTGCATAAAACAGCTACATATCTAAAGCATCATCATCACTCACAGCATTCAGCATAAGTAAGAATACCTCCCCATTTCAGATCCCATCACTTACAGTAGTATACATGTTTTGGACATTGCATGAGATCAGTAAAGCATAAAAAGTAAAAATAAAGACCAGCAACATGGAAAAGGATGTAATCCGGAGAAATAAAAAAGATACAAAAGATGTGAGTTCAGAGTTTTCAATAATGTGTCCTACATTTAATGAAAGCAGTTCTTACCTGAGTGTGTGAAGGCGGTAAGCCTTTTCGACCATATACTCCAATCAATGCGTCTTTCTGAAGTGATATATTGAATTTTAGAAACTGTGGCTGATCAATGAAGAGTTGTGATCTCCAAAAAATCCCAGGGGGAACTTCTTGTATTGCTCTTCGGCCTATATCAAGTTCTCCAGAATCTATAGTGTTATTTTCCTGTGCAAATCCCCCTAATTTTCCTGATGGGTTAGAATAAGAAGAGACAAAAAATTAGTGCTCCTTTCTTGCTTTCAATCATCCTTTATAGAAAATGCCAAATATTTAGTATCACCTCAGATAAAATGTTACCTGACAACCTTTCTGAATATAAGATCTCAGGGAATTCACTGATTTGGAAATAAAAAAGCAAAGATACCACGAATACTTACCAAGTAAAAACACTGTAACTTCCCTAAGCACTAGCATTACGGAAACTCTTTTAGGATCTACATTAAACTATTCACTTTCCCCCCCAAGTATTTTAACAGGCGTTTTTGAGCATAAAGTCTCACACCAAAAAAAACCTAAAGTGAAATGCAGCATACAATTTTAAGGATACATAAACATAAGCAGTCATGAGAACTAACATAGTCTTTTCTGTGTTACATGTCAGAGCATTCATACAATACTAACAATGCCTACAGCTCTGTAGGCATTTTTTTGTTTGTTTTTCTGTTCCCCTATCCTTTCCAGAGGTGGAGGCTCTCCATAATACCTACATCCCCTGGACTTCTCACCCTCAGCCCTTAAGCTTGTAACCACTTCCTTATCCACACTGTCTCCTGAATAAAATGTATAATAGCATGTCAGGGTCTGGTTCTTTCCCTGTTTCTTATATAATAATGAATATGTATTTATCCTGCAGGCCAATTACTGGGAATAAGAACACAGCACTGAAGGGCATTAACAATTTTTCTCTATGAAACACTTGTGCAACTATCAGTTAGACTTAGGACACCAGTAATGATGGCTTGGAAATGCCCAGAAGAAGCAAAGAAGATGCTAACATACAAAAGACACATGATGTCAAACACTAACACTGAAAAACTGAACAACTGGTAGTGGCATTAAAAAAGCAAATGATGTTATGAACTTCAGATACACCCAACAAATTTTTTGTTCAAGTGGGTAAGTACAGGCAACAGAGACTCTATCTACCTAATACTACAGCTAGAATAGAGAATGGTATCATCCAAATCTGCAAGGTTTTGTGTCATCTCAGTGAAGCACCATCAAGTAAACGGAAGGGGTAAAACTCTTCCAGCCCAAGCCGAAGATCCCACAAAGCATGGGGTTGGATGTTATAGACAGCCCAGGCCTGTGCTAACTCAGATCTCCATGTTGCTCCTTGTTGTACCACACAGCCACATTGTCAAATCTGTCAATGTTTATGAAACTTTCTCAAAGCTCATCAGCAAACAAACTGCAGTTAAGTTGTGATAGTGCCTTCTACCTGTCAGATTTGTAGGAAGCAGAACTGCTAAGAAGTGGTTTGCACAAACCATCACCACCAGCTTTAAAATCTGGGATAGTTTAGATGAATTTGAGGCCAAAGAGTCACATCTGATGTTCAGGCACTAAGTCCATTCCGTATGGCTGGACACAGGCAGTCTTGGAAACTGGTCCAGGGTCAAAGCCTACTTTGATCTGATGGAATCAGCACTAACAATTATAGACTAAGACCCAAAGATGTGGATAAGAACTCGCATATCAACACATGTCAACATGAAGCAAGTAATGTCACATTTAAGCAGCTGGCACATCAAGGTGAACCTTGAGTGAAGCAATATAAAGAAAAGTGGAACTGTAGTTACAATCTTACAGTTTATCGTGTCTTTACCACTTTATACTTTCTTTCAGCAGCTTGTGTATTATAAAGGTTGAGCTAAACCCATCTGAATGTGATAAGCATGTTGAAATGATGCTGACTTGCTTGTGTACAAGTATTCTGAAGAACTAACAAAGCTCTGTTGCTACCCTGTCTCTTATGTTCAAATTCTACATTATTCATCATTTGATGGAACAAACTGACACAACCTTTTTGCAAACATTAAGACTGTAAAAAACTAGATTAAAATTTGAAATGCCAGGTGAGGTCACAGATTGATCTTTGCCACCTTTTGTGCATTCATGATGAACAGAGACTGCTGCTGAATTAAACAGGTACAGAAAGGCATTGAGTGGGAGCTTGTACCATCATGAGAGCTGTGCCACAGCAGTTTTGCAGTTACTGAAAATGTCTCACTTACAGGATCATCATATTGATCGGTGTTCTTCTGAGAAGAGACCATGAAATACCTGATTTTGGAGAAACCATTTTTTTACACTTTCCAGGATGAGTCTGCTGCTTTTCTAACTTTGGACTTAACCTTTCACAATATTTATATTGTATTCTAGAAGATGGATCTGTATTCACTATTTTAGTTCACTTAAGCACTGTATCTTACCAGTTAATTCAAAATTAAGCAGGTTGTGTTGTAAAAATTCACACATTGATGACTGATAATCTCTAAACAATAAACACATTTGCAGTATTGATCTGCAGCTTCCCCTATTTCTACGTTTGAAATTAAAAATAACTACCTCTTATAACTGAAAAGATGAACTAGACATATTAAGCACCTTTATCCATGATAAAGGTAGACTTTATCAAACATTTTGAACAAATTGCCAGAAATGCCTATTACTGGGGTTCAACACTTGTCCATAGCAGATAATGATCCTACGGACTCCCACTTTCTTCACCAAAAAAGAGGTAGTTTTACCTTGTAGCCACATGTTCCTTTAATGCCACAGCACCTCTCTCTTAATTGTCACTAGCTGCTTGCCCTCCCAAGAATAGGTTTAAATTATTGTTTGTTCCTAGATGTATCAGAATGGCGTACGAAAAATCTTAGTAGTGTCATCATTTCCTTTTGACTTTCAAACCAGTAACAATTCTTATAAACAGCTTTAAGTAAAAATATGAGCTGTCACATTCATTGACACAATTCCATAATGATATAACAGTCCAAATAACAAGATGAATTTTAAAATATTGTCCTGGATTCAGCAGTAACAGTAATTTTTTCCTCCTTCCTAGTAGCTGGGGCAGTTCTGTGTTTTGGCTTTAGTCTTAGAACAGTGCTGATAACACATCAGTGTTTCAGTTGTTGCTAAGTAGCACTTACTCTCATCAAAGATTTTTCAATCTCTCATGCTCTGCCGGGGAGGAGGGGCATGAGAAGCTGGGAGGAAGCAGAGACAGGACACCTGATCCAAGCCAGCCAAAGGGGTATTCCATACCACAGCATGTCATGCCCAGTGTATAAGCTGGGGGGAATTACCTGGAAGGCCTGGATCGCTGCTCAGGTCAGGCTAAGATATTGTTATTTTCCTTATAATTATTATAATTAGTTTTTATTATACTTTAGTTATTAAACTGTTCTTGTTTCAGCCCATGGGGTTTACATTCTTTTGATTCTCCCCATCCTGCCTGGAGGGGGAGGAGCAAGTGGAGTATGAGGGAATGGCTGTGTGGTTCTGAGTTACTGTCTGGGCCTAAACCATGACAAATACCCATAGAATCGTAGAATCATAGAACAGTTAGGGCTGGAAAGGACCTTAAGATCATCTAGTTCCAACCCCCCTGCCATGGCTAGGGACACCTCACACTAAACCATATCACCCAAGGCTTCATCCAACCTGGTCTTGAACACTGCCAGGGATGGAGCATTCACAACCTCCCTGGGCAACCCATTCCAGTACCTCACCACCCTAACAGTAAAGAATTTCTTATATCCCATCTAAACCTCTGCTGTTTAAGTTTCAACCCATTACCCCTTGTCCTATCACTACAGTCCCTAATGAAGAGTCCCTCTCCAGCATCCTTGTAGGCCCCCTTCAGGTACTGGAAGGCTGCTAAGAGGTCTCCATGCAGCCTTCTCCTCTCCAGGCTGAACAGCCCCAACTTTCTCAGCCTGTCTTCATATGGGAGGTGCTCCAGTCCCCTGATCATCCTCGTGGCCCTCCTCTGGACTTGTTCCAACAGTTCCATGTCCTTTTTATGTTGAGGACACCAGAACTGCACACAGTACTCCAAGTGAGGTCTCACGAGAGCAGAGTAGAGGGGCAGGATCACCTCCTTTGACCTGCTGGTTACGCTGCTTTTGATGCAGCCCACCCATCCTCCTGAATATATTCTATTTCATGATGCTTCTTCCTTATCCCCAAAATTTCTTTTTTTACAGGCTCTCCCAAAGAGACAGCAACACATATAAACTTAAATATTTATAGTTAAATAATATTTATATCATAATTTGCTCTTATATTGCTATATATATTATTATTTAATTTACAAAATATAGTAAATTTCTGCATCACATACTATCTAATGTATATAATCATTATATGTTTCATTTCTTATACCAATAATCTAATGCATTATGGGTAATTAATAGGTAAAAGATTTGCTATCTTTAATATTTGTAAGTTTTATTTCAACTGTCTGATGTTAAGATGGACATACTCCTGAACTAAACAAATATTTAAAGCAAGGAACAACACTTAATTATTATACAGGAAAAATAATTCACAATATCCCTAAAACGACATTCAGACAAACTTTCCTCCTTTGCAAACATTTTATAGATTAAAACTCAAGATACAATGTAAATAACTCTGCATAAAAATGAAGGCACAACTAAACACGATAATACTCAGCAATAATTTGCTGTTTAGTGTCACACATATAGTTTTCCATCCTTCAAGGGCAGTACTAATTAGATTATTAAATTGGAAGGCTCTATTTACAGTCCCTAGCATGTTCTCCTGTTCCACAGAATTACCTTGTATCTGGATCTTTTTCTGTGAGATACCTGCTATACACACTTGTGCTACAACTGTTCCAAGAAATTAAATTAAAAACATACCTTTTTAGATAAAAAAACACAGAACATCTTGTTAAGAAGTTGTTATACCTTTAATTAACATGAGATACTGTAAAGAAAATCAAAAGCTCCATACACGTATGCTAAAGCACAGAGAACATTTTTTAATGAGTATAATCTCAAAAAGAGCATCTAAGTAAGCCAAAAGAAATGCCCCTCTTCCCATTCACTTCTTTCCTCCCATTCACTCCTTTTCCCATTTTTAGAAATCTGCAATTAGGCACACATTATTGTGTTTCTGAACTGCACATAGAATTTATATGACAACAAATATTTGAGATGCACATAGACATTATATGACATAAAATAAAGCCAGCAACATGTGAGATGTGACCAACTGCTAGAACACAATAGTTAAACAAGCTGGCTTTTAACCTTTCTTTTCTATTGCCTAGCTCTTAAGAGTATTGATGCACCTCAGGTAAATGCCTGTATTTGATTAAGCATGGTTTACAAATTATGTTGGAAAACCTAACCTGAAATGGACTATAAAATTCATTAGAAACATAGAAAACACATATTCTTATCCACCTTATACGCCACCGAATGATGACTGTCTAGATGATCAGGTGATATGTTGCCAGCAGTTTACTGTTCATACAGAGAGAAGCACTAGGAGAAGAAAGAATCATCCACAAAAAAAAGCCAAACAAAAAACCTTTGAAAAAGTCCTGTTCAAAGATTCAAGCTTCACTTAATAAATGATTTGCATTTCAGGGTGATTTAACATGCTTTTACTGTCAATTATGACTATCTATTTCTATGTAAACCACAGCTGAATTTTCTCTGGAGTTTGTAAGTATGCATTTTCAGGTTCTAGTTTTGCTAATTCATCTCAGAAATATGGCTATGATTTTCTGACCAAAGTAGGCCCAGGATTATCTGGTTTAGGTAGGAGTCAAGGAAAATGCTTGGCCCATACAATGCTGGGAATTTCTCCCATCTCTATCAGAGTATCAGGGTACTACCATGGTCTAAAGATGGGCAATACTGAAAGTTGTTCAGCTGTTGAAATCTTCAAATCAAGGCTCTACCGATACTTACAGTTTTCAATAACTAGCATGATAGCACAGGGCTCCCCTCCTTATATTTCATATCTAGCCATCACACTTTCCCTTCTGCTTAACCTTTCTTTAATGATTTAAAATGTATATTCTCTCATCTGTCTGATGTTTAGTATTGATGTATGCTGATAAATGACCGTTTACCATATTCTGCAGAGGACAGCATTTCAACAGTGGATGGAATTAACCCTGCTCTCCTGTACAGTACTTGGGAACATAAGGAAGGAAAAATGGGATTTGGTATACTTGTTGTTTCCTTTTATTTTTGAGGCAAAGTATAACAGGTTTTAATTTGCAAAAAACAGAAATAAAATATCAAGGGAAAAAGAACAATTTTTACTTATAAAATACTTCCAAAGACATGTATATATTTTAGACAAAAAAGTATACTAGCTACTGAGGGCAGAAGATAGTGGTATGATGAGCTGTCAGTGCAGCATCAATATTCATTAACCACACAGTAGCTTTTTGCTATTTATTCAAGAACACAGAAAGAGATAATGAATATCTAAGTGCAAAAAAAAAAGGCAGTAGGGCAAAGGAAATGGAAGAAAAAAAAATTAAAAAGGCCCTAGTGGAGGATTCTCCTACGCTTACAAATGTGACAAAAGCATGAGCTGAGCTGTGCCTTTCCTATAACTTGGAGCTCTGCTAACTTGAAAAAATTTCAAGATGTCAGCTGCTGGCAGAGGCTTCTTCCTCCTCGGTGGTAAGGAGGTCAGCTCTATCTTGTGAAAGGGAAAATGGATTTTTGTGTAATGAAGCAAACACTGCATTCATCAACCATTTAAATCAAGTTTTCCATTCAAAACCTATTGATTTTAAAGCCTCTTTTAGCCAAAAGTGCACAGGCTCTTAAGTGTTTTGAGAATCCTAAAGGGCAACATGGAAAAAGGTCGATAAAAAAATAATCCTTTTGTGTGTTTTGTATTTTAAAAGCTTCTACAACAAAATTAATAAAGTTCAGGGTTTTTTTCTTTTTTTTTTTTTACTCTGTATGTTGGTCAGATGATTCAGATTCAATATTATCTGCTAGAGACTTTGAGAAAACAAATGGACATACACATGACCTATTAAATTTCAGAGAGAAATTAAAAAAGAAGGAAAAGCTCATCTGTAGAGAGAAATCCAAGCCATTCCATAGCAAGGTCATCATGGCACAGGAAGCTCCTTGATCATAATCCTGGCTTACAAATTACTTTGGAGAACATAAACTGAAATAGCCTACAAAATTCATCATAGCCATAGAAAACACACATTCTTATGCCACCTTACATAGCACCAAATCATGCCTGTCTAGATAAGCAGGAATGACCATGATCATGATTAGCCTTTTAAACACATCTAAGAGAGAAGCTTTGAAAATACGCAAAACCTTCCTGAAATGCCTTTTCGTGTGCCAGCTCTCCAGAAAAAGAGATTATGTAAACCCCTGTTTGGACAAGGCTTTGGTCTGAAAGCTATACAGAGCTCACTGGGACTCCCAAAGTTTGAAATCTGGTGTCAGGTTCCCCTTATGAAATACTGTGTCCTGTCACCTTGGGCTCCCTGGGTTTGTTGTGGCCATTTCTGCAGCATGAGACCCCAGCCCCTCAGGCGGGATGGTCCAAGCCAGCCTCAATACCATCCTTCTCCCTCAACAATCATTACATTATCAAAGATTTTCAAGTAAGCGGAGGTTCTGCTTCTCTGGATGTGAAAAAAGGTTTTCTACCCTCATAAAATATTATATTAAAATTCCCATGAAGAGTTTGGTTGACAGCCAGCTTTCCTAATATGATCAACACTATCACCAAGGATCCATCAGTCTAACATGATAGGTAGGAGGAACAGTGTGCTCCTGTGAAATATCTACATATCTATTTAAAATTACTATTACTTACAAATGTTCTGTACTACCATTAAATAAAGAGTTTTGCAGAAGAAGTGTTAAAAGTCTGGCGATGTAAGATGGAAAGAAGGAGAGAAAATTGGTGCCTGTTTCACTTACCATTTTCTCCAGCAGGTACTGTTACAGGATGTGTTGGCACAGTATCAGAATTCACTTTTCCATTCTCAAATGTATCATTTTCAGTTTGCTGCAACTGCCAGTTGAGGCCAAACAGATGCATTGCTGGTGGTAAAGGATACAGGTTATTTGATGCTCTTAACCACAATGACAAATTGTACAAATAATGGCTTTCCACTCTTCACAGTGGAATAGCAACACATACATTAAAAAATTAAATTACAGGAACAAGCATTCACAGACTAATAGTTCAACTTAGCAATGGCACTAAGCAATTACTACCACTGTCCTTTAATGATACAGTGCTTTTCGTGAATGCAGTTGACAGAAAGCTCACCAGTCTCATTTTGAGTCTTTTACCGGTCCCAAATCAATGTTCAAAAAGATAAGCAGTAATTACATCCTTTTCTCTTTTTTCATTTTTGATCCTCCTGAAGAGACAAATCATTTAAGTGAGCTCCTAAATGACCTACTAAAATAAATGATTTCACTAGCAGACAGATCCATTTTGGTTAGACAGAAAGGGAAAAGAAACAATGCAAGAGGAGAGGAAGAAGGGTTCTGTGGGTGTGGAAGGGCTAACCTAAGACATGAACACTCCTTACCATGCTGTCACTAACACCCTGTACAACCTCCAGTTATGTGCCCATTCTCCATGTTAATCTGCAGAATGAGGCCAAGACCATTAACAGAGCTGCAGACGCTTGGGGCACTATGCTCCGATAATGATAATGCATATGCTAGGTTTCTGAACTACTTAATTCCCCACAACCACATTTATTAGAAAGGTGATACCATGTGAAAAAGTTTAGCTAAGCTAATTATGAAAGACAGAGTCAACCTTCTATGGTTTTAGGGGGAACTACTTAAGGAACCTTGATATCAGTGGGGATTAATGAATGAAGCCCCTGTCTAAACTTTGAGAGCAAAAATATGGAAAAAAATACCTTAATACTACACTGTAATACATGCAATAAATGCAATTTCTTGCTATCTGTGGTGCATTTCCTTCTCTTCCAATGACTCTGTGATACCAGCAAAACTCATTTTATTGTAATGACTTTAATTTGCATTTGGTATAACATGGGTTTGTTCATTCCATGACAATAGTTATCACCAAAGCTAAAATAGTCTTTAGGTGCTACTGGGGAATAAAAATACACTGGAAAAAAATCTGTAGTAACATATTTTAACTATCAGTGTAAAACATAAGGAAAACAGTTCACTGTATCTTGTCGCTTCTGGTCTTTTTGTCTCTGAAACACTGCTATAGTAAATGTTATGAATTTATTTATCCCTTCTATCCAAATGACAAACAATTCTTTATCCCTTTTCACCTCTGATCTTTCAATCTCTTTGTATTGACCAACCCTTACCTAACACAAATAGGCAGCCAACAAACACAGCAGAACTAAGACCTTCTGCAGGTCTTTGCCTTAAACCCTCCCCCTTACCCTCAACACAACAAAAAAGCCAGTTCAACCAAAGACATTACTGAATGTTTCAGAGACTGAAATCCTCACTACAGATGACATATTCTCTTTATTCCAAGCCTCTGACTCTACCGTTACTCTTCTTTCTCAGACCTTAAATTGCCTTTCAAAGCGTAATAATGTAGAAAGATCCTTGACCCTAAAACCTTATTTCTTTTTCCTCCTTTCATCTCTTGTTAAACCATAAATCTGACCGCCACAATTTCTGGCACATCACTCGAATTAGCCATTATTATTCTGGCCTAAGCTGAAATTCTTATTTATATATTAATCATTTGATCACTGTATCTGTTTTAATATATTTGATCAAAATCCCTAAGGTCAAACTCTATTATTTGTTATACTAGTCCAACTGACTGGCAGCAGTGAAAGACTGCAAATAGCTAAATAACATGATTCAAACCCAGTACATTTCTTGTCTTCAGTCTGGAGGTCTAAATCACCTTTCCTAACTTTGCTAGCTTCTTATCACTCTTCAGGAACAAGAAAAAGAAAGCGGCATTCATTTTGTAACTCCAGAAGTGCATCCCTTCAAAAAGTAAGAGCTTGGATCATCATTAACAGCACTGTCTGCAGGTGCTGTGTACATGCCCTGTGCCTCTTCATGCTCCACTGGAAGATCAGAAGGGGAAGTTCCAACATGACCTTCTAGACATTCCCTCATAACTCAAACCAGCTGGAATTTGAAGATTTCAAAGGCAAGGATTGTGGGATCTATATTGATTACACATCAAAGAACCTTAGTTACTACAAGGTAAGTGACAAGTACCTCTTTTTACGTGTACTGATGTGTCTCATGGTAGTTCACTGTCAAAGATAGTTAACAGTTGCATCCCTCAAAAATACTAACGCTCTCTCAACTTTGACTGAACTAGCACCAAGTTCAACAAGCAGTGTTTAAAAAAAATGAACTGATGCATACATGCAGCTGTCTCACAGACTGTGAATATCAGAATATTTTTGAAGTAGACCAAAAATGCTGCTTGACAACTCCAGTGACCCAAACCTTACAGTATGTACTAATACACTAAATAATTCAACTATGTAATCTCCCTGAGACAGCACTGTGGAATTTAGAGAATTCTCCTTTTACTACAAGCATGTGAGAACGTGAAAGTATTAGGCTTGTTGATACAGGCTCAAAATACAAAGCACAATTTCTTTAGCGATGGGGAATTTTAAGAACATGGGTAAATTGACTGATTAAGACAAATTCAGGCACTATTTTGTTGCTTAAGATCAGTCTCTTCTCAGCCAACCATAAGGCAAACTTTAAGCCCTTATCACTGTTACGAACAGCAAGGCACCTCTTAAAAGTTCTTGATGCCCCCACAAGTCTGATAAGCAGCCCCTGGTACTGGTAACTGAAAACTGAGAACACACCTCAGTGGGGGGTCTGAGCCCTTGAAGTTAAATGTTATGAACTCGTTCTGAATTTCCAGAGGGGGAATGATGCAGGTAGACTGCAGTGGTGTATATATTTGTTTGATTTCCTCAGATCTAGAAAGGATGAAGACTTTCTTCCACTTTTGGGATGGGGATGTAAAAGTTCAATCCCTTTCTCTGTTTCTACTATGTTCAGAGAAATGGTAGGTTTACTTCTTTCTATAAAGAATTAGATATATGAAGCAAAATTAAAGCAAAAACATATAAAGCAAAATATATTTCTCTATTCTCAGATGTTATTTTAGTTCCAAATCTAATGTAAAGCAGTTTCTTGATGTTTGGATTAAATATTGCCTGTCAGGTCTCCTTTATTCCCATTCCATTTGGCATTAATTTTGGTGTTAGAAAATGACAATGAACACAAGAGACCCTTCCTAGAGTAACTAGTTCCAAGTCTGCCAAATCTATGAGGCTACTAACACTGGAACAACTTTCAATACTGGCATATATATCTGTGACTTGTCTGAGAATGCCAGATGCCTCTAGCCAAAAGACTTGCAGGTTGGGATGAACGTGGTCGGGGACAACAACTCAATCCAAATAAACCACAGCTGCAAGCATAGATGAAGCCTCAGCGGATGGGAGAGAAGACAGGTTGTCACAATGCAAATGTGTCCACTAAACCCTAACAAAACCCTCCTTTTACTCTTATCAGGACTGGGATGACTCTTTCCATTATGAACAGGATGATTTTTTATGAAACAGATGATGATATCCTCTGCCTATTCTGCTGTTTCAGTCTCCAGCTCTACTCTGCAAAGTAATCTCTAGCCACCAACAGATCTTCACTCGCTAGAGTTACGATAACATTTTACTCTGGGACTGACAGAGTTGTTTAGGGTGGTATTTGTACTGCCGTTTGTCAAATTACCAGCATTATGGCCAGCTGTTTATAGCGAGATGGTAGTTTAAATGGTGAGGACTCTGTCCCCTCTAACAGAGTAGAAAGGAGAAACACCAGAGAGAAGAAAGACCTCTAGGATCTGCGCTGCTCTTGGCATGAACACAGTATCAGTGTCTAGGTGGTGCTGGTTGATATGGCTGAATTCTCCAGAACAAATCTCAGCATATGAGGAATAAGCAAACCAACAGTTGAGCTTTCTCCAACATCTCCTCCCTCCTATACTTCTGCAAAGCAGGACATGCCAAATGGACTGAGATTCAAAACGTAAGATTCAGAGCTCAGATTAGAGTGCACTTATACCTACAGTAGCATTGATGTTAACACAAAAATGCTATCATTTGTTACAGGCTATCAGGTAATCTTACCATCTGTTACCACATAGTTCACTGAAGGTTTTCTGAACCACCTTAAACTGTTTTGTCAAGCCTGGCTGATCTTACCTTTTACTGTGTAATTGAGGTCTACTTATTCTGGTTTGTAATCAAGTGTACAAGGCCTTCATTTCCACTCAATACTTAAAACAGCAAATAAGAATACATTTCACAGCAAAACACTTTAAAAAGTATTATGACTAGATTACACTGTGTAAAGAATTTTACAGTAATATACTTCAAGAAGCTGCTGCTATCAGGCTCTTTTATTCTTTGAAAGTTGCCAGCCCATTTGTCTTGCATGCTCCTTTCTCAGGCTAGTACTGCTGTGCTTTATGCATTCTCTTTACAAGGAACTTGTTGGTGAGCAAACATACTGTATTATCACTTCAAAACCCTCCTCGGGACTTTCTTCAGGAATCCAAAAAGAAATCAGTCCCTTTATTAGTAGGTGGTAAGACAGGGTAATTTATGTAACTATGTGGCAGAACTAGAACTTATGAGAGCTGACAACTACCTGCTGCACTCGACTGAGGAGTGTTTTGTCTTTGCTGCCTTGCTCACTAGCTCAAAGCTCTCTTCTGCCAAAGTTATGAGAGGCACAAAAAAGAACTGTAACAGAAAAGTAATTTAGGTAGCTGTTTCTCCATTTAGCAAAAACTGGTCTTTTCTGGATTTTTTTTTTTCATCTCCTCAAAACACTTGAATGGTGAGAGGACAGGGACAGGTAGTTGATAAAGAAATTTGATGTTAGCATCCTCCAGCATCAAGGATGTAGTTCTGAACAGAAAACAACATCTGGACACAGATGTGAATATACATACAATGTTAGGGTTTATGATTGCTATCAGAAAGAAAGAATACTTTTTTTCTTTGTAGGAAGAGCAGCAATATGCAGTAAAAACCAGAGAAACTTATTTCCTGTGCTGGTCAAAATTCAAGGGCCTCTCTGTCATAATTCACCAGGATCAAACACATCTTTTTTTTTTTTAAATACTGTAAGTGACAAATAGGCTCATGAAAATATGAAAAACAAAGGGCATAGCAAACAAAATTTGAGCTATGCAAGTGAGAGCATTAAAGATGCAAGTGGTTAAGATAAGGTGATAAGATAAACAAGCAAAACCATATGCATATATGCACAGGCTTTATTCAGAGAAGCAGCCTACAGTAACTGGAGAGGTAACTGAAGTCTGATTCTCAAGTCTCTGAAGTACTGGTCAGAAGTGCCAGTAATTCATCACCTTCTATTCTGAATTCGGTAAACTTGTTTTTGCAGTGAAAGTTCTAAAAATGACAGAACACATTTCAGGGGAAAAAATAATTCACAGACAGGAGAATTCCTTTAAGTAGAAATAAATAGAAACAGAGTTGCCTGAATTGGGGAATGGACTTCCAATGTTCCTCCAGCTCTTTCTAGTATAACAACAGATGAAAATTAACACTTGACAGCAGAAATTAAAAAACAGCAGCTATGTCTGAACAGCAAGCATCTCCCCAAGACCTCTGGAGAAGGTGCATGGTGTATGTTCTATGAACATAAAGAACTCTACACTGTGGCAAAAGTTGTCAAGAGGAACTGAATGATGTTGATGACCCTCTTCCCTTTCTCCCATATGTTTTACAAAGTATGGTAATCAAGTCTTATTATTCATGAAGCTGTATTTTAAGAGGAGCTTCTTGCTAAGATACTGAACCAATTTTCCAGGACTGCTACGCATTTCTGGGTCCTGGTGCTTTCAAACCATGATTTACAAAATTACTTCCCTAGAATTAATAGAATAATATATATGCACACTTGCACATAAGGAAAAGTGAGTATCATTTATATTTAAAGCAATGCAAAAAGATTATAATTTAAACTAAGCAAATTGCAATTATTGCTCAATCTTGTTGAAGGATTATCTTCTAGTTCATCTCCCTGTTGGCAATACATTTTCAAATGAAATATTTGAACGCTGAAGTGGTTTTTGAAATTATCTCCCATATATTTTTCTTGCAGCTATAATTAGAATCTAAACCTATTTTATTCTGAAGGACCTGGAGTGGACCAGAGGATGTGCAAATCAACTGTCAGTGATTTGCATTCATTTGCTTTTTTCTAAGATAACAGTATGAGTTGAATGTTGCTGCAGATCAAATAGTGAATTAAAAATAGTTAATTAAAATTTCAAATAAAGCAAATTAAAAGTTAGACAAGTTATTTATTTATTACTGTTTTTCTCAAATCAACAAAAAGACTGTTATCTCTAAATTCAAATTAACTTAGAGGTGCATGCTTTTGAACACCCTCAAAGGGTTAGCCACCAGAAGATCATACAAAAGTTTCCGAACCTATATTTTGAATGTAAACCATATCAGTATAGCATTATATGAAAAACTTAGCAATATCTGTCAAGATCAATATAGTAACTGAAAAAGTGTAGTCTCTTTCCTTTTATCCTAAACTGTTAAATGGGTCCATTGATTTTACTGTTTCACCTGAAAAAAAAAAATCCAAGCTTTACTCCTCATTTTCCCTTGGAATATTTTCTTAACAAAGAATTTGCAAAACACATCACAAAAAATTGCTAGAAAAAAAATACAGCAACAAAGATGTATTAGCTATCTTCTACAGATAAACTTACTTTCTTTGCCACTAATCAAAGATTATTATATGCCATTTTTAAAGTATTGCTGCATATGAATTAAGATGCATGCTAGTCTTACGAGTATTTCTACTATATTCACCCCAAATGGAACATTTAGACCTCTGAAAACTTGTATAGCTAGATGCCTCATTTTAGTTGTCAAGCCTGGGACTTTTATGTAACAATGGTCTAATTCTGTCAACAGCATTATGTGAGGCTCAGCCAAAGCTTAAGGGAGACTCCAGATTTCTTAAAACAGAAACAAAGATTCAATAGTCTCTTATTTAAATACGATATTTATTCTGATGATAACCCAATGTTCTCCATCATGTAATGGTTTAGTGTGAGGTGTCCCTGCCCATTGCAGGGGGGTTGGAACTAGATGATCTTAAGGTCCTTTCCAACCCTGACTATTCTACGATTCTATGATTCTATGTAACAGTCTTCAGTGCTACCTAAACAGTCTTTTAGTATTATGCTGGGCTTTCTCCTGAACAGAGCTTTTTTGGGGTTTTTTTGGTTTTTTTTTTTTTCTTTGTTTCTGTTTTGCTGTTTGGTTTGTTCTTCTGGGTTTTGGTTTGTTTTTTTTTTTTTTTTTTCCTTCAGATAATGTTGTTCACCGTTAACAAGATGGTGAAAAACCATTACAGGTACAGAAATGATGGGGAAGCGCATATTAGATTGCAGACTCCTCTGAGAGGAGGGTTGTTTGGTCTCTTTTAGTTAATGCAAAGGCATGAAAAACATTCCATAAATTTTGGGTTCCTATCTAATGAAGTCATAACCAATGATTTTGTTGTCAAGTATTGTGGGGGAGGAAAAAAAGTACTCTGATTTACACTTTTCAAGACCAGGTTGAGACTGCAGGATAATTACTTTGCTGTGTTCCTTCAGGCATTTCTTTACTTTCTTCCTTCTTTATCTTTAACTCCTTCTCTTTCCTTCCTTAAACTCGCTTTCTGGAAAACAGCTGAGGCTCACATTTGTGTTTATCTGTTCTATTTTTGTTCCACAACTCCAACTGAAGTCTTGCTCAGGGCGACATCCTTTAGATTGCAGCCCTCATGAAAAAGAAGTGTTAGGAAAAGAAATGTCCATGTAAAGTCTCAAAATTCATTGGAATCATCTTTCTTAGCCAAAAGCATCAATGAACAGGTCCAATCATTTTTATAGTTCAAAAGCCTTATTTATTACAAAACAACGCAACAAAACCCCACAAATCTCGAGGGATTTAACAATAATAGTGAAGTGGCACTATATCAACATGCTTAACCTATTTGCATGTTGATGGCATAAAGAAGTGATGTCTGATTAACAGACTTAAAGACCAAAGGAAAAAGAAACAGGGGCCAATTAAGGTGATGTTCAAAGGACACACCGAGCTGGGATTTTATAGTATGTAGTGAAAACTACTGGTGTTGCATACTTCCATCTCATGACCGGCTAGAAAAGATCAAAGCTTTTTAATTCCATATTAAGAATGACAGAGTATTACAGCAAACGTGCAATAAGGAGAAATGCAATAAGCCTTAATAAAAGATGATAATAAGGTTTGATAAGAACTTCTGGAATGTCACCAAATCTGGAATGTAAGATGAAAGCAACTGCATGTAGAGATTGCAGTGTGTTATTTGGAACCCCACAGAGCTAAACTGTGATTAGAACTACATATTTTTCCATAAATTAGCTTTTGTTTTGAATTTCCTGCTGAGATCATATACAAGTTGTTTGAACGTGCAAGTCAATATATAGGTTTTTTAATTCTTTGCTGTTTATAGGCTTCATGATATCACAATTACAGCGGTCCACTTGTAGATCAAAGGTATGTGATTGAGGCCAAAACAAAATAACTTAAAACCTCTTTACAAAACTTCTTCATGGTGATTTAGATCTATCCAAGATAATTACCACTCACCTACCTGAACTGTGCAATTATGTAGATGCATAAACCAACCACTACACATGGCTCAATTTGCAAAACCACAGAATTTCCACTTAAATCCACATTTTAAAACAGTATGGACATGCTGAGATCACCATGAAAGAGGCCTTTTTACACAACTCTGCCTTACCTCAACACCACCATACAAACTTGTAAGCCACCTGCTATCTGCATGAGCAAACAATCCCGTGCAAATCACTGGTTCAAAACCCCAATGTTTAAGTTAGCTTAGCGATTGCCGTCATCCACCTACTGAAACCTCTCCACCACCCTCTATTTCAGCTCAGTTCCTCACAGGGACAGAGTTCCTCACTACATCACCAGCAATTGTGTCTGCCAAAACAGCTGTGCACCTGGGCCAGAGACACACAGGAGGAACTGGGTACTTGATGGAGCATCCCTTATTTTATAGTAATTAATGCATTTTATGTGCATTGAACTAACACACCATGTTCTTCCAGCAGCTTCACTAAAGTGAGATGTGGCTTTTAAGAAACTATTCCTGTCAGGAAAGATATACCGTAGATTCATGAAAAACATTATGAATAAAAAGCAAGCAGAAAAAATAATTTCTCATATATGATTTATGGAAGAAACCTATGACATAAAGACAACCTTACTGTTAATTGTCCATAAGGCCAGTGATTTGTTGCTTGCAAGCCAGTTTTTAAACCATTTTGTATGTCTTAAAGAGTTATGTAAGCCTTGAGAAACATGTTAGGATTACAGTTTCACATTGATTGTTTTTCCCCCTTAAAATAAAATTAGCCAAGACACTGAACTACAAAATCTTACAGATGATGTTAAGAATAGGCAGTCTTCGTTTAAAGTAACAGTCACTTATAAAATTGATGGAAAAAATCAACTACTCCTTTTGCTGTGTGAAATGACTGGATTAGTAATAAGGATGCATTTTATAATTACTTTTTGCTCCAGCTGAATTGAAATAACAAGAAGCATAGTAACTCCCCTGTTCAAACATATGGATACCTCAGTATCCTTACCTCTACTTGAGATTACAAACAGGAGAGGGACAGAAAAGAAGTTGCTGGGGCAACCTGCTCTAGTAGAAGGTGTCCCTGCACATGGCAGGGGGGTTGAAACTAGGTAATATTTAAGGACCCATCCAACCCAAACCATTCTGTGATTCTATGAAATACATATACTACTCTTCCTGTACCATAGTAATGGTAACTTAGAAGTATTTTTCAATTAAAACCACAGGACACAGACCTGTTTCTTTATTTAGAGGTTTCTGGAGCTAGCTCATTTTCCAAATGGCAGATGTTAATTTACGATACCTAACCCCTTCCTATATTACTTCTTGCATGGACTTCTCAAGAAATGCTTTTGTGAGATTTTAATTCATCAAATATTGGCAAAACCACTCTGTTTTTGTTTGTTTGGTTTTATCACTGAGAAAAACTAAGTTTGCAAATGCAAATGTCCACAGTTGTGGTACATTTCTTTTTCCTGGGTTAAAAAACTACAAATGTTGTTGCAGGTGATGATTCCTAAGAGAGAGTATTTCTTTTTTTTTTTAATGGTTTTGTGAATGAAGTTGTCTGAAATAGCATTAATGTGAAAATGAAGGGTCTCATATTTAAAAGATTCCTGTCTACTTCAGGGGACACCTACTTTCATCTATAATTAATCACTGCAGTGGGGTAATTACACCTATATAAAACCCATGTGCTTCTGCGATCTCAATCATAAATGTAACATCAAATAATATTGCTCAAAGCAAGTTTGGACACATGTACTTGACCTTTTTATTCTAAAGTGCTTGTGTATCAAGAAGCTTACTAAAATCTCATCTAAATCTGACATTTTTAACAGCATGAATTTCTTAAAGCATTCTAAAAGAGACCAAACAATTGTCTTCGTAGAAGAGATTAAAGATTGCCATTTATAGAAAATACGCAATTTATAAAAGATGCAACTTGTACACAAAACTACAAGCTTTACTACAAGTATTACGATCATAGCAGATAGCACATCTTAGGGACTGTCTTGTTTCTTCACCGACAGGAGTTGTAAATTAATGGAAACTACCAGCAGAGAAGACTGTAACTGTATGTTCACAACAAAGATAATCACCTGAGTAAATTTATCTCTGCTTTGCAAAATCTCTTAAACATAAGCATGCATATAAAGTATTACATATGCATACATACTAATAAAATATACTACATGTTTACTTGCATTGATAAAATAGGAACTACATCTATAAATTAGTGTAAGCTTGCTATTTATCAAAAAAGAAAAAAAGGTAGCTGGTATAATTTAACTTCATTTCTCATTAGACTAAAAATTGCTACTATTTAGAAGTCTGACAGAAGATTATAGGAGGAGAGCAGAAGGGCCAACATCTCTACAGAATGTGCTTGAAAGAATCATAGAATCATTTAGGTTGGAAAAGACTTTTAAGATCATTGAGTCCAACCATTAACGTACCACTGGCAAGTCCATCACTAAACCGTGTCCCTAGGCATCATGTCTACATGTCTTTTAAATACCTCCAGGGATGGTGACTCAACCATTTCCTTGGGCAGCCTGTTCCAATGCTTGACAACCTTTTGGTGAAGAAATTTTTCCTAATGTCCCATCTAAACCTCACCTGGTGCTACTTGAGGCTGCTTGTTCTTGTGCTATCGCTTGTTATTTGAGAGACAAGACCAACACCCACCTCGCTATAACATCTTGTCAGGTAGTTGTGGAGAGCAATGAGGTCTCCCTTGAGCCTTCTTTTCTCCAGGCTAAACAACCCCACTTCTCACAGGACTTTTCCTCTAGACCCTTCACAAGCTTCACTGCCTTTCTTCAGATATGCTCTAGAACTTCAGGGTCTTTCTTGTAATGATACTGCATCAGAGTACAATGGCAGAATCACACAGTGTGGGACGTATGGACAATGACATCATGTCAACTTGCAGTTTATTATTACACCTGTTACACTGCCAGCATTACTGAGTCTGAATTTGCTCCATTAGGCAAAAGTGCAGGGTAACAGGACTATTGCCAAAACCTTTGTGATAAATCTTAATTAGAATACAAGCCCTTTTTTGGAACAGAAGTGGATATGCTCCTTGACAGATTAACTTTTTTAATCCCTTGAAATCTTGTAAAGTCTTTTTTAACCTCCTGACTGTCAATTACATGTTCCTACATCCTTCTGTGTGAGGATTATCTCTCTCAATGAATGTTTTATTCTCAGTGCCACCAGGAATAATAGCATGTGGCATCCACTACACCAATCAAATGTTAATAGTGTGCACTCCTGAAACAGTGCTTTGCGCTTAGTCTGAAACACAGCAACAAGATCTTTGCTTAAAAAACATTAACTGAAGGCATTATCCATACAGATGTTCCTGCAAGAGACAAGAAGGTATATTTAAAGTTCATGCTTCAAGACAGAGATGTTCAACATGTTTAGATTTTACACTATTTCAATGAAAGATGTTAAAACCACTTTCAGACCAATTCAGCCCAATAAGGTGGTGAAGCGCAACAAACTTAATTTTCTGACTATTTATTCTCTCTGCCTCCTGGTTTTGATTGTGGTAAACATAAGAAATACCATTATTGTTTACAAAATATTTTCACACCAAGGAGGCACAATGAGCTCATCAGCAATGCTGTAAATATTATATGAAATTCATGCAGGTATCTAAAAGTCATGGCTATGGGATACCATGGAAAATAAATTTATCCCATGTTAGACAGCTGAAAAATCTCTGCAATGCACAGTCACTGAAGTTCCTAGCTGTAATATTAAGCTTCATGTTAAAGCATAAAGCTGACAGTCACATGCATCTGAATACTGCCATTTCAGAAATGGCTGAAAGGAGATGCCTCGACTGATGTTAGTAAGTCATGGCCTACAAATATCAATTATCTGGCTTTGGTACTTAGGATGCTAACAACCTTTAGAAATTTCAGGAGGTGGTTTCTGCCTGGTAAAGAAGTGTGCTGTATGGCATTCACCAGGTATATGACCACACACTAAAAGCCCAACTAAAGAGACTACATACATGATCTTCTGTCCCAGAAGAGCAACATGTGGCACTGATGTCTAAATCAACAGGCAAGCAGATTTTGACAGACACAGAGTAGACACACACAATGGGGAGGCAGAACCCTGCGCACAGCATTGCCATTGGAGGCATCTGATACCAGAAACCTTCAATCTGGGAAAAGAAAGGATGATAGGAAACACAGCTGCTGCCTCCATATGTCCTAGCAACACCTGGAGCCTTCCCTAAAAGTCCCATGGATTGTTATTTTTTTTTTTTTTAAGTCAGATATGTAACTCACAGAATCATAGAATCACAGACTGGTTTGGGTTGGAAGGGACCTTAAAGATCATCCACCTTCCACTGGACCAGGTTGCTCAAAGTCCTGTCCAACCTGGCCTTCAACACTTCCAGGGACAAGGCAGCCGCAAGTTCTCTGGGCAACCTGTTGCAGCGTCTCACCACTTTCATAGTAAAGCATTTCTTCCTAATGCCTAATCTAAATTTACCCCTTCCAGTTTAAAACCATCCCCCCTTGTCCTATCACTACATGCCCTTGTAAAATGTATTAGCTACCTCAATGCCTTAAATTTGATGGAAAATTTGATGTGAGAGCATAAACGTGGCAAATTGCAAAAATCTGCCACATATCTGCAGACAGGGAACATATTGCCAAGCCCTACACCTCAGTGACGCTCCAGTCATAGCTAAGGTCCCAGCACAACCTTGGGAAGCTGACAGAAATGGGGAGAGGGTGCGGAAAAACAAAGGTTCTTGATAAAACTCTCAGTGACAAAAGCATTACAACACTCAAAAATGCAGGTCAAAAAGAAAAAGTTACAATAAACAAACAATGAAAGTAAAGGTGATTAATGGCAACTAAACTATATTCTCCCTCATGCCTGTTAATTACAATACCTACGCTGGGTATTGTAATAAAAATTCCATTTAAGTGGCATTATTAATTAAGCTGTTTTCCTCATTCCTGGCAGTAATTGAGCTTTACAAACAGCAGAATACTGTTAACTTGGCACTGCAATCAAAAAGAAGTATTATATTGTTCTTCATTGATAAAGTAAAATAGATTCCTTTTGATTACAAATATATTTAGTCATTGCTTTAGTCACAAAAAAATCCATTCTATAATTGTCACAGTTTTAAGTCCATTAGTTTAGGGGAGGGTGACTATCTCCTCTGCCACTGAGCCCAACAGGTCCTCCACAATCTGGAAACAGATGTGAATGCCAGCACTGTCACGCTAAATCCCTAGTAACATAGGAGAACCGCAGACAGCAAACTTGTAAACAGCACTGGAGTCATGGAAAGTTAAGCTCAGTTTGCAGAAATAGACAATTGTCTAATCTTTAAGGATTACTTAAATTCAGATGCAGGATAGTTAACTGACCCTTGGCTGTAATTTTCACACTCTGCATCCCTCTGTATCAGCCTCCTCTAACAATGAAACTTGTTTTTTCCTGTCTCCTTCTCTTTCTACCTTAAAACCTCTTAAGTTGCTCTATTACTATGCTCATTCAGTTCTTGAGATAACTGGAGATAGTTGTCTATTATTAGAAATCTATCAGCACATAAATTTTCAGCTTAAGTATCTTGAGAAGATGAGAAAACAGTAACATTTTCAGATGGACCAAAAGCACAAATGCACAACATAATAACCACAATGTATCCATTTTTATACAAATGTGGAAAATTATCTGTAATTATCAAACATGGCTTTCAAGTCTGGTATCTCTTTGCCGCCCACATTCCATTTGCAATTTTCATTATGACTGTATGGTCATCCCTGTGTCATAGCAGAACAGCAGTTTCACTGCTCTCAGAGAATGGAATATAAACCAAAATACATGTTTCCCCAGAAGATATTTCAGTTGTTAAGTCTAAATGTTAGCTTTCTTCTCTGTTCAAAATGGATTGGCTGAACTGTTCACAGCAAGCTGTAGTAACAAAAACAGTCCCGTGGCCTTTTTAATTAAATAAAATTCTTTTTCCTTTTTTTCCCTACAGAAGAGATGCCCCTCTGCTACCACTAATATGTAAACACTTGCTTTATCACAAAGAATAGCTGGCTGGTGTATATGCTTGTTCTGACCATTTGCTACAGAACTAAGGCTAACAAAATGATCAATCCGAAGGTACACAGAGGGTAAAACGCTCAACAGACTTGGAACTATGAGAGATTATTGTGAAGAAGTAAGGACAGCAGAGGCCTAAGTAGGTCAGGTCTCACTGTGTATTCAAAGAATGTTTTATGTTCATAGAAACCTATTTAGCAGACATAAGACAACATTCGTGACAGATGCATCCAATCTTGCAGTGTACAACTCTTCAAGCTTATTTGACTGAATCTGATATTGTGTCATTCCAACACTGACTGAGGAAAATGAATTGTGTATTTGGTTCTATGCACAGTGAAAATAGCACTAGTCTTGTGTATTAACTTAGACAACATCAGGACAGATGTCCCCAGATTCTCATTAATTTCTTTTATCATTGTGGAATCCACACTAAAGAAGAAATAATTACTACAGTACCAGCCTGTTAATATAGCTCCTCAGAGTTCGTGCTATGCAACATATTAGAAATCATTCCTGACTGACATGGTTCTCTATAATTGCAAGGTGATTTTTTTCTGTTAGAAAAAACCCTACACCCAGGAACAACAAGCTCCTCCCCTTAATAAAACCAAGAGTTGACAGAGAAGATCCCAATAGGTAGAACTGAAGGATGGAGGTTACATACGAAACTGTGATTTGATGCCCATGTTTGACCTAGGAGCTGCTCTACAAAACTTTCCCTTCATTCACTCACTGCAAGTGACGGATGCTGAATGAGGCAGTAAGCCACAGGGAGATGAAGGATTAAATTCTGTTTTGTCTTGCACATTGTAAAGCTGGACTCTATTTCTGGCTCTCACACAGACTCTGTGTACCAAGTTTGGGTAACAGTATTGATGTGTATACAAAAAGAGGTCAAACTAAGGCAACTTCATATTTCTTACTCTTTCATGGCTTAAACTTAATACGCCTCTTCCTAGTCTTCCAAACAGTGAAAAAGAATCTAAAATGTTCATGTTGAGAAAAAAATGGTCCTTTTCTTCCTTGGTTGCAAATCTGATTATGGATAGCAGTTAAGCAAATGAGCAGCTTACAGAAATTCCTGTGTAATCTTGATCCCAAAATGAGGCACTTTATATTCTTTATTTCCCATCTTTTTAACCCATTATTTCAGAGAACTTTTCTTTGAATCCTTTAAACTAGAGCTGATGTTTAATTTCACTCTTCTGTATGTTGCTGCGCTGTCTTTTGGTTTAGCACTTGCATATTTCTGTTGCTTAACTCTTTGTTTCTCAACCATTTAACAGTAGATGAAGCCTCTAAACATCATTTTTCACAACCCACTTCTATTTTCTCTAAAAATTAGCAGGTCTAGCTGACAGGAATGGTACACTTGAACATTTTGTACACTGCAAAGTGGTTGAGAGATACAACTAGGGCTAGAAAAGCAAGAATATGCGTGAAGTGAGATTTTCTTTCCTTTAGACAGACATAACATTTCCAATCCCCTGTGACCCTCAAGACTGTATTAAGTGGCTTTACAATGCAGTGTTTGCTATGGTCTCTACCCATGCTGACACCCTCTGCTCTCACTTCCTCTTTGTAGATGTAGGAGTTTTTCTTCTCAGAGTGATGGAAGAAGTGCAAGACAGACCAGACTCTCGATGCAGCTTCTTCCTCAGGGTGGGCTAATTGATAGAGCAGTAATTGACTGAGTAGTTCTGCAAAGGCAGACATGAAGTCTAGCAAACTGTCTCTTCTCCCTTATGTTGCCTGAGCAAAGGCAGTGGGTTCCGAAGTCACTTTTTCTACTCCATACGCACTGCAACTATGCAACTGTAACATGTCATGCCTGGGCATGACATGTTCATCTCTCTGCCTTTCTGAGAAGGGCCTGGTTACACCACCATTCACCAAGTGAGTGGTCCTATTACTTCTTCAATCTGCAGTGGCCACAGTCATAGTGCTGATATCAGCCACACTGTTTCTCACCAATGTGTACTGGCATATTTTGCAGCAAGTGCTGTAGCATTTTCACACTTGTGGCAATGTCTCCCTGTGAAGTTCAAAATGCATCTCAAACTTGCTTTACAAATGTGACATGCCACCTTAGCTGCTGTAAACCTCAGCAGACAAGCCAGACCACTGTGTTAGAGGCATGTCACAGGGTGCTAGAGGTCACACAATACTGCAGTCCTCCCCATCTTTTTATGAAATGACCAATTTCCTACCCAGTCATTTCCCTTTCACACCTATGTTGTGAAATGGTTAACCACGATGAAAAACTGTTTCCATCTTACATTAATGATTTTCACTGATTTATACTTGGATGGCCTATTAAATGGCGAGTATTTCTGATATTACATCTACAGAGATGGTAAAACCACATATATGAATGAGCGCAATCCATTCATAGTTTTATGGACCTGAAGCTCTCTAGAGAGCCTCCCTGAGTGCTGGATTTTACATTTAGATTGCTGAGTTAGCTGAAATATGTGTAATATCACCAGTAGGCAAAGAGCTCCCTATTGACTATGGGCAGAGGAAGGCCCTTGTGCACTGTTTATTTCAGCAAGGACATGAGCTGGCATGTGCCCATGAAACAAAATGTTGTACAGCTACATTTGGGCTTTTTTTTTTTTTTACAGGGTATGTGAATAAATGATGTGGGGAGCTGAAAGCTCTCACTCAATGGAAAGCTTGACTCTTTTTCCCAAATACAGGAATAGAGATGCTTATATTTCTTAATGTGCTTATAGGACAAATAGTCCGGCACAGCTATCTTCCTGTGCCCCTCAGATTCATAAGTAATCTGGCTCTTTTGGGGCCAGCAAAGTGTAGAGCTCAGCTCAGAATGAGGTCTTCAATATTTTACTATTTGTATGGCTGTTTTTCACAGTTCCTGACAGTTACATTTCATACTGAATTCCTTCTTTCGTATTTATGTATTTATTTAGTAGCAGATATTTGGTTCTGATGATTTATGAGGCAATATGATGGAAACTGAGCAGAATTACTGTGTTTTATAAATGAGATTATTTCAATCCCACTTTAAAAAAGAAGTAGTGTTGAAGCTTAACTCTAAACCACACCTTTATATTCCTGTGTACATTCGTGCAATACCCCTACAAATCCAATGATTGAAAGAGGCTTGGCAGCAGTGACAAGCTCTAGATGCATACAAGTCTTTTGTTCTTTGGGGTTGGCAGCTGAAGTGGGAAGGCTGCTCAAGAGGCTCTGCTTTGCTGAGGCAGAGAGGAATTTCTCCAGATACTCAGCAACTCAGTTTCTTGCATTTTTCACAGGAGCTTCATCCCAGTAAGAACTACTTCAAAGGCTTTATACAGCTTATGCTGTGTCTTGGATTGAAATGTAGCAAACCTGTTTCAACAAAGGCAATAAAGATTTAAGGATCATAAGGCCTTCTAGGCTTTATTACTAACTTACACTGATTTTAAAGAGGGAAGGAAAGAAAGATTGATTCTCCCCTTTTCTTTCTTTTCTTCTTAAGACTATGAACCTGAGTGCAGCTAATGCCAAAAACCAGACCCTTATGCTTATTTTTACATAAATGCAGTGACTTAAGCTTCTAATTAACAAATTAGTCAAAAGAAAAGTATTTGAAGACAATTTATGGAATAAGAGGTGAAAAAATCTGTAAACTAGACCACAGAAGTTACAAGCACAAAGAGAGCCTATTCTATTGCCGTATTAAAGTCAATGACATTTTTCTCACAGCCAAGCACTGCCCCCATTAATTGCCTAAAACTCAAATTATATAATATTTATAGCGTATGTTTAAGAAATTAAATAATTAAAGAGATGAAATAAAAGAAATCCTCTAAAATAAAAACTGGGAAATGGAATATAACAAACAAATAGAGAAAAGAGAGAATAATTAAAAATAAACAACCCACAAGAGAGGAAGAAATCTCCATCTTTTCTGTATGCTGTCCTTTTCGACTATTATTTCCCTATCTTGCAATCAAAAGTCTGTATTCGGCTTTTGCTCTATACACAAACATACGTGTCTGTAATGAGTAAATAAGTGATAGTTAACATTCCTAAATGTTGTATTAGTTTCTCACAAAATGAGAGAAGAGTTCCATGGATATGCTGCAGGTTATAGCAACATTACAGAATTTTTACAGCCGGTATTTCAAAAATACTTTCATAGGAATTAGACGTTACAGAGCTTAATTGCAGTTCAAATACTTCTTTGAAGTTAATTCACCCCTTACCGCGCTATAGAATGCTTGCAAAACATTCAAATTTGATTTTTCCTCTAAACAATTGGGACTTTTCATAAAATTATTATTGTGTTTTTTACTGTTACCAAAAACATTGACAATTAAAGGTTAGTATGTCACAGTTCATATACAATCCATCAGACACCCCTGTTCATGGTGACAATTATACAAAAATGGGACTCACCTATAAAGTAGGACAGCAGTATTGCCAGCAGCACTGAGACCCCTACGGCACAGAGTGCAGTACATTTCCAGCTACAGTACTTTGAAGACTTCTTGAATTTAAAAGCACTTCTGGATAGAGTGTTCCTAGGTAGTGGCCGAGTAGGAGGGGAATAAACAGAGCCGGATGCCATTGTGTACCCTGGCGTTGCAGTACTGAACAGCGGTGTGGTCCCTGTTCCTGTTTTGAATAGGAAATGCCTGTGGAAGAAAGAGTGTATGGTAAAGCATAAAAGTAATTAAAGATGGTGCAGCCATATCTCTTCTGTTTTATGTGGTCTATTTTTCAAATAGCTAACAACATCCAATCTAGAAAGGGTCATAGAAGCAATACTTGTCATGACACTCACCCACGGAAAAAACCCACTTTCCCTTTAAGAAAAGACTGACTCCTCCCCCCTCCCCCCCATCAATAATACAGGAAAAAGAGCTACCCAAAACACAGTATGATAGGGAGGAGGTCTCTCAGAGTTTATCCAACAAGTAGGGACAGGCTTTCTGCTGCTATTTATTTTTGTTGGCTTCTGCTACAGACTACAGGGAACTCCATTAAAAAGTCAATAATGAGCAATGTGACCATAGCCCACACTACTTATCACAGTTTTCCTGGGTTAAGTACAAAGAAAACAGAAATCTCTCAGATACAAACTTTTGGCAACTTTGCCAAAATTAGTCAGTTAAAAGATTATTTTTTTTGGTCCTAAATACTCAGTTTACTAATTCATATCTCCTTGCACATAATCTTACTGTAACAAGATCTGATTATGGATACAGCAGCTTTGTTACAGCCCAAGGAAGTACTCTGCAGAATTAGATTTAGTAAGTGCTCAAAAAGAACCACAACCAGTAACAGAACTGAAAAGGAAAGCCAAAGTTAAGACACACTCAGTGAGTTACCAGTAAACTTAATTTCTTTCAATTAAAATTTCTAAAAGAAGTATTAGTCCCTGGGCCTGTCTACAGTAGAATCCTTTAATTTTAGTCCATGCAAGCATAATTATTTTGGAAGAGCCACTAAGCATGGCATACGCTACTTGGAATTTTCCTCTTGACACAGGTATACAACTCTATGAACAACAAAACTTCAGCCAAACAAAGATCTTTGCACCCGTTTGTTTTCCACCAATTTGTTATGTTGGCAACTGTGTAGTGTAAGGTTTGACCTTAGCTCATTAGGCTTTGCAGAAGGAATACATTATAGCTAAAAATGGTAAGAAAGCACACAGTGGAGAATCTTGAACTTACCAAGCGCACAAACAGCTAAACAGAACTAGACAGGTGTTTGCATTTTTTAATAGGTAAGAGACACTCATGAATTGCTGATACCTAGATCCTCCTGAAGCTCAAGGGCACGCCTACACCGTGTTTGCCTACTGCATGCAATCTATAAGGTATGGGTCAGAGGATCTAGTACCAGATGAGCTAGCTTTGGAGTGGAAAGCCCTCTAGTTACACCATGTGGCACTGTGGACTGCTTCTTAGCTGACGGGACCTCCAACAAGAGCCTTGCTTGGATCCCTGCATAGTAATGAAGCAACCTGTACAGGTATAGCAGCCTTGTCAGAAATGCACTAGAGAGACACTAGAAATTAATTTATCCCACTGCAGCCTGAGAAAAATACCAGCAGTTGATAAACAAGGTTTGTTGTTTGCAGGTGATTTTGCCATGGAGGTTAACAGATGAACTAGAACATCTTGGCATAAGCCTCTCCTTGAAAATATTGGCATTATAAACACAATCCTATGAAAGATGCTATATGGGTTACTTCATTTTGAACAACATTAAACTTGCTGGCAATAACAACACAAGGATATGTACTAGATCTATTGATGCATAACAGCACATCACAATTTTTCTTGGCTTCTCAGCTCAAAGGATTATCAATGATTTCAAAAGACAAAGCCCTGGTGGTTTAAATCCTCTCTAAGAAGGTACTTCGTTAAAAGTTGTGACATTTTCTATGTAATAAACACCAAAATAATAGTAACCAGCCTCATGTAAAAAACGTTTTACACCCTGCATCATTACTGTGATTTACAGACTCGCAGAAGCATATAGATTCATTAAGTCCTGATAAAGTGTCTTACCCACTTGGCTATTACTGCTTTCTCATTTTTGCCTACATATGGTAGATGCTATGTCCAGGCATACTTCACAAAGGGTGTCTACACAGAACTCAAGAAAATGCCGAACAGAAAGGTAGCCATTTCTCTTTCTGTGTGCAGTGTGTACTGTTTTGGGGGACTGACAGCAAGCCACACTGTAGATATAATAACACCCCTCCTAAACATCGCTTACATGTTAAAAATAAGAAGCTGCCTGACCAACCTGCAATTTTCACATCCTCCTGCTCTTGCAGGTAGAGTCAACAGACTAAAATGGAAACTGGCATTATACAAGCACTTGAACAGAACTCCATATACTTTTAAGCTTTAACAAAATAATGCAACAAAACAGTTGGCTTCCTCTGATCTTTTCCTTTATTTATTTATTTTATTTTTCCCTCCAAGAAAGTGAGAGCTGAGATGTTTTCTTTGGTACAGCACAGCCCACTACAGACTGTAATCTGTATCCTCAAAGCCTTTGAGAAGATAATCCCACAGATAAACTCAGGAGATGGCCGCATATATGTGGTGCTGTGAGCTGTCATAGCTCTTATAGTTCATCTCGGGCATCAAGGCAATGAGAGGAAATTGTAACTTTTATATGTGAATCATAGAATGATTTAGTTAGAAAAGACTTTTAAGATTATCTAGTCCAACCATTAACCTAGAACTGCCAAGCCCATCACTAAACCATAGAATCATAGAATAGTTAGGATTGGAAAGGACCTCAAGATCATCTAGTTCCAACCCCTAAGTACTATATCTACATATCTCTTAAACACCTTCAGGAGATGGTAACTTCACCACTTCCCTGGGCAGCCTGATCCAATGCTTGATAACCCTTTTGCTGAAAAACTTTTTTCCTAATATACAATCTAAACCTTCCCTGATGCAACTGGAGGCCATCTCCTCTTGTCCTATTGCTTGTTACTTGGAAGAAGAGACTGACACCCACCTTGCTAAAACCTTTCAGGTAGTTACAGAGCGCTATGAGGTCATAGAATCATAGAACAGTTTGGGTTGGAAGGGACCTTCAAATGTCATCTAATCCAACCCCTGTGCAATGAGCAGGGACATCTTCATCTAGATCAGGTTGCCCGGAAACACATCCAGCCTGGCCTTGAACATCTCCAGGGATGGCACATCCACCACCTCTCTAGGCAACCTGTGCCAGTGTTTTGCCACCCTCATTGTAAAGAATTTTTAACTCACATCCAGACTGAAAAATTCTCAAGAGTGCCCTTTTCTCCAGGCTAAACAGTCACAGTTTTCTCAGCCTTGTAAGACTTGTGCTCTGGACCCTTCACTAGCTTTGCTGCCCTTCTTCAGACATGCTCCAGCAACTCAGTATCCTTGTAGAGAGGGGCTCAGAACTGAACACAGGATTTGAGGTGCAGCCTCACCAGTGATGAGTACAGGGGGACAATCACTTCCCTAGTCCTGCTGGTCGTACTGTTTCTGATACAGGCCAGGATGCCTTTGGCCTTCTCGGCTGCCTGGGCACAAGCTGGCTCACAGTGGCCATCAATCACCACCCCCAGGTCCTTTTCCTCCAAGCAGCTTTCCAGCCACTCTTCCTCAAGCCTGTAGCACTGCATGGGGCTGTTGTGGGCCAATTACCTGATGTAGCCCTTTGCCTTTTGGAATCTCTTACCATTGGCCACAGCCCATTGATCCTCTGTAGAGTGTTCCTACCCTCAAGCAGATCAACACTCCTGGCCAACTAGGTGTTGTCTGGAAACTCACTGAGGGTGCATTCGATCCCCTTGTCTAGATCACCGATAAAGATATTGAACAGAACTGGCCCCAGTACTGAGCCCTGGAGAACACCATTGGTGATCAGCTGACAAATGGATTCCAACTGAACATCAACTCCATTCACCACCACTCTTAGGGCAGTTTGGGCCATCCAGTTTTTTATCCAGCAAAGAGTACACCCATCTAAGCCATGAACAGCCAATTTCTCCAGGAGAATGCTGATGGAATTAAGCAGTAGGAATTCAGCAGTGTGTAGTCCTAGGCAGCACACAGCAAAACTCACTTTAAGCTATTCTTCCTTTGCTTCAAATCCTATGAATACAATACCAGAGTGGTCACAGCAGCTGGCTGGAAAATGCCTAGGGAAAAATAATGACAGAAACCCCAGTCTGGCATCTTCTTCTGGGTTAAGAAAATTTGTTTGGATCTCTCTATTCCTAATGAGTGGAGTTACTAACAAAGTTGTCAAGACTCTCCTACTACATTAACTCCGAGTGAGAAGTATTTAAAGTGTAATGCTATCAGATTGCACATCTTGTCTGCTTCACTGAGCCATGCCAAACTGTGCTCCTATGAGACGCTCAGAAGGTTATGGTATCTGACAACAAATCCAGGCTGCTTCCAGATAATGCTGAAATTCTTATGCTCTTGAAATATAATCCATTCACAAATGATTTTAATTATCTATATATCCATCTACCTTGTATTTTCAAACCATCGAACTCGAATAGCTAATTTCTGAAGCCTAAACTGTTTGCACTACTTGAACAAGCAACTTACTGGCAATTACACTACATTTCATCTCATAGGGAGCTTATAGAATCTGCAACAGTGTATCTTCTATTCAAAATTGATCATCTAACAAGCATTTGCTAGACCTTCATGTAAGCAGCACTTTAAATATTTTATTAAGCTCTAGAGTACAAAAATCTAGTGAATCATGCTAATGTTTTAAAAGACTAGCTCAATTTTTTTCATTAAATAATTCGATTCACTTTTTAAAGTGAATAATACTCTACGCTTAGGCAATATATATTTCTGTCTGCTCATTCAATAAATGCTGCTATTAAAAAGTGCAGCTCAGCTTAAGATTTCAGGGAGGGAAAAAATCAGTATGTAGCAAATCTAAACTACAGACTGGTAGCAAAATACAAAGCTGTGTTATAAACTAATTTTTGAATGCAAAGACAGCTGGAAATTCCCCTTATTTCCCAAAGGGTAGACAGTTTATTTAAGCTTCCACCCTTAAAAGAAAAGACAGAAATACATCATCAAAAACATTGAAGATGGCAGCTCAGAAAACAAGCATGGATAGAAGTAAAATAATCATGCTTTTAATTTAACTCTGTACTCCCTGAGCAGCAAGTGCTGGTGTGCACCTGCTGACATGCAGCTTTTTCCTCCTCAAGTTGAGGGGGAGGATGCATATCAAATAAGATTTTCCCTGTACTGACACATCCACTGTGGAAAATAAAACTGAAGCACCCACTACCAAATTCAGTAAAAGGGAAAGCAGGAGGGGGAAAAAAGTGATAAAGAAGCCCATGAGTTAGACAGAAAGATTAAACTGACTGAAAACTGTGTCTTCAGAGAAACTGAGATAGATAATCACAACATTCAAGGACAGAAATGATCAGACCATAAGCCCAAATACTTCTGATATAAGAAAGCCAGGTGTCCAGCAACAGAATGTGATTTAGAATAGCTTTCTTTATGAAAGGATGTGTGACAGAAACTTTTGACCTCGGTTTAGAAGGAAATGGATACTATGCATCAATGAATGCAATACAGCATAAACACATCTGGAAAGCCCTACATTCCAGACTGAGAGATGCATAGATATTATACAAATAAACTATTCCACATTACTTTTAAATAGATTGGTCTCAATTTGTACAGAATTATTGCATAATTTTAACATTCCCAATATAATTTTTACATTAGATATATGATTCTATTTACTTATTTATTTTTAGTTTATGCTGAAATTGCTTCACCTTGCAAAATATTTAGCATGCTCTGTAGCTATGATTTCTCTGGGTTTTGGCATCACACATAGAATACTTTGTATGTACTTGGGAGACATGTAAAAGAGCCTACCTTATCATTTCCAGCAACATTCTTGGCAGCAGTTTTGTTCTGTTCTGAAGTATTTCATACAGCTCAACCCATGGCTATATGAAATTGCCATGAATTTCACGGCAAGTATGTCACAGTGTACTAAAAGTCACACAAGACTTTTACAAAATTTGTACTAAATACAGAATTGTCAATAAGGTCCACCCAAATTCTACTGAACTGTTGCAAGTACATCAGAACATACATCTCATTTTATCACCTTGCCAGTGAAATTTAAAGGCAGCTATTGTTATTTTGTGCAACCTTATTATTTAGACAATGACTGATGTTACAGAATAATTGCTAGGCCATGTGCATATACAACAATGAAACACTCAACACAAGAGCTACAATACAATCAATCCAGAATAAAATTTTATTTAGAATATATGTGCTTAAAAAATCTAAATCCCTTCCTCCCAAATCTTTGAATCTTGTGTATTGTTGTATACTACCAGCACCTGAAGAATCTGGAGCATAAAAAAGTCTCTTAGCTTGATTATGTTTCTGAATAGAGAGATTCATCATGGTCACTAACAAATGTCCTAGTGCCATTGCAGTATAGGTTTTCTTGCAGTATTGTCTCTTATGCTGCCCTACATGCTGTTTGGTCAGTTCCATGATGGTATTAAAAATACAAGGCTCTTCAGACAATGACAGAACACTACTGGAAGACTACTGAGCAAGAACAGCTATCACATTCAGAAGACTGCACTACAAAAGGAATTCAGTGTTAAAATTATCTCTGACCCATGCTTTTGCAGGGAGTCTCTAAAAACAGTGTAAGGGGTAGGATTCCTGCAAGCATATGCAGGATGAGAGCAAGTTAGTTCATTCCAGAAATTGTGGAGGATGATAATCTTATTTGATAGAGAACAGATACATGTGCAAAATCTGTGTGTAACTGTAACCAAATAAGCAAGAGTCAGGAATTACCACAGTAGGGCAGATCACCAGGAACAACACCCTGTCTGAAAGTGACCAGTACAAAGGGGGGAGGAACTAACAGTTCACTCTTTATAATCCAAAACTCATGCTTGTATTCATTCTTGTGGTGTTTTGTTCTGCAGGCATCGTGTCAAAAATTTATTTTCTTCTTCAATTTAAATTTAAATACAACTGATTGTTCCCTTGTTCTTGTATAATGAGTATGTACTGTTTGCACTACAGTATATAAAGACAAGTTTTTTAATAACATAACTGTTTGATTAATTGTATATTTTTAGTGTAAAACATACAAAAGCATTAAAAAGTAATTGCCTGAAGCAAAAAAGCAAAATTGGGCTCTTTATGGAACAGGCAAAGGCAACCATGGAGTTGAGGAAAGCTATTTTCAGATCCCTGTTGTTTCAGTGCAAAATGTAACAAAAGTGACATTTTGAAAATGAAAGAACAGAAAATAACTTGGGGAAAGGTGGAAGAGGAAAGAAAAACTACCCCTAACATTTTCTGCATTTGCTTCTTGTACCCATAGGTCCCCAAAGACCCAGAAATATTTAGGTATACTCATGGCTCTCTAAGTATTTCTTTCAAGTCATTAACAAGTCCACTAAACTGTTATATTTGACTCACCTGTTCTCCCTGCAATGTGAGGAAAACCCTGGACATACTAGCAATTACCAACACAGGAAACCAATGTTGGCTCAAAAGATCACTGTACTTTACTTGACTCTTCCAGCCAAGGCTGGAAGAGTCTGTTTTCAGTATTCACAGGTTAAATGCTTTATAAAATGAGCACACCAATTTTTACACTGTGGATAATACATTAATCTTCTCTTCCAACCCAACTGAAATCTACCGGTATCTAACTCCATTAAAAATTATTTGTCTCTAAGGAGTGTTGAATTTGTGGACATTGTCATCTGAATTAAGGCATTTGTAAATAAGGACAGGCAAATGGACTTATCCATTCTGCTAAGGTCCTCAGTCTGTTATCCTGGACTCACTCAAAGGCATTAAGCAGTAATACCTACACGTTAGACATCTCGAATTAGGAACACATCAATCAGATTTTCATAAGCAGAAAACTCCTATCAAACTCACTTTGAACAAATGCAAGTTTAGTGAAATGTAAGTTTTAGTGCATTTATTTTTTGGCAACGTATTTACCTCTCAGGACCAATACTTCAGGAGGCATGACTTCTCTGCTCAGAGTTCTATAGTACTCCTAATGACTTGGTTCTTATGTTTAATATAACAATATTATTGAATTTCTGGGAATAAAGACTGCAATTATTCTGTTTTGTAATGAATATAGCTGAGATGTTTGCTCACCTGACTAAAACTCAGATACCAAGTGGTGTCCAAAAAAGGTCACAATTCATAATGTACCTATCTGGAGACAGCAGAAATCAGTAATTCTGCTTTTCAAAAGAGTTGTTGCACTTTCTGCAACAGTTCAGCAGCACCATAAGGCCAATGTAAGCAAGACAGAAGGGTAGTGGCAGTTTTATCTTTTTATTTTTGTGACAGTTCAAAGGGGCATAGGAAAGTCAGACAGAACAGACTTCCAAGGTTTGGGAACTCTCATTCTCTACGTCAAACACATCGTTATTGACACATGCAGAGTTAATGTGTGCCTATCTCTGTGTGAAGACATATCATTTGATTGGCTATTTCCATACAAAGAAATTAATTCACCTTAAGAAAGTACCTTCCAGAGAAGCTTAATATATCCAGCTGCAGCTATTTTAGTTTGCTCCAACTTCTCTCATTAATTTTTTTTTATTTATGTCTCTCTGACTTTCTTTAATGCAAACCAGCTGAACTTTTCCCTCCTGGGAACAGGCTACCATGCTTTCTGTTTGTTTACAAACCCCTTACCAGATACATTAACTGTCAGAATCAGTAGAAAACCATTAACTGTGGAAAAAACAGTGGTCCGAGATCACAATCAATCAGTGCACTACATCTACTGACTGGTGTGCCCCCTTTCTGCTGATGGACCCTATTCATGCTGGATTGAACTGGGTTCTCTGAGCTAGACCATGACCCTCACTGACACTTGACATTAGAGAGCTCTGCCTGGTTCACTAATGGATAGATAACATCAATAAATCTGATTGCTTGTACTGAGCTGAGGAAGCAGATGGAAAGAGAAGATTAATCTCTGCCAACTGACATTATAGAGAAGATGTAAAAGATAACAGAAATTACTGACTAGGCCTCATATAAACTCTGGTTCACTGATGCATGAGCAGCTCTCCCAGTAGGCTCCTGAAGGAATTGGATTTTTGTTTCTCTATGAACACTTATGCTTGTCTTCATCTTCTGCTAACATTCTTCTGAGATGAAACCTTGTAGCTGATGGTGTTTGCCCTTAGCATGGGCTTATGACTAACTTCCACAGAACCATATGGCTGCATTTAACATAAATCAAAGCGAGCACAGAAACTACACTATCCTGCAAGTTTGTCTCAGTTTATTTTTTGTGCAGAACTGCAATCAAAAAATTGCTTAGAAAGAGGTAATATTAATTTCTGCTTCATCAGAGCCAGTATTAATACTATCATAAACTCAGTAAAAACTCTGAGATCACATCAGATCAAACAATGATCAAGCTTGGAGGAAAGAAAGCAAGAAAGCAAGAAAGAGAAGAGAGCTACTATCCATATGCAAAAACAGAGAAAACATCTGTGGGAACTGGAGATAAGCCTCTTCTAACAACTCATTGAAATCTTTCAAAAACCCACTTCATATATGGCAATATGCACTTGAGTTTGGGTGGGTTTCCAATGAAGACCCACTTTCTTTTCTAACTGAAGACTAAAAGCCAAGAAAGAAAAGAAGTACTACTAGGGCTGCAAGTGCCTTCCTCGCTGCTTGTGTGTTCTTTCACATATGGCCTCCGGCGGGTTACTGCTCCCACTGCTGGCTGCCGCTGGAGAAAAACAGAAGTCAGGCAGAGCAACCTGAAGCTTCAAACAGCAATTCAGACATGACACTACCCCAGTCTGTTGTGCAAGCCACCAGGACATGGTGACTTGAAGGACTGGATACTGATAAAAGCCCCAAACTTCCTCTCTTTAGGTGTGCAAGAATAAATCTTGTCCTCTGCAATCCACCTACCTTCTTTTTGGTGTAAGAAAGAATATAGTGCTATAGCATGTAGAAAGCACCTGTAAACATCTCATTATTTATTCCTCCAAATTCAGACTCAGGCAGCTAGTTCTCTCCCTCACAGAAGGAGGAGTTCCCTTCTGTGATACGTAAATGCAACTCTAGGATCAAAAGAATTAGTATAATCAGACGCCTCTGCTGAGCCTGCTCTTTCGTGCTCCTCTCTCCCATACTGCACTCTGAGAAGATGAGCAAGGGAAAGAAACAATGCTAAGCCACACTCTGCAGAAGTGAGCAGAAGAGTCTGATGCAAAGAATAACTCATAGTGCTGCACAAACAAGCAAAGAACCCTGCCACAATTTTAGTTACACATACTAGTCCTTGCAGGACTGTCCCATTACCTTCTTTCAGGGGAGACTGGAACTAGACTTATGAATTGCTGAAAAAATATCAGTATCTCTTTACAAGCTTCTTCTGGGTCTCTCTGAAGACTAGTGCATACACAGACTTACATGTAGATTGCAGTAAGTGACCTGGCTCTCAATACTGTTTGTTGGTGATACTTCTGAAGAGGAAGCAGTTGGAGTGAACCTGACAGCCTCATAGTGCACTTTCTGATACTGTCAGTGTTCATGCAATTCCAGTTCTTCTCTCTCCAAAGGCAAAGAAAGCAGAGGAAAGCATCTGAATTTTGCAGTGAGATCTGAAAATGTTCATGTGTGTAGTAACAATTTATATTACAATTCCTCATCTCGTTCTCCAGCCTTCTAGAATCATATCCTGACTGGTTTTCAGAGATGAGGCATTCTAACCTTGGCCAGTTCTTGACTTGAGTATTGAATAAGTTAAACTTTACAGGAAGAAAATCAAAGAAAGGTAGGGCACAAGCACTCCTCCAATCTCTTTCACTACCCTTGCTGCCTTCATAAAGCTGAAAGAACAATTGTTTTAGATATCTCAAAAGGCACATGGAGGCAATCTCAAAAAGCAAATGTGGTTTAAGGAAGACTCAGGGCTGCATTATTTACCCACAGATTAATTTAGAAGTTGGAACAAAGGTTGAAATTTCATCTGCAGCTGAAAGACCTGACTGAGCTACTGGACATTTCAAAAGAATATAAAACCAGAGGGAAGTTAAAGAAGTGAAGTATTATTCTGGCAGTGACAAGATCTGACTCTGCCTCAAGCAGCAAGCAGGCTGAAGTTTCCATCATAATGGATCTGTGAACCTTAGCTCACTTATTGCTGTCCGTGGCTGGGGTTCTCTCGCAATTCAGTCTGTAATAACCCATAATGAACTCTGTGCTGTCACTACTATGCTACCAGCAGTGACTCAAACAGCCAGATTCATGTCACTACAGTGACAGCACTCATAACCTCTCAGTTGCAGCCACTACCACCAGCTTGGCAACTGTGCATGTACGCAATGGTAATACCTGTTTTCTGGTCCTTATTGTTTCCTGGTGAAAAGTTGTACTTGCATACATTCTCATATGCAACATGCCAAGATTTACAGACTTGAGAGACCACCATTCAGCGATTCAACAAGACAGGGGACTACCCGTTGTGCCTCGGAGAGGGTGATGCTTTAGCTTTAATGGTACCCACTTCCCACACACTTTTTTGGAGCTGGACTTCTCTTTGTGCAACCTGTGTTATCAGAGACACTGGATGCTGGTACCATACAGCCTTTACTTTGCCATGGTGCTTGGTATGATTTTTTTCAACTGTTTCAATGGGACAGAAAGAATTTCCAGAATCTGTTCAAATTTGGTTTTGGTTCAACTTGAGCTGCACTCGCTGGGATGTCAGACTCAACTGCAGTTATGAAACTTTAGAAGGACATTAGCTTTTAATTTTGTAAATTTTCAGTGCTTAAGTTTATGCTGTTGATGACTTTTTCTTTTTTTTATTTTTTTAACTTGTGATTTTTTAAGGCAAATTTGAAGAAACTTCAGAGACTGCATTGAAAGGCTTCTTCTCAGCATAGGGCATCACAGATACAAAATTTTTGGTTTGATATTTCTGGTTTCTGTCATTAGTAGAGCATATGCCAGCAGCCAAGGTTTCTCATAATCTTGAGTCAGTCTTACAAGTGATGAGCTTCATGCTATTTAAAAGGATTTCACATGTAATCACAAGCAGCAAAGGACAAGGAATAATCTTGGTCTACACCCTTTCATCTTTCAGCCTCTAGTCCTCTTGCATTTTACCTAAATCCTACCTTGCCTAACTAACCACTTTCAGTTTCTCCTTCTGGACTACTCCATCTACCCATTTGCATACTCACTCCTATCCTTCTTGTCCCCAGCCATCTCCAGTTTTCTCCTTTACACTCTGCACTCCTGGCTTCTTCCACTCTTACATTTAATTCCGTATGCCCTTATAACAACCTGACCTCTTTTAAACTCAGCTGTCTTGAACCTTTTCCCCAAAGATGACAAAATTCCCCAGCAACCTCTTTGCAAAGAATTCTTATGTATATGTAACAGGAAGTTTCCAAACTCTAACCCTGCAAAAATATGAATTTTTCAGAAAATTAAGAGACAGAAAATGCTGTGAAGCTTTATCTGTAAGAAATACAAATATGGTCATTCGCTGACAGTGACACTTGTTTTTCAGATTTAGACATCTAGATAGCTTGGGCAGAGGACTATAAGGATAGGTAACAGAAAAATGAACTTTTTACTTCAAACTAAGCTGATTTGTGAACATGTATACTAATGTATGTTTACATCTGAGAGAAAAGAATAATTGTATGAAATAAAGCCAACAGTACGTACCATTAAAATACTCTCAGATTTCCAGCTGTCTTCTGATAATTAATACACTGTGCACAAATCTTTCAAAGCTATAAACAACTACTCTTTAGGTCTAGGCCTATGAATCATCAGGATTTCTATGCAAAATGCCTATTTCTATTACCATTATTAGCACTAAAATTGTCAAATTCATTAGATTTATATTGTCTCTGTAAGCCATACAAACTAAACCATAGTATATCATAACGTAACACACGCATGACATGAAAACAAAGAAACAAATATATAATGATTCTAGCTGTGGCACAGTATGTTAGTGAGGTTGATAAGCTGAATCTTCATGCTGATGGCATGTTGTAGTCTCAAATCTATTATGCTTTGGAACTGATGTGTTATTATCTCTGGACAACTTTCACACCAGGAGATGATCCCTGCTAGCATAATTTAAAAAATGAAGGGATTACAAACAAGATAAATTTCATTGTATTGTTACCTGAATTAGCATCAACCAACAGGAATTTCATGTAACATAGTCCATTTGCTAAAATACTTGCATTTGGTGGTCCCATTACAAACATATAAAGAATAAACCAGGCATGATTCTATTAACTCTACTTCAGCAATTATGCATTTGAATCAGTATTGTATGGTAATTGGTCTACAGGGAACAATAATATTTGGTTTTGTTCTTTTTTAATACAGTATGCTTACATTTTTACTTTAAATAAAATATATTAGTGTCTTCCAGTAACTATCTGCACTATTTTTGAGTTTGCTGATAGTGATTAACTGAATTTAACATATCATTCTCCTCCTGCTGTTAATTTTAATTTGTGGCTAAGTGAAGGTTTAAGAGTTTTTGGAGCACGAAGCAGATCAATGTACAGTGTCAATATATTTTACAGTTTAATTAGTTATTAATGGACGGATGCAGGTCTCATTTAATCAAATAGCACCTTATCCCTTTTGAATATCAAGAGTTACAATTGGCAAAACAGAATTTGAACATAAAGCTCTGTTTTTTAACACAGTATAAATAAAAAAATTGTAAATTTATGATTAATAATTCTTTACTAAAATTTAGCATATTATGTTGATTAGCAGGCTGGAACTCACAGAGCAATGGTACTGCTTTGTCAGGGATTTTTTTGTGTGGATCAGAAACCAAGTATACTGATATGGCATAAGAATGCCAAAACATAGCACAAATATAAAGACAAATATTAACTACAAAATTAAGTAAATATGGAACAGTGCTGTAAGATAAATTTTATTGAAATAAATTGAAATGTTCACTTATCTGGAATTCTCTATTTCTAGTTATATATTTATCAGCAGTTGAATTTCAAAATAGCTAGTAAAAATATGATAGATTAGATACATAATTTTCTTAACTTCTATAACTGGTCATTCCCTATGCTATATGAATATGTCATAATATTTCTAAAACAAACATTTGATAAGTAGTAAATGTATTACAAACTAAGGCTCAGATCTGGCAAATATGTAATCATGCAGTTTGCAACAGCTTTCAGAATCAGGCCATAGAGAATTAATACAACCTGAACTGCATTCTTGTTTTCGTAAGCGAAAGCAAACAAGATTTGGCAGTCAAAGTTTACCATTTTTGTATTTGTCACGAGTCAGTATCAGATATTATCTGAAGTATGATTTTTTAAAAAATCAGATACAAAGATAAGGAAGGCTGTCTCAGATGTTTTGAGTGTTGTCACCAATATCTTCCTTCAAATCACATTTTGCCTTCTGTGTCAACAGTTAGCATCATGCAAACACTTTAGAGTCACATACCCATAACTGCTATCGTGATATGTTGGAGAAAACACATCCATCTCTATAAGGTTGTCATGACCATTTGCAAGGACTGCTTGATTTCCTAATTCTCTATACACAAAGATACAAAAAGATGAAATTAGAGTGGCAATTTCAGTTTAAAGAATGGGATGATCCCACAAAAAGAATGTATTAATTCTGTTGCATAACTTTCTTTTTCTACAGATGTGCAAAACTGCAACTGCATTTTAAACGTGAGTTTTATCTGCTTTCCATGATGTCCTCTGAACCACATACTGAGTTGTAACTTGAAGACACAGTATTACAAGGCTACCATTAGGTGGTTACTACCCTTTGGTGATTGCTTATTTATGTGGAAGACCTTGAATAAAATTCCTGACTGCTGCCTGTGGCAAGACAGGCTTAAAGACTGAGCAGTGCATAGTAGGCGATGTTGTTTAGCTGAGGCTGGGCCAGAGATAAAGTAATAAAAGTGTACTATTAACAGACAGTCTCTTGCTGGCTATCTGGGCACAGCCAGTTAGTCAGAAAATATGCAGAAGGCTGGCTACCAGAGTAAGGGGAGATCTCATGTTCTGCAAACGACACTGCACAGCAGTCAGGGAAGGAAAGACCACAGACTGACTCTCTTCAGGAACGGTGAGAAAATGAAGTGGGAGAAACAAAGTTAGGCACTATTTTGTTTAGAACTGCGTATTCCTTTTCTCCTACCTAAAACAGGGAAAGTTTTTGAAAAACATTTGGGCCCACGCTTATTTCAATAGCTGCACATCTTTAAAGAGGCGAATGATAAACTCAAAGAGTACTGTGCAAATACTGCTGAATTTTGGACTACCATTGCTTGACTAAGAGACAGGGGACGAAATACACAGTGTGGACAAATTCCAAGTATTCATGGCGACAGAAAGGAATTTTTGAGCAGAAAGGATGCCAGTGAGATCAAGCAAAAATCTAAACACTACTGACATCAGTGGAAGCTTACAAGCCCACTGTGTTAGGATTCAAACACAGATGCTTCATGAGCACCAATTGCATGATAATTTTAAAAGAAAACTTTTTAATCAGCTTTAGTCTTTCAAAACAATACTGTTTTTTGATTTCATGAATGTGGCTAACGTGCATATACTGACCCCATAATTATGGCATGTCAATCTTTAAAAATGCATTCATGCTCTCAACAACAGAAATAGTCCTGTTTCCTCAACTTGGAGACCAGTGGTGTGGCACACCCACAGTGACACATGGGATCTTCAGTAAAGCAGGACTTGCACTCTGTCCCCAGTTTCTACCTTTATTTTGTACCACTCCTTCCCACTATACGTAAAATGGCTAATCAAGTCCATGTGTGATAACTTAGAGAATGGAACAATTTTGAATTTGATTAAACTAGATACTGTTTTAGTGGGTGGAATGCGTAAAATAGCTGCTTTGAGCAGACTTTAACCTCCAGCAACACTGTGCTTTTGTAGACACTCAATCAGCCTCTACACAAATTGATTTAGGACTTCTCTGGAAACTATCAACACCCTTTCCACACCTTAATCAATACTGAAGGTCATAGCTTCATTGGCAGTTCACCCCAATAAAGATATAAGGGTGTGATCCTTGATCTAAAATCTTTGCATTCTAAAATAAAGTTTGGATCAAGCCTGCAGAATTATGTTCATGGAACACATTCTAGGAATTGTCTTGTCTGTACCACTTCTGAGACATTCTAGTGGTTTAATTAAATCCTTCAAAATGCTGAAATATTTTCCAGCCATCAACAATTTTTCCAACCAGCTCCCTCTTTCTTCTCCTTAAAATTACTAGATAAGTACCTGAATACAAGAATACCCATGCTATTTTTAAGCATAAGTTAGTGGTAAGAGAAGACTAAGCAGTATCAGTATAGACTATGAAAAACATGTGACTTTCTTGCTTGTTTTCTATAAAATAGTCTATCATATAAAATACAGCCATATTTTAAAAAAAAAAGAGGTATTTTATAGAGCAAATCAAAGAAGAACAAGAAAAGCTCTTCTTTGATTCACTGACACATTAGCACAGATACTGAATAAAGTTATATAATATTATCAGATTTATTCGTTGACTGGAATATGTAAATTTCCCCTTGCTGACAAATTTACCTTAGACATTCAGTGCCTCAGATTAATGAAATATTGCCTGAGAAATGCTCTAAGAGATGCTGCCAGCTTACTTTTTTCAACAAATTTATGAATTCTAACCTACTTTTCCTCTGCACATCTCTATCATACGTAATTGACTGTGCTTTAGCAAAATTCTGCACATTCAATATTTAACAGAGAAAGCATTTAAAGCATTGATTTACGAAGTATTTTTAAGTATCAGTAATTTAGAGCCTACTAGAATGCAAAGCCATGAGAATGTAACTAATGATCCTGGTGCTCAAGAACTCATTACTAAAACTAGTATGTGAATAAAATCTTTAAGACCAATGATAATAACCCCCCCTCAGTAATATTTAATTACTTAATCATCATTTATGACATTCAGACACCTGACACATAGTCATGCATTTGCATGATTTTGGCTTTCCAGCCACTAATTCAAAGAACAAAACTGAAAGTTATTCAAAATATTTCCTGTTTTTTATTTCTTCAAAAATTAATACTGTTCTATGGTGCTGGCTTCTCCAGCAGATCTATTGCTGCTACAGCTGAACCTAACTCATAGCAGGCTGGGGAAGAGTCAAACTGTAAAAATCATTAAATGTCAAATGAAAAGATCTCTCAGTTTGCAGAAAATCTGCAGGAAATATTTTCTTTTTTTTTAAAGTATATTTTACTGAGCCCCAACAAAATTAATTTCTGCCACTGCTCAGTAATCTCACAGTCATTTAAAGATGGCATCAAAGTTGAAGTAACACTCACATAACCAAAGCTGCTGTTTCAGCCCCTCATCAAATTTTAAGAAAATAGTCTTTTTCTATTTAGAAAAACACATCAAATAGAATTTCTGTTGTACATCATTGATCCGTCACCTCACAGTTCATCCATTTAACCAGTAACAGCTATGCTTTACACAAAAGCATTAACTCTATAGAGAGCCAAATCGCAGAATATTCTATTAAAATACAACTGAACCCAATATTATGAAATGTATATTTCAAAGTCACTTCCATTACTACTGCAAAATGATGGGGACTAAAACCTCCCTCAGGCTTTGCAAATATATCCCCCTCACCTACATGCACATACACAAAACCAGCCTATTCGCTACCCAGCTATTCATGACAGCAAGCTGTATGTCATTTTTACGCCCCCCTTCACCAATATGAGCCTATAGAGATAGAAAGACAGCTATGCATATATGCTGACATTCACATTCTGCACCTCTAAATGGCTGTCATCTAAGTCAGATGAAAAACAAAGCAGAAAAAAAAAGAGCTGACTGTAAGCATAAGCTAAAATATTGCCAAAGAGGAAATAAACTTTCTTTCAGGCTGAGAAAAGGATGAAGGAAAAGACCTCTCTCAAAGTTGTTAATACAGTTGAACTGAGCCTAAAAATCACACTCAGTAGGAAACCTTAACCAAAAAGGGAAAAATCAATGACAAATAAGATGGGTTCTTCACCTTCAGAGTTCCAACCAGGTGAGACTATTAGAGAAACTACAGTAGGGCTCTGTCGGTTTTTATGTGAAATCTCCACATTTCAGCTCATTCACAAGTGTTCAAAACTTGAAAACTCAAATATCCTTAGCTTTTCATCAGAAACATTTAAAAGATGAAAAGACTACTTGGCAAAAAATATTTACTCCAAGTTGGAACTGGTATTTAAGTCTTTTTCTTTACAAACACAGTAAAAAAAATGGCAATAGAAGCAAACATCGAGGACCATATGCATATTCTGAAGATTAACCAGTGTTTGGAAAATGTCAAACATCCTATTCCCACTACAAACTTACTTGTTTTGTAAGAAAACTCCTTAATGTATTGAATTGTCTGAGTATGATTAAATCCCTTCAGTTGGAATTCTATTCCACAATGTTTATGTCTCATAAGCAATACAGCAAGGTCCAACAAAACTAAGAAAAGGAAGAGCCATTCCCAACAGCCTGACAGAAGATCTGTGTGAACATCTATGGAGACAAAACTACCTAATAGAGAATCTTAAGGTCACGTATGTTTTAAATTAGTCAAAATCAGACAAACTATCTTTACTTTTTTACAAAACATAATTTAAAGGGATTCAAAGAATGAACTGAATGGATTTAATAAATATTTTCAAGAATTACTGTCAGGTTCAATACAGTTATAAATGCTCAGTTTGATGACTAAATTGGAATATTATGGCTTTCGTTAATAAAAAATTAGCACTGATTGAGTGTTACATGAGTATTAATTAATCACTGTAGGTAAACTCAGCTCTGTGTCAGTAAGTCCTATGACATTTTTTACAGATCAATCAGCATCATACATCATTCTGCATCTAAAGAAGCTAGTGTCACCTTTATATTAGCTGCTTCTTTCCTAGAGCCAGTTATCAATTCTAAAAGAAAAAAAAAAAATGAGGACAAATTTATCATACCAGAACTGAGTTCTTTCATCTCACCAAATCCTAGGCAATTTTAATAAACACCTAGCCTCACATGAGTATTTCTTTAAAGAGATAGAGTACAGGAGTTAAAAAGTATTACTGAAAGCTCCTTGACATTTGATCTATATGGCAACGTGTATTTGACACATAGCATACCTGGGAAGCAAGGCAAGGAATTTCTTCCAACAGTCAAAAGGCCCAGATTATGAACAGGAAGGAAAATGCTTGTACGGAAAAAGTAATAAACTCTTTGAGTCCAATCACTCTGCAATAGGCATTGTAAGGGAAAAGAGTGTCACTGAGGATTTTAGAGAGCAGACAGATTTTTTAGTACTGTATAGTTTTCAGTTTTGTTTGCTGAATGAAGGGAAGTATTTGCTGCTGGTCATCTTTCATTGAGTTAAATGCTTTCTTTAGAAGTGCCACAGTCTGTAGTAGTACCTAAGTAATTACCTGCTTTCCAGTGGCGCATTACTGCCAAGGACCCAGCTGTCCTGCAGCTGGACTGACTCAGGTGTGGTTTGCAGCTCGGCGGGCAAAGCAGCCGGCGGGGCCGGACTCTGATTCCTCCTATTTGTCAGTGAGTTTCTGTTAAGTGAGGTGATTGATGGGTGATGCTGTGCTGAATGTTGCTTGTGAGAAGGTGGCAAAGGCTGCAGGGTCGACTGGCCTTGGTTATTTGGAGGTTGCTCTAAGAAGAAAGAAAATTAAAGTTCGTTATACACCACCTTAGCATTTGCTACAATCAAAGCAGAATGAGAATTTCAATATAATGCTATCATCAAATATATTTGCATATTATTCTATTAGCGGACATCAGTGACATTCTCTAAGAGCAAGTTTACCCTTGATACACCAAGTTCTGATTAGTACACAACAGATGGTAAAATTGCTTTTGGTTTTAATTTGTTTCTTTTTTTTTTTAATCTGGTTTTATTAACACCTACAGAAAATAGCATCTGACAGTTCCCCTAATGTGCCTTTAGATTTCAGCTTTTTTTAACAGACCAACCCTGAAATTAAGTGGGTAATTTCAATAGAATACAAAGGTTTTTGAAATGCATATAATCCCTATAATTATTTAATGGAGTTTTTTAAGCTTTATTTAACTGCAATAAATTATTACAAGCTAGTTGCTAAACAGCAGTAGGCTACTCTATTTTAGTGCATTTCAAATAAAGCAGATCTGCACTATGATCTACTAATAGATGCTAAGTATTCTTTAACAGAAGGTCACTCTGTGAAGCAGATGTTGCTTCGTGGATATTTAACAGACTGAATCGCATCTGATTACAACGTCAAAAGACTCATATACTTAATGACCGTCACATCCATTAGAACACACACAGAACAGATTTTCCAATTTCACACCATGCAATGTAACTACAGTTTGGAGCAAGTCACAGGTGATCAAAGAGTTAGGCCAAAAAAACAAAAGGAAGTTCTTTTTTTCTATATAACCAATTTACACAACACCCATAAAGCTTAAAACCAAACCTCAAAACAGTAGAACCCACAATGAAATACTTCCATCAATGTTAGGTTTTAACAATCTTTTCTATAAAATCCATAGTAAATAAGTCATAAATAGAAGACAAACCTTGCTATACAACACAAGAAACACATAAAAAAAACCTCCTCAAGACACTTCATTTGTCATGATTTAGCAAGGACAGATGACACTTCAAAATGTAACAATATGTAATTCAAACTGCAGTATATTTCATAAACTACTGTAGGAGAACATATCTCATAATACAAATGCAAGTCTTAGGCAGAGCAGAAGATAGAGGGCCTGCACTTTGCTCACACTGTAAAGGATTTCACATAGTTTTCAAATTAGTTGTTTAATCTTCGCAAGCAAATCCCTGTTTAGAACTGGTTATAACTGCAAACTGTTAGAAACCCAATAATAATACCTTGGTACAGAGAACACAGGAAAAGTGTTTCTGTTGAAACAGATGTTCCCAATAATTTGCAGGTGACTACTATAAAAATAATTCAACAGTGAGCAATTTCTCAGGTCATGAGCACAAGAAAATTTGAGAATGTTAAGGAATAGACGTGCTAAGCTTAAACAGAAAATCCAGCCTTCGGAATAATTTTCTTTCCAAGAACCCCATTCTCCTTTACAGTTCTCTTGTGTGGTCAATACAACTTTCATCACAAACGGCAGCAATGCTGAATCTGTCATTAAAATGATGACAGCATTTACATTGCCAGTGAAGTTTTCAACACCAAATCCCCAATACATTGATGAAAAATTACCTTCCAGGAAGGATGCAGCTGATAGCCTTGTCTCCACCAACACTGACACAAAGTGTGTCACTGCATGTGATTACAATCACCATCGAGGCCTTCAAGCCACATTTCAACAAGACAGCTAAAGGAAAGTTAACAGACTAACACCAGCAAAGAGTTTTTCCCCTTGTCTATGCAAAATTTTATCTGATTTAGATTATAACCTATTTGATGGCTGGTGCAGAATTAACTGTGGCCCTGTATTTTATAATACATAGGCATATGCATACATAAAAATATATAAAGTGCACAAGTGTCTATTTCCATGCATATGTGTAAATATATATATGTATAAATGATTATACAACATAAAAAAATAGAAGTGAAATTAAATAATTTTCATTACACTGTAATCAAATTACATAATCAAAATTGGCTAAGGATGTGACTTCCCTTTTCGAGTCTCTTACCTGCCTAGCTCTGTTCAACAGTGTTGCCATGCTCAGAGCCATACTGTCCTCCCCTGCAGCTTCTACCAGCTGAAATGTTATTCTGCCATCCTTCTTATTCATTAATTTCTCCTCTCATTTAAAATCTCAGCTGAAAATCAAACTTTTAATTTATAATTTTTAGAACTACAGATCTTGCATCATCCATTGCTAAAGACAAAGCAGAAATTAAAATAATGTTCTCTTGCACAAAGGAGGATGTGAGCAAGGGGACAATGCCAGGCTTTCAGGCTTATCTCAGTGAGAGGTCAGACCTTCCCATACACTCTACAATGGGGAAGAGGGACTGTAAAGGCTCTGTAAAGGGTATTCATGCACTCCCCAAATAAATGCTTAGATCTAGTAAGTACACTGATAACATGCTAGGGGAGTGAAACTGTATTCCTCAGTTGACAGGCCAGCTACTCAGTCCACCATCTGGGATTTAGATTATTTCCCCAGAAATTTACTATGACTTTACAAAGCCCTTCTACTATATAATGTATAAACATTACTGACACTGAAACTACACAGTAACATATAAAATAAATTAAGAGTTGCAGGATGAGCTTGTAACCATAAGCCACAGGCTAGAAGGGAGCAAGGAGAGCACAGCAAGTGCAACTTCACAGAGATCACACATCCTCAAAGCCCACTGTCTCTCTCCGTAACAGGCTGCCAGGTGACATTTTCTAGTGTAAAGGGTGGCTTCAATTGGCAGGCAATCTACAGCCTCCACAGAATCAGAAATGCCAGAAAAATCTGGAATGATTTACTCCTCTTCTAATTATGCAAGAGCTACAAGTAGAATTGTGCCTAACAAGATTAGATTTTCCATAAATCAATAGACCTAAAATCTATATTCCTCTGAATTTCCTCAGTCCTATATTGTTGTTCTGAATGAGAGATCACTGAGGAATGCTCTTTCAATACTCCCTTCAACCTGCCAGATTTCCTGAATCCACTGTTAACTCTGATTGCCACACAATTTCTTACAGAAATGTCAATCTTGCACCAGCTTTCAGTATTACTGCAACTTTCACATAACGCCATCAGTTTTAGGTAGTAACTCCTGACACCCCCGTGACCCTATGAAAGTGCTCTCATTTGCATATGCAGGGAAAAGGAGGTATACACTGTAAGTGATTCACACAGGTCTCCTGAGAAATCAGCATCATGGCCAGAAGAGTACTGTTCTTTTGCTTTTCATAATTAAGGAATTTATAAACCACTGTGGGAGTTTTATGACACAGATACATACTTCATGAGCTCTGCAACACTGGAGACTACTCCGGATAAAAATACTCCTGCATGTGCCACAATGGCCAGGATTGAGATCCTGTAACTCCTTCTTCCTCTCTATCAATCAGCTTGCTGGAAAATGGAAATCCTAGAGGAAAACAGTTCTTGCCTTGGTTAGTGAAAAGATCAGTGGTCCTGGGCCCTTGCCAGGTCCCGCACAACAAACCACTTCCTAGAAATTTCCTTCTTATACACTATCAGGAAGAAGAAAGAGCATTCAAATTTGATAAAGCACAATTGTCTTGAAATACTTTAAAACAACTGTAGAAAGCTACAGTTGCTTTGCTTTAATTGGATTTTAAATGCTATCCTAATTTATTTAATCTAAATGGGAATGTCTGGTTTACACTAAAAATAACCAAGTATATGTACAGGTGGGCTTACGTCTAAAAATGGCAAATTTTAATTAAAACTTCCTTGTTCACTCTAGACCTTTATGACGGTAGAACCATCCCATGCATCTTAAACAGATTTCTACAGCAAGGAGCAAATGTAAACTGACCGAGCAATCAGCTTGCGTGTTCAAGTTGTTCAGGTGCAACAAAAATGCCCCACATTTTTGAGGCATTTGCTGCATAAGTCAGCAACAGATAATTATGCATGCAAACATATGTACAGAACTCGGAAAAGTCACAAGAAATTGGGTGTAAAGCTGTCTTACTACAGTTGCATGAATTTTTCAAAACATATTTAAATTGTTATTTACCCTAGGGAACCACAGTGAAGCAAAGCAGCCATTTCAATTGTAGAGGTAAATTACATGCACTCTGTAGCCTTTTACAAAACCTTTTTCTTTTTCAAAAAAGTAATTTACATTTAATTAATTTTATCATTTAACTGTTACAGAATTTGAACAGCATGTGAAAGAATACAGAAAAGATGCATATGTCAAAGTAAAAAGTAAGCAGAGAAAGACATTATGATAACTACTGCCATTTGGGAGAAAGGGGTTAATTCAGAAGGAGAAGAGCAGACCAAGTATCCATGAAAAAAAAGTAATTTGTTGCACACTTTATGTGATAGCCTTTCTATAACAGACAGATCACTGAGACCTGTCAGCTAGCTACTCATCTAGGAAAAAGAGGCGATTTCCATTTGATAAGGGTTAGGCTTTTTAATAGTGTATAATTAACATTAACTTGAGTTTCCATGACAAACACAAAAGCGAAGACTTCCATTATGATATAAACATTTCAAATGTGAACATAATGTAATTCAATATCCATGTCTGTGAGAGTCTTAACTCTTCCTAGTCAGGTTGCTCCTTTTTAATGCTCTCTTTAGAAGAGCCTCTGCCATGGTAAAGCAAATGCCCACAATGTGCACCAGAAGTAAGCAGCTGGAGTAGACTGAATATTTTAGAAAACTGTTAATACAACCTAAACCCTTTCATTTCCAGGTCACTGGCCCCTGGTCTGGTAGCTCTTGATTGCTCGCAGTCAAAAGTAATTTCTGCAGAACCGGTTTGATTTCCTCAGTAAAACATTTTGATGGACTTGAAATTTTACCTAATTGACACATGGATGTATCTCCAAGAGTAATGTAAACAGAAGTGGGATGGACCTTGGAGATCCCTGCAAATTGCAGAAAGTGGTATTACAGCTTAATTAATTATTCCTAGAGCTCCCAAAGGAATTGTTTTTTTAAAGTCCTTGCTTACAGAGGGTAAGAGGCAACCTCTACCGCTATGGCCACAGCTTTAGTGATTCTGCACTAAAAATACAAGTAAAACTAAGCATTCCAGAAGTCTCTGGTCTGGGAGCACCTTTCATGAGAAGCTGTATTTAATTAATGAAAACAAAAAGAAGGTTATGGGTTTAGAGAAAAATAGTGTATTTTAAGTGTCCACTTACAATTAAACAGATCTGCCTTTTGAATGAACCACTGCTTCAGTGTACTTTTTCTGCCGAGGTGTGCAAGACAGCTTCTGTTCTGATTGTCTTCTACAAGCTATAGTGGCAATCCAAGATAACTCACTGTATATGCTCATTTTGTGGTTAATCCCTCTAAATCTATTTAATCTTCTCCATATCCACATGAGCTGGCAGGCTCTGGCCTGCTAACTGCTTTTAAGGATCCAAACCACACACTCAACACAAGGAATGAGATGACACAGCGCCTACCAGCACAACACAGCCCTTTCACTCTGATTTGAGTAACCTGGTCTAGTGGAAATGCTCCTGCTCATGGCTGTAGGGGTTGGAATTGAATGATCTTTAAGGTCCCTTCCAGCCCAAAACATTCTGTGATTCTGTGATTTGCTGTCAGCCTGCACTATCCTTTTTTGCTTGCTTTACAGTTAATGGACATACAGATGGAATCAAGACTAACCTGCAGCCGCTGCTGCTGACTTCCTCTTAAAGCACTCTGTATTTCTTTGCCAGCTATGTGGTGACAAGAATGTAGAGAAGTGACAAGGACACTTTGATCAAAAGATGCATCTTGTGTGTGTGTGTATACTATTATAAAATGGGAAAAAGTCATACAAGTAGCTTGATCAAAGTGGGCCAATGCTTGTCTCCTCATCAGTACACTGTCTGTAGGGTCTGACAACCTGTCAAGCTACCCGGGAGTGAGAATCTACCAGTGAATTTAACTGCAGAATATGCTCTGAAAGATTGTGTTGCCTTGTTAAAGCATCCCAAGTTTGGAAGAATTGATAAAGAAAATGTGAATCTTGTTACTTACATTGCACATTTTTCTTTAAATCTCAACATTTTACTTTTTAAAGAGAAACAAAGACTTCTGCTGTGGAAGAGAAGAAAGACTTATTTGATTGTGGAGAAACTTATAATCGTCTCATGGTGTAGACATGGCATGTATCTGTTCAAGATCTACTAGGTGACAAGTGGAGAGAAGGAGCCGGAGTTCCCTAGAAGTTAGTAGGATGGTCCCTAACATGTAACACTGGTATTTTAAGTCACAAAGTACATACTGATAATTTCCTATACCCTGTAAGTAAGCTGTTCTTTACACAAGAAGACAAAGAAATAAGTCATGCACAAAACCTGCCACCTTTATAAACTGAACAAAAAATATTTTTACATCTTTCAGCTGTGTCTTTCAGATGTGCTATCTATAGGAGTGTTACTTCAGGTTAAAAGTACACCTGCAACTTTGTATTTACATTTCACATCCATTTAGCAAAGTATTTCCCCTCAACAACTTCACACTGATAATATCTGTGCATGCTCAGCTCTGTTTCATAATTCAGTTGTCTATAATGTTTTAGAAATCTTACTGCAGCAAATAGAAACCATAAATCTTTTCACAAACTTTTTAAGTATATGAACTGAACTTTGAACTTACTTGAAAGGCAGAATTTTTTGTCCCTGGTATTTTTAAAATAAACAAGCTAAAAAGCTATATACCCTATATGATATGTGACCCTGTGAAGACAGATAAAATAACTTTCTATTTTATGGCATTTACTTTGAAAATCTGATTAAGATAGATGGCTCTAGATCGTAATTCTTCAATGTCATGTTGTCGTAGTTCCCATCAGCAAGATGCTTTAAAGGCTTTCGATTAATATTGCATGCCAGAACTGAAATTACATCCTTTGTCGTTTAGTTCTTAATGGTGCAAGTGATATCTATCAAGTAGTGTTTTATGAAGCACGTGTGATTTTTATTACAGGCTGTTTTCACAAATCTTCTTCAGGTTTCATAAAGACTGTTCATGGTTCACAACAAATATGCCCTGCATTTAGAATCATGCCAATTCTCAAGTGCAAAATAGAACCTTGATTTTTCAGTGAGGTTTATCAGTAGAACAAAACCTCTTCCTTAATCATCTTAATTAGCAATGCAAAAATATTACTGTGAGCCTCCCAATTCTGCATGAGAACTACATAGTAAAAAACCTCAAACAACAACAAATATAATCATGTATTACTTTCACAAGTAATAGGATATGTCTGCCAAGTCTTGTAAGTGACTTAACTTTTAAAATGGAGGTGACACACAGATTGAATCAGACGATACAGCATTCTCCCGTAATCCAAGTACAACAGAGATTTTAATTTGAAGCATCTCTCTTTGGAAAACAAGATGCATATAGTTAAAACTTCTTCAATTTACTGGAAACCACACAGTTAGGAGCAGTTGAGAGGGAATCTTAGCGTTGGTTATATTTTGGCCAAGCTGCCGTTTAAACAAAGACATGCAAAGTCAGTAAAACCAAAGACACATGAACAGAACATATTTTTCAAGTATTTTTTTGTCCAAAGACATAAAGAGCTTTCTCTTGATACCTAATAGAGTAAAGCAAATACTCTGCGGGAAGAAATACTGCCCATTGAGAAGAAAGCAGGCATTTCTTCCACAGATGGTGGTGAAAGGGAAAATCGGAGGATTTACTTCTGAAAGGTTTATTAAATGTTGTTTCCACTCTCTGTTGTTCACTGTGGGAACTGAACCAGCTCACTTTTAAAACATTTTTTCCATTAGCTGGAATCGATTCTCAAAGCATTCCAACCTATCCACCTCCAGCCTGCAACTGCTCCATTAACCCCTTCAATACATATGTAACATGCAGTCAATATTATGGCAGACAAAATCTGTTTATTTTAAATATCATACAGTGATACATGCCTTCTTGTCCACGGTACCATATAAGAGGCTGGCTAACAGAAGGCAGTTAGAAAAGTACATGTAGTGAAAGAGCTCAGGTTGGGAGAACCAATTCACCTGGGTCAAGGAAAACCAGTGATTATGCTGTCATCCACAAGGCAGATATTTTAAGAAACAAAGTGGACTGAAACTTGACAGATTTTCAACCGAGTTGAGGGTGGCTTAACCACTTTATGAAAGCTGAAACAGAGATAAATATTTCAGCTTCAGTGAAAAAGTTATAGTGAAACGAGTTCCTCAAACAACCTTCCTAATAGTGGCCTTTTTATCTCCAGAGGGATTTGAAAAGAAAGATGAAAAAAGGAAAGTACAGAAACACTGCTAAAAGAAATTGAAATTTAACCTGCTGGCATAACATAATGATGATCTTGCTTTTCAAGAAAAAGAAATAAAAGAGATAACAAAACTCATGACGGCAACAACGCACACAGACTGAACTGGAAGAAAAAATGTACTTAAAATGCCACTGTCATATTACATGGACACCATCTCCTTCACCCCAGGCTAACCCACACAGTAGTTAACAGGGACACTAACAGATATAATTTCTATTCTCTTTTTAGGACCTGAGGTCTGTGAAATCAAAAAACCCCTCCAATGGTAAAATGTCACTCACTTATTTCCAACAATTTACTTGGAGTTCAAACTGGGAAAGGATGCTATCACACAGTGAGAAACAATAAAAGCTTGCTCCCTTGAGACACAGAAATGACATTCAGCTTACATTATGCAAACATCAAAATACAATAATGCAACCTTTAGTGGTGTGCTACTGGCCTGTCTTCCCCACAGTGGGATTCAGATATTTTGTAAGACTGTGGGCTCAGGTTTTTTTTCCCTGGGGGATAGCAGTCTCCCAGAGCAATAATTTCTAGAGTGGGGAAGCACCAAGCCCACAGGCTTCACTTAAAGTCACACCGGTTTCTATGCAGAAGAGACTTTTCTTCACCTTAATAAAACATTATCTTTCTTCCTTGTTTAGAGGCACAAGTGAGAAAGTTATGCAGTTATTGCTAGCTTTAGATAATCTTCTTTGCTGATAACTCATGGAAATGAGCGGAGAAATATATTTTGAGTTCACAAATTGAAGGCTATCTTTTTAACTAGAGAATCCATTGGTTTTCATTGAAAATTCACAGCTTTTCATTAAAAAAAAACAAAACATGAAACAAAAAAGTAGAAGTCTGGCTGAAAGAAGTTGTAGGGGGAGGAAAACATTCAGCTATCCAAAATGCTGACAGTAGACTAAAATTTATAAGAAAAGTCTTTGAGTACCTAGTCAAAACCAGCTGGTAAAACAAAGGTAAAATGATGTAGAATGTCCCATCTCCTGCTTTGCGCATCCAGCACCTTCTATTTATCCCAGATACAGATAGACACTTAATTTTGACTGCAAAATTGTGATTAATAAATAAATGTTATTAAAAAAGTAGCATGCTTCAGCTGTAAGGTGAATAAGTTCTATAATCCTGATTCAGGCAAAATGAAAGTGTGTAATATATGTAATCATTTCATACCACATGTTTAACTGGAGTGTGGTATGGACTGCAAAGTTTGATGTACGACTTCTTAATAAATTTCCTAGCATTTTCAAGTGTTAGATAATTTTGGTTCCTATCCAAAATCATTAATCCAAAGTGAGCTACAACTGTATGGCTTTTTTTTTGTCTTCTGATTTTATTTCTTAACACTTCCAAGAAAAACAATTTACCAAAGCTATTTACTTTAGAAGCACAGATATTCCCATATAGCTTAACCCCCTCCCCAAACTCTCAAAACTTTTAACCTGGAAAAATACACTTACAAGTCACGCTTACACAATGATTACAGCTGACACAACCAGTACTGCAAAAAAACTACCTTTCTTCCCAATAAATAAAATAGCATCTAAAGGCTCTTTTACTACTTACTAAACCTGAATTTTATTGACATACGTGTGACATTCATGAGGAAAGAGCAAAGCACTAGATTTCCTCAATTCCAAGAGCCAGGGGGAAAATTCTTCACTAATTAATTTAACTGAATTTTTGTCATGGACTTGTTAAGGTTAATGGCACCACTTGAACATTTTGTAAACTTACAAATCCAAAAGTATTCTGAAAGGCCCCCGAATTAAGTCATTATAAGCATGCTCAGCCTTGTCTAGGAACAGAAGGCCACACTAATAAAATCTGTGAAAGATAAGCTAAGAATGGGAAAACACTATATAAAACTTATAAGCACAAATAGGTGAGTTTTTTTCATCAGATTTGAAAGAATTCAGATAAGACAGATTCATGTTTTACTTTGGAGGAAATGAAAAAGGAACAGGGGCAGTGAGACAAAAAGAAAACCATGGGGGAAAAAGTGGTAGAAAAAAGGTTGAACAAATAATAGCCAGAGGAGATGCAAAAGTGGACAGCTAAGAGAAAAAAATCTAAGAAAAATGAGAGAGCATATACAATTTTATTAGAAAATCCTAATAATCAAACTTTTATGAAATACATGGAAGATGCTTACTCCACAGTCTTGCCTTTTGAAAAAGGAGTTTAATCCTGGCTTCTAGATTTAAAGGCAGCTTGGGCCTTAGAGCAAGAGAGAAACAAAGTAGTAGGTCACCAGATGAATTTTTGTCTGCAGATCAATTAATCTGTTATCAATTATATGGAATATCCATATTATGAAAGACAGGAAAAGAAGAGGGAACCAAGCTTCCAAAATAGCTTTTAAATACCTTTTTCCTCCTAACTGTGTCAGGGAAGAGAAACGCAAGAGGGGGGGCCTCCAAAAGAGCAAACTGAGGAACTATTGTTCTCTAATGACTTTAAATAAGCTTTTTAGGCTTATGTGTGAATTAGAATTTTGTTCTTCCTCCTTATGTTTAAAAAAAAAAACCACAAAACCCTCTTGATTTTAGCAAGATATTATTCTATTGTAATGACAATCAAGTCTAGTTAGGTATCAATCAAAAGAACAATTCCATTGCAAAAGATTTCTTAAAAGATGTTCTGGGTTTCCACTACTGCTGCTTTCCTTTTCAGAAAGAAGACAGAGTCATTAACCCTCAAATCAAACATAAACTTCGAATTGCTAGAGTTGAAACAAAAACTACCTTTCAGTCTGACTGTCTCAGTTCATGTAACTTTACCACAATACCCTCCTCTATCTAGCATAGCAGTTGAAGTAAATCTGTGATAATTTCAGAGGTATCACTGGACACAGAGAGTGATTTAATTAAGCATTTGTATGTGTTCACTATTCTGCAAACCCTGTGAAGGACAGCAGTATGCTGAGCAGCTACACCAGACTGTAATATAATTAATGATAATAAACAATTATGTCCAATGATAAAAAGTTAAGGGGTAAATTCCAGAAGTTATTTTTTAAATATAAAATGTGCATATAAAATTTGTGTATAAAACACAGAAAACTGTGAAAATCAGTCTTATATTTAAATTCCAGAAACATTTTAATAAGGACTGTGGACTTTGCCTTTTCCTGTATATATTTTCATTGTCGTATCTGGGTTGCTACTCCAAAGCTGTTTCCACCAGGTGATCTTTCACTTCAATTTCCAGCTAAACTTTACAGCATGTCACCTGAACCAAGCTCTTTAAAAAAACATGGCTGATTCATGTCATAGTAAGCTCTTTTAATAACACTGCTGTAGTTCTACAGCAGACACTGACAGAACAGGCAAAAGGTAGAGAAATCACAGCTCACAACTACACTCTTTAAGTAGCCAACTAGATACCATATACATAAAGACACCAAAAGTGCAGAGCTAAAATAAATGTTTTTGAAACAATGGCAAAAATACACAAATAAGCACAAAGTAAATCACCACCATGGTGAAGTGAAAAGTGATGAAATCTCCCATATACTGTTAGCAAATGAAAAACCGAATTCCATGATGCCACTGCCTTCCAGGCAATTGCAACAGCAAAAGAGACACTGCTGCTTATTCTGGGGTAACAAAGGCTAAATAAAATGATTCATTATGATCTTGTGTCTTTCTGGCAGAATTACAAATTCTACATACTATTTAGCTCTTCAAAAATATTGATCTGGAACCTCCTAATAGTAATCTAATTTCTACATAACCAGAATTAGAGTTTCAAATGATTTAACGTGCAGAAAGTGTGTAAACTCCCTTTATACCTAACAGCTGTCACTTTACCAGTAACAGATTTGGCAAAAGCGATTCCTGGTAGGTGGAAGAGCACTTACAGAGACAGCTTGCTCACCCTGTAACACTGCTGATTTATAAATCAAGCTATGCCCCAGTCAAGCGGGACAAGATCTTACACAAACACAGAGCCAGAGAATATCTGAATGGCTGCAGTCTCTATAAACCTGCTGCCTTCCACTTGTGGGGAAACTCCGCTCCATTTCTAGCATAATCACACTCTCTCTGCCTCAACACATTTCCCTGGTCCACCTTCTGGGTAAACTATCATATGGGAAAATGCCTTTCTTTCTGTGTTTTGCTGTAACCCCAAAGCTGGTGACAAGTAACGAGTGTGTGGGAGTGGTATGTGCTTGTGAGGGAAGCAGATGGTCTCAGGCTAAGAACTCTGCTATTCACCATACTTTTATAACTACTACTGGGGGCTAAAAAGAAACATTTCAGGAGGGAGAATTGTCTTGTGGTAAGACTGCAGCAGAGTAAGTCAGGAAATAGCTTTTTTCTCATTCCTGGCATAGCCAGTGCTTATGGTATGATCACAAGTGAGTGAGAAGCTTTGTCCATCCAGTGGTCTTTGCTGGAGAAGCTGGTTAATGATAATCTGCCAAGGCACAGGGAGCTGCAGGAATCAGTATTTTGCCCAACAGCTCTTTGCTGCTCTTGAAATGAAAGATGTTCTCTGGGTGAAATCTGAACAGATACTGCAGAGGTGAGAAAAGGTCCTTTGCTCTCAAACTGAATTTACAATGAAGAGTACACAGACCAACATAGTCACGGAGAGGAAGAGGAAGGGTACAATTTACATCCTGCTGAGGGATGACCCCACACTGCTGCCAAAGTGGGGAATTGGGGGGGGATTATTACCATTTAAATCTGGTCAAATTACCAGACTTTTTCTGATATGGGCCAAGTTTCCATAATTTTTCCACAGAGAGAGTCTGTTGGTGGGAAAGAACATGTAACCCATCCTGCCTGCTCCTTGGAGCCCCATTTCCCTGACTCTGTGCAGGTGTAAGTGTGAAAATTTCACATGCACATCCTTAAGGTGTGAGGTTTCACAGATTACGTGTGGCATTACAGGATAACATTCTGTCTTCCACAATAATAAACCAGCGTCACAAACAAGGTAACGTGTTCAGCAAAAGCTACCGGTTGCTTTGTAGTCTCAGGTGAATTACATCTATTAGAGAGATTCACACTTCGGAAATAAACATCTAAAGAAAATAAATACAAACAAACAATGATGACTTTCAGGTAATAAGCTGCAAAGATTACTTCAGAAGCAAATGCTTTTAGAAGCCACAAACATGACAATTAGTAGCATTTCTGGAAGCTGAAAGTCTAAATAGCTGTCAGCAACTCCACCAGCAAGTGTAAGTTATTTACAACAGCAAGCAGACAGATTATCAAGATAACAGAAGCACTGATTAATTGTGTACCCTAAACTGGCAATAAAAACAGTGTAAAGCTCTGTATGTGTGAATGTTTATTTTTAAATAGGTACTTTTTGGTTCCAAGTTTACTTCTTTTAGTTGTTATCATTTAATAATAATCCTTGTATCAAACTGCTCTTTTTATTTTTTAGAACCTTGAAACGTAAAAACCTGACTTTGTAATAGCCTTAAACAGACTTTTCAAATTTCTAAATACCAAGGAGATACTTAGCAGAGGCTAAGATCTATTTTAAAGTTTTCTGAACCATTTACAAAATAAGACGCTTGCACTGCAATAATCTTCCATAACCACACAAACTTTAAGCCTAGATTAGAAAACATTTTATAGCTTTCAGTAAAGTTTGGGTGAGGAACTTCTAATTAATTTTGGCAAGTATGAACTTCTTCATGGCATGTTACATGTATCATATGCTCTTCTTTAGAGAAAAATGAAAAATGTGAAGAATTTTCATACTCAGCAATTTATATTCAGAACCTTTTCCAACTTCTCAAAAATGCAAACAATAATTTATCTTTGAAATACCTACCCAGTCTGCTGGTTTTGGCTGAGTGGAGTCCCACATGACAAGTCACAGAAACTGCTGAAGGAGGTGAATCGTTTGCAGAAGTGAAAGCCATCCAGCTGGCTTTAGATATTGCTGAACAAGAATAGCCAGTACTTTATCTCTGTATGACTCATGGATGGTGGCAAATGCCCTGTGTGAGTGGTTGCAGCTATGGAAGCAGAGCAACTAGCAACACAGAGCTAAAACCATCTGGGCTGCTGAATTATGGCAAGATACTGCTGCTCAGGTAGAGAACCTGGTTGTAACAGTACGTCACACAGATGCTCACATACTTACATACTGGGTCACTGAAGAGTATTGAAACAGTGTACAGGTGGACCAGACTGCCAGAACTGAATTGGCTCAGGTGGATTTGGAACATAAGCATTAGCTATTCATAATTCGACACATCAGGATATTTAAACAATGGATGCAACATACAAATAGACTTGTGACTGAGGGGTGGACTTGACTACTGATGCCATTGCAAGGGTTATCCACAAATGCCAAACATCCATGATAATCAAACTAAACAGCTAAAACCTTTCTGGAATAAAGGACGGCATCTGAGATATCAATATTGAGAGACTGGGCAAACTGAAAATCATACTACCATAAAACTGACATGGAAAGCACCATGTGCTTACAGTGGCGGAAGGGACCTCTGGATGTTTGGAAACATACCCTGTGCCCTATACTATTGCCCAGCACATTACCTTAAGCCTTGATAAAGCAAGTTTTATGGTGACACAGCACCCCTGTGAGAAGTGAGTCATTCAATAGGATTAATTTCTGAAACAACCTCACAAATACCTGGGGCAAAGAGCATGGCACTGACTGGGTACATCACAAACCCTATCATGCAGCCTCTGGGAAAACAGAATGGTACAAAATGGACTGTTAGAAACTACACTGAGAGAAATACGTGGCGGAACATCCAAGTACTAGGATACGCATTTAGCAAAAGCCACTTGGCTAGTTAACACTAGAGGATCTGCCAGTTGACCTGGCCTGCCCAAGCAGAATCTCTGAGCATGATGAAAGGAGGTAAGCTTCCCACAGTACATAGAAGGCGCTTGCTGGGATAATCAGTGGGTTATTGCTTCTTCAGGAAACAGTAAACCCATTCATGGCATTGTTTATGCTCAAGAACCTGGGTGCACTTGGGTGAGTAATGCAGAAGGATGGGGGAGTCCAATGTGTACCTCAAGGTCATTTAATTCAGAGTGAAAATATCCATGTTTAGAGCTGCATGTTTTGGTGTCGTGGTTTAAACCAAGTCCCCCTACTCCCGGAGAGTTAGGAAGGAGAATCCAAAAAATGTAGCCCCCACGGATTGAGATAAGAACGGTTTAATTGCTAAGGCATAACACAAAACCCCTACTGCCATTTACTACTACAAATAATAATGATACAGCAAACAGCAAGTGAAAAGAATACAACACCCCACCAGCCACCGACCCATAACTGACTCCACCCTGCCTGGCCGAGCACCGTGTGCTCCCTCCTCCATTTTCCTCTAAAGCTCACCCCTCCAGCCTTCTCTTTCCCAGTATGCATCCTGGGCATCACGTGCTATGGTATGGAATACCTCATTGCCTAGCCTGGGTCAGGTGTCCTGTCTCTCCTTCCTCCCGGACTCCCCTCCTCCACCTGGCTGGAAAAAAAAACCTTGAACAAAAACACCCTCAAAACATGCTCAAACCATGACATTTGGGAATATAGATGTGTTACTGCTAAGCAGTGCTTACAGAGAGTCAAGGCCTTTTCTGCTCCTCCTACCGCTCTGCTAGCAAGTAGGCTGGGAGGACATGTAGTTGAGACAGCTGATCCCAGCTGACCAAAGTGATACTCTGTATCATATGGCATCATGCTCAGCAAAAAGCTAGGCAAAAAGCTGGCTCGGGAGCCCTGCTTGAGGACTGGCTGGGCACCAGTCAGTTGGTGATGAGCAACTGTTTTCATTTGCATCACTTGCCTTTCTGGGGTTTTATTTCTCTCTCTTTCTAGTTTTCATTTAATTTTAAAAATTATTATTATTGTTATTATTATTGGTTTTATCATTATTATTATATTTTATTTTAATTATTAAACTATTCTTATCCCAGTTCATGAGTTTTCTCACTTTTACCCTTTTAGTATCTTCCCCCCATCCCGCTGGGGATGGGAGTGAGTGAGCAGCTGTGCTGCTTAGATGCCAGTGGGGGTTAAACCATGACACTCAGATGTCAACCAGACATCAATATGCTGGAAGTCTAGACACAAGAAGAAACTTAAGCCCTCATCCCATGAAAAGCAATGGATATACTTGTTCTGGAACCCAGCTGGCTGTGGTTGCTGGCATGCGAAAAGTCTACCATGGCCAACAGACAGCTACACAGATGAGCCTGGTTTTGACTAGCTCTGACAGTGTCACTCAGACTGGTAGGAAAGTACATAAAAGGCCGGCATTTGCACTGCCCTTGGGCCCCATGCTTCATTCAAGCTCAGGGACCTGACATAAATCTTTGTCATTGTTTCTTTCCAGTAGGACCCTTGTAGCTTCTTTAAGTAAATGCCAGTTGATTATTGTTTATCATGTCTCTAAAACATCGAGTTGCAGAAAAACATCATGTCTGCCAGAGGCATAATTCCTGCTTTATGGCTGTTTATATTCAAACCTCATCCAAATGTAGGCTGTGGGGGCACTACTGAATATTCCACAAGCTGTGAGAATACAGATGAAAATCATTTGGGCCATCAAAATAAGTGATTCATATACTGAAGTGAGAGATGATACTAGCTCTTCTCTAGAAAATCCCAAGAAAGAAAATTGATGACTGATGTGCTACTCCTCATGCAAGTCTGTTTTTCTGTAAGTAACATGTATAGGTAATCTTGTGTCAGTTTTCATTGTATCAGATGGTCAACTCATCAGGTTTGTGTACAATGAGATGTGTGAATCCCCCCTACTTGATAAATTCTCCAGGTATTCAAAGTTGCATTTTCACTTGGTACATACCTTTGCTGAGCATAGGTAAAGATGCTAGATGTACTCCCTCCCCCGAGAGCTAGTGCTTGGGTGTTCAATGGCCAGGGCTTTTGCTAACACCAGTACCCTCAACGACCTTTTTAATAGTTCCCTCTTCCCGATAAAACCAGAATTCTAGTTACTGATATGCATGCCGTGAAAGTCAATCCCAGTTGGCATGTGTCTCTTCTAGATAAGAAGCACCTTTCACAGAGCAGATAGGAACATTTTGAGTCGTCTTTGGATTTGTGTACACAGAACAAAAGGGAATGGCAGACTAGCTTCTATGCAGATGAGTGTTTCCTCAATTACAGAAAATATCTTCAGTGTCTATCACTTAGTTATTTAAGGCCACGCCATTAAGTACTGAGCTTAATTGTATTCACCATTCTTCTGCTGTATTTACTTATCTTTTTTGGTGGGGACAGAGAAATGTGCACAAAACCCCAATACTGAGCAAACAAAAATTTTTTTGAAAAGTAAACCTCAAGAAAGAATATTCAAGGAAGCTACCAGGTTTAGTCTTATGACAGTAAAAGGTCCCTCTTGAGCCATGATTTCTTTTGCCTTTACACGGGGACACATGAGGAGCATGCGGCTCTAGCAAAGGTATTTACTTTTACAGAAGAAAAGAATAATTTGTGGTGTTGGATACTTGCAGCACTCTTACAGCTCTCAGAATATAAATACTTTGCACTATACTGTAGGTACATGTGCATACGCATAAAAAATGACTGTTAATAAAAATATAAATATTCATCAGAAGGAGTACATTTTAATATTACTTTATGAATATCTACTATACTTGTGACATGTCCTTGCTGTTCACTAGAACTGAAGTGAGAAGTTACTGTGTCTGACATTGCCTGTGACAACTGACATCTCCCTAGGGATAAGGGTGCTAAGCTTTCTTAAAACCACTTACTCTTGCTACCAAAACTGAGCAATTACGGCTATGTCTCACACTTTGTCTTTTAAGGATGTGGCATGTTTATTACTTGCAAGAGGAAAATGACTCCTGCAATGATGTTTTAAACTCACTAGGCTCAAAGTGCTGCCTATAAATGACAAAGTTAAATTTGTATACAGCTTCTATCTCCATAGCATGAGAGCACAAAAGCTCCAGGAAGAAAGTACCATTTTCCTGCTCTTTATAATCTTAGCAGGACCGAGGCATTATGGAAATTTCAATCAACAGCTTGAAAAAGTTTCCACAAACATTTTGCTTCTGTACTAACAACCACTGGCTATTGACCTAGAAGTTATTATTTAAAATTCAATTGTAAGGTGCAATGGTAAGTCAGAATCTTCAGAACTACAAGATTGACAGCTTGTTTTAGGCTTGTAACTTGTAAAACTATACACTTAGTCGTTCACTGCACATGGCTAACAAGTAAATGCAAAATTCACAGTGGCTTGGAAAAAGACCTCAGAACACTAAGAACAAACCCAAAACTTCAATAACCAACTATGCGCATAAGCGTAATTGGGAAATTGGTCTTCAGCTACAAAACGGAAATGTACCATTGAATGCACAAAGCTGTCCAATAAAATATATTCATTGCATCAAATGAAGGATATGATAATTACAAGTATTTTCCATAAATCTGAAAAGTATTGTAATAGAAAATAAACAGCCAATAAAATATGAACAATTTGGAAAAAAAATAACTCAAGCTATTACTTCTGAAATACAAAATTATATTGGTCTCATTAATCAGTTCAGAGTGTTGTATTAATGAATGGAAATTACTTCCTTGTAAGGTGTTTCTTTTACAGGGTAGTTTCTTCTACAGACTCAGTGTGCCTCCTTTCTACATAACTTAGCAAGAAAACAGCAAAGGAAAACATCTGTAACTAAAAAAATTAAAGGGGTATATGAATTTGAAGGATTATAACGCTAAATGTAAACCCCACTGTCTGGGTTTGTGTTTTTCATTTTTCTTCATTTCTTTATCTGATCTTAATATACTCTGGGTAATTTGCAGTGTTCTGTTACATAGTATCATATCGCACCTTACATGCAATAATGACATACTGAACATATGGTTGAGAAATATGAGAAATTCCTAAGACTGATAAACTGATAATATAATCACAAGCAGAATTCTTACAAGTTTCTAAAATATGACAGGAGGTGGGAAAAAAAAAAAAAGTTATTTTCCTTGTGCTTTAAGAAAAGCAACTTAAATATTCCTCATTCCTCTCCTGGCTTCTTGCTTCATTTCTTTGGTTTGTTCTTTTTTTTGGGGTATGTGTGTGTGTGTGTGTTGAGAAATAATAGACTCTAAGCAATGAAATCTCTTAAAAATACAATTATGTGGGAAAGGGAAAAACCAAAACACAATGGCAAATGTGTAGAGACAACTGCTCAGACATGTCAAAGAGGTTTCTATTAGCATACAAGAGAACTGCAAAATACTGAAGAAAGAATGGTGAAGGACTGACAAGGGAAGGACGAAGGCACTCAAGAGGAGAACCTCTGTCCTATGACATAAAAGCAGCAGCTATCCTGTTTTTGCTATTTGCTTCAAAGAGCAAATCAGTTCTTGTTTTGTTTTCTGACCATGTTCCAGGGTGTCTCAGAACTGTACTTCCCATAATTTCTTTCCTTTAGAAGACTGGCCCCAACCACAGTACAGCACTGGAAGAGATCCTGGTGTCAGTTATCTATGCCACAGACATTCATCTGCTCTGCATTAGGATGCCAGCTAATTCCCTCTGACCACTTGAGCCTTTTGGAAACCACCAGCATAACCAGAGAGGGCTGCTTTGCAGGGCTGCCATACTTGTGCTTGGAGGGTGTGTGGCTGAGGGCACCGTGTGCCCCAGAGCAGATGGGAAGGCATGTCAGGCCCACTCCAACAATGCTGCTGGCTGACTAGTCAGGCTGTTGGGAGCACAACTGCTGAATTTATGCTGGGCAAAATTAACTACTGAGCTTTCTCTGAGGAGCTACATAGCTCCTCCATGTCACAAGGACTCTCAGGTGTGATCTCACGTGCATGCAATGTGGGAGTCACCAAGGCAGCGGCGTGCATACACATACCATAACTATTTGTTAAAGCTTTCATGCACTAGGTAAAATGCTTTTTCCCAGCACATCTAAACTCTTTTTGTCCATCAATTAATCATTCATCTCATATGTAGGCAAAACTGTGTCACCACCATTGCAATCACATCCTGATGCCACTCTAATATTATGATCTTTCCACTTATGTAAAAAGCAGTCTTTTACATACGGTGATGCTGTTGAAGTCCTACTTGCTGACGGCCTGTCACCTCCTGAACAAAAGTACTTTCTCTAATGGGACTACCTGAGCATGAAACACTACAGAGAACACAGTTCCTAAAACTGCTTTCAATAATTCATTTATATCATTCATCTCTTCAGAGAAATCTGCAATTCCAAACTTGACTTTTCTCTGTTAAAAATCTGACTTTTAAAATACCACGTAATAACGTTAACAAAATTCTGAGGGTAAGAAAGCAAGATCCTCACTTCTAAAACATATCCATTTCTATACCAATTGTTAGCTTCAGCTACTTGAAATCTAGACATTTGCACAATACTGTGCATTATGAGCAGGAATATGAAAACTGTAAAAAGTGGAAATAAAAGAGATGGAAAAATGGTTGGGGAAAAGCACAAATCCAGATGTTAACTTTCACACAGTGAGCGCAGAGCTGCTTGATAGCAAATGCACATGTTAAAGACTGTGGCATTTCAGGTTAAGTGGGAGCATCTCACTGAGAAGTCTGAAAACAGCTAGTCTCTTTAGCAAAAGTGGTCATGTTTCAGGAAGCCAGTGCCATTACCTGTACCAACATCTCCTTTGTTTTTGCTTTTAATCCTCTTGTAAGGATATTAAGGTAACCAGGAATATCTCAGTTCCCTAGGGCAGGACAAACAGCCAGCACCCAAAAGGTTAAGATTATCCTGTGCTGTTAAATCCACCTGAGACTGATACTTTTCTATATCTTTATTTCCCATTGTCCTCTCTGCAACTGCAAATTCCCCAAATAACCACAGCAGCCATCAAGAGAAAAGGCTGCTAGGGGTTTTTTTTGATCAATTTTCATCCCTTCTAACAGCTTTCCTGCTGCAGGAGCATAAAAGGGATCAGAAGCAGGCAGGATGTCTGTTTTCATCCCCAATTATAAAGGAACTAGACTTCTTACAAGTGTTCATGTTTGTGTTTTTACTGACCCTTCTACAGATGGCTGGGATATTCTGGGAAAAGAAGGGTTAAAGAAAATTCTGGACAATAAGGGCTGTAATATGGATTAGAAGCATAATTTCTATTTTTTGTTTTGAAAAACATACATGCTGCACAGCATTCCATTCCTTTAATGTGAAGACACTAATATTAAAAAAGGAATATGACATGGTTATTCTAATTATGTAAAACTGTAATTGGCATTTATTGCATAGGGCTTCAGAGGGATAGAAGCATGGGCTGGAAAGCAGATTTTTTCATTAAATAGCTGCCCCAAGGCAGACACATTCTGAACAAAGTATCTTTTCATGAGATATACCTGTCCCACGGAGAGAACAACAAAGGGATTGAGGAAGGGGAGATAGGAAGCCTGAACAAGGAGAGAATGATATGAAAAGAGCCCATTAGAAAACACAAAAAAGGATAAAAAGGGAAAGTAGGAAGTGGGATGGAGTGGCATGGTATGATCCAATAAAGGTTAAATGACTTAATCAATAAGAAGAAAAGGCCTTCAAAGAAGAACAGGAAAAAAGAAGAAGAAAATTAAAACAGCATACTTACAGGATGAGAAGGATTAAAACTAAGATAGAACAAGAGGAAAAATCCAACTTAAACTCTCCAAATGGTAAGTAAAAGGCAAAAAAATCACATCCATGCATACAGATCACTTCAAGGAGCAAAAGGCTCGTCCTCATTTGTGTTTGTGTATGGTACATTTGACTGCATGGCATTCTTCAGCACTTTTGACTGCTTATGGAACATTACAGTGATGAGTCATCAGGGATGAGGGTAAGGGCAGAAGAGGCCAGAACATCTCTACTTTCTCATCTACACTTAACCTCTTCCCTGGCTTGCCTCAAGGTGGCTACCAGCAATTAGGATCAGAAAGTGCTCAGAAAGAGCATCTCCCTGCCTATTTTTCCAAGATGAGGAATGGTATCAGAAGAAAGTGTCTCAAGATCCCTGTTGTATATGCCCCTAGTGGAATAGGGGATTCAGGTCTGCCCCTCCATTAAGAGATCTGAACACCAGAAACTGATAAAGGATGGCAGATGAACTGTCGCCATTATTCATTCATTTACTTTTCCATGTGGGGAACTGCGCTTATGATGCCTGCTGACACTCTGCAGCAGTAATGTAGCAATGGAAACCATCATTCATACTACGGTAAACAATAAGTACATCAAGAAAAAGTGATCTAATTTTCTAGTGCCTTCTGTGAATTCAAAATTAGAGCCTTTGATGCATCACCACTCGCCTTTGCTCGTATCTCATAGTCACTACTAACAGATATGGCAAGGGGGAACTTGTTTCCCTCCAGAGATTCAGTTACTGCAATGGAAACGGCACAACATTTTAGGATTAGTAACCTACAAAGCAGAAGCGGAGCTTTGCTCTTGGGGGCAGAAATCATGGCCAAAAAGCTGTCTATATTTATGTCATCAGAGAGCATGTGTTTGAGTGGTGGAGATGGTAGACCTCCTATTTTTTACTTTCCTACTCAACATCTCTCAGGGAACCAAACAGAACTAGAGCAGCACTGATGAGGCAGTGAATGAGCACTGAATCCTGAGGTTCCCATACTTCATAACACTTAAGAGCTTTTCCCAAAGGACTTCTGCAGATGCCACTGAATTGTTCAAGTCTTCGTAACCATGGGAGTGTACTTACCACATTTCTTTAAATATGTTTTAATTCCTGTTGTAAACATGGGAGTACACTAACAGGAACCAGAAACGTAAACATACAATAACTATAAATTAATTCTGCTAGGATTTAAGCTTTTATTTGCACTTGTATAAATTGAGGGTCATTAACCATCATCACTAAGATGAAAAGTTGGAGTACTGGTAACTGATTATTTAGTATTCACATTTTATTACTTCTGGATCAATGGCAGAGAAAAAAATTGTACTAATAACCATACACACACAAAAAGAAAAGTGCTAAAGATCTTTTAATCATTCTCTGGATTTTCTTTCTGCCTTCCAATTACTTGAACTTTTAGTAGAAGCAGCATCCTATCCATCACTCTAAAATACATACATAAATACCTGCTAGTTTAAAATTCCAGGTGCAATATTCACAGTCACTGTCTGTTCCTTTAAGATATGACAGAGTAGATTAAACCTGAGGCAGAACACCATACAAGAACATCAACATTGCTAAAGCATGCATGAAGGATAGGGAAGCTTCTCCCAACTTCTCTAGCACAGAACTATAGGGTACTTCTAGAAGTGTGTGGCTAAAGTTTAAGCATTTTGTTGTTTACTAGCTTGCATTGTAACTCTCTTATGGTATTTTCCACACACAAAAGGGGGAAAAAAAACTCCGTTTTGGCCATGATCATAAAATTATTTTATGGTAAATAAGCAAAGCTGCATCCAAAGTTCAAGACTGAATCAAAAGAACTTCCAGATGCATTTATTTAACAGGAACTTTGAGCTGAGTATTATTAATGAAAAAGTAACTGGGTAAACCTAGGCAAGCTGTTCTGTTTTACTCTGCTATTATTCTGCTGGTCTTTCTCTACAACACTAGCCATTTTAATGTCTAGTTAACAGTAAAAATAACTAACAGGGGAGGGAAGAATTTCCCTTTGAGGCTCAAAACAGTGAGTGAGTACACTGGCTGATTCCTCTGCCATGCCCAGGAATGTCCCCCAGGGCCTCCTGCCCCAGAAGGCTTGCAAAGCAGTTTATTCTAGAGGGCTTTTTAGAAGTCAGAAAGGAGGTTTAAAAATATCTAACCCATCCTCTCTGCCTTAGGGTTTACCAGCTTAGTTGCATGGCAGCCAGAATTCACTACAATTAGGGGAGACAACAAAGACTTTTAAATGGAAGACTAGATTAAAGTAAAAAATAATCCAGCTTGAGTGAGGAAGAGATCTATACATGATGCTTTGGAGCATTCTGATGCCAATTATTTTGAGTTATTCATATAAAACTGTAAACAAATGGAAAAATGTTCCATATTACAAGCCACTGATTAAAGGTCTTGAGGAAACAGATCAGGAATAAAAAAATACTGCAGTGAACTTTGAGAACTATACATTATAGGGCATAAGTAACAACTTTTTATTGTATTTCTTTAAAAATGCATTACAAAGACTTGAGAAAGAAGTATTATCTTTGAATTAGTCAGGTAAATATACCAAAAATGATGCATACCTGGATACACAAGATCTAAAGGACTTGGAAATTGAAGCTTATAAGGAACCAATTATTGTTTCTATCAGTGGATACTTTTTATCTGAGAATTATTTTATACTCAAGAACATGTCAAGAAGATTAAAATGGTGAAGTATTTCTTTCTAATTTTTCAGTACCAGTAAAAATTACTTTAATGAATGAAAAGCAGATCTTTGGACACTTATCACACATTCACAATCACAGGCACCTTCTTCCCTAATCTACTGCTGCTTTAAGAAACTGTATCTTTCAGCCTTTCCATTTTTACCATCCCCATCTAGAGTGCCTGCTGGCAAACCAGCAGCATGTCGGAAATGGGTGAAGAACATGAAGATACACAAGTGTGAATCTCATGAAGTCTGTTGCTCCCACTATGATAGATACTTTTGGCCAGTAAAACAATGTAAGTACTCAGCTCAAAAACGCCATGTTGCGCATCACATCCCTGCAGCAATTACAGCAAGAGTCCAGCTGTAAAAACCTTATGGAATTGCTGTGTGGATTCAAAGAATCAAAAAGTGTAATTCATTAGAAGTGCTCCAGTTGCCTTCTGAAGCATTTTTGATGCTGGTGTACACAGAGAGAGGGGTGCAAGGTCATGCCTATCCTCGCCTTTTCACTGCTCAGAGGACAAAGCTATCATAAAGTAACTCAGAGACTCAAGAAATACCACAGACAGTATTTTAAATGATTCCTGAACACTCTCTTGAACACCACTGAGGAAAAAGAAGGGAGCATGCAACAAAAAAACCGCGCAGTCTTTGGATTTCAGAATGAACAACAAGCCCAAATACACCAACGACTAGCAATAAAATCAAGGAGAAGCTTTACCTTTCTTGGGAGCGTTCTGAAGGAACTAAAAGATTCAAACAGCAGCAGTTGATATTTTGTACTCTGTGATAGCCAAGTCAGCCTTCTGATATTCAGCCATCATAATATGTTTTTGTACAAATAAATTCTGTTACATGTTGTTTGAATAGGTACTGCTGTGTTAAATTAAAGCTTTAAGAAATGCACATAAAGTAATATTTAAGGGAACATTTCATGTGGAGTTTCCAGGTTATGGCCATGATTGGATAAGTTTACTGCTGACTGCTGCAAAACAGACTATGTATCAACACAAAGATGAGTTGGACAGATAGCAGAATTTACAGTAAACGGTTTCCTTTTAATTTGCAAGTACCCTGAACTTAAATTATTTCCAAATTGAGGTTTGGGTTTTTTATGACAACAAAATATCCTCTTACACACACAGAACTGCTCTTTGACACTGTAACTTGCCGCTAACTGCTATGGGATTTATCTTCAAGAGAAGAATAGCAATAGAGAGACAAATTAATTCAGTTTTCTGTAACCATAGCAGGGATACCACTGTAAACATACAGAATTCCCATAGAAAGAATATTTTTAGTCCTTTCTAATAAACGATCAGCAACTTAGCAGACAGAAACATCCTTACATTTTCTTTTTTTTTTTTTCCTCCTGGCTCAGAGAACGTATCTCATACCTATGAATTCTAACGATTAAAATAATTCTACCAATTACTTTGTTGCATTCCAGTATGCATAGTCAAGTATGTAATGCAATAAACTATGCCTGAATGGTCTGTTTACCCCACAGCAAGTTACAAGGAAAACTCTTTCCCCTTAAAGGATTTGTCTCTTTGGAGCATGCAGGCTGGCAAAAAGCCAAGGGAAGCTGGTGCTTAAGCAACCAAGACTGAGCAGTGCCTGTGTGCATTGCAATTTCAGCCAACCGCAGTAAATGTTATTGGAGTTTTTGTGCTGTAAAATTGCTGCTTTCATGCCCACTGCATCTGACAATAGAAATCCTCGGCCTTGCATGAGAGAGGAAGGCTGATGTGCCTTCTAGTCAAATCTCTCCATCCTTAAAAAGTAGGGTTACTTCTCCTGTGTACTCCTAATGGTTTAGTGACAAATAAATTCATGTCAATGCTACGTCAGACAAAGAAAGATACTAAGCCTTTTGTGTATGAGGTTGAAGAGCAGAGAAATCACGATTTAAGCATAGTCCTTTAACTTTTCAAATAATTGATAATATTTAAAAAGATGATGTTAACTTAAAGGTGCCAAATGTTTAATTTCAAAGCAACTTTTAGATAAGCTGTTCCCACAATCAGTCAGTGCACACCTATTTATTTTTTGCTCTGTGACTCAAGCACAAAAAACCTCAGTGCTTCTCCTATGAAAGACTGACAAGCATCTGCCAGCAGAATTTGAGTCCTGTTTACTTACAGAGAGCAGCACGTTTAAGGCACTAAAACATCATCCTCCAACTCACTGCTAGCCAGAAGAGTTTAAATGGAAGCCAAAAGTCAATGAAGAGACAAATCAGACTTCTTACTTTTGCCAAATGTTTTTTTTTTTTTTTTTTTTTTTTGCTACAGGAACTTTTTCAGCACTATAGAATAAAATCTGTGTTGCAATTATATTGACTCCTGTATTAACCCCTACTGGTGACTTCCATTGAAACTGACAGCAACCTGCACTTCTCAGTAGTGCAGAACAAGGCCTTAGCAATCATCAGCTTTCAGCAGAACTAAGGAATACGTTAGGTACTTCCTGTATTTGCAAAGCTCTCTCTTCAACAGTAACTAAAGGCTCACAGTCCCAGCTGAAGGAAAAAAACTTTTCCACAAGCAATAAGACAGGATAGTGCATGTTATCTTTACTAAATGTATGTATTTTGTACCAAGCTGGGAGACATTTGATGCTCTCCAAAGCACAAGAAGATAAAAATAATAATAATAATCACAGAAAAAAAAAGTAACCAAGATTCTGTCAAAACCTCACAGCTGTCAACTCATTCAATGTTTGTGGAAGATCTTACGCATTCTCAAAGCTATCAAGGCTTGGTGAACATTAGAGCTGATAAGAAGGGTTTGTAAAGCTGTACGTTCAGGCTACTGCTACTGAGTGATGAAGAAATGGGAGCATGTGTAAGATCTTCAGTCACCTTCTTCTAAATAAGGCTTTAAAAAGAAAAAAAAACCCCATTTTGTATTGTGGTACAATGTTAAAAATATTAGACTTTCCCCTAAAATAATGAAAAATCACAAATAACAGAATTCAATGTGATTATGCAAGACACTTGCGTCTGATCCTGACCTCACACAAGTTATTTGCTGACCACTTGCACACCATTTGTACCTCTGGAAGTCAGCCTAAGCAGTAGCTGGGTGAAGTCCTCACTTCGTGATTTATAAGGAAAATAAACTGCCTATGTGACTGTTTCCTTCTCCTTTTACCTTCTGTATTACAAATTAACTTCTACCATAAATTTGTTAGAGCCTACTTTTCCCCACAAGAGCAGTACATCCTCGTTCCTGTTCGTGCCTTCAGGATTCTGCCATTAACAAACTGCAACAGAATTTAAATTCAAGCTTCTTATCTTGCCATTAGGAATGTCTGTTCTGTAATCAAGCTAGTCAAGGAAAGGATGTGTATGAAAGCACTGGCAAGCAGGGAAGGGATGTATTTTTGACTCTCATGTTCATCTATAGTGCCAGGTACATGGTTGTTCAGTTTAAGCTATCTGACATTTGGATGCAGCTTTCTTCCTTTGACAAAACTAGGTTCTGTTTTTGTATCTCACTGTATTTCAGAATCAATTTATCTCCACAGATTTTCTTACTGTGCATGAGTTTCTGTAATATGATTTTTAATGGGGAAGGGAGGAGGGGAAGAAATGTCTCTACATCAGATCATATCCGCAGTACGATACACAGTTGGCAGGTTGTCCCATCTGGCATGCATTTGAGTATAAGACGGATAATTTGTCACTCTGAATCCTTTGATTTGTGAAGAGGCCGAAATCATCTTTGGAAAGATATTTTGCAGCTAATGATACAGGAGGTGTGGGGGAGACTGTTCTTTGAAGGCTACAAAGGCTACAATCTGAGGAGAAATAATTGGTCTTGGCTCCTCTATTAAGTAACAGAGATCGAAAACTACAAAAATCTTTAAGAGAAAAACATGACTTACAGCAATCAGACATGAGAACTAATTGCCCACCACTTTGCAAAATTTGATTTTGGAGGGGTGAGGGGATTTTCAAGGGTGGAAATGGGGAGCTGTAATTTGCTCTTGGCAAACAGACTGAATGCTTAATTAAACTGAACAAATGTACATTTTTGTACATTAAGGGAACAATGTTGACAGAAGTTTGGCTTAAACACCAAAGAGAGAAGATAAAAAGACAGATTCATGAAACTAAAATCAAATATCAAAAAGGGATCAAAAATAAATTGGCTAGCATTCAAGACACAATTTTTAAGTTTTAAAAGCAACTATATTTGCCCCAAGCACATGGAACAGATAAATTTGTTGATATGTATCTAAAGGATATTGGCTTTCCTGCATTGTCTAATTCTCGACTGTAAGGGATTGAACGCTTCTGTAGCTACCGAGGAAGCCTGCAAGCACTGCTACACTGTGGTTGAAATACAACAGTCGCCAGCCTCAGAAATAAGTCAGCATGTATTTTTATTAGCATGAACTTATTCCATATTTACAGAAAGCTTGTCAAATGCTTCTATTCAGCATCATGGGCATCCTGAATTTATGGGTAGCAAAAATTTTTGCTTACATAATATATACATGATTATGTGAACATGCCCAGAAGATACTGGCAGTTTTTACAGAGAACAGGCAAGCTTATTTTCTAATTCTGCAGGACATAACATGGTCCAGCAAGTGGCAAGGGAAAATGGCTGTTTTGCAAATGATTTATTGTGGAAGATGTGGACAATTTCAGAATGAACTCTGGGCTACAGGACAAATTGGGGTTTTCAGTTACATTTAAGCAGACAATGCACTGAAATGTGCACACTGCTAATGAAACACATTTGCCATAGCTTAGTATGATAACCTGTTATAAACTACAAACGCATGTATACCTGATTGAAAATACACGCAGATATATTCCTAGAAAGGCTCCAGGAGGTTACCTCAGTCCACCTTCTCCTAAAAGAATGTAGGTTTGTTCTCCACAGTATAACTGATGTTTTTATTTATTTTAATTTTGTGCCACAAAGTGGAAAAGCTGCTGTCACTTCCCTTGGGATAGATTTAGATACCTTAATACAGTTCACTGTTAGATAGTTTTTCCTGATAATGAGCCAATCTTTCTTTTCCTTTTTTACATCTCATTGCTTTTAATTGTATCCCTATATGGTATACAACATGCCCCATTCCACCTTGGGTTATTGGTTTCTCTTTTTAAGCACTTAATTACTGCTTAGGCTATATGCTGAGTCAGTTTTATTCTCTCACCTATTCCCATATATTAATACCTCTAATTATCTTCATTCAAATATATCTGAACACTAAATAAATAACAATAAATCTAGAAGTAAGAAGGGAACTTGACAGGAACTTTGAAAAAGCAAGAGGCCCAAATTCAAAACATATATTCCATGGATGCCATGTGTATAATTCTGTGTCTGCTGAGGTTTTTGTACACCCAGCTAAAGTTGTATTTGTGAGATCATGTTGCAGATTTATGTCTGATTAAACTTCTCTATCACTGTTTCTCCTCAGATTTTTCCTTAATATTCTGCATCTGACACCAGCTTACATTTTTCAGTTCTAATTTCACTTTATTAGTTTCCGGCCATACCATTAATGATCTTTCCTTGCTCTTTTCTATTAACATTTTGTCCCCAGTTGGCACTCAAAACTCTCACTATTTAGCATCATTAGGAAATTTTATTTGTGCCATTTTTACTCTTTCATCCATATAACTAATGATAACGTTAAATGAAACCAAGATTACAGCATATCTCCATGATGTTCTTCAACACAGCTACTCCTAGTTTGATCTATTATTCTAATATATCTAATATATCTATATATATATAATATATATAATATATAATATATCTAATATATAATATTTATTATCACAGACTATTTCAAACCAAACAGGTCTGAATTAATTTTTCAAGCAACATGACTTAGGAGCAGTGTCAGACCTGAAGACAAATTGTATATACTGATACAATGGTGAAATTTAATTTATCATGAAGTATGACATAAGGGATAAAAAAGTCTCATTAGATAATGTGTAGGACTACAATGAAAATAAGGTGTGTTGATACCATGGAGTTTCTGGGGAATCCAGATGACTGCCAGTTCTCAGAATGATGAAGAGGAAAAGAAGCAAGTTTACACTTTACCAAAGTAAAACCCGAATAGCTTTTAAGCTTTCGATCTTACACCATCATGTCTGTGTTTCCTTCTTCCCTAGCACGGCTCTCCCCTCTCCTTTTGCTCCCCAGTAATCAGAATTTATCAACAGATAGGTGGCAATCTGGCTGCTAATTTCTAGTTCAGTAGCACATCCAGCTTCCCTTGTGGAATAACCATGGCAAAACAGGGATGGAATAAAGGGCTGGGAAGGGTTTTGTAGGCACTAAAGCAGGACTGCCAAAAAGTTACATGAAGTACTTCCCAGATGTTGACTAGGACTGAATTTGCTGCGGGTCTTCAATATTCACAGGTTATTTTCAACCTCCTCATGAGCCAGTGGGGTATGAAGAGGGAAATCGCACTGTCCTCTTCCTACCCTCAAAGGAGAAAGAGTAAGAGCTGCAAGGGAGGAAAGATTGTCTTAAAGTCACTTGCCTCTTACACTAACTTAACAGAAATCCCTGTGTGTACTTCAATTCACACTTTAATTTCATTTGCTTCTGGTGGAAAGGAAGTGAGAAGAGAAAATGGCAGATTGGTCACTTATGGTGGTTATACATTAATTGAGATGTCTATGAGGAAAAAAACCCCACATTAGTTACAGGCAAAATCAGAAGTGGAAAAAATCCAAACAAACCCCTAACAAAATTTGCACCTATACTTTGTATATGTGTTTCATTTGGTTATTACTGCTGCCAGGCTTGAGCATTTAGCCTATATTCTCTCAAGTGCTTGTACAAAAAAGAAGGTTCTAACTTGCTACTTTGTACAAATTAAATCTTCAAACACACTGTAGAAACGCTGCTGTGAAATACATATTTCTCTATTTTGCATTTGACAGTTCTACCATAATATTTCCAATTTAGGGGGTAAAAATCCTCAAATCTCTATTTCTAATTCAGATTCATCTCCATTGTCAGTAGTAAGCATTTCTTTTCTTCACAGTCTCTGCTTAACCTGAGAATTTAACACTGTATTTCTCATTATAACATCTGTATTGCGAGATAAACTACTACTAAGTTTCAGCAAATTCCCCTCCAAATTCTAACTAAACTGTAATTTTTGGTAGAAAAATATAAAGAAGCTTATCAAGATGCTTAAATTACAGACTTTACATGATTTTCAACTGCTTATAAGGAGACTTCATTACATAAAGAATCCTTCTCTACCTCAGTCACATTTAAGAATCCTCCCAGCTCCTAGCTCACTCTCCCTCTTGCTCGTATGACAGCAGACAGATTCAGATGCCCTGTTTCTTTCAAATCAGTTTATTCCTCTTTCTAAAAACAATAAATCTAGTAATTTTTTCTGAAGTCACTAGGCAAATAAGCTGACTGCTGGAACAGAGTCAGTATACTGAGCTGCACTACGGAGAAGAGGAACAAGCAGAATAAACAGGGGGTGCTACATGAAGGAACACTATGACAACTGATGGTCTTAAAATTTATGTGCTCCTGATATTTACAACCTATTAACACACTGCTTTTAGAGAAATGAAATGACTCCTAGCAAACTGTCCACAACTTAATTTGCATTTTTAATGCTACTAGCAACACCTCCATGAAGACCTTTTCTTCTCATGTGGTAAGTGTTTGATAACCTATTTTCATAATTCCCATTTCTCTTTAGCTAATTCCTCAAATGAAAGCTAATTCCCATTGGTTAACAAAATAAAGTAATCAAACGCAAAGGCTTAGGTTAGTATCATTCATTCTAAATATATAATCAGATTTTCAATTTTCAGGGAGTTGATCAAATAAACTACATTGATCAAATGAACTCATACTAAAGGAAAACAAACATGTTTGCATAGACTAAAGAGGGTAATTTAACTTGCTATTCACATATAGTCAATATAACTGAAAACAGTTCAATAATAATTGCTTTCTGACAGCACCTTTTTTATTCCGACCATTTCAAAAGTGATCCTTGCATGCGCTGCCAATATAAACATTGGACAAAGTCATCCAAAATATGGCACTGGAGCTATTTTGTACCCGTTAACATTAGACACCATTGAAAGCTGAATTTATTCAGATGCAAAAGAAAACAGAAAACTCTTCCTTCTGTGAAAGTGCTACACATGCTGTATTACTTACCAATTTAGCTAAAGAAAACACTCAAAACTGTAGCAAAGGCCATGATTAAATGATATTTACTTCCTACGGTAGATTTTGAGAGATCTACATACTAGTAAAAAGGCTACACAACAATGCAAATCATTGAGTAGAAGGAAGTTGTAGCTACTAACTTAGAAACCATTAGCTTAATTATGAAAATCTGCTCTTGCCCATTTTACAATGAATGTATTTTTCCCCATCAATAGGCCAAATCATAAGATTGATGCAAACCAATCATAAGGAAATCAAGTACATATTCCAAGTACATATTCATGTAGTGCTGGATGAAAGCAATGCAAACCCTGACCCTGCAGCTGACCGGACAGATGAAAGCCCACTACCAGAACTTCTATGGTATTCTCCTTGTCCAGCAAAAAAGCAAATAAACCCTACTTAACTCTAGCAATCACAAATATAGTACCTGTGGTTAGCAATTTGAAGCACTTCTAAAAACAAGTCTAATCTTGCGGAGAGAGAGAAAGATCATTAGCTGTATTATATGATCACCAGCATTACCAGATTATGACTGTGTATACATTGATCTAATACTTTGACAGCAGTAATCAGAAATTGCAAGCATTACTTCTGCATATATATGCTGAAGGGGTGAAACTCAGAAATTTTCGGATAGACAGGAAAGCACAGAATGAAAAGAGTGGGGAGGGCAAAATGAATATGTACGCACAGAATATACAAGGTTTTCCTTCTGCTTAGGAAAAACCTTACCAAGAACAATTCTCTCAGCACACACCACAGTGTTAGCTTCTGACATGCCTGCTATCAAACTCTCCCCCTTACTTTGTCCTGCTAAAAGGCCACGACTTGACTATCCATGGTAGCAGCTGAAATATTTTGTCTAATCTGGAGTAAAAGGGGTTAAGGAACATTCCTTTAGGGTAGCAAACAGTCTGGCAAGCAACTGCTAGAAATTTCAAAAGCAGGAAAATGCTAAAATGCAGAGGAATGATGAGCACTTACTAGCTTCCTAAGAGTTTTTCATTTGCAGAGGAAGGGCTGGTGGATACAGTAAGCTAAATGTATTGATTTATTGAACTAAACCAGGCTACCTTTTGGATAATGCATACATTTTCTGACAGATTTCATATTCCTAGACATAAAGGAAAGCAGACATCTTCATAACAAACCCTGATTATGACAATATATTAGCATTCTTTTGGACTTATTTACATATTAAATACTGAGCAAGCTGAATATGCACAAATAAGTTATGCAAAAAAAGATCTTAATGCAACCCCTTAACATGAGAAAAAAAAAGGTTGTCAAATTCACACACACAACTTCTCCTAGCAGATTGGCCTTTTAGACACACCACCAAAGTTGCACTCAAAGCTAGGAAGAGCAGCTCAAAGCTAGTGTTCTTGCTCTGCAAAATAATTCCATCCAACCAACTGATGTGCAATCTGTAGGAAAATAGTTCTCCCTCTAGTGGTTCATCTGAAACAGAGTTCTTTACAATCAAAAGACAGAAATGGTTCTTAGAAAAATGAAGAGGTTTTTTGCAAGCTTTGCTGATCTACTGGGGAAAGGCTGTGAACTAACAGGTATTCTTCCAGTCTGCCTACCCCAAGAAAATTTGTTCAATCATTCAATAAAAATGTAACCCTGCAGCTATTATTTTGCATGGGCTTTTTCTTTTTTTAGGAAAAAGAAGGTAAAAATGCTGTTTCTTAGGGCATGATGTGTAAATGGGCACTGGTGTTTCAAGTACATCTCATTTCTGTTCGTTATTCATACTGTCTGGGAAGATGAGAAAAATGGAAACAATACATCTCAGAAGCTACCACTGCCTTCCCTCACCAGGTAATTCTATTCCTCTAGATTTTTTTCCTCAATCTATAGTGCCCTATCCAGTAACATACATATCCAGTTTTCCTGCCCCATGGAAACTAAAGGAACAGCTGGAACCTGCTGAATTTGATGAGGTAGTAAAAGACAAATTTTACATTATTCTGAAGCTAAACATCATTAAGTTTAACCAACTTCAGCTTACCCTTGAAAAAGTACAACTAAGGGCTATATATTACGTTACATAATAAATCACTAAAGGCTATTGCTTCATGTAAATATTGCATTTTAAAATAACTCAAATGATCTTCTGTGTATTAGATGTTACTTTCTACTCTTGCTTATCCTACAGTAAAGTAGAAACATCATTTGTAACATTTAAAGGAAAATCAGTTTAAAATACAAAGTAATTTTGATATCTTTCATTTTTATTAGGTAATTTTGTAAGAGCATGGAAAATAAAAGGGTATTCAAACTATGGACAAAGTGTCCTCTTCTTACCATGACCTGGGACAGACACTGAAATAGTACCAGTCTGTACTAGATATGAGCTGGCAGTATAGTCCTCATCTGTATCAGAGTCCTGAACTGGCTGGCTGGCATTATTACTTAATAACCACCTCTGGTTGTCATGGAGATTGGGTGATGGAGGAGGGGAGTGCAAATGTTCAGTAACAGATGGACTAGATGAGGAGGATGGCATGGGAGGACCTATGAAAAGAAATACAAAAATATATAAAATATGGGTCAAGATCTCACATGGACAAGAAATCATTTATTATTTGCATCACTGAAAGGTGAATAGTCTACTTCAAGAAATAAAGAAATCGACAAAGTATGACAATTGCCTGTAATAAACTCATTTAAGTGCTGTAGGAAACATAACACAATCCGATGACTTGTTATTTCGATGTCTCTCACTACCTGACATCCCAGTGTCTCTGAAACACAAAATGACAGAGGAACAGGCACCAACTTAAATATTTGTCTAAAACCATTTGGAAAATACAGTATGTTCTATTTTTCAAGATTTTAAGCAGAAGTACTGAAATGTGTGGCCAAATAGAGGGTCAGCAGGACATTCCTGTCTAAAATCCACTTTTGAAGGAAAATAACACAGGTAAGTAAAGTAACAGTAACAATTTTCCACACACATATCAGAAAACTCACAGCCCTAAATTTCAACCATTGGAGTTATCCTGACAGGAATTTAAGTTTTTAGCAGAGTTTCTCAGACACAGATACTACTTAAAACCTATTAAAATGTTTCACCTGTCAAACCTGAGTCCATCTGCACAAGTTGTTTTAAAACATGCATACAGAAGGACTACATCCCATTTCTACATCTTGGAAAGTATCATAACAGCATTATGAAGATAGATTTAAAAAAAGCTTTAGGATATTATAGAATCATAGAATTATATAAGCATATTTTGTCCTTCAATAAGACAGTGAATAAACCCAGCAAGTAACAAAGAGTTACCTAATTTACCTTATGAATATATTGTTTCTTTTGTAGTATTTAGTGAGCACAGAACTAACTCTGTTAGAGTAAGACTGCTGGACTACTTTTGAATAAAGTATTTTGTTGCCTGTGGGTGGGGAATTGCATCAGAAAATGAAGTAATTAACATACTTTATGTTAAAATAATTAACCTGCATGGATACCATTCATAACTAAGAGTCTAAATTTAAATTAAAGGAAAAGAGTTGGCTTTGTTTGCTTTTTTTTTCTTTTCTCATCATGTAATGATTTGTTTTTATGATACTCAGTAGCACAGTTATGCTGGAAAGGTGCAGCACCTCTCAATGTTTTTAAGTTTAATACCATAAACCATATTGGCACCAATAGCTTGATTTACCTTTCCTCAATCTCCCTTGTTCATTGCTAAAATTATGCTGATTATTTTTCTTTCATTTTCAGTTTATTTCATCTTAATAACTTATAGAGCTCTAAAACAAGTTGCGAAGTCCTAACCAATTGGTTTCCCTGGAAAGAAACCCATGACAGCCTTACCATAAACTGCTTAACTATTTCACACATCATTTACCTGTTCTTAAACAGCACAATTTAAGACTCAGATACGGTTCTGGAAGGTAAGCTAGCACTTACAATTACTCAAGTAACTCCTGTGTGAAACTGAAGGTTTATAGCTAGGGAAATAACAACGATAGGGGATGACATTTTACAGGGCTCACCCTGGGAATTTGGAAGTAGAGAATGAGCACATTTTCAGGTTCAAGATACAATTCCACCAGATTTTTTTGCCACACCTTCATTTTTTACATTGCTTGCTTCAGTAACTTGGACTTGTGGTTATTTCTTGAAGGAGTGTTTAATGCATTATTTAAGATGTACCCAAAAAGATTTCAATATTTCATTTTCAATTGATACCAGTAATAGTTATCATTCTGTTTTGGGGCTTATGTTTTGTTTTCGTTTTTTTTTTTTTTGTTTGTTTGGTTTTTTTTAATACAAATCAGCTCTTTTTTAGCTTGAAACAAATTTCCTTTACTTGCTTTGGACTTTCCTGACTAGAGGGTAGGTCTACAGTGATATGTTCCAGATGAATACTGTCTGAAGCAAATCTGCATCTCAGTAATGCCTATAGATGTTATGCACAACATTGTTCTCAATATGTTTCCTCTCTCCTTCTCAATTTATGCTCATTAACTTTCATACACAACAGAGCCTTGATTACACAAACCGTAATCATACAAAATATTCTGTTGCCTGAAAATGTGTCATGTCCAAGCTTCCTTAATTATTTTGTGAATTCACTCATTTATCCAAATTTATTAATTATCTCAGTGCTATGTGGCTTGTTGAAAGTGCACTGCACCAGTGAGTAGCCATCCGGAAAGAGCATCTCTTGGGTTTTCTGGCTTACTGAGTTCCTCAGTGCAGAAAACACTTTGTGTCAGGTGTGGGGTGGATGCATCGGTCCATTAGCAAAACTCCCACTGCTACACTCAGTGGGAATAGATCTCTGCTACTACAAAAATCATGTAATTTCTACCAGGAAATCATGCAACTTTGGTGATCTGATTTTTATAAATAAAACTGAGTCTGGCAGGCAGGTCTTAGAATCATAGGATTGTTTAGGTTGGGAAAGACCATGGAATTCAACCATTAAACCTGCACTGCCAAGTCCACCACTAAATGATGTCCCTAAGCATCATATCTGCATGTCTTTTAAATACCTCAGCAATGGTGACTCAACCATTTCCTCTGGGAGCCTGTTCCAATAAACTTTCGCTGAAGAAGTATTTCCTAATACCCAATCTAAACCTCCCCTGGCATAGCTTGAGGCTGTTACCTCTTGTCCTATTTCTTGTTACTTGGGAGAAGAGACAAACCCCACCTCACTACAACCTACTGTCAGATAGCTGTACAGAGCAATAAGGTATCCTCTGAGCATCCCTTTTCTCCAGGCTAAACATTCAGAGTTTTCTCAGCCTCATAAGACTTGTGCTCTAGATCCTTCACCAGCTTTGCTGCCCTTCCTCAGGCATGCTCCAGCAATTCAGTATCTTTCTTGTAGAGAGGGGCTCAGAACTGAACACAGGATTTGAGGTGCAACCTCACCAGTGACGAGTACAGGGGGAAAATCACTTCCTTAGTCCTGCTGCTCACACCATTTCTGATACAGGCCAGGATGCTTTGGCCTTCTTGGCCGTCTGGGCACAAATGGCTCATATTCAGTGGCTGTCAACCAGCACCCCCAGGTCTTTTTCCTCTGAGCAGCTTTTCAGCCACTCCTCCCCAAGCCTGTAGCATTGCATGGGGTTGTTGTGGCCCAAGCACAGGATCCAGCACTGAGCCCTTTCTAACCTCATACCATTGGCCACAGTCCATTGATCCAGCCTGTCCATATCCCTCTATAGAGCCTTCTTACCCTCAAGCAGATCAACACTCTCACCCAGGTTGGTGTCATCTTCAAATTTACTGAGGGTGCACTCAATCCCCTTGTCGAGATAACTAATAAAGATATTGAACAGAACTGGCCCCAGTACTGAGCCCTGGAGAACACCATTGGTGACCAGCTGCCAACTAGATTTAACTCCATTCACCACCACTCCTTGGGCCTGACCATCCAGACAGCATTTTATCCAGCAAAGACTATACCCATCCAAGCCATGAACAGCCAGTTTCACAGGAGAATACTGTGGGAAACTGTGTCAAAGGCTTTACTAAAGTTTAGGCAGACAACATCCACAGCCTTTCCCTCATCTACTAAGCAAGTCACCTCATCATAGAAGGAGATCAGGTCGGTCAAGCAGGACCTGCCTTTAACATACCCACGCTGACTGCACCCAATCACCTGGTTGTTCTGTACATGCCATGTAATGACACTCGAGATGATCTGCTCTGGATCCCACATCTGGCCCTTCTTGTAGATGGGCATCACAATTAGTAACCACCGGTCAACTAGGGCCTCCCCAGTTAGCCAGGGCTGCTGACAAATGATGAAAAGTAGCTTGGTGAGCATTTCCACCACCTCCCTCTGTACCCTTGGGTGGATCCCATGTAGCCCTATAGACTTGTGTGTGTTTAGGTTGTGCAGCAGCTCGCTGATCATTTCCCCTTGGATTATGAGGGGTTTATTCTGCTCCTGTTCCCTGTCTTCCAGCTTAGGGGTCTGGGTACCCAGCGAACAACTAGTCTTACCACTTAAGACAGAGGCAAAGATGGTGTTAAGTACCTCAGCCTTTTCTTCATCCTTGGTCACTATGTTTCCCCCTGCATCCTATAAAGGATGGAAATTCTCCTTAGCCCTCCTTTTGTTGCTTTCTTGTCACAAGATTACATGGTCTGCAGAGAAAAGCGAGCAGGTTATATGAGCCAATTCTTCACAATACAGCTGGGGTGCGTATTTCTCTCCAACTTCATCCAGTACTGGCAGACTTCTGCAGTGACTCCAAGTGAAAAGACAGATAGCTATCGATACTGCCATTTATAGAATAAGCTAGGCGTTAAGAAAAAAAAATACTTAACACACCAGAAAGAGGGATTGTAAGAGATGTGCATATTCCTCCTCCTTCTTTTTTCCATACATGGAATGAAAGGCATTTAAAAACACTTGGTAGTATCTCTTACTGAAGTGTTAGCAAACACATTCATAAATCACAAAAATCATTAAGTATGACAAAAGCCAATTATATTGATTACTGGCACTTTTTCCATACAGCTTGGAGGCACATGATAACGTAAAGAATATTTCATTCTAAGGAAACCCACAAAAATACAATATTAATTCCCCTCCCCCAATCTGCTTCTTTTGGTATGCACCTAGCAAAAAAAGTTTTGCTCTTGCTTTGACTTTCTTATGCCTGCTTTAAAAAAGAAAATGTTCTTGTTTGGACTATGTGACTGATATAGGATAGTATGCTATTTTCCATGAGAAAGCATACTGGGCTTAAGAGTACTTAAATCTCATCTTCTAGGTTAACTATGGGGATAAATATGCTTTAATTTTTTGGCATTTTTATAATAGACAACTTTCAGTTCTCTTTATGTACGTCCAAAAAAATTCTCTCATACAAAACACCAAAATATTTGTGACAAATTGAGGCAAACTCCAGCAGGAGCAGAATCAATATAGCAATACGTGAAGACGTGAATAAAATTTGCAAGGAAATAATATGAGCCCCCAAAGAAAGTAAAACCCGAAGAAAACTGGTTGTAAGAACAACATTAACAATGAAACACACCTGAGCTAATAATGGGTGCATTAAATACATATTTGCAGGGTCATGAAAAAAAAAAATAACTGTACTGTTCTGTGCAAAGATAAAAGCTGATCTAAAAGACAGTATAAAATAAAAGTTAGAAGCAGACCTGATGTCACATATGGAAAAGCTGAAAGGGATAGGTATAAGTGCAACCCATAAGAACCAGAAAATACAAAATGGATTGGTAATAATGCGAGGCATAGGGATGCCTGGAACTTCCTATATTAAATAGGTCTAAGCCTGAGCTTCAGACAATTGCTGGTGCCTAACACAACAGGTATGAGAGCAGGGAAGAGGGAAGCGAGGGGGGCTACCAGATTGTGCAGGAAAAGCCAAGGCACCATAGGGCAGAGCTGTGCCTTCAACCCCAGTGTCTCAGGGACACTTCCACCCAGCAACAGCCCAGAGCTTAGCTGCATACAGGTTGCCTACACCCTTTCCCTCAAAAAAAAAAAAAAAAAAGTGCCATTAGCAGCACTTGCACTTATTTATATCACATTATGAAGAATGAATCCAACAACTGCTCAGCTTTCATCTTTTATCTGTCATCACATGCTAAAGAAGCACTTGGCTTCAGCATCAACGGGTGCATATATGAATTACACACTGCACCTTCACTAGATGGATTTTAAAGAAAATAGTATTGGGCACTTTTGGAACATGGCATTTAGGAGAAAAGTAGGATGGAAGAGAAGCAGCAGTAATGAACTCTTGCTGTTGCAGGGTGGATGGGTGGGAATAGATGACCCAGAAAGTCTCTGCAGAGCCCTAAAATGCATGCACTCACAAAAACCTCCCAACAGAGTCAAACTCTCAAAACAAAGATATTTTGCTGGCAGTATGATACCAACAAGAAAAGAAAAATCTTGTTTATTTTTTAATTATAAATCTACACATTCTTAAGATCATATTTTAGCTCATGGAAGCCTTTGTTGCTTCATGAATTTCTTTAACACAGCACTTCTGTTCACATATCAGATTAGTTCTCAAAACCTGGTATTATCAATTCACTTCCATAAGATGCATTGCGAATTACATACTTTGCAAAAGTCATCTTAATGTAAAAATTTGAAAGGCCATTATTTTCATCTCAACAGGATGCATAAATCCTATACCTAACTCTTACACACAACTCTGATTTCTGCTTAAGGCAATACAAGAGCAGACAGCCCTGTTTAGGCTGTTTAGCTATGGCAGAACAGTGCATTTTTCCTTTCACAGTCTTGGCAGCCCTTGTCACTGAGACTGAAGAAAAGAATTCCTCTATCTGCATCTCAAAGACAGAGGGGGAGAGTCTTATTTTGAAGTTAGTGGTAAAGACTACTTATTGACTTCAATGTCAGCAAGAAAATGCTATTAAATTACAAATTACAACAAAGGTATCTCTTTTCTTAAATGAATGGGACTTTGCTGGTGACTTCATGGAAACGAAGAATTTATGTTATGTTAAATAGTACCATTACATCATATAAAGCCTAAAACATACCACATACTGTGGAAAAATATGTTATACATATAAAGGTTTACTACCAGTAGCTATATATATATATATCCATATCTCTCCATTTTGTACTTTGTTCCTCACAACAGGAAAAGACAGGTTGTCTTTTCTTTTTTTTTTTTTTTTTTGTAAAATGGGATGTTTTTAAAACTGGGATCAGACAGGCAGTGATTTGTGAAGGTCAGAAATAACGCGTCTTCTGGCTAAATTAATTAGAAATCAAAACACTTTGAAACAGCAGAAGGACACTTACAGCCCTTCTCAATCAAGCTGAGATGACTCTTCGCAATCTGTCCTAGGACTTCCCAGCATGCTGAAATCTGTAACATGCTCCTGTTACATAGGGCACCTATATCCTCCTAATAAGTTTACTGACTATCCCGAAGTTTCAATTTCTAAGGTATCTAATGTGAACCTCCTCCATTGCCTCCCCAAACCCCACACCTGCTATGTGCAACCCTAAGTGACAGGATTTTGGACCTCTTCATCTCTGCATATAACACAGTAACTCAGTAATAAGTGAATTTTAATTGTAAACTCATTCTTTATTATGGACTCCCTGTATGCTTTCCAACCTGTATGATTTGGCATTGGCATTTATCTCTCTGCTGGATACTGCAGCCTTCTGCAGCCAACCTGCAGTGACAGCTCTCTCTTAATTAAAACTCTACATGCAAATAGAACTACTGAAAAGTGGTGTGGCATAGCACACAAAGAACCATTATTTATAACCAGCACAGCTCTTTTTAGATACTTAAACCAGAATCAACCATTGTAACTACTGTGAAGATCTCACCAAGGAAATACATGCATAGACAGTCTTCCAAATATATATACATGCACATATACAGACACATAAATAAGACTGTATATATCCATCTATAGCAAAACACACTCCATTGAGAAAAACTACTTGACAAGAACTCTATTAAAAGTAAATGGTTCCAAACACATAAAAACAATGCTTGAATTTTCTACTGTGGGGTTTCCATTTAATTTTTGTTTTGCTTTGTTTGTACGCAGTGGAAAAAAACTCTTTTATCCCTGAATTGGGAAGTGTATTTTCCAAGGTTCAAATCCCTGAGTGCTGATGAACTGTAACTACATGTCAGATGCAAATCTTTACTATAAATGGGATCTACCTTTCCTAGATTTCCTTGAAAAGTTACTACTTCTAAATAAAAAGGCGCATTAACTTGACATGTATTTTTATTCGTAAAGTTGCAACTGCTTCTGTAGACTGAGGAAGCTGAAACTTTACAAGAATATAATCAAAGGACATTGATTTCAACACAAAAGTATCCATTAGAAAGCAAGAGAAGTGCTGGCCTGGAATATTGTAATTTCTTTTTTCTTTCTTTTTCTCTTCTTGGAAGTGTAGTATAATAACCACAGTCTATAATACTGTAATATAAAGCTTGTAATTGTCTTCTGAAAAAGAGAAAGATTGCTTAAGAAAAATGGTTTTGCATTAGAACTGACAGTCATTTCTGAAGCAAACACTTTGTGTTTTGAGGCATTTGGATGGTTTCAGAAATCTCACTTGCAGAGACTGGGAGTTGAGCACAGCTGCAAGTGGAAAGATTTGCGACAGGGACTGGGAGTACCGAGATATTGAAATGACAGCAGTATCTGGGGCCATACTGGCCTGTACGCATCTGTAGTGGTACAAACTGGTCTGTAGCACTCCATACTGGGATGTTTAAATTTGCAGATGACACCAGGCTGGGTGGGAGTGTTGATCTGCTGGAGGGTAGGAAGCTCTGCAGAGGGATGTGGATAGGATGGACTAATGGTATGAAGATCAACAAAGCAAAGTGGTGGGTCCTGCACCTGCGCCACAACAACCCCCTGCAATGTTCCATGCTTGGGGAAGAGCGTCTGGAAACTGCTCATGGGAAAGGAGCTGGGGGTGCTGACTGATGGAGCTGAACATGAGCAGCTCGTTGCCAGGGGCAGCAGGACCACAGCAGTGATTATGCCCCTGCACTGGGCACTGGGGAGGCCTCACCTTGAATCCTGTGTTCAGTTCTGGGCCCCTCACTACAAGAGAGACATTGAGGTGCTGGAGTGGGTCCAGAGAAGGGCAATGGAGCAGCTGGTGGGCCTGGAGTACAAGTGTGATGGGGAATGGCTGAGGGACGTGGGGGATTTAGTCTGGAGAAGAGAAGGCTCAGGGGGGACCTTATCGCTCCCTACAGCTGCCTGACAAGAAGATGGAGCCAGGAGGGGACTGGTCAATGCTCCCAAGGAACAAGGGATAGGACAAGAGGAAATGGCCTCAAGCTGCATGGAGGAGGTTTAGATGGAGCTGAGGAACAATTCATTCCCCAGAGGGTCCTCAGGCATTGGAAAAGGCTGCCCAGGGCAGTGCTGCAGTCACCATCCCTGGAAGTGTTCACACACTGCGTAGACGAGACCCTCAGTGCCATGGGTTAGTGGTGGCTTTGGCAGTGCTGGGGTTAGGGCTGGATTGGATTATTTTAAAGGTCTTTTCCAACCTGGCTGATTCTGTGATTTAACAGTTGCTGCCCAGCAGATTGCTAAATGAAAAGGAGTGCCCTGTTCTTGCAGGAGTCAGACTGCCTGACCACAAGGGCTCCTTCTTCAATCCTGACGTAAGGCAGTGCTCATCTTCACTTTAAATGGGAGTTTTGCCTATAAAGCAATTGCAGAATCTAAGCCTTAACTGACAGACTGTCCTAACCAAAGTGCATTGCTCTCACTACGATTTCAATTGTCAAAAGGAACTACCTTATAACATACGAACCAGGTGCAGAGCAAAGTTCCACTCAGCCAGGCAGAAAGTTCACGAGCTGAACTAAAAACCCAAGCATCTCTAGCATCTAGGTTTTAGTTTTAGGAGCTATTCTGCACAATTCAACTGAACTTTCCACTTTATTTCACTCCAATATTAATTGAAAGTGGCCACACAAAATGTTGGAAAGGGAACAGAGAGCTATTTCCTGAATCCTCATTTCACTCAGAAAATCATTTGAGTGATAGGTCTTCACATTTTTAGAAAAAAAAAATCCTTTTTTTGGGGGGGGGGGGGGGATGGGGAGGGGAGAAAGGTGGAGTGGTGGAAGTTTCTGGACAGAAGCAAGTTTATGAAATCAAGATCAGATTGCAACATGTTTCAATTAACTCATATCTCCACTTGAGATGTAGAAGTTCTCACATGAAAATGTCACCTCATGAAAATGTCACCTCTCTAACATTTAGAGCATCTGCTGGGATTCAAGCTCCTTTGCCTTGTGATGAGAGCCTCATCCAGGACAGCCAACAGAATATGACACCAGCTCAGTCACCAATTCAGCTGTACAAGGTGCACACTCACAGTCTGGGCCAAGCCACTACCACCTGCAACTACCACACAAGCCCTGTCAGCAAGCACACTACAGCTGCCACATCTTCTGCCAAGAAGTCTCCAAGGGCACACAGTGCTCAGATTGTACAGGCAGGGGAGCTTCCAGGGTCTTCATCTGGCTCAGCCACAGACCTGTCCCCTTCCGACCACAGCCACAAAGCTGGTGCGTGCTCAAACCTGGCCAAATTACAGTGGTGCACAGTCTCCTTAAATGCAGGCATATAGACACAACTGTGTACAGATGCAATGCAAAAGGCTCCTGTTTGCTGCTAATGAGTTGCCTCAGTAACAGCCCTGCACTGCTGTGCACATCTGCCTGGGCTTATTGCTTCAGTGACCACTGCATGGGGGTGGGAGTGGGCAGGAGAGGTCTCTTGAGTGGAGGGGATGTGCAGCCAGTCCTTCTTTCTACTCCCTATTCACAGATTCATGTGCAAAACAAACTAAGCATCACATAGTTCTGTACAGACAGAACCCAGCCCTTCTGTCCTGGGTTCAGCTGGCTTAAACCACAATACCTTCTCAAAGACCTGCCAGGCTCTTAATGTTATGAAAGGCTAAACTACAAACCCACTACAGATACAAGCCCAAAGCAGGTAAACCACTACCAACCCCCCCCCTCCCCCTCCCCAAGTGGTTTTTGTTTGTTTGTTTTTTCAATTCCATGTCCAGAAATTGAACTAAGCATCAAAACCAGATGCTGGTATGTATTATAATGGGTGTAGGGAGGATGGCTGCTCTCTGTCTCTGCATGTCTTATATTCAGTGAGTGATGAGACTGAAGAGTTTACCAAGTTTCCACTTTTCAATCCTGACCTTTGTAAGAGACTAATTTCTCTGGATGCTGATATTCCTCAGATGGCAATTCATAAAGAGCAATCGCATAAGAAAGTAACCTTTGAAGAAATGCTTCTTTGTTCTTCCTATCCATGGCTTTTTATTATTAGAGGTGAAATGGATTGAGCCATGTCACATCTGGTTTATCATTCTTCCAGCACAGCTCCATGGTAGCCTACATACTTTGTATTTGCAATGTTGCTTTGGGCTAATTTAGGGGGAGTGAGAAAAAGTCTTTCAGAATAGGACAGGAAATATATCTTGAAGAGCACAAGGGGACTTAGGTTTTGCTTTTGTTTTCTTTGTTTTTTTTTGGAAGGGAATGGGGGAGAGACTTACTAAAGAGAAAATGAATCTGTGAATGACTCATAAACCATTCAGTTTTCAGAATCAAGTAGTTCCTCACCCCCATTCCTCCCACCCCAGCAGGAAATAGTCTAAAGAGGAATCAGAATAAATGCTAACTAACTAAATTTGGTTTTATTAATTCTACATGAGAAAAGCAGTCAAAGCAAAGGTAAGGATGCCGGTGTGGCCACTGTTTTGCAGCATGTTATAAAGGCAATGATGTATTTGAAGCAAAGGATCCAGAAAAGCTCTTTATGACATCTGATTGCCTATGCTTGCAGACCATAGAATATGACTTTTCTTTGAACTGGACATAGCAATTTTAACAGATTTTGATAGAAGCTAACAAAGATCAACAAACTGCTGAAAACATGTTCTGTAAAACTCACCTATAAATTAGTATCTTAATTCTCAATATTCAAATCTGTTCTTTTAGTGTGGTTATTTATATTCCTCTTGGTTGCATTTCTTTTGACAATTAGCTATCTGGAAAGATCAGGCCTGTGGCATAGCAACAGAGGAGGAGGAGAAGGAGGAGGAGGAGGAGGGATGCCATGACTGTTGCCACCTTCACCAGCTCCTGATGGAAAGCTGCTTTAGGGAGTGGCATATGCCCTGACTCACACACTACCCATGCCTCCCAGTATGGCTCTGCACAGATCAGCATGCTGTTGGGCAGCCATCAGAATTGAGCAGCATGACTGCCAGAGCCTTCCACAAGGAGCTCTTGTGCCACTACACTGTGCTTTCCCACTAAAATAAACCAATAAAATTTCCCATAAAACTAAAGAACCATGTGATGCTGACAAAAATGTATGCTTAGCAATGAGAAAGGAGAAAGCAGTCCTGCTAATGAAACATCAAACTCAGCTAACCTGTGAAGAAGTCTTCAACTTCGTAAGGTTCATATGCCTGAAGGTAAAATGACTGCGTAGGTATTTTTGTTAGCTCTTTTGTTGCTCCATTTGCAAAAGCCCTTCTCTTCCTGCTCCACTTTTAAGTTACTTTCCTTGTGAGGCTTTTTTCTCCTATAGTAAATGTAACTCCATAACAAAGGAATTTTGGGGAGGGAAGGAATTAGAGAATTACCAGAAAATTATCGACTGTTGTCTCATGCAGTACCACTCTCGCAAGCAACAGGACATTTACTGGACATTGATGTCTCATTACATCTAGTATGTAATTTATTTCTCTGCTGGAACAGAACTTATCAGCTTTGCCCATGTGGAGAAAATGTTTCTACCTCAGAAACAAATAGACCACCACAGGCAGGATGCTGGAAAGCTTAAATGAAAACCTGCCACATGATCACCAAAGTTAGCTCGCCACTGACACTGCTAAGACAGCAGTGCTGCAATGGGCCGGAAGTGGCATCTCAGGGCCAGAATTTTGACAAAGCCTAGCCTCATTGAGGGATGATTTAGGAAACCGAGAACAACAAAAACTGTTGGGTACTGAGAGCTCAGAGAAAGCTGGACTCTTTATTTAAGTGTCTCCAGAAATTCAGCATTAAACAAAAAAACCCATGTCAACAAAGTCCCTTATTTTTGCCTGAATATATAAACAATAATGTTTTAACTGATGAGCAAACTGATAGACTATTTGCAAAGCACTATAAAATTGCACATTTTTAGTCACTCTTTTCCAGTGTCACTTTTTAGTCACTTCTCTTCGGTAATTTCCAGGAGAAATTTTATCTAAAATAGAGTATTTTTTTGACTAGCTATATAAACCCCCTATTTAATAGCTTTTAATTTTGTAACGTTTTATCTGTGCTTGTACTTGGCAGGACTGCATTGTGCTCTAGCTATATGTACAAACTAAACCATGAATTTCAACTACAGTCATCCACTCAACTTCAAGAAGAACAGAGACTTAACACTGCTTAAAAAAAATATACAAACCCTCATACCAACTTAGGCAGGTCAGAAAATGCTGAATGAAGGTAAAAAAAAAAAAAAAATAAAATCCCTTTGGCCTTAGACTAAACATAGAAAAATCTCAGTCCAAAAGTGCTTTCCATAAAGTTATGAGCTAATGAGCAAAATAAAGTTTCATGAAACGTTAGCTATAAAATCCAGCAGCAATAATGTAATCTTATTTCTTTGCCAATTTGACCAGTTCAGAATAGTAAAAAACAAAGTGAAGTAAACCACACCAGTTACTTCTAAGAGATTTTATCCCAGCGAAAATAGAAAAGGACCAAAAGACTGGGCCAAAATATATATACGGTAAATTCCAAAGTAGAGAAAATACTTGGCGGCTGACTGGAGTCAAGGGTAACAAACCCTCTTACCAAGCTGCTTCCAGAATCCTTGGGCCTTTGTCCAAGGACAATGGAAATGCCAACTGGGCCATACGCAGTTGCAGACAGGCAGAGGTTATCCATCTCTTTGAAAAGAGATAAAAGGAAATTCTTGTCTGAGTGCTTTGCAAACTCTCAAATAAGTGCTCTTCATCTAAAAGGCAGGATCACCAGCAGAAGACGTATAAGCTTCTGAGTTCCTGAAAAATTATTAATGTTGAAGCATTATACTTTCAAGATGCACCTCTCAGTACCTGTAAAACCTGCCAGATAAAAGCCAATTACTACACAGAAAGCATTTAGAGGCATCGGTCTGGAAGCCCTGCCCTGTAAAGCTAAAATTCCCCATATACTTTATTGCACATGCTTTCCAAGATTATCCACTCCCTCACATCAATCCACATAAATCTCTACTGCCAAAACATCTACCAAAGCACTTACTGATAAGAAAAGACATGGACAAATTTCTTATTTGACTGTTTTTTTTTCCTCCCTCTGAAAAAAGACACTTTTGAACAGGTACTTGGCCAAGATTACATTTGTATTCACACAATGTTCTTTTATAAAAAGATGTAACGCACCCAATTATGAGAGAAGCCCCTGAAAAAGCCATGTCAATGGCTTGACTTTGTCCACATTCATATCAGCACAAAGTAACTAATTTTATATGATGCTTAATAATGCAGCACTATGTAAGGAAAATATTATGCAGGAACACTTACAAGCTAAATGTATTCATTCTGAAAGGATCAGAACATAGAAAATGCAATTTATAAGAGCAGAGCAAAGGGGAAACAGAATTGAAACTGAGTTTACCCACATTTCATTCCTTTTGTACTTTGGCATGTTTATGCCAAACACACATGTGGTTTTCTGATGTAGTTGCTGTTACTATGTGGTACTTGGTTTAGCCTCCTACACTAAATGCCATGGTATCTACACGAAGAGATAAAGGCAAAGCAATAGCCTTAGTTCTCTTGCTCAGTTATCTGAGATGTTTTGTTTTCTTTGTGCTGTTTGAATTTGTTACTTGTCTTTGAGGTATCCCAGTAGTACAAATAATCATTCGTTACATGTTTTCTAAAGCAGTTACCATTCATTATGTGTTTTCTGAAGAAGTTACAGCCTGCAAAGTTATTTCTTGGTCAGAACTTTAACATCCACAGGTAGAAAACACATCACAGGATACTTTAAAGTTGGATCTTGTGAAATACAGGAGGATGCTAATCAATGCTGTTTAACACAAACCCCTCTGTCACATTGCTGTTAAGATTATGTGTGCCAATGTGAGCAGGCAGCAATATTAAAAAACATAGGCAAAATTATTTAGAATAAAAATGATGCACCAGCCCATAACACTGATCAGCCTCTGCAAACTCTCAAGAATCCAACTTTCACTACAAGTGTCTTTTTGGATCTGTTTATTCCAGAAGATGCGGTATGAATGATGGTATAATAAGTTTTACTATGTTTTAGGCATAAATGACTCATACATCATTCCATTTGAAAGAAAAAATCCTAACATGCAAGTACAATATGTTACCACAGCTGCTCCATGGGAACAACAACATATCCATTTGGAAGGAAATACATTTATGAAAATGCCTGATTAGCAGAAAAAGCAGAAAACAATTCATTATAAACAGTAATATACAACACAACTGCTTTACTTGACATTTTTACGGTTACAGTCTGTTTTCATGGAATCTATTGGATTAAAATGCATCCCACCCCCAGCTCAGATTAATACTCATTGATGTTATCTATAAAAATTAAAAACCCCACCCCACTAGTTTTCTATAAACCAGGCTTTGAAGGATGGGGTCCCATGTTAGTTGAATGTGAAGTTGCTGGACAGAGCACACTAAATTATCTGCTTGCTTCAGGCATCTACTACCAGGATCCCAGTTTGGGGGCAGAAACACACATTTCCTCTCCTATTTGCTTTGCAAAATACTGTATTTTTATTTTGAATGGCTCCTATCTCCTGCAAAGGTTATGAATTGAATGCTCCAACGCCGGCAGGCAATGCACCTCTGAGAACTATACAACATATGGAAAGTCAAGGCAGCACCACCTACATCACAGCACCTATGACCTCCTAGAGACAAGGCTTCCTGATGGCCCAGTCTTCCCTTTTACAGCCAAGGAAACTGCTAGCTCTCTACCTTCTTCCATCTTACGTCTCTTTGCCCTTCTATTTCCATGCACTCTTCTCATTAAGGGACACCCTTTTTACTTTCCCCTCATACTGCAATTGAAAAAAAGTTTCAAACGCTTCTTCTGTTGCAAATTAATTTACCGTAGAAAAGGAAGGGAACTTCCACTAAAATATCAAGATGAGAACATGTGAAAGTGTTGAATGTAGCACCAGTTAAATAATTAGGCCATTTTGTGTAAACCACTGGCATTCTGTAATATACGTAGAAATGATTTACATTTTGTAACGTGTACACAGAATATTTTGTGATGTGTACTCGGAACTTTTTGCGACGTGTACATGGAACAACAAAAATACACAGGCAATATTGACAATACCATAGTCGCTTTTGATGAAATCAAATTCAGACATGCTTTAAAAAAAATGGGCTAAGTGGATGCAGTTGGATACTTCTTATATTCTCCAACCATTCACCAAAAGGAACTGCAGACTCTCAAACCAAGAGACTCAGAACTACCTTTATTCCCACACAGTACTGGAGAGACATCTCAGATCGTTACCCAATTTTTGGAAAACATAAGAGACACAAACAGGCAGAGACAGCAGCTAACCAGGGAAAAGACATCTAAATGTTCTGCTTGATTATGGCCAGAGGACTAAGTCTGGGTCTCCCACCTTCCAGGTGAGAGCACTGGCTAATGAGCTCTCTGCTAATAGCAGAGCAACTGCTCCCTCTTTTTTTTTTTCATTAAAAATCTCTGAAGAACTGTGTTTAGCTCCTCATTGAGATGAATGCCAAGCCTGCTAAATCTTTCATGACACTGAATTCTTGTTCTTCTTCCAGCCATAGTTATGTGTGAACATTTCAGGCTCCCTCAGGCACTTATTCTACTACAGTCCTGAAATACTTAAGTCTATTAAGACCTAAAATAAACACACAAAAACGACGAATCTGCTAGCTGTTTTCCCAGTCTACATTTTAAGGAGGCAGAGCCTACACCAATGAAGTTTGGAAATTATGCTCAGTATTGCCAATGAAATGATGGTACATTTGGCAACAAACCTGTGCCAGCTACCACAGTGGGGGTTCAGCTCCATGCCACAGCAGGAGTAGCACTGGCTGCAGGCTGGAAAAAGCTGGCCAAACAGGGCTGAGCCTCAGAGAATCAGCTGGATTGTAAGTGCACAGAAGTGGAAAGCGTGATGCTGGGTTTACTGAACATGCACAAAATGACTATTCTGCACGCCCATTACCCCTGGGTTTCTGTCCAACTGAGTCCTTGCCTGCTCCAGGGCTGCCAGGAAAGGGGGTGGCTGGGAGCAGATTATGACTGAAGAATAACACACAGCTTGGCCTTGGGTACCCTCCTCACCAAAGGCTTTCCTGGAGCAGAAAGTGTGCTGTCTGCAAGCTAGGCTGGCCTGCTGTGGCTTGAAGCGGGAGCTTGAAAAAAGGTGAATCACCAAAAAAAATGTCAACCAGGCCTTGAAAGGCAGCAGACGACTGACTGAATTAACCACTGGGCTGCAAATATAGAAGAACACAGGCTACGAGCTGTGCACCCAGAACCATAGAAAGGAGCTGAAAGAACACACTGAAAATTCCCAGCACAAAATATCTGGATTTAAAGTCACTCACTGAAATAATTTTATGGCGACTCCCAGTTTGTCTATGTATTCTGTAGCTACTCTCTCCAAAGTCTGGAAATAGACCAAGCTTTGTTGTTTATCTTGAGGTCTCTTATTCCCTACAGCAACTCCAACAGCACTTCCACCCACAATGCTCCATTACTACTTTTATATTCATTGTTACTATATGCTTAAAAAGGAAGTACAAATAGCCAGTTTGGAGCAAGAAAATACCACACCTGACACCAAACCCAAAATTCAGTATTGTTGCCTGAGACACTCTAGGCCAACTGTGAAAAAAGTACATGTGTGGATATACACAGCTTATATTGGTGACGCTATGCATTAAGAAAGCAATGAGGACAACCAGCTCAGTGTAATGACCTGCTGGCATGCACAAGCCCATAGCTCATGCCCATCCCTGGCATAGACTTCAGAAAGCTCGCAAAGACCACATCTTCTACATAATGCCTCTTGTCATCCTTATCTAAACTCCCACTTTGCCTTTTTTTTTTTCTTTAAAGAAGTAGTTTGTCTTCTTCCACGCCTGTTTCATGTTTGAAATAAACTTTCAAAATCCTATTGTTAAATTTTCTCTTACATAGATATTATTCCTTAGGAGACTTGTGCTCAAGGTCCCTGTAATGAGCTGGATTCAACTCAGGTTCAATATGTCTATATGATCCAAGCAGTTGATCCTCACATAAAGCACAACCCAAGGCAAAAAGCCGCCAAAGATTTTGCCATTCAGACCTATGAGGGACTTTTTTTTTTCCTCTGGCAGCTGGATGTTGCCAATATACAAGCAAACTGGGGCACTGATATCCAACTTGTTCCTTGCCCCGATTTTGATGCTCTCAAGACACTCTGCCAAAGACATGTCTCTGAAGGGAAAACCCTGACGATTTCTCTAAAAATTATGAATATGGTGGGGAGGGAGGTGGGGAAGCCTTTCTGAAGCCTGCAATTCTGTCAAGTGCACGTATTTATCATTAAAAAAAGGGGATTGAAATCGAACTTGTCAATTCTTTTACACTGTATTTCCTTCTATTGGTAAAGAAGTATGAGGGTACTTCAGCTTCCTGGTCTGTCCACAGTAATTGAAAAAAGAAAGAATAGGAATGAAATCACTATCAAAACCCTTATACGAGTAGTGCTCAGTGCTGTAGGTAAATTTCCATTTAATCTTTGCCTGCCAAACTGTTCAATTAAATGCACATGTTAGTTCCCTGTATTATCTGTAATTGATTTTACCTCATTACCTGGTAAATTTTTCCCTGTTTTACCTCTCTCCATCTTTTCTACCTTCATTTTGACAAACTGGAAACATATCAATACAGAAATCGTTTCTTCCTGTAACTGGCAAAGTCCTTAAGCATAACTGGAAAAATACTGTAAACCCAGTTACAACAGTATTCTTTTCTCATGCCTCTGATATGAGCATGACGGTGTGTCAGTCTGAGTGGCATGTCTGTGATGAATCATACCTCATGCCCCTGAACGCCCATGGCAGAGGAAAAAGTGAATCAGTCATGTCTCTCACTGAGGGCTGACAGGATGTGAAATACAGAGCAAAGTGAAGTTGGAGGATCAGAGCTGCCAGTTTTTACATCACGTGGGACCCTGAAGGACCACAAAGCCGCTTCCTTCAGATAAAAAAACACAACATCAAGGACAATCTTTTGCTCTATCTCCACCCGGAGTGGAAGGGATATTTCTTCAGCTGAGCTTTACAGTAAAATCATGGCTGTGCTTCTGCACACACCTGAGGAACCTTACTGCTTTTTTCTTTCAAGCAGCAAAAGGACCTGCTGTCAAGCATTTCACCTGCAACATTCTTCCACCCTGTGGGGTGGGAACCCCACTTCAGGGAGATAAAAGAGCTCAGAAACCTGATAAATTCAAAATTTAAGCCTAGTGTGACTAAAAACCAGTTCTGAATCCCTAAAATCTGAATATAGAATACAAGCACTGAAACATCTTTATCCAAAGAAATGATAGATTGCGACCACAAACGTCTCCTTCGGTCATTTTTTTAAAATACAACTCAACTTTGCTCACCTTTGAACAAGAGCTGTATAACGAGGAATGCCAATAAAAAAATCCCCCAAACTGAAACATCACAAAAGCTTCACTCAGAAACCAGGCATGGCATTGGTACACATTCACTACCCATGAGCTAAAATCTGACTAACATAATTTAAGATTGATAAATTACTGATGGAGGCCATATGTGCTTTTAGTAAAAGGAAACTGTCAAAGTAACACACAGCTTCCATATGAGTTTTTCTAGAGTACCCTGGTTTCAAACAGTATCTCAGATGTGCAACTGAAATAACCACTCTATATAGTCAGGACTTTTTGAAGTCTCCTCTGTAAATGAAATAAATCTTGCTTTTTTCTTCAGCTATTTGCATTACTTTCTCAAATACTAGTTAGGGAAATGAAAATACACAAAATAAAGAAAAACAAACCAGAACGGTATATTACTAAAACTTGCCAATAACAGTAGAAGCAAGAGTAGCATTTTTAACCCAGTTTTTAACAACTGATCTGATTGTAATTTATGACAATTATTACATTGGTGTGTCTGAAGAACTCTGTTGTTCTGGGTGTTACAGAAGTGTATAACAAAAAAAAACAAATAGTCCTTTCTCTGTATGAAGTACCAAATTGTTGGCACCAGACAGCGTTCACCTGAGTGTGAAAATTCAAAAGCAGAATAGCTGAATTACTAATGATGATGTGTCATCCCTCTCCCCAGTGCCTTGCTACTTGCGGTCTCCAGCGTGGTTAATGTGCTGCCGATTTCTAATATGGGTTCCAGAAAAGCACCAGGGAATGGCAATCCACAAGCCTAATGTCTATATACCAGTTAATAGAAACTATAATAACAGACTAAGTGGGCACACGTCTGAGAAGAGTAAAATTTCAGTTTTTATAAAGTGAAGCCCTCTCTTACAAAATTAACCCAATCCTTCGAATAGCTCAAACATGTGAAGCCAGTGATACAGTCATTGCAGTCCTATCTGAATTTCCAGAAGGCTTTTAACAAGTACTTCACCTAAGGCTTTTAAAGAAACTAAGCACCCATGGCAAAATAGAGGTCTCTGCATGGCAACATAACTGATTAAAAGGCATCAACAGAAATTTAGTGGTAAAGGGTCAAGCCTGCATAGCAGAGGAAGCCTACCACTGGAGTACCACAGGGATCTGCACTGAGACCCGATCCTCTTTCCATACCTGTAATTGACCTGGAAAGGTAGCTGAGCACTGCAACAACCAAGTTTACAGATGATACAAACTTATTTAGGGCAGTAAGGATGACGGCAAGCGGTGAAGAATCACAGGACCTTATGAAATTGAGTGACTAGACAATGAAACGGTAAATTAAATTCAGTGTGGGTAAGTGTAGAGTGATGCACATGGGAAAACACAACCTTAACTTCACATGTACAGTGATGGGCTCCGAGCTGAACATTACCACTCAGGAGTGAGACCTTGAGGTTACAATAAATAGTGCCATCAAAATGTCAGCTCAGTGCTCAGCTGCTGAAAGAAAACAGCCCAAATATTAGATACTGTTAGGAACTGAGCAGGAAGCAAAACAGAACACGATTATGCCACTTCGCAATGCCACCCAGTTCATGCACTGTCCCTGATTCCAGCAAGCAGGAGTTTAGGGGACATGCTTCATCACAGAGTATTTTGTGTTTACTTTTATAAATGCAGGATCATAACTGGAAGAAGCTTAATGCAGAAGAGTAACCTGTAACCAGGGTGACAAAGACAGCAGTTTTAAACATTGTCTGCACCTCAGTTTTATAAGTTTTCTCTTATATCTGTAAGATACAAGAGACTGTATCCAAAATTCAAGGAGATAGCACCTTCTAGATACTTGCTGATAAACCACTCAGGAAAAAAGAGGGGTTGACAAATTACACACACACAATCAATGAGCTCTATTAAAAAGCACTGCTGTGTATCAAAAGCTTAGCTACTACTAAATACAGAAGCTTTACTAGTATTTGGAATAGCTGGAAAAATACAAGTTTGAAGATTTGCTTTCACCCTAGCAGTATAGAGCAAGCTAAATACCACTTTGCCATTCCATTTTGAAGCAAATAAAGACTTTAAGCCTTAAGGGTAAGCACAAGTGCCCGCAAAAGGGTAACTAGAAACAAACTAAAAATCTTTAAAATCTTGCCTTTTTCACTGTCTCTTTTCCTCATTTTCTTTCCTATCAGCTAGTCTGCTCAAGGTGCCACTGGAATCAGATCCTTCAGTGCTTCAACAACACAAATCTTTCTACCCACTGAGGTTCTGTAACAGGGAACAATTAAATTAAGTCTAGGCCTTCAGATTTCTAACTAATCTCTACTACATCATCTGCTTCTTGCTTTTATGAGAAAGGATTTGCTTGTCTGCTAATGGACTGATACTACTCGTATCTGTTTAATTGCATGAGCCACGAGACTGTTCTGGTTTTCATTTGGATTGTTAAATATCAGAGACAGAATTTGTCCATCAATACTGGCTATGTTTAGTGTACTCTCTACTTACTTGCATAAAATGCTGTCTATTCACTTCACATACGCACATACCTGTTTGTAAGAAAAATACACTACCACCAGGATTTATAAACAAGCTATACAGTAGCTTTGCCTGTCGTGTAATACAGAAAGGTACAAAATGCTCTGGAAGCAAAGCCAGAATTATGATGAATAATTTATTATTTAAACTTATAATTTATTTTTTAAACTTATAATTATTTAAACTTATAATAAACTAAATATATAATAAATATATTTAAACTTATAATTTAAACTTATAATTATATTTCATATATAAATATGAAAATAAGTATTTTTCAAAAAGAAATAAAACTGTGCAGGGATTTCATTAGTTTAAACTTCCAGCTGAGAGTCGCTACAGCAGAGTGTGGTTGGACTACAACAGATCGAGCTGCACACCATTTTTTGCTTTTGTTCTAGCCTTGTATTTCATTAAATATCACTTAGGTAAGAGTTATTAAAATTCAAATGTTATAGTATTCCACTGCGCAGTAAGGATTTACACCTCACCCTGGTTCTTTTCTTATAAACACACTTTCCAATTTGTCTTGTCCAAACACGTTTTTATAACAGGTCATGAAGGACACTCAGCAGGAAGTGCTCTTGGAAAATAAGCAGTCCCAACTAACAAAAAAGCTTCTACAGGAAATAAATGGCATGATTTTAGTTAAAGTAGAATGAAGAAAGTAAAGTAAATATTAGCTGGCAGCAACACACTAAATATTTCAGTTGCCGCAAGTGAGTGGAAGTTGATCAAACTTCTCAGAAATTCCTTCAGTATTCCTACAGCAGGGCACAGATCTAGTGAAGCTGTGAGAGCAGCAGACTGAACCAAGGCAGGCACATCAACTCCCTCACTAAAGCTCTGCACACTTCTATCAGACAAGGGGACTGATGTTTCAGCACAATTACAGTTACTTTTGTTAACTCGAGGAAACTGAACAAAAAATAGGTAGCCAACTCTTCCCTCTTTATTCTACTGTTCATTAAAATTTAAGTGATTATCTGTCTCCTGAAGTGAGAGAAGAAACATTCATTAACCACGGAAACCCCTGGATTGCTGGATGAATTGTTCCCTTGACCCCATGTTGTTTTCTAAGGGCTGGGCTAAGTTGCTGCAGCTACAGCAGCTACCTTGGAGCACTGGCAGTAGCACGGGGCAGCTAAAAATCATCAGCAAAGCAGATGAAGCGTGAAACAGCAGCCAGCCCCTTTAAAAGTCCTGATGTACCCTGAAACTTTAATTCTGTCATGCAGTTAGAAAATGCTGAATTAATGAAGTTTTTTCAGAAAGCCATTCTAACCAAACTCCTCATTACAGATCTAATTACAAGCTATCTTTACAATGTACACCTGACGACATTTTGTAAAGCACTTCTCTTTAAAGGTCAACAGAACTAAGAGAACAATTTTGCTATTTATAGTAAAGGGTGAACTTTTCTTATTTGTCTGTTTAAGCAGCCAACCCTTGAGTTTAATGTAATTAGGGAGGGGATATTCAATTTACAGTATCCACAAGTAATGATAATTACAGTAGTTCAAAAAAGCTGTTGGTAAGCATAAGAAACCTTTGTAATTACATCCAGTTTCCAAAATGACTTGAGCTCCGTGAACTCGAAGCATTTCAGCAAATGAAGGCCAAGGAACATAAAAGGAGAGCTACGGCTCTTTAAAAGCTGCACTGTTTAACATAATGAGCCGCCCGACCGGAGGGAGACCGCAAAACGCACTCCATAACTCACCCCGACAGCCCATGCCATCTCCTTCCCGCTCACAAACATCCATTAAGGAAAACGTAAGCTGTCTTGCGCATCACCTCCTTCCCATCCTTTGCCGGCACCGCTTAGCTCCCCTTGCAGAGCAGACCCGGGAGCCAGCCCGTGTAAGTCCGCTGGGCTTCAGGAGCCTGTCTCAGGCTCCAGCTGCTGATCCTGTCATGTTCAGGAGATTGCTGGTGCAGTGAGCAGGGAATCAGCGACGTGTATGTGTATGTGTGTCATCCCCCCCGCGCACGGCAGATTAGCTAGGTCAGCAATCCACCAGGACCAAGGTGAAAAATAAACAAATAACTACATTCACAGCAGCCGTGGCGATCGCTCTCCGGAAAATTATTCAGGCATTATGAAGGAGACGGTATTAAACGCTGCCACTTGCAGCTTCATGGCTCTCTGTTTATTTGCATCAGCCTGGGATGAGCACTTAAGGTGTATCATTGGAGAGTTTGCCCAGCTGAGCATCTTCCATTAAGTTTTTGTTTTAAAAGGAGATCACAGGAACCTCTATGGCTGACAGGCAAAAGGCTTGTCATAATTCATTAATAACACAGCCTTGCTCAGGTTTCCTTCAATGAAATCAGGCAGGCAGCCTATGAAGAAAATGCTGAGTGTACAACAGCTTCTCCAGAGACAATGCAATAAACTTGCCACTACTTGGCATCATTTGGTGTCTGAGACAGGGATGACCAACGCTATTCGACAAGACCTGTCAGAGCCCCTTAAGGGTCCTAGCGAAGATACCCACAAAATAAACAGTAATTCCTCAGCAGGATGCAATTCACTGCTTGAAAGTGAAAACTTCACGTTTTAGCCACAGAGATAAATGTACCAGTCTGCTTTTGCTACACCCAGGGGCAAAGCTACTCTGATATACCATTTGTGTCCAATGGGAAAAAAGCTGGAAGAGGTGAGGCAAAATGCAACAACTATAATATCAGATTATTGCAAAAATTAATGCAACTATCCCAACTCTTCCATCAGCAGCTTCATTTCCTTCTAAGCAGGAAGGATAGAAAATACAATGAAGCTATTTGCTAGATAAGGAAACAAGCTTAGGCTAGCTGTCAAGATAAAGCCATTAGGACAGCATCAAGGTAGGAAAGGCAGAACAGGATTAGCATGCATCCATCATACAGAGCTAAAATACACCTGTTAATTGAGTCTTACATACTTCCTCCTACGAGATCTGCTCATCATAAAGAAATGAAGAAGAAAGGGACTCTCACTGGCATTTGATCCACTAGCATTTCATACACTGCTTCAAATGATAAAATAATCTAGTAATATGCCAGTTCACAAACAGCATTTGTTATGATCCAAGGTTTAAATAGTGTTTAATATAAAAACTAGTACTCCAGATTTTGTATTTGCTATGACAGTGTTTCCAGGTTTGATTTTTTAAAGATGCTTTATCATGATGTAACAATAGGAGTCCAAATATATGTATATATATATGTGTATATATATATGTGTGTATTTTTACAATTAGAATAAGCAACAACCGTACTGAAGATGGCTAGCTATTGATTTTAGAACATCTGTGTCACAAAATCATCTTCTGCAATAAAGTAGGCTCAGGTAATTTGCAAACAGCGTAATATTATTGCTTCCCTAAGCTCCTTTGTGTTTCACTTAGGCATGATCATTTATTTTGAATGTAATATCTATCTTTAAACCTATGGTCTATAAACATTATTAGAAACAGCACTATTAGCATGTCTGGAGATCACTGTATTCCAGCAGAATTCAACTGATTGTACAGAAATCAATAAAGGTATTTAATGATTTAATAAGAAAAATAAGTGACCCTCACACCCTTAATGGATTAATGTCACTTACGTACAACACATTGCATAATGCTGACACAGAGCTACTCAAAGCAGTGTCACTTTTCATATGAGTGCCTTAAAACCTTATCAAAGGGAAATTGTGTTTTAATGCTATTTCAGATGTCATTTTTGAGAGGATTTCTACAATCCCATTTCACAAAGCAGAAAGCATGATCTGAATTGTTACAAGTAGCTTTTGTCATTGTCGCATGTACTAGGTCACCCTCTGAAGCTGGTTGGTGGAATGAAATCCTGAACGTGGAGGAGGATAACAAGTTGAAACATTCCTCAAATAACTTGTTTACTGCCATCTTTCATCTCTGAATACACATTTTTATATATATATATCTGAATCTTTAATTACCGACAGCAAGCTTTGCTATGGAAGGGAAACTACTCCCCACAGCCAGGCCTTCAGCATGAGACAGATGGATGTGCATCCCCTTGATATGCTACCCAAGAGTCAAAATGGAAGGGCTATAATCTAAATGACACATACTGCACTATTAAAAGAATGCTTGCTTCTCAGCCCCTGAGACTATGATCAGATCTCTTAAGAATACAGGTGTCTGACCATCCTCAGTACACTGCTTTTGTATCCCCATTTTACATCTATTCACCCAAAAGCATCTGTGGGTCACAGCAAACCATTCCATGCTCATTCCTTTATTTTCACTTAATAGACTTAATTTGGAAATATGCAGTATCTACTAGGTATCTCTTCAGTGACATGAAGAGCTTCTTTTTGGGAAAGCAGCAAGTCAAATTCATGATGTCAACATGCACTGTCTAAGCAGGCTTTGCCATCACCAGATTGCATTTACATTTCCTTTGGAGTAAACCCAAATGTAACTGAGGGGAGCTGATGTTCTAGTTCCTTGTTCTACATGCCCTATTATAATAATTTTTTACCATAATGTTATGCTCAGCATGAAGAAAAATGAAAGCACACACACAAAAATAAATTCCTCCCCCTCCCAACCCCATTTTTGTTCTAAAGATAATTTGGTCCCAGCTTTCACATGCAGCTTTCACCTGAAGAAATAGGAAAAAAATGCATTCAGGTAAAACAAGGAAGCAAGTGCAAAAGCTTTTTCTGACTGACTTGAGCATTTCCTTATTCCTCCCCAAAGGATATGAAAACTCCTCCAGTAAATGTAGCATCATAATTGGCTATAATTGACTCCATCCTTCAATATTTAAGGCAATCTATAAAATATGGATTGTTTTGTCAACTGGGAGACAATTTTGTGACACCAAACTGTTTATCTCGTTACAGTGATCTCAGCTGCACTCGATATCATTTGTTACCCCTTGCACCACCTTATTTCTGCTGTAATCCTGAAGCTTGCTACATTTAATGCACTGCACACTAGTCAGCTATAATACCAAAGATTTTGAGTGCTACCAAAACTAATTACTTGCTGAAGAGTATTGTACTAGGAGATAACAGTAGCAATGATATGGTAACAGGCAAAGCTCAGCCAACGTACTCAGGCAAACAAGCTCTGTTCCAATACAACAGTGTGCTTCACACTACACTCTCCTAAGTCCATCTCACAATGTGCACATAAATCAGAAGGGAAGAGGGACAAAAAAAAACTTTAAAGGTTTATCTGCTCTGCTGTGGGATTTTCCATTAAACCTGCTGTTTTGCTTTCAACATTCTAACTCACATTGGTAACACTGTGGCCCTGCAGACTGTAACCACATCATGGTAGTTTTGCAGCAGAATCTTAGGTCACAACAATACGACTGCTGAACGGGAGTGACTGCATCTGGCCATTTCTGTTAGCTGAACAAATGCAAACACCTAACAAGACATCAGCAACAAACACAGTCAGAATGATGGAATTTGCTTTTCTTTATTTTTTTTACCCTGTGTCTTCCAATAATGGTTTTTGTTTATACATCTATGTGCTACAAAACTGACACTGAAAACTAAGGTAAGTAGAAGGAAGATAAAAACTAAAATCTAAAAGAAAAATACAAGTACCAATAGCCACAAAACTGCAGCAAATGATTGATAGAAACATAGATGTAATCCTGTCCATAGCAACAGTTTAATTATGAGCATCTTGGCAGTGAGCCTGCTCTATGTGTTGATTTTCCCCAGCAGAGAATGCCATACAATCCATCTTTGTGTTATGCACTACATGACTACATGGAGAGGCCAATCAAAGGGGAACAAAGAACAGAGAAGTTGTAGTAAATTACTGGGGTGACACAGGAGTGAGTACATTGGCCATGAATAATTTCTCTCCCAAGAATAAGAAATCCTGAAAAAAGGAGGGGTAGGGAAAAAAAAATGCCAGGAGGGTGCTACCCACAACAAAAAAGTACTATAGTCCTTAATTACAATGATTACAGCATGAAACATGAATACTCCTCTCTGATGAATGACTGAATTCCTGGTACCCATTTTAAAGTGCCCCCTCTCAAATTCTTGTTCCCAGGATCACCACTGTGTTGTCAGCAGCACTGATGGAATAAAAGAAGGACCCTGCAATCCCAGGTCAGCAGGTCCCCCACCAGGGACACAGGGCTGACAGGCTATGGCTACATTAGACATTGTAAAGCAAAGCATGTCAACAGCAGAGCAGCTGCTGCAGAGAATCCAGCAGCCACATGAGTGGCAAAGTTTCACTTTGGGCTAGTTCCAGCATGGTCCTGCAGGCAGGAGCACATGGACGGCTGAGGACGGGAAGAGCACTTCTGGAACGTGTTTTCTAGCTTGGCAGCATCCAGCAGGCATCAACGTGTCTGCTCTGACATCGCTCCATAAGACAAATCAAAGTGTGGTAAGCCAGGAGATTTGCTGAAAGGCCACACTCACAACCCACAGTCACACACAAGTAGAGGGAAGTTATAACGTCATCAGTGAGGTGCAGAGTTCACTGCAATAACTAGAGGAGACAAAGAAGCAAGAGTGGCAACTTTTAATAAGGGTTTAAGGGGGAGGGACCCTAAGTGGAAAAGGCAGCAATGCAGACTTAGGGGGGGTTTAGTACATGTTGAAATCCGACTGTGACTCAAGGCACTTGCAGGCAATTTCCAGACAGAAACAAAAAAATAATAGAATAATATTTTGTAATTAACCTGATTTCCAATTTCTACATTGGAAAGTCTTTGTTACACTAACAAACCAAGAACGATGCAATTAATGAACTCTGTCCAACAAAATGAATATGACAATATATTTCAGTCTATCTGCAACTACAATCTATGGCATTTATTTACACACACACAAAAAATCCCTTACATTCCAGACCTATTTTTTTAAGCAACATGTAGGAAAACATCTCTGAAATACTGAAGCAGCAGTTTAAGACTATACTGTCTGCTCTTAACTTTAAGGAAACGTTCTGGTAATTTTTAAGTGTGTGAGCAAAGGTTTTGTGAAATCCTGTTAGGCTATTACAAATGGTAAGAAAACCATCAATCATTTCTGCAGCCTGGTGTCCACATTCACAACTTAACTCAATAAAGACTGGTTTTAGTTTCTATTAAGGTATGAATATTTTATGTACGCAACCACAGAATTCAATGCGAACACTCAACATATGTTTATATGTGGATCATACCACACATATGCTTCTATGAAGAATGCACTGAAAACTATTCAGAAATCTGAAATAACGGCACTCTAAAAATGTGTTTCCTAAAGTTTAGACACTACAAGTGACAGACATGTTCAAATCAAACACACAATTTTGAATTTTTAAGAATTAAACTTATGCCACACAACTAACTTTTGCTCCACTCTACATTTTTTATTTGCAGATGTGACTACTTCCATCACCAAGACACTGTGGCTGCACCACAACATGGAAGCAATTCTATTTATTTTTTTTTAATACAAAGCGCATGGCATGCTTTACTTATTGCACATTAGCTGTCTGAGAAACTGCTTTTAAACACCAAATGTTTGAATCTAGGAGACTTTGCTTTACCTTCACTAGCTCTTCCTTATACTTAAAACACTACAGAAAAGAATTTATTTTTTCGGGGGTAGGGTACAAACTCATGCTCAGTTCATTACATTTATAAAATCTACTAAATCACAGTACTAACATTGGATTAGTTATTTAAGCTTTGAAAGCCTATGATACTCATTCTGTGTTCCTTCAGATATGTACATTTTTAGCTCCAAATTCAGGTCTCATATTTCAGCTCAGAGCACTCAAGAGGTAACTCCGGTTTTCTAAACAACAATGTACTAAGCAATGTCCATACCTGATAAAAAAGTCCTTTTGTGCATCATCTCATTTTATTCAGCACCAAACATTCTAGTTTGCCAACAACAAAAAAGTTATTGTTTGATCATCTCTTTACTGTAGAGATTTTCTCATAATAAACACAACATCTTCTAAAATACCTATGTGACTGTACTGATCGAATGATTACCTGAATAAAACACACAGCTGATTACATTGAATATTCAGTTAACTTATTTACCCTTCAAACAGCTAAAGAATACAATGAAAGAGAAACCCACAGGAGCTCCTGGTAAAGGTACTTTGTCAAGACATTCATCAAAGCTAGAGTAATATGAACAGTTACATCACTCCTAAGGAAGTTCACCTTTAATTTTGCACAAAAAGGTCATTTGCAAAATCTTCCAAAAAAAAAAAAAAGAAAAATGACAAATAACTGTGTCATGCTAGGGTTTGAGGGAGCGAGGGAAAATAGGAGCGTGCATCATGCACTTAGAAATTTGTACCACATACAGTGATTTTGATCCAGGTCTTTTAGTTGCACTTTTTATTTGTGGAAGAGAGCTTTTACTTAAAAGACTGACTGTCCTTTGTAAAAAGCACTGTATTTGGAAATGCTCGATGGCAGCTATGACACCTAGGACAATGAAATTTTGCAACTAACAAAATAATTCAAAGTCCCAATACAATTGCAAATTAAGCATATATATAATTAATGAACCAAGAAATCAATTAATGATTACAGAATACCTGAAAGATCTTAATGACTACTAAACCTGACATTAAAGTTTGTGGCCATTTAATCTTTTATCACTTTTATTGCATTACTTAAGCTCAAATCACACAAATCTGGCTGAAAGTATTTCTGCTAGAAGATCTGTATCACAACTCTTCTCCCTAATTGAAAACCTAAATAAATAAATAAAAACCCAAACACAAAACCAAAGAACACCCAACATGGCTACATACCAAATCCAGAAAAGGATGATTTGCCATTTAAGAATTCTTAGCTATCAGAAAAGGTAGTGAACAGCATCTAGTTCTCAAGAGTTATTTTGGCCCGTTTCCTACTGGGCAGAGTTGAGAAGTTGAGCCACAAGCCTCGTTGAGGACATTGAGCAATATTCAGCCTCAAGATACACTCCTGACAAGCTTTGCTAAAGGCAGAGACACAACTGTGCAGCTATCACCCATGCATCTACGTAGAAATGGTGGCTCAAATACAAAGGCAGTTCAATGAGAAACAAGATGTTACTCTACCTGAAGAACTGCAGTGAAATCTGGTTTTCTTAAAAAAATGTGAACAGAAAACCAACACAAAAATACAAAGCCCTGTGTGTTAGTAACTCCCAGTGCTCAGGTTTTATTCATTGCTGTATTTAGAGTCCAAAAGCCTCTTTCTTCAAACTCTGAGAAACCAAAGGGAAGAATATGTTTCACTTTTTATTGAAGCAATGGAGAAGACTTAGAGCTTGGGAGTATTTCCTGAGAGACTACTACCCACCCTACACTTCTGATTACTCTGTCCAAGTTGGTTTTGATTAAATGGTTGAGAGGTATCATAACTTAAGGAAGCACGAGACAATTGCAGTAGCTGACAGATGAACACTGACTCAAAACTAACCTGCAAGACACCTCTCAAACCACATTAATTAAGTTTGGCAGTGAATATGGAGCTTCCTATTAACACACAATAAACACACCCAGCCATGCACTCCTCTTATTTCACACCCTGCCACTTCAGGCAATGTTTTCCTGGGCAACTTTTGGTTTACAAGATTAATCCTCTGGAAGACAAATAGACATTAACTGTATTTTGGCACAGAGCACAGCTGAGATTCTCAATGAAAAACAACAGTTTTTTTGGACCACAACTGTAAAGAAAGCTTTTCAGTTCTTTACATGCTTTTCAATTAAATATGAAAATGGAGGTGAATGTTCTCAATTGGCTATAGTTGTCGGAACTATCTCTGATCATTTCTACCATTCAAAGGACTGCAGCAGAAACAGGAAGAAAGAAAAAAAAAGAAGCTATTTGAGGGAGCAAGTGTATTCCTACACTTCCACAGAATGCCAAGGACGCAAAACAGTAGCTTGCATCTCGGGATCAGTTTAACGACCTCACTGCAGTACTGATCACAGGCTGTTAAGCCTTGCCTCTGATTATCTTAGGCAATGTTGTGAGCTCATGCAGATGCATTATTTTTGATTTGGGCAGTAGCTTGGGTACTTTTACACCAAATTCTTTGTGGATTAAACACATATTTGGATCTACTCAGAGTAGCAGTATTTCAAGAAGAAGCACCAAACCAGACATGTTTGGATATTTACAAACAAAACTATCTAAAGTAATAATCCTACAGTAAAACAGATTAGTAAAATTAACATAAAACCCCCCAAAACAGAATAATGAAAATATTTTGTTTAGTGCAATTATAACATTAAATAAGCAAGTAATTTCTTGTCAGAACTGGTAACATTAGAGACTTGGACCTTGTTTAGGCATGAGCCCCGAAATGAAAGGGTATCATAAAGCGCTGTGTGAACTGAAATTGTGTTCCTGCTACCCAGTGAATATGAAAGAAATCAACTCATCTCCATTCTAAAACAAGTACTTAGATTGAGGGTCTCATGCCAATTATGGAAGCCTGCTAAAAATACGTCTGATTAGATAATAAGCTTTTCTTCCTCCCCTTCACAATCAGATATGGATAAAATAAGCCATTCCTGCTCTCTTCAAGATATTCCATCTCACTACATTTAAATTCAAATACAAATTTGAAACGCAAACCTTCTGCTTGAAAAACACGTCTGGATGTGTTGGGCAGGAAAGACATTTTGCAGGCTACACACTATTATATTGGAACTGTGCTCAGAAAAAAAAACCAGACAAAAATAACAAAACCAAAACATGAGTCCATCTCTGCCATTCCTACACTACTTGACAATGCCATCAAATAGGAAAAATGCTAAAGGAGATACAAGCATCTACTAAAAATACCAAAAGAAAACAAGCTGAAACAATATAGTACTTCAGCAGTACATTTGTTGCTATTTTTGAATTTTAATTATGATAAGAACAAGTCCAGAGGAGGGCCACGAGGATGATCAGGGGACTGGAGCACCTCCCATATGAAGACAGGCTGAGAAAGTTGGGGCTGTTCAGCCTGGAGAAGAGAAGGCTGCATGGAGACCTCATAGCAGCCTTCCAGTATCTGAAGGGGGCCTATAAGGGTGCTGGGGTGGGACTCTTCACTAGGGACTGTAGTGATCGGACAAAGGGTAACGGGTTAAAACTTAAACAGGGGAAGTTTAGATTGGATATAAGGAAGAAATTCTTTACTGTGAGGGTGGTGAGGTACTGGAATGGGTTACCCAGGGAGGTTGTGAATGCTCCATCCCTGTCAGTGTTCAAGACCAGGTTGGACAGAGCCTTGGGTGACATGGTTTGGTGCAAGGTGTCTCAGCCATGGCAGGGGGGTTGGAACTAGATGATCTTAAGGTCCTTTCCAACCCTAACTGTTCTATGATTCTGTGACTCTGAAAGCTGGTATCTTGGACAATTTAGCCATTGGTATTTTGGGGTCCATTAATATCAATGGAGCATTGTTTTTTTTTTAACCCACACGCATATTTGCCAGATTCCTGTCCACTTGAGAAAGGAGCACCAGCCTGACCAGACAAGAAGGCAAAGCCTGAAAAACACAGATTACTTCCCTTTTCTTCATCAGGCTACACAGCCTGCCTGCTTCTGTTTATTTATCTCCCTTAATCCAGCCAAGGCAGAACACCACAGTTTACTTTCAAGGCATCACTAGTTTGGATTGACCATGTTAAGCAGACTGTAGTCTGAAAACACTTTGCATTTTAGACATTTACAGTCCACTCAACAGAAGCCAACAAAACTTCTACAAAGGTTTAACAAATCACTCTCAAAGAAAGTCGAACTAAAAAAGAAATAAGTAAAATTTTCCAACCTATAAGTCAGGCATAAAACTAGGAAATAGAACAGAAAGAAAAACCCTCAAAAGCAGTACTGCCTCAGTCACTAGCAAAAAAACTCTTCCTAGGTTCTGCGGACAGACTTTAGATCACATTTCATATATAAACACATCCCATATTCCAGTCAGCAGGTCAACTTTTAACAAGATTTCTTAACATAACAATCAGGGAAAAATATTGGATAATCACAGTAAAACTACATTGCTCTCAGAAATCATGATTTGATTTCTGTTTTCATATGTAAGCCTACCTGTTTCACCTTCACTTACATGCTCAAGGAGCCTGTCTGTGCTCACACAGATTATCTTCTTCTAAGCAGGTAAGTGTGGCTTTGTTCGCAAGACCAGATTACAGTTTTTTTTAACTTAATAGAAGATAAAAGGAGTCCTGTGGACGTGGGTGAAAAGGACAAAGAAAATGTAAAGAGAGAACAAAAATGTAAAGGGGAAAAAAAATAAAGCATGTAAACAGTGTAATTTTACCTCAGTTTAGTTCTACGCTGATTTTCATTAACATATCTAATATTCTAAGTCTTTGAAACTGTGGCTCAATACACCACTTTCTACCATGTGGGCAGATCTGCGCTCCATGTAACTCAGTGGCTTACACAAGGCTCTAGCCACCTGCAGATGTGCTGCCTGCATTTTTTCCCTTTGTATTGAGAATGTATTAAAAAAAATAAAAAAGTGCAACTTATAAAAGAAAACCACGCCAGTTTCCCCTTCCTTAAGCCCACCACCCCTGCCTGTTTTAAAGCTGGGCGCTATGTACTTCCCACTTCTTCAAGCCATTTGCCAAACAATCCGGATTCATGAGGTCTAGTAAGTCATTTACAGCACTGCAAATGTAGGGAAAAATTTCAATCACTGCTGTTGTGAAAATGTATAGTGATTCTTAAGGATTTTGCATTTTGAAAGCAGCATTAATTATTCCAGATTTAAATCGATACTCTTGGTCTGTAAACCTTCATTCTGACAGGAGTGGCTTTGCTGTGAAGCTCACTGTTTACTTTCTCTGGCAAATAAGAACAGCCTGTAGTCTGAAAATTATTTTGTTCTTAATTTAGGAAACTTCTATGCATGAGACAAATACTGTTAGAGAGAACCATTTCATTGTCATTAACATCCAAGAAGCAATAAGGCATACAGCCAGGGACTATGTTCAATTAGAGAGGCAGACAGGTCCAGACAGACCTGCTTCCTTTTTCTTTTTGCTTAGAAAAGTAACATACTTCATGTTTATCTACCTGTAAACCATTATTTTCAATATCAAACAATGATCTGCAAGTGGGAAAAAAAAAACAAAGCAACAAAGTCAGTCATTCTGGACCAGTTTCAGCCCTCAGTCTGACACCGGTTTTTGCAGCTCTTCTCAGCAGTGCAGGTGCACGGCAATTCAGGCTGATGTCGTTACACTTAGGACCATTCCCCAAAGCCACAATATGCCAGCAGCCTGCAGCCATACCATAACCCTGTCAGTCAATGCTGATTTTGGATAAAACAAGATGACTGTTAGCGCAGCCTCAGTAGATCGTAACAAACACTGATGGTTTGTTAAAAGCTTGAATTTGAAATTGCAGCAATACCCTCTCTTCAGAGAGGAGAGCAGCTTTGGTAGAAATAAATACCTTTTCCTCTTTCCCCAGTATTTTCTTCCTCCTTCAGTAAAACAATCTAAGTAAATAGACTGATATGTGCTATCCAAAAGTGTGGAAAACACTTTTGTTTTCAAATATGCATGTTTTGGTACACAGAAGGAAATCATGCAAAGCTGTTCTCCCACGTGTAATTCCCCCCTCCCTTCAACTCCCCTCTCCCCCCCCCAATTATCAAAATCATTCCCTCATGGACAGAAACACATGCCAACAGAAATTTTATTTCAACCTTTGAAGCTCCATCTAGAGTGACCTCTCTAAGCACAGACTTAGGTGTTACGATAGGAGATGCTCTAATGGACAAGTATGCAAAATGAATGAATCAGAATCCTTTCCTCTACCCTCAGTATTTAGTTGTGGTTTCTGAAAGAAACATGCTAGTCTGCACCTCCCAGATCACACCACCTTGCCAAAGGTAATCTGCAACAGCCAGGTAAGAAGGGATTGATTTTTGCTTCACAAAGTCCAAAGGAAAGATGAGAGACGTGATGCTAAAACTATGTCACATGCTTTAAGAACAGACATTTTACTTAGCTCCATTTTGTATAATTTTCTGTCACTGAATTTAGAGCACTTAGGTATCAGAGTAAAAAAAAAAAAAAGTAAATGGGGGAGCAAAGTGGAGGGAGGCAGAAAACCCAATTATTGAGTTTCAGTTATGCAATAACATTAAATATACTTAGTTCTTGTGCTTTGCTGTTTTACGGAGTACATATCCACTTCTATGCTGATCAACCCAACACCACATATTCTGAAACAATGTTTTGTAACTCTGTGGACAGCATGTATTTAGAAATGCTGTTATAAAAAAAAAAAAAAAAAAAAAAGCCTGCTGCATTGTAATGCTCTTACTTCAGTTTCTGCAACAAATCCCTCTTTCCAAGAGGGATTTAAAAGTCCTGAGCACTATACCTAAAGGCTCCTCAATTCTGGAGAAGGCACTTGTAAAGCTTTCTGGAGACATGACAAAGCTCTGCACTCCAAAACATTTCCTCTGTGATCAGTTTGAAATATCTCAGAAATATTCCTATTTGCCCATTTAAAATATATTGATTCCAAATGTAATCTAACCAACATTAAATTTATTTTATATAGTTTAAATCTAACAAAGCATTTCAAAATTGTCTTTGGGAAATGGTTACAATGATTTACAGTGAAATAGGTTTTAATTTCAGTATAATCAATCACGAAATTTTTGATGGCTTCTATTTTGTCCTGATTTGGACTGGGAATATTCCTCCTAAAACACTAAAGCTGTTTTTTCTTCAGTCTCTTCAGAATATTTATGCAGATTACTTCTGCTGCCTGATGAGCATGCAACATACTTCAAATTGTAATGAAGAAGGGGAAAATGAGCTATGGCATAGTCTCCTCAGAAGTATGTACCTCAGGTATACAGTAAAATCCCAGTTAACTCATCTGCCTATATACCTGCTAGGACTGGGAATCAGACAGGAGCTATAAAAACTTGCATATGCTTTCAATGGGATTTTCTGTGCCTCAGAGCAGGAATGGTACCCAAACCCCCTACCTGACGTGTCTGAGAACTTGCAGAGCTACAAGTTTCACCAGCAAAGCTGCAAGAGCTTCCTGAATTCTGCTACTGAATATCTCAGCATTATCTTATCTTACTCTTACTGAATATATTGCATCTCCAGGCCATTCGCTACCCACAAATGTGACTGGCCAAAACCCCTTGAGGCTCTTGAGTCCTAAGAAAGCTCTGACTGCCTAAGGCCGTCATCAGATGCACTGCCCTCGATGCATCTGAGTGGAGTTAAGAGGTTATTGCTTCCAGCTGCTTGTCACTGAGTGGGAGGGGGGGAGCATCATCCCTCAGAATCATAACCATACACTCACTTCTTAACTCCCTGATGTCAAAAATGACAGGCTAAAAAGGCTTTGTTATTGGAAATGCCTGAGGGAATGGGGACTGCCTGGACAGGCCAGGTTGGAGAGCAGCTACCTGGGCAGTTGGCTAGCACAAGCGTCGGGAAGGCCAGGACAAGCAGCTGGCATCAGAAACCTCTTACGTGGCTCAGCCGCTGCCAGCAGGGCTTGTCTGACTGCAGCCCTCACTCACCAGCTGCACAGAGTTCAGCACAATTCCCTGCTCACTCCAATCAGCACCAGGAGAGGAAACATGACCCTGTTTAATTATTAAAAGAAATCCTTTTCCTCCTAATAGAAGCTGTGGCACTTAGACAGTGCTAAATGCAAAATCTGTCGGACCTTGAAGTGACAATAAGGCAGAGCATGGCCCTGCCACCAGCTACAGAGAACACTGCCAGTGAAAGGACAGAAACTAAGACTGGGGCTGCTTACCTAAGCCTTTGGGATGATAGAGGCTAAACAGTATACCTAACATCAGAAGCCACCTGCAAGAGAGCCAGGAAAGCAATGTAGATCTGAATCCTACCCTACTCCCAAAAATCAGATTTAATAGATTTTTATTTTTCCACTTCTGGAAGAATGTAAAGATTACTCTGTAGTTAATCCCGATCAGAATTAGAAAATACTTATGAACTGGTAAGCATCAAAGTGGATGTTAACAAGTATTAACAGCGTTAAAACATACAAAACAATTTTACTTGCATCATTATGTGGTAATTCAATGCTTTATTTCTTAAATACTAGATACAAAATCTTTACAGACAGACTACAGTTATGACCAAGTATCTGTCATGATCAGGAGAACATGATAAAGTTACTATTTAATGTCTGCAGTAATGTTTAATGCAACACTTCCCTAAAAACACCATCTGACTTTTTGTTACTGTGTTTACAGTATTATGCACAACATGGTGTAGAGACACTACAAAACACTTTCAATTCTGTTTTTATAATAAATGTATACCTAGAACAGAAACCAGAAGAAAGCAGGAAGGAAGTGATAGGAAATAAAGATTTAACTGTGAAAACTCAATCATACATTCTAGCAGAATAAAAGCTAATAAACTTTATCACAAAGTTTGATGAGGGAGATGAAGTAACATCTCAAAACCAGTTATATAACTCATCTAACCATTGTGTATGACCAACAGATACCCATATTGTAGAGGCAGTCTCTACACTTACTTGTAGCTGAAAATTAGGGTACATTCAGTCACCATTTCCCATATAGTAAGATGATTTCTTTCCAGTAATTACCTAAAAATACTGCAGCTGGGATTTGAGCAACTGAAATCATACTTTTGTTCCCAAGAATTATCAGACCAGAAATTCAATGTATTGCTAGAAAACTCCCACACTCTCTTTGGGCTGTAATACTGCAGCGGCTAAGGAGTTTTGATAGAACAAGCCCATTATTATGTAATTCCCAGAAAACACAACTTGGAAGATGTAAAGAAGACAAAGAGAGAAGTGGGAAAGCCACAAAGGTTTGGTAGGTATCTTGAGATTACTTCATAGCCATTTTCCACCCAATAAGGAGATGCAGCTTTAAATATTTTGTGAGCTACTATGGAAATGGTTCCTAAATAAATAAAATATATAAAAACTTTACAAAACAGTCATCCCTGCTAGGCAGCGGCTCCTCTGACACCTCCAATAATCCTACAGCTCCTGTTCAATTGCCCTTCTCTCACCTTTGAGCAGGAAGCAAATTGTGAAGTTGAGCAGCACCATTATGGGATGCTACCTGCAGTGCTATCAGTGGACTTAACAAATAATTAGAGCTGCCTGCAGCCATCCAAGACCATAAAGGCTGCTGATGCACCAAGTCATGTTGGTGCCATTTTCCACAAGTGATTACACTGCTGAGGAAGGGGCAGCTATGAGAGGTTTCCAAACTACTGTCCTCTCATCTTGTTCAGAGCATGTTTCCGTCACACTAGTTAAAATAACAGCAGTCTCTAAGGTCCTGCTGACCCTGGTAATGGCACTCTTTTCCATGCCACTGCAGCTGAATGCATAGTAGCAGCAACAGTGGGAATGAAAATGTCGTTACGTAGAAGGAGACAAGTTTTTCTTTCATTGCTCCATATGAATTGCACCAGCATCTAAAGCACTGCATTTATGCACTGCGTCTAAAGCACAAACACGTACAGAATCTATTGCCAAAGGTCAAATTATGATTCTTACTTTTAATGAGCATGAAGTTGCTTGGCCCTCTAGGGTAGGATTCCTACAAAGGAGCCATTCAAGTCTGCTGTGCCCGGAACACAGGACCTATATTCACTACTAGCTCTATGTTTAAGTGCATTTTAAAGTCCTGTTAATTCAATTTCACCCAACTACCAGCAGATCAGAGAATTCGATGACTCAAACACTACAATGATTTAGACCACAACTATGGAAATAAATTTTCATCATCGGCAAAGGTTCTGGTAAAGACCCTGTGAAATTTCTGTATTATGGCCATTGTCAACATTCATGATCCATGAGAGCAGAGAAAGAATATGGAACCACACACAAATACTTCTGGTAACAACTGCTGATGCTTCTTTATATTCTGGCCTGAAGTTTTTTTCTTTTTACCTTTGAAACAGCTGACAACTGAAACTGCCTTTCACAATTTCAGATATACAACTTTCTCTGCAGGTTTCCTTGACAAGGAGTTTCCTCTATGCACCATATTTTGGCTTACTCAGAGAAATTGTCTCATCTACTTGTATTTTAGTGTGATTTTCTCAGACAAGTTACCAAATTTGTTACAAAAAGCAGACTCTCAGTCATCATAATAAAATAAATTAATTCAACTAGAAAGTAAAACAAAAAGTCAAACATGAAATTGTATCCAAAAATAGTCATATTTTGGCCAAATTTGAAAAAATATAATGAAAAATAACTTCTAGTAGCAATCTTAGAGGTTAGAGGCACAGCAAATTACTTAATAGTTACATAGCATAGTGACAGTAGTATGAAATATAGAGATGCTATCTAAAGAAGATAATCAATTTTTTGTGCTTGTAGCTCAGCAGACAGGTTCAACAGCAATATTGAGCAGAACACCAGAAAGTGAAATACAGTATTTCAAACATACAGGATAAAGAGCCAGAATGCTGTTAAAGACCTGTAGCAGGGAATGAATTCCAATCCTGGGACAGAGTATTACAGAAATACAAATGTTCATATCAACATACAGGAGTCAGCAGCCACCAATCGCCCTTACAAAATCAAAGATACAGAACCATGAGAAAAACTTAAGTCATTTTGAGACTGCATTGCAAGAAGCAGTGGTTGTGTACTGAGACCTGCATACATGCTCTCTAAAACACTTTATCAAGCTTTCTAAAACAAGGATAGAAAAGATCACAAATATATAAGAATTACTTAGGAAATGGAAGACAGAAGACCCAACACACAATAACACAAGGAAAATGGCAAAGTTTTGTTCTGACCCTCAAAAGCTGAAACATCCAGAAAACTTAATATTGTGCTTTCACCCTTTGGGGCCAGCTTAAAAAAAAGATAAAAAAATACTGCATATAGATGTTGTTGGAAGACAAATTCAGCTCCTTTTTGCAACGAAGTTCCAAGATCTGTACTTTTACTTCTACATTTGGGTGAAAAAGTACTTGTTGGGATATACTGAAGCTTAATACTTTTTAAATACATAGTGACCCAGATGAAGAAGAGTAACGCACTCACTGCCAAAATAATCTAAGGCTGAAATGAGAAGTATGACATGAAGAGTAGAGGATCCTGCAAGCAGTAAATGCACTAAACTGTACAAAACTAGATATTAATTTCCTATGATTGAAATTCTTTATTCAGAAAAGAAAAAACAACCACAAAGGGGAAATGTCTCATGTTTAGGCTTAAACCATTTAAATGATGCAGACTAGAAGGTTAACAACCACAGAAAAACCCAACAGAACAAAACATTCAAACCCAACCAAAAGTCAAACAAAAAAAAAAACCCAAACCAAAACACCAGAAGCAAAATCCTCAGATTTCACAAACCACAAAGAATAATGAGTTATGAAAGCCAGCTCATATTTAAGCAAACAGAATCTAAACAGCTCACACTCAGAATATGCTCCTATAAAACTTAAACACTTAAACTAAAAGTAGTTCTAACATGTCTGACTAGCTAAAAAGAAAAAAGATAGAACTTTCCACTGAAGCTGCACAAAGAGGAATAAAGACAAGTGGCTGTAGTGATAAGGTACTGTGTCCCCTCTGAGAAATATGACAGCTACAGGGAAAAAAAAGAGAGCATATATAAATACTTAATGAGATGACCAAGACTTATATGCCATAAGAAGTTTAGTGATTTGTGCTGATCCTTTGTTGTTTTTCAGTGGTTGCAGTCTTGAGACAAAATAGTCTTTCTGCCTCTGATTAACTCTGAATGGGAAACAAAAGCTCCAAGAAGATACCCCTCAGGGCACTAGTGACTGAGCGAATGTCAAGAGCACAAGGTTCACTTGATTTGTTTTATAGCTCCCTGTTCAGGCTATTAACAAATATGCGAACACAAAGTTCACATATTGCCAAGCATGGGGAAAGGGGTGGGGGAAAACTTCACCATGGAGAAAGCAAAAGGGACAGCAACACAAGACAGAAATAATATTTGGGGGAATTAACACCTCATGTCTCAACAGCTACAACAAAGTGATGGGCTTCCACTGAGCTCTGCCATACTTTGAAGAGTTCAGAAGCTTGTGCAGGCACCAGAGGAACAAGGTGGAAACATGAAAGACACCATGGAATTGTGTAACACTGTAGTAACAGGTAATAAAAAGAATCAGAGAAGTTGGACCATGCACATTCTTTAGAATGATGATGATCAGTCATGGAAACTGAAGTACAGAACCGTGAAAGAAGACTGGCACCACAATGAGCTGGTGTGGCTACCGCGCTGCTTCACTGGACAGAATGGCCATACTCTCATTTTGCTTAGAGAACACATCAGTTTGAAAACATCACAGTCCTATTTGTCTTCAGACAGATTTAAACCTTATTACCAGTGATTTATTTGAAGGACTACGGCAGTAAAAGAGAACACAAAATTATCAGCTTTGTAATAATGTACGTAAGTCAATACAAGACATCATAAAAACACCATGATCTCATGTAATCATAAGCAAACAGATTAGAAATCGTGTAATGCTTAGAAGCCCCAAGCAAACAAAGCACTGAGAATCACCAAATAAACAAAACACTAATGTTTTCATGAAGAGGCTTTATTCATGAACAATATATGATATGCTGACAAACATTTAAACTTAAACAGGGGAAGTTCAGATTGGGTATAAATAAGAAATTCTTTACTGTAAGGGTGGTGAGGTACTGGAATGGGTTGCCCAGGGAGGTTGTGAATGCTCCATCCCTGTCAGTGTTCAAGACCAGGTTGGATGAAGCCTTGGGTGACATGGTTTAGTGTGAGGTGTCCCTGCCCATGGCAGGGGGGTTGGAACTAGATGATCTTAAGGTCCTTTCCAACCCTAACTATTCTATGATTCTATGTAAAAAGAGATGTTGTTATGTAGTTGCCACAAATAGGACAAGATCACTGTTTTAATGATAAAAAAAGTTTATAAAAACCTCAGGTCATTAGGAAAACCTCAAATAATTTAAAACCAGACAACATCAGAAATACTAGGATGTGGAAAATATTATATAGACAGTAGCTAGAGTAAGACACAGTATTTAAAATATCACTTTTTCATATTTAGGCTTCACAGAAAGCAGGAATCCTTCCAGTAATTGTGAACTTTTACAATGTGCATGCAACAGGTTAAGGTTAGTGGAAAAAATTAATAGAATGCTAAACTGAGTACACAGAGAAGCTGGAAGTATAGATGGATTTGGTTCCTTTCTGACCAAAAGCAAAGAGGCTGGAGAGCCACACAAAGCAGACATGCCTGCCAGCAGGTCAGGGAGAGTGGTCAAGGGCTTTTAATGCTGTCATAAAAACACAAAAGGAAACAAACTGTATTCTTGCTAATTTTATGGAGCAGGCTGATATAACAGGGTGGGGGCAGGGAGGGTAGGGGTTGGGGAGGAGAAGGAGAGGTGGAGAAGTTCTATAATTTGGAAATCCCAAGCAAGGAAACGCAAAAGCATCAAACCATCAAAGGCACACACAGAGGGAAGTAGATACCATCATATTCAAGCTAGAAAACAAAGTCATATTAAGAAGGCTAAGACACAGAAGTGTATCCTCTACCTGCCTCAACAGGTTTCCCCAAACTTTGTACACTGACGTACTCCATTAGTAGAAGTTCCAACGAAAACCAAAGTCTCTGTTGCCCTTTCAATGCCCATGTCCTACCAGTTTATGATGTTTCTTACTGGGGTTGGTGTATATATTTGTATTGTGTGTATGTTTTGTACAAAATGAGCTGCACAGTTTTTCTGTGGGGAAATCCTTGGTCAAAGTGCATTACTGGGCCGCCTTGCATATTAGGGACTGTAACGAACCTTACAACTTGCTACAGATTAAAGAATTTGTCTTCCCAGAACTGCTTCTGCTCAGCCAGTATTATAATGAAGGCTGAGAAAAATTGGTAATCTTACCTAAACAATTTTTTTGTCGATCACTGCAAGCAACCACAGCTCAACTGCTTTCTGCCTACCCTGAGACAGAGCATCCTCCATAATGGGGCTCTCCAAAGCCCCAGCTCACCACACAAAGTCAGTTTGCAGGCCCATTCTCTTGTAATGTCCTCCTACTTGTGCCTTTCCCAGTTACCTTTCCTATGCAGCACAGCCACAAAGAGCAGAGCAGAGTCTCCCCTTGGAGCAGTTTACTCCACACCCCTAAGTTACCCAAATTAACACTTGACCACCAGACAGTGGCATTGTATTTCTACTTGTTAAAGGCAGTAACCTGAATCAGCATCTGTTTTCAAACAATTACAATAAATCTGGATCCTGGATCTGGAATCAGTTTGTACTGTCATCAATTTGACTAAAGACAGTAAAATTTAGCTATGAAGAGCAATATTGTGATATTCCCTATATGGTAAAATATGAGAGGAGCAGCCAGGAATGAGACCCATAAATTTCTAATATTATAAATATCTGAAATTATTTTTTTTAATTGAGAATAAATCCTACAAGCTTTTATGAATTACAGAAATTTACAAAAGTATCAAGGAAGTGCAAACAAACCCAAATCCACAGCTGTCTGCAGATTCTCCTTCCAAATCAGCCAACCCACAGCTAGGCTGAAAATAGGAACATTTGGTGTTTTACTCATAAATGAAAATCAAAATATATAATACACATAAGCGATTGAGTCATCCTTCCCCATTTCTCATATATCCTTTGCTTTCTATTACAAGCTCTTCAGGACAGGACGGTGCCTCTACATTGCTGAAATGTGCTTAGTACGCAGAGGTTCTCAAGATGTGTGGAGACTTGTGTGACTACTAAAATATTAATATTCTATACTTAATTTTAATATTTAATATTAACAATATCAAGAGCAGCAGCAAATATCTCTGTGGGGCTGTCACAGGTGTAATCTTGGCAAGGGAGGAAAAGCTCAGAAAGACGAAACACTGGATTTTCAGACACTCATGTCTGTGGATCCACCCAAGCTGCAGAGAGGGCCCTCTTGACACCGTATCCACTGTACACGGTAGCTGCCATTGACTGTATTTCACACTACAAAATGCAGGCTTGACAAGGTCTGCATTGGCACTATGCAACTAAAAAAATAGTAAGAAGGAAAACAATGCATATATTCAACTGTGATCCACCATATGCTCTAGTGGTCTTTTAAGTTGTATGCACTGCATTCTTTAACATTAGGCTAACTCCTCCACACTCGTTACTAAAACTATTATGTTAGATTAACGTAAGGGTGTTGTTGAATGTCCTAATGTGATTTACCCAATGCAAAAGAGGGCTGTCATGTGCCCAGCTACTCCTGATTCAGGACACGGGAAGCACATATTGTGCTTAAATCAGTAGCACAGGTTTCATGTTCAATTGAATCTCACAGGCTACAGCTGTAAGCTAGAGATAGAAAAGACATACTAAATTATCCCTCTCCTTTCCTTGCTTCTACAGATATTATTTCTCAGTGCTGTATGTAGTCTACTCTTAAAAAAAAAAAAACAAAAAAACAAAAAAACACCTAGTACTTTGATAACTTTTTCCAGAGAAATGCTACACTTATTTCATTCTCTTATCTTTGCATTTTTCTAACACATATTTTATTTTCCCCCCTTACTTCTATTATTGCTGGCTATTTTCCACTTTAGATAATTTTTGTTCCTTTTCCAGTAACTGCACCTTCTGTATCTGCAGTTTCTCTATACCAGCTTGTCCTTCTCCAGTGTGTTGACTTCTTGCAAGAATTCCTCGTAACAAACATCATGATGTTATACTGAAACACAAGGCATCAAAACAAGGATCAACTAAACAATTATAATGCTGAATTAATGAAATCACCCTTAATCCCAAACACACTTAGGAATAACCATATTTTCAATGAACACAAAATACATTAAAATACATTTTACTGAATTCTTAGTTTAGTTTTATAGCAGAAGACCTCTACTGCTGCATGAAGAGCGCACTGGCTTTACCTTACTAAATACAGTATATGCTTTCCTTGTAATCAAAAAGAACTCAGCAAAAAAAGAACTAATTCTTCAGTACACATCCTGTACTGAAGAGCAACCTTTACAAAAATGATTTCCTGATATTCCCTAAGGGTTCCCCAAATACCACTTCATAAGCATAATTAAAGAAATAGTACAAAATGCCAAGGTTGGACACCGAAAAATACACAATTAAAATTTCTCATGGTTAAGAGCACTGGTCAGGATACAAGACAGGTCTAAACCTATAAAATTCTGTTGCATCACCTACATGTATTGTACACTGCATCTAAAATCATACAAGTATCTTCGCTTTTGTATATTGAAGTTGACCAACCAAAACTTTAATCTTCCCTAGAGATTGCAAGCTTCTCAGGATATAAAAGCATACTTATACAAGGTCTGGTATTTGGAATATGTGAATAACCAAAAGGACAAGAGTGCAAAGCTGCACAAAAGATGGAAAAGTGTTCATTAAATAAACAGTACCTCTCTTTTCAATGCAAAGAGAGGTAGTGCCTGCATGCCCAGCTTTATTATCCTTGTCTTTTGCTTTGTGGTCAGCTAAAATATCTACTTCTAACTTTATTCTCCAGTTACTTGCCTGGAAAACAGTGCTCACTTATTTTATTTATGACTTGATAACGGGGGGGGGGGGGGGGGGGGGGGGAACAAATGGTTTTTAATGCATCAATATTCTGTAATCAATACATTGGCCTTTCCATCACAAAGCAATGATGGCATATTTAGAGAGCAGTATATTCAATTCTGGTTTTGCTGTTACACAGAAACCCTAGTGAAAATGAAAATAATAATAAACCACCAATTTATAAGTAGACATGGAAAATAAGCATATTTTTTAGACAGAGATTCCTGTGTTTATTTATCAAGAATGCAACTATGCCAAAAATAATATTTTTAACATCGCAAATGAGGAATATTACTTTCATTTCAAAAGAAATGCCTCCCCCAATGCTTCCTCCAAACATTCAAATCCCAGCTTAATAAAAACAAATGGCATCCCTCAGTTCTTCAAAATTGCATATTTGATATCCAAAGGTTTGCTGTTCTAACAAGATACGAGCGCTTTGAAATCCCACAATTATGTATTCATGTGCCAGAAGTCAGACACATCTTTATTTTTTTCTTATATGAGTGAATATAATAAATATATTTATAACTCTAAAATTTCAAGACCTTGCTGTTGAAGCATAAAAAAAAGCATAATGGCAGACATTAAAGGCCACTGAAAACATCACAAAGCCATTGTAAAGGCAAAATCTTATTCCCTTGGCATGCAATCTCCACAGTAATTTGCAGCCACTTTTAGTAGGAACAAGATACTAGCTCAGTTACGTTTGCAATCTTATTTACACAGTGAAGCTACAGGTGATTTCTTACAAAGAAAAGAGTTTTAAGAACAGCTATAAGAGCACATAACTGATGCTTTGATTCAAATTACAAATACTGCACACTTCAATTAGCTTAAACCCATAAAATTCAATAAGTATCAGGAAAAAAATTTGCACTTCCTGCTTCCAGGTAATAAACTGAATACCACAGCTTCAGCTGCACATGGTTGTCATTCACATATAATCAACCAGCCAACTTATTTAAGGACTAGTAGAGCCTATGTCTTAAAGTGACTTTTCATTTCCAAAATGACTCAGTAAAAAGAAAACTAAGAGCTATTTATCATTAATAATTGAACCTGTATTGAATTCACTAGACTACAAGGGCCAACTTACACACACAAACACACACACACACACATAGATAGATAGATATGAAAGTTTTATTAAGAATGTCCCTGAGGCATTTTTTTGTTTTCTTCATTTGACTGCTACTTGCCAGGTGGTAGTCACATGCACCCAGATCTCGCAGAGCAACATTTAGAAGGAAATGACATTAGCTTTCAGTTCCTCCCTGAAGATATATTTGGAATTTCTTACTTAGCAGCATTTAGTATCACAATTATTCAGAAGCAAGATTTTGCCTATCACAGATCATTTAAAATAATACAATAGTATGAGATTTCCTGTGAAAAAAAAGACTCAATTTGTTTTGTACACCACTTAAGAAAATAGTTAAGCTTGTATTTGATAGCAGCTATTTAGCATAAGAAGGCTTCTAATATGCATATGTAGAAGGTCTGGCATAACATTTACATCAGACATTCTCAACAGCATGTATATATTTAGCAATATGATATGAGACTATCATCATCAGCAGTTTGAATTTGACATTTAAGAAGACATTAATAGCAATGCTAGAAACATGACAAACCTTGGGCAACAATAACGGAAAAGTAAAATGGTGCCTTTATAATTAGGTTTCCAAAAATAAGCCCATCTTTCAGTCATATCCTTCTGCCACTGCACCTCTAAACCCTCCATGAAGCAGCACAAAATTTTTTGACTATTAAACAAGTAGGGTAGTTAAAAGCAACAAGATTAAAGTCTCCCAAATTACTCTGTTTACTTTCCCTGGGTACTAATATACCATTTTACTCCTGCACAACAATGACAAGAAGGCCTTCACTAAACTCTGCAGGGTAACACGTGGTGACACGTGCTTTTTCCCTCTGTGAATTTATGTCATGACAGAGCATTGTAAAGACCGAACTTCACAAAATACCAAATTCAACCAGATGAACGTTATCACCATAAAAACCACAAAATAATTTTAGAATACGTGAAATAATGAAGATTACTTATCAAAGTCAACTTCACAAATTGTACTGCTGAGCATCTGTGGGGCCTGACATCTGCACCCTTCACTGCCATTTGGGGCTGCAGCAGCATCCAGCATATTATGGAATATATATGGCAGTATTTGGTATATAACACAAAAAAAAAATAGGTGCATCAGGGTAACAGCGTTGTACATGGTTCCCACAAAAATGTCCTACTGATAAAAGGTTAAGACCAGGGTACTGTCAAAGCTGCCTGAGGCCATTGAGACTTATGGAAGCTGCCTGTGGGATCCCAGCCTCTGACACGAAAAATGCAAGGAGATTTTGTGGATGAGGATTTTGCGCCTTCAGGAAATGTTTATCCAGACAAGGACTTCCACCACCTGTATAGTATGCTCTGTCACTTTGAACCTGTGAAAGCTTCCGATTCATTTAAAACAAACCAAAAAAACAGCCACCCATAAAAAATTCTAGTCTTACACAATGACAGTGATCATTTCCACAGCTGCCATTTTAAGGAGGAGAGTGCATCCTCCTCAAAATGGAGAGCAGCATCCATTTCTGTGGAGCTGCTGAAAACCAGCAGCAAAACCACTACAGTATAGTAAGGCACTATCATGGAGAAGTGGGAAGATTCTTCCTCAGATTACATTAGGTTTTGCTACAAAAAAGCACACAAAAAGAAATCTCACATAGAAATTTAAAGGGGCATCAGCACTTACAAAGTGCTTCTAGTAGGGGATTGGGAGCACTTCCGAAATACTGACTGACAAAACCTCAGAAACAAAAGCATGCTTGTTTGATTTAACTTTGTTTCCTAATCTACTCTCAACAAAGATTAGGTACAAGTCAACAGCTACTCTGAACCTTCAATTTACCTGGATTATCTACTCGCCTTACAAGTACCTCCTGCTTTACTAAGAATTAACTTCTACGTATAGAGTTGCCTTGTTCATCCTGTGTGGAATTAAGAGTTAATATCTGTCTGTGATCTACGGAGAAACAAAGTGGATGATCCACTACAAACCAATAATCAAGGACGAACAAGCTGAAAAAAAATAAAATGTTAAAAAGAAATTAAAAAGAAACAACTTTTTTTATTGTCTCAATACTTCCTCCCCTCAACTGAATCAAATTAAACAAATTTCATTTTTTTTTTTAAGAATTTAAAGAACACTAAAATTTAAGAACACTAAAGCTGGTGTTCATCTCCCATCTAATTCTGCAAAACAGTCAAGTATATTCTTAACTTTACAACTTTATTTGAATCTCAGCACAGGTGATGAAATACAAATACTGCACCAAAGATACAGCAAATAGTTCAATGTTATTACAACATTCTCTAAATGAAACTTAGCTAATTTGCTGTCATCTCACACTCTACTGTCAGTAAAATTAATTACGTAGTTGAAGCTAAATGATACCTAAAGAAATATGCTTCTTAGGGCACTGTCTGGTTTGAAATGAACTGAACTTCAAGATGGAGATGTTCATTCACTTGTTCAAAATTCAAGCAAGCTTCAGAACCACCACAGGCTCAGTGCCAAGAGACAGTGTGCTGGCCCTACCTGCTGATGTACAGGTGCACACATCAAGAGTGTATTCCTGTAGCACTGATAATAGCAGGTCTTTTAGCAGGCATTCTCTGCCAAAAAAGGTTGTACTGACACACATCACATCTAACAGCTCTCACTCTTAAGAAAACCAAGGAATAAACCTGACCTCTCAAGACAAGTTTTAAATCAATTCGGCCAAGTTTCAAATCAATCAGCTGGAGCCTGCAGTGAAGCAATTAAAATGCAGAATGACCTTACAGAGACACTGTTTATCAGATAAGCCTTATTTCAAGCAGCCACAGTAGGTTTGAGCTGATGTTTTCCACTCTTCATCTTCTCTTTTAAATATCTATTTGGTTGGCAAATAGTAAAGCCACACTACACACATGTGCTCCTTCTACCCAGCCTTTCCTCCCTGGCAGGCTACAGGATTAGATGGTATCTCTCCCCTGAATTTTACCCCTCTCTAGATCTCTGCAGTCTCACACAAAATCAAGTGCTGGGACAGAGCAGGGATGAGTCAACATAAACCCTTTTGTTTATTTAACAAATAAAAAATTGAGCAAAAATTGAGCTGGTTCACCATCCAGTTTTGCCCACCAGTGCTCAGTTTTGTCCAAGAGATTTTAAAGTAGCAGTGAGCCTGAGGACCCAATAGCAATGAGAATTGTATGTTGAGAGCAAAGCATATTTTTTTCCCCAGAATAAAAGTTCAGGCCTTTAACTTCTCATTCTTTCAAAATACTTAATCTTCTCTCTCAGAAATAGAAACCTACATGTTACTAGAAACATGCACAATTATGAGTAGCAGATAACAGAAGTACACAAGAAGTACCTGAAGCTAAGCAATACAATTATTTATTTCAAGGAACAATAAGCAAATAGCAGTGCAGTTATAACAGCAGTGTCCTTACAACCTGTGAGTAACCAACTGTGGATGACATTTACATGGCATCTAGCTATGCTGAAGTGATTGCTGTCATTTTTCCTTGGGAGTGTATGGTACCAAGGAAGTGGGCAAACATGCAGCTCTGTGAAAATCAAGAAGCTCAGCTCATTTCACTCTCCTCTACAGACTAGCTGTTAAAGGAGCCATGTTGTTTAAAAGTGCTTGCCCGCATGCACGTTGTGCAGCTGTTTGAGACATGATTTCAAGTAGTAAGTAGTCCCTGAAAGCAGGAGGAGCATGAGACTGAGCAACAGGGTTTAGGGGAAAAGACCAACTGCAGTCCAGACTGTACTGCAGCATGTTTTTTCAGGCAGGACCATGCTCTTGTGCTGCTAGGGCACAGTAGCTTTAAGCCACAGAGTGCAAACTCACAGGGAGACAGGGATAGACTCCTTTTATTTTTCTGCCAAGAAAGCCCTTACAGCTGCTCAGGTTTACGAGTCTATTGTAGTGATTTTTTCTTCACAGCAATTGCACAAATGTGCACAGTAAGCATACTGAGGCTCAAATAAGAACAGAACAAGTTCACTCTCATATCCCAGTGGGTAGCCCAAAAAGTAAATAAATAACAAATACACTGCAAGTCAGCACTGAAACCTTCACTTTCACTGATACTGCAACCATCAGTGTACATGTGCTCTACAGACATTCCAAGTACAAGGAAAAAACCTTAAAGAAAAAGAGATTGCGGTGGGGCAGAAAATCAGATACCACACCGCAGTAATTCAATCCATTATGTCACCACAAATCCCTTCAGCTGAATGCTAAAAAAGATGCAAAATAGGATGCAGGTTTTTAAAAGATCACAGGTATTAGATATCAGTGCTGCAAACAAAGGCTGAAGTTACAGCTTATGGTTGAGTTATTCTCATGGTCTGCCACCAAAAAAGGGACACCTCACTCTACCTTCCCCCCTTTTCTAGCCAGCCATTCATGCTCCTCACCCCTTACTCCACCTATCTGCATGGGGAGCTGATTTGACTTGCTAGCCCAACAGAAAACTATGCTCTTTTTTCATCCTACACATTTTCTTCTGGATTAGGTGTTTCTGCCAGCAGTGAAATGTCAGCTCAAGATAAGCTCAAGCCCTGAAGTGTGACTCTACCCCAAAACTGAGGTAGTAATGTGGGGGAACAACTTCCCTTTTTTATTTTCCCCTGTTCCTGAGCAGAGAGTTCTCTGAAAATCTTGTTACACTCACATGGGGAGCTCCTATAGAATAGAAAGGATTTGAACCCTTGTACAAAATCTTCTTCCATTTGCAAAAACTGAGCCTGTGCAAATTAAGGTTAGTACTTACATGTTACAGTACCAGAACCTATGGCTTGCATTTCTTATGCTGCTGGTGTCAGTGGGGCATCTGCCAAAAATTTATTAACATAAGCATGAACTGTAATTCCTAACTACCAACTAGCAGGAGAGAGTAATAGGGCTATGCTTGATAAACATAAAGTCTTGGATAGCCTGAAGGTCTATAGAGCAGCTAGAAGCAGCAATGTGCGCTGCTCTGAAACCATGGATGGCAAGCATGAGAAGCAGTTATGAGTAAATGGCAAGCTAGAAGCTAAAAGAAAGCCACCTTTAAAACAGCGTCCTCAAAGACAGTGGAAGCAAGAGGGGTTTTGTTTTGATTTATTTTTTCAGATCTATGCAGCACTGAGTTAATTGGGAAGCAAGCAAAGTTCAATTGTATATCCTCATTTTCTATCATACCACCCACCTTTGTTTGGAAACAAAACCCAGTATTTTATTTTATGGCACCCATTCTATGCTCCTGGTCAGGTTTTAAAGCAAGAAAGGAATAAAGTAGTTCTAGAACTGGGATACTGAAATTGTAACTGCCCAGATACACACCAATCATTTATGATTTGCTCTTAATACTTTCCATTTAGCATTCATGATCTTTCGAGGTCCCTTCCAACCCTTGGGATTCTGTGATTCATCTTGTCTCCTTCACAGATACACACTTTGTGCAAGAAGTCTGGATTTGTTTTCTTTTTTTGTTTAAGGAAGGCAAAGCTGACCAATTATGCAGTTCTCGTAATTAGCCACAATCTCCACAGTATCTCTTTAGAGATGTTCACATGTTATTCAAAAGCATTTGGAAGCCAAAAAGTATTACTAATTGAAACATTTCAGGCCTCATAACTTTCCTCTAAGAATGCAAATTTCATCTGAAAATAAGTCAATTACCTGAAATTCGAAGAGGATTTGATCCTTCCTCCCACGTCAACTTGAAAGTGCAAAGCATAAACATACAGTTTGCAGTGCAAAGTGCCATGGTGCTGGTTCCTCAAGATAGCAAGTAAACTACCTATCATCTCCTAAATCACTATTTTCCAGCCTTGTAATTCACACCAATACCACCTGTGGATTAGGAAAGGCCAGAACTGAGCAAAAGAGCAGTGACAGTAAGAGGAGATGTACCAAAAAACCACATCAGCTGCTGTGGATTAAGTAGCGACTAACTTCTTAAAAGTTAATTTTGCAAGCTCTCCTGTTCTTGCTGAAGCCTGTATGTACAGCTCTCACAGGACAGCCAAAGTACAGCTTTTTTTCCTCTGCCTGGTGATGCTTACTTCACTCAAGACAGGATCTATATGCAAACCTGAAGTCTCCTAAGTCAGGAAGCTTTCTAGGAGGGCACTGAATGAAAGATGTCCTCTTTCAGTTGAAGGGTTTGCTTCCTGAAAAGGAATGAAGCCTGTCCCATAGGCTCAAGTTTCAGTGAGACTAAACCAAACTAACACAAAGGTGACTATAAACTGGGGAAGAAAGTAGGGATGGAGAGGAAGGCCAGAGGAAGGGAGACATTGCTGCTCTTCCTGAAACTTGAGAGGTGCCCTAAGCCTTTCTCCTGCTCTCCCCTCTACACTAGCATATACTCCTTCAAAAACATGTCTAGTTATCAAGCCACCGGTCTGAACCAGAACTAAATGGTCCAGTCCAGTCATAGATGAGCCCAAACCAAAAGCACTGCTGGCTCCAGTGAGACAGTAAAGAAGCGCCAAAAAGGAGCCCAAGTCTAGGATGAGGAACAACCCAACACAACTCATTGACCAACCAAGCAACCAAAAAAGCCCATGGGAAAAAAATAAGGAAGGAAAAAATCAGAGCAGATAGGAAGGAGAAGAGATAGGAGGATTAGAAAGATTTCAGAACAAGACATGGAAAAAAGTATGCATCCTTCCAACCATTTCAAGCGAGCTTCCAGCATGAAGTAGATTGGGCCGCATCTCTCCTCTTGCGGGGTTGTCCGCAAACACCAGTAAGAATGTATAAGACAGTTAACAAAACACAATCAGGGACTTAAGCACAGCTTAGAAACACACAACCAGCTGTGTTACAACCTTAGTGAAAAAACACCCTGCTCAGTACCACACCAGTAATGACAGTGTATAAACGAAAACTGCATTCCAGACACTGAGGTGGAGGAAACAGGAGGAAGGCAACTGCTCTTCTTGCTGCATGCTATCTGGCAGCTACTTTGTTCAGTATGAGGAAAAAACCATCAGTTATTTTATGTGATCTTTTTTTATACAGATGGTGTTTTTGTATTACATTAATCAATGCATAGCACATTAAGATATTAAATGTAAACTGCATGCATTGAAGAGGCTTTAACTTGAGGATGTATTACTATTTTCTTCTCATTTAAAACATATTTTAAGCATAGTTCCGAAATAAATATAGGCCAGCTCACTGTGCTACAAAAAAATATATAAACTCTAAAGCAGCACTTTTTTACAGTTACTTGGATTTGTCCTGTGTTTTTTTCAAAGCCATGATTTAAAGAAATCAAACAGACAAATCCTGCCAGAAAACGTTTTCATAACAGAAACAAGTAATACCTACACCAAGTACATCTGAAACAGAGCTTGGCATCAATGCCTCTCTCAGCTATCCTAGCCACTCAGAGAAACAGCATGCACTACACAAAGTAGTAGCAGTGCTCATGGATCACCATAAAAATTGTAAATCCAGGTATTTCAACCTTAACTTCAATGCTCCTACTCAATGTGCTACAATCCTACACCCTATCAAAGGCAGCCATCTGATTCCAAGTTAAACCAAGACTTAGCTCAGACAGGCCTTTCTGCACTGAAAAGCTTCAAGTACAAAACTTGGTTTGAACTGCCAATATAATGGAGAGAGGACCTTCAGGGCTTGATGTAACTGTGACAGTGCAGGCAGGAGAAAACGTAACATGCAAAAGCTCAGCTTCTCTCTGCAAACACCTGTTCTAAGTCACTGGAGTGTCCCTATAGCAAACTTAATGCATTTAAGGAGGACAGGGCAATACTACATCTTTGGTTTAACTGATGATGCTTGTGTGTGGTCACTCTCAGTATATTCTTGGCACAGCCAGTTAAGTTTTTTCTTGGTTTAAAATATTCCCATGAAGTTTCCAGGGAAAGAATAGTTAGAAAAAGTTGACAAAATGTTTACCACTCAGATTATTCTTTGTTACAAAACCTACAAGAAACAGATGAGCATGCATGTGATGGTAGACTAGTTTTCCTAATAGAAATGGGGAAAAAAGTAGTAACACCTCTAAATAAACACATATATGCCAGTAAATATTCTACCATAAACACAATTATATCAGCAGCAGCAGAACTCAGTTAAAACCGGAGTTGCAGAAATTCTTTCACTGTAATGTTAGGTGCTTCTGCCTCTGTGACAGGAGGCAAGGCTGGCTGATACACCTCTGCTGACAAGTGCTTTGGTAAAAGTAAGCCTGTAATGTGTGTTCCTGTAAGAGCTATGGTCTACCAGAAGTGAGGGCAAACAGCTTATGGTTTTTCCTATTACATCCTGAGCATGTTTTATACAATAATTCTAAACTTATAACCTCTTACAAGAAGTGATCGCTACTTCACTCTGGAAGTCTATCTGCAGTAGCCAGCCAGGAGCTAGTACAGTTAAAAAACTAAAAAGGTGCAATGGTTTTAACATATTTTTTTGTATTTACAAAAGGTAAGTTTGTAATCAAAATGCTGTTACTCCACATACTAACAAATGCATCGTTTTACAGTACTGATGTAAATTTACACAGGCTGCTAAACCACAGATTCTTCACCAATTTTAAGATTGTTTTATGTGGCATTCAAGAATCCAGTGTCTGAAATTCCTCTCAAAGTTCTACAGCACGAAGAAAAATCTCATCTATTCAAAATATTTCAGCTGACTAGTTTGACTTTCTGACTAGTCAATTTTTTATACCTATTCATGCAGGAATTTTTGCATTACACAAAATGTCTTTTAGAAATGATGAAAGGAAACCATTTTTCTCATCCTTCGAGTCCTACACAGTTAAGTTCTGTTCATTACTAATAAACTTTTCTTTTTTTACTCATTTTCCACTTACATTACCAAAGATAATTTATTTTATTGGCTGCAAATGTGCGTTTTAATATCTTAATGCGTGCAATGCAGGTTTTAACATTTTTCATACACAAGCATGAAAACTACAACTCAGATCATGTTTAAATTTTACTAGGAAATATAGGAAGAATGTGCCTTACCAGGACCAGGCATATCCCATTACATATGGGCTTAAACTGTTCATTACTCTCTAAGGTAAGGACTACTACTTTTATTGCATTTACTATCATTAATATTATACCTGTTTGTGATTTGAAATGTAGCCACACTTGTAACTTCTTGCTATCCAATAAAATTAGCTTGTAGTGTTGGTAGCATTTTATTATTCGCATGTAAGAATGAAAATAATGACTTAAATCATGCTTTTCCTTTATGCAAATTAAGGAGTTTAAAATATTCCCTATTACCCTGCTTCCTGCAAAACTGATTTCCAAGACTCCAAACTCCTTTCAAGACTGTTTCATGATAATAATAAGAATTAAAAAAAAAAAGAAGCAGTGCTTATGATCAATTAGGAAGTGCAAAGGACAAGAGGATGCCTCAGAATGACAATAACAACTCTCTCAGTAAATGGCTTTTTCCCCTTTCTCAAGGTTTTCATAGGATGAAAAGGTTAACAATTCTCAAATGCTCACCATCTGAATGGTTCCTGCAATTAACATCACCATAATGTGTAAAATAAACATTTTGCTACTTTATGATTTTAAGAGATCCTGACCTGAGAAGGACCGAGAAAGGTATCAGGCACGTTAAACACAAACAAGACATCTGTTTCAGGGAACTCCACTCTTGTAGACCACACTTCAAAGTTTACAGATGTTTGTAATAGGATATAAAATGAGCCAAGAAGCTGATTGCTAGTTTCAAATACACTACCTCTTTAAAAACCTGTTTACTCTTGTAGGCATGTAAAGACTGCTAGTGCTGTAGCTGTAACATAGCAGGGAATCTGTCTACAGAAGCAGTGTGTCTCAGTAATAACCTCCTTCTGAAACATGAAAATCTAAAGGTGCTTATTTCTGATTTTATTGCATTTGTAATATTAAGTTACTATAGCAGCTCCTGGCATTCTTGTGCTGGAGCTGTCATTTCCACTATGCACTCTGTTTCTCAAGCATTTGTAACTTAGCAGTTTTAATTCATATCTGGCTGAAATTTGGTATGCTAGTCAGCTTGCATACAAATTTCCTCTGAAAAGGTCAGAAAAAATAAAAAGCTTCAGATTTCTTTCAGCTTGGTAACCTTAATAGTCTTAAGAAATTTTTATAAATGTTATTAATATTTCAATTTACGATAATGTTGTATTTTAATAATCATTGCCTTATCCTAATGGTCTGGATTAGTGGTTTCCAATCTAAAATGTTGCAGAGCTATACTGGCCCTTTGCCTTCTTAGGCAGTTCTGTGCCAAAATGTGAAACTGTGGACATTGGGGTGTATCTTTGCAAAGACATCTGAATGCAACAGGCATGGATGCTCTCAACCAGCTAGCTCACACTATCATGAAATAATTCTGGGAGACAATAAACCCTATTTTGCAAGAGGAGCTAGAAACTCCAAAGGTTCAGACTTCAGATTCCACCTGTGACCTCCAGGTTTCTTAGTTTCATTCACTTTACACAAGGAACTTGAGCTATGACTTAATAAGCAAGTGTTATGACAAAGCCTTATTACACGTTACTCATAACTCTAACACATCCTCAAAGTTTAAACACATATGTTCTAATAACATCTACCCACTTTTTGTATTAAAAAGTGAGTTCATTAAGTTCATTGGAACACTAGGTGTAGTGTAAATGAACTAAGGACTCCTGTCTTATTGAGGCTGTATCTAAAATTACTGTCAGGTTTTCTGTTAGTGGACACATGAGAGCTCACAAGAGGTGAGATTTTAAGTATGGGTTTCTGAAGTTACAGGAAACTGCTACTAGTATCTTTCATGGTATTCTCTTTAGCATGACACAGCAGATTACAAAAATAAAACAGGAGAAAAACAAATACATGCAGTTAAGGCATACATAACATGTATATGCATTGACAGGATTCCAGTTTGCCTATACCCCAGATATGTAATTACACTGTTTCCATAAACATGGTACAGAAGATAAATATTAAATTTTAAAGTTTTCTATACATTATAAATGAAGCTTTTTGCTCCTCTTCTACAGGTTTATCCTGCTCCCCTGCATCGGCACATCAACTCACACAATGTATAAAAGAATGAAGCAAGCTCATCACCTGGAAGAAGGCAGCAACTTATTAATCTGCTTTACTAACACAGATACTTGCAAAACTCTGATACTTCAGGGAAAAGTATACATTATTATTCCTATTTCTGCTGCTAATATATTTTTCTAGTTGATCAGACCAGTAGGATAACTCTCCTTCCACTAAGCTGGTGAGGCTTTTACCAAGGGAACTTCTTTTGAAAGAAACCTGTAGCCTTCCATCCAGGCAGGCTGGAAGAAATGTCAAGCACACACACGTCTGCCCACAGGACAGACTGTGTCACCTCAAAGTATGACACATCTTAAAAGCTGGACACAGTGACAGTGAACTGCCTATTACCTGTTTGACTGTGAAACGTAAACAAATATTTTTGCTTTCTGCTCTATTTTAATCCTACTGAGTTGGAGAAGAGGTCTCCAGAGTTCTGAGCAACAAAGGTAGGTAGCTTCTCTGCAGAATTACAAGCAGCATTTGAGTGAAAAGGAAAACCACAAATGACTGATTAATAGCTCAGCTGGCAAAGTCCACTATTTTACAAAAATGTGGCTTCCATGCTAATAATTTTGTTTAAACAGAGCAATGGTGGCTTTATAAAAGGAGATGTAGTTCCATCCAAACCAAAAGCTATCTAGATCATCTCTGCCACAGGGAAATAATCTATTTATTTAGTGTGAGTTATAATTGACTTAGAATGGAGGTGAATGCATTTCTTTAGGCTATTAAGATGGGTAGCCAAAAAGGAGTATTTATACATTTTTCAACCCACTTAACATCCTATTGCAGCACTAGGAATATCATGGTACAAAGCTTTATGACTTTTACAATGGGGTGTGTGTGTGTGTGTAAAAGAAGAACTTAGTTTCTATGAACTAAAAAAATGTATTGAAGACCTCTACATCCAGCAGAAAACACATTGAAACACTTCTTGCTTTATCATCTCACTTAAGAAATGAAGCGTGACCACTAACATGAGCGACCGTATTTTTAATTGTCTCAAAAAAAATATGGAAATATGTATGAAAATGAGGTAAAGCTGAACTTTTTTCAGGCTGATTTAATTGATAAAGGAGCAACAAATCCGGTAAGAGTTGGTACATGCAATATACTTATTCACGCAGCCACTCAAATAGACAGAGTGCTGAAAGGGAACTGATATTTCATATTCTTGTGTGGTTTTCTCTTTTCTTTCTTTTTTTCTTTTTCTTTTTTTTTCTTTCTTTTTTTTTTTTAAAAGCAGTAATAAAATCCCACTATCCTGAATGAATCATAGAATCATAGAATAGTTAGGGTTGGAAAGGACATTAAGATAATCTAGTTCCAACCCCCCTGAGCTATATGACAGAAAAAGATGAAAGAAAAAGAACAATCTGGAGGTCCCCAGAGCTGAAAGCTAGTCTGTGGAATCAAGAGGCACAGCTACAGGTTGGGCAGAGAAGAGATTCAGAGCAGCCCTGCGGAAAAGGACTTGGGGGTGTTAGTCAATGAGAAAATGAACATGAGCCGGCTTCAGTGTGTTCTCACAGCCCAGAAAGCCAACTGTATCCTGGGCTGCATCAAAAGGAGCATGACCAGCAGGTCAAAGTGATCCTGCCCCTCTACTCTGCTCTCATGAGACCTCACTTGGAGAACTGTGTGCAGTTCCGGTGTCCTCAACATAAGAAGGACATGGACCTGTTAGAACAAGTCCAGAGGAGGGCCACGAAGATGATCAGGGGACTGGAGCACCTCCCATATGAAGACAGGCTGAGAAAGTTGGGGCTGTTCAGCCTGGAGAAGAGAAGGCTACGTGGAGACCTCATAGAAGCCTTCCAGTATCTGAAGGGGGCCTATAAGGATGCTAGGGAGGGACTATTCGTTAGGGACTGTAGTGATAGGACAAGGGGTAATGGGTTAAAACTTAAACAGGGGAAGTTTAGATTGGATATAAGGAAGAAATTCTTTACTGTGAGGGTGGTGAGGTACTGGAATGGGTTGCCCATGGAGATTGTGAATACTCCATCACTGGTGGTGCTCAAGACCAGGTTGGACAGAGCCTTGGGTGATATGGTTTAGTGTGAGGTGTCCCTGCCCATGGCAGGGGCATTGGAACTGGATGATCTTAAGGTCCTTTCAAACCCTAACTGTTCTATGATTCTATGAGTTAGCAAAGTACAGATAACAGCTATCTTTTCAGAAAAGAGAGACATCTGGTTCCAGGTTTGTCAGCACCTGAAAAGCACCCATCCCCTACAGCCCCATACAAAAATCACCTGGAAGAGAAAAAAACCCAAAGAAATACAGATCTAACTGGGATGGTGGTGTGAAAAATATTCTGAGACAAGCATACTGGGTGAATTTGTTGTTAGATATGCACTGTTACACTGGAAGGCGTTAATAGCTTCTGTCAAATGCAAATTTCTTTAGAGCAGATGGGTGTGTCCCTGCAAGGGCCTTTGTTTTACTCTTTTCCTCTTATCCCTACCATAAGCCTGAGGGTCAATGCTTACATCTGTACTGACTCAACAGAAGCAGTTTAGTGCAAGCCTGAGTGCAAGCAATGGCACACAGTCATCAATAACTTGTAACTGACAGTGGTTTTCCTGCCTTAATTTCAGACTTTGCCAACCTTGGCTCTCCCAGATAACACTCACCCAATTCAGGGAAGAGGAAGGACCAGGGACTTCTCCCAACAGGTCATACAAATGAGGTTCCCATGCAGTTGGTGAACAGCATGTGCATGTTGGTGACGCTTGTGCTGTAACCGAAAATGGACCTCCGTTTGTTCCCTTTGTTAGCATAGACAAAGACTATGCATCTGTCTCTTTTCCTCTACAATCTATTTTTACTCTCTACAATGCAAAAAGAACGGGACCTGGCTGGTCTCTTCTCTCCATTCTCACTGCCCTCTTTTCACCACATAGCAGGACTTGGGAAACCTGAGGAAAGGGGGAATGCCTTGTGGCTACGGCTGTGAGCAGTTCTCAGCAGGCAGACAGAACTGATATTTTCCAATGCTTCTGAAGTATGACTGTTTTGCCAGGCTTTTGGATTTATCAACATCTACAGCTTTTTATCCACTGAATTCTAGGACACTTTCTAACAGCTTCTGGCAGCAATCAGGTACAATGTTAAAGAGTTTTTGTGTTACAGCCATGAAGACAAGTGGAACACTGGCCAGCTGTGTGCAGAGGATTCCTTCCCTTGGCTAAACCACAAACCTACACATATGCATGCATATACTATTTTAGACTAACACAGCTCAGTCTACAAATTACTTTAATAAAGTTTATAATTTCTATACAGACTATGTCCAATAAACCTACTTCCATGGAACTACACGGTCTGCTAAAATAGCACCCACAGCACATTTTCATTATTTCTTAGTAAAGACCCCCAATGTCTATCGCATACGAGTTTAATACTGACCACATTTGGCACAGGATACACATATGGAAACTCCACCCACATATAAAACTGCATGCAAAAAGACAGGGAAAAAATAAATCAAAGAACAGATTGTAGCACAAGCTCTGCTGTATGCCGCAGAGAGAAACCAAACACTCAGGAAGACTGATTTGTTCACTGTTATTTTATGGGATACAGTCGCATTACAAGAAACAAAGGCAGACAATACACAAGTGAGATAACGAATGCTCAGCTCTGCCCAGTTTCATCGAGATCTCTGCAAGCAAAACCAATTACCTCAAAGGCAAAACCATAACTTTGTAGGTTTTTATTTTTATTCTTTTTTTTTTCTTTACCTCATGTAATTGGTTCTGCTGCCATGGCTCTGATCAGCAGTAAATTAGGATTAGGTAGAAAGGACTAGGATGAAGGGGTAATGTAAAAGCTGGAGGGCAGGAATGAGAAAAGAGAATTGATAAATAATACACAGGTCTCTTCTGTGAAAAGCTGGCAGAGCTGCTGAAGAATAACTGGAAATACTATCCAAATGCCACTGATAGGGAAAAAAAAATCATCTGGGGAGAAGAGTTTACATCCAGAGAGGAACGGATTGTCTGGAAAGTCTGTTCAAGATTTCTTGACCTCAGGGGAAGAAGAAAGTGGTAAATACTGGGATCTCGCACAAATGAGTAGCAGAAGGTTTGCAGAATAAGACTATTTGAGATACTCTGAAGCTGCCTATTTAATGTCATGAACCTTACTGTATGTTTTGGAGAAAGGACAGCTGTTAAAAAGAAACTTTCCTGAAAATGAAGTACGTGCCCAGCTCCATAAACCACAATGGTTGATGGAGGAGCAGAAGAAAAGGAAAACGGGGGAGGAGAAGAAAAATTCTTTGAGGTACTCCTAGGCTACGAAAAAAGACTCAAATACTGACAGGGCTTTCAGTACACTTGTCAAGGAACAGTGAGATCCTCTTCAGCACAAGATCCATCAGCTCACTGCTTGTCTCTTGGTTGATGGGAGAGATCTTAAGATTCAGTATCATTACAAGACAACGGACAGGCGTATCTGTGCAGCGACCTTCCTGGAGCTATCAGATGAAAAAGCGAGTTCGACAGAGGGAGAAGACAGAATTACATTTTCAAACTCTGACTCTATGTGTCTGCCTTCAAAAGGCTTGTCTTCCTGATGGGCATATGGAAACACACACATACATACAGATAATATTCCCACTTTATGACAGAATATGATTGATAAGTACTAGGAGAGTGCTGAGGAGGAAGCAAGAATAATTAAACAGAAAGAAAATGTAAGAAAACTATTTATACTACAAAAATGAAGGGTACTTCCATAACACAGGCAAGTAGATCAACAGATCAAATAGAGTAGAACAAATTTTTCTGTAAGGAAAAAGGGAAACATTCTCTCTCCATATGGATGATGCTTCATGGCAAGTATACACTCTGACTCTACAACCCAGGGCTAAAGACCATACCAAAATATTGCTGGCAGCTGGCAACTTTAAAATCCTGACCATAGTAAAGGGTCTCAGAAATGTACTGTTTATCAGTGATACAAAGCTTTCTTACAACTATAAAAGTTGTGAGCAGACAATCATGAGATGCTTTCCAGCACTGAAGACCAAAACAATGACAGAAAGAATCCCCCTGCTTTCTTCCTGGGAGAGCACCTATGTGTTGAAGAATAACAGATCATTGGTTGCAAAGTGGAAGTTAAATACGTCTACCTTCAAAGTAGCAATATTTAATCAAAACTGAGGAACAAAAGCTAAAAAAATCCATGCTCCACTCTATCATAAACCAAGTAATAGCTGTTCTTTCAAAAAACTCTTCAAATTCAAGAAAATCTGTCAAGTGTGCTGAGATACTTGCCATAACTTCCTGGATGCTACCATAACAAAGCACGTCTTGCTATGCAGCTGGTATTTTTCTGGTCCCTAATTTCATTTTTTTGCACCTAGATATAACACCTCAGTCCAGGTGATCTTCAAAATTCTTGCAGACAGTCCTTCCATGGGTGATAACTGCCATGTGATGCTGCTATATGTTTTTTCATTCTTTTCATCTTTTCATTCCCTCTAGTCTCTAATAATTTTTAATGCTCTGCTATGAGTTTCAGTCAATTAACTTGTATCTTAAGTTGCTCAAATTTGGATCCAATTTTCCCAATATTATCTTCCTTTGTATTTTGTGTATTTGTTTCAAAATTCTCCTAGTAATTATGCCAATGGCCTGTGCAATGAGAGCACTATGAAAAGTATAACTAGCACTGAGGTGTGTTCAAAGCCAGAAACATAAAATGACACTGTTCCAGATCAGTGTAGTTTTACTCCAAAGAAAGAAACCATTTTGGAATGAGAACAAAGTTAAAGGAGGGAAGGAAAGATGCTGGTGAGTGAACTTTGATTAAATACTTGGATTAACATGCAATAGCTGAAATTTTATTTTTTGTAAGCTTTTAAGACATCAGTATTGACTGCCACTGCAAAGCACAAGTGACATAGGAATTTAAGCATTAGTTGTACATTTTCCAAACTATTTGTTTCCAGCTTAGCCACAGGCCTCCCAGGGTTTTAGTATCTTTATAAAAACATAAATACTCACATGTTAAAACAAACAGTGTCCCTGCTGCTAAGGCTGGATGTTGTCTTGCCTTCCCTCATAGTAACTTAAAACCAGTTTATAAAGTAGTAGAATAAAAGCTTACATGAACACAAAACAATGATTGTCATTAAGAGATGCTTAAAGGCAGGAATATAATAGTAAAAATTAAGGTCACCTTAATATTCAATTTAGGGATATTTCTACATCTCCCAAGCCAAAGGATAAAGTCTTAAGTACTAAAATTTGCCATTATTAGAAAAGTTCATTTCAATGTTCAGCCTCTAACTCGTTATCTGTAATTAAGAAAAATCAGATTTCAAAGCAACAAGAAAAGACTGTGATAAAGCTATCTGAAGTACTCTCTGGCAGGGATAATGCCAGCAGAGAGGTGGCTGTCATAAAATAGCCAAATGGCTTTTTCCACCTCCATCAAGGTCACTTTACTGATGATGTGCTCAATAAGATGATAATGCATTTAACTACTTTCCTTGCATCTGACTTCGACCTTACTGCAAATCCAAATGGCCTTGTTTAACTACCCTGGCCTTTCAACATTTCCCTGAACAAAGATAATTAAGGAGATATACTGCCCCCTACTATCACTGAAATTGAAAGACAAATAAACTTTAAAGAGCACAGCCAGGTGTCTATTGCATTAATGTACAATGTTTAAGCAGGGGGTAAAATGAAATAATGGTTAAATAATTATAGAAGGTTAACAAAGTTAACTTTGTTACATAAGGCAATTCTGTTTTATTTAAAAGAAAGAACATAAAAGGCTTTCCAGGCTACTTTTTACAACTCCCCGGACAACAGTCTTTTCTTTAACACTGTTTCTGACTAAAGAGGAAAAACGATCTGCAAAAATTAACAACTCAGAAATTTCTGCACATTTAGAGCTGGCTGTATTTCATACATGGGACAATAATGTTTTATGAAAAAGCAAGTCTATATGATTAAATCAAGAGCTGCTCTAATAAAAGCATTTCTGCTTTATTTTTTTCCCTTTGTGTGTGGTCAGCAACTATACTGGAGATATAAATTAAAGTAGTTTAAAAATTAGGTTGTCAGTCCTGACAATTTGAAAGCTTAGAAGTAATGCTTTCTCACAACTTATACAATGATGAAAAATGACCAAGTAATACTGCTCTGTAACAGCAGTTACTTCCTTTTTTCTTTTTATTTATACATGATCTTGCATCCCAAAGCAGTCTCCAAGATGCTAATGCTTCTTCATAGTAAGAAAGGATAACCCAGTGAAACAAACCACGTCACTAGCACTTGGGCTAATAACAACTGACACCAGATTAAAAAAAAAATAAAAAAACAGGCAAAGCAGTTGGATGTTCTTTCTGTAGTTGCATGCAAGAGATCTTATTTTAGATTAACCTTTCCTTCTTCTAATTCTGTTTTTAAGCATTTAGAAATACTGTTGTATAGGTTCAAATGCTCTTCAAGAGCCAGAAAGAGGGAGAACAGCAAATTGTATCAGAAAGATAAAAAACACATAACTCGCTATCGACCTGATACTAGATATGCAAGAGTTCACTGCTACTGCAAAAACTGCTGTTCCTTTGCCAAAGGAAATGAAGTACGCAGAAAACCTGTTACATGTGTTTAATCAGAGATTTCCTATAACACAGATCTTCAGCAATGACAACAATATCTACTTTTGCCATTTTGTCAGACCACCATTACTTTGAGTTGTAGATGTATTCTGTCCAAATTCCAAAGTGTTCCGGTATTTGGCTAAATCTTTTGCTGCAATACCTCTTAATTCAGAGTCAACTCCTGAATTCAGAATACACCCGAATTTAAGCCTCCTTCAAACATAACTTCTACTATCCAATATAAAAAATCAGTACCTTCTACTATCACTGATTACCACATCAAATACCTGAAGCTCGCAATGATTCATATACTACTGCTGTGCAAAATCCTTTCTCCTGTGTATAATAACTTATGAACAAGCCTTTCAATCTGACCTAGGTCTCAAAATTGGAAGCCTGTGTTTTGCTTCCCATTTAGATCCCACTAGAATGATACACTGATTCCAGAAACAAGAACTCTACCACATTCTTACATTTAAAAGATTGACTTCATAAACCATGTACTTTATAGCATTTTACAGAAAACAACTATTTCTGTTTCAAGTTTTGAAAAAAGGGTGCTTTAGCCAGTCCCAAAAGACAAATATGTACCTTGCTGTTACCCTCAGTGAGTTCTAAACTTTTCCTGTATAATCATGCTTCTAATTCTTCCAGTCTTAGGCAAAGAAGGTGAATGATTATTTTCCATTCATTTACAATCTTTCAGCCACCTACCTATTCTGTTCAGAGTTTAACACGGGTAAAGCTTTCTAAAAGGACACAAGTGCCATTTTTCCCATTTGTCCCTAACATTTAAAAAGCTTCACTTACTCAAGCTTGAAAATTACAGAAGTATTTTACTAGTACAGTTACTTTATCTCATCCCAATTCCTTATTTTGCACAAAAATTTTCAAGTATTGGGACCTAAGAGACGTACATATCTTCAAACCATTAGTGAAGTCACCAGCTCACAGCATCATCTTTCTATACTTCCATGAACATATGGAAGCCCTCTTACTATTCTGAAATACATAAATCTGTAACTACATCTTGAGAAAGTCTCCCAAACCCACACAGAGTATTTAGAATTAAATAACCCGATCTTTGTAGACATGCATAAAAGATAGGAAAACTAATGTCTTTGCTCATTTGGGAAACAAAACAGTGCAGTGTTATTTTCCAATATCACTGCTCAAATCCCTGTATTATATAAAGTGTACATATGGTGACCTTTTATTTTCCTCTTTTAGTTCAAGAAGTGAATTGGGATGCAAAACAACTTACAGAAAAAAAAGTTGTGAAGTCTGACCTCACAACTGCTTAGCAGATCATTTCAATAGTTTGATAAGTCATGTTAAATCTTCATAGATATACATCAGACATGCAAGAACACAGCCCAAAACAACTCCTTTTAAGTTGGGTCAGTCTGCATCATACACTGGTGGGTGCTCACCAGCATTCTTATTGTGGACCCTTAAAATGAACACGTATCTGACATTTTATATTTTTTATAGCATAAGCTATCAATGTTTTAGACCAACACCACATCAGCTGCTTTACCCCAAAAGGAAAAAATAAAAAATAAAAAATTATCCCACCCTGCATGGAATGTATTACTTCACACATTCTCCATTCTACTGCAAAAACGTTAGAAAGTACAAATGACAAGTAAGCCAAAACCATCTACAAGCTAAATGTTCTTATAAAGGTTCTGCTGTTGTAGGTTTATTGCTAAATTGTGACAGAGCCTTTTTATAATTCCTTGGAAGAATAAAAAACCATACTGTGACATATACGAGGCCATTCTCCACATACAGTTGCAGAACTATTAACCAAAATATTTGTAACATCTCATTTATAGTTACTGATCTGCCTGCCAGTTTTGAGCCCCAACCTGATGGATTAAAAAATGGTAAACTAGGTTTTCTGTTCTGGTTCGAACATTCCCTTTCACAGGTTTTACTCAAATAGATACACCTGAACTAACTGTGTGTATAGTAAAAGATGTACCTTTTGCAAGAAAAGGAGGAAAAGGGAACTACACTGGCTACATGCACACCACAAGGAAGTTCAGGGAAACAAACCTGGCCTATTTAGTACCATTATGCAAATGTACAAAGTCTTATCTTAATGATAGCATGCACTTAACATCAAGCAATCAGATCTCCATATCTATTAAGTAATTAATACACTTTTGAATGGCTAGGGGACTCTTGCCATCTTCAGTAACTTTTCCACACATTTTCAGTTAATTTATTCTGCGGATTAGAGAGCTTAGGAGAGAAGGTACTTGCCTTTCTCTCCCTCCATTGTTCTCTACCTTCAAAGCTGGTAACAAGCAGCTCAGTCTTTGTCTGAGGGTTTTGTAGTTCACATCCTAAGTTTCTTTCCCCATCGCTGAAATATTGGAAGGCAAGGATTCTGAAAGCTTTCCACAGTAACGGCCAGAAAACAGGCGCAAAGTTAACAAAGGAGAGTGAGCTATCACTGATCAGTGTCAGGTTTGTTTACTGGAGCAGATCAGTATCCCCCCCAAATCTTCAAAGTTCAGAGTTTTTGTTTAATAAACTGTTTGAAAAAAAAATGGCAAATGGGCCTAGTGAGGTGAACATAAGCGAAGATGGTTAAAACAAAACAGTCTACAGACAGATGGGTAGTTCAAATTCAGATTCACACGAAGTAACAGCAAAACTAAACGGTAGTGTGCACAAAAGCTGTAACAGTATGTTCATGCACTGGAATACAGACAATATAATTTTAAGGAAACTGAATTGCTGACATACCTTTCTTAGGGTTTTTTTCCTCACTCCTTCCTCACAGTCTACTCTAGTAATTAACAGAGGTCTCCGGATGGCTCACTGAAATATTTAAAGCTGGGGAACAAAAGGTTTATTTTAAAAATGAAAACCTTGGCTTGTACAACTCCAGACGTGAATCTGCTTTCAATTACTGAAAGTATTTCCACTTCAGTGAAAGAGGATCAAATCTTCAACTACACCATCTTTAGGCAATGAATTTGATTATATAAAGCTTTAAGAATACAGAACGACTTTGTGACACAGCTGTATATTCTACCCGTACCATTTATTAGGTATACAGAAAAGAAGGGACTAGCACTTTAAATGAGAAGCAGACAGAAATGTAGCCGCTCACAGCAGCACTGTACTTCCATACCGCAGCTCTGCTTCAGGGTTTGGTTTTTTTTCAGGTGCCCACATAAATGTCAGAGATTACACTAAGCTTTAAAGGAAGGATTTTACAATCCTTTAGACAGGAACCTAGTCTGATTCCCCCCCCCCCCCCCCCCCCCCCGCTTTTATTTGCATCATTCGCACTGTTGTAAAGTTACATTTTTCTTTCTGGACTTTTGGACTAGCACAGTCTCCTCCACATCCCCCCAGCGCAGCAGGTACCGTAGCCTCTAGGAACCACAATAATTAGAAACACTTTATACTTTTCCCAACATACAAGCACAACAGGCGAGGCAGATCCAAGGCTTACGCTCCACAGCGAGATGCAATACCTCCAATGCAAATTGTGCAAAAACTTCCTATTTCTCACACCTCCGATTCCGCAAACCTATCCTACCGCATCCCCATCCCAGCCAAACGCCGGGCCGGGCTCCTTCAGCAGCAGCATGGCAAGGAACACGAGAAAAGCGGTTACCTCTCGGCTTAGCAACACTACAAACACGACCCCCGCACTCCGCGGCCGCCCAGCGCTGCTCCCCGCGCTGCCCGAACCGCCGAATGCGCCAGCGCCACCCCCGGCACCCGGCCCGCACCAGCACCACCTCTCGGCGCTCGCCACCGCCCCCAGCCCCGCCCCGCGCCCCACCTCAGCGCTCCGTAGCGTTCCGCAGCGTTTCTTCCGCTCCTCGCCGCCGCCCAGCCCCGTCTGCGGCGGGTGGCCCGGCGGAGCCCCGCGCCGGCAGGCAGCCGCCCACCGCGATAGGCTGAGGCGCCGGTGTTTACTCCCCGGCGAGAAGCGGGGGCCGGGCCTGGCACCGCGTAACCCTTTCGAGGCCGCGGCGAGCAGAACGCTTATGGCTGGACGAGGGGGTCTCTTGGGGGCGGCGGGGCTCGCAGGAGCTTATCACAAAGCAGGTTTTCCGTCACACAAGCCAAACTTTACCTGCAACCCCCCCTTGCTAGCACCAGTTGTCAAGTCTGACGCATTTTCGGAAATTAAGTCGGTATTCCGGGAAGGTGAATTCCCGTTCGGGCACCTACGCCCGAGTCCCGTTGCCGCGGCACTTCCCTCCTGAACCAGGGGCCAGGCGCAGGTGTTGGCGCAGAGGTTACGACCGACCCGCTCATCACACACCACCTGTGCTTTAACTGGAACAGAAACACCTCCCCTCCAGGTACCACACACATCTGCCCCAGGGAAACCTCTGTAGCTGCAGCCCAATCTGACTGGACACAGAGCCAGGTGCATTGTGTTACAGCTGCCAGATAATGCTAACAACTAACAGAGAATACAGCAGTCACTCACCATTCATTTCTGAAATACTGTAGAGATTGTAGCAACTAGATGTCTACATTCGTACTCTGAATGTACTCTTTCAAAATAGAAAACCCTATTTCCAGCTAGTGAGCAAATGTAAGTTAATACCTGTCTTTAGTAAAAGAACCATTTTTAAAAAAAAATACTTCTTTTTAATTACCCTCTCGTGGAACACTGAACTCCTTTAAAATGGCTGTGGGAATGACACCTCCAGCTTAATTTTTAACATCACTACACAAAGAACCTTCTGAGCTGGCTTAGACAGTACAGAGACATGTAGTAATTCCTACAAAGCTTCTCATGGCTTTTTTACCTTGGACCTTTGCTAATACCAACTAACCCCAACTCCCCTTGCCCCATTACAAGATCTGTTGCTGACACAGGCCAAGTTATCACAGCAGCTACCCAGAAGCCACATTTTGCCAAAAACCAGATCAAGATCTTGTTAATGACTACACAATAATTCCAGGGAAGACAATAACATTCCAGAATATGCTTCAAGGCTGTTATGTAGAAGGCTGCAATAAAAGCACATATTTTAGATGTATTATTCATAAGAATTTAAAAATATTCAAAAAGCTCACACAATTAGTGCTCATTTGCAACTTCCTAGAGAGACAAAGACTATGCAGAGTGGAATAGCAGAATTTGGTGAAATGGGGGAAAATACTGAGCTAAGTAGCCAGGCCCTGATGAGGGCACTCTTGACTGCCAGTGGGAAAAGTACTGAAAAATATCCCAAAGTAACAGCATTAATATGCCTCTCAAACTGAAGCCCTTTGAGTTAGATATGCAACAGACTATGCGTGCTTCTCCTTTGTGCTTTCTCTTAGCACGAAGGAAAAAAACTGCAGCTCAGTCACCAATTACTTCCACTTTGCTCAGGCTTTTGGGGTTGTGTGTGTGTATGTGCTGAAAATTGGAAGCTTTTTGCAGTTCATATTCTGGACAGACTCACATCTGCAATAGCTGCAAAACCAGCCAAGAGGAGAGGTATAAGATGAAATCATGAACTAATATAGTCAGTTAAGGAAACAAGTCTTTAGCAGTTCCACAGCAGTGCTCATATTCTCTGCATCTCTTCCAAGAGGTCTAGTTGTAATAAATGGGGTATTAGATCATGCAAAGACTATTTTCCAATCTGCTTGAATGGAGTACCTATGGATAAGCACTTTCTGCCATTGAAAAATCTACTGAGTAGGTAATTAATTTGAGCACAAGTCCTTACAGATCTTGAAAGAAAGAGGAATGGGAGCTGGATGCTTGGAGTGAGCTCATGCAGAGCTGTATTGCTTGTTTGGGAATTACTGCCCTCAGAAGGCACATGTACTTGCACCCCCTCTCCAGAAGACTGCCACGGACTTGTGCATGGAGCAGGATATGGGGTCCTCCAAGAGCCTGTCCTTCCAAAACAAAGCTACCTTGTCACTATCCACTTGCATGTTCTGTACCATTCTTCTACAAGTATGTACCACTGTACATTTGCTATCTGAGGATAGCAGTCTATTAAAAAAGTAAGATCCTGCCTCTGCTAATTACACCAGTAATTACCTTCCTTTAGCTGGCTTATCTCTCCATTCAGGAACAGACCTGGGTATCACTGCAGTGGATCCTCTTTTCTCCATTTTGAGACAGTTGCAATGGAATTTTCCTTTGCTTTGATGCCCCCTATGCTGTGATTCCACTGTCCCATTAATGCCAGCACAAATGATTTATGAAATCTATTAGGTGCAACACTAAAGACATCTGAAACATAGGTGTTCGCTTACAAAAATATTTATACGGAGTAGACAAATGGGGGTAAAGCAAACTCCAGCACAGATACCACACTTTATGCCGACATTGTTCAAGCCCTAAGAGTAGAAAGATCAAACAAAACCTTGGTGATGGGTGAGGGTGAAGAACAGCATATATGCTTCATTCAAAGGGAAAGAAGCACTTTTTCCTTTTTTTTTTTTATTTTGTCATAAGGATTATTACAGTAAATTATGCAGCGCATTAACCACTGAATTTGAACCCATTTTTAGTCTTTCTTTATTAATAACTCATTATAGTCCTTTTTCTTAATGTGGAATAAATTAAGAGCTCTGTTAATCCATGCAGCTATCTGCAGGTACATTTATCACTATGGTAGCCACTTTTACTCTCCTTACTGGAAGCTGCATTTCATGGGCAACAGACACTCATCCCCTGCTGAACTCATGTCACAGTGGCCTTTTCAGGTCACTGGCAGGGTCACCTGAAAACGTACCTTTTTTAAAGCATTGAAAGGTACCACACAGCTGGCCTTGACATATGTGAAAGAATTTTTCTTTCTCTCTCTCATATTGCCACAATTTAGATCAGTAAAAACAACCAAGCTGGGGGCTTGCTGGTATAAAAGGGCAAGGAACTGCTAACAGGATGTTCTTTGTGGGAACTCAAAGCTTTTGGAACTGATTCCTCTTCCCTGATCCAGAAGAGCTCAAATTTTATGGTCTTCATAGCATGTTGCAGAGTGCATATTTTTCCAGAGCATATGAAAACAGGGGAGAATTGTGAATGTGGTGAGGTTTGAGGCAGGGCTTTGTTTCAGCTTTCAAACTGGTTGGTTTGCATTTGGTTGAGGAGGGAAGGCTACTGCAGCTTAGTCACAATGATTAAGTTTTGTATTTGTTTTTGAATTCGTGTCAAGTTTTCAGGAATTTAAAGGCAGTAACAGACAGCCGTACTCACTCTCTGTTAAAGGTAAGTATTATCATGGAGAACTGACACAGTGGTAATTCCATCACGTCCAGCTGACACCTGGAAAGAACTCAAGAAGTTACACTGGAGGTGGTTTTGGGTAGTCATTAGACTTGAGTGTCCCAGGTACGAGTAGCTGCACTCCTTGCAGCACATAATGATTCAGTCTTACTGTTACCTTCTCTGAGCGCCATCATGCCAAAACAGAAAACATTATGCCCATTTTTAAAACGACAAACAGAGACAGAAAGCTGACTTGTCAATACCACAATAGTACCGCCTGGGAGAGAGAAAACATGATGTCTCAGATAGTATTCCAATGCCTATCATAATCGCTGAACTTTTCTTCTTATCATCATCAAGATAACAATTTCAGCTATTTATCAACATTCACGATGACCACTGACTTTTATTAAGAGGGAACAAACAACTTTCTAGTCAAGTACTAATTCACCTATTTGAATCATGGTAGCCTAAGTGCCCTGTTATGACATCCTATCATAAATAGTTAATTAGTGTTACAACTGCTTGTACAGCAATGCTAGGTGTACCTTGCAGAAATACTGTTGTCTGTATGTGCATTACGAACAAGCACGAATGAAATATCTACCTATAAGCCAAAATTACACAGCATTAGTACATCACTTTGGAACCTATTTTGCTCACAACCCTACAAAAAAGCAGAGTATTGAGCTCTGGAAGATTTTTGTCAGATAAGGTATCATTCACAAAAGCAACACACACTCTCAAAACAGACTTTTACAGAACAGACTTAATCAAGCAAAATATTTATAATTTACCTTCCCAGTTCCTGCTGGAAGTGTATTAAAAAAAGGCAAATTCTTGTCTAGAAATAAAAGTCTAAGAATACTATGTGATATCAACAGGATTAGTAGTATAACGTGTTCCCATGAGAAAGCACATGTGCCCAAATGTATTTGCAAGTAGAACATCTTGTAGTTCTTAAGCATTTATAGTATACTACATTGACTAAATGTTTCTCACAAGTAAACATTGAGATGAGCCATTTTTCATGCAGTAATGATGTGGATTTAAATGAGAACAGACTAAGATGATGATGAGCTCACAGAATCAGTGTTCAAATCTGAAAACAATAAATTCCCCCCCCCGCCCCTTCATTCACATAGATAAAGCTTTACTCTACGTTTTAGAACCCCTTCCAAGAATGTGTTTAAGAATTCTGGAGTTTCAGCATTTCACTAAAGTGAAAACTGTAAGCAAGTTGATGAAACTGGTGTAGGGCAAAAGCTATAGCAAAAATACAGTCACTTCAAAAAATTACTGAAGTGTGACAGTTTTCTTCAATGTACATGGCCAATATGTTGGTTTGGTTTTTTTTTTTTCCCTAAGAAGCAGCACAAAACCATCCATTCTATGTTTGTACTGTGATTTTTGAGTGCTGTAGATTAAGATATTGGAGTAAATAATTTTCTGCTGTTCTTTGATAAATTTCCCAGTGAGCACAATGTGATATCAGGCAAGGTAAAAAAGCAAAATATTTTTGTGTAATAATCCATAGAATTTTGCTGTTTAAGAGTACAATGCTCTGCTTGGAATCACAGAATGGTTAAGGGTTGGAAAGGACCTTAAAATCATCTAGTTCCAACCCTCCTGCATCCTACTTTACATTAATTTCTGTAATAAATAAAGGTATGGGGAAATACAAATTTACAGTTATTATACAAATTCAATATCTTGATCTCCAAAACCTGAATCATTGAAGACATAAAAAATGATTATAATGCTTTTCATAGTACTTATGTAGCTTTAGTTACCTTTTCACTAATACATTTCTCTGTTTGAATGCAGACAGTACCAGTCAGCCAGCAAAGAAAAAGGGCACATATGCTTTGAATGATTAACACAGTTCTTGGAAATACAAAGCATACATGCTTTCCTTATCTTATAGTACAGCCCAGTGATGAGAAAGAAGACATTTTCATGAAAGTTCTGGGGAATGAAATGATGTATCGATGAGCCCTTTGAAAGAAACAGATCCCACCCCACCCCCCTCCTTCTTCCACCCCCCCCCCCCCCCCCCCCCAAAAAATGTTAATCCTATTTGTTTCAGAAGAGCTGCTACATGAATAACAGTAGTGAGCTGAAGCAATAAAAAAGAATGCTCTGATGTTTTCAGGTCATTTAACATGATTTTAGAGGAAAAAGCAATAGAATTTTAGGAAAAAGTTTAAACCTTTCAATGAAGAAAGAAACATCTCAGTACAATCTGAGCCTTGTATCTCTAAACTGAATTAGCTATGAATTTGAATCTTGTCTGTATCTTGCAAGACTCACTTCAGGACATCGTCGTACTTAGGACCCTGAATAGAAAACTGTTAGAGATCCTAAAATGTGCACAGTTGTGGCACCTTCCTCCCTTAATTTTTCGCATCCCTTTCCCATTTTTTCACTAACCTCTATCAGCAGCTGCTACTCACTGACTTTCATCTGGAAAAGAAGGCAAAGAAGCAGTTGCTTGCACAGGTACTGCTCCAAAACTGAAGTTTTGATTTTGCATTTAATACTTAGGTCCACAGCTCTAAATCCCTCTGGATTACTGGATTTTTTTTTTTAATTAAAGATTTATACTTTTGTTAGAAAAAGAGAAAGATATTTACTGCCAATGAAAATGGTATAAAAAAGTAACTGGAAAGAAAGAGGTCAATTTGGTTTGTAAACTCTTGTGATACAGGACATCTTATAACAAGGTATCTGTAGGCTGTTTGAAACAATCCATTTAGAGTAAAATAGGTTTGTATAGAGGTCTGACAAAGAGAATTGGCTTTTGTGAAAAAAACCCTACCCTATTGTGAATCTCTTAGAATTGGTAAAGACCACCAGCAGAGCAACCCTATTGCTATAAGAGAACAAGCTCTAGAAAAAAAATGTGCTATTCTTCTTAATGATGAAGCTGGAATCTCACACCTCTACAAAGTTTAACTTGCATTCTGTTCATCTTTTAAAAAACCAAAAGTTCAAGGCACTTCTCTGAAATTACATCTTTAAAAAGCTACTTTAAAAACAGAGGCATGCACACACAAAAAAATCAATATCTGTGTGATTCCCACAGAAATATTTCACATATTTCTTGGAATAAGCATTATACTCATCCTGACAGAAACTATGTGCCTGGGACTGTGGGTTCAGCTGCTGCTGTCCTTCATCTTCCATTTTGTCTTTTTATTGTAGGGTAGATGAGTGAAAACTCACTGTATCATTTTGGTCAGAAATTTCTTTTTCTTCCCCTGTAGAAAGAAACTCTTTCTTTTCTCCTAATTACAGCTTCTCCTCCCTCCCTTTACATCACAACTCCTTGGGGGAAAAAAACCAACCACCAGAGCAAATTTTGTTTTTACACAGTTGCTGCTTTGGCAAGATCAGAAAAAAAGTGTCATCCTTTGGGTAAGTCTGTCAAACAGATTTCTAGCATACAGTTTGAGAATGTTCATCTAAAAGTACTATATCTGCACTTGTATATGCTTATATGACATTTATTGCCTTGGAAAGGTGGCATAAAAATTATGTCACACTACTCTGACACCTGGTGTGAGCCATATCCCTGCAAGTGATCTATATACAAAATAATTATAAAAATTATACATTTAAATAAAATAAATGCTTTCCAAAATATTAACTTGGAGATATATATATATATACACATATAAAGCATGGCAGACTGCTGTTAAGTAGATACCTTATTGCCTCTTCCAGGAGCAAAAAAAAAAAAAAAGAAACAAAAAAGGCCTTCAGAAACTGTAACAATATGGTTTATATGCACTCTATGCACACTCAGAACTGCCTGCATAAACAAGCTTTCCTGTGGTACACGTTCAGGCAGATGATGAATGCCTGGTGTTGGGGGCGGGGGGGGAAGTTGTTAGGTACAAGACTAAGTGCCGTAGTGCATCTAGGATTGCATTTATGGCACACCTTGAAGTGTTTTATTGGATATTAATTCTCCTAGAAAGCAGGTGATCATTTTCCACATTCAACCCTGCACAGTATTTGCCAACATGCTGAACTACTAGTGAAATAATTTTATTAGATACCAGCAGATGTGGCATATTCAGAAAGAAGGTGTAGACACGATCAAGAATTTTAAGTTACCATTTACACCAGAGAAGAAGGAGGAGAAGAAAATATTTCTTCCTTCATTTTATCCATACTTTAAGATTTTTATATGTGCTCACTACGTTTTAATGAGCCTCTTCAATCTGTGCTCACACACACAGAACCATGAGTCTGTACTGCAGGTCTTACAACCACTGCTTGGGGTTGACTTACTGCAAGCAAGGTACTTCAAGCAACATCATACACGTTTCCAGAACACAGTATATTGTGTAGGAGTTATCACATGTAATTGTCCCTGAAGTCTTTTTTCCCACTACCACTTCCCTATACTCCATTTACCTGACTGGCATTCCACTGCATAGATACCAGACCACTACGGGTCCACGTGTGTAAAAAAGCTTCAGAAATCAGAGTTTGGCTCTGTCATTTAGCTGCTATTTTCACAGCAGCTGACTTTATCACTATCATTTCCTAATTCCATAATCTAAATAATTTCACTAACAATGCATTTCACCAAAGCCAGATTTATGATCTCTGGTGTATACCTGCCAAGAGAAAGAACTCAAAGGCCATTTGAATTCTCTTGTATGAGGCCTCAAATGTGAGCAAGCGGTACAACGTTAGTCTTAAAAAGTATTTCTCATGGAAAATAAAGAAACTAAGGATAGCATGTATATACCAAGGGCACACAAAAGCCAATGGCGTGACAGAAGATTTGAGACTCCTAATGAATCAGCACAAGTCACAGGGAAGGTTTCCCTCCCACCCACCATGCGCTTACACTTTAAGAGTAATGCATGCAAAGTGCAAGCCTAAATGAAAACCTATGTAGAAGAATGGAGCCACATTTAGGACTGAAAATGCCAGTGTGACTGGATCAGTTCTGAGGCAAAAAATCTGAGCTGTTCAGAGCTGAGCTTGCTGGAGAAGGATTCAAGGATAAGAAAAGCATGCAGTAAAAATGCAGCATTTAATTCAAATGTCCTGAAGATAAGCAAATTTATAGAAGCTGTCCTTAATATTGGTAAAAAGGCAGGTATGACATTACCAGTGTCTCAGAGAGTTCACTCTGCTTTCTAAAGCAATGTTTCCTGAAGTATTCCTCCCTCCCCCAGCTTGCCTTAGCTTCCCTCTGCCATCTATTACACTCCAAGAAACATCATCAGCCTTTTCTCAAGAATGTGGAAGTTCCCATGCTTTGGCATTACTCTTCCCTCCTTCCAGTTTGCTGGGAATGCTTGTGCTTTGTTAGAGCCAAAATACTCATCTCACTGCATTAGCTCAGTACTTGGTTGAAGTGGAGTCAGAATAGTAGAAAAGTATGGAAAAAAGGTTGTGCTTAAAATTGCATGGAAAATGTATGCAAAAATACTGATCTTATTACAGGAAAGATCTCTATTTCAAATTTAATGTCTCAATCCACTTTTGGCAAATCAAGTTATTTTCACATCTTTGAGTCCACCACCCAGACAGCCAAATGCTGTTTTCTACAATGATCTACACATACACAACTCAGTCATCTAGGTATAGACAATGATTATTGAAAATGAACTTCAGGAATTGCTGCCATCAGTTTGTCCCTTCCTCTTCCCTTCACTCCTCCCCACCTTCAATTGCCCTTTCTCATCTTGTTCACCTACCTTTGTGGTAGCTTTGCTCTCTCTCCAGCACAGCTCTGTCCTGAAGAGCAGAGTACTGACACTGGCATTCATTTTGAGACAAGCTCTCAAATGTGCTACACCAAATCCTAGACTGTAGGCATTTGAAATCCTTTTTCCTACCCATGGGGCCTCCCAGAAGCTCTTCTGAAGTTTCCTAGGAGCCAGTGCTTCTTGCAGCTGGACACTGTGGAAAGTACTCCAAAGCCTATGCAAGGGCACAGTGGCTTCTACTATGGTTGCAGGACAAATGTGCAGTGGACTTACTCCACAGAGAATTCAGCTGCTTGTGGTTCTCAGTTCTCTAAGGAAAAGGATCTGTCACTATCTGTGTTACACAGGAGCTTAGCTAGATGGAGAGTTCTTGGGCATGTAACTACATGATTGCAATACCTCATCTAAAACTACTATACTCTAAAGTCTGTCACAAGAATTTATCAGCTGAAGTCCATCAGTATTACTCGCTTTTTTGATAACACTCATGCTAACATCCAGCACAAGGGTCACATTGCTATTTAAAACTCTCCTGCACCAAAGTAAACAAACCAGACACTGATGGATTTCCTGAACTACCCTGAGGCAGAAGCAGTTTCACAGATGGGGGAAAAAAATAAAGATGGGCAAAGGAAAAACTTCTTGAGAGAGAAAATTTTGCTCCAGGTTTTCTAAATCTTACCATCTGTATTTCATTTTGGAAAATCCTCCAATTAATACGGACATTTTTTACTACTATAATAGTTCTGGGTTTTTTTACCTTAAGTATTCAGAAACTGATAAAATTGAACCTCCTTCTTTGCAGCAGATTTTTGCATGCTGATTAAACAAATTAAAACCAGAGGAACAAGGTGGTACTGATAGTAACAGAGTATTTTAAAAGTTAACAAAAACAGCCAAGAGAAAATCTGTTGTACCAGTGTCTGAAAATCTGAAGCATTTAGTAATGAATGTGTAACTCCCCCTAATGGAAGCATATTTGAATTTATCTTGAAAGAAAATGTCAATAACTTAAAATCCTAATGCTCAAAACACAAATACTACTGTCATATTTCCCATTTATGGCCGTTTAATGAATCTTTCAAGGTATGCATCTGTGATTCACAGCAAACAGTAAATTATTATCAACACATATTTATTTTATTTTCTCACTGAATTTTATTGCATAAAGTAAAATCTTAAATATCTGTGCACTTCAGCACAGTTCTATGGTACACACTCAGTAGCTATTAAAATTCCCTTAAATTATCTTCTGTCAGTCATTTCAACTTCTGTTTTAGCTAAATGTTTTCCTGTTTCTTAAAAAGTCAGCAAATTGCTATAAAAATAACAGTGACAGTTCACAGTGGTTTTGGTTGTGTGGTATAAAGAAACACTTCATATATGCACAGCTGCTGGTAATGAATGCAGCATGTTTGAGGCCTGATCTTGGACAGTTTCCTACATTTCTGACTGCAGTTTCCTTGGCAAGTTTTCTGGGACCATATTATCTATATGTCCCACTATTTCAGCCAAAACTTTTCAATACATGAGTTTGGCACTGTGCATTGGCTTTCAAAAGTCTGTCCTTCCAGAGTTAACTTCTTAGGAGTCTTTGCCTTATTTCCCTTCTAACAACTTTTTTTTCTTTTTTTTTTTTTTTTTTTAAATGCAGCATTTTCTATATAACCACCCTGTAAGAAAGGCAGACAGATTATATTTTTATGTAATATAATCACTACTTGTAAAAGATGCCAGACTGACAGGATCAGAGACTAAAATTACATTTGTCAGCAGCCCAGCTACAATAACAGCACCAGCAATGCGGTTCTTTCCAGAGCTCTCAAATTTGAACTACTGCAACTTCTAGGATAAGGGAATAGCTCTGGACTTTGTTCTGCACAGACTTCTGATAAGCTTGGATGTTGCTATAATTGGTCTGGTGATACTTTAACTAAGTGGTATAAAGTAGGACTGTGATTAAACGCTGGATTTTACTCAGGTCACACTCCCTGAAGGAGGCATTTAACCTGTCTCCTCATAGTGGTGAAAGACTCTACATCTCACTCCACTACCAAAACTAGTCTTTAATCTAAACACATGGATACACAGATTTTCTCCTGATACAGAGAAAGTGAGCAGCAGTCTGGAATGAAGTTTTTCTAGGTTTTGATTATGTATTGGATTATGTATTGGAAACTAAGCTTAGAAAATTTGGTGCTGAAGAGCTGTTCTCTTTCAGGTTTTTTTGGTTTAAATGGGACCTTGTATATTTTCTGTTTTTCTTTGCAGAAAGTAGTTCCTAGTAAAATATGCTCAAAATAGGATTTACCCAGCTGTCAAGTTCTACTCTGTAATGCCAATAGAATGAGATTTGTAACTATGGATGAACATATGTTTAAAAATAATTACAATGTAAGACAAAGATAGACATGTTCTTGTATAGCAAAAAGGACAAAAATAAGCTCATAAGCAAAAAGAAGGACATAGAAATATTTCTGTGATGACTAGTGGTAGGCATATTATATCTAACATCATGTAAGTACATGGGAAGTTAAAAATTAACTACTTGGAAGAAAAGATCTGTGTTAAAAAACATGAAATATGGAGAATATATAGGGAAGATCTAGAACTATAAATGAAGTAGGATAAACCATAAATCATGAAGTGGAACCTGGCACAATAACAAGAAAGAAATAAGAGCAACAATTAAGAAAGTACATAAGAGTTAAAACTTTTCCATATATTTTGCTACCTGGGACTTCTGCTGATTTTGTTTTTTAAAGGGAGCTAAAACTAAACACCAGTAGCTGTACAAACAAAAATATTGCATTTTTACATGCTTAATCTCACCATGTTTTATTTAATGTAATTTAAAAAACCCTTTATCAAGAATCTTTTGACAAAATCCCCACATCACCAAAAAAACCCAACAAACCATCCAAACAAAAAACAAACCCAAATCAAACCCATACCAAAACAATAACAGACTCTCTGAACTAATGTATTTAATCAAGAAGCAGTCTAGCCATGGTTATGGGTGTTGAAACAAGGATTTTCACATCTGTCTGATTTGGACAGTTAAACTGTAGGGCCAGCCACAATAGAGATTTCCCTTCCTCCCCTAACAGAAAGTATTACTGAGATTTGTTTTATATGTTTGACAGAGAGTAAATTACATAGATATAGGAGATCCTCTGAAGATTTGTAATCCTTGTGAAAGAGGTTAATGTGAGTCAGGGTACATCAGAGTTTACAATATATAAGTAATACAAATGCCGTCAGTCATTGTCTTAAGATGAGAGCACAATTTTGTTTCTTGGATTTCCTTGAAAATTTTTTCTATTATTCCTGGGATTGGGGTTCAACTGCAGTACATAATCCTTCTGATGCCATGTTTGTGCTTCAAAATATGTTAAATTATCTAGTTGACTATTTAAAACCATCACTCATTATTCAGCAGTAGTTGGTAAAATAGCAGCTTTGCATTGTGGGAGACATAAGAGAGCAAATGAATAGGGTTTTTTGTTTGTTTGGTTTGTTTTTTGTTTATAAAACAAGGAACATCTATCCCTCCTCCCTCTAAACTCTAGTACCCACACCATATAAAGTAAAAAGGAAAAGCACGGACATACGTAATTGAAATGGTTTAATTCTGCTGAACACTGCACTGAAACATAGATGTCTTTAGGCTATGAGACTCTATTTTATCTATTTAGGACATATGTAAAGGTTACATAAATCACAGGATTAACCAATGTATATGATAACACACGGTGTGGCAGTAAATTGATGGGTTTCACAAAGTCATATACATTGCCCTGTTAAAATACTTTCAAGGTGATGATTGCAGAAGTATCAAGAACTTGGTCCCTTCAGTTCAAGCTGGAGAGAGTCTGGTGGAGAGCCACCAGGATAGTTTAAATACTGGAGTACTTGACACATGAAGAAAGGTTGGAAGAAGGAATTCATGCAGCCTAGGGAAAGGAAGAATTAGAGGGAGCTAGTCAGTCTCCCAATGCCCAAAAGCAGTAATCCAGAAGATGGAGGTAGTCTCTTTACAAAGGTGTGTGGTAACAGGACAAGAGGTAATGGGTCCCAGCTGGCACAGGGGTTATTCTGTGCAGATAATAAAAAAACTTCACTATAAGAACAATTAAAAATTGGAGTTAGTTGTCCAGCTAAGAGATGGGAACTCCCTTGATGGAATCAATCTCTGCTTGAGACTTAGCCCTGCATCATCTAAGTCAAAGGCCCTGCTTTCAAGAGAAGGCTGGACGCAATGAGCTTCAGGGATCCCTTTCCACACTGTCTTTCTGAAATTCCATATTCTCAGTTTACTGTATTTTGTAACTGCAGGAGGAAAGTTCTGATTATTCCCAAATTACCATTTGTTCTTAAAGCACCTTGCCTAACACAACAACATCCCACACATGCAAATGAAAAAAAAAAAAAAGGAAGGAAAAACATTGTTGGGTGCTTGAGTGCTTCTAGCAATGACAGCTGATTCAGAAGTTTTGGGGATTTTTGAAGATATGGTGCATTAACAATCCTACTGTATTTGTGTCTAGAGCTGTAAAACAAAGCAAAATAAATCTAGTTGTAAACCTGTAGCCTACATCCACATGAACTTACAGAACATCTTAGATTCAACTATTTACCTGCCCATGGCATGGGGGTTGGAACTAAGTGATCTTTAAGGTCCCTTCCAACCTAAAATATTCTATGATTCTATGCCTTTTTCCTTGTGCTTTGCTAAATTACCAGTAAAAATGGTAATTTCAATGAAGCATATTGACCGCAGTAATCTGAATATTCATTTTATTTCTCTCTCTATATATATAATTATAATATATAAAGATAACAGTGCCCTTCTTGATGAGTAAATCTACGTTTCTTGTGAATGATAGAGGAAGTGGGGGGAGGGGGGAAGAGTATGCAGTGATATTGTGTAGAGAACTAAGGACAAAGTATCATTAACTGATACAAACAGCTAAAAGAAACACAGTATAAATTAGCTCAGGTCTGCTGGTTTACAAGCACAAGTACATAGCATTTAAGAAAAAATCTTATCTTATGGTACTGAGAAAGCTCAAAGCTAAATGTGTATTAACTGTGAACACTACCACTACATTTAGCTACAAACAGGCACTTATATATACAGAAATACATACATTTATTTCCAGAGCCCAGGAGTTCCCATACATAATCAAGTATAAAGAGAACTGTTTGCTGTGAGAGACTGCTGCAATTAATTTCCTCACTGAATTACATCATCTTTTTCTTTTCTGCTATGGGGAATCTACTTGAACCAGTTTGGTACTAGCAGAAAAGATGTGCTTGATAGGGCTCTATAACATCATGGCAAATGCAGAAACACTTCTGTAGTTAGAGTGGTTCAGGCCTCAGGCAGAAGTAGTTGAATACAGGATCCAGAAAAAATAGCATGACAATACAGTTATGGCAGACATGCTAAAGCAGTTGGCTGCTGTGCTCAGAGGGTGAGCTTAGATTTCTCTATTTTCTCCTAAATACTCCATGACACGATACGAATGATCCAAGCTCACCCCAAGCCTTCATCTGATGACTGGACCAACTGGCAGGGTCTTACCAGCATGAAGTCCTTAAACAAATTATATTAACATTTGTATAATTAATATTTCACTTCAACACTTTCACAAAAAATGAAATGTATAAAGCAATTATATTTAATTTTGAAATAATAAGAAGGGTTATATTCGTAGCAGTCTTGTTTGTGGATTGTACTTTATTATAGACTGGAGATAAATTCATCACTAACTGAATCATATTTTATATCACTAATTTTGAAGTTACTGATTTTGTATGTATTAATTTTTAATTTCAGACAAATGAAATTAACCTGTCATGATGTCAAAACTTGGGGAAGAGGCAAGGATGCTGTCAGGTGAAATACAGGTAATTATTGTGGCTTGACAAAACTAACCGAGAGGAAATAATTTCTAATGTTATTTCTTTAGTAGGACTCTGGAGGATAAGTGCTATTATCTTTTAAGTACAGGACATGGTGCATATCCCTGCAAACTTCACAAACCCACCAGTAAAACTGTTTGAACAAAGCTTACAGAAGGACAAGTTTATTTTTAATTTGGTACACTATTTGTTCTCAGTTTTAAAGTAACATTCTTAGTTTAGCATAATATTGGCCATTAATTTCTAAAGCTAGGCTTGCCATTCCAGATGCCTGAAAGTACAATTATCAACACATACTCTCTACTCACTCAAACTTGTGATGAGCAGTGAAGGAAACAAAGCAACTTTTTTATCAATCTCACAAATCCCATGGTTGCTTTCAGATGATGCAGCATTAACTCATAATTCATCAATGTATATGGGATGACTAATGTACAGTTACCTCACCTCTAAAATGGGTGTTCCGTTATCTGCCTAAGGACAAGGAAGTGGTAATACGGAAAGCTATAAACTTATGTATTAAAAGCTAAGTATTAAAAGCTTCCTGAATAGGAAGTTAAAACTTTAGCTTCCAATGAGTCTATGTTCTTCACCCACCCTAAAAAACCATTATTGTCTGGATAACCTGTTCAGAAAGCTACACACCAGATGAGGCTAGTGAGCTAGTCCAGACTGAAGGCACTGACTCTTTCTGTGGCTTGAAAATTACAACTGCACCCAGAATAAACAAGCTAACAGAATGAGCTGGTTTTCTCAGATCTCTCCTGACCCCAGCAGATTTGCCCAACTCCTGCACATTTCAGTGAACACGACTTGTGAAGTTCCCTGTATTGCTTACACATATGGGGACATCTGGATAGCCTAACAGCAAGCCCACACAGCCTGTGAGCCAATGCTGTGAAATCTCATGGAAACAAAGGTGTCATTCTGAAATATTTAAGTGATGGTTAAACAGACACAAAATGGAATCAGTAAAGGAAAGTGACACTCTGGAGCAGGAATAACTTCTATCAGAAATAACTGCCCTGTTCCCTCTTGTTTAATAGTCCTTACCTGCCTGATCCAAACACCAGATCAAAATGGCAAAATCTACCTCTCTAACTTGAGACCCTGTTTCTGAAACCTGGAGAAATACAGGATCAAATACATGGACAGTGAATTCCTTTTATGTCATGTGCCTTCTTAAGAAAGGGAGGTACAACAGTACAGCAAGCTCTGCATACTATAGGGGGGAGTACAGGTGTCTTGGGGGCACTATCAGGATCTGAATTAGTTTTAAAGTAGATATTTTGACAGGTTAATTATTTACGGAAAGTCATAGTTGCACTTTTAAATTCTAGTTTTGAATGAACTTCTTTTCTCTGCCTCACAAATAATTTTGTAATGCAAATACAAATTGCAAAGAGTGATGATAAAGTACACATGAGCACAAACTAGACAATGTAAAACTGAGTTAGACACTTCCAGATTCTTCCAGAAACCTTAAGTAGTTTCATATTCCAGCTATGTCAGCCTAAGGCTGCCAAAAGGGGAGGTTCCACTTTCCACCCCTGAAGCCAGGGATTCCTGCCTGCTTCCCTCCTCCCCATTTTGTTAGATCAGCCTGTGCAGCTGCAGGGTGAGTTGGCTCAGCTGGCTGGCACTGTAAGGTAATTTTTGTGAGTGTTAGGGCAAGTTCCACTAAAGTTGACATTAAAATAATGTAGTACTGCTGCAGTTATGCCCATCTTCTCCAAACCCTACCTCCTATGTTGCGTCAACTGTACTCTTCATCTGACTCTGCAGGGAGGAAGTTCAAGCTACAGAATCTTCAGGAAACTATGCAAAGAAACTGGGGAAGGGGGGGGGAGGGGGGGAAGGTGGAAAGGGGAACAGGGAATAATACTCTGCTGGCTCAACAGCTGTAAGTAGATCATTAAGAAACTGATGAAAGCCTGCCCCAATACAATGAAATAACAGTCACTGCTTAGCAAGACTCAGGATAAAGGCAGTACCAGCATGGTAAACGCTAGCATTGACCATCATCCCTGGATCATTCAGCAAACTGACATGCTCTGTGTAATTAAGTGCTAAATCTGCAAGAGAAATGGCCAAAGCATCTGGCTGGAGTCAAATGAGATGGGATCATCTCCTTATGATGCATATGGATATTGGATTGGCTTACCTACTGAATGAAGTCTCATGCTTAAAAATAAACTCTATTATCCATTATCAACAACATAGGGGGAAACTGCTATACCAATAGATCAAGAAAATACCAATATGATTCAGTTCAGCCTCAATAATGAGGAGATACTAATTTATCAACTGGAATAATTTTGTAACTATTCCAATAGTGATTTATTAACCCCTGTCTGGCACAAGAATTAAAAATCACACAAATAACTCAAAAAAATCCAAACAAACAAAAAGCCACCTCCCCAAAAAATCACAAGAACAACCCCAAAATAAACAAAACCTGCCAAAACAAAACATACCAAAAGCAAACAATGAATCAAAAGAAATAATAAACTGAACTAAAACAATCCTGAGACAGCTGGATCATGAAACATTGTTCAAATCAAAGCATTTAAAGGTTAGATGTTTTTTTCTATTACAGGTAAAAGGAAAAAATCATAGAGAAAAAAAAAAGATTTAATACAGTGAGTACCTAGTCCTTCTTTTATTAATTTTTAAGGCCACCATTTTGCATATGGTCTGAAGGATCACATTCCTTACCAACTCAAAAGGCTTCATATCAATTATTCTAACTATACTTCTAAAAGAACAGCCTCCAGACAGCTGCTGGAAATAAAACAGACATTATAGAAAACATTTAATAGTATCTTTCTTCATGAAGGTTTTTAAATGAAGAATGCAATTGAAGTGAGTCCAGAGGAGGGCTACGAAGATGGAGGGCTGGAGCACCTCTGCTATGAAGACAGGGTGAGAGAATTGGGCTTGTTCAGCCTGGAGAAGAGAAGGTTCTTCTCTTTTCTTATGCAGGGAGAACTTAGAGCAACCCTTCTGGTATCTACAGTGGGCCTAGAAGAAATCTGGAGAGGGGCTTTTTATAAGGGCATGTAAGGGATAGGACAAAGGGGAATAGCTTTAAGCTGAAAGAGGGGAAACTTAAGTTAGATATAAAGAAGAAATACTTTACCATTATGAGGCTGATGAGGCAGTGGAACAGTTTGACCAGAGAGCAGCTGCCCCATTCCTGGAAGTGTTCAAGGCCAGGCTGGATGGGGCTTTGAGCAGCCAGGTCTAGTGGAAGATGTCCCTGCCTGTGGCAGAGGGTGGAACTGGATGGTCTTTAGAGGTCCCTTCCAATCCAAACCATTCTGTGATTCTTTAAGTCATAATATGGTGTAAACCTGTCAAGGTTTAGGGTCTTTATATTTCTCATGCTAGAAATGGAAGTCACACTTGAAGATACCACTGCAACCACACAGAACACTGTCCACAGAACTATCATTATTTACATTTCTGGTTTAACTTGATTTTTGGATAAAAAAATCATGAGTAAGCCTTCTAGCAATTGAAAATCTTTCATGAAACCATAGGGATGGCTTCAGTGGTAAATTAGTACTGATTGTAAACTGCCACTGAATATTAAATATTAACATTAAAATTCTCAGGAATGACTTCTGCATTGTTCAGTCAGTTATTCAGCCAGAGAAAGTCACCCTTGTAAAACTTTACATAGTCAGTATTTATAAAGCATAGGAAACAGCACTTTCTTATTTTTAATTTCTTTAAAAATTTTCCAGTGTTATACAACTTCATGGAAGTCAACAGTAACAACTGCCAGAGCTCTCCAGACAGCTCTTTCAATATTCTTAATGGAACTTTACTAGAAATTGGCATCAATGCTTGCAGTCTTATCTGCCTTATGTTTACCTGCTGTTCCCATACATATTTTTGCAGTCCTGAATGAAGATAGCTGGTCATAGCAGTTAAAAACATCCAGTATTAATAGCTATAATGTAATATTTCCATAGAAAAAAGTATATGTTCTACCATACGATCTGTCATCTTTGCCTTCTCTTCCTCCATCTGTGTACAAGAAGATATTTATTGAATACATCCGATTTTTCTACCTTACTCTGGGGAATTATTCTATTTTTGCTTAGATTTGGTCAACACTGTGAGGATCTGCTTAATTCCTTTTTGTCTTAACAGCCACAATAAGAAGCCCAATATTTGCCCAATTAAAGAAAAGGAAAAAAAACCAAAACTACACAACTCACCACTTAATCCACTTGGCTATGGATTTCTCCTTAATTTGTTCTCTTGCCTCTCAGTTTTCTGAATTTCTTAGCTGAAACTGCTCGTTATTGTCAACTTACCCTCTCCTCCAGTTCTTCAATGTGTGTCCTCTGAAACTGATTTATTTAACATCCTATCTAAGGCAGTTTTCAGTACAGACTTATTCATTTCAGGTTTGGATTTGAATATTTTTTGAGTTTGTAAAATGTTTTTTTTTAATTTACTGAGACAGATTTTACATTAAAGTTTTTCACTCAGAGAATATTCCCTGGTTTTCATTTTCCTCTATTTAACAAAGCCATAAATTAATCTGTTCGCTCACCTAAGCCAACATTAACTGTGATTTTTTTTTCTTCTTTTTTAGCCACCAATATTATGTTTAATAAAGAATTTATTGCACCAATATTTTAGTTATGTATGATATTTAAATGTCAGGGTCATTTTAGTACTGGCAGCATAAGACATACAGAACATAATCTCTCCATTGAAGTCCCCATGATAATTTAATTTTTTTTTCAACTTCTATATTATAGTAGGTTCTAAATGAGTCATTTTGTGGTGTGATTTTGTGTCATAGATACTTGATGAAGTTCAACACTGAGCAAGTTTTCGGAACGAAGCCCCAAACACTTCAATGCGAACATGTCCTGTTAGGTAGTGAGTAAAGGGGGGGGACCCCACCATACAATGCACTTTTTCAGTGGAAGCATATTATTTGTTATTTAAATTGTGTAACCTGAAATAAAAAGGGAAAGAAAAAAATTAATCTAGTTCAGTGTAGCAGTAATTTAAACCAATTAAGTAAATTGTTTTGCGCCTTGCTACAAATATTTGCACTCTGCACTGTTACTTGAAATATTTTATAGTCATATTTTAGTTCTCTTTAAGACACACACAAACTCTGAAGCATAGATGTTGCTGTAATAATGTTACTAAAATGCGATTTGTATTCTTAACATCTTCATTTTTCTTCTTAATGCTTCATTATCTTTTTCATCTGCATTTATTTGATGTTACTGAAGTGTTTTTATTTACAGACATTGCCATTTGCAAATTTTGGAAATGTTCACAATTTGTCTTTTATATATAGTGTAGGTGAATTATACTTGTGATTTCTATTGGCAGTACATTAGCTCTATACCCTATACTGAAAAAGTAATGTGCTTAAAATAAATTTTGCCTACATCTTCAGACATACCTTAATATCATTATGACTACCAGCATACATGGGCTTAGTTTTTGCCTTCAGATGTCTGATTAATTGCCTTAAACTATTAACAGTCCACGCTGAAGTAAGACATGGCTTTCTTATGTAGTCTTACTGTAACTAATGTGTCAAAATAGATTTATTTGTATTTATCCATTAGTGAAATAAAGAGAGTTCCAACTAATCAAATGTAAAACGTAAGATCATATTGCCATTTAAAGAGCTGGCAAGTGAATGGAGAGATGAGCACTTGTCTCCCTCATTATTAACAAGAGTTGTTTCACACCAACAATTTACTGCTCTTGCAAAAAAATGAATGTAAAGACATTTTCTGTTCCGTTTTTCGCTGACTGCTTTAAAAAACCCAAACTACTGCTAATACATTTCAGCAAGAGCTCTATCATTCCTCGTTGGCATCAAACAGATCACTGCCAAAATGATGAGACAAGTGTGCAGACAAATGTGCCATCAGGCTTGAAAATCTCTGTGGTCAGCAAACTTCATTGTACAGAAAAGCTGACCTTTACTACCTTATTTTATTCTATTTTTAAAGAAAGGTTAATTTGGAGATCTGTTAACTCACACAAAATAGATTTAATGAGGTCTTTCATGCTTCTGGATGAGATGTTGATTTACGGGTTGCCACCAGCAGGTGCTGAACAGAAGAGAGCAACTTGTTAACTTGGACAGTGTCAAATAGGTTTAAGTTGAATGAAATGACATGAAAGAAATTAATTGAAAGGCCACATATTGTTTTACAGTGCTTTTTCACAACACATTATTCACTAGTAATGATTTTAATGACTAGGAAAATATTGTATATACTACATCTATGGGTGCTAATATCAAAATGTTGTATCATTTGATAAAAAGGGTGTTCTTTACCCTATCTTAGTACTTATATGCTTTTATTAAATTTCCATATAGAAAAAAAACAAAATCATTTCTTGATAAAATCAGTGGGTTGTTAACCACAATTATGATATATGCAATACACAAGTAACTATGGTAATGAAAAGATAATAAGAATCTGCAACTTGCATCTTGATTATTTAACTTCTTAATTACTTTTTATTTTCAGAAACAAGAGCAGGTTTAAAAACAAATGTGCTTTGCAAAAAAAATTACTTTCCAAGTATTTGCTACTGATTTTTTTAAAACAGGGACATGCCTGCCTTCCAGTTATTACAAAAACATTTTACAAATTAAATATTTAAAGATGGATATCTACATTTGGATGCTAGGATACCTGACCTGGCAAGTATGCAAGTACCTCTGAGCTGCAAAACATCAAAGCATGTTAGCACTATGCTACACCTCTTGACAAGGTCTATTAGTCTGGGTGAAGCTCCAGGCTAATGCAGACAGACTTCTGCACCCGAAGTGGCAGGACTGTGAAGTGTTGCTTTTTAACATGCAGATCTATCAGCTGGGGTCAGTACAAACCAGGACATTTTTGCTCTGCATTGTTTAGCGTAAACAAGCCTGATCTTCTCACTGGTTTCTTGTAAACATTGCTACCTATATTTTACTTACCTATTATAAATATTAAAGTGGTGAAAACACAGATCAGACTTCAAGAAAATGTTTGGTCTTAGACAAACACCTAACAAACAGAAATAACCCATGCTGGAATAGGTATGTTTCAGGTATGCTAAAATGGAGTAAAGTACAACAAAATAGCCAGTAATATGCAGGCTAATCTCACCCTCACAGCACAGGTTGCAGAAAAAACTGTTGCTGTTCTCTCTTTTTTGTCTTTTCCCTTTTTTTCTTTGCCTTTTCACATTAAGTCTGGCTTAGATAGCTCCATTTCAGCAAGTCACCTTTAACCTTTGATTAGTAACCTGCTTGCTTTTGTCCATGACATATTAACAGAGCAAACCCAGGACCAAAGACATACAATGGTCTTAGTGGAGAGGCAGTTATGTAAATGCTTCCACATTGACTTGCTGCCTGAAAAATATATGTAAAGGGGTTTGCAATGGAACTCAGGCTTTCTGATATTTGCTAAGTGTATGCCTGCAATAGCCTGGTAATAACGGGAAAGGAATAATGTTTCTAAATTGTGAAACAGCAATCCTTCCAGGTTTTCAAAGTAATTAATTTGAAATCAAAACATTTCAATTTGAAATCAAAATATGTTTTTCCTGACTTCTTAAATACATCCTTCAAAACCACAAACAAAATAAAACAAACACAACACTCAATTTTTTTTTTCCCTGCTGTTCTTGGGGGTCAAAAAGTCACATTAGAAAAGGCAAAAGAAACGCCATGCTGGCTCAAATCTAAGGTGACCTTATTTTTCAGAATAACAACAGATTTTAAAGAGGAAAAAATCCCAAAATGTAATTTTTCACTACTCCACTGCATATGTTGTTTCCACTCCATGTATGACCCTCACATCCTTCCCCCATGTCACAGCAGCCCGCCCTCTTGCTTCCCAAGCCCATGACACCTGCGAAGCTTCCTGTGCTGCCATTCACCCATATCTGAACACACTGCAGCCATTCTTGCAGTATGTGACTGACACAAGGTGCCCTTCATGTCAACAACTTCCATTACAGAACCATTGTAAACCATTTGCTCCCAAATATCATTTCTTGGCACAACCCCATATATGTTCCCAATCCCTCTTTGAATCAGGGTCTCCGTAAGAAGCAGCTTCTCTGAGCAAGGATCACCAGATACCACAGTGCTTATATCCATCTAAAACAACCTTTGGTGTCCTCATGCTAATAATGGAATTGCACCTGACAATGCTCAGACTTGTACCCACCCGAGGCCCCTAACTCTCCTGGCAGACTGAGCTCACTGTGGATTAGATGATAGAGTACACAGTGTCCAAGCCTCCTGACCCTCATTAGGGGGTAACTTAGCAAATCAGCAGCTATGTCACAGTTGACAAATACACAAAAACTGCATTTTGGAGACCTTAATTTCCAGAAGAGCAACAAAAAATCTCCACCTTATGCCCTAGTTCACACATCTTCAGCCCTGATGGACTAGAGGACTACACCACATAAAAATAAAATTGCCAGAATCATCAACCATAATGAGAATATAGATCTCCAGTGGAAATCTATGCCTCTAAGGAACTACAAGTACTTCAGATAAATGCAATTTGATTGGGTTCATGAGAGAAAAAGATTAACTAGGTGCAGATAGGTCTATAAAATTACATGATAAAAATGTGTAGCAGGGTCTGGCCCTCTACTAATTGACCAGCATGTTAAGCAGCTTAAATATTAAACTTCTAGTACAATAAAATGAATGCATGAAAAGTCAATTAGAAAAAATAGCTTAAAGAGGAGAGGGGATATATAATAACTGGAAAGGGGAATAAAGATACTATTTGATATAATGTACATGCATCTGCTGTTCCTGACAGTGAACATAAGATCTTAAACTACGGCTTACGAGTTCTTTCATGTAAAATCAGATTTTACTTGACGCAATAAAGATTTTGTTCACATAGCTTGAGAAAAACATTTTTAACGTGATTTACTATACTATATTACTATACTATATTTAAACTGCTGTGAAGCGGTCTGGCATTGGGATCATGTGCGATTGACTTCTCAGATGGTACTTTACATAGTCTCAGAAAGTCCTTTACATAGTCTTGCAATGACCATTTCTGCTCAGGTATTTCAGGAATTATAAGCAGGTGTATCTGAGGATATCTATGTTCAGTTTGTAATTCTCTCAGATTCAGCAATACATACAAATGGTGGTGGTTGCAGCAGCAGCAGTATGGAGGGCCAGAATCTTCGGTAACTATTGCTGGTGGGATCTTTGGTGACAAAGAAAGGGACAAAGGGCCATAATGATTTAGGCCCACAGGCTGCCAGCTATTGGAAAAAACAACTGCAGAACTTTCGGTTGGTGAGTGAACTGCATTCTGACTACACTTACTGATTTCTGGGAAAATATTACAACTTTCTAGACTGTTATGGCAGAATACTAAACTTCTCTGTCAACTTTAAGCTGCAAGCTGCACTTCCTGCAGCCTTGCTGTCAAAATATATACTGCATTTTGTAAGAATAACTCACATGGGGAACAGCTGAAAGAGACAGACTGGGAAAACAGCTAATGGAAATTAATTCCAAGTAACCCCTCTCCTGATACAGGTCAGTGCCATCTCAGCAGACTGGGTACATATGTCCATTGCCATGCAGAGTTGAATCTTAGCTGCAGCCACTAAACATCACAAATGTTAAATTAATGCAAACTGTATGCCACAAATAATATTTTGCTCTGTTGGTAATTGGAGTGTTCTCTCCCTCATGCTAAAGTGGAAAGCAGCAGTTCTGCGCAACCCAAATCTGATTTCTGCCCTTCTGTTGTAAAGGAAATACAGCTTAGCAAATACTAAAAAGTGTACAATATTACTCCAGTAAGGACTGTGTTTTAATATGCTTACTGGTGTAAGTGTATACTGGACCCTTACAGAGGTAAGAAATCCATTCTGATTAATACCACTATATAAACACCATTTAATAGTGTCTTTCTCAATGAATATGAGAAACACTTCTACTACCCAAATGCCACTACTTTCACTTCTACTCTTCAGTATCTGTAAAATCTGCTCATGCCACTATTTTAGAAGCATCCATAAACATAGTACTATATGCACAATAGTTGAACAATTAATTTATTTATTTAGATAAAACAGCAGTTCTTATATTCATCATTTTAAGAACGAGAAATGCATAACTGGGAAAGGGAAAGAAAGACAATGCAGATACACAATATCTCAAGCCATCAGACACACAAACATCTGCTATTCATTTTATAACAAATATCTAGTCAATATCAATACAGCCTGACAAATTCATATAGGATGAAGAAACCTATAGACTATGTAACTATGTAAGAAATATAACTCTAATCATCTACCAAAGAGTCTTTTCTTCCACCAGCCGAAGGTCAGTGCATTCTGGTGGCCAGAGGCCACATGCTATTTTTGAACTATCCTGACATAAGTCACTTTCAGGAGATATGCACAGTTCAGGATTTTTATTTTTTTATTTTTTTCCCCCTCTTCACAGAGCCTTAAGAACTTTCCTATGAAGATGGAGATCTCTACAGAGCAAATTTAATCTTGCCAAGCTCAATCTTCTCGGTTAGCTTTGCAGGTGCCTGAAAAGTTGTCTGTGCCCTGTAATTGAAAACCACAGACTGTTGACAGGACTCAGCAGTCCTGAGGGTTACGTTGTAGGAGCAGTTGAACTAGAGGAGAAAGCATCATCTGGTTTTCTTATAACTTGACTTTCAGAAAAGAGCTAAAACCAACCTTACCTAGTGCAGGGGAGTGTTAAGGAGGAACAGTGCCTCATGCCATCTTATTACAGCACACTGATGAACACACACAAGGTGGTAAACCAGCATTGGACAAAGCTTCCCTGGTTGCTCCATGCTGGAAACTCAATTAGTATCCAGTCTGGTTCTCTCTGGAAAACTTTACTTCCTCAGCAAACTCCCCAGACTACATATTTAAATTTCACTAGTATGAAGGAAAAGGAGAGGAAAGGAGGGGAATGGATCTCACAGTAACTGCTGTGCAAACTAAGCTATGACACACAATATCATTTCCCATTTGCTCCCATATTCAGCTCTTTGTACCACACATGAACAAATACTACAGAAAGCAACAAACTTACGTATTTGTGATATAATGACCCACTGTACACTTGTCCATACTGGCAACAGGGTTTTAACAAGACCTTTAACAACACAGCAGACAGAAACTGCAAGCTAGAGCATGTATACACATTTTATTATGCACCTATTCATGAATGGCAGCAGTCCTTACCTAGGAGGCACATCATGTTATTTTCAGGGGGATATGGACAGTTATTCCCTGGACTCTCCAAAAGGACTCTTTTATATCCTGTCTACACAAGTCACTTCCTAGGAAAAACAGTATGGGCATGTGTCTGTGTATGAAAGGTGAAGTTCATGCACTTGAAGGGAAACATGGACTGTTTCTAGCCTACTGTTAGATGGCAACAAACTCTGGAAAATGCATAGAGGAAGAAAACCAGTTAGTTTGGTCCCTATCAAATACTGTCAGTTTTGACACTTTCTTGAATAAGACTACTTTCTTTGCCAGATGACAGTTGCCTCAATCTCACTGTATTCACATTGCCAATACTCCCCACAAGCAATGCTTCAAAATCATTTAGCTTCAGAAAGTCTTATCAAAATAATGTTTCACAGTACTTGCAAGAACCTGATCTACCCCCTGGTATTTACCAAACTTCAACACAAAACTCTGAGACACATCTCAAAGAAGAGAGCTACTACATTGCATACACAAAAAGTTGATATTTCTGAAGCTATTAAATATACTGCAAGCCCATACTCCTCTCCTTTCAAGGCAATAAATCAACTTGTCTTAGAACACTAACAAATGAACAAGGAACCACTTTACTACCCTGTGAAATAACAGACCCCACTGTGAAGCAGCAGACTTGCTTCTCTTGGGCAAGTATTGTGTTAAATGGCACATGAAAATATAGTATTGTGCAGGCTAAATCCAACAGTATGGTGCAATTTATAAACAGGCAAAACACCAGTTAGATGCTTCTGGTAAAGTATGTTTGGGTTCTACCTATGCAACACATAAATACTACTATGACAAAACTATCTAACATCTGTGTCCAGGACTACACACTGAACTGAATCTACATATCTAAAGTCTCATGGACCACTGAATACAGAGAGGTTGGTACTTAATGCAGTTGTGCACCACTAACAAACACATCTTCTAGTTTAAGAGAAACCATCTCTTCTAAACCTCTCAAGAGGAAATCTTGTGAGTCCTAACTGCATGGTATTCCCACATCAACGTGTGTGAATGAGACACTTCACATTCTTCCTACTCTAAGTTCAGTAATGCTTTGATGTGGGAGTGCAGTTCTGCACCTTGGACTTTGTAAGCAATCTAGCCATTCTCTTTTATGTAAGAAATCTGAAACATGGATATCCATGGTTATGGATACGTTTGCATGCTGGAGAACATGTTCTATACAAACCATTTAGAAGCTCTCTCAGGTACAGTTGGGGTTCTCATTGATTGCCTGCTTTGGAATATGGGATGATTATTTCCTCTCTCATATACAACACACGCTGTGATTAAGAACTCTTCCTACCCTCACACTTTCATAAGATCCTGGGAAACTGCTTCTAAACTTTGGTGATATGACTTTAAATGCTGATAGACAGCTTTGCAGTTGGAGATGGTGTGAGACTGAGTGTGGGTGTTCTGGATGTAGTGATAACACAAATACAGGGACATACTTTGCTACCAAGCTTTACTAATAAAATCCAAGATGACTTTGGAGCTTTAAACCAGGGGAAAATGCTTGAAGAATTTCGGTGCCTGATGCTGAATATCTCTATCAGATCACAGTTTTATTGCTTTAACTCCCAAATTTACTGATGGACATTTTATGTTGCAATAATGAACATAACTTATGGCTGCACACATTTAAGTTCTGGACCTTTCCTGGGTAAAGACTTTTCTAGTTAGTATTAATGTCAAGAGATGTGTTATGCCCTAAGGAATATGATTCAGACCTGCAAAGACAAATATGAAGTATAACTGAGTGACCAAACCAAGCATCAATATGACATGGTTCAAACACTGCTCCACAAAAATAAAATAAAATATCAGACTTCAAAGTCACTCAGGCAAAGAAGTACCAGACATGTCAGAGAAAACTGTTTGGAAGATTTTACCAATACAGAAAACCACATGCTAGGCAGACTGGCCCTGCAGAATAACACAGAATTGAGGACTTACTGCCTTGGTAAAGTCTGTGTTTTGGTTTGAAGACTGTAATGTATGAATAAAAGAGACCTCCACAAGCTGAAAGGAAACATACTGTTTTCTAGAGTCTCCTGTTTTCTAAACACAGGCAATAGGTACAACATTAAAACTACATGGTTGTAAAATCTGATTGTGGTCCCTGACAGAAAACACAGGAATCCTGTCCTATGGAGAAATAATAAAATACAATGATGTTGAACATTTATAAACAACCTTTCCATTCATAAAAAAGCGGGGTCTCAGAGGAATCTTGCAATAAGCTTGCACATCAGTTTTTCTATAATCCATCATGGGGAAAAAAACCCAACCCAAACCAAAACCCTTAGAGCTGGGAAAGTACTTCCCTAATCTATTCCAAGTCCAGTGGACCAGAAGTCTGCATGCTCCAGCTGTAATATTTTGCTCCAGCAGAACAGAAAGTTGCCCGTCATGGGTCACATACATTGCTTATCAACAGAGGAGTATTGGTTCACATTTTTTAATATATATGAATATATAAACACACACTTATATATCAGGAGTCAAATCTCCACTCCAGCAATGCTTTTCATATGCAAAATTGCACGTTGAATTTTATGCCAAACCAACAGACAAAACTGAAACAATGCCAGATAAGGCCACTAAGTATGAGATAATGTGGTTATTAAATTTATAGTGCTAGAACTAGACAAAGGAAAAGAGCAAATTAAATAATTTTGTAAGAAAAAAAAATAAAAATCAACATTTAAGTTAAAGTATGTGTTTTAAAATAAGGAAAACCATTCCAGCCAACTTTTTATATAATCAGTGATTTTTCAACCCTGTAGATTTAAGAATATAACATGTTATTTTATCTTCAAGTCCAGGAGAAACATTTTCACCACAACCAAAACAGAGTTCCAGGATAATTTGTGATGCCTACACCATAACACATATGCAGTAATTTATCTGTAATCTATGTTACAGGGCAGTATGTACTCAGGGAGCACATGTGGCTATTTAAGAATGTTCTCATATGGGATGTTATTGTATCAGTGATATTAAAAAAAAAACTAATTTCAAACACCAAGGAGAAATTTTTCTTTTGAATCTGAATTACTAAATATTCTGCACTTGATTGTTATGTGTAATTCTCCATGACATAAAAGAAAACTTGCACAACAATAGGCAAATAGTAGGGAAAAAAATGAATTTACAGCAGAAATACTGGAACAGGTTCTTGATTCCCAAAAATTATTTTTTGCTTGTATTTCATGTTGACTTTGATGGTATTACAATGTCAACAACAGCCAAATTAATTAAAATATTCCTTTGGTACAAGCAAGGATTTAAGCTAGGGAAACAAAAGAAGTCCTACTAACGTGTATATATATATATCTTTTAATTCTATGCTCAAGGTTATTTGGGATACTAGTAACAAATCTTTTCATATAACTGTGACACTTTTCACCAAATTCTGATGAAACAGGATGCAAATTTTTCATATTTCTCATAGTTTTTTCATAAGCTAAGACATAACTACTTCTTTTCCAGTATCTGAAGGGGGCCTACAAAGATGCCAGAGAGGGACTCTTATCAAAGACTGTAGTGATAGGACAAAGGGTAATGGGCTTAAACTTAAACAGGGGAAGTTCAGGTTAGATATAAGGAAGAAATTCTTTACTGTTAGGGTGGTGAGGCACTGGAATGGGTTGCCCAAGGAAGCTGTGAATGCTCCATCCCTGTCAGTGTTCAAGGCCAGGCTGGACAAGGCCTTGAGCAACCTGGTCTAGTAGGAGGTGTCCCTGACCATGGTAGGGGGTTGGAACTTGATGATCTTAAGGTCCTTTCCAACCCTAATCATTCTATGATTCTATGTTGAGTATCAATACATTTGAACTCTCAATTCAACTGACTGAAATCAACAAATAAAGTTCAAATGTATTTAGTCAGTTTAAAGAATCACACAACGAAACTGTGAAGAGAGTGACCGTCTTATTAGCTAGTCTGAATATTTACAGACATTAGCACATGAACAATAGCTGTATATATGTAGTAAGCATATGCAGATTAGATTTTGGCAGGCAGGCAACCAGAATTCATGCATCTTAATATTTACATAAGTGCAACATAGTAAGAAGCATTAATTTAAGAACCCAGCCTAGCATATGTTTTTCATACTTAAGACCACAACCCAAATCAATATTTGAGAATAAACCTTAGAAACAATTTCATCCTAGTATCTCTAGTCAGTTAGTTTCACTAAGCTCATTGCTTTAACAAGTCAGTAACATCTGTTTTGAAAACTGCACTAGGGATATGCTTCACTTACGGACACCCACAAACTGAATCAGGAACAAGCTAACGAAAGGATGCTTCTTATATCTTTTATATGACACAAGAGTGATTCAGAATCAAATTCTCCCAAAGAGAAGTACTTGAAAACAGATGTCTTCTTTTTCAAGAAATGTGCTCTGACAGATTAACACGACATTAACAAGATGTCTTTGGGCAGGTCTCTGTCAACTTTCTCTATTAAAACTGTTCTTCCTTGCATAAGCACATTTTAGTTGGATGTGGGACTTGTACCAGATTCCTCTATATCCTGAATGACTGACGGAACTACTGAGATTCCATCAGCCTCAAATTGTTCCTTGTGAGATGACATACCTGGGTTCAAATCATTTCAGAAAGAGAGAGTTTTAACACATACATGTATCAGATATATGTATGTATGTGTAAGTAAACTAATAATCTGTAGTTAGCTTTAGGAGATGCCAACGTACTGCATCATAGACGACAATTCCCTTCTAACTCCACAAAAAAGTATGGATGTGCTTGGTGCACTGAAATCCAAAGGAGAAGTTCATTAAGAATTTGAATGTTCAGGTGTCACCTAACAGCCCAGGGTGCAAGCTGTATTACTTCTGCAACACCTTCTTCTTTGGAACTCACTTGGCTACATTAATAATGTTGTAAAATTGCTTAGCCTTTTCTGAGTATCAGTGTAAGACATCTGTACAGGCAGTGTAATGAATACACCATCAGGAAGTACAGGCACCTAACCTGAGACTTTTAATTCCACCCAATGACAGAGTATCCACAAGTCGGATGCAGGACTGAGATTGCATCTCACTTTTGTCCCCCCATTATATATAATTTTAAAAAGCAAATCTACATTTTCATTTCTGGAGATACGTCTCACTTGCTGAAGTTAATCATGTGCTCTTGAAATCCAAAGGCTCTCCCTTGATTAACAAAACCCTCCATAACATACAAAATACAATGCCAATTTAGAAGTCTTTTATAAAACAGCATTAAGGCTAAGAATCAGTAGCAGCTCATTTCCTTCCTGTACCTGATTCCTGCTATATCATCATGTTAGTTATAAAACCTGCAAATGCACCTTCTACTTCAACAGCTGTGCAGCTTTTCACATTCTGGATATAATATTCTTTGAAAATAGACGGTGTTCACACAGTTTGTACAGGTGACAATCATTAGAGACAAAATTCTCTTGTTCCTTTCACTAGTGCAGAAAACCAAAAGCTTTGCAAAGCCTGTACTTGCTCACTAACTGGAAAAGCCGTGAGGCAAAAGCCTGCAAGGGACCCTGCACCTTCCTGGGGCCTTTGGAGCAGAGCCCTGCAGTGGTGCAGAGAGTAGCCTTTCCGAGGGAAGCCAGAGGCATTGAAACATTTCTCTAGTTGAAAAGTATAATGGCACAACCATTACTGTAAACAAAGTGTGTAGTGAATCTGCAGACTACTGTCTGGTCTCTGGGGAAGAATCCTCCCTCTCACCCTGTTCTTGTTTCTTATGGATCAGCTTTGCACGAGGGGCTGAAAGCTTAAAGTTCTGCTCACTAAGCTTTTAATGGGTTAATTTTAAATATGGATCTTTTCTGCAGAGGGTTCAATTCCACTTTCTCCCTCCTAGGATGTTGAATATATGCCAAGCTTTCATCCATTTGTTTCAGAAGTGTCATATCAGGAATAAATCAATGTGTTAAGAATTGCCTGATAATGTTGTTGTGGGATTAATCTTACAGAATAGATCGCCTGCACGACTACCTTTGGCATTCTGTGTGCACATCGTTACATTTTAAGCATGAAAAGCCTCCTAACGCCAAAGTAGGAGAGCCATGATCTGCCACCATTCAATATTTAATCCTGCAATTGAAGCCACTAAAGGGATACAGCAAAGTAACAAGATGAATGAATTGTGACCTTAAACTTGCAAAAAGACAACCCAAACAATTTATCTTTCTGGCCCACATTGCATCCTGCGGCCAATATTCCTATCACTTCTCTGCAGTTGGGGATCTGTGGATTGATCAATGCCACATTAGCAAAGTACCTGAGAAGACAGTTTAGGAATTTAGACAATCCAGTGCATATGCTTTAAGAATATTCAGTGTCAATTTGGCTTATCTGTAGTCGAAAATAAAGGCTGCTTAATGAAAAATCAATTCCATTTTCACAAATGCATTTCTAAATAACAGTGGCAAGGTGACTAGAAATAAAGCTTTCACTAATCAATAAAACACAAATAAAATACTCTGAAAATCAGATCAGCCCAAATAAACCATCAGATTGATGCAATTTTAAGACATGCTAAGAGATTATTTTGCAATTTAATTTTGAAAATGAATATATTGCTGCTTTCTTGCAAAGACAAAAATACCAATATAATAACGCATAGTGATACCAAGACTAATGGGGCTGAGGCCATTAAGACTTCAGAGGCCACCAGCTAAGTAGACCCAAATCTTTTCATCATGTCCTCTGTCACAACAAAACAGTTTCTCAAGGTATATGCTAGGGTTGCCGAGTTAAACTTGTATACTAGCATATATTCCATGATGCACTTGGTGGGAGACACAGAAAATAATCAACCATGAATATCACCTGTTTATCTGCTAAGAGTAAATCTCACAAATCAGAGAGAATACATACACCCATGCTTGACTTCAAAAACAGTTTTCTCTCCATTTATTTCATGGTACCTAATTATACCTTCAAAATTAGCATCCCCACTTGGGAACAATACTTTTCTTGACTAAGAGTGTTGCTATTTATTAATAAGGTGCCAGTAGTATTTATTAGCCAGTATAAACCACAAATCCCAAACAGTCTCATTAAGGAAACATACTGAGATCTCTTATAAGAACTGGCCACAAAAGACCTGATATGCAGACATTACCACAGGCCCATCCACCCTCAGTAGGTAAGTTAACACTCCCCCCTCCCACCGTGGCAACAGATGTTAAACAGTGCTTCTAAATTTGTGATTTCAAAATTGTAGTTTTCCTCTCATTATAATTCTTGTGTATTGAACTAATTATTTTTTTTTGTCTGAAACAGATCAGGTACTAGAGCAGGTAAAGCCAAGTGGCCCAGAGGAGCTGGCACTTGGATGATTTAGATGAAGATTTTATTTCTTTTTCATGAGTGAATTTCATTTCTGCCTGGTTACAGATCAGAAATAAACAGAATTAAGCATGCCTAAATCAAAGCAGAATGCTATTAAATATGACAAAACAAAACCAGCTTCTTTGGTTTATAGCATCATGATGCTGAACAACATAAATAAGGGACCAAATGATGTTGTTCAGCATATATTGATCACTCCCACAAGAGATAATGAGAACAGTATACACAGATATATTGAGGCATAACATACTAGTTAATGCTTACAGTAGCAGTTTTTAGTTTGTTGGGTTTTTTTGGTTGTTTTGGTTTGATTTTTTTTTTTTAATGAATACCAAAGTAAGTGCTTTGTTATTGATGTTAATTGTCTGTAGATGATTTCCACAAACCTAAAAAGCCCACTTCTTTTGTTTCTTCTGCAGGAGGATTGTCCCCTTGCTTCCCAATACTTATTGGTCCCTCCATGGAGTTTAAGTGGAGTCCTGACAGAAAAAAAGAGAGGAGGCACTGAACATTATGAAAGTTTCTAGCTGGCAGGTTTTATTACAAATGGCTGAAGAATGAAATTAAACTATTTAAAGACAGTCTCTGATGCCGTTGTCCAAATTAGTATTTGAGAGTATCCAAATAGCAAAACTTTTATTTAAAGTCATTAGAAAAGCTTTTTCACTTACAACCTCTCTTCTGAACAGTTTATTATTCATATTGATACTAATTGTTAGTACTAGAAGCAATTAATATTTTAAACATACAGTAACTTCTGCAAGCTCATACACCTTAAATAACACAAAAGAAATAAAGAAAGTCAATCTTCTCTCCATTGTATTATTCTACCAAGAAAACCCCATGTTATCCATTCTGGGGGTCTTTATGTTAAATATCTAAATAAAATTATTATTTATTTTCAACACAGCACTATCGTGGTTTTGTATCTGAGCAACAAATATTGCAAAGATCCTAATTCATAACTGTACTACTTCAGCTTATAAAAGTAATACTATTAAAAATAGTGGTATCAATGTTCTGTAATTTTGTATCATAACTCTGTAACTCTTACTCATACATATGTAACAGAAAGTATGGACTGAAATCTGAATGGAAACAATAAATCCATATGCACAGACAAGACTGTACTATGCTTTGACTTTCCAGGAATGGACAGTAGGCATAAAAGAAACAAGTGTGAAAATGATCCATTTTTAGCCATTTTTCATTGTATTTATTCAGGGAACTGGAAGACAGAATTTGGTTTCTCTTAGACAAGAAATGCTGAAGTACTGTTTCTTCTTTCTAGAGTGGAGCAGGTGGCCTTTGGGAGATTTAACAACTTGGCATAAGTCTACACTAACCCATTACACAGGTACAGGTGATGGACAAGAAAATGTTTGTTGAATTTGAAGGGAAACAGCTGATAGATGTACACACCGCATGCTGAGATAAAGACTAGAAAAGGCTGAAATTGGTACTAGGTTTAAAAAGTATCTATAGCTAGAACGTGTTTATACAGCAAAATGCATTGCCATCATACTGTTAATTATCATTATTTTGAGAAGGGCATGATGCAAACAGGCTCAGAACATGTTTCAGCCTGATTCAGAAAGCAGAACTTTTTCTTTCCATAACAAGGTAAACTAACAATAGACTCTCAGGAGTCTCTGGTCCTTGGCTTTCTCAAAGACTGTGCTTCTGTTAACTTCTATGTATTTACACTTCTCAGCAACTGAACAGCATCACACAGATAAAAGCCCAAAGGAAATGTAGCAGTTAATAAACTATTAAGCCATTCTCCTTTAAAAAATCAGCAACTGGGCAGTACAAAGACTTGGCAAGCCATGTCAGATGCAAAAGGATCTGCAAATCTGAAAGACTTATCGGAGCTGGGGAACAGCTGGCTCTGCAGATCCCAAGGCCCACCTGGGATCCACTTACTACAGCCTGTCATTCTTGCCGAGTTTAATGCTTATACAGTCAATGAAACATTAGATGAAGCTAAAGGATACATCCCCAAAGAATCTGACTTATGCTTTGGGAAATGACCTTTAAGCAGTCACCTTCTGATAGAAAATTAAACTACACCTCCCTGCATCTACAAAAATACCATGATGTTTGTGATTTGTCCCTAATGGCATACATGCATTACATTAGTACTCTTTCTACTGAACCTTCTACTCTTACTACTATTTGTTTGGGTTTTCTTTGTATTTTATATTTTCACACTCCAGCACACCAGGTACTAGTTGCTAAAGTGATTAATCTCAAATTACTCTAGTCAGTGGGTTTTCAGGGACAACTGCAAGTCCAGAATATTCATTTGGCTTGTTTCAAAAATCAAACTTGCATTGCCTTTGGAAGCATTTTTTAACTCTGTTTTATCAAGAGATCAACCAAACACATTCCCTTGTTTTACTAAAAGAGCAATGGCTTACTATCATGAGGAACACAATAAACAAACATGGTTCTTTTTACGATCTTGATAAAGAATATTTCTTTATAGGAATAGATCAGAGTAACAGCTATGTGTATGACATAGAAAGTAGTATATGCCTGGTAGTCTAGACATACAAATAAACTCAGGTATAATGCTTTTTAATGATTCCTCTACAGTCAACAACACACACACTTGGAAGCAAATCACCTGATATGACTTGGGCATCTGTTTATGCCCCACAGTACTTGAGCCGCATTGTAGAGCTCCTCTCTGTTTATCATAAACGAAATATAGACAAAAACTCCATTCAGGCATACCCTTCCTGTGCTAACTTTGAGAAATAAGACTGACATCAGCACAGAACTTATGCTTGTAAAACACTCCTAGATGTGAAATGATAAAAATCACAGATTTCTTTGAAGTAACACAGAACAATGTAGCAGCAAACATAAGATAAAAACCCAACAGATTACATAATTCTAAGGACCAAAAAATAATTAGCCTGGTAGGGATGGAGCATAAAGATCCCTGTTCATTGAATGCCCTTGTAAAAGAAAACAAAAATAAAAAAGGAGGGGTGGGGAAGTGACTGTCTTCAAACAAGACCTGCTGAAGAACATAGAAATAATAGAAACCTGCAGGGAGGTGAATCCCACCTATACTGATACTGTAAATCAAACAATTCACCCATCTGCTTCAATGCATTTAGAAAGTGTTAGTTAAGTAGATTAAACAGAAACACCTATCAGAGGGAGTCTGCTAATACAGACAAGATCTGAGGGAGCTCAGAAAGCAGTGATAATGATAATGCAAAAATGCTGTGAGAGAATGAGACACAGTATTTAGAAAGAGTAGGAAAAAGCAATGTAAAAAACTGCGAGTGGTATCAAACACACACCATCTTTACTGACAACATCTTACAGCTTAAAAGCAGAGAAAACACAGGTTACTTAGACTAACATATTCCTCATATGGAAGAATAAAGGAAGTGGAGAAAACATTCAGCACTGCTTTTATTCTCAAGGTAGTTTCACTGGAACCTTAATAACACCATTTCTTGCGGGAATCAGGAAATGCAGATCTATTTGTATGTTGCTTATAAAGAGGAAAATATACATCAAGAAGACTTAATATCTGCATTGTCTCAATGTAACTTTTCCAGCCTTAAAATGCTAAGTAAAGAGCAGTTTATTCCTTCTGTATGCAAGATTATTTGTTATAGAAGTGACTTTTACACATTTTTTGACAATTTCTTAGACACTTCCTGTTTCAGCAGCTGGATACCAAGAACATACTGTCTGCTAAATTTGTAGCAGCTTTAAGAGACATAAAGTATCCACTTAACTGTCGAACTTTACATTTTGAGGTCTCAGCTGGGGTTATGCCATGTCCCTAATGCACACTAGACCTAAATTATATAGCATGGGCCCTGAGAAACTCAGCTAATTCCCTTACCTGCATCACACTTTTGGTTTGATCTTGTCTTCTCTGCATTATATATCTTACTATTCTCACCCTATGGGCCAAAAGAGACTCATTATCCACCTGAAAAGCAAAAAATGCAACACACATCTAAATCTCAAACTGATATTTGCATGTCCTTGTTATTTCAACAGGAACTATGCAAATTCATTTTCAAGGATTTAGTTATAGTTTGAGAATATCCAGGAGCTCCCAGCAGATCTGAAATCACGTCTCCCCATTCCATGGAAGCGAACCAGGTTGACAAAGCAAGAACTGCTTTTAAGCCTCTGACCATTTGGCAAACTTTTCTTCTAATTTACATCTGCTGCAAAAAACATACTGTACACTTACAACCAAAGCATTAATTCGCACTCTATGTGTTGTCATTGTAAATGACCTCACAGTCCATTTTTCAGTCCAATTACTGCCTACCTACTGGCCAACAAAACCATCCGGCTGCCGAGAACTTGTAGGAATATACCTCAAAACCTTGCAGTGAGTTTCACAGATTTTTTTAAAATTATTTTTATTGGTGATAAGTGGGTAGATCTCAGCTGAAATAAATCGTTTCCCATTCCTTAAAAAGCCAGTACATTTCATCCAACAGCCAGATGCCAAAATGTTCACATTTATCTTCATATATGCCTTCCACCTGTCCATGTACTACCTGACTAGCAATTCTTAACTCCTTAGCTGAAAAATACAATACTTCTAACTACATATATACTTGCTTTCCCTATAAAAGGCCTTGACTAATATCCTCAAGAAAGACATCTGGGTTAAGCCGCAATTAGTAAACCAGTCTTTATATTTCTGCTGTGCATTTGAAGAAGGGCTGTATCATCATCCACTTCATAGAGACATCGTTGAATTGTGACACCTTAAAAAAGTATGAAGCACTTCAAAACTCACAAACAAAAGATAAGAAACAGAAAAGCTATGTTGTCACAAATGTGAATTCAAGAAGGGAATTTACAAACTTAAGCCATCTAAAAGCTGTAACTCATTAAATACATACCAAGGCTTACACAAGCCAGGTTGCAAGAAAATATCAGAGTATAAGAATGGCAATTCAACAGTCTCATACTATTTCAAGGGCTCTTCACTTGATATAAGACTCTTATAGCATCCTATGCACCAAATGCATCAGCCAAACAATTACACCACCGTAAGATGTTCCAGCACTATTTTCCCGTACAGAGGATACATAAGCAATGGCAGAGAAACCTTACTGAGGGAATCAGTCTCCCATTGGAATCGCGAGACCTGATAGGGCTGATAAAAGCAAAGTCCTAGTGCTCATGCCAAAAGAGACCAGTAGGAAATGAAGGCATTTCCTTACTTTGAACTTCTTGTAGGGTTTCCAGGAGGCAAGAGAATGTTATAGAGTTGTTATAGTGCCTTTTCAGGGCAAATATCCATTTTGCATAGTAACATGAAAGAATCAAAAGCACGCAGATTCTTTATGCTGGAGGAAGAGCTCAAGTACAATTAGCATGTAGTACACTGAATTTCAAGCACATGTTTTACAGAGAATTGTATTGACTGTATTGAGTAGCAAAGTGCAAGTTATTCTTAATGGATGACAAGGAGATAGATTGCGGCTTCTGTACCTTAAATTCTGACCTTCAAAATTACATTCAACATATTTTAAAGAATATTATAACTACAATCCAGCTACTGAGTCTGAGTTCATGTCTTAACATAATTTTTTATACATGACTAATGACTAAAGCATCATAAAATATTGACAAAACTGAACACAAAGCTACTATTCCAATTTTTCATCAGAAAGAGAACTGTCAGCTTCCTCACCTCAAAAGCATGTCCAAGTTTCTTCCGTTGTTCAAAAACTGTACAGACTTAAAACTTCTCTTGCCTCAGTTTTGAATCCACTGCACCCCTGCTGAGCACTTCCACATCCATGAGCATAACCATCAGCCCCCATTTTGCCAATACTCCAACCACACAGCAGCATTTGGTTGGACTAGACGATCTTTCGAGGTCCCTTCCAACCCTTGGGATTCTCTGAACTCTCTTTTCTTGACTTGTTTGCACACTGGTTTCTCAGCACTACCCCTGCCCGAGTATGGGGTTTTCTGAATGGCAGCTGGGATGAAAGAACAATGGAAAGAAGGTGTGCTGGAGTGAAGAGAGCATGATCGCAGTACAGGTATTAATTCCTGTTCTAGCACACTCTGACTTCACATTTCTTTGCGTTTCCCAATACAAGGAAGAAAGAGGAGAGGTAAGTTACTGATTTAGAGAACTGTAGACTGATGCTAGTTTGTTGGTTGTAAATACATGTAAAAGTATTTTCATATTTGCAAGCAGGATCCTGTAAAACATTTGCTGGTCTGGGGTTATTTTTTCTCATGCTAACAGGGAAGCTTGGGCTGGAATTTGAAATACAGTATTTGGATGTCAAGAAGCCTGCCAAACTGGCAGACGTTTGAGAAGATAAATAATCAAACCAATTCCCAACAGTCCAGCTTGCAAAAGTGTGAAAAATAACAGATATGCTTTATTATTAAATATGCTTTAAGACCAGCTAAGTGACTGACATAGGTGGATGATGCTAGACAGTTTATTTTTGTCAGCTTTCAAGGTGCAACTTTTCATACACATTGTTGATAGCAATCTGTGGGGATCACAGATTCACAGGAATGAACGAGACAGTGAGAAGGATTATCCATTCTTAATAGAACACTAACCTGTTTCTATAACCTCTGGGAGACAGATTTTGCAGCCTTCCCAAGACATTTCAACCAGTGCATAGCTACCTTAATGCCTAAACAAAAATCCTTCTTACAACAATTAGCACTTCATTTCTTCCTTTGCTAGCAACAACAAAGTTGTTCCCTGTTTCTTACTATCAGTCTTCTACATACCTGAAAATGTACGAGATCTTTCCATCATTTTCCCTTCTTTAGAAAAAGTCCAGTTTGGTCATTGTTTCTACAGAGGACATACTCTCCATTTCAATTTCAGCTAATTCTGTTGGTGTTTGGTTTTGTTTTTTTTTTTTTTCCCCAAAGATATTGGATCTAAAACTGTATTGATTTGTGGATCCCAGTGAAAGGCAGTACTAACAGGGGAGGCCTTATGAGCGCTGAGAGATGCTGAAGGAATTACTTCATGACTATTTCACATGACATGCTTATGTAGCAATAGATACTTATTTTTTTTCTTTCCCTCACAAACTGATTGCTTGCTCAAATCACACTCCTATGAATCAACCCTTGCTGTGCTTAGCTCCTTTCCAACACAACTTCTGCCAAGCAAATGGTTCTCCCAGCCTGAACATGTAAATTATTGCTACTTCAGAGTTGCATCTGTACTTTCTCTTACTGAATTGAATACAAGTTCAATATATAAATATTGTAATGTTAATTCCTTCTAGCAAGGTGCGTGTGACTCCTCCTACCCAGGCACTGCTAGCAAAAGTTAACAGAACTACTCCAAACACTCAAAACTGTCATGAAAATATGGACCTGAGTAGAATCAAGATCTTCACAAAACCTTGACCATTGGTGGTTTAGCTGGTAGACCCATCAACCTTCCTCTGCACATACTGCAGTCTATAATTCTGCTCTTCAATTTCTGGTGTAACACAGTGTGCAATGGAAGTTAAAGTTAATGGACATTCCCAAATTTACAGCTCCGTTTGCTAAGAAACAAAACAATGTTCAGTCATGTGTAGGTTACGGAAAACGCGCTTTCCCAAGTTTGTCTGAAAATCCCATTGCTGTGGATGTTACCGGTTTTACTACATGGAATACTTGAGTGATCTAAGCCTTACACTGAACCAGATTTATGAAACGTCTGGTTTGTCTCCAAGGCTGTATTTTCAAAAACCTTCATGCTGTTAATAAAGGTGCAAGTGATAATGGTGCATAACTCAAAATTGGTAAATAGACAAGGGTTGGAATTACACATCCTTACATGTAATGGAAGCAGGTAGCTTCTACTTTCACTGTTTGGTGACATTAATGGGGTAATACTGAGTAACTGCTGACAATTAGCCAGAAGATGGAGCAGAGGTCTTGTAGGAAAATTACTCCCTGGTGGCAAAATACTGAAAATTCAATTACACTCTGTTTATTACAGGCCTACATTAGGAACTGCATTCATAATAAAGACCTTGATAATATACAAATTAATCGCAGCACAGGGGAGTGCTTTACTAACTTTTTTACTCCTTGATGTATTCTTCAATATTAAGTTTTTAATATAACCATAGACATATTGAAAAGCTTTCTGTAAGGCTTTTCAACTAAAATTCCTTAAATAAAAGAGCTTGATATGTGAACATAAGATAATTTCTATTATAGTTCCTTGAATAAAGCAAGGTCCAGATACCAATTTTTACATACCCTTTTAGGTATTCTCTGTATCTTGAGATTCATGTTTATGCTTCTAGGAAGTATGTTATCATGCAAACATTGTTAAAGTCATACAGGTACAGCCTCGCATAGTTTTCTGCAGATAGACACATTTACATATGTGAATACTTTCTTTCAATTTAAGAAAACCCAGGGAATTGAATGTATGCATATCCAACTTCTGCAGATATTGCAGATCAGTTTGAAATAAGATTGAATAATCTAGTTCTTACTATTCAAGTTACAGCAACTGCAAAAAATGCTCCCAAGAAGAGCAGCTGGATATAAATTCATGCTATGACAATGTGTATTCGATATTGTTGAATAATTTAGTTTCTGAATGAATTTAGTCAGCAGTTTGTTTAGCCTTTTAATAGCCTAGTGCCTGCTTTAAAGACTTCTAGTTGCAAGCTCTTCAGCACAAAGTCTTAAACTGTTGTATTTAAAATCTAGCTATATGTTTTCTGATTTTAATTGTATATTGCTAATGACAGCAGTAAGACCTATGATACTTTACTGAACCTGAAGTGGAATAAAAAAATCCATTGTCTCCATGGTTAACTTAATCTTATATGTTACTCGAAAAACACAAATCTAGAAAAAGTACTGAACACATGCACAGTATTCCACAGGTGAGCTGTCTCTAATTTTGTTTGAGAGAGATTCCTAAGGAATTCTGGTACTGGACTTTCATTAACAAATAGTTTAAACAAAGGTATGAAACTTGGTCACCTAACTAGGTTCTACATTACTGAAACTCTCTTTAGATCCAAATATTCTCAATCCTTCTTGTAAAATCCTTCCACTTTTTAAGGAAGAAGACCTCATGCTTTCTGCTTTGTAAAGGGACTCCCTGAACTGCAAGATACAGTAACACTTAGTGATGCTCAAGCTGCTGACACAGAAGACCACCTCCAGTGACAGGACCAGATAGGACCTTGGCTCTGCAAGAATATGCCCTGTGTAGGACACAAGATTGCAGAGGAGGCAACTGATGATAGCTCTGGTATTTGAAATTAGCTTGAATAATAACCCTGCAGCTCTGTGCTAGCTAAGCTACCAGCAACCAGAAAAACAAAACCAAAACCAAACAAAAAACAAACCAAAACAACAAACCCAACCCAAAGAAATAAGGATTTAAAAATAAAAACCAAAACACCAAACCCAAACAACAGCAGCAAAACCCGAACAAAAACATGTTATCTGGCAATGCGGCAATAAACTCAACTCACACTGCAGTAGAAATAATGAATTCGGTGTTTTCTTATGTGATAAACGAATCTTTCACAGGTAGGTCCTCCCTCACACTGCCCACACAAATTCCTTCAGCTGCCACTCCTAAGTGACTACTGTGAAAATGCCAGATCACTGCAGAACCCACAGAAACAGAAAGTTCATGAGATAAGATCTCATGAGATCTGAGACAGACTGCTTCCTGGCAGAGACAAGACGAATGAATGCCATGTACTTCTAGCTTTTAAATGTGTTGGTTTTCAGGACTTTCTATCTGAAGTCAGGCACAAAAATAAGATGCAGAACAACACTGTATGGAACTCTGTGACAAGGTCTAAAACCAGGAAGAAAGATAGGGTAGTTTGAGGTCCAACACCCCAACATTGCATACCTTGTATCTGCAAGTTACTCCATCTGCCTGCTGCATTTTATGAGAAGAGTCACGACAAAGAAAAGAAGAATTTCCACATGTTCATAGCATCCAGACATCAACAGCCTATGGTGACATGGTTTAGTGTGAGGTGTCCCTGCCCACGGCAGGGGGGTTGGAACTAGATGATCTTAAGGTCCTTTCCAACCCTAACTCTTCTGTGATTCTATGATCAAGCCCAATCTTTCTTCACAAAATCAGTCTGACCCATAAAATCAGTCAGTTCAGATGCTACCTGGAAGGGCATATGCAATCTGCATATGGATTTGGTCTCTTCTCAAGCATGCTTCCACAGCTGATAGGTATTTTGCAATGCTTGGCTGTCTGGAAAATCCTTGTTTGTGTTACAGGCCATGCAGTGAAATTGCAAATGGAATGCTTCTTGCAGGCTCAAAAGGTGACCAAATGAGTTCCAAGTTTAAAAACTGTGCACTAGAAGAGTCTCAAGAATGGGAGCACCGAAATGAAAAGGGTACAAGAACCTGTAGACTCCTTGAATCTTCTCAAATGTAGACACCAAACAGGCTAAAGTCATCCCATATTTCAGAATGAGGAAATACTATGAGCATATCCATTTCCTCTTGAATTCTGGTGTGACATCATCTACAGTTCTTAAAGAAAAAAGGCCACTTCTGGTTATAGTAAACTCTGAGGAGGGTCCCAGAAAGCACTGCATAGAAAATACAGCATGACAGACATCATGTTTTGCATAGTGTCAGAGCACTCTAAGAGCAGAGCAGAGCAAGGGAATGCTCTGACCAGACAGGGCAACTACCTGCACTGTCAACCCTGGCATTGCTTTCCACAGTATCAACTATGAAATTTATGGCAGAGATTTCCTCACTCTACCACAAATCGATCTGGGAGGGAGATCAAACATGAATTGGTAGCAGTAATATGCACATGACTGGTACATGTAATGGCAGATGCTCTGGGGGCAGCTGTCACTTCAGCTATGGCAGTTCTACATGGCTGATAAGATGCAAGCCACGTCAGACTTTCTGCCACTGTTGGATTTTGGAGGCATCTTCTTTTCCCCCAAACACTGAAGGGAAAGAGTAAAGCTCCATTCAATGCCTCTGCACGGTTGAGCATGTTCCTTCTTCATACCCACCTATGATGCTAAAAGTGCAAGTGTCTGTCTCCATTTCCAAGAATCAGCAGTTGCCTATACTGTGTCATGTTCATTCTGTGCAAGAATTGGGTCTGGCTTGTCTATCTGATAGTAAACTGTTCCTATGGTTTCGGCGGGATGGCAGAAGAGTGGAGGAAAGGCCATTGCTTCATTTAGATCTGATGAGATCAGTACAGATAGTTTCAGAGAGCTCATTTCGCCTCCTGTCTTTCATGCTTTGTGTATCCTATGGAAAATATTAAGCATACTGAACATGGCAGTGTGTGCAATTCAAAAAAATTAATCTGCTACTGAATGGATAGAATTTGAAGCCTCAGGTTGAAAAGTCCTGAACAGGAGATAAGGGAAAACATAAAAATGGTATTACAGAGGAGTGTGAAAAAAAACATCATTACTTGATCTAAGAGTACTGATACAATCAAAAACCAAAAGAATCAATTCAGGAAGTCTGTTGCAATTTAGCTAGAGCTTGGACAAGTATACTAGCTCAGCCATACTCTGCTATAATGGGAGATGGCATGTAACCAGAGAAAGGGCAGTAACATCTCTGCTTTGGGGTTGTTTTTTTTTTTCACACGTAAACAAGTGGATAAAGAACTCATTTCCAGTAATAGCAATCTGACATACACTTTAAGATCATACAAAACTACTTGCATTTACTGAGCATATGCAAAAACAAGTATCTTAAAGCTGCTTATAATTTGTGAAGAAGTTTTTGTGCAGTCCCATCTGAAATTAGCAGAGATTGTCCAGGTTTTTGCCTCACCTTACTTTTTTTGAAATAGATAAAATTTAGTGAGGTTATTTGCAGGATTCAGAAATGCTTCTGAATTTATAAGTTAGGCTTTTCTAAAAGTTACTGCAAATATATTTATATATATATATACATACATATACACACAGACATATAAAGATACCAAATACTTTCAAATTATTTAAAGAAGGTAAGAAAGGCAGAGTTAGGAAGTTTGACAGAATATAAGCATTATAATGCCCATTTGTAAGCACAAAACCAGAAAAATTAGAGTAATGTGCAAATGCAGAGACAGCAAATTAGTGACCAAATTGTGATTTCACTGCAGAATCTGACTTCAAAGCAGATACTTTGAAGGCTTTCCACATGTAAATTTCAGAAGAAATTGATATGCAGAACAAAAGTCACCGGGATTGGAGTTCAGCCGAGCTACCAGTTGCACTTTGGTAATTACAAGTGATCAGGACACTGAGTCTAACCTGAACTCACAGCAGAATACTCCGCACTGATTCAGTGTTGAATTTAATGGACATAATGAACCATCATCACCACATCCAGGAGTACAGTATATTTTCTTTGATTATTTTCACAGACTATCCAAAACTCAAGTCCAGTTAGCTTGTGAAGTCTGATGAGAGCACAGGCTGAGGTCATACAGCCAGAAAAACAACTCAAAAGATTACGTCAGGCTTGATTTAAGAAAGAAAAATAAAGTAAGACCACAATGGAAGAAGAGGCTGTGAGATTTTTGGGGTTGGACTTTTTGTTGTGGGTTTTCTGTTTGTTTCTTTCTTAAGGGAAATCAGGATAATTACATATTTTGCACTAAAAAAAAAAAAACAGGATATTACATTGTCTGGCTTTTTTTGCAAGTTCTGGGGAGGATAACATTGCACCATAAAAGCAGAACCACAGAGAATGATAAAAAACATTCAGAAAACAGGGTTTTTTTTGATACGACTATGCAAAGTTTTTTTCCATATCTTTTCACATACTGCATTCAAACTCTGCTTTAAAATGTTTTAAGTAAGAAGGAAGACTGGATTTTGAGATAATCAGTAGTACCATGTCACCTAAATGGTTACTTCAAATTCCTGCTATGAATTCTGGGGTAACCAGAATCAGCAGAGAACCATATAATTCAATTCCCCAAGAGACACTGTCTCTCTTATGTATGAAGCAAAGCCATCTTTCTCATTGGAAACAAAACTGAAATCTTTGAGTTCAATTAACTCTCCAGCCTCAACAAAAGTGCACTGCAGTAGACTATTTTTTTGTAGGAATAATTTATCAGAATTCTCTTTAATGCTTTTTTCATAACACTGAGATACCTCAGAAAGAGGATGAAAAATTCAATTGTGTAGAGCTGATCAGAGGAACAAAAATCCACTCTGAACAAAGGTAAGCCGATTAACTTTTTCATAAAAATCAATATAGTTGATACTGCAAAGAACAAAGAACTGGTAAGAAAACAAGAAAGAAATGAATTTGTGGGGGTTTTAAAGCAAATTGCTAAGAGTACACAGACTCTGTTACCATATTTTCAATATTGTTATAGCTGTTTAAATGTATTCCCTAAGTCCCAGAAGTACAAAGATGACTCTGTGAATAAGGAGAATGTTATTAATGTATGCAAAGTGGACACCAGCATTTTATGGGTAAGTTCACTTAGTAGTTTCATATGGTATGTAACATTTGGAGAAAAAAGGGTAAGAATTCTAGCTTATCTTTTTCAAAAACGTAGCTGGGCATTTGTAACAACTAAACCTGAATTTCAAAATGCATGTACATGTTACAGACATCTAAGCCACACCTGACAAATAACACCTAGCATGGGGACTCCAAAGTTATTCTGGTTTAGGTAATGTTAAACAATAAGTATCTTCCAAGTTATTAAACTTAAGGAGCTCCTAATAGCAGGCAGCAGATGAAGCATTTTTACCTACCTGTTTATGAACCCAATTAAAAAGCTATTACATGACTACACTTAGGGTTTAGTGAAACCCATGTTTTAAAGACAGCAGGTTCTTGTCTGGTTGAGACTTGGCCTTGCTGAAAATAAGAAATGTAACTGCTAAAAGAGCAAGAAGAGTGGTTTTCCCCATGGACTTGAAAAAGTATTTCAGTCTTTTTCAGCCAGTAGTTACAGGGCTTAGCTGGCAGGGACAGCCATCTTCTGGCAACCTAAAACACAACAGAGGAACAACACAACTACATAAAAACTGCCTTGGCAGCATCAAGATGGGACAAGAAAATGACACTGCAGTCAGCCTTGAAGGTATAAACCTCTGCAGCACCGGGAGTGGAAGGTATCCTTGCTGCCCTGTGACAAAGAAAATTTTAAGTTGGACAGAGAGTTCGGTGAACTTAAGGTAAATCCTGAGAAAGACTAATAAAAAACCTGTATTCCCAAGTTTACCCTCTGTCTGACAGGTCGTTAACAAGCAACACTTAGGTGGAGCAGTCACAAGTCATTCCTTCCACGCTGTAGAAGGCAGTCACTTTGACTTTGCTCCCTGTACGAAGTCAAACACTCCTGCATTTTTTTATGTCACAGGGATTGTTAGGTAGGAATGAAAACAGGCATTTGAACTCGCTCCTTGCTTACTTTTACTCATAGCCTAATGGCCTGCAGATCCCAAAACAGTCTAAGAAATTGCATTTTTAGGCAAGACAGGAATAATCTGAGACATTGGAGAAATTTTTGTCTCAAAACCAATACTCTTGCAAACCGTCTTCCAGCAAATAACTAATACTGTGTAAATTAAAATAAAGTCTGCTGAGGAACTATTGGATCCTGATCCTTTAAAATACATTTTCATGAGTATGAGGAACTGCTGTTAAATTTAAACAACCAGTTATTTGGCATCTTGGAGCTTTTCTTTTGGAACTAAAAAGCTTGTGGCTATAGGTTCTCCCCACTCCACAGTGTTCTCTGCTGTAGTCTGACAGAAGCTAACCAATTTTCAGTTAAATATAAAAGGAAATGAGAATGGGGGAGGAAGTTACAACCGCAAAAATGTGAACCAATTCGTTCATCCAACCATTTCTTCTCCGCAACACCTACACACCACGGGACAGATATAAATTCAGCAAAAACACTGGCAGAACAATTCTAGGGCCAGGATTTCTGGTAAGATCCCTCACCACTTAACAGCTGCAGATGGAATCAATGAACAACAGCTGAGGCAAAATGAGCAACTGTGAGTCTGGGAACAACAGGCTTCTAGACTTAACCCATTTGTATATCAGGTCTCCCTGTGAATTTAGTCAACGTTCTCTATATTAATTTGATTTTTTCTGGTAAAGATTTTCAATAGCACTCATATGATTTAGGAGCACAAGTCCTGTTACAACTCATGAGGATGTGAGCACTAGATCTCCAGGGTGCTTTTTAAAAAGTCTCACTCTACCTGTAAAATGGAAAAACAATCATTACTTGCTGCCTTCTAACTACACAGATACAAGGACTAAAAGGAATATCCAGTACTGTCCCTGCATGAACTCCTCACTTTTCCAAGGCTCAAGAGGCTAATATAACCTTATCATGGCTTCAGGTCAAAAGATTGAGTCTAATGGACCAATGGAAGGAATTAATTTCAGAGCTCAGGACCTTTAATTGAGAGCAGATGGTGCCTAGTTCCTATAAATTTAAAGTCTGGGGCCTGTTAACAGAAGCATCTAATCTCATCTCTATTGCCATAAGCAGCCAGGACCCAGTAATATTGAGTTTACAAAACAATATAACAATCTCCTAGACCTCCACTGAAAGCAAACAAGCAGCAAAAACAGTTAATGAAAAAGACGTCATACGTTATCTGCAGCTAAAGTGGTTAAAGGAATGAGTGAAGCTTTTAAACAATTCTAAATGTATCTCTTTATAGAACATACAGCAATCATGCAATGAAGAACTTAGCAGATTGAACAATTCTGGTTAACTCTACATGGAAGGAGACTGGATACTGTCCATTTAACCAAATCACGATGCTAGAGGCCATCCCTTTCAAAGTAATTTTCACCTAGATATCTTGGAAACTTTCAATATAAAAGAACTTCAAAGATTATAAACTACCTTGATACATTCAATATCCATCTTCAACAACAGGGAGAGACAACTCAAACTTCCCCTAAGAAATAACTCTTGCAAAAATTGATCTTCAACTTCAATTTTCTACTGTTTTCTACAAACTGCACAAGTGACCAATATTGTTTTGTTTAGTGAAATCCACTACAAAAAGAAATTCATGTTTTGTACAGACACAAAAGCAACCCAAACTCTTTAGCCTGTCTGCCACAGGTGCAGACTGAGACTCTATAGCATTTGTCATCAGCAATTACATGAGACATTTTATTTGTAACTATAAAAGATTTTAAAGAAGTATTACATTTAGAAAAATCCAGCGACTGAGGGGGAGGGGAATTAATCTTTCTCCCGCATACAGTAGGTCAGTGGCAGAGCATGTAACACTGGAATAAATTTCCTTTTCTTATGCCCATGACTGCACACAGACTTGCAATGGAAATGCTTTCAAGATTCTAGGTCATTTGAAGAAGAAACCAATCTTTAACATTGTATGTTTAACTTCTAAGAAAACTACATGTATAAGCCACGAAAATAAAACTATTCAAGAAAAGGTCTTGTAAGGATAGTCATATATATGCATAAACAGTCTTATACACAACATTTATGCATCTATTTTACCACAAATTACAAAATGCAATCATAATGTACTCAAAACGAAGAAATCAGCCTGTTGTCAGTCTTTACCCTGTCATGGCCTGACCAGAGTTTCCGTTATTTGGGTTTTGTTTTTAGGCTGTGATTACTGCACCAGGGGTGGAAACATTCACATTCTGTTTCAGACATACCTAGTCAGCAGCCACAGTATGTACCCCAGGGAGGAATCTGCCAGTAGCAGCACAGCCCTGACACAGCAGCTGCACAGAACCTTCAAACTCCTAAGAAAACTCTTATCTGTTCTGGACACTCTTAGAGAAGATGAAGAGATACACCTATTAACCATTTGCATATTCAGAATTTAATCCATAATTAATTCATATTGTTCTCCCTCATCTGTCCTGTCTTGATGCTGTGGGTTCACAACTGTGAAATTAAGGAAAAAAAATCTAAATACAATATTGATAAGTATTTTGCAAATTCCCATGTATTATATAGAAACTTGCACTAACCCACATGATCACAGCAGGTCTCAAGGCCCCTCCTCTAAAAGGTTTGTAATGTGAAGGGATAAAAAGTAATATTGTTTTCCTTGGTTTCAGTGTGCCAAAACCACGCTTCTTCTCTACAACATGCAAGCAAAAACGATAACTAAACACAAACCCTACATAACTCAGGAAGACAATGGTATATTGAATGAGAGAGGTAGTGGAATAAAAGTCAAACCCACAGCTTCTTAACAAGCATTTATTTTCCTGAGATTTTAAACAGCATCTTCTTTCCACATTAAATCAAGAAAAAAACTTCAATGTTGCCAACAGATCAGGCAGCATACTATAGAGACCAAAGAAAAGTTCTGACCAGTTCAATTCACATATTAATACTTGTGAAAGGAATTAATTTTAAAATTTGACTTGAAACTCAATTTTAAACTGAATTCTCATCTGCATCAAAGAAATAGAATCATAGAATCATAGATATACAGAACTTTTCATCCAGAAAACAAAGTAAGTTTTTACACAGATTTAAAGAAGAGTTAGTTTTAAAGAAGTATTTCTAGTCAATTCCAAAAGCCTTTCCAGTTTTTTGGAAAAAAAAACAAAACAAACCAACAAACCAAACATCATCTTGACAAATTTTCTTTAGCTATTATTTGACCAGCACTCAAAGGCTGTCACCTCTAATTATTTCAGATACTCTGACAATAGCACAGCCTATATTTACTTGAAAGGTGAAATCATTATTAGATTATTTCTCGAGACGACAATATGTAATTATACAAGAAAATGCAATTAAAACCTTATTTCAAGTTAAAAGTCGATGAAACTTAGAAAACACTTTTAAAACAACTGAAGAAGTCTACTCTTTATATAGAACTGGTATTAGACTACATCTCAACTATTATAATTTGGTTTTGTGTAATGAATATGGAAGTATATGTCTTATATAAGTACACCACTTAGCCCCCATATCCTAACTACAGGAAATGAAGTGGTAGCTGAGAAACATGGTTTCAAATGACAACAGACCAAATAATCTCACAGCTTTGACAGATTTTCTTTTTTCTCCTTTTTATTCCAGTGATAATTGCATCAATAAACCTGATTCAGCAAATCTGTTGCTCTCTAATTCATTAATTAAAACAATTTACTGCTACCACTGTGATTTTTCAGGGACATCAAAACCACATTCCAAATCAAAACAGCAGAGATCATCAGTTTATAGATGCACAAAGCATGCTCTGCTTTTGTGGCAACTTCATAATTAAAACACATCTTTAATGAAAAAGAGCTGTTCTGTTCAAGATTTCCTTCCACACACACATCTGAAGAAACATGTTTTGTTTAGGGGGACTGAAGAGCAGTATTTCTGTATCAAACTTAAAATGGGAAGGGGGACGCCTATGAAAAGTTAACTATTTCCAGTTAGAAAAAGCCCAAGATACTAATATTATAATAAATTGCAAAGAAACAGTTTTATAGCCTTCATTTTTTCAATACACGTCCTGCTCATTAATTTTTTGTTTGAATAGAACTATTGAATCACAGAAAACAAACCAAAAAAGGAAGTAAAGAATTTCTTTGTCCATCTTCTCCCACAAATCAGGACCAAACAGAATTATGCCAACATTCTAGAAATGTTTTGGAAAATATGTTAGATAATGAAATATTCACATGGTCTTCAGCAATCTCTTTCACCAAGCTATCCTGGAATCACACGGCCTTTGTAACAGCAGCAATATCTAGACAGAACATGCCAGGCACAACAGTCTGAATTCTTCCAATCTCTTCCTAGTGTTGCGTTTTTAAAACTTCTGATGATTCCTGTTAGCCTTCCTGTAGGCTTCCAGCTGGTTGGCATTTTCCTCAAAACGTAGTCCCAAAACCAATCACAGAGAGACAGTATTTCTAAGTACTGCTGAGTGAAGTAGTAGGATTATTCCAGTGGTGCTGTACATGAAGACATGTTACAAGATCATGAAAGAAACACTTATACACAACAGAAAACACTGTTGATAACCACTATGACCTTCAGCTGACAGCTACCCAGGCGGAATACAGAAATGTCTCCTTGACACACAGGATGGGGGATAAGGAAGCCAAAGCTCAACCTCAGTTGAGAAGCCCTATCATGGCAGAGGACAGGCGAGCTGTTAGGCACCACTTACATAAGCTGGGCATACAGGAGTCCAGGGAACCACACAGGAGAAATCCATAGGTGATGGCAAAGCTGACCAATGCCACTGGAAGGCCACACTGGTTCCTTAAAAGGTCATGGCAATGGACGAAGGTTCCTCATGACTTCTTCGAAGATAAAGATCATTTTGTGTTCAAGAAAGGCAAGGAGTACATGGGGAAGCAGGGGCAGTCAGCCTTACCCCAAGTCTCCCATGGAAAAGTACGGAACAAATACTGCTGGAGTTATCCTTTATATACCTGAAGAGACCCCTCAGAAAAGAAAGGGAACGATAATGGCTAACAAGTATTTACCAAAAGCAGATCACACCCAAAACACCTTACTGCTTTCTATGAACAGATAATTGTCTCAGAAGACAAAGGAGAGCAGTAAGTTTCTGAAGATAGCTTTCTTGACTTTAGCAAGGCTTTCAACGTGGTCTCCCATAGTATGTGGGTAGCTAAGCTGGAGAGGGATGAACTGGATGGGTGAGTTACAAAGTGCCATTTTTGGAAAACTGGTTGTATCAAAAGGCTAAAAGAACAGTGTTTTGTAGTACAAAAATAAATTGTTGGGCAATATTAATGGAATTCCTCAGGGACTGTTTTATGCCTGTATTACATTTAACATATTGAGAATGAGCAGGATGGACTGTGCCCTCAAGCAAGTTTGTGGATGACACCAAGCTGAAGAGAGTGATCCTGCAGGGTGGGATTGCTTTCGGTGGGATAGTTTTCAGAGGGATCTCAACAGGCTGAAAAAAGCCCTCATGAATTCTAAAGCAGAATAACCTCATCTAGCAGCATGAGCTGGGAGCACACTGGAAAGCAGCTTGTTATGAAAGACCTGGGGAATCAACATGAACAAGTTCAGCAGTGTGCCCTTTCAACAATAAGGCCTACCCACATACTTGGTTGCATTCAGAAGAATGGAGCCAGCATAACCTGAGAAGTGATTAGTCTCTTTTATTCAGCCTTTGAAGACCACATCTGGAGTATAATATTCACTTTGGGGCTTGTCAGTACTCACACAACATTGACAAACTGAAATGAATTCAGCTGAGATTGACCACCATGACTGAAGTGCTGAAGCATACAACTCAAGAGGAACTCAAGTGAGCCTGGAAAAGGTAAAAGATGAAAATCTAACTTTGATCTGCTATCCACGACAGTGGTCATCTGCAGTAAGGGAAACTTTAATTAGATATAAAGGCTGAAAAAACAAAAAATGACAATGAAGTTGGTTAAGCAGCAGAACAGCTGCCCAGAGATTATGTGGAATTTCTCCTGTAAATTTGTAAAACTCAACTGAACAAGGCCTTGAGCAATCTGATATAAATTGTTAGTCCAGCTCTAAGCAGATAGTTAAACCACATGACCTCAGAAGGTCCCTTCTAAGCTGAATTATTTTATGATTCTGTAAAGGACTGTGATTCAGCCTCCTGCCTTTCTCACATTTGGGAAATTTAGTTATTCTCACTTAAACATAGATCTTTGTACTTGTATTTACTGAACTGCATTTTTTCATGTGGAATTATTTCTCCAGGTTTCACCTTGTCTTACAAAGTGCATGTGACTCTTTCCAGGTTACAAAGTTCTATTTGCATTACCCAAGTCATTAAGAACATCTTATGTCACACTGTGTTGGAGTACTATTTGATTCAACTTGCCAGTTAATGAAATACCAATAATCACTATTTACAGATTTTTCCAATAAGCTGTACATTTATCTTTTAATAATGAACCTAGACCCTGTGTCTCTGTTTATGTCAGTTGTGAGGCAGTGTCAGAAGCCTTACTAATATCAAAATACGTATTATTGTTAGCATCTGCTCCTTTTTCCTTATCAAGGAGTGGCTTACACTATCACTGAAGAAAATCATTACAGCTTGACAAGACTCATTTATTATTTATTGTTATAAAGCATAAACTTTTTTCTTTCTTTTTTTCTAGGATATTTTCTGTCTAACTGATTAGGCAGTTCCTTTTTTCTTAGCTTTGCTCCTGAAGCTGTCGTGTTTGATTTTGCCTTCCAGAACCATATCCATCTCATCAATGATTTCTCAGACATGAGTCATAAAAAGCCCAGAGGCTGTAGACACTCCATATATGCAGGACAAAGTTTCTTTATTTAAGTAACCTCTAATCCTTTATTTAATAATATAAATGTTAGTTCTGTGATCAGTTACTTAGTTAGTAAATGCTGAAACAAAAATAACTAAAGAAAACATATCAGCAATATATTACCAGTCTTCCTTCACTATTAAGTAATAAATCAACACCCTCGTTTCCCTTTTCTTAGCATTCATGTTTCTGTACAACTCTTCACTTTTTTGCTGATTATATCTCAATTTAATTTGCATGCCTGCACCTCTCCAACTGCAGCATTTTAAGCTCCTCCTCAGAAATTTGACTTTCCTTCCATTTTCTGCATGGTTCTTTCTTGAAATTCAGATCTCTGGAGAAATTCTGAGCTATGACAGCTGGTCTTGAAACTCCTCTTTCACTACTCTATAACATTATAAGGATAAGTTTTAACAGCTAAGAGTGAATTGTATGAAATTTTCTTCTTAAGATTTTCTTTTCCTCACAGACCTCAGTTCTAATTTTACTGCTGTCAGCCCTTGTTAAGCCTGCAGCTCCTGCACATCAGCAGATTTGGGTGAGTGTTTCCAAAGGCTCTCATCCTCTGGTTTGATGTTCTGTACCAGACTCCCATCACAAAAACATCATTAAGATGGCCCTTTGGAATCTCATGGCTTTTCTCAACAGAAAGGTCAGGGATGCTCAGTGGATCTCTGAAATCCAGGAGATCCCAAAAGGTTACTGGAAAGAGGTCAGCCCAGCTGTTCCCTTTTTGGCACCCACTAGCCAAAGGAATTCTCAACATGACTTTCAGTTGTATTAACAGTGAATGCTAAAGATTTATTGAAATATATCCACAGAACTACAATTGGTAGTATTACATAATTACACGGTATTACAAAATGTGAAAATCGGTGTAACTACCAAAAATTTGTGAAAGTATTGCAGAAAAACCAGGGATTACTACTTTTACTTATGGATTTCCATTCTATGTGTCTATAACCAAATAAAAATTTGTATGCCTGTTTAGATATTAAGTAATATTTCAGAGCTGACTTCTGTCAACAATAAAACAGACTAATTTCCTGGTTATGAAATTTCTTTGGCAGCAAAGCAGGATTTAAGAGATAGTGGCATGCTTAATGAGGGGTAGATAATTGCTAGATGGAATACTGTGGAAAAGAGTGAAGAAGCTGTAAATGGTGGTATGGAAGCAAGATGAATATTAATTCATCAGCTATGTGGCTGGCTTTGATCAGCAGGCTGAGCATTTGGCTAGCAGGTTCCAAGCAGCTATACTGAATAGTAAGGTTCATCTACAGTGAGTTTTGTCTTAGCATAAAGAAGGATGTTAAACAGGTGAAAATGTTTAACACTACTTCCTGAAAGATGTGCATTATTTAAGAATGCAAAGTTCAAGTATGTGTTATAGATGTATTGGGTTAGAAAGAACAGATTTAAAATGTCTTGACAAGTATCTTACCAATGTTTTCTTGGTTTTCAGAGATCTGAATGCCAGTAAATTCACCATTCTGGAAGGACAAGAGAGTATTAGGTTCACAAGAATGCTATCTTCAGAAACTGAAGTTGGAGAGGAAACAAGCAGATGCTCACACAGCTGATAATGGTATTTTCTCTTCTAAGAAACCCTCAGCAGTGAACATTCTATCAGCAATCTTTACTTTTCCATATCTGTGAAAAATGGGTCCAAGTTTCAAAATTACTTACCTAACCAATTCAGAATGATTCCTGAGCCCACAATTTCTTACTCCTCTCTCCCTTTCTTCTTTTTATTTTGCTACATCCTGAACACTTCTGGTCTTCTAACAAACCCCCACCAGTGCAAAACTTTGACTAATTAAGAAAATAAAACCCCACATGCTAGTGCCATCAGAACTATTTTCTGTACTCACAGCTAGTCTTTGTGGCTGTGGGAGAGTCAATTACGTGGCATGCATCTATCCCAAGTGCTCAACAGTTTTTCAGAAGCACTGTCAATACTGTTTCCAAAGCAACAGAAGGTGACAGAGACTTGCTTAAATCTTAAATGAGTGACTTCCCAGTCAATCATTTCCATAGCCTGAACTTCAGGCCATGACAAAAAAATGCATACAAAACTGGATCTATAACTTTACAACAAATAAATAACTAATTTAATAAGGAGCTGGACTTTAGGAATAAGTTGCTCAAGTAAATTTCATGTTTTGTTTATTAGCTGTCTGATGTCTTGTTAAGTCAGGGATTGCAGTTTAATGGATTTTAAAACAATTTAAACAAAGTAGTGGATTCTGCCATGCCATATATTGACCCTTTAAGCAAAAGAGCCATTTGAAGCCTAACTACAACTTCTACCTATTACTTTGTTGAAATATTTATCAAGTTTAAAAGACAAGCTTTAGTAATCTTATAACAGCTTAACATCATAAAGTTACTGGCAGGCATATAAAAGATGGGCTGCTTGTATTTCAAAGCCACTACTTCTAGAACAATTACTAACATAAATTTCTCAAAGCATCATTTATGAAATAACTTGAAAAGGGAATGGAGAAGAAAGCCTGAAGAAGCACATGCATGCTCAATGTAGTCCAATTGATACATCATATTGTATGTGATACTGGTAGGTTGCCCAGATTAACAGATGCAAGTCCTCCTTCAGGGAGGCTGACATGACAAATCTCTCAGAATATGATGCCAAAAGTCATATATGGAACTTGAATGAGCTCAAAGAAAAATATTTCTCTTCAGAATGGTTTACTGAGCAGCAACCTAAAACTTTGATGTGAGAATACATCCATAAACCTTATTTTTGATAAAGAGTTCTGATGCTTTCTAAAAGAGAAGAAAAAAAATCAATTTTCTGGCATCCATGTTATGCTATTAATATATTTAACATTTTGCAAGCTAAGCATGTGCAGTGTTATTTTTTAAAGAAACTTCTAATCCTGTCAATATCACTCACAAATTTAGGTTGCTTTTGTAAGGTCTTAGAAACAAAATATTGAGACCTCAATAAATAAAACTTAATATCCTTAAACTGTTTCCACTTATTCATTTTCATTATGAAACAGAACCTTAAATTTTACCTTCCTGAGGCTATGCAATCCACATCTATTTCAGAAGAGCAAATATACACAATGGTTACAAGGAAGGAAAGGAAATCATGTTTTGATCCTAAGCTACCCTTCTTGCCTAAGTCGCAAGAAAGAAAACTCCAAGTACATTCAACAAATGGTTAATTATGCAGTTTATCTGTAGGATAAATCACCATTTTCCCTCACCACAAATAGTCCCATTAACTCCAATAAGGTCTGCATACGGTAATGGACTGTTTAAACAGTGAATAGCTTTACTGGGTGAACAGTGGGATTACTCAAGAACTGAGGCTTTTAGGTAAGGAAAGTACCATCTGGTGCTGTGTTTTGCTCATCATAACCTGTTGCTTCTTATCTGTGTTATAGAGGTAAATGCTGAATAGAAATATTTTTACCTGTAAAACAGTTCCATCAAAATTCAGTCAGGAATCTTTGGCACACACAAAGCAGGATGTAGTACGGAAGATTTGTCATAACTTTGTTTTCAAAGCCTTATCAGAGTTTTTCAGATTTTAACAGTGTACTGGCACAGCTATTAACTTCTGGCCACAAATTAACAAAACTCACACCTGCAATGTGGTCCTTTGATTAGAGCACCTGTGCCTGCCAGAATGATACATCTTCCCTGACTTTAAATTATATTTTCTATTCTACTGTGAACATTTAACACACTGAGTTCCAACTATGTGTATAAGACATTTCTCAGCCAAAGCTTCCACATTCAGTGGAAACAAAAATTAAGAGAAAAATACCAAAGAAGATAAAGCTTTACACTACTTCTGTATTATCTCCACTGAAATGGAGATCCACGACATGGTCTGAATTATACGTTTCATAACCCCATGGGACTCTCAAGCCATCAAAATTTCATTAGCCTCACAGCAGTCCCAGTACCTCCTGAAGTCAGACCACTGGCCTCCCTATCAATAAATAAATCAACGGTAACCCTTTTTAGTGACTAAGCTCTTTGTTGAAGTTGCATCAAACATCAGACATTCATTGCATAAATCCTTGCATAAATTTAACCAGTGCAGAATAATGTCTTTTCTAACATATTCACATTCTTCTCACACATGAAAAAAATAAACTAGCTTTAAGCTCATGGAGGAAGTTTTGGCATATTGTAATCAGTATTTTGTTTTTTTTAAAAACTGCAAATGTAAGGTTTATTAAAAAGTACAGCAAACCTATTGTACTTCTAAATAAGTCACCTCTCTGGTAATTTAAAGATATGACTCTAATGAAATTATGCATGTGCATGTATATTTAAATATGTATTTTCAAAATCATTAACCTAAGGGTTTAGGAAAAGACTCAAGGGAATATTTTAGCATAGACCTCTCAAAAGGAAAAATCACAGGACTGCTCAGCAATTTATTCCAGATTGCTTTGCAACTGAAATATCAAGAGTCATCCAACAGAAACTCCACTACCAAAAGGAGATAGGCAAGTACTCCTGTACCCTTTCAAAACAACCTCCAATTCAAAACACGTTTTCCAAGCACGAGACAAGACACCTGTGAATACAGAGCATTTAAGTCCAACAAAAAGGAGGATCCCATCTCAGACAGCTGTCTTGAACAGGCATCTTCAGTTAGAATCAGCCACCAATGAAAAGACAATTATGAACTATACCAAAATAAAGCTTTGGTTTTGCCTTCTTGAACTAAAGTTAAAATAATAAATAGGTAAAACTAAACATTATTGTTTGTAGTTTAAAGTAAAACTGTATTTTTTAAAAAATACACACACACACGAACATTACTGTTTCCCACAATGTGTTACAGCTATTGCCAGAGAATGAAATAAAATTGCTCTGACTTTTGTACAGCTAAGTAGACAGATTTAATAAATTAATAAAATGACATGTAGACATGCAGGCAATAGCCATCTCTAATTTTTATTTTTACTCATTTTTCCTTATTCCTCTTTTGAATTTGTCATATAGAAAGTCATGAAGTTAATAGAACAATCACTCTAATTCTAGCAAAGCTGACAATCTTCTGCAAATAAAAAGAAGTTAAAGATAAAATGTCTTATAATATTTGTACATTTAGAATTTAACAGCACATTAGGTTCTGTTCATACCTCAAGTGGAAGAAATTTTTTTTTAAAAAGCTTTAAAAAATGAACCAACTAAATTAACCTCTGTTCGTTCAAAAACTAAGCCTTCATATACAATGGTCATAGCCCACATTTTACAAAGCTGCTATTTAGGATTTTTTTTTTGCAGATTTTAATTGCACAGTAATCCAGTCTCCCAGGTACATCAAAGGCCACATGTCCCTCTTCATCACAATTCTAATTGCTCTCCTCAGCTACGAGTTTAAAGCACAATCAAATTTGTTTTCGAACCACATGAGCCCTGTTAATAAGCTATTCTTTGTGTTCATTCATCCATTCCAAGATTCTGCAACTTCTCCAAGATGTTTTGAAGAAGAGTTTACAATGAAACCGTTGATTGCAAGCTGGCTCTGGGGATCAACTTTATCACCACTTACTTAGCTGTTCCCCAAAGGGTAACAGGTGACGTGGCCTGAGATAAAACAGAGCTAATCTTTTTTTTGTGATTAAACTCTTTCAAATAGCTAAAACACTGCACCCAAAGCTTACACTAGTTAGGACTAATACTGAATATTGACTTTGTTGGGGAGGTGGGAGGAAGAAGGGAAGAGTGGGTTAAAAAAAAAAAATTCAAGGCCATTCGTTTACTGATTTTAAATTCTCGAGGGTCAACCAAAACAGCAATTAAAACATTGATTTACATACGGGCATATGCATAAGAACTTACCATTTTCACTGTCAGACTTGTTTTCATGTTCGGTATCAGTCAGAGTGAGGGCTGAGTTGGAACGGCTCGAGAGACAGGAACTGCGCCCTGATTTGACCCCCCTGCCCCAAAGTCTCATGGCATGCTCTGGAGACATCACTCCTTCATTTTCAGTATCAGCATCTGACCCTGCACTGATAGAGTAACCTCTGTGGGGGAGCCCCATTTCCGCACAAAATGCCAGTCCTCGACGAGTTGCTGGTTCACAAACTCCTAACTGCCTTAGGGTAAAATTCTGTCCTGATTAGGGGAAAAAAAGATAACAAAAAGTGAGAATTTTTTTAAAATTGATTTTAAAAAGAACCTAAACCTAAATCTGTTCATGTGTATAATTATTTCAGGTGTCATACAAGGTGTTTTGTCAAAATTCTGCACATATTACAATCAAGTGGATTCTTTTGTCTCTAGCTCTCTGTGGTGCCCCTTTCATTCATACTACCTTGGCACTGTTTTGTCAATACTTAAACACATCAAAATTGCTCCTGAGTAGGCAAGAAATGTAACAGAATCTGCAAACCAAGAAAAGCCAATTCAGCACATGAAAGGATTAAAAGTAGAAGTCAAACTTTTTCCATATTTTTTATATTTTTTTTCCTCCATCCTTCAGGATTATTTTTATGTTTGTGTCCTCGTTATTGGCCAAAGCAATAGGTTGTTTTCCCATACAGATGTCCGCTAATGTGGCAATTGAAAAACAGAATTCCAAACCAAACTCACTTAGTCTTTACTGGATCTCTCTGCCCTACTTTAACACATAAATACAAACAGGACAAGGACTACAGTAAAGATGTTCTTTTTTGTGTCTCTATTTTGACAAACATTTTAGGCTTTTACTGCTGAAGCAGAGTCTGTGCATTTTAAACAGATTTTTAGCCTCTGTTTTGGGGCAGAGCAAGAGACATAAGTAAATCCCCAATGATTGTATTAATAAACTAGGAGCAATAAACTCATGACACTTCAATAACTTAAAGTGTCTAAATTATGCGACACTCAGAAATGACTGCCTTTTTAATGCCTGTGTCTTCATCCTACTTTTATGTCCATAGATTTAAAACATTTTATGATATACAGATACTTGGCAAGTTCATTTGCATGCTTGTACCCATAATGCTTTTCCACCCTAGCCCGCAATTATTTCATAGCTCTGGGAACAAATGAGAACACACATTGAATTTTTGAATCTGACAAGCATCCTAATTTCACCAAAATTAGTCATTTAACATAAAAATATGTAAGACAATTAAAGCTTGTAATACAGCAAGGACAGAATTCTGTCAGTCAGAAAGTAACAGAATTGCAGAAATGTGAATACAGAAATGTAAATAATTACTGAAATACCATGAATTAATGCACTGGCCATTGACTTTTTTAAGTGAGGCAGTTAATTATTTTATTGCTGTGGTCACCCTAAGTTTCTTCACAGTCACAATCAAAACTGAATTCTGACAATGACTTTAATGAATAATGAAAATTGGTTACTACAATTAGGTACAAATCAGACTGCATTTATTATCCAGCTGTGAATAAGTATTTAAATGAAAATACAGATGTGGAGGTAAATATAAAAGGAATAAGCATACCTGTGACTACATCTTAACAGTGTGAAAGGTGTAAGAACAGCAGAATACCATGTACACTGATAGTGTCTTATAAATTTTTAAAGCTACGTCAATTCCCAGGTTTTGAAAGAGTTGAAACTGATCAGAGAAGCACAGGCCAAAAAAACCGCCCAGTGGTAATAGGGTCAGAGCTGGAAGTAGTGAAGTGCCTACAATGCTTATTATTTTGCATTTTGGTAACTATATGCTAGGGGTGACAGTCTATAATACTGTTTTTATGCATTTAGTACATTATTATGTGAATCTACATTTTCAAAAAATTGCTTAAAGTCAGAACCAAATATAGGAGAAGCCCACGTGTGCATATACATGTATACAGCTGTACCTACACACACAGCTAACGTGTATACACAGTTGCACATGCAGCATCTTACTGATTCTAAGAACAGGGTTTTGGGAAGCAAAATGGAAAGGAAGAGGTATTTTTGACAGAAGAGAAGGTTACTTGAGTCAGTAACAAAGCTACTGTTGACTTCAATGCTACAAGATGTTATGGCCATGCTCCCAGTAACCTCATGGTGCTGAGGTCTGGAAGCAAGGAAGGATGTGAACACAGATGCTACATCTTGAGACACAATCAGAGCAGCTGCAGCAGGTGAGCATTGCACCCTGCAGCTCCTCCACCAGCCTGTACACCACACAGCCCTGTGCTCCCCACACAGCAAAAAGGATCTCTTTGCACTCAGTCACTCAGGGAGACATCTATGCAGAGACATCAATTTGAAGAGACTATTTATTCCCTTCCCCCACCACCATGTTTTATTCCTTTTAAGCAAACTGTTTAGAAGAAACTACTTCAGGCAGTATATAACAACATCCTCCATGATCACTTTTTCCAGGAGACTTGTCTCAGTCACAACATACCAACTACCATCTACTAATAGACTATTTATTTATTTAATTAAGTCTAAAAAAGCCTACATCCATGTAAAATATTTTCTTCTTTTTTCCCCTCTTATGCTTGGTAAGAAAACCAAACTTGCATGTCACAGGGCCAAAACAGAAAAGGGGGATTTTTTCCTTTTCATATTGCTCGCTCAGCCCATTCAATATATTAAAGCTTTTCACTACACTGAGAAGTTTTACAGCATAACCCAGAAACGTTGTAGTCGATTTAGAAGCATCAGGCTAAATCATCTTCTGAATTAAAGCTTTCCTAAGACCTTCACTAAGAGGATTGTATTCCACGTAAGTTGTCTACACAAATGAAAACAAAACAAACCAAACCCCCCCCCCCCGCTGCAAACACAAAACCTAAACCAAAAAGTTGACATGGAAAAATATGTACTTGTGTAAGAATTTATACCCCAAAGGGAATCATACATACATGATACAATAATTCTACATCACGTTAAGTTTCCTGACCAATGAAAAGAGGAAGTCTTCCAGGACTGAGATAGGGATGAACACGGTTGGAATGTTACGTAGTGCGCAGCAGAGTAGTTGGAGGCTTTTACCTGATAATGAACAATACTGTGAAAAAAACTTTAAATATAAAAATTGAAAAGGAGGTTGTAGGAGCAGAGCGTGGGGAGGGGAAGGGGGGAGATGAAAAAGAGAGGATGTTCTCCTTCTTGTGTTCTTAGCGTTTCCAATTAACCTTTCCAGAATGACTTCAATGTGAGGGATTTAATCATCAGTTTCTTACACTATACACACATTTGCAATTTCTCCTACTGACAGTAAGTGCCTCAACAGTTCATAAAGACTTAGAAAAACTTGGCAATTGTAATTAACTAATTCCTGAGAAGAAAATGTAGATACAGAACAAGCAGAATGTTTTGTGGTGTTTGTTTTTCTAACTATCCTTTACAAGAAAAGAACTATGAAGTGTAAAATAGAAGAAAATTCTGGACACAGCATTTCAAGGAGACTTGTTCTGGAGACACCTTTGGGAGTTTTGCACTCTCTGGGATACGTATCATGAAGTTCGGTTTTAAAATAAAAAATAATGCTGTTTACTACCACACAACCATTAGATACTGCATTTCTCTTATCTGGGAATATCAATTTATGGGCAGTGTTAGGGCTGCTGACACCCTAAATTTGTGAGAACAAGAAGAAATTTAATGTCATAACTCTAAAATAACTTTCAGAAGCTTGCACAGAAATCACTGTTAAAAACATAGCATTTGCCAACAGTAACCATATATATCTACCTCTTACTTTGTAACCACATAAGATTGGTGTATCTCCTTAACTACATTAAATACATATAAAAAAGTGTAACAATTCTTTTTAAGAGTATATATATATATATATGCACGTGCATATATATTTCTCTGCCAGAATCATAAAAGTCACATTGTCCAGAAATGTAAATGATTTTTTTTAAGTTGAATAAAATACTGCATATAAGCAAATTTGATGTATGCAGAAATGATGTATTATTTTAGAAATCCAGAAGCTAACAGCTGGAATTGAATGGAAACCTGCTGCACTTGTGCCACATTTGTTCCCTTGGCTTAAATTGAAGAGTTAGTTCAAAAACATTGATAATCACTTAAGCTTCAAGTTGGAAATGTTATCTTTTGGAATTGGGTTTTTGAAAAGGACTGCTAAACAAAAGAATAGGCCCCATGGTTCTTCACCTGTTAGTCCTTGCTCTAAGTTGAATCTATACTAAGTATATACACAGAGATACTCTGTTAAAAACCATGAAAAGTGGAAACCAACAGAAAGAATGAATAAAAAATATCCAACAGAGAGTTTGTCAGCATCTCCAGACATCAGCACTGTCCCTAATAATTCATTAACCACTGATAAGCTGACAAGTCAGGGTTCAGCAACAGTATTTTGGGAAGAGGGAAAGAAACAAAAATCTGAAAAGCCTCCAAAGCATCTGTCTATTTAACATCAAAAATACACCCATACCCCTACCTTTTAAACCAGAGAAATTATAGTTTGAGTGCCTTTGCCAACTGGTTTAGCTGTAACAGGATATGCACAGTACTAAAAAGGCAGAGGTCCCAAACCCATCCAAGCCCATAGTCAAAGGTCTGTTTAGTTTAGGTCTTGCTTATGTTTCTGAAGAAGTTTTGTGCTATGTCTGCTGTCTCTGCACCCTTTAGTACTTGTCTGTCCCTTTTTTAATCTATTCTTCCTTTGTATCTTGCCTTCTGTCTATAACACCACTGCCATTCAAATATCTCTCTCATAACATGACAAAAATACTTACATTAAACTTAGAAAAACTGTCAAACAATAAAAGCTATACATGCACAAAACTATGACCATGGTCCTTAGGAGAGCAACCTTCTCCCATAGATTTCCAATATTCCCTACTTAATGCTGATTTATTTTATCATTTTAATTAGAAGAAGTCTCATTCTTTTAGAAAGCAAATGAGGAAAAATATTTTTCTCACGTTTTTATTTTTGATCTGCAGAGTACTGCATACAAACATGTCCTCATAGTAAAATGCTTATCATATAAGCTTATTATACAAGCAGCACTGATGTCAACACTGCTGAAAATTGTTATTGCAAAGACCGTGCTGTTTTCTGCTATTTTGATATGGGGAAAGTACTTCCTTTTGTATTCATGTTCAGATACTACTAGTGGGCTATATTTGAAGGAGGTTACCTAGAGCTCCTTCACAGTACCTCTGAATACTTTCTGCAGAGTGGAAGCCAGCACACAGCTGCATCGCATTTTTGAAATGCTTCACCATTCCTGTACAACCAAGAGCTCCAGACTACTGACCTGATTCAACAGCACCTTGCCTTCCTAACTCATACACATGACAAGTACAAAGGAATAACTGTTAACTGCCAACTGGCTCACCTGTTCACTTCTCTAATTCCTGAAAATACAGAGTTCAGTTATGTGCTAGTTGAAGATGTTAAAAAGAACTTCTTTATATATAACAGCAGGCAGCAAAACTGTTCTCAGGGCACTAGCTAGTCAGTACAGGACCACTGAGAACATGGGTTAGATGCCATCTTCCTAGATGATCAAAGCAGAGCTGGGCTGGTTTAGCAAGAATTCTGTGCACTCCTATGGGATCTTCTAATCTGGTTTCTTAAGGAAAAACATGTAACTTCTTCATAAAGAAAATAATATGTTTTTCTATTTACTGTGACAGATACAGTCTGGGACACCTACAAAGGTGGTTGTTTGGAAGAAAAGGCCTTGAGAGGAAGGACACTAAAATGGAAATGAATGTAAAGTAGAATAGCAAATTTGTTGGAAATGAAAGGACAAAGATTAAAACAAACAAACAACCCAACAGCAAAACAGATGCCTTGGATGGTCTATAAAACTGATAAGTAGTGTAAAAATGCTGTCTCCAGAAGTCAGAATATTAGGTGGGTAGAATACAAATACACAAAAGAGAGAATGAGTAATAGATGTGATACCATCTATTCTGTCACAAACTTCACTATAAATTTACTAAAAATGAGTTTTCAAAGCTGTACTTGCAGAGTTCTGTTTGCTAGGGTGCAAGAAATTGCAGTGAAGACTGGCAAATAATGAGCTTTGCCTATGTTAACATTTCTCCTTTCTAATTCTGCAGAGTATTTTGTTGTTGTTACTTCAGTCTGATTTTCTCTTTGTTTTTGTGAAAATGATCTGCGAAATTTAAACCATCCTAATCCACTGTATCACATTTTCCTCCTGGTTTTAATTCCTATGTTTTTCTCTTCACTCATCACAACCTTCTTCCTTGTCACCTCTTAATCTCTCTTTCTTGACCTTTCCGCTCTCTTCACTTCTCCATCATAACCTCCTTTTCTCATCATTATCTGATTCAGAGTGCAGCTGTAAGATTCGTATGAAAGACATTTGCTTCTCCAAAAATCCAGTAAATTACATAATAACAGCATTAAATTATATTAAATGTTAGCAACTGTACATATAATTTTCACATGCTCGTTTTTCTGGCCAAACAGTAACACAGCTCTTGCATTGCTTGTAGGCTAAAAGCATATAGGGATTTAAGTCATGGACTCGGTGACTTCTGAAAAAGTTAGTGCCAGATACTGTGAGTTCTTTGATCAGCATTTACTATGCCACTCTTGGTAGAGGAACTTTATGTAGGACCCAAAACTTGAGTAATTTTTAAATAAATAATAACCTCAAACCAAAAGCACACCCTCCCCCCAATTAAAATATTTCAAGCATTGTATTTAAACAGCCATGTATGTTTACAAGCATTGAAATACAGAATCACAAGGAGATATAAATTGAAATGCTAGCCTGGGAAAGTTTTTATTTTAGAAATAGAATAGAATCTTCCTGCCACCAGTTTTTGAAATTCTGGTTCAATGCAGACTCTTCTGTGCAGTACGGGAGACTCAATTTTATTCTGTTAGGCTGGAGGGTGGTAGGGGATCCTCAGTACTAATCCATGGACTAGAACATATGAAGCACTCCTTAATCCAGTATAAGGATAAAGAACTGTTCATCAAACCCTCTGAAGTTACCACAGAGTAAGATTAAAGTCAGCTGCAGATAATTTCACAACTGCACAACTCAAAGCTTCAAGCTACAGAATCAGCAATAATGTTCCAGGAAATTAATTAATAATTTAAGCATTATGGTTCCAGATCTTGGGATTTTAAATAAAAATCTGTGTTTATGACTATGATTACATAATGTATGAACTAAACTGAGAGAAACTAACATAGCTGTCCAGATCATGGGCTGCAAGAGGAAAAAAAAATCACCCCAAAACCAACCAAACAAAAAACCCCCAAACCTAAAAAAAAAACAACCCAGGATTCTGTGGATTTTAAAAAAGAAACATAACTCCATGAGTAGAAGGAACACAAAGTCTTGATCATGACCAGAATGACAGTATAGACATTTTAGACCTCTGTCTTAATCTTTGGATCCTGGAACCAAATCATCAACATCTCAGCATCCATTTATTACAAGCTACGAATAAAGACTAAATTTGATAGATGTGAAGAAAATATGACCCAAGGGTAAGCAATGTATAGATGATGGATATCCAGTCTGCAAAGAGCCTACAACCACAGATCTGACAGGCATGAACTGCCACATTAAGGTCAGTATGATGCTAATGACATGACATACGGCTTGAAATGGGAAAAGAAGGTGAGGAGAAAGGAAGCAGTATGGTACACTGCCATTCCTCCATACATGGAGTGAAAAACTACCATTGTTTTTTCTTTTCCACAAGGGAAAGGCATGTCTGACACCACAAGTGAGCAGAGAGACCCTCAAAGGGATGTGTCTCTCAGCTTGACAGAAAACTCGATTAGTTCAACAGGCCCTGAACCAATAAAAAGGAAAAAAAAAAAAGCCACAAAACACCACACCTATTCAGAGTAGCCCATATATTTCTATTTGTAGGACTTCATAAACAAGTACCCCACACTCCTTACAATCAGCTCTGCCTGTAATGGAAGGATTGAATGAGATGCTTGGACCATTGCTATAGGTAACTGCAAGAAATAACAGGAAATACAGACCCAAGGATTTCTGCAGAAATTAAAATCTCTTTTACTCCCTCTCTCACTCACATTTTCCATCACACCCTCTGAAAGGGTTTCCATTCTGCAAACCCCCATAACAGATGTAGTGTAGCATTGCCTTCATTTAGATTTTCTAGAAAAATGTCTATTATATTAAAGACAAGAAAGAATTCAACTCAGGTATTTATGGCACTGCAAAGCAAAAAAGAAGAAACACAAAACTAGAGGCAAACATGTTCCCTTGGCCCTGCCATTTCCTCTTTCAGCTTTAATTAGCTCAGTAATGCTGAGTACTGACTCTCAAGCCAGTAAAATGTGACACTGTGCAAACTAATTTCAGAATCAGGAACTTTCTGAAGAATTACTCCGTTTTACGTATCTGCTTCACTTTTCACATTTATTTGCCAGTGATGGAATAAGCAATCACTCACAGCTTGGCCTACTGCCCTGACTCTCAGCCCTAAGCACTAAATCAATGAATGGCACAGACAGGCCTCTTCAGCCTCTTTCATTCCTCACCCCATCACTAACTGCACACTTTTCTAGCTTTATTCTCTCCTTAGATGTTAACACAATGAAGTAATCTTTCATAGCCATGCATGTGATCCATTTATCTCTCTAGTTCTGAGTTTAGTTTTCACTATGAAGACGAGCAGCACATATATCTCAGTATAAGGGCTATGGAAAAATGTAGGAGCAACTACAGACCCTCTACAGTATCTTTCTTTCTATGAGGCTGAAACTCCTTGTGAAGGCCTGTTGCTCACCTTACAAATCCCTAGTCAATATGATCAAGAACTTAATTCTTTTATTTTGCAGCTGGACTGGTCAAAGCAAGGTTTTTACCCTGTGGACCAAGGCTGTGTAGAAATGCCTGATCAAGCAGTCTACTGACAATAACCAAGGTTGATTTTTCCCTGGAGAATCACAGTTGCCCTTTGTCTCCAGATCTGCAGCTCATCTACAGACTGTGATCCACAAGGGGACAATTTCAGCTAGATGAATACCTTAGAGCAAGTGTGCATATCACTGAGCATGAGCTAAATGTACTACCAATCAAATAAAAGTGAAAGGTTTTTCTTAGTAGGACTCTGTAGCTAATAGAGTAACTTTAAAAGTCAACAGATCCTTATCACCTGGAACCTGAAAACCAATTAACTTCTTATTGTTGCTTTAAGAAGTAACTAGTACAGCAATGAAAGATGATAATATTACTTAGCACTTACAGTGCTTTTCATCTTCAAAGCATTTTGCAAACATAAACTAATTAATCTTCCCAACATGCCTGTGAGGTGGCTAAGTGTTATTATTCCTGTAGTACAGAGGGGAAAAAAGAAAGCCCAAACCAAAAAAAAACACCTCTGGCAGAAGGTTATGTGTGTAGCTCAAGGCCACAAAATTATCCAGAACACACTGGCACTGCATGCTGCTTATATGAGTTACACACTCAAATCAGGCAGGCACTGCAGGTGGCCATGTTTTAGCATAACAAAAAAGTATCTGTCATGATGACAATCAGGACACATCTTCCACTGCAGCCAGGAACATAAAACACTAATTCTAATATCTGCCTCAGGTTTTGAAAGACAGCACTTGCCATGTCACTGAATGGTGATTAATTTGCTCATCAGGTGAGCACAGAGTCACTTATCTATTATTTCATACCTTCTCGTAAACAGTCTGCAAAGCAGGCCAATTCACTTCTATTGAGAATCACTTGCCTACTCAACAGTCAAAATCAGCCCCTCATTAAGGCATAGGTAGTGGAAGGTCAAAATGGTCCTGCATGTATGTTCTTCCACTGCTTCAGACAGGTTAAAGTAGGCTCTGGGTTTAGAAACATGACCATTTAAATCCTTTAATCCTACAGTTGACATTTATGAAGACTAGAAAGATTAAATATTTTGCTATCCAAATAACTCATTTTGAGTAGCTTGTATTTAAAAGCAATAGGCTTTGGAGTCATATTACATCAGGATAGAAGTTGCAATTAACATTTCAGGTTTCTGAAGTCTTAAAAATGTATCCCTGGCAATGTTTAGTATCTTATACAATAAAATTGTCAAAGCATATATATCAGTGTTTCAGGTCCCTCTTTCGCTGAATGGTGGGATTTTTCTAGCACATAAATCTAAGTGTCATGGGAGTGGCAGCTGAACAATACCTACAATACATCCACACGCTGGAACGTACTGTATATGGCTTTGCTTTTCAGCAACCTTGTATCAGTGATCCAGCATATAGCGAAGGAAAGAAACTATTTTTCTTCACTTGTTTGGCAAGTTCAGCCCCTCTTTTTGCAGTTCCCAGGAGTTATTAGGGTATTTAATCTAATTTAGGCACTTCAGTATTCAAGAAGAGTACAGGTACAAAACCATGCATCGAAGTACTTTCTCCTGCAAAACTGAAAGGGGTGGCATGAAAATAAATTACATTAAGGCTTGGCTGACAGTGAATTGTTCTGATTGATAAACATGGTGAACTCATTCTCACTGCCAGCTAAGACAACCAAATAACATTACCTGTAGCCTAAACCAAAGCTGACTCAAGCTTTCAAAAACAAAAATTTAAGAAAGCTTCCACTGCCTCATCGGGTTTTCTATTAGCAAAAGGTGTCTGCAGCTCAGCCTTTCAATTCACACAGTTCACAAACAGGCCTGTAATTATTTTGTACAAAAAGACGAACATGCACAGATCTGCAGTACAGCCTGCAGTACAGCACCTGTGCTCATGGGTCAGTATCCTGCTCATGTGCAAAAACTCACTGACATGACATAACATACAGATCACTCTATAGGGTCACTATGCTGTCCTGCAACAACAATATTTTTAGAAATGGAACAATGACTACTTAAGAGGTACTGCATATTCCTCTCTTCTCTCTAACATGTATCTGATGGTAAATAAATACAATTTTTGCCTACTTGCATTAGTCTTACTAACTTAATAAAAAGTGTAGCTCTTGTGAGTTCAGGTTTGATTCAGGATTGTCCTCAAATTATTTTTATATTTTTATATTATTATGAATTCCAATTATTTTATCCTAATGCAATTTAAACAATACAAATTACTTTCTACATTGCCAAAATCCTTTCTTCCCACTCTGCAGTCATGTCACACTTTCACGTATTTTTGAGGAAGAGACCTCAAGGATCATCTGGTCCAACCTTTCTTGGCAAAAGCCCAGTCTAGACAAGACAGTTCAGCAACCTTTCCAGCTGAATCAAATGTGTCTAATGTTGGGGAATCCCCCACTTCCCTGGGGAGATTATTCCAATGGCTGATTGTTCTCATTTGGCATAGCATTTTCCTATATACTTTCTGTTACTTCACACAGCAGTTTTATTTTGTAAACACAGAAATTTCTCTGTACAACAGAGAAATTCAACCTCATACAGTCAGCTTAAATCCTGAATTCAGCAAGATACTTGGGCATGTTCCAAAATGCAAGCATTCAGGTTGCTGAATTCAATTAGAGAAGTTGTACATTTAAATCAGGCTGCTCATTATAGTTTGATGCTTCAAAGCATAAGAAAATAAAGTGTCTTCTTCCTCCCTAAACACATAAACAGCAAACAATCATATTGACACACCTAGGAAAGCAAACAGTCCTTCATGGTGCTTTATCCATTGTCAAAGAATACTTTTAAAGGAAAAAAGCTCATGGTCTTTATTTACATGGTGGGGTGCTGAGTTTAATTATCCACAGGCTTACTAATTTTTCTGAATCATAATAACGTGAAAATAAATCACTAAATCAGTAGTTCTAAAAATAGTAGGCTAAAAAAATCCGCATCTGAAGAGTTTAAAAACAAAGTCAGTGTCATGGTTTGAGCATGTTTTGAGGGTGTTTTTGTTCAAGGTTTTTTCCAGCCAGGTGGAGGAGGGGAGTCCGGGAGGAAGGAGAGACAGGACACCTGACCCAGGCTAGGCAATGAGGTATTCCATACCATAGCACGTGATGCCCAGGATGCATACTGGGAGAGAGAAGGCTGGAGGGGTAGAGCTCTAGAGAAAAATGGAGGAGGGAGCATGCGGTGCTCGGCCAGGCAGGGTGGAGTGAGTTATGGGTTGGTGGCTGGTGGGGTGTTGTATTCTTTTCACTTGCTGTTTGCTGTATCATTATTATTTGTAGTAGTAAATGGCAGTAGGGGTTTTGTGTTATGCCTTAGCAATTAAACCGTTCTTATCTCAATCCGTGGGGGCTACATTTTTTGGATTTTCCTTCCTAACTCTCCGGGAGTTGGGGGACTTGGTTTAAACCACAACAGTCAGTTTTGCAACATATGAAGGGGCTTAAGAAGACCACCACAGTAGGTCTCTCACTGATGTCAACTGAAAGCATGCTGCCTAGATGAAGTTACAGTATCCTAAACAAGCATACCTGCCCTTCAACTCCTGTTGAACAGTTTTCAAAATTAACATGATAATCCCATTTATATAGTAATTTTACATTCAAACGTTTTACTATATGTTTTAAATCTTTTTTTTTTAATTATAGTAACAAACATGCATTTTTAGGATTTTATTTATGTAATTAATCTTAAGCAACAGAAAATAAGGCAAGGAAAAAGTTCTGTGACTGGAACTGACAGTTGGAGAACCTCCTCTCGACAAGATGTCCTGGGATAAACCTACCACTAAACAGGACACACTTATCTCCAGTGGCAGTATACATTTTGGAATTCCTATCATGGGATTTTGGGAAGCAGGAAGCACAAAGATGGTCTTAGAAATCTCAGAAAGCAGAGGTGCGAAATTTCTGATTCATTAGCAGAAAGCTTTGAAGCAGAAAGCTTTACTCCAAAATATCAGCCATAAAACCACACTGACATTTTTAAAAGTGTGCCACATTTGAGGGACTCCAGAAACTCATGTAACTACTCCAGTAGCTTTCCAGCAGACACTGGAAACTTAATATTGTTATTTTATACACTATGGGGGAAAAAATAAGTGAAACACTAGTCATGATTAATTTTAAAAACTAGTTTCCAATTAAAGGTATTTATTAAAGCTTGCCTTTTTTGCTTCTAGATTTATTTCCTGTTGATTTAGCAGGCTAGAATGTAATTAGACTCAACAAAGCTACATGTCTGCAATCTGTTTCTAGATGGGGGGGGGGAAATACAGGGAAGCATGTTTTATATATTATTTAAAACCTTTGGAATGACCTTGAAGACCTCTTCCATAAAATGCTTCCAATGCCAGAAGCAGTAAATTATTTCAAAGATGAATCAAAAGGAACACACTACCTAAGACAGCAAAACAAGCCCTTTATACCCTGACCCTATCAAACCTGCAGGCAGTCCCCACAGGTGCTAAACCAGCATGCATTGGAGGGGAAGCCAATAAGCCAAATAAAGAGAATTGAAAGGACAACAAGGAAAATCAAATGGGCACAGATGACAGTGCTGAGACCACTGAAAGGTGAAGATGACACTACATATGTCAGACTACCATTTTAGGGCTATAGACATGTAATCTATTGCATATTGGGCAATAAGTATTAGCTAAATACTACGTGCATTTCTGAGGAAAAAAAAAAACCAAACCACCACCCAAAGCCCAGTGCACCATCGTATATGACATGACAGACTACAGAACTTCTTCCATTCCATTACTGCTATTTAAAAAGAATAGTACCCTATTCAGGCAATGGTTTATGAATTCATTACATAAATGATCCCTATTTTGATAGAATATTGTCACTACTACTAAAAAAAGCATCTACACTACAGGTCTTAGAAAGTTTCCTCTTGAATTTACCTTATTAAAGTAATGAAATAAAGATGACTAACATCTTAAAAACTAGAGAGCAGTGATGACCTGAGGTTTCAACGTCTCACAGAAACCAAAAATACACAGCAGAAAGCAAACAACTACAGTAGGTGCAAGCCTCAGTTACACCAGCCTAAGAGAAATGTTTTTATTTTCTTTGCAAACACTTGTAGGCAAAAGCCAACACCATGTGGCCAGCTCTAATTCTAATGTAAAGTTATTCTACTTGGAACAAAGAAAAACCACCAACAGGGAAAATATTTTTAAACCTTTCTAAAATAAAAACTAAGGATTTCTTCACAAGGAGGAAGCTTTTTTTTTTTTTTTTACACATAAATCTATCCTTGTTTCCTCATAAAAGACAGCTTTATACAAAAGAATGGGATGTAAGTTCACAAAGCTCTTGGCCTAGCTTTATCCTTTCAGATAACTGGGCTGCAGTACTCTACACATTTCGTAACTTGTTTTCCTATGTTAAGCAGTTTAGTTATAGAAACACCAATTCCAGAAACTACAATTTTGAAACCAAAAGTGATGTGTAAATGCTTAACCCCAACTGGAGCCAAGAACAACCTCTGAGAACTGCCGAGGTGCAAAGGGACCTCCTGATGTTATCTAGTCCAAGGCCTCTGTTCAAGCACTGTCAGTTACAGGAAGTTGCCCAAGACTATATCCAGTCAGGTTTTGAGCACCTCCACAGATATTTAGGTCTCTTATGTCTCTCCAGTCCCAGATTCAAATTCAACACTGAGCTCTAGTAATGTGTTAGCATCTGGTTAGATACCATAGATACCCACTAAAAAGCAAACCAACCACACTCCCCCCCCCAAAAAAAATTAAAAAAAAAAAAACAAACCAAAACCAACCCCAACAAACCTAAATGCATTGATCGTGAATTAATTCACCTTAGTCACCATACAGTGCTCTGTTACTGCCCATGTGAGCTAAAAGATAAAGGCACTGAGCTAATACATTATTCTTACACTCATCCACACACACTGTGTTTCCCCAAACCTGTTCATAGAGCTTGGCCTTCTTGGAACAGTTGTATTTGTTTATTTTTATTAATTTTGAAGCTATTTACATTTTAGCTGTATTTGAGTGGCAAACTTTTGGGCAATCTGTTACTGAGTCAAATTGATTCTGGGGGTCTAATTTTTAAACTGTAAGGCCTGAATACTTCACATGAGTTTGCAAAGTTCTCACTGACCCATTGCCCAACATGGGCCATTTACTTTACTTTCCTGTGCATCATATATTATCTGTTTCAAAGATGGTACACAATGCTTTCCCATCTTTGTAAAACGTGTAAGGAGATACAGGTGTACTATGTGTGCAGAGTATTACTAAAATTAATGACACTGGTATAACAGCATACTTTTCCTGCAGCAAGAATGCCTGGTTACTTGGTACTAATGAATTATACACTCTACATTAAAACATCTTGCCTACCTTGTCTGGTATATTCATCTGCTTCTCTGTGGACCAAATCTTTTACCCGGTTTCCATACAGCAACCTAGAAGAATCATGATCAAAAGCTTTCAAGGTTTCGCTGGAGCTGTAAGACTTCTGTGTAGGCACTCTGCACTCCTCATTTTCTGCAGAAGAATTTGTATAGCGCCGCTCCTTGTCTCGTCTGCTCTTTGTCAGGGAACAATAAGGCCTACGTTCCTTCACATCCATACTTCATTCCTTCTCTGTGCACATCAGTCCAGCTTATTTAGAAGTCTTCTCTACATTCAGCTTACATTCACCTATAACAAAATTAGAAAGACAACCGCTGATGTGTTACAATGTCCTCTAATGGCAGTGATTGCTTCCTAACTGTCTGGGAGAGAAGGAAAGATCTCATCAGTGATGGGTGAGAGACACTTCTGTAATACTTGCAAGACTTCCCAGAGTCTCATGCATGAGCTACCCTGATCAAAAAAATTAGCAAAGAAATTTTTGTGAATAGCACCACAATAATTTCCATTTTTATGTAACAAGATTACAAGATCAAAAGCAGACTGAGAACCTTGGGGGGAGGGGAGGAGGGGGAGAGAATGTAGCTTTTCAGCTTTAAGAACATATTACTGATCCAAAGTCTATCTGTAGGTAGACAGTCTTTTTCTGAGAAGGATGCATGCTTTAATGGCAAGTTTGACTTCTGTTTGTCATAAACTTTAGGTTTTAATGTCTGTTTCTTATATACAGACTTCTACAACATTTTATCATCATTTCTATTCTCAGAAAAATTTTCTTGTTGAGAAAATATACACAATTTCACAGCAAGCTACAAAAACATTACAGGTGATATGCAGGAAGACTTCTCCAAGGCACTATTCTACATAGCTTGTGTTAGAAAGCAAGCAACTGATTTGTAAATGACAGAAATAGTTTTCCCTTCCCTTAAGTTCTAAAGGAAAATTACAGTAAAAATCTTATTTCTGTTACTGTTTATTTTGCTTCACAGTTCATTCCACTTAGTTTCCAAAACAAGGTTTTTTCAGTTTCATTTCTTGGGTCCTGCACACTTCACCAAAATGTCTACATTTCTGACAGAGTGAGAAACAGTTTGGAAATTCTGCTTCTGTTCTTTTCTTCAAAAAATACAATAAAAATACGATTTGTATCTATAAATAGGTGACAAAACATCTAAATGAACAACACTACTTTGCAACTGCACCTGTTAACTGAGGCCTTGGTATTTCTCATTTAAAACCCTTATGTTAGGGTTCTCTCCTTTGTCTCGAGGAGAACCCTGCTAAACTCTATTTAAAATACTTAAATACCACAACTGACTATTTTACAAAGTGCTATCAGTCAAGTCCTTTGTGATGAAGAATTAAAATGACAGTTTACAGCACATATCACAAATGAATGGCCAACTCCATTTGCACTCTGCTCAGTAAAACCAACATCACTAGAACTTTTCACCTATTTAATTTTAAACATTTAATATCAAACAAACTAATTAGTCGCCACTCCTGAAAAGAGTTTTAGAATATTTAATTTACTATAGAACTGTAATTCAAGTTTGTGAATGGCAGCCAGCCTTTTATTATTATGGTTTGAAATTCTCAGAAAAGATCTTCCATTTCTTGACCTCTGTGAAACTCACTTTAGACAGAAAGACAAATCCTTCCATTTAAGCAAACTTCTTCTATATTTATTATATTTTTCAAATGTTAAGTGGTTAAAAGGAAATTGAAATATTTGTACATGACCAGGAAAACCAAGGGTTTAGAATAATTCATTATATGTGTGATTATTTAGATAGATGTCTGCATGGCCATGTAGCAAATCTTTTCAGTTGCCATGAAACACTCAGATTTTAAAGTATTTCACTAATGAGAGCATGTTCTTTCCATATAACAACAATTTTCTAGACATTTTATAAGCTTTGTGCTTTATTAACATCAAACTGAACTGTGATTTTAAAAATCATTATTAACAGACACACAGGTATTCTTTTGTGGTATAAAGACTACGCGTGGAAGCACATCTCCCTTTTTAACTAATTGATTCAAGACTTTAAAGGGGTACTAATTCCTAATATCGCTTAGTCATGCCATGGGGAAAACTGATATATGCTATTCAAAGGTGTTTTTTTTTTCAAATATCCAAGCTTCTTTATATTACAAAACCAAAAACCTTGCCAGGGAAAGAATAAAAAGGTTGAAAAAGTACAGGTTATTTAATAGCACCATATTATAGAAACACTAACGGGGATTACACTGCCACAATAATGAAGACTAGTAGAAATTTTTTTTTGTGGGCATTTCTGGCAAAGAAAAAAAATCTTGTAAGATTTAAGAACCTGATCTTTTTGAATCTGGCATTATATAAAACACCTGTTTACTGTCAGTAACCCTTAACTATAAAATCAATAGTATTTATTGGCATTTAACTGTTTCTTCAGCAAGTTTTAGGAAACACTTCACATCCTCAGGCTCATACCTTAAATTATTTCATCAGCAAATACACATATCTGAAAGAAGGAGACAGAATAAAAGCTATCTTGATGATCTGTCTACAAATAAGTGCTCTATAGCATGATCAGAACACAAACATATTTGTAGAATACAGAAATGGGTATCAGTGCTAACATTTAGTAGTAAGCCAGGAATGAGAAGTCAAACAAAAGAAGACTTGAAGATGGCAAGATGGCTTTACATGATCTGAACTGTAAGGTTTTTTACTGAGGTGGGATGTTTTACAGTCTCAGAAATGTGCAGGACTTAACTTGTCCCATCATTAATTTTATTCCCTTTACCCCCTAAAAAAAAAAAAAAAAAAGACCAGCCCCAAACCAAAACACCCCTCACCCTAACTTCAGAAATATCTTTTCTATTATTGAGAAAAATATTTTAAGAACAAAACCCCAGATCTTTCTTTTACAGCATCTGCACAGCTCCTTTCTTATCAAGATCACTGTAGTTAAAATATTAACGAGTTCTCCCATTCAAATCTCCATATTTAAATGAACCACTGTCACACAATTTGAACATATTTCTTCTCCTCCATTTCCTATAACACAAAAGCTACATCCTGGGGGAATTACCCAAATGCAGTGACTAGGTTTCTTTCACTATGCCTTAGAAGAAGCTCAGACAGAATACTGGTAATAGGTACAATACAAACTTAAGGGAACACAGGAACTAATTGGATAAATCAGATAACAATTTCAAACCAGCTTAAATTTGTTTTGTAAAATGTTACAAAAACACCTGCCTTCATCTGCAAGCAATTTTTGCCCATATGTCAACATTTATGGTCCATTGAATAGCTTTGCTCCTATTAAATTGAGGAATTTTTATAGCAGTATTTACAAAGCTATTGAGCTACTAACTCACTCACAAAAGTTCCTAAATATTGTTACATGCTGTATTACAATACTAACGTGAAATGACCTGCATATACTGAAGAAAATTGAAACAGATTTTATGTGTGCTACCACTTCAAATTTCTGTCTAATGCTTTCTTAAGTATAAAGACTGAGGATGCTAATCTTCGTCACTGAACACTGGGATATCCTGTGATTTTTTTCAGTGATCTGCTCAACGTTAGACTGCAGGGCATGAAAGTGCTTGCTGACCACTAGGCTGACATGTCAGCTCTTACATAGTCATGCCTATTCGTGTACGTAACTTAGTGGATTGCAGCCTCAGATTGTGCTTTCTCAGTAAAATTTTCCAAATATTAAGAGCAGTTCAAATCCATACAGAGGAGATGCCAATTTTTAAACCAGCACTTACATATTACTGTTAACTGAATTTCGAAGGGAAGCAAGAAAACCAGAAAAGCATTTCTTGTACATGACCAGGTCACTGGGACCAGTATTCATTCCCTTAGGTGCCCAGGGACATCATTAGCACATTTAGCACAATATTTAATTACCAAGTCAGATAAGGCATGTGCAAATAATAATTAAAACAAGAAAATTACTAAAGTTCTTTTTTCTGCTTTAAGTGTTGTGGAGACCCCAAGTGTAAACACCAAAATAGAGCATAAGGCACACTCACACACAAGTGTCAAAGCTACCTAAGAAGCTTGGATGACCGAAGTCTCAGACACAGGTAAAGCTGAGTGATACAGATGTTGGAAGTGTTACACTGTATTTAAAATTCCTCAGGACAGCCTTGCAGCAGTTCCTCTTAATCACCTACTGCAACATAATATAAAATCATTCTAGCAAAGAGGAAAAAACCACAGTTACTTACCTTTTCTTCCTTTACAATAAAGAAGCCTCAACACTAAAGCCCTACACTGCAATATAGGAAAAGTATAACAGACATAAAATGTAGTATATATTTTAATTGCCAAGATGTAAACGAGGCTTCAGGGCCATGCTACAGAGTGTTATCTAAACCACCCAGCTACAACTTTAACATGCCTGCAGGCCTTTTAAACTGTTATGGAAAATTATTGCATTTAATTCAGCGGCTTCAATTCTGAGTTCCCCAAAGGGTCATTACAAGCTGGGCAACAGGATGGCAGTCCTGCCTAAACCTACACAGTGCTCCATCCCCGTCTCACTCTGAGAACCTTCTTCCAGCATTAAACCTGGTTCAGTGAAAACCAAAGAAACCGATTAAGAAGTCTAAATATTCCTCAATATTTTATGCCCTTTGATATCTAAAAAGCTACATAGTAAAAAGTTAAGAACTAAACGATGTTTGTTACTAAAATGAAGAGATAATTGTATAGAAGGGATTATGCCACTGTTTGGATTGATTTATGGATCTACTATAGAGTATATTATCTGTCCTTTCAATATGTATATTCATTTCAGACATCTCAAAACACACAAAGCTAAAACTGAACTAGTTCTGAGAAGAACAGGAATCACTTCAGTATATACAGTGCTCAAAAAAAGATTTCAAAAATGAGAGAAAAAACCCTTTAGATTCCTTTGTTACAGAAGAATTGTAACAATACAAAATGTTCGTATAAAAGAAAGCCAAACAAGACCTCTCCTACGCATTCTCAAAATGAGAAGGAACAGTAAGAAAAGGAGCATGCTGCTCAGAGCAGAGCCCTTCTTTTCCTGCTTTGAGCTGCAAAACTGAGCCAGGGAAGGTGCTTGCATATTACATACCACAAACTTGCCTCACAACACCTAAATCTATCTGTAATTCTTAGGAATGCCTAAATTGTATTCCCAGCTGCATTCAAAAGCCTGCAATAGTATTACTGAATTACTAATATTTATATTAGTAATTACCATTATTACAAAGTAAGAATCATTGACCCTTTTACACCAATCCCTTAATACAAGCATAGCCTGAATACTTACTTAGACTGGGAACAAGTTTCCTTTCAGGGAACACTGCTACATTAACACAGGCAGTAAAAGAATCTAAAGAATTTGGGGAGAAGAAGTAGGCTTGTACTTCTGTCTGAAATAAGAGCAGAGGATTGTAGGGGCTGTGAGTCAAAATGATGTTTGCTGCCTATTCTCAGCATTTCAACAGCTGTTGAAAATAACATCTAAGTAATGCTGTTGAACAGATACATTACTGCAAGTGTTTTTATTTCAATTTAATAATAATTTCCTTTTAATCTGTAATGGTTTACTAATATAAATATTACATAATATAAAAATTACATTTGTTACAATTTTCACTAGGCATAGTACTTGCATGACCTTAACAGCAAAACAGAGCAAATCAACTGGTACATGTAAGAGATAGATTAAAAAGCCTAAAAGCGATATACAGAAATTAAGAAAATCTCCCGTCCACAAAAAATACTCACAATTCACACAACTAATCACCCATAAAACCTATTACAAACAAATACTAAGAAAAACTGAAAAGGCATAAAAGAGTGATGAAATTTCCACTTCAGTGGCTGATAAAGTGAGATATGTCAGAAATCAACTGAGGTGGAAAAATGACACTTTGAAGAGGTGCTTAGGATGATCTGTAGCTACGGTGTGCCATTAGTCAAACTGATGGCTCTTAATACATGGACATTTCAGGTCATCATATCTAGAAACTCACTTCCTAATATTAAAAGTCTATCTTCCAGCACAGAAACTAGAAAGGATGCATTTGAAGTCAGCATTCTTAAGGAGGAGTGGAAAAGAGATGGTCTATCAGTCAGTTCACAAATTAAAATGTAAAGAAAAAAAAAAAGCACCTCCTTATGTCACTACCTAATCCTAAGTTTTAGAATTACAAATTAAGAAGGGGGGGGGGGGAGGAAGAAGAATACCAATTAAAAAAATATTGTGTATTTTTCAAGCATTTTTCTGCATCAGTCAGGGGAAGGGAACACTCATATCTACCATCACTCCAGGACGTAATGTTAGTAAGTTAGAAAATCACTTTACATAGTCTATCCAAAAATCTCAAATTCATTAGAGACATAATAAACAACTAAGAAACATAATGTAAGTTCATTATGGAAGTGTCTTGCAATAAGAGTCAGGAAAATGAGCAAGATAAATGAGTTTTGCAGGGCCTTGGTTAGTTATTGCATAACAATTTTGCTGCTATTACTTAAAATTGAAACCCTGGGGGCAGAGCTTGGAAGAACACCTCATGCCTTCCCTCACACAGGCAGAAAGAGAAGATGCACCCTTTGTAAGACTGGAGGGAGTACTTCTCTAGATGACATTTTCCTGTGAGGGTACAGAGACCGCATTTGAGATGGAGCTACAGTTACATTTGTTTACTGGAAACCCTTCATACAGCAAGGCTGCAAACCTTTGGAAGAGAAACTTGAAAATAGCGGTAAGTTGTATATGCAGAACAGTTTATGTGCTGGCTATTAAGTTGCCAAGCAGGCCCTGCAAAAAACATAACTTGCAAAGAGGAGGGCTAAGATGCTAGCTCACTGCTCCGTCAAGAACAGCCTCTTCTGAGGAACTCAGTATAGGGTTACACTGACAATTTCTTTACCTCCTTGGGAGGAACGGCTTACAGGAACTGTCACGAACTCTGATCTTGAGGGGAAATGTCTGCCTCTGACTTGGGGGAATTGAGTAAGATGTGTCTTATCTTGAAGGGCCGAGAGAGCCAAGTGAGAAAGAGAACACAGATACCGAAAAGAATGAAATAATGTGCTGTACTGCTGTAGAAAGAACGATGAGAATACATGATAAAAACATGGAGGAGCAAAGAAAGTTAGGAGAGCAGAAATGCTACAGAATAAATAAAAAAGTAACATCAAAATGAGCTCAGGACAGAAAGTGGAGACAGAATCATTAGCACTCAGTATGGCAACACTAAGGAAGAGAAGTGACACAGCAAGCTAGAAAGAGAGAAGAGATTAAGAGAAAAAAATAAGCAGAGGAAGAAAACAAAGAAAACTTCAGAAGGGAGAAGCTTTGTGCCTTATTTACTTCAGAGTCAAGGAATAAATTCAGAGTGTTAGCACTGGGTAATTCATTATTCAGCAGCAATTAAACCCACCTAAATATTTTCCTCCACTCCTGAAAATTTGAAATTCATCCTTTATCCATTCATGCCAGTTAATCTCCTTTGCCACCCACCTTTTACACGTTTCTCCACACCATGTTCTTACTTAAACTATCTCAATGGTCTCCTGATTTACACAAGGATAATTCATTCTTGAATGGTATCTCCCAAGTTTACTTTTGCACCTGCTCAGAGCTCTTCCACATAGTCCACTTTTCTTCTGGAACAAAGCCACAGCAGTCTAAGGATTTTTAAAACTAAAACAAGTGGGATGGAGAGCCTGACACAGGAGCAACATGTAGCAAGCCATCAGCAAAGGAGCAACAGCCCCTGAGTCCCCAAGCAGAGAGCACAGAACAATGGTTTCCATGTTTCTGTTTGGAGAACAAAGCTATCAGTACGTCAGCTTTACCATCTGAACAGGCTGTCAATCATTCAACTCCCCCTTCAACAACTCTGAGTTAATTTCAAACAATTTGACAGTAGTGAGGTTTCAAAAATAAAACATCTCTCAAGTCACTGTAATGAAAATGAAGTACATTACATGTGACATGCAAGAGCTGGGCATACAGTCACAAGGCTGAACTGAAAAAATCATTGTGAAGGTGTCTGGAAATTAAAGGAGGACCTGAAGAAACTACAGTGAGGATGTCATTGAGGACACACAGGAGAGGGAACAATGAATAGCAAAGGATAGGTATGGAAGCTATTGCTGGAGTTGCATGATATGAGATACTGATATACACAATTAGCCTTCATTTCCATGAACAGCTTCTCATAGTAAAAGCTGAAATTCCAAATAAACAGAAGACATTCACAATAAGATTTCTCTTTTCACAATGATCAGACAGGTAACCAGATTTTTCAGTCCCAGGCACATCGTAATTAGGATACTGTTGCAGTCTGGAAACCTGAAGAATTATTTAGTGACTCATCTCAATAGTGAGTGACTAGCAAGATGTATAAGGCATTCTGCTGCTGTGGGGTTTTTTTGTGCTCAAGAGCTCAGTTTTGTTCAAACTTATACCCTTGACCCCCCAGCTTACTTTCTCAAAACACCAACAAATCAAAACCACTGGCATATACAAGAAGAGTCCCAAACATGATGAAAAATCCCCACAAAAACATGAGGAGTACTGTATACTCATACTGTCACAAAATTCATTTGCCACTCCTAACACAGTAGTGTGGAAATTCCTACATAACATGAAGTAAAGCACCATTTAACTTGAGTTTACAGCATCAGTCCTTGCTACCCTATTTAACTATCCCATCTATTCAGACTGTATCAGCTGTCATGGTTTCCTCTATACTCCCCAGGTTCCTGCTTCCCTCTCTGCACAAGCTGTGTCGTCTTGTCACATCGTCTAATTGTCTCTTTTTCACCACTATCCAACATCAGCAGACAGTAAAGGCTAGAGGTTGTTTGCCCTGCTGGATCACTTCCTTTCTGTAATCCCTGTTCTAACTCTCTTTCAAATCATCCCTTTAATAGCAACAGATTTTTAGCCTTACCTTAAAGGTCATACAAAAACTTTTTGTCCTGTAATCACTCCATTCCACTCTTACCTCCCAAGTTTTGTCTCCAATTTCAACAAACTAGACTTTGATTAGGGCAAACAAAAGAATAATGCATTTTTAAAACAAGTTCTTTGGATTACTATCGGAGAGACAAGACTTCCCACAGTACTTAGCACTTTTGTTCAAAGGACCATGTTTCTGTCTGAAACTGTTCCACACAGTCTACTCTGGCATGGCCTTCCCTGACTACAGACCAAGATCCTCTCTATTAATGGCACTTAAAGAACAAATAATTAACCTTTAGTAATGCAAAGCCTCCTTCAGGAAGCTCAGAAAGTAGGACAAAGAACTACCTCCTGCTGATCTCCTCTTCTGCTGGGTTGTGTTACCTACAGGTAACCACCTGCTTCCACACAACACCAAATTTTAACCATAGGCACGCAGCAGAGCCCAGTGATAGCACCTGGACCCCTGCAGTCACATCTCTTAGGGAAACGCGTCTTCACCTGAAGTTCCCGATTTTGCAAAAGAAGCAGGAGCTCCTACAATAAGTGTTGAGAAGCATCATATTCTGCCTTTGGAGGGGAAGGAAGTTGTTTAGAGATAATACTCAGCACAATCACTGATTAAAAATCCTTCTGACAAAAGTATCAGTTCCGTTCAGCAACAGCTCTGAAGGTGACCTTTAAAGTGTGGGCAATTTCTGTCCTTTAAAAAAGTCTCTTCAAATAAATGGAAAGTTGGACTCAAAACACATGGACAATTAACTATAACAAAATATTGAAAATATTTAACAATTATCAATTAAATCCTTTTTGATCTAACCACAGTTTTGTAGAGAAGCTCCACAGTTCAGTTACACTGGAACTAACCTATACCTAATTGTACAGGTGCAAGACTGAAAGCCAGAAACACTGCAGGCTTTGGCTCATTTACATGACAAGGAAAGTGCAAGCTGACAAGGAAAAGAACCTTTCCTACAGTGACAGTCAAGATGCCTCAGAGACATCCATCTGGTTTACTTGAGTAGATGAGCAGGTAGTTTAATTTCCATCCTGTTTTAAATATTTCCAATTCTGTTTTAATATAAAACACAGAATGTATCTCTAAATTGTTATTTGCACGGCCTTACACGCAATAAAAACTGTTGGATTTTCTTACTCTATAGTTAAGGACAGAAATATCATTCAAGTATAGGCACTTCCAAGCATCAGCTTTTTCCTTAATTGTCTTGATACAGGAGATATTTTTTGTTGTAACAGAAAGAGGGCATGAGATGCATGAGAAGGCAAGATCCAGGAGGTTTCTTGATCTACACAATGGAGTTGAGGGGCTCATATCTCTCCTAAATTGAAGGACTGTATAGCACCAACAGGAAATCCAAGAAGTTCCTTCAACTGCATTAGTTGCATTCAGAAGCATTTAAACTTCTAGGAAAATACTGATCATTCTCTCCCACTCCTGAAAGGTGGGATAGGACTGAAGCAATGCAGGTACCAGAAAAAGGAAAACACATCCAGCACCTGTACCTGAACTTGGTGGCATCAGAATCTTGTCTCTGTATTCACACAGTTAAGGTACACACTTAAAAACACATAAGCACTGAGAGATCCAGTCTGTACTGAAAAGTTTTGCCAACATAGCTGAATTTCCTAGAAGCCAAGGCTTAAGCTAGCAAAATTTATTGTGCAGATGCAGCAATGCTGACAGAAGAGTGCACTTTTAAAACCACTGATGTAGATAAGCCCTGAGACTGGAGCCAGCCTGATGAATATCATAGGCTCTTAACGCATCCAGGTGAAAGGATGAGCACACCCAGCAGGGTTCACACAGCTCTGCTATCATCTATGGGCATACTCATCTTCTGAGGAGGGCTCATTCAGCTGGGAACAATGAATGAACAGGTTACTCCACACCTTCAATTCATGCACAGATTGCCTTGTTGTGCTGCATGGAGCTGTTGGGCAGGATTAGTGATACAATTTGTGTAAATTAATTGGGGTTTCCAAGAAGCAAGTGTCAAAGATCTAATATAACATATGTGCTGCTATTGGGGAAGTTTATCTTTCACATAGGGGAACAGGACAGATAAAGGATAACTTAATATTCCTTTACATCAGTTAGGATCTCCATATAACTGAATTATAGTATTAATAAAAAAATTCTCATACACAGAGAGCAAGTAACACAAACAAATTAAAAAGAAAAAAACAAAAACCAAACAAGCCCATAAACACGAAGCACAGCTTTAACAGAGAATGACAGACTTGCACAGAGTTTGAAACATAGTAATGGAGACAAGAGCAAAGCAGGTAAAAGAGATTGGAAAGGTGAGGAGACATTTCATAGCTCTGTCGCCTGACTAAGCACATAACCATCAGATCTTAACTGGCACAGATCTTGTTCCCCTAATGCTTAAAAATCTTAACTGGACATCACAATGATAATGAAATGTGCATGTGTGCATATAAATACAAATACATATAAAATCAATGCTATATATATATATGCATATATAAAAAAATACACCTATGAAGGATATTATGTAGGGAAAGTGTTATTAGAAGTCATCTTCTTTTGAAACTAAAGTAACAAAAGCCACTAGGAAGCTAATATAAGCCAAACCAGTTTGGGAAATTTAGGTCACTCATCTGATTCCCTTACCCCTTTAGTAACTGTGTACTGCAATACACTGTAATACTGATAATTTGTCTCTTCACAATATTGAGTTCTTAATGGTAAAAGAGACCAAACCAAGACAAGCAGGGAGTACTGGAGATAGGAACAGGCAGAAATGTTCTTAAACTATGTAAATTCACTTTTAGTATAATCTCTCTCCTCTTTCTCCTGAAAAAAAAACCTAGAAACCCAAACCCTCAAAAACTCAAACCAACAAAACAAGAATCTCCCCCATCCTCTCTTGCTTCCAAATTCCTTTTATCTATTTATTCTATTAAAATTAAATTTATTATGGAAACAAAACCAGCATCATTAGAAATAGTGAAAAACTGTTATGTATTGCTCTATATTGCCTTACCTGTTATCCCCCACAGGGTTATGTTCCTGTCTCCCTGAAGGAGAAATTCATACCTTTTAGCACAGATGCCAGGTTATCAGGAGCTGCTGCCTCAGAAAGAAGTACTGTCTATCAGCAAGTCAAAACCACTGCTGTGAGACTGCATCTTCCACCTCTTATTTAGTTACCTTTCAAGACAACATGGCCACAACAATGAAAATACTACCAGCCAGTCCATGGCTCTGATTTAAAGGGCACTGACTGTCCTGAAGAATTGTTGAATTAGAGATTGTGTCACAGTTACTCATTAACAGCTACAACATATGGAGCTAATGAAGTAGTATCTTATCTCACTGGGATGTCAGTCCTGAAAGCTTAAGCATACTGGTGCAGCGTGCACCACACTTGTGACAGGACACAATACAATTTCCTTAGAAAGCAACCTGTCAGTCTCAATCTCTGAATGCCTTATCCATAAAATCATGAAGCAGGTTGGCTTCATCAAATGAGATGTAATACAGATTCACAAAGCACCATTTGCCAGAACCTCGGTGATAAAATTCTAGAATCTGGGTTTTTAAGCAACAACAATAAAAAAATACTTTTGAGGGAGTCCATGTTCTTGTCTTCCTTTTTTTTTTTTTTCTGGCAAAATGAAGGGCAAAGCAACTGTACCAGTGAACTCTTCACTCCTCTCCCCTTTGCAGATGCCTTCCTTCATTCAAAGGCTCATCCAAGAGGTGCAAGCCTGTGCTCCAGCCCTCCACAACCAAAGAGGCCTGACCACACACGGGATTATCCCACCCCTCTCCTGATAAGACTGGGCCTTGCTGCATGCCAAGGAGAGTCATGAAGCCAAGAGAGCAACAAGGAGGATTTTGATAGGGTTTGGGGAAAATAGGCAATAAAGCATTATATTACTGCTTGCATTTACTTTTTTTTTACTATAAAAAAAAGAAATCCCCCAAAAAAGCACACAACAAAATACAGCAAAACCAAAATGACCTTTTCAGCCTGTTTTAAAGAAGAAGTTTGACCTGCAGTTACTACTTCAGTCTGCCTGTTTTGAGTGCACTGGGTAGTGCTGACTGACACAGCTCCCTCAGACAGGAAATGTGAGTCAGATGCTCATCATTTCAGAAGGCTTTAATGTAATTGTATTTCTATATATGAAGTAGCCCAATAAACATGATTCCTGCTAATGCTGGTGAAAGGCCAGAGCCTTTGTGCTGACTTGGACTTGCAAGGTCTCAGGGGCTGCCTAGAGTTATCTTGACCTAAGCTGGTTTTAACAGTTGCCAGGTGGTGGAGCAATTAGTGCCTAGCCTATCCCTGGAAATACCAGTGGGAAAGCCCAATACCCTGCAGCAGTCACTGAGTAACAGAGAAAAGGCCTTCATGTCAGCTGAGGCTGGTGGAAGGCTCTGGGGCAGCCTTCAAAACCTGAGCTGGCAATTGATGAGAATAAAGCAGGATACAACAAAACATACAAAACCACACTCAAGCAGACCAAGATCAAGAAGGAAGTCAGACCCACAATGAACACCATGCTCCCTGTGATGAAGGGCAGAGAATGCTGGTGACTTCATGAAAACACACCTCAGTCCCCACAAGCCATTTTGTTTCAATCCTCACAAGCCAGAGGAAAACTGGAAGGGCAAGTGTAACACCAAAAACAGCAGGCACTTGGAAGTTTTGCTTAACAACTTCAAATGTATTATTAAAGAGGCTTTTCTACATTACCACAGTCTATTAGACTGTTAAAACATTAACTGGACTAGGAAGAAATCCTTAGTTTTTTTACGTATAGCATGTGCCTTTTATCTTAAGCTTCAGAGTGTGTTAATAAAGCACATCTTCCTATCCACAGTGAAGAATTTCTAAAAGCAAATGAATAACTGCAAAAGCTTTGGAAGATTTAAAAAACAACTTGGGTTCCTGATAGCTGTAGATCATTAGCTCTCCTGCCACTTACCATTGTTTTTTCCTTACTCTGTCCATATGTAAAACCTTTCTTTTCAGAACCACAGAGAGAAATGTGAGAGAGTACTTGTCAGAGAGTAATTGTCAAAGAGTAATGACAATAACTGATGCTGCCATATGAGCTTTCATTTGATCAACAGCATCTGACTGACAAGCATTTGTCACAGGACACTAATGACATGCATGCTAAATCATGTCACAATTATTATACACTACATCCAAGTGCTCACTTTCCAAATTCATAATAAGCATCAATAGCTTTCAGAATGAAAAAAGGGAGAAGAAACTTTAGATAATATAGTATAACATTTGACCTACTGAAAAAAAAATAATTTTAAACACTATCACTGAAAGCCAACTATTTCAAGGAAACTATAAACAGTCTGTATTTTAAGTAAGTAAAACTACATGACATCAAGAAAAGCCTTACTTTCCACCATGTGTGTCCTGCATCTTAAACCACAGTGTGTTGGTTATAATCAAAATTACCTTATTGCCTATCTTTGTTTCAGGTAATTTTACTGCTAGAGGAATTGGTTTTATATGTTTAGTTGTATAGGTAATTTATATATTTAGTAATTATATTGTGCGTTAAAAGATCTGCTTTATTACTAACACTGTAATTAACTCACAGAGAGTACTTCCTGAAACAGCAAACCCTTTTCATGGAGTTTCTTTGTTCCATTACTGAATAAACCTATGATTAACCTTTACTTCAACAGAGATCCTAACAAAAGTGAGAAGAAAATATGCTGTTACTTGATCCTTTGGAAGCAGCTGCCCTCGCTCTCACAGACCTTAAATACCCAAATTCCCAGAGACAGTTTTGTGAAATGACTCTTCTGAAGAGCCTGAGAATCAGACATTTTAACAAAAAACCCAACCCCTGTCTCTACACTCTGCTGCTGCCACAGTTGCTAACGATTATAAGCCTTCAGTACTGTGAATAATTCAGAAACTCATCTGTTCCTTTCTGTGTAAAGACAATGTTGAGAGAAAAGGGTCACTTCTTTTTCCCCCCTTCCAGACACTGACTTCTCCATCCCAGCACTGGTCTGATCACATGATACACTGAGTGTTTGACATGCATCCCCTGACAGCTTCTTAGCAGCAGTTAGTCTGTTTAGCTTAGAGTACAAAAATAATAGGAGCACAAAGGAATGACAAGTTTCAGCAGTTCTACACATAGTATCAGAATCCACATTTGCTGTAGCTATTTCAGATACCTGGTGTACAGTAGGTCTATGTTTAATTATAAAATAGACAGATGTCAGCATACATATTGTAACCAGGCAATCTGGTACTGATGCAACAGTGGTACTTGAAAAACATTTATTAAAAATAATATGAGCAGTATAAACACCTGTTTTCCAAAGACTAACATTTGAGAATACTCCCCTTCAGGCATTTTTGAAAAGACTGCAAATTCATTGCCACTTCCTCTTTAATCTTGTGATTAACAAGCACACTGGAAGGCTGTCAATATATACGCATACAATATGCAGAGCAAGACAGACTTATGCAATATAGTACTTAAGAGATTAACTACTGTTAACTTAAATCTCCTCCCTTCACTTAAATTATATTTTTGTCTGGCCAAGAAAGATTGTTTTAAATACATATGCAAAGGATCTGTGAACGCTTAATTTTCCAAAGATGACTGGTTAAAATCTTAACTTGCAATTTTACTGAACTCTAACACACACACACCTCCCCCCAGCTGAATCACTTATTCGCTGAATCACGAGTTTGTGTCTAACCATAAAGAAACCTGGAATATTCCTTGATACTAAAAATTCATGCCAGTTAATAAAGCAGAGCATAGCAACTAAGTATTTTTACCCATTCTTTTCTTCCTCTGTCTGAAATCAACTTGATGGTCAAGGAAAATGCCTACCTAATGGAGAATGAAAGATTACAGTGCCTTCCTTCTCAAGTGAAAATCAAAAAGCCAACCCCCCTCTGCAAGGAACAAACCACCCCCTTTCCTAAATCTCTACTGCTTAAATTAGGTCTAGCAGGTTGTGGTTTGTTGCCTGACATCTTTTTTCCCCATTTCCTCCTTTCTCGACAAATAACTTCAGATATATCACAAAACGTCAAATTCAGTCTCCCTGGTTTTGCTGAAGGACTTTTCAATGTCTTCATTATTGAGATCAATGAACTCTTCCCTCAGACTCCAGCAGAAAGAACAAGAGTACTCTCTCCTGAGGAGGATAACCTTTCTTCCAAGCACCCTTCACTCAGAACCACCTCCCCAAACATGGCTAAAACCTAACAATTTCACAAAAATTAATATAAATCCAAAAAACTAACATCAACAACAAAACCACCATAAAACCAGCACCAACAACAACTCCTTCCCCACCCCAAACCCACAAAAATGCCAAACACAGCCCCTCAAACAAAACAAACCCTCACAAAACAAAAACCAGTGTGCACTTACTCATCAGCTATAAATGTTGGTTTAATACTCTCCGGAGACAAAATACCACAAATAGATATTTATCATTCTGACAAGAGGACAAAGTCTCTGCTTCTAATAGAAAAGCTCCCTAAACATCTCAATCCTATACAGATTGTCAGAGGCACGCTGCACAAAGAATCAAGAACGGTTATAAACTTCCCATCTCTCACATGCTGCATGTTTGCAATCTCCCATTACAAACCTCCTGTGTAAAACTGAGTAATCCAGACAGTCACAGTGCATTCAGAGTTCTTGATCATTTTGGATGACCACCTCTGCAACTCAAAAAAAAATTACATTAATACCATGTGTAGGTCTATGTTATGTCAGGTACTAAAAGATTCCAATAAATGCACAGGCTCCTTTGTACAACTCTAGGGTACAAGAATATCCTTAGGTGTCTGACAAAGGCAGCAATTCAAGCATCTGTTTTTTGTGGTAGAATTTATATATACTCACTCTATAGATCCCAAACGTTACAACCATTTTTGGGCTGTTCTCCTACTAACCGATGGAATATTTTCAAATACAAAAGACCTTTAAGATCATTGAGTCCAACTGTTAACCTAGCACTGCCAAGTCCATCACTAAACCATGTCCCTAAACTTCACATCTACACATACTTTAAATACCTCCAGGAATAGTGACTCAACATCTTCCTGGGCCACCCTGTTCCAATGCTTGATAGCCCTTTTGGTGAAGAAATTTTTCTAATATGCATTCTAAACCTCCTCTAGCATAACTTGAGGCAATTTAATCTCACCTCATCTTACATAAACACTGAAGTGTTAGAAGCCATCTTGCCTCTTCAGGACAAAAGACCATGGCACAACAAGGCAGCCAGCATACAGGAGGCGTATCTAGAAGTTCATACTGTAAGTTTTGCAATTTACTGCAGCTAGTCAGCTTTTGGAAACAGGAGACAAAAAAGAATAAGGTAAGCTCAATACAAAGAATGTTCAACAGACCAATAGGCACAGCTCCCATTAGACCAAGACTTAACTAAGGTTATACCAGTGTTCTGTCTCAAGCCAGTAACAACTAACACCACCATCGTACTCTGTACAATTTTTGGTGATTTTTCTTGTTGGGAGGAGAGTCAAAGTTCAGGTTTCTCCCACTTCTACTGAAGTGTGGAAGGAAACTGAGCAGCAGAGAGGAAGAGGCATTTCATTCAATCCAATGAATCTGAATTAATTTCTACCAGCAGGTTTTATTGTCCAGCTCAGAGACCTGTTCTTCTGAGTTGCTGCAATGAACACCTATGACAAGTGCTCATGAACTTGATTTTTTTTGCTGGACTTGCTTAGCACCAGTAATCTTCATGGCAAACCCCATTGAATAGGAAGGCAAACAAGAATGCATAGCAAAAATTTTATCTTTAGCTGCAAACAAGAACTACCACATGGTAAAATGACTGTCGTGTGCAAATCATTTATTGTGCTACACCCATCATAAAGGAGATTGTACTAAGAAAAAAAAATTTCGAATTTGTTGTAAAAACACAGCCAGTACTTACAACAGAAATATTAATGCAAGACTACCACTTTTATTATAGCTTTTAGGGGGTTTTCTACATTTAAATTTTTGCAATTTTCAAAGAAACATCTAGGAAATATGCACAAATTGGTAACACATGAAACCAAGTGAAGCATATCAGTTTAAGTTTTGAAATAACTTGAAAACACTGATGAATGATGGAAAACACCTACACATAAGATTTGCATCGTTAATTGTTTTACAGTTTGTAAGTTCTGTGAATGCACTGTCAACATGAAATCTTACAAAAAATGTTTATATTTAAGTTGTTATTCATCAGATTTCCCATTGTCTCCTCCTAACATGTTCACACTTCAAATTGTTTAAATGCTGAGAACTGGAAGAATTTCAACTAATTAATTGCTTGTCTCTTTTTACTAAGATCATTAAAGCTTACTAGTAGCAGTAAAAAACACTGTTCATTAATTTTTATTGTGGAGGGAGAAGGCAGGAAGAGGACACTATGGTCCAGGCTCAGAGGAAAACAAGCATTAAATAAAAAATGGTAACAAATGGATTTTCGGAATGCATAAACAGCCATATGCTGCTAAACCTGCTAATACATAAATGCTTAATCTTACTACAGCAAGGAGTCTTGTGTCTGGAACAAAATTACACATATAATTTTCAAGGTCACACACTTATGTACATGAGTTAAGCTATTGCTGTGAAAAATTTGCCTTGCTTGTTGAATGATTTACGCTCCAGTATTCCAGTTTTAAATAAGCTTTGACGATTCACATTGGAGTGATTAGTCAGAATCTCAGAATTCATGATGAGTATGAAAAAAATAATTGTTTGTGACATACTGTATAGAAAATATAATTACCATAGCTGTTTCTTTCAAGGCTATTTAATTGCCTCCCATAATCATTTACAATCCACATGTAGCTGTTTGTTCTATACAAATAAAATAGTCTTGAACAGAATTAAATGAAAATGTCCAACACACCTAATACAAAGCCCCTAATATCTTCATATTTAGCTGTTCAGGCTCACACAGTGTCTCTCTAGAGTTTTCCAAATACACTTTTTCACAACAACAAAGCAAACCTAATGGACAACATAGATTAAGATTTATGATGAATTTTCGCTTTTGTAGAAGCTATATTACAAACAACTACATAAAGAACACATAATAGCAAGCTTATTTAGTGTAAAAAATACTTGTCAGTGAAGCTCCACTGGTGCATAATGCTTTGAAACCCATGTTTCAAACAGAGAATACAATCACAAATCACAACCTTCAGTAAAAGATAGAACATGTAAACTACAGCTTGAAGCACTGTCTTGGGAAATGTAAACTATTTAAATATATAAAAAATTACCTCTATAACAAAATAAGCTTGTCTCTCCCAATCTTGGAACCTTTACCAATTTATACACTTTCTTCACTGATTTTTCTCCCAGCAGGAGCCAGTGGCAGTTGCCAGAGGAAGCGGAGGGTTTCTCTCCCATCCTCTATAGCAAGTCAAGGTTTGCTACAACCCAAAATCCCTAAAGCCAAGCTCACATCAAAGGGGCTACAAGCATCCTCTCTTCCTACTGCTCTTTCCACTCCACATACTCCTCAGGTTTCACCACTAGCCACTGAATTTAACTCGGGCAAAGAGGAGAAGGATTTCAGGCATACACTACACAGCACCCAATGGACTCGTTAAGAAGGGGTCTTTCAGTATTGCTCACTACTTCCTATGTAAAGCTCTATCAGTTTACAAGGATGGAGGCCTTCTTATTAGTGATCTCCAAACTTTTCCTGCAAGGCAAATGATCCGAATGATCCCATTTTGATCATACTCTGAAAAGAGTAACACCATGGGTAGCTATTGTGTGTCACCGTGGGGGGGAAAATGTGACTTTAAAGGTTTTCTACCAGCTTGTTGAGAACAGAATTGCAAAGAGCATCTACATGGCCTTGAGTATTATACGTAACAAAGAATATAAAACTTATTGCCTTCATTCAAAATGCTGTGATCAGCAAAACAGCAAATATCTTAAAATGTTTGTGTTGAAAAATCTTCAAAGATTTAAATATTACTTTAGGGGAGAAAAAAAAAAAATCTAATTTTTCCCCTACACACAGCAAGATGATAGAAATTCTAAGAGGACACAGGACTGTTTTCATCTCTAGTTTTATAGATACTGTCTTCTAACCCCTCCAAACTGAGGTACGGGTATTAGCCTTGAATTGCAATAATCAGATTCAAATTTTTAGAGAATAACAGTCATTGCCAAGAAATGTTAAAGGCATGGTTTGTCTATCTATGGACACACATACAAGATACATATAATGCTCCATTAATTTAGTGGGAAATACTCAAAAGTCCATAAAAGTTCTCTCTTTCGAGTTTCTAAAAGAATTGTGGGTTTTTTTTGTTTTGGATTTTTTTTTCTTTTTTTTTTTTTTTCCAGAAGCAAAATGAATACGGTGAAGAAGACATTTAATAAGGATCGTTGCAAGATAGGTTCCAAAAAGGTAGGTTACTAGAGTGTAACAGTGAAAATGCTCCCAGCGACAAACTGACAGGCAGATGATAGCAAATCAGGGTACAAATAAACGTTTGTTATGGGGAGAAAGGACCCACAGATTTGTGCTAAAAACAGAGAGCTTAACAGCCAGGCAACAAAACTAACCAAGACTGAAAATATGACTACTCATTGTCTCTTACAACTCAAGAAATAAGGATTTCTTCATACCTTTTCACATATATGTACAGAAGAGAATAGGATACCAAACTAACTGGAGATTTGGCCTGACCAGTATGGTTGTTCTTATGCCTTTATTTTAGATTATCCCAGCAGTACAAAGCTGCAGCATTTCTTAATTCAAACTACTAAGAAATTACTGCCAAAAGTAGTGTCTCCTTCTACCCAACCCATATACTTGCAGCGCTCTACCTAGTAGTGACTGAAAGCATCTCATTGTGCTGAATACCAGAGCAGGTGTGAGGAGCTATATGGCACAGCTAATAGCAGGGCCTCTTTTGGTGGGGTTGAGATTGTTTCACTCTCTTCTTTTATGCCCCCACTACGCCTGCACAGTAGTTTATATAGGGCAGTGAGTGCCATCAAGCAACCACCAGGAAATAGAAAAAGCACATAAGGCATCACAGAGCACCTTAATATTGCATTTTCTCCAACATTTGTTGATATTGGTATCTTGAAGCCATCCTTACGAGGAAAACACATGAACAAACAACAGGTTACTTGTGATTTCCTTTTTTTTTTTTTTAAATGCCATTACATATACTTGAAAAAGACTGAATGTAGACCTGAATCCGTGTATATACAAGAAAGAACACATTTAAATATATTAACACTAGCAGTAACAGTTAAAACACGCATTTTTCTGGATAATGTCAGAAAAATAAGATTTGGGAAATACGCGGAAAAATGTCGAAAACTTACAGGTAAGTGAAGATTTTTCATATGCAGAAAGTATTTCATTTAGCTTAAAAAACGTATTTATCTAACATGAAGTGCTGTGGGTTTACGGTTGTATACTGCTTGTTGAGACATACAAAATAAAAATAACTATCATAGCCACTGAAAAAATATTTCCATCCTCATGCTTCCAAAATGAAATCTCTTGCTTATAACTTTTGTAATATCTGATGTCTCAAATCTTACAGGGTTTCCTTTCAAATATCATATATTTATCAAATTGTCCTAAAAGATATCACTTCCATATTACACATTTTCCTTTACAGCAATTTATGGAAAGTAGAGGATTTTACAAGGAATGTATTGATTGCAAGATAATAGATGGTACCTATGTGATCCAAGTAGTTTTTCTTCAGGAAAAGGATCAAGTGATAAAGTAGTGTTGTGATTTGTAAAGGTCACGTGCTGGCAGATCAAATCAATCTTGATTTTTAAAATAGTGCAAGATTAAAAAAAACCAACCAAACAAAAAACAAACAAACAAAAAAAACACCCCACCAATTTCTAAGTGCTGGATTCTTATCAATGCCCAGCTTTAAAGAGACAATCCTCCCCACAGCTCTAGTTAAGATATTTTTATGAATTTATTGTATTAATTCTAAGGTAGAAAACACTGTGTTGAGAAATGTTTGCAGCAAGATTAACTTGACCAGATGCCTTCTGCCTCCCCACCTACTCTAGCTACAAGTATTTTTTCCAATATTGTATTATTTTTACTACTAATGGAGAAATTTTGCATTAAAAAAATCAAACCCACAATTCAACAAAACCTATTTGTGTTTGGATTTAATCTATTTAACAATACTCTGCAAAGTGCATCTTGAACTTTGGAGAGAGCTTTTAAAACTAAATCTGTAAGCTTAAAAGTGAAATTTAGTACAAAGTAAGTAAAGTCATGGTGTATCTTATTATCCCTGCCCAAATAGTTTTCAAGCTGAAATGTGATGGAAACGGACAAACCACAAGACTATGATTTAAGAGAAATATATATATGTTCAGTCCCTTTGGAAAGAATAATTCTTACATTTGGGGAGCCAAGTAGAATTTTACCAGAGTGAAAAATGTCATTTCTAGTTTCTTTATTTTATCAATACTCAGTAAAACATCTGAAGCAACACTTCATTGGAGTTTTCTATTTTGCATGAACAATCTAGCAAAGTACTTACATTACAGCACCCTTATAGGCAAAGCATACATGGACAAGCCAGGTGAAAGACAATGTATGTAAGATTTCCCAAGCTTACAGGTTCCTCCTTTAATTTAATACAAGCATTTTATTGTTCTTTATTAACAAATAAGTTCACATCACTACAAATATTTGCTACATTTTATGTTTTGTATGAAGCTTGCTTCAGAGTCTATATGAGTCTCTTGCATGAAGACTAACACCAACTATGGTGGCAATGGAGTGCAAAGAAAAGCTGCTGATGATTAATAGCATAATTGTGACAAAAATTATCACCGAGGTCACTTTTCCTTTATTAAGACTTTACTGTTTCCATAAAAATAGTAAATTTTAAAAAACACCTTCTCTGTATCAACAGAGAGTGTTTGATAGTTGTTGACCTTGGTCTCAAGAAAGCATCAAGAACACTAAGATTCTCTAAGCATCATCTTGTAGTATTGTTGTCTTCTCTATGCTGGAGCAGGCTTATACCTCTCTCTTACCTGTGCCCAGGTGTGGATCCCAGTCCTTCAGCCTCCCTCAATATGTCACAGTCACTTAGCACTTTTAACTTTGTGAATGTGGAAAAACATTGATATGTCTTTAGCTGAGAGCACTCCAAGTAACACCTGCCAAGCCCTGAGCACTGTTCAGAGCACAGCTGCTGGAAGTTTCTGCAGTGAAACTGCTTACAATAGCATCATCCCAGTAGATGGAAACACATGAAACATACCCAGCTGCTAGCTGTAGGAAAATCCCTTGTCTGTGTAGTAGAAAGTGAAGGACAACAGTGGCTACTCTAGAGCTAAGAAGACTTACACTACTGATGACAAAGTGATGGCAACCAACAAAGCTTGGTATTTGCAGCCCTGCCACCAACAAACCAGAAGTAGAAAGAATGTGTTCACAGGAAAAGACCAGGCACTGGATAAGAGCAACACAAGTAGCCAGGGGAGCTGGGCAGCCAGCACTACATCTAAGTCCCACAGTAAGAGAGGGTGACCTTGATCTATATGATGTGCCAGCTTGACTGTCAGGAGCAACTATCAGAGGGAAAGAACAAGAATGAAGAATGAGGAGAAAAAAAAAGAACTGTCTTGGGTTTGCTTCATCATGCCTGCAGGTTATGGCTAGGCAATACCTATGTCAGCCTGCCTCTGCCTTGCATGTAGGCTTTGCAGTTGTTTCCTGAAATACTGGTACACAAGGGTCTTGATCATCATTTCAGCATGAGAAATGGAAGCAAGTGAATAAGGAATAAGGTCAAAGGGACAGAAAGAAAAAAAGGACTGAAAAGAAGACAGACAAATCTTCCTCCCCCAAACCTGCAACTTGTATCACTGACACACTATTCTCTCAACTAGATAGTGCAGGACAGTGACAACGGACTAAGGATATTCTTAACAGCAGAGAAAAGTATAATCACTTTTACTTAGCAAAGAACTAATTGTTCTCCTCAGAAACAGACATTTAAAATTATCAGTGAGCTCCTGTGCATATACACAGGCACATGGACAGTGAGAAAGTAAGCGTTTTCCTTACAGCCTTATGTATGCAGCTGCTCGTCTCCTAGCAAAAACAGATCAGAGTGCTGGAAATTTTGAATTTCCCATGGAAAAGCACCCTACTGCTAATGGACAAAGTATATCCGTTGCCCCTCATGAAATGCAGCTGACTTAAACATAAGTGAAAATGGCTCTGTGCATCCTTGAGTCCTGAAGTGAGATTCATCATGTCTGAAACTGAATTTTCTCCCAAACTATACTTTTAAAATGGCTCTGGAACTGACAGGAAACTAGAAACATCAAGTCTGCACCCAAAGTCTCAATATCATGCTTCATGGGAGATAAGTGTACTGCCTCGTCCCTGCTCATGCTTTCAGTCACAAGCAGCAGCAGATTGCTCTGCAAGCAGACCAGTAGATATTCATGTAGACAGCAGTAGAAGTATCATAAAGCTCCAGTGCCCAGTGCTGCTTGAACACAAAAGCCCCAACTGCAATACAAACCAGACATATTGAATCACCCCCGCTGCTATAATCGACGTTCTGGATTGATACTCTGTCTGGCAGGTTCCCAGATTTCCCTGAAGCTTTCCCCAGGTTTCAACATCCAAGCCACACACTATACGCAGTTTTGAGCAACACAATGCATCTTGTGACTATCTCCAGTATCAGAAACAAAGAGCTGCTAAACTGCCTTTCACACTGTTAGCTGAAATGTTCACGAATTGCCACCCCATTACATACCCATGAGTTTCATACCCAACATGATAACTGTCCACACCAAATCCAAGCTTGGAATGAATTTTAAATTACAGAATACACAGAAAGAGATGCAAATCAGCACAAAAAGCAGTCATGAGGAGGTTGTAGACTAAGTCTCAACTAGTTTCCTTTGGCACTGGAACAAATCAAAACAGATTATAAATTGTTCACTCTTCTGTCTTGGGTCTGGAAAACAATCTGTAACTAATTCAGAGATCATTCTAAGAACAGAAACTTCAGGGTGAAAACAGGGGGAGTAAACACTGATTTAAAGTCAAAACAATCAGCTGCAGATTTAACTGTGAGTAGTCACCACACTAACCATCAGAGCAGCCCTCTTAGGCTGCCCAGTGAGCAGCACATGTGCAATTCTAACAAGGCTGTTCAAGCACAAAGTGCTTATGTGCAACAGAGTGATAAAGGACATTTGCATCCTGCCCAAAGTGGATCCAAGCATTTTGAATTTTTATATAGAGGAATGTAGAAGCAGTAACATACACTTTATTTTTAATCATTAAACCTCTAGAACTGCCATTTTTTCATCTAAGAGACTTCCTAAACCAGACAACAAGCCAAGGACCTCAGCATTGGACATGCAGGAATACCTAAAGAGCCATGACAGTTGAGGGACTTCAGGTTTTGTTATTCAAAATCTGAAGGACTCTATGCAGTATCATGTATGAGTCACAGTAAGTATACTCACACTTTGAAACCTAATACATTAAAACAACCACAAAAAAAAATAAGTTTTAAGAATATTATACACCCAAGTTATATGATATAGTAGCTGGAAAAAACAGACTAAAAATTACCTTGAAGCAATATATGAGACAAGCTCCTATTAAAATATGCTTGACTCGTCTAAGATCTGTGCTCCACCAAAAGGAAAACACTGAAAGCAGAATATGAGATGACATATTTAGATTTTGAGCAAGAAAGAATGGTTTCACCCCTGAAATTAGTTGGAAGTCAGATGACTTATAGGACACTTAGAAAAAGAACGAATGCTCTTTCACACGCAGCAAATACCGAGACGAGGAAGGAATAGAAAGAAATTAAACTGTCGAGAGGAAGTTGAGACCACAAGGTACTAAAAAAAAATGCCAGTGTTGTATACAGCAAATGAGATTTGCAGGTAGAGTAAAGGTAGCAGTTGAGAAGCTCAGGATCAAACATGATACTGAGGTTATTCACAGAAAATCTAAATAGCAACTGTACTAGCAGAACAGTTGATGTGTCCCCAGGAGAAACACATCCATGTGAAGTATTTAGAGGGAAAGCCAACACAAGCAGGCAAAAAGAACAGAGAAGAGTCATTAGAGGTGTCAAGAAATGTGTACAGCTGAGAATCACAAGCACATAACTGTCAGTTAGCAGTATAGTTTAGACATGGTATATAGGAAAGAGCAGATGGCCAAGAAGTGACCTGTGTGAGAGGGACTTGAGAGAGCAAAGGTCTTGTCACGCAAGAAGTGAACAAATACACACCTTCCTGTATTTTAAGAGATGTGTAGAAAAACATCCACAATAAAAGGATAAGGAAGGCCTTCGGATGAGAGATTTGTTGAAGCACACTGGTTACACAGGGAGGAGAAAATGAAAGAAGTAATAGCAGCACACAAGAGACTGCACAGAGTTCCTCAGGGCAGTCATCATTATCCAATCTCAAATATAATTTCTTAAGTATTTTGGAAAAGACTATGAATAAGGTCTAACATCGAGTATCTCTTTTCACTACCAAACAATTCATGATAAAAATGTTCCTTAGCTGGAAGAATTTATATCAGGCCATTTATAGATATGACATTTAAAACTTTTATTAACTGAACAGTCAAGCCAACTTTTACAAAGCAAAGCAGCAGGAGGGCAAGCTCACTCCAGGTATTGGGTACATTTTACCCATTTATTTAAATTACCTAAGTAGATAGAATTCTGAAGTGAAAATATCAATTGTCAGCACGTATCAGCTATAATTGGCACTGTACATTCCATGAATAAACCACAATTGAAAACTAACTAGCAACTCGGTCTATGCTAAACTTTCTTCTCTCAGAGTCTGTACAGTTCCTAGGTTATCCTCTTGCTTCTCTCAAACTAAAGATGCAACAGAATATGCTTATTGCTTGAAGAAATCCAGTTTTCATCACAGGAAACATTTGTGATATAAATGGTTAATAAGCATATATTGGTATAATAGTACAAAATGGTTAATGAGAGAATGGTATCATCAACTTGCTCAAACATGCTAAAACGGTAAGACAAAACTATTTTGCAAAGAATAAGTCTTAACTAACAACAAATTTTTGGTTTGTTCTTTTTTTTTTTTTGTTACTTAGATATTGGCTGAACATTGGGGAATGCTTAACTCCACAGCCTGGAGAACAGATCTAGGTTCTAAGCTTCACTTAACTCAAATGACATCTATTTAGGGCATATGTACGTTTGCTCTGTCCTTCACATGGTCTCGAGGTCAAAATGGGAGAGTGCCTCACAGTCTTGCAGTTTTTAACGTTAATTAAGCAGAGAACATCCTAACAAGCAGGCCTGCAAAACTGAAAACGCCTGCATCCTTTTGGCAAAACTTTGCCTACCAAACAAGTAAAAAAATGGAGTATCAGAAACTGCCTTTTTACTACTGAGGCTAAGAAAATGGGAGTAAGAATGAAAAGTACGAAGATAATAAATGAAGATTAAAATGTTTTAAGTCACAATAATGCATCATATGCACATAAATATAGAGCACATTAAAATATAACACCCTAATATGATTACACTTAAGTGCTCTGTGAGGATGTGCATATGATTTATTGTTGTGAAGTAAAACATTTTATTTCTATTGAAGCAGCATTACAGCTTTCAAACCTGCTGCAGTTTTGTGTCTGCTGCCTTCTACATTCTTCAGCATCAAATGACAGATTCTGCTGAATATTTCCTTACTAAAAACCTGACAGAACTTGCAGACCTTGATTTTTATTGTAAGACTAACTCTGTATGAGAGCTACCAGACCTTCTGCTCTTAGCATCATGGCATCAAGAACTAAAGGAATCTGAATCAAAATTTTGTTCAATTGATTTTTCTCACTGACAAAATTCCTCTGCTTAAAAAACCTTGACGATTTGAAGCATCCCAGAAATGTTAATGTTAAGTACACAAGACATCACTATTGCATCGTCAGGAAAGACTCACTGGACAAACTGGAAACAGAGATATTTTACAGAAATAAAGGTATCTGTATTTGTATTTTACAGGACAGATTTCTAACTGCTTCAACTGCTAAAGACAAATACATGCTAGGTATTTATGGAAAAATCTACCATTCAGTACATAAACAAATGTTCAAGCACATACACTATATACATGACTACAAGTAATGCACATAACTACTCAGCATAATACTCAAAGAACCCTTGCAATGTAAGTAGATAAAGGAATGTATGAATGAATATTGCTTACTTTAAATTTCTAAACAGTGCAGGTTTCCAAGCCAAGCATGAAAACTAGGAATGTAACATATTGCTCTAAAAACACTGAATAAACCAGCAAAGAGCCTGTTAAAAACATAGTGCAATGACACAGGTAGTTTTGCCAGTATCTGAAATCAGCAATACAATGACATACCCCCCCCAAAAATATCCCAAAACAAACAAAAAAACCAACAAAAACCAACCCTGCAATAAAACAAAATTTCTTTTTATCAAATACTATTTCAAGAAATTTGATATTGAGAAATCAAAAGAACAGATCAATTATCCTAGCTTTCACTCTCAAATCACAATGGAGAATGATCACAACTTATGAGAAACTTAGTAAATACATGGATCAGTTTACGTATCATTAGCAATAACTTAGGAAACCTTCTCTATCAATTAGAAGTACAACCCTTTCACATTTAAATTGAGGTTACTGTAAAACTTACTGTAAAACAGAATGAAGAATACAGCCAGCATCTTTTTACTAATTTTATTTACAGTGTTTCTTGAGGATGGAAATTTCTGCATAATGTATGCAACTTTGCTATTAATACACAGTTTCCCAGTTTCCTTTTAGGCGTACTAATTTTGGTCTCAAAAAAAATAAAATCAAACAACCTAACATCCCTGTATTGTACCATAGTCTCAACAGTTTCCACAGCCACAAAGACATTGAAGAGTCTCCTCTTGAGGAAAACTAGGGACAGCAGACACACATCTCATCATCTCTTCATCTACCAGTAATCTTTACGAAGTTCTATTACTAATTAAATGACCTGTCCAGACGAGTATAGCCCGTTCTCTGGGCAACTGCCCTGTGTAACACCACATCTGTAAAATGAGCCAGTGCCAAACCCGTCCCTGCTTCCCCCACTGTGGTTGCAGCATGCCTCCTGCAGGGCTGGAGGTGAGCAGGAACATGATCACACCAGCTTCCCTGAACTTGGTGGCTTCAATCCACTCTCACAACACATGGCACACAGAGTGGCAATGCGAACCAAGAACTGGTAGCCAATTTGTCTGGCTACAAATACACAGATTTCAACTGCTGATGTGAAGAAGTCAGATTTAGGGAAAGCTGATAAGGCTGAAGCCTCTTAGCTGCCATCCATCCTAGTAAAAGCACGTGCATCAATATGGGAAGGAGAACTAAGTAATCTGAAATACAATCCATCTTTCACTTCCTATTGCTCCCTGCAGAAAAAAAGCAAGTTATCAAGTTATACTGCAGTCCTGAAAGCTTTAATCGAGGAATTTCACAGACATTTGTATTCTTTTAGTTTGATTAATGTTTGTTTTAAAAAAAAAAATCTTTCTGTCAAAACAAACTGGTAGAGTTGATAGCAACATGATTCTGAGCATCACAACACTGCTCTAGCTGGTAGACTGGCAGCCTTCACAAATTTCAGTTATTCAAAGAGAGGCTAGTTTGGAAACTAAATACATTGATAAGAAACAAAATGATCGGGAAATAATGCAGGGACTAAGAGGAGGCATTTTCAAAGGAGGAGAGCAATCTGTAGAAAGAAATCTCTTAATAACTACATTTGCCAGAAAGCATGGAACGAATTATATTGTTCCAATATGCATAATGTATTCAGAGACCTCAAATAACAGACATTACTACCTGGCATTTCAGGCACAGTTGTTGAAGTACACTTATTGTAAGCATAAATGTTCATATTACAAAACAGGCAGATGGTCTGCTTCACCAGAAACATTACAGTCTGACATTTGTTATCAATTGTACTGATTTAATACTAATGAGAGTAAATGGAGACAGATTTGCAAAAATCTGTCTCTCGGGAAGATGTATGTGTGCCTTTAAAAATCTTTTACTTCAGATACATCATGCCACGGTACCAAGAGGAATAATAATATATTTTAATATACAGCACCACTCTGGCATTTGCGCAGAGCTTTCAAGCCAGTAACCGAAACCTACAACTCCAAGAGAATAAATTTATTCAGGGAAAGAAGCAGAGGTGATGTTTCAGGATCTCTGCCATAGCAGCAATCAAATAAATCAAACTTACTTTTTATGATATTATAAAATACCATTATACCAAATACTAAGACTTTTGTTCACAAGTAGCATGATTACAAGATAAGCACAGTAAGGTTATGTTATGTTTGTTCTCCAAATGCCAAAGTGTTCTGCTCTCAGTCAGTGTGCCCCTGCTGACATCGCGTTCACTGCAGGCTGGGAAAAAAAGGAAGAGCCACCAAGCCCCCCCCCCCCGATGCAATGACCTACCAGGAACCAAAAACGGGTTATGCAGAACAGCTTGCCCCATCACGGCCACTGGCTGTGTCATTGACTATGGCAAAAAATGAGAAATTCAAACTGATGAACATTAGACAAGGGGCATAAATTATCAGTGCTTTCTCAAGCTTTGCACTTCTCCTTGGACTTGTTCTACTGCATGCAATTACTCTGAGTCTTAAAAATCATTAAGGCTAGGTTTCTCATAATGATCAAGTGGTGAAAGTGTTCCTTTTAAGTAGGTGTCTGGCTGCCTGTGTTTCTGTAAAGGGACCATGTTATTACCTCTGAGATTTCTGTTGCTATGAATAATGACAAATCATGCTGAGTCTTTATCTTTTCAAATACAAATTAACAACACTACACTTGCAAAAAGGTGCTGAAAGATGGTCAAAGTACAATTTTAAAATTAATTCTTAAATCTAAATACAGTGTTACCTAACAGCAGAGCAGTGAGGCAGGCCAGTCAGTGAACTGCTCACTCTCAACATATTGACTATGTAACATAAGGGCTGCCCAGAGCACTAGCATTCCCCATCTAGCAGGCCATGCCAAAGGAGGGACACAGAGCTTCTGCAAAGGCCTACAAGAAACAGACACCACAGTAGCTCCTGGCCTGTTTTGCCCCCTTCTCATGCTTTCTGTTCTACCCCTGCAACACCAAAGTGAGAGTGATCAAATATACAGCAATTTGTTACATTCTTATTAATCACACAGTATCAATTCCACAAAGATTCTGAGGGTATTCAAAGCTCTCTGAGCACAAGCACAAGTTAAGAGTGAGGTGTAGCAACATTATGTTACAATTCAATTACTTTATTTCAATTTTATGTCAAACACCAAAGCCTGAGAACTGATTGAGGCAGACTAACAGTGAAGATCTGGTTTTCCTCTTTTATAGCCAGAACTGTAAATACTATTATTAACTTGCTTATTATTTCACTGAAAGCTAATAGCCTGTTTATTGTCTGAGGCTAGATTACTATGGGGTTTACTATGAAAGAAAAGTATATTTGTTTTTAATCAGCCATAAACTATGAATCATTTTTGATACTTGATATTTGATACTATGAATCAAATGAATACATCCAATAAATAGATGTTAAAAATATGTCTTTTAACCAAATCTATCTATATGTTATCAATACAAAATAGATTCTATTGTAGTTTTCATTGTTTGGCAACGCTCATTTCAGCTGAAATATACCAACCCTGTATACTGAAGGTCAGGCACTAAACATTCCTTTCCACAAGTTTGTATTTCATTTTTTTTTTTATTTATGTAGCAAAGACATGGTCATTGCCAATAACTTCTAAAATTAGTTTAAAACCAAGATTCTATTAATTGCACAGATAGCTGTATTAGCATACTGAAAAAAAATTGGTAAAGTACTGTATTTCAAGCTGAGATAAAAATGCCTTGGTATAAAGTCAAGAAATTTTAAAGTAAACTCAGCTGTACATGCTGTAACACACTTTCTCTGAAGCTTCTATGCTGGAACACAAAACATAAATTAACTGTCATGTTTAAGCAATTATCTCCTATCAAAACGATCAAAAACCTAATTTACACAAGAGATACAGTGGATGCATTTCCAATTCCCCCTCTTGCTTACCCAAGACAGTGTAACTGATCTTAACTAATGCAGTCACTCATGGGGGGAGGGGGGGGGAGGCGGAGGCAGAAGGGTCATGAAGGAGTGTAGGGCAGTGTTTTCTTTAAATTATTATTTATTTTTAAATAAAATGGAAGAAGTATGATCTTGCCTGTAAGGAACAGACTGGAAAAACACCAGATATTACAGTGAATGTTTTACATATTGGGATAGTCATTGTGATCAATATTCTATCTCTCAATACAATTACTTTTTCTCATAGAAAGCTGATAGCACAAATGGATTCCACTTGATTTTTCGAACGAGTTTTTCATAGGGCAAGAAAGGAGCTAAGAGAACAGAAGAAAATTTAAGAGTCAGAATCCTGAAACAGAATTTGCCTTTTATGACCTCAAAGAAGAGGTCTGCTCCTATCTCACAAACACTTGAATCTAGAACATGAGCAACATCAAACCTACCTCCTTAACCAAAACATATAAACTAAACAGCATCATTTAGCAAGGGGAGGAGGGACTGGACACCACGACAACACAAACAGAGGGAAATAACAGTAATTCTTTTCTCCCCCTTCATTCTTTCTCATGGATCTACAGCAGTGAAAGCTTTTACCTGTCGCACTTCCCTTTTAAGGTATAGAACTAGGTCTTATTTGTATCATTCTAACACTTTAAAGTAATTTGCTGTAATAAATTAATACTCATGAACACACATATACTTTGCATATTCTCTCTTCTGCACACAATACACAAATTCCACTAAAATCTATTGCAAACACCAGACCCTAATTTTGAAAAGTGATTACAAAGGAACAATATACAAAAGAACAAAGTCTGTCTTTATTTTTTAAACTAAAAATATATGTCCTAGAGATATGAACTACTCTTCATCTTGTTATTGTTCTCCTCCATCCCCTTGTACATACAGTCTCACAGCCTTCTATGGGCACATTAAATTCGGGCCTTTTTGAATAAAGAATGGATTATAATGGGTAAGTTCCATGCCAAAAGCCAGAAACCATAACTATTTGTAAATTATTTCTTTTAAATTGAATTGGGCACTTAAATATTGTCACATGCCAGGCAGTAAATAATTTTCTTTTTAATTGATACCGACACAACAGGTTTTTGCCCCTTCACTGCTGTGCCTGTCCTACTGAAGCAGTGATTTGTAAACCTGAGGAGCAAAACCCTGTATCAGCTAGAAGAGTCTGAGGCAGTGTTGTATGAAAATACTGATGGACCACTACACTATTTTATACCTTTAGCTCTGGTTGTGGTTAGAAGCTAAAGCATGCGGCTCACTGATATAAAGACAATAGGTTGTTTTCTCTAGAAACCAAAGTAAAAAAAAAACCAACCAAACAAACAAAAAAAAGACCCCAAACACTTTAACAAATTTTACTGATACCAGTTAGAAAATGGTTAAGAAACAAAATTAATTGCAATGAAACCCATTTCTTTTCCCATTCAGAGGTTAAATCTATTGCTAAAACCTGAACAGTGGTCTGTTCTTGTCAGAAAACCTAAATCCATCTAATACTAGGATACACTTGAACCACCTTCCCTGGAGATGCAGACATTAGCAGCATACAAATTAGCAGCATGCAAACACTTGAACAAATGCTCGCAAAACTGTGAGTAAGCATGCATGGTAGCTTTTGCTTTGGACAGACAAGAGCACTTCCTTCCACAGTCCTTAAAAGCTTCCCTTGGCCCATAAGGCTGTTTGAAGAAAAGTGTAGCTGAAAAGAGATGGTTCTGAAAAAAACAAGTTAAAAGTTCTGAAATACAACTAAAAAGTTTCCATAGACTTCTTAAATTCCTTCACACTTCATATGACTAAATACATAACAAATTAATTATGACAATCGTGGTTAACTTTCACTACATTCTCAAAATACAGAGGGGTTCAGTTCTGCAATTTGATCAATATTCATACCATCTTACATATGAAGTTAACTGCTAAAAATGCTGCAATGTATTCTTCAAGAAATTTCTGAGGAACAATTTATGTATTTGTTACCCCAATGTGAATAAACCTCCTGTTTGTGAATACTGACAATGGTTAAAGAATGTGTTACACTGTAAGAAGGGTTTCAAAGTGATCTATATGAGGTATGTAAACAGGATAAAAATAGTACTAAAGCTACCATAATGAAAACATCAAGGCATAATTTAGATGCATGCACAAACTGCAAAGTCCTTATTCCTCTCAGCAACAGAACTATTAAAGCACAAAAATCACATGCAAAAAAAAGCAGCCTTAACAAAGGACTGACTTTGAATAGTTTTAAAAATCACTTCTATGTACCTCTGAAGCAGTAAGATGCATATTACAAGCACATACTCTAAAAAGGTCTTTTTTTTGCTACATGATTTTATGAAGGAGATCCAGCAGTCCTCACACTACATGCACAACTAAGAATGAATGTTGCAAACAAAAAACTAACAAAGATCTGAGCAGAGACAACTGAAGTCAATAGTACATTTTATATATTGTTTCATTAAAAATTTCACCTAGTTTATCATCTATAATCCTGACAAAACTCTGGGATTTGCACACTAATAGCACATGCATGTCAACCACTGTCATCTTCTAATCCTGAAATCTGTGTACATACTTCTACAATAGGATTAAGATTAGTTTTCATTAAACTTTATGCAAGTGTAAGCCCATAGTAGTCCTGAAAGCAGTAAAACCCTGTGTTCTACCACCTGTGGACTCCTGCCCCTTGGCCCTATCCCAAAGTCTGTTGGTTCCCTGTCATCAGAACTCACCTTAGGTAAACTCCCATTTTCACTAAGTCAGTTTTAAATTGGGTCTATTCCCTGTAGCTACACCCAGCCACTCAAACTCTTGTGCTGACAGGTGGAGGCTGGAATACAGCAGCACAGGATGGGACACCTACAGTGTTCATGAAGCTGTGAGCTCCACTTTGTAACCTTTCTTCATAATCTGAATCCAGCAAGCTTTACACAGTGAATTACAAACTCCATCCAGACTTGAAAACTATTTCTGATGCAACAGCCACTTTTTACTGATGTGCCCATCTTCTCTCAGCAAGGGTACCCTGAAAATTTAAGGATGCCAGATGAGCATTGCTTTTTCTCCTCTCCTTTGTCTGCTCCTGCTCTTTCTTGTACTGCCAACCTCAAGCATTTACAAGTGACAATTCAGGTACAGAATTCAGGTTTACATATAAACATTGCAGGGCTTTTGAACAATTTTGGCTCTCTAGATTTCTACTGCTTACTTCTGATTCTCCTCTCTACAACCAAAGCTAGGCATCACTATGAAAGCTATTTGATCTTTAAACACACAAGCTGGAAAGTGATGTATTATCATACTGGTCTGAAGCTTGGATCTTATAGAGAATGCCAAATAAAGACCTACTCAAAAGGAGGAAAGCTGAACAACACAGTAATTGTTTATTTTCTTATATATTTGCCAACCAAATCGGAACACACTGGTGAAAAGCAGAGGATGGAGGAAATTAATCAATTACTGACCAGGAAAAAGTGCACCATGGGAATAGGGACTATGGAAAACAAGCTCACTAAACCTGACAGCAACTGTCTGAATATATCTTTTTCACTTTGCAAAAGGTGAGACAACATCATAGGCTTTCTCCCTTCTGAAAGGCCACTAGCAGTTTGCAGTGATGTAAACCATTCAAGAGACAGGAGCTGCAAGTGGGCAGAATTACAGAGACTTAGTGGATCTATGCATGATTGACATAAAACTGAACTTCCTAATACTAATGTACACTCAGGTCTTATCATGTATGGTAACTCATAAAATGAATTTAAGGGACAGACTCAGTATTTCTGTTAGAAACCAGATATATACCTTATGGAGCATCTTGGCCTTAAATGAAAGAGTCTTCTTATCTGGAAAAAAAATCTCAAGTTATGACCAATCACAATAATTATTACAATGATTATTGGGTTCTTTCAGGAGAAAAGACACCCTGGTGCCATCTGATTGTTTTAGCCTGATTTTTCCAGGAAGTTAATGGTGTTATGAGAAGACTAAACACAAAATCATAGCATTTGAATCATGTTGCCCAAGTTCTATAAAATTTGTCAAACTACTCAGTGTCTCAGATGCGACTTTCACAGAAGTTAGAGACCTTACAGAAAAATAAAACCCAACACAATGACTCCTGAGGGGAAAGCAACCATAGCTTTATCCCTGTTTGCTTAGAGAGATGACAATCTAGCAGCTAATGAGAATTTGGGTACTATTTGTTGAAACCATAAGCATGCCACTCCTACACCAGCCAAAAACCATTGAGAGAGACTGAAAGGTATGGCAGACTTCAGGGACATGGCAGGGAGTTGGAGAACAAAATACATGGGAATGAACCTAAAAGAAAAAAAATTATATTTATATATATATAACCATAAAAATAAAAGTCACAGTTTAAGTCCATTACTCACAGAATAACCTGATTCATGTTTATGGAGTATTCTCAAGCCACAGTACCTAACGAAAAAAGAAAACCAAACAACAACATACCCACAAAGCCAGAACTGAAAAAACTTGAACAGCAGATATATATAAAACATACACATCGGTAATTTGAGTAAGTCAATACCAATTAAATAAAAAGGATAAAACCCACAGCAGTTATTGTGACTGGACAGCTTTAACTATCTTGGTAGCATGCAATATAACAACGTAGATTTGTGCTGAGGTGCCTATACAAAAGACAGAGCATCTCTCTTCATCAAAATGGCCAAGTAATATGATAAACATTGAAACAAAACAGCAAGAAAACCTCCCACCATTTATTTTTCATACAAATAGGTGTTTTTTTATATGTAAGCTGTAAGGCACACATGCAGCCTCTTAAAGGCCTGGCTTCCCAAGTAGAATTTTTCCTCCTCTGTCCAGGAAGAAAGTATCATTGATAGAAGAAGAAACTCCAATAAAAGAAACCAAATAATGAATGCCCCCAAAAATCTAGAGCAGATACAAAATATTGTTGACTCGCATTGTAAATTGCCTGTCCACTACAAGCTTTCAGAATAATGTAACAAGGAAAAAAAGTTTTTCTCAAATCACTGCCATCCATCATCCTAGTAAACAAGTAAAATGTATACTCTACCATCTGCTAGCTATTAGTCTGTGTAATCATAAAATATCATGTAATGTAATCATAAAAAAACACTATTATTACCTAACTCTTTCAATTTATAAGCAAATATTTTTATCTGTCAAATGATTCCATGCTAGCATGGGGCCTGAACCTTCTGCACTACTTACTATCAATCTAGCTGTCAGTCTAAGATAAGTCTGTCTCCTGTTTGGTCCTCCTACATTTGGAAAATGCTCAGTATGGCAGTACTCTATCTGATCCCAGAATAAATCACATGAGGAGAAGGGTCAGTAAATGATCCAGCTGTCAAGGACCTGAACAGTTCAACAACAAGGGCTATGAGACAGTCACTGCTCTTGGTCAGACAGACTCGGATGCTACAAAGAAGGAAGAGAATTCTCAGTTCCAAGATTATTTTTTTACAGGAAAACAGAAGATTCTAACTGAAAGCATCATATTTTCTTAACTTCCTAAATTTTGTGAGTCATTGCACCTGAAGTTAAAATCTAGATTTGGTTTTATATATTTATATATATAGAGAGAGAAATATATACTGGTATGTGTAGGTGATATGCAATATGACATAAAAACAGCTTATAGAATTTGAGTCAAGCAAAAAAAAAAAAGAAAAAAACACACCAGAAAAGTGAATTAATGCTGACTCAGAATTTGCAATGCATGGGCATTTTGATCTGGTACTGGCAGACTGGATACTCCAGGCTCCAGGGACTGATTTATTGCACTGTTAAGCCAGAGCATATTTTGAAGACGAGGAAAATGGAGGTATCCAACTGAAAAAATGGAAACTGGACACAGCAGTCAGAGCTCAGATGCTATGCAAAGCTGAAGCCAGGGAGAAGCAAACCGGAGGACAAGTCACCAACGCTACAGCTGAAAAGCAGGCATCAAGGAGGTGGGGTTGGGATGAAGTAAATACAGCTAAAAATCTGTTTTTTCCTTCCCACACTGCCCAGAGAATCTCCAATAAATGTATGACTTTTTATGCACACAAAGAAAAACATAACTTAATTGCCGCTTGGCAACATGTATCTGTAATATATACACTATTTTCTACAGAAAAGGCAGCATAACCAGAAAGTAAATTATAGCTATTAATTCCCTACCCAAATTTGTGATGTTATCCATTACATGTCTTTGCAATTCTATTATGGCTATGAGTTCATGACAGTCAGATATTGTTAGAGCAGCCCACTATGTTTAAATGACAGCTCTCTCACTTGAGATATCAATTAGGAGGGGGAAAAGTTAATAATCTAAGTAGAGTTCAATTTCTTACTACTGCAGTCAACATTTTAACTCTCTGTAACAAATGGCCATAGAAGATTTTAACTCTATAACAAATGATTATGCTGCATTGTAAAAACCCATAACAAATTACTATACAATACAACAATAAAGTATCTTCCCTAGTTTTAGATGAGTAAATAAGAAAGATGAATATGAAAAAGAAGAGACTTGGATGCAAGACCAGCACACCTATTCATATTTTCAGGAAACATCTGATTATAAGAAAAAAATTGTGCATAAATTGAGGATTTGCCTGCATTAGTAATCCATAGTTTTTAAGATACAAATAATACTGTATTATCGGGAAAAAAATGTTGGATTTCTGCATTTCAGATTCAATAATGTATTTAGTAAAAGTTTAGCTAATAGTGTACTTACTATGACTAACTAAAAGAAAACTCCGTATAGCCAGATGGTAAAAATCATCAACTGTTTTTGGTAATACATACTACACCTTTCTTAGCCTGGACTCACATAGCTGGTTGTAGGCCTTCATGTGCTAGATTTGTCTTTAACCCTATGCATTCCTAGGGCAAAGACTACCATCATTATCTCAGTGCAATATGCAGTGTAGTAGAGCTCCCTGCCACAAGGGTGTGTTGACAAATAAACATACTAACTAGAAATGCTGAAGCCCTAAGTATAACAGCCAAGGTCATTGGAGAACATAATGTCGGAATTGGACAGTAGATCTACTATAACACTATGTCAATGCAACAAGTTCTCCAGCATTCTTTAAAATATATTTTATTCATATTTTTATTATCCTGTGTGTAATATTCACTCTCAAAAAACAGATATGTACTTACATGACAAAACCATAAAAATCAGTAGGAGACTAGCAGCTGGATTATTGCAAATACTCAGGAGCCTTCAGACATCAGAAAGGTGCCATCAGGGATTCTCCAAAGTCCAAATGCCTAATTCCAACCTAATTCCACACATAGAAATAGGGTCTTAACCCTTGTTTCTTCACAAGAGAGCCTTACTGAAACTCAGAATAGAGGCTGTACTCCCATTTTCTAAGGCTGGGTCCATGCTTGGCAATTCACTTCAAGGGCTGTGATTTCAAGTGTCTTTTAACAGGATCAGTGACCAGCATAAAAATGTAAGTGTCCTAGGTGCATAGCTGTTATTTGCTTTGTCCCTTGCAATGATGATCCAGTGACCTACCAAGTTAACCTTAGGTGAACACAAGTGCTGTAATGTTCCACCGAACGAGAACACGCTCCAATTTCAACATTTATGTTACAGAGAAGACCTAAAGAATTTCTGCTTCTAGTATGAGCAGGTATTAAGGGATCTTAAAAAAAGTGTCTTAGAAAAATGCACCACATTATTTTCTCTCAAAAGCTATAAATTATTCATAGTATAGACAACAGCTTAATTTTAGATGTAGTGTGAAAATTCTGTAACTGTTACAATATTTCTTAATTTTTTTAACAGTTTCTCAGTCAAGCAGTCAAAACTTCCAGAACATGGTCCATGCATGGGTTTTTCTGGCATACATTTGCAATGACCAATGCAATTTACCAGTTGTGATTCCTCCTAGCTCAGGGAATACAAGTGCCACACCTGTACCAGACACCCTGGCTTTGCTTTAAAATATTCCCAAAATACATACCCAATTCTATATTTTTGAAAAAGATATACAAGACAGATTGCATAAACACCTCCTCCATTTATGGTTTCATCACAATTCACAAAAGCAGCATCTTAGACTTTCAAAGATATCTGCTGTGATGTATCAGGTAAACTAACTTCTCATTCCTGAAAATGCCATTTACAACAATGACAGCTTTAATTCCTTGCACTTCATTAAACCTGCAGTTGAGCCTCTTTTGTCAAGATAGTAGTGTTCATGCTGTAGAGGAAAAAGTAATTCCCACAGACATGAAAAATGATAAAGCCTTATGGATATCTTTAACTACCTATTTAATTTTTATAGACCCCTAATTAGCTAGAGGGTTACATGAGAAAAACCCTACACTTTCCACCTTTTGTTTGCCCTCCAAGAACACACATCTAATTTCCTGTTTTAACTAGGTTTTCTACTACTTTCAGATCATTTATTCTCATGGTAAAGTTACCATTCTCAAGCTATGCAACCTTATGCACATACCACCACACTAATTTTTCAGAAGCCAGCTGAAAATGACTGTACTCTATACAGAGATAGGTGCAAGCTCCTCATCTCAGCGTTAGCAGAGAACGAGGACCTATATTAATTTGAGAAACAGAAAATAAGCATACGTAAGCAATGTTAAAAGTTAACAGAACTCAGTATTTCAGGAGTGACAAAACACTCTGTAGCTGCTCAAAAATATCAAGATTGACACCAAGAAGTAAAATCCTAACACTGACTTAAAAGCAATGGATGTCTAGTAATTGAGTATTCTTAGAGGACATTGGTTAAAAGCTCTAGATCAAAACAAAGAGGCTTCATACACTGAATTAATCGGCACATTACCCACAGTGAAAAATGGGGAACTCAAACCAGAATCAGGAGCCAAAGTCTGCAAAATGCACTGCAAACTCCTCCTGCAGTTTCATAATGAGAATGGATAACCACTAGTACTGTCTGCCAAGAGAGAATGTGAGATCTCCATCCTTGGAGATTTTCTGAGCTTTACTTAACAAGACTACTAGCCACTGAACTTCACTTTGAAGGTAGTCATGCTTAATCAAGAGGCTGGGCTACATGACCTGAAGAATAACCTTAAAACTATTATTCTCCAAATTATTATATATTCTCTGAAATTATTCTCCGTTAATAAGACATTAACGAGTGCCTTTAGAACTGCAAAATACACAGCCAGCATCTGACCGAGTTTTCCAAACAAACAAACAAACATTATTTTGATATACTGCCATGAAAAGGTGATTAATGGTCACAAATCAGTTGGAATGACTTCAAGTAAACTAATGGAGATGTACTATTTTGACAGAGCTTGTGAAAAGGGACTGCGGGTTCCAGGAGCTTAAAGCTCTGTTTGAAGAGGCTTTGGTACAGTCTCTGTCCTTGGCTTCATTCATCCTTCCCATAAATTAGGTTATCCAGTGTAGATGATTAAGCCTCCCTGTAAGAGGCTGACGTCATGAAATCCTGTTGACTGTGTGAGAAATCCCTCATGGGGATCTCAAACTTTGAAGGCATTCTAGATTAACAGGTCACACCTTCAGGAAAATGAGTGAAAATGATGGCACCAAAACACACAGTGATTTCAAAATGTAGGTCTTCAGCTAATGCTAAAACAAACACATGCACATGCAAACCAAACAGTCTAAAAGGTGCACTCGTTTTCCTGCCTCACCAGTGAGAATGAACTGATCAAGCCAAAATCGTTTTGCGTATCCAAACTACTCTTAACACAGCTTCTCCGTACCATCAGGGAATTTCTTGGCTCCCTTGAAACCAGACTGCACAAATTCCTCCTTTCCCCAGGGTGTTCCCCAAATGCTTGGGGAAATACAGCTCCCATTACAACATTCAGTTCTCTTTGTACAATGACCCCTAGATCAGACTCACAAACATTTCCAAATGTGCTTAAGACTTGATTAATTGCCTCTGATTGTCTACCCAACAGCTAGCACTTTGCCAAGGACACTCCCTTTTAAAAAAAAGTCAAATATTGACATTGTTATTAGGCCTATGCAGGTGAAAGTTTAGCACACCACTACCTGTGGGGTTTGTTTTCCATGGCGTTTTCAGCCCAACATTTGTACATCTTCCAGCCTGGTATCAAACAGAATAAAAATGCAGAAGACATCAGATTACTTGACACATCACAGCACCCTTACAGCCATACACAGATGAGAACCCCAAGCACACCATAGTCTAATGAAGTTAATGAAATTTTGTAACAATTTAAATCAATACAAGTCACTACTTCTGCTGTCACCCTCACTGCCCTGTCCATAAACTCCCTCCTTTGCTCTGACATTTTAATGATTGTAAGGTGCACAGTTTCAGAAAGTAGTCAAAATACTGGAAAAAATAAAAGGAGCTTAAGGTTAATATTTGCTCTGAGCAGTTTTCTGAACCAGCATTGCATGGTTTTATATAAGCACCAACAATACAAAAGAACAGTGCACTTCTGCCTTACTTTTGCTTAAACAGCAACAGAATATCAACCTCGTATATGTGAGTTATAGATTAAAAAAATAATAAAAAAAAAGCCAAATATTTCTTGCATTTTTGATACTCTTGGAAATATTCCACACACCTATACCAGCATCCTCCTCCTGAAATACAAAACCATTGGATTAAATGTGCCTTCCTAATTTTAAATTTTTCTGTAAGTATTTATTCACTGTCTAAATGCCAAATTTTTCAGCTGAATTTCAAGGCAGCTGCTCTTTCCAAGTAGAATGGAAGTTTTTTAACCGCTCAGTTTACATTGAGGGCTGGAAGTCAGGTAAAAATAAAATGTAAATATATTTTATCTATTACCCAGAGCCGAACTGAATTATTATCTAAATCTAAGACACATGAGTGTACTTTTTTCCTGAAACATCTAATAATTCTATTGAGGCTTATTTTTTAAGTATTTTCAATTTTTTTTTTTTTTACAAAGGAAACTTAAAAGGTTAATGTCAATCCCATTATTTCAAATAGTCTTTACACAACCTCAGAATGTAAGATATTCAGTGATGCCTAGGAATTTAATTAGTCTCCAAGTCAGAGCACCCAAATTACACAGAAGCACCATAAGACCCACTGTGCTGCTCACAGCATGCCAGATGATGAAGTTTGCTACCTGCTTTAGGAAAAGTTTATTCTCACTTAGTTTACATAGTACTACAGTCTGATTCCCCCTCCTCTGCTCACAACTAAGCTTGCACAGAAATTCGCCTTTACAATGGTACAACTGTGAAATCCCAATTAGACTGAGTAAATCTGCATGTGATATTTTAGCATGTTCAAGATATTGCAATAATTCTTTAAAATACTGTCCAGCATTATATGGTATTTTATCCAATTTCACCACTTTTACCTTGCTTACATTGCATACCTTGCAGTGATGTGTTACACAGTATTCTGACATACTTTGCAGCAGTAATCTGCAGGGCTAAAAGCTCTCTCTTTTTTATGGTTACTTAGTAGGATATCAGGAATTCTTTAAAAACCTTAGTAGAAGATCAACTTATAAGGCCATGAGGTTGCAGCCGAATCAGCTTCTGTTAAAGAGGGAAATGGTCAGACAAGAAAATATGAATGGATCAATTTTATTGTTTATTTTTAGGTACCTGTAGCTCTTGGAATACATGGTGTCACCTAGAGAGATTGATGTCCTAGGGATTACGTGCAAATTTAATTGATTTCATTAAAAGGCATGTCTATTACACTTCAACACCAACACTACCTTTTTCATTAAGAAATGCAATGACTTAATGAAGTCAATGACTTATATTTGTCATTGACTTCATGTCAAAGCCAATAACTTATATTTGTTTTAGTATTCTATGCACCTTGGATATGTGTTAAAACGCCTTTATTAGGAAAGCAAACAAACAAACAACAAATTAGCTTAACAGAAGCTCTATCTGAAATATCAACAATGGATTCAACAAATAACAATCCTCACCGGAAAAGTACTTTTTAAGCCCTCAAACAAAACAAAGGGAGTTGTTTCTGCTCCACCCCATTCATTTATCCTTTCTATTACTGCCTTTGCAAACAGAAATTCCTTTCAGGATTCACTGACAAGGGAAAATGCTCTATAATGCTATTACCAGGTATTCCTGCATGTTGCTGCATGCCACCTCCAAATGCTATGCACCTTCCTTAAATAAAAACTGAAAGTGCTTGGCACCATGGAAAAATCATGTCCTAACCCCAGGTTTTTTTGATTTTAGTTATTTTTTTCTTCTGTCTGTACTGCAAGGTTTACAGTCAGTGGGATTTGTAACCCTTAAGGACATTGTGGTTTGTATACTGGACAAACCTGGCCTGGTTAGCACCTGCAGTTTTAAGCAGTTGCTAACCTGACCAGTTGCTACTGCCTCATCTCTATGCCTGTGCTTGAAGGTGAGAGCCCGCAGTAGTAATGGAAACAAACACACCACAGCAAAGCTACCATACAGTTCACAGCCCAAGGTATTAATTCAGAATTTTACAAGTTTCCTAAAATATTAAAATTGAATTAAAATTATTCCTTGATGAAATGCAGTCAGTGAGTCCTTATGCCATAAGCTGCAATATAGCACAACCTAAAAGGGCTATGATTTCTTGTTTTCCAAATTGGAAGTAATACTCTCCATCTTGTTAAGTCAATTTAATGCTGATAGCTTTACAGTCTCACAAGAGTGATATGAACTAGTACAGATTTCTTCAGGGCAATACTGATATCAGCTTCTACATGAATAAATCATTCTGCAACCATAGATAAAACTAATTTTGGATACTTTCATTAATACTACAAACAAGATATAGAGGTGAACATGAGAAGAAAAATGAATACTACTCGATATATGTGGTTAGAACATAGTTAATGGAGAAGCCATCTAAGCACTGGCTCTGTATGTTGCAGATACAGAGCTTTATAAATAAATAGGTAAGGACGGGGGAAAATGCTATTGAAAGACAACATAGGGTCTTAGAATATTAGATATAAATATAGCAAGTAAAAAAAAAAAAGCCAAAAAAGTTTATAAACCTTGCCAAAGGAATCTGAGGTGAAACATGAAAGGAAAATGTTTCAGGTATTTTTAAGATTTCTTCATACTTCCCAGCATTCCATAAAATAAAACACACATTCCCTCTTTGGTATACTACTATAAGCACTATTGTCATGTACTTATTCTAAAACTAACCTAACTGTGCACATGCAATGTATGCAAGTTACATTATGTAACATGTATGTATGTGGTTACATTTGCTAGTGGTACAAGTCCTTTGGGGTTACCAAGCAAGCAGTGAATTTTATTACCATAGTGATAAAGCTCATGTATGAATCTTACAAAAGACAGATGACCCCTTTCTTCCTCAAAGGGGAGTTCCATTGTTTTAATAACAATGACTGGAAAAGTAATCATGCCATCAAAAGCCTTAACCAATTCAGCTGGAATTCAAGATCTGTGAGCGAAGCAACTTGCAAAAGTTACTGCAAATGCTTATGATCATGGTAAAAGTGGTATTAAGAGATGACAGTTTTATAGATAGCTAATATAATTTCAGTGAAAGCTAAGTGAAGTCAGAAAAACAATAAGTAGTGAGAAAAATGATTCACCTGTTCCATACAGACTGAAATTTGAGCTTTATGTAAAAATAGATGTTTGTATACTAGCATTAAAAATAGATAAATCTTTAAAGATGTACATCTGGAGAAGTATCTAGCAAGCAGTACAAACAACAGCAATACTCATTTTAAATGGCCTGCACCATTTAAGTCTTGAAATGTAACAGTTAAAACCAGCAAAAAATAGCAGGCATTGTTTTTTCTACAATAGAGTTTATTATAATGGCAAATTCTACCATGCACAGTGGTTTTGTGGATTCATAATAGCATTTCCAAGGAACACTCATGTACAGATTAAAGTTCCACTATATCTGAATACTCACAGATTAAGGAAATGGTTGCAATGATGTTACAAACAAATAAGAAACCCACTCAGCAGTTATTTACAATGAAACATAAAATATCCCCCCTAATTTACAAGCATAAAAAGACTTAGTTATAAATGAAAATACCACATACAACGAAGCAGAATGCTAAAAACCTACTTTATATGTATCATTAACAAGGATATTCAGCTTTTTAGCATTAAAGAATAACAACACTAAACCCTCCCTTGGAGGCGATTATTTTCATTGTTGATAGGTCAGTAACTGAGATTTCAGAAGTTAACCTCTGACTAAAAGATATCAAGTCTTTTTATGTCATGAGGTCCTACATGAGGTGTCTCAGAAGACAAGCATAAAAGACCTAAAATAACAAGCACACACACAGGTTTCTCTTAATTTGCCCTGTTGGATTCCTATAATAAGTGCTTAACAACTCCATCCCCAGAGCAACTCTGCAGTCATCAACAAGACCATTTACCACATGATTTAGCAAACATATTTCCAAGATTTTCACTTACATGTGCTACACAATTGGAATAGAAATTAATGTAAAGCAATTTATGGGCAATATCGTTCTTGCCTTCACAGTTCCTTGCATATCAGATCCAAGAGGAGAAAGAAGCTGAATTTCCAGGAGGCATACAGAAGTTGTAATGCTATGGGACCAGCCTCCTCCCCTCTCATTTACTGTGTTATGAGCAGTCGATCAAGGATTGTGGCCTTTCTCTCCTCCAGTCCAGGATTTGGGTTTGAAGGAAAATGGGGGAAAAAAAAAAAAGCCAAAAAAACCCCACAAAAATCTAAATGTAGTGGCATTCACATAAACCAGTGGTGAAATTCGCACAGTTCATAACACTCACAATGAAGCATGCAACCATCTTTCAAAAATCAGCCCTTTTTCTTTATCCTGCATGAAACTCTCTAACCAGGAATGACAGCATGCAGACTTTTGAGCAACAGCTCAGCTAATTGTTACCTTGCCGTCTGCTGCAACACTACCAGTTAAGCATGACAAATAGCATGAAGCACAAATGTAAGGTGGCATGATAGCTGAAAACAGATACCCAGATCAGAGAGACTATATCTAAATAAGTGAATTAAAACTGTTTGCCTGCTCTCTTACTCTCTTTTAGCAGACTGAATGTCATTTTGTTAAGATTATTTGAGTCTAACCTTATAATAAAAAACTGAGGGCAAAGTTCAAAAAGCTTACAGTCTCTTCCACCATCTCATGAAAACAAACAAAAGTTCAACAGTGTTGGCAGTCACTGTATGAAACTTAACTGGATAGAACCTTCTGGGTAGGTTATGAACTGCAGATAGTTACTTTGTAACTGGAGCTCTCCAAGCAGTGCCAAATCCACCTGGAACAGTTCTTGCTGCAGGAGAAGGTTCTTGTTTGTTTTTATTTCACATGAGAAGTCACCAAAAGCTTTTGAAATTCCAAAGGATCCACCATGGGAGAAAGTTAAAATGTGTGGGTGTCATTTCCCTCCCCACCAAAACCACACTCGTTTCTTCAATCCTAAATTTTATTTTAGGCATACTGTTATCTTGACACATGTTTCTATAAACAGAATAAACTGACTTGTCTCTGTTAATAGTTATTCTTTTGGTACCTCATCTTCCACCAGTTCTCAAAGACCACTCATTACTGCTCTGAATCATGACTAGGAGAAAAGCAAAACACACCCACCAAACAGCAAACCACAAGAAACCCACCCACACAAACCACAAACAATCTCTACACACCAAAATCCAAACATGGTTTCTCTTTTCTCCTCTTTAATGAAATAAAAAACAAAAAAGGCAGGAAGTAGAAAGTTCCAGCTTAACATCAATTAACTTTGGTTTACAGAGAAACATAGAAGTAAATAGTGCAAGACTGATAAATGACTGAGCTGCCATCTGTTTCTGTTCTCAGCAGCTCTTTGGAAACTCCTGTTACCTCAGTGAAGTGTTTGCCAAATACTGGAGTAAAGACAGCAGTATGTAACCAGAGGGAGTGAGGCAATGAAGTAAGGCTTTGATATCCACCTGTCTGTAGGAGTTACCTACATGCACCACCTTTCTAATCCCAACAAGAGAATCTCTTCAGATAATGTGTGTTCTGGATCTGCATCTCCCTGTTTGATGCTCTTACACCTGCTGGTATGCAGAACTACTCAAGCAGAATATTTATCTGCCCAGAAGCATTCCTACTACCCCAATAAAATAGTATCAACCTGCATGGAGAAACTTTAACACATTTTGCTTGCTTCAATTTTCTCAAAACGCAACTAAGATTACAAACAGACTTTACAACAGATTAATTATGAAACAAAGAAGTGTAAACCCTTTCTTTTTTGCAAAAGTATTTTCATCTACTTCTGTGACATACATTACCAGCTAATTTACTATACACACCATCCAGAGAGGTCAATACAACACTTTACTGCTCCAGGTAAAAATTCCATTCAGCTGGCCACTGCCTTAATGATTGACAGATAATAAACTAACAATATCTTATTCACCCATCAGTTTCTTGCGAACAGCAACTGCTCAAGGAGCAATTTGAATAACTGTTGTAACTCTAAGCTCTTCACGGTTATATTTATTGGCTGTTTCTTACTGGTTTCCAGCAAAACTCTTCTGTGCTCTCTGCTTGCATTAGTATCTTTTAGTACTTTCATCCAAACATGCCAATTACCTCTGTAGTTTACATCAAGTTAATGATGCAGTTTATCTCAAATCCTGAAGATCATAAGAATTAGTTTTTTGAATACTTCTTATTCACTACTTGTGAGAGAGTAGTACTGAATACTATTTTTTCCTAAGTAAACTATACTGAAGAATTCTATTAAAACTACTAGTTCAGAAACAAGAGAATTTCTAGATGGGAAAAAACGTTGCATTTTATTTTTTGATAAAAAATTTTAACACAAGAATTACCTTTTAATTCCAGGTCTTCTCACCTGAAAAGAATTGAAAGTGTCTCTGTTAAAGAGTTTAGTCACTGATAATTTAGTAAGACATTCATAATGTGTATAATGCCCCAACGCAAAATACACAGGGACAATAAATCCATCCAAATAATTCAGTGACATAAACACTAACTTGCTATACAAAAAAATCCACCAAATGAGTTGCTACCTCAAAGCCTTTCAGTTGCAGTTAACACTACAGGAATATAGTTGTCTCAGACTAAGTCCACCAAAGCTTCTAAAAATATGCTTCAAATTATCCTTTTAGTCAAAGTTTTCAAGATAAAACCTATTAGAATTATGGGTATCAGCAGTTTTCTCCACCTACTCCTAATTTTTAGAACAGAGGTAGAGATATCATGCAGTGGCAGAATACGAAAATGAAATGGGTAACTATGATGAAATCTGCATCAAAAGGAATTGAGACAAATGGGCAGAATGACTGTCAATTCACCACCTGCACACAACTACCCAGGAGTGGAGACCCTGGCACGGGAAAACCCTGCCATGATCAGGAGAAAACTTCAGCTGATCAGCACCTATCATTTTTTTCTTTTTCCAACTGCCTTCAGCTATTGCAGCTTCATGTAGATCAAGATTTTGGGCTTGTTTGTATAACTGGCATATTGACTTCCTGGATGATAGCCAAAAAACCCTACACTCTATCCAAGCTCTGAGAGCACACACCTTGAGAGTCTTCCTTAATATAATTTCAAATTCTGTGAAAAGTTTATTTCAGCACAGAGCTGGTCTCAAATAAAAGCTTGATGACCTCAGAACGTAGATGTCCTTCTTTCTGAATATAACACATAGAACACAATGTGCAAAGTTTCATACATGACACAGCTGCATGGAACTGCCTCTGTAAAAGAGGTATCATTGCTAAGTGCTAGTGAGGACAATTATTACCCACCTATTTTCACATCTCATCTTTTACCTTCTATGATAACTAAAATAGATTAAAGAATTTGGGCATCAAGAATTGGAAAAAGAAAGCATCAGTCCTTAAAGAAAAAAAGAAAAAGGCATTTCTCATGGCATGTCAACCCTAGAAATGCTAAATGTTGAGAGGTCAGCTTCAGGTCAATATACACCTCCTTCTCTACATTACAACACAGTGAAAACAAAGGTCCTGGGTTCTTCTTCAATGACACACAGCTAGGGATATCAAAGAGATATCTGCAGAACTCTTAACAAAGGAATGGGATCTAAATCTAACACTCCTGGATGCAAATGGAGTGTTAAATCAGACGATTTATAGAAAAGTTCTAAATTTGTCACAGAAAGATAACAGCAGCTTAATTAAGACTGTTATCCACTTCCACTATGAATATTTGCTCTCAGCACTCACCTCAGACATTTGACTTGACTTAGCAACTGATACACGTTAAGGACAGAGTTTGATACTTAGAAGAAATTGTGTACAAATACACATTTATCAGGTTGCAATTTACTTGTTTCTTCAAGCACATTTTCACAAAAAAAAAAAAAATTTAAAGCACACTGGTTTTCACAGTTTGAGTAATTGGTGCTCCTAGTGACCTGAAAAAAAACAAAGGCATTCACTCCTAGATAACACAAGTTTGTTTTATTACCTCCAATGATTTCAGTACCAAGAACTAAGCACTGCATTTATGAATATATTAACTTTAATGAAGTAACTAGTGGTCACAAAGACTACTACTATGGTCTTTCTGTACTGACAGTTATTGAAGATCTGTGTTCTGCAAACAGCAAAGGTGAGTGTGAACAGCATCCTAGCCTGACCACCAGCAATGTACAATTAATTGTTAACCTGCTTCCTTTAGCTGAGGTTAATTTTATCCTTTTTGAAGTTGGCCTTTTTCCCCCCATCTCTTCTGCTCTATCTCTCTTGCTAAGAGATCCAGATTTTTTTTTCAAAAAGAGATTACAGTTTAATACAAATTTACACAATTCTTAAATGTTAAAAAATGTGACAACAAAAAAGACTGCTTGAAAGTGATTGACATTTTTTTCCTTCTTCTTCGTCTATAAGATTTTTCATCCACTTTGTGAAATACATGAGCTTCACCTCTAAAGAGCCAGTAGGTTGCACAAGACAATAAAAAAGAGAAGTACTAAAAACCTGAAAACTAGACATGATGCTCCAAGGTGACACTGGAAGTAAAAGTCAATGGGGGATGTGGTCTGTTCTATCATATCCCTGCTGTCAGCAGATTCTCTCTATGACCCAAGAAAGATACAAAGGTGATGTATTGTTGCAAATAGAGAGTGTAGCTGACAAATATTTTTCACATTCCTTACAAAAAGCAAGCCCCAATCCTTCAAGTTGATCTATAGAGCTAGTGATGGTTTAAGTGAGTAAATGTGTTCTTCTTGCACTGAAAAATTAACATGCACGAGGTCACATTGTACTCACACATTTCCTGCAATGTTTCTGCTGATATTCTTTTAACAATTTTAAAGCTTCCAAAAAATTATGGGCGCTCATATGCAAACGTCATTAGTTTTATCAACTGCTATCACTGCTTTTATGATGTTAGTTAAAAACAGACTAAACAAACATGGGAAAAGCTATGGGGTGAAAGAAAAAGAGCAGCTTCTAGAACAAAAACAAACAAAAAAAACTTTTTAAGAAGCAGCTACAGCTACCAAGTGAAGATTGAATACTTGCTCATCACATCATTTACAGATCCCTAAAGGAAACAATTTACCACTGTCTGACAACACTGAACAGTCAATGATAGCATCTATATTTAGGCTAACACTTTCAACTATAAAAGATGGTGACTTAATTTTTTTCCTGAAATGTTCTAACAAATTCATTTTTTGGAGAAGGTTATTACTACTCAAAAGAGAGAAAACAGTAACATGCCTTTGCCAAGTGAAATTATCACCATATTTGTCGAAGTTAGAAACTTCCCAAAACATTCCTCTCTGTCATCTGCCACACCAGGAAAATCAGCAAGCCACTGAAGATAGCTGCTTGTGGCCTTTGCAAAAAAAGGCAGGACCTGTACTGATTTCAGGGGAAACAACACCAGTGTGTAGGAAATCTTGTGAGACAGCTCACTGAAAGGCACAAACAAGATAGCTATTCTTGCTGACTTTCGTAAGATCTAGTTCATGATACCTATAAATGACCTTTATGTAGAAAGCCTTACAAAACAGCCTCAGACCCAGAAGATCCTGTACTACTAACTGCCTCCTACTGTCAGTGCCCAAGATATACAGCCCTGCATTGAACACATCCTTTAATCACTGCGATGCCTCACTGTAATTACAGCTGTATAAAACAGTATCTATTTATATCCTCTGCACACACCCTGTGTCAGAAAAGGCAAAAACTTAGGGCTTCACATCTGCAAAACTGTGCTGTAGGTTGTAGCCACACACAGAGAAGTAAGAAAGATCACTAGGCAGTCCTGTTGCCTTGAGCCTAACTACTATTATACATCTGTATTTATATGTACACAATGTTTTGGGCGTTTGTTATTGTAAGGGTTTTTTGTTTGTTTTTGTTAGGCTTTTGTTGTTAAATTTGGGTTTTGTTGGTTTTGGTTTTTTTTTTAGGTAGGGGCTGCTGGTTTTGTTTTTTAAAGAGTAACAAGAATTCTCAAGAACATAAATTTTTTACCATAGCTCCCCAGTAAGCTTGGGAAAACGACATATGAGGGCTTATGCTGTGCTGCTTTTTGCAGCCAACATAAGGATGGATTCAAACCACTATGCTGTGTTCTGATCTCATTCAGTTTTGACCATTCAGAGTGGAGATATTACAAACTGCTACCTGGAAGCAACAGCACTACACAGCATTTTTACACCTCTGTCTAAAGTCACATTTCTTTCTACTTTATTTTAAGCTTTATGCAAGTCACAATATAGGTGAAAACCGACAATACAGAATTGGAGTAGTCAGGAACTTTTATAAGAACACACAGATAAAAGCCATCCTGAAAAACCTGAACGACCTGAAAAAAAAAAACATCCCAAAACCAGAAAATCCCACACCATTCAATGCTTCAGAATCTCTCCAAAGTCTTTGGTTTTTCATGTAAACTAGGGAGAACAAACAAATTAGAACACACATTGGAACATTAAAAATCAAAACCACATATTTCTTCATTTTTGCACTCTGCATCCTTTTTTCATTCTTGGCAAATATAGCAGGTTTCAGCAAGGCATTTAACCAGGCTAAGGGACACCCTGGTTGAAGTTTTGAGAACAAAAGCAGGCTGAAAACATGTTCCATTTTGTATTAAAAATATTCACTGTCATCATTGTCTTATGAAATTCATTACCAATAAAACACATCCAAAAATCTTTGCAGTTTTTTTTAATCATTAGTTATTCCAAAGATTTTTTTTTAATAAAGATACCTGATTTAATTTCCAGTCTTTTTAATGAATCCCATAGATTATTCACACATTCTTCATCATTCAGTTTGGCTACCAATCAAAGCACTGCTCGAGAACAAGGACAAAAAGCAAGCAGGAATATGGTTTGATTTCCATACACTAACAACTACCATAAATTATTTATTTAACTTCAAAGCTTTGCAAATGATGATGAATATGGTGGGGAAAATAAGATGTGTTTGTTTACTATCAATTATTTATTACATATGTTTTAGAGTGTAAGATATGCACAAAATAATAAAAATGTAGTACATTAATTTCATTAAAATTTTCTGTTCTATCCATTCAGAGATTATGAATGGACTCTTTGGTAAATTTTTCAATAATGAGGAGCCAAAAACCTGACAGCTTCAGAAAAATAATGAAAAATTATTAGTTCCATACTTTGCAGTAAGAAACTTACATTTGTATATGCAAAACATTACTCAAGACTAGACAGAATGAAGTCTTGAATCAAAATAAACTATTTGCATAAGCCAACACTAGTAATAAAACATTTAGAGTCTAGCATATGAATGATAGCTGAACTAAATTCAGATCTAAACCAGTCAGAGCAAAGAATTAACATGTCAGTCCTTCTAAGCAAAGTGGGATATCAAACCAGTGGAGCCCACTACAGATCCAAATTTTCTTCTGACTAAAAGCAAGTCAGAGATGCACGATTGTATGTGAGATAGTCATTGTTTTTAATGTGCCCTAGGTCAAACATGGTAAACTTCACACTTCTAACCATGCTGTTTGTAACAGATTGGATGAAACACATTTACAAAAGAATCAATAAATGTAAAGACTGGAAAGAATTAGAAAGGCTTGCAGGCTTGTACCTATTGTCTGGGGGAATTAGATGTCAGTTTGAGTATTATAACTTCAACAAAGGTTTCCTAGCTTTAATTTACTAGAACACATAATGGGAGATGTAGAAGCTGGGAAACACTAGTCCGTCTGAATGCATTACTTAACAAACAACTTAATGAATGCTACAAACATTATTATAGTCCTGGCATACTCTCTCTGTTCATTCACTTTCACTTTGCAATCTTATAATGAAAGGACATTTCTTTGTATGGCTGTTCCACTTAAACATTAAACTTCTTGTCTCAGAAACAAGAAACACTACAATATGCTCAAAACAGCAGTGAAGCTAAAAGCCATCTAAAAAAAAAAGATAGTGATACAGAGCTTTCTAGTCTGCCTTACACAGGCTGCAAATGTATTTACATAGCTTATGCTTATTACTTTTACAGGTAAGCTATCTTAAATATATACATTAAGAAAATCTTCAATTTGTAAACTAATGTATAAAAAAAGGTTATAAAAGGAGACAAAGTAAATACAGCTGACAGTGGAACACATGAGAAAAAAAAGATAAAAGAAAAAGAAAGAAAAAGAAAACCCACCCACATATTCTTTAAAATTGAAAACACTGGGCTGATGTCAGTCCAGTTCACACATTAAAAAAAGTAATCACTTCTTTCCGGAGGATGTTTAATTCTTCAAGTAGTTCTTTTGAAATAGAACATCCATACCCTTTCCTAATTAAACATTTCAGTCATCTGATTTTCAGTCCTCAGTTCAATCTGACTTTAATTCAAATGTACAACTTAAATGAAACAGGGACAACTTCTGCATTCCAATAAAATAATTAAGACATAAGGTATAGTCTAACACCATACTGAACTTTAAGGTTTACCTTTGATTATCACAATATATTTCCTCACATTATCTGATTTATAAAGTAGAAAATGAGGAAACAATGACAAGCAAACTATCCATAAGCTTTTCCAGATAAAACATATGGTCTAGTGTTCTAACAGACAAAACAAAATTTTAAGCACACAATAGGGTTGTTTAATGCCATATTCCATTGGGTAAAATTGGATACAGAAGGTTAGATTTCTCCATCCCAGGTTCCCTCTTCAAACCACAAACTGTTCATGTGCATCTGATAAGTACGGTATCTCTGAAACTCCCTTTATAACCCAGTGCATACATTGAAACAATCACTGGAGTGCATTCTTTCCCAGGAAAATGTGTAAAGAACCCAATTTCTGAAGATAGAAATTGTATTCTATCATAGGGTTTTGAATAACAAGTTACTGAGTTCTTCTACCGTGATAGGAAAGCCTGACTTGGGACTTCCTGGTTCATATGACAAGAAGTTGCTATGACCATAAAGAAGTAGATAGACACAGATATGCATTACAAAGAAAGTCCTTCTTACTGGAGAAAGACTTTGCCAATATTACTATCCCCAGACAAAAGTAAACATAGCCTATGTTCATTTTTATGTATTAGATGCTTGCATGTTCAGATAGAAGGATGTCGGTATATCTAACCCACTGTATTGTTGCATGACATTAGTTGCGTTTTCTGTCCTGTCAGCAACAGCCTGCGTGGTTAATATACTCACATGTGCTTTAATTAATACAAAGTATTGCTAGTAGTCACACTACATCTATGGCAACAAATACACATTTGACTTTCTGCTTTCTTCTCATTTAAATCTACTTTACCAACTTGAGAGCCTTGTCTCTTGGACAGCCAAGGTCACGATTTTTGAAGAAGGTTCACTGCAGGCAAATCCCAAAAGGCTATAGGGGTCTCTCTTTGTCTGGTCACATCAAAAGGAAGTTTTTAAAAGGGTTAATCATCGCTTTAAAGTAAAAAGGAAGTACACTCCACAACAGAAGCTGCTGTTTATGCTCCTTTGGGCTGTTCATTGTTGAAATCTAGTTGACAGAAATTGGGATGAAAAGCTCAGAAACAGCTATTCCTAGAAATAGCTGCCTCAGAAAAAGAGGACACCCGATTAACCTTTTGGTATATCATTAGACTAGTAAATTGCAGCATTCCACAGTGCAGAAATATATTACGTGTTCTTTGAAAGAAATGTTACTCAAATTTATATTCCTGCATATTCTTACATCTGTGTTTTGCAGAAATCAAGTATTTTAGATAAAAACCAAACAAACAAACAAGCAAACAAACCACACACAAAACCAAACCCAAACAATTAACAGTTCATTCTGCTGATAGCCCACCCCTCAACAAAAAAAAACCCCAATCCAAAACCAACAACCCTGAGAGTTCCTACAGCCTTTCTACAACTGACAGGTTCCCAGCTTTTAAATCTGTGGCATAGGGGCTGAGTACTTTGGAAGCAGGTAAAAACACATCGTCAAAGTTTTTCCACTGTAAGAAACTTGGGAAATACTTTCCCAGTAAAGAGTACAATTGACCTTGCCTCAGCCAGAATCTATATCCCAAGCTACACACTCCTTTAAAAACCATTTTCAGTGTTGTTAAGCAGCTGAATAAATAGCTCAAGTACTGTTTTTGCCATACTGGTAGCGAGACAGGTAAGAAGCACACCTATTTGCCAACTAGAGGTGGGAAAGTTGGAAATTCTGTACTTCAACAGATGAAGCGTAAGATGCATGCAACATCAGTAAAGGGTGAGCACTAGTATTATTTGGTTATATGCATCTGTCACGGTTTGAGCATGTTTTGAGGGTGTTTTTGTTCAAGGTTTTTTCCAGCCAGGTGGAGGAGGGGAGTCCGGGAGGAAGGAGAGACAGGACACCTGACCCAGGCTAGCCAATGAGGTATTCCATACCATAGCACATGATGCCCAGGACGGATACTGGGAAGGAGAGAGCTGGAGGGGTAGAGCTCTAGAGGAAAATGGAGGAAGGAGCACGCGGTGCTCAGCCGGGCAGGGTGGAGTGAGTTATGGGTCAGTGGCTGGTGGGGTGTTGTATTCTCTTCACTTGTTGTTTGCTGTATCATTATTATTTGTAGTGGTAATGGCAGTGGTGATTCTGTGTTATGCCTTAGCTATTAAACTGTTCTTATCTCAATCCGTGGGGGCTACATTCTTTGGATTTTCCTTCCTAACTCTCCGGGAGTTGGGGGACTTGGTTTAAACCACGACAGCATCCACAGAAAAGGGCAAGCTATTTTTAAACATGGAAATGTCATCTTGAACACCATTGCTAGTTTTCCAGTTTCTTCTCTCTTTCCTCCCAATACCATACAAACAGGATACTTAATCACAGCTTATCTCTAAAGCTAAAGAAACAGCTGCCTGATTGTTGCCAGTATCTTTCTTTCACCTTGCAATAGACTCCTATGGAAAATGGAAAGCCAATCATAGAAGCAGAATCAACTAGGAGAAAGTGTGCTCTTTCTCACTTCACACAAAACTACAACTAGACAATGTATCCTTTTCAAAGCACCTAAGTGTTAAGAAGTGTTCTCTTCTGTGAGGAGAGGTAAGCAGTCTAGCAAGAGCTGCAGTATAAAAGCAGGGTTTTTTATTTATACTCAGGTTCAGAAAAAAGAGACAGAAAGGGGCCAGAGGACAGCAGCAGAAAGATGAAGTCAGTTCCTACCTGCTAGTTCATCTGAAACAATTGGGTTTTTACTGTAAGGACAAGCAAACACTAGCACAGGTTGCTCAGACAGACCATGGGATCTCCATCCTGTAGATGCTCCAGGACTCAGCTGGATGCAGCACTAAGCAATCCCACCTAAGCAAGGCTGTTTTGAGCTGAGCAAGGAGGTGAACAAGGCAACCTCTGGAGGTAGGTCCTTCCCAGCTTAAATACCCATTCACATACAACCACAGAATAATTTATAACTGCAATTATTTTTCCAGTAATACAAACTCTGCATTCAGGCTCACTGTACTCCTGCCATAGCAGTAGCCTGAAGAGTATGGCATCATGCAAGATCTATGGAAAATTAATAAGTGACCAGCATGTGGCAGCAATTGTAAACTGAAGAATTTCTGAAATTAATACCCAGAGAGGTAATAGACCCCAGAACACCTGGAATATGCTCTCATTTTGTTGGTATAATAACTATTTCTGATTTAAGTTTAATATCCCCTTCCTACCCACCAGCAAATTTGAAAAAAGGCAAAGGAATTGGTTGACAAACTAACTCTTAATAGGAGAGAAGGCTTCTGCTGTTATGGAAGCTTTGACATGCTCTTCATAAAAAGGAGAACCCTTCCTTAACTCATCTTTTTAAGATGCCCATATTCTATTTGTAAGAATATAATTCAGGGAAAGCCCTATGACAAAATATTCAACTTCTTTAGTGAATTTCACAGCATTTTTTAAATTATTTATTTTTTTTATTTGTTGTTCAAATAATCTAGATACCTTTTTATTTTATTTTACTTCCCCTGTTATGTTTAGTTCCTTACTAGATACAGCATTACAAACTACAAAAAGAACAACATAACTGGAATTTCGTCCTGCCATATTTTATGGGAAAGTACTGAGCTAGTATAAAATCAGCTTGATTTTAGGGTATCGCTAAATATAATGTTTCAATTTTTTAGCTACCCCCACTTAAATTCCCACACACACATGCACACGATCTGTATGTATCAATTAGTTCTGCTACACATTTTTAGTCTATATTAGACTTTTGATTGAAACATCCCCACTGTTTACCTAGGTTAAAGGCAGGGCAGAAAGATTTGATAGCAGTCAACACCTTTAACTTAGCACTAACATACTATGTTTTTCTTTTCACGAAATTAAATCTGAGTCCACACCTGTTCACAAAGGAAACAGGTCAGTATTCTAACCAACCTTTATTTACTTTTCAAAACAAAAGATGAGGCTTACTACATTCATCTCCATGAACCATTAACATAAACTCTCTCTTGATTCATGAACATCACAACAGGCAGGACATTACTTTCTCCCATTCTAAACTTGCAGTTGATTTTTCCATGTTTATGCAGTACTTCCTGTCTATCCAGACAACATAATCACCTGCAGATGCCTTCAAAAGTGCACCTGACAGTCCTTTAGATTAAATACTTAGTGCAAGTATTTGTGTGGGATACTTCACCTGCTACACAGAGATCTGTAAGAATGTACTGCTATTAAGATGGCCTATTTGAGATCTCTTTGAACACTGGTGCCTGTTTATCATACTACACATGGGTACCTTTACAGGTAATCAATAGTATTTGCAATTTAGCAAGGCTGAAAAAGCAGGCTACAATTCAAGACAAGAAACACGCGGCTTGCACAGGCACTCTCAGTTATGAGGAATGAAAGGACATTTTTTGCTAATGATGCATTAACAAAGCTATTCTGTTTGCTAAATGTCATGAAGCCCACGTAACATTAATTAGTGGAATCCTCAGCTGAATTGTTGACATCTCTTACATAAGAGAAGTAGCATGCTTCATACAGGCAGAGCCAAAATTTTAGTGCATTTTCTTGAGCAAAGTAACACTTTATTTGTGTCAGTTACACATACTAAAAAGAAGGAAGCAAATTAAGCCAAACTAGCAGGGGGAAAAATAATAAAATCATCTTATCACGGTATTGAAACATTCAGGTAGTTTCTAAGCCATAGACACCACAAATACAAATGTCAGATTTTCTTTAATTCCTTTTCTTCCATAGAGATAAACCAGGCAAGACATTTCAGCTAACAAATGGTATTAGCTTTTCCATTAATGTTCCCATTTTACAGCTATAGCATTTTAAGGAATCAACCAGATTATCCTTATTTTACAGTCTTTTACATAAAAATTAATAAATGAGCCCAAGAAAACCCTAACAGTTCCCAGGATGAATCCCACATCCCAAGAACCCTTTAGCTAAGGTAGTTCAGAGGGGAGCCTGAAAATAACTTTTTTAGTGATTATCATCTTTTCTAATTTGCAGCTTATCACTGCTTGTTCTTCCTCTACTAGCAAGCACCCAAAGCCAGGGTCTTATCATAGAGTTGTACTGTATAAATTACTGTGAAAAAGAATGGAAGATAAAACCTTTTAGTTGATCTACTCACATCTTTAGCTGTCTTAGAACTACATTTCCTTATCACACAGCTATATGTAGCTGAAAGACTAAGTATACAAGACGAGCAGCCAAAATCAGTTACTAACTATGGTATCAAGTACTGGATTTTTCTTCCTAAGAATCCCACAATCCACTCCTGAATTTAGGATACTTGTTACTCTTCACTGCAGCTAAGCAACAGAAACAAAGATATTCCTTAGCTCTCCTGGTCTATGTGTTCAGTAATTGATTTCTGGGAAGACGTGTGAGTGTATGTGTGTTTTTTTGTTTGCCTGAGTGGTTTCTGGTTGTTAGGTTTTGGAGGGTTGTTTTTGTTGGTTGAATTGTTTTTATCTAAAAAAGTCAAAACCTTTTACTTTACTGGGAGAAGAAGAAATTCTTTAAGCATGGCTATAGTTTTTCCATCCCCTATTAACATCTTTTAATCTCTTCCACTATTATTTGTAGTTTGCTTGGTCATATGCAGGTAAAGAGAAATTTTGAGGTGATTTTCATATTTTTCTGACGTGTCACATTTTTCCCTACAAATGCTTACCTTTCATCTCTTAACATGTCAGTCAATACTTCTTTTCCCACTAATAAACCTGTTCTCACAATGCAAGAAAAGGAGAAAATTCAAAGTACTTATTTTAACATGCACACGCTTCATGGAAATTATTTGAGACTTACATGGGCTGTTTAGAAGGTTCTGGGATCAAACTGGAAAATTATTTGTATTTCCACTTGATAAAATAAAACGACTGAAAGACAGTGTATTTCGAATGTAAGAGCTTAACTGTTTAAAATACACAAAATAGGTCCAAAATAGAAAGCTACTAATTTCTTTCCAGTTTATGGAGTTGTGCCATATTCTTTGCACTATTATTCAGCAGAAGACATTCTGCTGATCAGATACCATGCTGTACACAAAGAAGCAGAATGAAGGGCACGTAAACAAAATGGGGAAAAAAACCTGAGCCAAAAAATCAAAACAAAAAACTGTCCTTGTGTCCCATGACATTTGCAAATATATTCTCCTGAACAAACTCTTGATACTGTAGTGATAATGCTACTTGTAACACAGAACACACAGGGCAGATTTATATTCCAACAAGCATCAGAGCACTTGACCAGGATGGGCACTATTCCTACTCCATAAATGGGAAAAACAGAGCAAAATTTTATTTGTATATATTCAGTGGCAGGCATGAAAAGTATCAAAGGCCACAATTAGACACCTTTACTGTATTCTACAGATCAAATCTGAAATGTTTAAAAACTAATTAACTGATTTTAATATTGATATTGATTTCAGGCAAAACATGCTTAACTTTACCCAAATAACTAGTAAACAGTGCTTGCAAGATGAAATTTAATATTCCTTTCTGTGTACCTCAAAACAAAGACTGTCCTAGATGCAAGAAATATAGTGAAATCACACATGCTATATTTGAAATACAGAAGACAAATATAAATGATATTATATGAATGTAATATCACCCATATATACCTGAAAGGGCTCTAACACCTGTTACTAGTTTAATGAAAGCACAGAATAAACAAACTGGCCAGAGCATCTTAGGGTATGTTTATATTATCCTGAAAACAATTAAAAATTGGGAATAATCTTCAGTTGCCTCATTATTCTAGCCTAGATTTTTTTTATATACTTTTATTAATTTTGAAGCATCTTAGAATACTTTGGAACTGGTGTTTCACTCCCCTTGTCCCCTTTGATAACTGTACATTTGGAATATCATCCCCACATTTTTTCTACAGAACTCATATTTAATGAAATAACACATTTTAATTTTATACCATTTCCTTCACAAAGAAACATGCGCTTTGTTTCCTATCTCACATAAACTAACTACATAGTAGCAACATTTTAGGCTAGAGACTGTTTATTCTAATTATCATAGAGTTTACAGCTCAGCTTCTTAACTCATAATGAAACCTCTTATTTTCTTGCAGCAGCACATACTGAAAGCATTGTCATTTTTTAAAAATAAGCCAGATGATAGAATATTTTGTGCATTTGCCATAGGCAAATAGTATTTTCTTCTGAACAATTTTATCTTGCACTGTAAATTGTACACACCACTATAAAGGTGCATGTTTCACTCACAAACCAATTCAGGAAACAGAAGAAAGATATTTCCTGAAGTGGAAGGATTTTCCTTTAAGATCTTCCACATCATTACTTTCTCCACTTGGTCAGGAAAGACTGCCAGATACATACAGCTTGCAATATAATTCAGGGCTCTGCTTTGGAGAATATAGGATTGTCATAATACATGCAAGAGCAATAATGGAATTGTAACCAGCAAGCACTTCATCTCTGGGAGATGACTCAGAAAATATTAATTACCCAGCAGTGGCTAAGAGGTCTTTGTTGTCTCGGGAACAGTGACAGTATTTTTGCTACCCTAGGGCTCCAGTCAAACTCTGACCTTACGTTCAGAAAGTCAGAACATGCATGACTCAGTAGGTTTGGTCAGCTTCACAATGAGGTCTCCATATAATGCATCACTGTAAGGATTTAAAACACTTTCTGGTCAAACACTCAAGTGTTTGCAAAGACAATGGTGTTTATTCTGCTGCATCATCAATTTAAAATAAACGTCATTAGCCTCCAATTAACATCTGAAAATGACTACACATATATATATATATGAACATGCTACATGGCTCATGCAAGGAGCTAAAGAGAAGTTAGTAAATACAAAGCATGCACTCTGGTTACATTTTTATTTTCACGAAAAGAATGAAGAAAAAAGCCTTTACAGAATACATATCAATGGTTGTATCCCAACAACAAAAAAGTCTGCTTTATTCTACATGACTGACTCATCTTAGGTACTTGAGTGCAGTTAAAATGCCAGTCAATTTAGATATACAGCTTTCCAGTATCAAAAAAAGGGGGGGGGGGGGGAAGAAAAGTGAACAAAAGTATTAAGAAAAGAGCTTCTTATCAGTTTCCACAAGCCTACATATTCCATAGCCTAAACTGCAAGTGCAGCTCAGTTACATACAAACATTAGCACTGCAAAACTCTGTATATAGAAAACCTCATAGCAACAATGCCTAATGTATAGCAGTGCTACATCCAGCAAAATTAAGTGGTTTTGACAGAAAATTCTGAGATTATGTCAGAGGTCTTTTTAAAAGAAAAAAAAATACTATCAATTATGGTAGTATGTTTTGTATAAAGTTAGGAATTATGCAGATAATTATATAAAGCAGTTTATTCCAAACAACCTTGAAGGAATATAATAAAAGTTGCCTCTTTGGACCAGAAAAATATACCAGCACATACACACATCCCCAATCAACAATATAAAGCCAAACAAAAAAGAACCAAACACTGAACAACCTACCACAAATGACTTTTAAACTCTTTAAGAAGTTAATAATTTTTCATTCATTACTTTATCTCATCACTTTTTGCTTCCTTCCACTTGTTCCTGCATAACCCTTGTTTAATATACGAGCTCTGCTGTCAAGGCACATGTGAGATTCTAAAGGACCAAAAGCTAAAGCAAGTGAGATCAAGTACATTCCTACTACAGATTGCTAAAATTTTTTCAACTGTAAGCAGGTTAATAACCAATGTGTACTTTCACTACAACTGAAAAGATTTTAATTTACTGTAAAATAAGACCCAGACATCTGCAGCAGACATAAAAAAGCCATTTTCTGCAATGTAAGTCATGTGTTAGACTAGTTTTTTAATTTTCAGAGAGACCATTACTAACCTTCAACTTGGCCCATGGAAAGCAAGTCACAGGAAGCAACCCAACTGTTTCCACAGAAAGTTGGACAACTTGCATTTGTTCAAATCTACCAATTAGGCTTTTTAAAAGTCTGCCCCTTGAAGGCTGCTTCCACTCTCCTGTGGTACTGTATAAGTGTTTCATTTGTAATTAAAACTTGCAGCCTCTCATCAGTGTGAATTTCTTTTTTCAAGGTCACTTTGACACATTATGCCTTGAAATATAGATGCATCTCTGATGGAAGCTTTCTTACACTTCTTGAAGGACCAGACTGAGCTCAAGTTTCCACTTGGAAGCCATTACTCTTAGCTTCACCCATTCCTCAGTAATTGCTACACAGTATTAACATCAGCCTTCTGATATTGGCTACTTCTGGGATTTCTCCTTTAGCAAGTTCCATCTATTTTCTTCATCTCAAAATACCTACTGTCAGGATAAACCAAGCTCAATTTTCTTCTGTCACACTGTTGAGTCTGCTCTTGATATTTAGGAACAGAAAAGATGGCAGTCTGTATCTCCAGGATGGACCATTAAACCTTCCTGTCTTCCCCAAAACACATCACAAATCTCCTGCATATGCAAGTTTAAGAACACGTCAAACTTGACAGCATGATTCAAAGATCAAAAAAAGAAAGGGTGGGTGAGGAAGTTTACATGCCTTATTAATACATATTTTAAAAACCTCCTTGGTTTGTGTAGCACAAAGGAAGAATCAAGTATTGTTAGACAGACTCCTAAGTAATTTTTATACCAACAAAACTGCAACACGCATAATAACTTTAAATCCACTTTTGACAGACAAGAAGTCAATACAGATGCCTTTTGCATATTATTCATTTGAATCCAATACTCTCACCACAAAACCTACCTTTTAACAAAAATCTACGATAGAAATGTCACGCTTTGTAGACTGAAACAACTGCCTCAAATGTTTAAAGTTGGAAACTTTGTGTGCATTTTGGCCTTTTAAAAGAGAACCTTTTAAAACTGTGGTCACTTTTAAAGCTGTTGTCAGCTTTGTATGTAAGCTCTCTGCTTATAACATATTTACATCCTGTGAAGTGGTTAAACTAAGGATCATGCTTTACCATAATCACACTTGCAATTGTTTCACAATTCCCAGTAATAATGCTCTGTAAGCTCTAAAAAAAAAAAACCCAACCAAAACAAACAACAAAAAAACCCCACAAACAAGAAAGTTGAATACTTCTGTACGCTATTCTTCTGTTATTGATTTAGCACTATTTATAAAAACTGAAGAATCAAACTGTGCAGTCACCTTTCAAACTTTAAATGCCATATAATCAACCAACAATACATCAAAACAATTAGCATCTGAACCTTAAGATATTTCTGTCAAACCCAAAATATTTAGAAATCAAATCTGATTTCTGTTCGTTATGATTCTTTCAGCTAATCTCAAAACACAAAACACCCAAATACATTTCTTTTGTTTAAGACACAACTCTCTCTTGAGGTTCTAACTGAAAAGTGTGCTCATTGAGTAATTTAGCAGCACTTCACAGAACTGGGCTATGCGTACCTAGGAATATGTGACAGATTAGTAACAAAATCTTTCCCCCTCTCTCCAAATACCTATGACACATTTATTACTAGCATTTCCCTCCTTTTCATCCTTTTTTTTTCACCTTTAGTCATAATGGTTTAGCTTTTTCTCTCTGATCTATAATCTTACAGTTATAATGACCAAACTTTTGTCTTAGCCCATTCCCTCAGGCTATCTTCAACAAACTCAAGCTTTCCTTGCCCACTCTATAGCAATTATTTCCAACTAGTTAAGATCAGAAATTCTTACTTTTAATTAAAATACGCATTAGTGAAATATGCTGTAGACACAAGCACACTTCTTCAAATTTCATTTTGAAGCCAAGATTGTGATGTGTTTTGTCAACATCAAAATATGGTCACACAACCCAGTTTCAAAGAGCATTAAAACTTTTGACTATTTTTTTTAATTACTTATTCTCTAAGCTTTCTGAAATGGCACTGAACATATTCTCAGTACTCACCTTCTATTAACACATTGCCAGCTACTCCTATTTGATTTTTTTTTGCAGAGAAGGTTTTCATACTAATACGTCAAATAAACATTAAGCCAATGTAGACAGGGAAGAAAAAAAACAGAAATTATAGGAGTAAAGTGCCTCTGTATTATGTAGAACACTGCAAGTCCTATATTCTCATGACAGACAGTGACCTCATGATTGGCAGGTGGTAGTGAAAAGGGGATCTCGGTATTTACAGAAGTTAATGGAAAGCTCCATGGACCATGTGTGCTAGAGATGCCAGCCAAAGCTGGTGTAAAGCCATCACCATCATGGATTGGAAATATTCCACCAAAGACCATGCCAATTGCTCTAAACAACTCTTTTTAGGAGCTACTGGCAAAGGAAAATTATTTGGACATGTTGGGCAACTGACTGCTCAAAGGTATTCTGATACTAACAGACATTAAAATGTGGGCCAGGAGGTATGCTTTGAAAGGCAAATGCACCTCAGTGCATCTGAGACACAAGAGATGCATCACCACCCAATCTTGACCTCCATATTAAGTCCACTACTGCTCTTAAATGAGCATGGTACCATAAATCAAGGGGAAAAAAATAAAAAATCTAGAGAATATTATTAGGGATCACAATATCCTCTATGTTTTCCACTCTACACATGATGAACCACGTAAATCAGTAAGCAACATGCTCTGCCTAATGACTACTTAACAATTCCATAATTCAAAGATTAGGAAACTTCTGCCTAATGAATATTTTTGCTTCACAGTATACACTGAACTTTTATTCCAATCCACCATTCCTTGGTTTTGTTTCTGCTATTTCCCTGTCACTGCTACCCAGACTTTACAGTATAGCTTTTAGAATGTACAACCTTCCCTCTTCTAGATTTATAAACACTCCTTATTCATATATCTTCATAATCTGCGTTAAGATGCTATGGCTAAGAAGGAAAAATACCCTACACATTTACTGCAATAAAGGACCAAGACCAAGTCTGGCACCTATTTCATGCAACTGTCTTCCCCACATTAGGCTCTGTCAGCTGCTAAATCTAAGAACTTAAATACTCTTTTTCAAAGAACTTTTAGTATAACTTTACTGCTAATATATTTCAAAATTTTACAATCAAGTGTAGATAACTGTAAAGAAAATACTCTGCTCCTATGCTTTATTAGTACATGCAGGGCACCAAATCTTGAAATTCTAAAGAAAACACAGCAAAAGTTTCTGATTTTTAGGGAAAACACCCACCCATTTGAAATCCACAAAGATAATTAGAGTCAATAGAGAGCAACAGAAAATTGAGATTTCTGCATTTATATTACTGAAATTATCTACAAAATTTAAAAATTCAAGTAAGATCACATTCATAAAGCTAATTTAAAAATGGTAGTAAAATGCAATCACTCTCATTCAGAAGTCATTGAAGGACTATAAATAATAGCATGGTACGTTAAGAGTAAGAATAATCTTGATCAACATTTTATTAACACACTACTCCAGTCTAAAGAAATATATCAAAGATATGGGAATTACATACAGAACAAATCAAGCTAAACAACTATTCACTCATTAGGGAAATCAAGCAGTTCCATATTGTGTAAGTAGCAACAATATTATATCTAACTCTTGGAATCAACTGATGATCAAGCACAGTGTTTTCATGTTAAAAAAAAAAGTAGCAAAGAAATTTTGCAAAAATAATGCACTGCTAATACACTGATACCAAAATGTGCATTTCAAAGCAACTTGGGACAAGAAAGTCTATCACTAAAGTAACAGGTATCCTGAAATTTGGCACTTTTCATGATCATTTTTATTTTCATGGAATTCTGTACTTTGTTTACTCACTGCTCAAGTGCTACCCAGGCCGGAGAACTTGGATATCACCTCTAATGAAAATAATCACTAATAATACCATCTGTTTGCAAATTCAGTGGTGTGAATATTTAGAACACACATTCTAAGCAGGGCTCACTCTTTTCTGATGTTGTTCCTTCTACTCCTAACTGAATCAGGGCCCTGTGGCCCACTTTCAATATTGAGGAAGACTGTAATAAAAAGCAATGTCAAGGCATAAAAGATGACAATCAGGATTATCAAAAAAGGCCAAACCAATAAAACATTTGACCCAGACCCCTCAATACGTAGTTCAATACGCTTGCAGAGGATAACAAAAATTTGAGGTTGAGATACCTGTAATTCAGAACTATATTAAGAAAATTACTCTAATGAAAGTGTTTCATTTACTGGAAACAGTGTTTTGGAGTGAAAACTTGGTATAACAGAATGACATTGCAGTCCAGGTACAGCTGTTCTATGTATTATGGAAAGTATTTTTGATACTAGCAGTGTACTGTCATGCTACATGCACACAATGAAATTTTCACCTTGATATACTCTGATATTAGATCTACACTCAAACCTTTTAAGTAGGAGCTGTAGCTTTTTACATGCTGTGCTTTCTTCTGTTCTTTACACAAAGATCAGCAAAGATCTCTAAAAATCTCTCTGTGAATAAGAAATCAAAAATGCCTTTGCAATATTCTTTCGTTTTCACTGAGAAAAGATGCAATATTTTAAGTTAAATTCAGTAAAAAGCAAGACTATGTGCTACTGACCTGCTAAGGTTTTGGTTCAACTTGGCTGTACATTGCAAGTGGATTTGATTGAGCAGGCATTATGCAAATGAATGGACTTAAATAAAAGGCAGCTCTCACATATTAATCCAAGGCCTGGGGTGCTTTCAGTGCAGGCTGGAGACAATCCCAGACACCTGGCTTTTGAAAGACCACCAAGGGAATATTCAAGGAGAGAGGGGGAGGGAAGGTCAGTAAAAGCAGTCTGGAATTAAATTTAACTAAATTCAAGCCTGTCTTAAAGAGTCTGGGTCAGCAGCCTTGGAAGAGTTTCTTTTCAGTTATCAGATGCTGAAATATGCTTTTCTATCTTAAGGACACAAAATGCTTTCCAAAGCAACACTTATCACATACTTCAGGATTCAGCAAGAAGTACTACCTGGAAACAAGAGATGTTTTTAACTATAGGTTCAGAATGCTTTTTGCCTTATCAGTTTCAGTATTCACAATCTCTACCTTGGCATTAAAAGAAAAAGTACCATTCAAATGATGGAGATGCGAATCTGAAGAGCACAAACTTGGCTATCAATTGGAAAAGCTGATGTTATATAACTATGACCAACCAAGGATTTATGTTAGCCTGGACAGATGATAAATCATCAATATATTCAGGTATTCAATACTCTGTTTCTACTGTCCCTTCACTCTTCCCACACCAGAGCCTAAAACATGTTCTCCATAAACTGCCCCCCCCCAAAAAAAAAAATTACATTTATTTTCTCTTGGATTCTTTCTCCTCTTAGGGCTGATATCTTTATAATGGTTTTTAGGTGTTTTTCTTGAAACTACTGAAGTAAGAGCAGACAGAGGATTTGCTACTTCTTCCCATTATTTTCTTTTCTTCAAAATTGTTATATAGTCTCAATATCTCCTTATATGCTTCTCTATTTTGCTTCCAATCCATACTACTGGTTTTCAGTTATTTATCCCTTTCTGATAAATTCCCGACTCCTCAATCCTCTGATTTTGCTGGTCTTCTTACTTAAGCTCCTACACTCCCTACATATTCTTCATCTGATGCAGACATTTGGTTGACTGCTTGGTTCTCCCCTCTAGCAGCAATGGGGAACCAGCCAATGGACATGCATTAGCTCCTGACCAACAAGCCAATCAACACCCTAGCGGCTCTGCAAAAATCACAGCACTTGCTGCCTCTCAAATAGCCAATCCAAAACTAGCAATACCAAAATCAAAGAAAAGACAAGTGAAGAGATACTGTAGGAGGATATTAGGTCAATAAGCCTATGAGAACCACCTGATGCTTTTGTCATCCATCAACTATTAACTTGTTATGGGAAAAGGGTGCCACCTTGTGCCTAATCTATCTTCCTTTAGGTAGTCATTTACCCTGCACTGGCTTTTCAGTCCTTTGTTCTCCAGAAGTTCACCTACTTCTCTACCATGAGTCCCCAAAATATATTCCTATACTCTCTTAATCCCATGCAAGCTTTCAGGTATTGAAACACTATTTAACTTATTATATCGTGAAAAGAACAACAAAAAACGCAAGTAATGTTAAAACCCAAACCCATACACCTGTATAAGTTACCAAGTAATAAATTTCTAGCTTGTTTATCCAACAGGGGCACTGTGTAAATCAACCTGAAGACTTCTTGTTCAGTAATTAATTAGACAGTAGGGCCAGGATCATGTATTTCATCAAAGGATGGGGCAATAGAAAACAATCACTAGATATTTGCTCTAGAAAGCCTGTTTAGAAAAATGAAATATTTTTTTCCTCTGTTATTTTGCTCTTGAGCTCTACTACTTTACCCAGCAAACATTGCTTTTATTTCCTGTGGTGCAGCTCACTGCTACCACAACATAAAGACTGAGGTAGTTATATTCTGAATTCTTGAGATGGTTATTTAACATCTTTTTTTGTCTATATAGGATGCTTCATCTTTATATCTACATAAAATATAAGGATCATACCGATTCCAAAGTGGAATTTCTGTCTCTGTTCATCATGTGAGAAAAATCACAGGTTTGGTTTTTTTCTGGTGGAGATTTGCAGTGAATAATAATCTGTAACAAGTGTCCTAATTGGCTGCAAGACCCTCTGAGACTAAGTTGGGGAAGAAATACTTCCCCTCATATTTGCAGTTTTCTAATTACAAGCATCCAGTTAAAATTCAGGTTTACAAGAAACAAATGCCTTCTATTATTCTAGATCTTCACATCTCTCTGCTTCCCTCAGTCAGCTCAGTGGCTGTGGCCTAGAAAATACACAGAGGCTCCAATGACTGGCAACTTTGATCTTCTGAAGGTGTCTAGTACCGAATACAATATTCATATATTTGGGTAAACCGCTGTTAAAGGAACAAAAATAAAGCCCTTTTATTTATTTCAAAATAGAATTTATACTTCATTTGTCACACTGAATTGAATCAATTTTTTTTGAAGACTCCTTTCAATGTAAAAACAAAACATTTCCAAGTATGTTAGACTAGTCTTTGTTGTAAAGCTGCTGGATATTTTGCACCATTTCTACATCCACCTTCTAACTACAGCATCTTGAGTGATAAGACGAACAGACTTGACTTTTGTTTTATATTATTATATTTGGGTTGCAAATTAATTTCAATCCAAAGATGTCGAAAGTGGCTTTTTAAACCAAGGTTTAAAGTAGCCTAGATGCAAAAAAAATAAAACCCAATTATACCACTATATTATAAGCAAAATTACTTTCCCTTTTGTTTTGATCATTGATTTTACTGGTTAGTTTCATGGGGGGTGGGAGGGTGTGTGTTTCTGAGTTTCTACACAACTATTCTCTATTTTAAGCTTTTAATTCTGTATTATGCACATATTCACATACTTGCATGTATAGTATTGACTTCTACGATATATAATACCTGCATACACAAGTATTTATGCACACACAATTATATATGTAGTAATACACACATAATATACTAGGTTTATACTTCAAAGATATGCCAGATAATACCAATACAATTGCTCTGAGGAGGAAAAAAACAAAACAAAAAAACACCAGAATTAAGAACTGAACCCTACTCATTGTTCTAAAATAGAAAGGCTAGAAAGGTGAATGACAAGTTGATTCACAAGATGTGCCTGCTAAATTTCACAGAAATATCTGAGCTAGTGTTTTAAGGCAGGTAAATGCAAAAGCAGAGAAGGAGCTGGAAAACCCATTCTCTAAAAAATTACGCTATTCCTTCCTAGTCTAAAGTATGTATTCCTTTTTAAATGACAATACCCAAATATTTCTTTTCTAGTTGAGGTCATTTATCCCCCCCAGTCAGACTACAGAGCTTCCAAAGACAATATCCATCAAGTACAAGGCTGTTTACTGTTCATTTATTTGATACCTTAAAAACTGCCATTCTCTATGCTCTGATTAGTTCTAATTTTCTGACCTACAGGCTGATGAAATGATCAGCAGAGAAAAAGAGAAGACCTTTTATGAAGCAAACATATAAGAACTTTAATAGTAATAATAGTATAGATAAAACCTAAATTACAACATCATTACTAGCAAGTAATACTTTAAAATGCTGCCAGTTATAACTGAAAAAAAAAAATAAACTGGGTTGGACTGAAAGCAAGAACTGAAGCTCTGCTCTCCATTACGCCACTGCAACCAACACACCAGACTTTCTGCATTCATCTCTTGCTGTAATGCCATTTCCATAACGAAATCCATAGGCAGAGCTGACAGAATATTCTTTGGCAGAGCAACTTCTTTAGAAATGCCAATCAGCCACAACCAAAAGGCAAAAGACACATTATGTTATTAAAAAAAAATATCAACAACCCATTGTAATATTTTTTTAATCAGCAATATTATGTGCAAATTATGAGGTTTGCTATATCTCTCGAAAGAGTAACATTTCCACACACAGTTCCCAGTTATATTTTATGAAACCTACAGCTTTAAAAATTAATTTTGAAATAAAAATTAAAAAAGCTCAGAATCAAAAACCAAACACTAGGTTTGCCAAGAAAACCCAAATTGTTGATTTTTTCCTAATCATCTAACAAAACAAACCAATATAAAAAATATTTACATGTCTTCTTAATGCAACACTTAATAAGCATCAGTGAAAACACTGCTTCAGTCACTTAAAGATTTACACAGTAGTCTGTAATATGGTTGACTAATAAGATTCTATTATAGCTACTGATTGAATACATCTAAGAGGGCTGGGTTTTTTTTAACTTGGAATAAGATCAAACTGCTTGCAGATTTCAGATTGCTATTAGACGCAATAATTATATGCTAAACTAATTACAACTAAAGCAAAACCTGACTTACAACTAATTAAATTTTATCGCATGAAAATAAAGCATAGTCCTTATTTAACACAGGGCACATCTGTAAATGTTATGAACTCACCAGTTTGCCTATTTCAAGCAAAATGTGTAGGTCACACTGATGAAGTTGGAAAGTGGCATGATTTGGACACCAACTAACCAGCTTTATGAAGTCATTCATAAGCAAGACAATAAAAATCAGATCAACATTCCTAAAATTTTTGCTTATACTGCTAGGAAGCAAACCAAACTGAGATTTTTTTTTCATTAACATCCTCTTTAATTTTCATCTATATCTTCACTGCAGTTTTAAAACAGGGATAAGGTTTAAATTTCAGTAGTAGATAAGCAACTTAGGAGCTTAAGTTCAATTATCAAGGCTTAGAGATATATTTTTTAAAGCCTATTCAGACCTAAAAAGATGCTGACAGGCAGCTTAGACTGAATATGAAGTTAGATATTTTAGTTTAAAATCCCACTACTTGACCAGCTACTATATGGTAACAGTATTGTTAATCTTAGCAGAACACTGCCATGCTTGTACAAGTCTAAGTAAATAAATCAATGCTTCTAGCAAGAGAGCAAAGGAAGAGGATTTAGACATCAAGAAGGAAGGGTGAATGTGATCTCAAACAGCAGAGAATACAGAGGTTGAAAGAATTAGCTGAAATCACCAGACACCAAAGTTAAGCAGGAACGGCCTATGGCTTTCCCCTGGTTTCACAGACCCTTTACAGAATACTGAAAGGGGTTGCTCTCATTTTATTATTACCAAGCTAATTCAGTTCATACCTCTGCTATTTTTTTTCCTGTCCTCCTCCCTTTAGGAACCAAGGGCATCACTACCATACGCTTTAGTTGTGTGCTCATTGATCTTGTCACAAATCCTAAATTTCTCAACTAATGATGCGTAACTTAGAGAATTAACAACTTAAGATTTCATTAAAGAATAATAAAAAAAAATCCACAGTAAATATCCTTCACAAAGATAAAGATGATCTTAAAGGATCAAAGCATAAAGGCAAACTAAGCTTTCATATGCTCCACTTCAATTCGGTCCCATCACTCCTATCAATCATACTATCTCCATGTGTGAAATGGCTGACACTGTCAAATCATGTACCTCTAAAAATCAGCTTCCTATCAGAAAAGTCTTGTATGTATACAATGTCTTAGGTCATGACAATCATAAGAAGTATCTTGCCTCCACCTATCCTGTAAAACTTCACATCAGATGGCACAAAAAAAAAAGAACAGAATGGAACAGCAAGGGGAAGAAGCTAGCATTTAAGCAATTTTATTAGCAGGATAGTTAATTAACCCTGCTTTGCCACAGACATCTCTATTCTTTTCTCTCCATACAGCTCATGCTGTAGGGCATTATTAAGGTGCTTCCCCTTTACTGAGCCACCTGGATTCATAAACACTGTGGGAACTCAATGCCTTTGAAATCTTTTTCTGAATCTCCTGTTCATGTGAAATTGGCTAACAGGTTCAAAATTATTACACCAGGACTGATGCACACATGATAGATAACATAAACTCCGTTCCTTCAGAAAACCAAGCCAAAAACATAGAGAAATGTAACAAGCTCAGCAAATAATGAAGCAGACGAATACAGGAAAAAAAGAGTAGATATCTGAGAAGGCAAACATCTTATATGATTTAAAAAAAACAACCAAAAAACCCCAAAAACCCCAAAAAAACAAAACAACAAACCAAGTAATAGGAAAATAGAATAGAAAAATATGATAAGAAAAGCAGTCACGTATCTGCTTCAGTTACACCTATGCATTCTGCATGCCTATGCTTCCTGTGCCTATGCTTCACATTTCACTGAAAAACATTCTGGTTTTGTCTGAGCAGAAGAAAGGCATTTAACTATTGAATAAGCAGGGAAGTTAATAAAGCAGATATTCTGAAACAATTTTATGCATCACTGCACTTATGTAACAGTCTTTTAAATAAAACCATGATCCCCTCCCCATTGAAGATTTTCATCAACTTGTTCAACTTATTTGCAGCAGCCAGAAACCACAAGGGGCTTGCTACCTTAACTTTAATTTCCTAAAAAGTGTTTACTTTCTTCCAGATGGCAAGATTAAATTACATAAACAGTGTCAGCAAGTTGAATCCTCAGATGTATTCATTTCCACCACAGAAGCTTCAAAACCATCTATAATTTTGTTACTGACGTTTGGAAACAGCTGTAGCTGACATGGCTATGTGTTGTATATGTCAGCGTTAAAGGATTAAATATTCTCAACCCCCAATGGAACAAACCTGCTCTATTAGCAAGACATAGTGTAAGGTACATCAGAGACTATTACTACAATAGAGATGTCTTATTACTCCATTGATAAACAAAGAGGTCAAAGATGCTGTATTTGGCTTTCCTCTGGAGAGGCTGGGGGAGAGCTGGAATTTAAGACATACTGGTTGGGGTTTTTTTAAGTATCGCATGGTTCAAGGGACAAACCAAGCTTACTTCATGGCTATAGGGAAAAAAAAATCTTTTTTAAGATATATTTATGCAATCTTAAAAATAATGATATCATGCAGTTCTACAGTATAAACTTCAGGGAAAAATCTGTTATGTGCTATTTTCTGTGTGTGCTTACATAAAAGCATAATTTATACAAACAATGTACCATATGAGCAAATCAAAGTGCATACTCGGGAACAGCCTTCCTTGGGAAGGGTCCTTGATATGACTAAATGTCCCAGGTACACTACTGAAACCAAGAACTGTGCTGATAGGACCTGTAGCTCCTACTGTCTTCACCTAGGTTGTAAAGATCAAAGGCTAGCAATCAGTAGCAAAGCTGTCTACTTCAGCCTTCTGGTTAGAGGAATGATGAATGGAGTGACAAGCCATCATTGGGAAAAAAGGAAGAGTCAGACACAGCAATGAAGGAAGGTGGCTATTCCACTTTGCTGCAACAGATACCTACCCACTTATTTGAGATTTTGGGGGGCTGAGGGAGAAAAAACAGCTCCAGCTTTGACTGTGAATGGAATGAAAGACAATATCTTTTTGAAATTACTTACATGATTTAAAGAAATTCATAAAGCTGTGGCTTTTCACACGCATACTCTACACATACATACTTTATGTAAACTGAGCACATAGACAAGTTTTAAAGCCCTGTTCTACAGACATTTCTGACCCTACCGTTTCGTGGCATTTTCACATTAAGGTGAGTGAAAGAGGATATTTATAAGTAATGTTGCAATTTCCTTGTCTACATTTGTTTGAAAGAATCTCATTTATATAAAAAACCCAGTCTTAAATTGCCCACATCCACAGGAGCCTTCTCTTCAGCATGAATGGAAGGTCCCATCACTGTGGAAAAATGGGAGGTAAAAAAAAAACCCTGTGTGTTAGCAACATGATTTCTAGTACCTGACTGGGAATTCTGTGAACCCTTGCAAAAATTAGATGATAAATTAGGCCTGCCCTAGAGAGTTCAGCATTTCAGCAGATCACATGGAGAACTCATTGGTCTTAGTAACACCAGAGATATTTTCTCCTTGTAGATGGCACAGCATTTTTTCCTCTTAAATATTTCCTGAGGTACATTTTAAATTCAGCGTGGGTTTTTTATAAAGACTTTCATGTCTTCCCTGTTTCCCTTACTTTTCAATTCAGTTTTGGCTATTGCAAAAGCTCTCCTGTTTGTCTGCTTCTACCCTCCACTGAACACTTCCAAGCCCTTTCAGAGAACTGCATGATAGGGAGAAGTAAGAGACTCACCTGTTTCCGCTTTTAAGCTCCACAGGCATTGACAACCCACTTAATTACAAATCTAAATGAGATTTAAGATTTCATTTCCTTACTTTGACACATTAAGATCCAGGCTGTTCCTTTTGTTCTGTCAGTATACTCTGGCAGCAGAGACACCAAAAGCAGTATTCTGGGGCACCGAAATGAACATCGGCAGGAACAGATTGTTCCTTCAATTTTGCCACCACTTTCCCACAGATACAAGCTGTTCAGTGCCTCACCACTGGGAAGAAGTTGTCCTGTGGCAAAATACTATGTAAAGTATAATCACTATGGTAAAAATAAATAAATAAATGAATAAATGAATAAATAAATAAATAAATAAATTCTGCCTTAACTTTTTTGAAATTTGGAGGGTTTTGCACATCTGACACATCACACCCCAACTGTAGCGCACAGTAACGACTTTAGCGGAAGAAACAGCACAGCACAGTAGCAGAACAGGTATCTATAAAATTACCAGTTTTCTTTGAAAATGCTTATATGCTTAGATATTGCTTGCATGCTGTGTGAACAAGTAGGAATATTTTCTTAGTGACATAATACTCTAAACAGAATAAGGCGGTGATTTACAAGGACTAGCTTTTTCTTTTCAAATCCAATATAACCCTATATCATACATTTCTGCAATCTAAGGTAAAAAATTATGTTTACACGAAGTATTTTGAAACAGAAAAGTGTGGACTCTGCAGAAGGCACAAGCAACCTGATTTATAAAGAAAACAGCATACAAAATGACCCCTGTATCGAAGTTATAGCAGATGCACACTTGCAAGGTCACTCTACCATCGCTGTTCAGACTAGGTCAGCTTTTGAAGACATATGACTTCAAGCACACTTGCTACCCTGACACAGACCCCACAGGCATATGTCTACCTTCATACTAGAAAGCTTTACTAAAATCTCCCTATTACTTAAAGACACCATATCCTAGACTGACAGTCCCCTACTTACACACATGCGCAATATCAGTTTCAGTTGGCAGATACTCTCATGTTCAGATTTCTGAGTTACTAAAACAACTAGCCAAACACCTCAATTCCTCACCTCAGGAAGAAATCCTTCTGCTTCACTAAAATCATGGGGGTCGAGCTGCATCATTATGATTCACATGGATGTCAGCAGAACAATCATCTCATCCTCAAATCTGGAGAAGTTTGAGAAAACATCTAATATAATTGCTTGGCATGTGTACTAGAGCTGCATGACTTCTCTTTCAGCCCACTGCATTTGTTAACCCCATGAAAAGTGGGCAAGCTTTTACCTCTGTCCTAAACACACCCACACCTTGTGCAATAGCAGAAAGAAATGCCAACTCTGGCAGCTCATTGTGCAGAGCACAAAGCCCCTCTAGGCACTTCAAAGTCTAAAACGTGAAATAACAACTACAATAGCTAAGCAGGATCAGTAGGTATCACGTGTTTTCCAGAAACAAGTATTACATTAAACAATTCAGCAATGCTAAATGCTAAAAGCTCCACAGTCAGACAGATGCTCTGTACATCACTTCAAAATAAGAAATGCAGCAAAAAATAACACTGGAAAAAAAATGGAGAAAAGAGTAAGAACTTAAATCAAACTGACACTGAGCCAGAGTAGCCTACAAAAGTTAAGCTGAAATAGCTACAAAATAATGCACCCATCCTTATGGACAAATCAAAACCAACCATCTCAGACATGTAGTACAAATCATTAATGATCAGCTGACAGTCGAAGAAAGAGAAAGGACATTTCTTAGAACTGAAATTTAGTTTTCTGACTCTTTTTCTGGAGGACAATGCATTCATTTTGGTGCCTTCTGAACAGTGACCCATGGACCAAAGTAATACTCAAAGCTGCAGTTCATGATTCACTGTTTAACATGGTCAAATCATTCTCTTCCTAAAGACAGCTTAAAAAAAAAGGAAAAAAAAAAAAATCTCTAATCTTTTCCAAGCTGCTCCAAGGACATTGTGTAACTGAAATCAGAGGAATGATGACGGATGAAACATTTTCTCTGTTAAAGTAAGCTATCCTTAACCTCACAAAGCACAGGAGACTGGAGACTAAATGTCCTAAGCACTAAATGATTACGACTTCTTCACCTCAGTCAAGAACTTTTTAAACATACAATGAATGCATCACCTGACCAGGAAGTGTCAAAAGATGTTTCTACCCCCATGGGACAATAATTCCTTCCAGTGTGCTGCCTTCTCCATCCCTAGACTTTTTCACACAGAGAAGTGGAAGAGGGGTGACAGATGCATATTACAGACCAGAACAGGCTGCACACTGTGCACAATTTTTCCACACCTCCAGGGGATACTGCTCACCAGGAGCTCAACCGCTTCAGTCCAGCCTCTTCATCCTCTTTAACCCCAGCTCAGCTCAGCCACTATTTGAAACCAGGTTAACTTCAACTAGTCCACTGAATAAACTGGTAAGAGAGGGTAAAAACCTATTAGGACTCAACAATACACACGCAGAGTAGAACACTTGCTCAGCTTGGGTTCACAAGGCAAAGAGGAGAAAAATGCCAGAATTATCTCTGCTTTATTAGACAACACAGTTTTATTCTCCTTTTGAACAGGTAACTCAGACTGCCTTATAGGTGGAACATAGTGCTTTACATCATTATCTTTTATTTTGACGCTCACTTACAAAGAAGCATGTTCAAGCTTCCCATACTGTCTGCATCTTTACCTTTCTATGTTTCCTTTTCTTGATAACTACCTCACCTATGAGACGACATCAAAATGCTCTCAAGCTGCATGTAATCATGTAATCCATGTAAACATGTAATCCAGAAAGGGAATCTAAGAAATTGTTTAAGAAAAAAATACTTTAAAAGTTGATTATTTCTCAGTATGAGCAGATTCTGAGTCATACAGGGTCTTTTCCAGCTTAAATGATTCTGTGATTCTGTGAAAATATTGTTAACTTACATTTTTACACTTTTGAGGAAATGGATGGAGATAAAGTTTAATTTTATACTGATTTTAACTGTGATCTATACAAATCTGTGAAGTCAACTACCTAACGACAGTTTGTATCATCAAAACAGACTTTTATTATCCAAATTAAAATATGTTCTCAGTCAGTTACTAGATACATATCAAGTGTTGCACCTCAGTGACTTCTTGTTCATAGCTTTATAGAACAAGATGCAACTAAGTAAAGAGAAACAAATCTACAATCAGAAGTCGCACTGTGCACCTTCATGGGAACATTTTTGAGACTACTTAATTTAAGGCCATGTCTGTACTACCACATACACTTAAAAACATTCACTGTTTTCACTGATGGCAGCCGCAACAAACTCAGGGTATTAAAATGTGTGAGCTGCTGAGACTGTCACCTAAAACACTAACATGGTTAGTCAGCACCTCAAATATAGCCAGCAACACTTTACAAGGAAATTTTATCATACTGGAATTAGAAAGTAACTGGTGGATGATTTTCAAACCAAAGGAACTGAGGAACATTTCTTCCACTTTGAAGCATGGTCATGTTTGAGTACAAGCAACGCAAAACCACAGCTTGACACATTACCTTCATTCTATACAAAAATACATGTGACTGCTTCCAGAAAACTGTAGGACAAATTAACGCACCAAGTCAAAATTACAGGCAAGCCAAAAATAAGCCTACAAAGAACATGAACCATCTTCCATACAGCCTAATTAAGAGTCAAGTTATATGAAGGCTCTAATCTAAGTTCTTGTGGTCGTACGAGCAAATAATTTTTCATTGCCTCAGTATTCAGGTCTGTAAAAAGAGGTAAACTTCATAGGCTTTACCACACCTAATAAACTCCACTGGTAACTTCTATTCATGAACTACTGAAGAGCGTTTGTAGTGACAGTTGTGTTTCAACCTGTAAGGACAGCAGTCATTCTGCTCTTACCGGGGGGAGACAAGCATGCACGCGTCTAAGAGGGCGAGCCCAGGATACCGGTGCATACAAGAATAATCTGCTGAATTACATCAGAAACACTGTGCTGCTGCCAACATGAGAAATAAGGATCATTTTTTTAAATCTACTATATTAAATTTTGGAACTGTTTACCACATCATATTCATTTTATGGTTCTTCCCTTTGCATGTGCAAAACCAGCCCTGTGTGATCCATGACAATAATCTCACACATAGCTCAAACTGGCAACTGGCTTCTCAACAGAAAAAGGCAAAAGTCAGATCCAAAAATGGATGGGCACATTTAAACTCAGATCTAGGGTAGGAAATGCATAACACCACTTACATGCAGAAAGTGGTTTTTGCCTGTCCTTTTTAATATATATGTATTCATGTTGTAGTTACATGCTCACTTTAATCCCATATAATCACTTTTAAAAGTGCATTCTCAGCCTTCTTAGCAATTTCTTATTCACAGCTTCGGCTACCGATTCCTTCCTCTTGTGTTCCAGCACTAGCAACCATACTGTGGCACCAAGAGACAGTTCTGGAAGATTAAAGGAAGAGGAAAGTTTTCCCCTTCTCAGATGCATGCCCTAAGCATCAGGGTACAGAGACATATCCCCCCTTCTTTGCCCTTTTCTGATCTAACGAATCTTTAAGTTCATGAGAAGCAGAACCACCTCAACAGGAAAAATAAAAGCATCAGCATCGTAACCTATACCTAGCTAAGTGATGGTGACCTTCTGCAGGCAAAAACAGGAACTGAATTGTGCCACCTCTAAACAGCAAGGCTGCACAAGGCATAACCATAAGTCCATCACAGGATGCAGAATTGCCTGCTGTCACATCAGCTGGTACTAAAGGGTAGGGTTAAAGTGTGAAAACCTCTGTGACCCCCCTATACATCCACGTCTGAAAGGAGAAATAGGTGGGCAGAGGGAAATGCTACATAAATAGCTGCATCTCCTCTCTCTAAAACCCTGCAGCCATGCTCTAAACAACCAACAAAGAGTTTGGGGATAGCCACGTTATAAAATACAGTTTTCTTTCAGGTTTGTTTTTCAGGCAAAATAATCAGTTCCAGATTTCTCTTTCCTTCAAAACTTGTGAGAAGTACAAACCACCAACACAATCATTGATACTATACTGATCTGGGCTTTTTAAAAAAGAATACAGAATTCTTTTTCTTTTACAATAACTTAAATACAGAAATGCATGGTCTAGAGAAATCAGCCCCCTCTTATGCCCTCTGTGAACAAGTGCCAATTGCTGTGACATCCCTTCTGCTGCTGGTTGAACTCCTGGAGAATGACTACAATTCTGTTAAAGAGCAAGGGAATCTTAGTATAATTGCTTTTCCTTCTACAAAATGGTATATATGAGGGGAAAAAAAGAAAAAAGCCAAACAAAATATACTAAAAGCCACACATGACCCTATTATATGCATGAACACATGCAGTTATTGGGGGGGTAGCAGGGAAAGGGAGGAGAGGGGGAGAGAAGAAAAGCAGTCTTGCATTTCAATTTCCTCTCTTTTACTTGTGGTTTCTCTTGGTTAGCCTAGTCCCAAAAGTTCTCTGCTGTGATGCTGAGTACTAAACAAAGCAATTCACAGAGAGGAAAAACAGAAGCTGCAAACCCATTTCTAGGATCTCCTTTCCTCCTCTAGGTGTTTCTAATTTAATAAGCCAGGAAAATGTAGGTGGTGTGCTACTCCCTTTTTCAAAATAATAAACTGAAAAGGCAGTCGTATCCTCTTTTTCTTCTTGACCTGCTCCTGACATTACGCTGTGGCTATCTGCTAAACTGGGTCAGGAAGCCAGCTACCAGCCTGGAGAAAAAAAAAAAACACAAACCCCACCTCCCATCCCCCCCACCCCCCAAAAAAATAAAATAAAAATAAAATTCTGAATGGTTATTTTTTAACTGTACCACAGCCCTGATTTCAGTCTATTGCCAAGCAATCAGCTGAGCTTATACAAGGGAGAGGGTAAGGGAGTGGAAGACAGGCTGTAAACAGCGCAGGTTGGCCATTTTTTATTTTTAAAGGAAGTACTGGCAGCTTATGAAAGCTTAAAATGTTAATCAAACCAAAGCCTTACTGTTTTTTAAGACAGTTATGAACCACCATAGAGAATGAAAGAACACACAGTTCCTGTGCTTGTCACACAAACATCGTATAACCCATCTTCTGGAAGCAGAAATTGGTATCTAACAGTCGTTTTCAGCCATCAGGGAGAAATGTAACAGGGCTGAGCAGAACCGTCATGTGAATGGCACAGTAAAGAAGGAAGAAGAAATATTAAGACCGACCTTTCAGAATCCCTAGTACTTCTGATTTCTATGGTATGAAATTAAACTAAAACTGCTGGCAATGTTACGGAGGGGGAAGGAAGTCTACAGCCATTGCCTACGGACATTTTTGAAAATACTCATGAGCTAGAAGAGTTCTAATAGTTACCTACACTTAACCCAATTTCTGCATTTTCTAATTTAAACTATTTGAATTGCATTTCACAAAAATATTCAAACTAGCAGTAGATACAGTGCTTACCACTTAATGTGTTTATAATGAAATATGTAGAAACAGTTTTTTCCCCCTGAAACAATACTAATCTAAGCCAGAGCTTAAAAAAATGTGTATGAAAGCTTCTCTGTATTTTTTTCTAATGTGCAGCCTTTGTATGTTAACGGCAAAGTCAAGGTCTTATTTAGACCCAGGAACAATATTCAACCTATGAACTGATGATGAAATAACAGTTTGGAAATATCTACAACGTGATTTCAACTATAAGGTTAAAAAAGTACAGCTGGAAATGATTATTTTAGTTCCAGGTAAAGAAAGCCTTAGCATCCACACTATTTTTACAATGTTCTCATAGCTGTTGATGCAAGTTTGGTTGAGGTAGTACGTATGAAATCCAGTCTGTTTAGCTTAAATCAGTAAACTGAGCCTATGCTTTAGGTGTCTCGCAAACCAGTAGTACTGCAGTCAGTGTCCAACTTTCAAAGCAATGGAGAGAAGGTCATGACATGCCTTAAAGACCTTCACAAAGATAGCCCATACGGGTGCCTAACCTCAGGCAGACACGATCCCTTGTAGACCGTTTCATTTATTTTTCTCCACTGAGTGGGTATGAAACTGAAGCGCTACAGAAAAAGTGCTTCATGAGGCACCTGCCTTCAGGTTTCAGTTAACTGCTTGTGCTCAGTGGACTGCAGACCACACCATTTACAGTTCAGGTACCTAACTGCTGTTCAATTCCATGTTAAGTAAATGTTTAAAAGTTCAATCTACAGTCTGTAAGTTGTTTTATATCAATGTGGTATCTGCTGACGTAGCTTTGGTTTAGGCATTACATGCTACATGTAAGCAGAATCTCTTCACATCCAAAAAGTTGACAGTCAGTGACAATTCTTCAAATTTTTATTACTTATTTTATTAATGTTAAAAAAAGACATTGTACTTTATTACTCTTGTTCATCCTGTAACAAATCCCATAGAAAACAGAATTTTATTTAAAAAAAAACTCCAGAAGAAAAAAACCCTTTGAGATTATTTAAATCAATTAATACCATCTTTAATCCCATCCCATAATAAAAATCTCTGCAAAAAGCTGTTAAGCTGGGTTCCACACATAATGTTACCAATAAACAGCAGTGCTAGCTATTGTGCACAAAATATAAACCAGTAAACTTAAATTATGCCAAGTTACTTTGCGTAATAATTAGCATGTGCGTGTACTAAAATTAAGCCAGGGGTTGTTTTTTTCTTTCTTAATATTTAAATTAATTTTACTAAGTTTCTAGTGCAGGGCAACTTACTGCACCTAACAATGATTCTAGAATTTGAAAACAAGTGCTGAAAAAGACTTTATAATACAGTTCTTTTTACATGATTAACATGTTAAAGAAAGATCTAACTTCCAAAAATAAAATACCTCTTTACAAGAAATACCTTGAGGTATCTAACACATAGGGTCCTCATTGTGCTTGTCCACTCCCACAGATCCTCTTGGTAACTTAATGAGTACTATCTTACACAAGCAGGATAGATAAAGATTACCCCTACAACAGGTTATAAAACAGTAACATCAGTTCATTAAAGCTGATTAAAACAGGAATATGATTATTTGAATTCTGAGCCAATCTAACTGAACTGTTCTTGCAAATGTGGTTAACGGAATCAAATATCAATAATGCTGAACTCAGATTTGATGCCCAACTAGTAAATTCAACATCCCCGAGAAGGACTGCAAAATGTGCAGCCAGCAGGCAGGGAACCATAGGCTAATTTAAGTTGGATAGGTCTTCTGAAGGTCATCTTGTCCAAAACCCTGCCTAAAGCAGGTCTAATTAAATCAGATCCATGCTAGTAAAAAGTCTTAACCTTTAAATCAGGAAGCTTGAAGCAAAGCACTTATTGGGAATGGTCCCAAGAACATTTCCCTGGTTTCAACTGCAGAACCATGCCCAAGAATTGTTTGGAGGAACATGAATCGGTACAGATAGATCAAAATGCTGTATGGATGATTTTCAAGTGTTAAGCCATATAAATTATAGTGTCCCAGCATGTGGGAAAGTTACAGCACAGTGTTTAATATGGTAGTATAGGCATAACCTCATTGTGCTCCCTTTCGGACAAACACGCTCTTTTGTGTGGCCCAGCAAATAAACAGCCATTGGACTTGCTTATTGGAAATACTGGGGTGTGGGTTGGAAATTAAATACAAACCTTAAACACATTTCAGGTTTCACTGAGGAGCAGAGTGCAGTCAGACTGCTCAATGCTTTATGGTCTCTCCATAAAAAACCTGAATGGTTCATCAGGTCATTTCTAGTCATGTACTTACCAAAAAAACCACAATGCAAAGGCACACTTTGGTTATGGGTGGGTGGATAATCCTCTATCAAGGGAGGAGGATGGCTCAGGATGTTTGAAAAAAATATTCTGGTTATTCTTAAAGTCTCTTCATCTTAAACATCCTATCCTCTGAACGCAAAGAGCCTGAGCCTATATTCCACTGATCATAGGCACAATGCCTGTTCACTACACAATCTCATTGAAGTCCCTTGAACTATCAACTGAATAGATTATTTAGAGATTTGCAGAATTAGACTCAGTAAGTTCATCAAAACCACCCAATTTCCTATTTCTGTCCTGAATTCACACTGAAGAATTCAGCAGCCAAGTTCACAAATACTGCATGCCCTAGAGTTCACCTGCTAAACACAATTCTTGTAATTTAAGAAGAAAACCTGAGGTACTCAGGGGTTAAAAATAAATAAATAAATAAATAAATAGATTTGCATTTTCTGCTTTTCTTCCAAAAAATCAAGATGATTCTACTGGCATTTTAACTCTCTCTGCATAAATAAAAGCTGATACAGTAATGATCACACAGAAAAAAACAGAAATGTTTGCATCAAATAAGCAAATAGAAAATAGTATGTCCTAGATCGGCGAATGAATTTGAACAAGTGTCACCATTTTGACCAAATTTGTTATTAAGAATTTGTTATTTTGGACATCAGGAATTCCAGCTCCTGATAATAACCTATTATAAGAAGAGTGGGGAGAACAGGAAAGGAGGAAACACCATCAATCCTGTCCCTTTTTTCATGACAATATTTAAAACCCCTAACAGAGTTAAAACAGCCTGTTTGATAAAAAAAAAAAAAAGCTTATGTAAAAGTGAAGAAGAATTTTCTATTACTAATTCTGCACTTAATAAGTAGAGTTGACTTATGTAGCTAATATTAAATTTAGAAATTAAATACATGTCCACATTGTATGCAGCCTAGCTGGAGTTCACTAAATTAAACATACTAATTAATTTGGTCATGGTGTGTTTTGTATTATAATTCAGCATTTATTTATGAGGCACGCATACTCAGTTTACTGAATTTAATGGCTGCACTGTTCTTAAACATATCATTAGAAGTGCTAACATTTTGTATCATTAACCCTGTATCATTCCACAATTAACATAAAATTATCAAAAGAATAAGTGGCTATGCATTTTCAAGCCACTTAACACATTTCTAAATTTAACTGTAACTATTTCATGCTAAGTAAGAGTTGGTGTTCCATTTTCACTCTAAGATAATCTTCACTCAAGAGAGAAAATAAACCCCCAGCTTTTCTGATCACTTATCACTAAGTTTCCTGTAAAGCACAGTCATTCATAAATGTATTTCTGGGTTATCAAACATTTAGATAGATTGCTACCTCTTATTGACTGCAAGAAATACATGAAAGATGAAAACAGGCCACAAACATGAATATTTCATTATAAGGTGGGTCTTTTTTCATGGTCTAATAATACACAAATGACTGAAAAACTTTCTGAAAGGTGACAGGCATATCTGCCTTCCAGTGTACTGGCCTCTGCTGAAATCACACACTTCTGCAATTATCAGACAAACCACGGAGGGAAGGGAAAGGAGGGGGAGCAATCCTCCTATAATTTTGTACTGTAGCGCTCACTTACCAAGTCAAATGGTACTGAATGCTCAATGCACACATGCACACACACATATTTTTTTTTAATTTGCCATTAATTTTTTCATTCCTCTGCCAGCAATTTATATCAAAATCAAATTATTACTTTTGAATACCAGACAATTAAAAATGGTGTGTGTATTACCACTGCAAGCAGCAAAGCAAGCTATGAAAAAGAATCCCTCCTACTGTCTATACAATCTCACTCATACAATCATCTCTTAAATCAGGCATCAAACAAAATACCTCAAATCAAAATGCCATCAATCAAAAAAAAGTAACCACGATGCTAAAGAGCTCTCTGTTGCCTAAAGTGTTGATTTTCTAGCTAGTTATGGATGAAGGGAAATCAAATTTAAAGACTTACTTTAATGCCTACCAGACTTACCAAAATGCAAGCTAGGACTCACCAGCAGTCCTGACTATGTTTTTATTTGTTTGGTCTGAGCTCAGACAACCATTTACGGAGACCCAATATTTCTCAAGTTCCAACATTACTTTAAAAATGTAACTTTTATGCCTTCCAAAATGGGAGCAACTGCAAACAAAGGGCAGTTTAGCAACTGCTGCCTTAATGTTAAGACTTCCAATGACTTTCCCTTTGCTGCTAAACCAATACCTAAACACAACTCATAATCAAAATTTCAACCAGCTAATTTGTTGGACTCTCAATCTTTCCTCATTTCCAGTCGCATAGGTTTGGACAATGCCACTCAACCTTTTGACATCAAAATCAAGAATAACATTCAAGGGGAGCAGGGAGACAACAAGTACTTAATATACTCAGTAGAATGAATAAAGAATGTGTTTCTAAGAAAAACTGATTTAATAACGTGAATTATTTTCTGCTTTGCCATGTTCACCAACAATGTGGTTTGGGTTTGGTTTGTTTGGTTTTATAGAAAAATAACATGTGAGCCATGGTGCTTTTCAGGGGCATCAAAGCCTATTCAAATTAGCAATGTATTTTATAACAGGAAAGCCAAACTGTTCACAGAAAAAGAAGAAATTAAGTGAAATCTATATTGAAAGTGTTTCCTGAGCATAAGTCCTACACTTCACCATCTGCAAATTAAATGATAGTATCTTCACTGAGGTGAGCGGGGCTATGCTGGTTTGTGTTAACTGGGCATGTTCTAGCTCCACAAACGTTCATGCTCTGTCATAAAAACAAAACTATTCCACCTATCCAAGCTTTCTGAATGTATAGACCTTGAAAGGTGAAAGGAAAGACTGAAAAGAGGAAAAATATCAGCAGTAAAATTTGGCTTCAGATTTTTGTCAGACTACCATGACACTACTTAGTTTTACAAAGCTGCTCAGCACTCATTAGTTGCATAAGCATCACATCACTAGGAAAAGAGATTTTTAAATAAACAATTTGCTGTGGCATGTAACATTTTCTATTTTTGTGTTAAAGGATATATTATTGCTCCTGCCATTAGATTACAAGCTTCTTGAGACAAGTGGTGGTCAGTTTATTTATGTAGGCTCTTAAGCATAAAGTTTCTGTAGGATTTCTTTAAAAAGGTCAGACAAATGTTCAAGGAATTATAATGAGAATGGATGAGGCCTTTGAAGGACATGCAGTCTTTCATTTGCTAATCTAAAGTAACACTTATTAGCAATGATGATTTCTTCAACCACTACACAGTCACCCACTCCATGACCCAGACAAAGTGTATCAAGGACTTCTGTGATTTAGGAAAATATTGTGTTATAATAAATCATGTGCTGATTACTTTCTACTCCCCTCTAAAAATTCTACCATGCAGCTTTCTATTACAATTCCTGCCAAGAAAAAGCTTTAAATCTGTAGTTCACCAATTTTACCACTGAGTTTTAAGACACTAAAAATTGTCGACTCAAATAAGTAAATAAGACACAAGTTACTTTGCATGTCAGTTTATCTGCTGTAAAAAAATGCTACTAGAAATTCAGCACAATGCTGGAAAGTAACATCAACAGCACTACTGATTCCTATACAACACGTTCCAAATTCAACACCAACAGAGCTTTTACGATAATATTTGTTGCTTTTCTAAACATTTTCTCATGCTGTCACAGGAAAAATTCATATTGTAATACCTTAATATTTTTTGTAAACTGCTATTTTACACTTCAGTAATTCAAATACAAAAACACAGAGTAAAGGAATACAGAGTTTTCAACTGACATTATGGAAAGATATGCTCTTTCCTTTTAAAATAAATTCCTTGAAAGAGCTAATGAAGTTGGTAAACCTGTTGTGCACTAAAAAATTCTGCAATCATTCCAGTGTTTTGCCAGGGGAAAGAAAAGAAATAAAAATAAATTAAAAAAAAAAAACAGACAAATAGAGACTCTTATTACATACTTATAATCCATAGCTAACATATGTTAAGATTCTCATTTTAAATAATTAGATGTGTCTTAAAAAATAAAAGCCAGGAAAGTTAACCGCAATAATTTAACATTATCTTTTCTCATGTTGAAAATTGGTTTTGTTTCCTTTTATACATGCAGATTGCATTTGCATTCATGACAGCCTAAAGTAAAACTGAAATTGCTACGTTATAGTAATACACATTTAATACAAGAAAAAAAAAATTGAATGTAAGGAGATAGTAGAGCCTCCCACTTCAGTAGTACATTGCAATCCAGATAATTTGCTGATTTCAGTGGATTTGCAGGGTACGTTAATCAGTACTGAATCTAGTACAGCACTTCCCAATTTCTAATTTACTGTTTTGCTTTCTGTATTTCTAGGCACTAATGTTTACAATTAACTTCTCTGCAGACACAAACACACACATCATGTATCAACAACCTCAATCTGTTACGCAGACACAAGTTGCAAAATTTAAAATAATTAGGTCAGCTAGGCTTGAACCTGTATGCTGGATTGCAGTCTAAATTAGAAAAGCATACCCTCCCCTTTGCAAGACCCAAGCATATATCAGCACAAAACAGTTCCACATTTAAACTACTTTTCTAAGTTGTCGTCCAAGCATCACCTTTGCCTACAAAGTACTTTACAACAAAAGTACATACATTGTAGGATCAAACTATGTACCATGAGGACAGACCTCCATCTAAGAAGGTAATCAGAGATAAGTTTATCTTGCATTCTCCATTTTATTATATGTTTAAAAGAAATTCCTTTTGTATTAGTTCAGTTCATTAGACAGTATTAAAACTAACCTGTACTGACAACATTTCTTCCACAGCACAAGATGCGCTTAAGTGGTGTGGAGCACTTACAGGCTGGTATTTGTAAGCATTTTGTAATTTTATTAGCTTCTGATCTGCATAAGACCAGAAATATTTTTATGGAATGCTTCAGCTGCAGCATTCTGTATACTGTTTACATACACACTTAAAGACTGATTTAATTAGTTCAATATGCAAACTTAAAAAAAAAGCTACCAAATGCAATTAGCATGTCTTGCAAGAAATACATAAATAACTACAATTTAGACTGAAATCACTATCTTGATAGTAGACACACACATTCTTAGAACTGTGTGTACTATTTTCAGATGTTTCTTTTTTTGTTTGGGGTTTTTTATTTATATTTGGCCTTTTTTATTTATTTTTATGAAGAAGTAAGTTTTTCCTAAACCTTAAATATTTACGCATCACACTCAGCAGTAAGTAGCGTGTGACCATATACTGTTGTTTAATCATGAAACAGTGGAGAAGCTGAGACCAGAGGTGCACAGAGGGAATGTGCAAATATTACAGTAGATATCGGAACAAGCACTGTCCTTGCTACTTTTAAGAGAGGAAAAAAAGACAAATTTAAAAAAGAATCAGCACATCTTTCATTACCTACACAGACAATAAGCAGCAGATATATATCCTGTCATCTGAAACCTGCCTCATGAGTTTTTATTTCAAACACTAAAGCTATTCTTCACAATCTAGCAGACATGCATTGATACAGTATGTAGTGATGCACAAAGACACTATCTGTGCATTGTACCTATCACTGCAGACTGTGGGTAAAGACCAATACCATAGCTTAAGGAGCACCATGCAATACAGGTGAAAGGGTTTGGGTTTCATTTGGACTTGGGGTTTTGTTTTTTGTTTAGGGGTTCTCCCCGCCAAAAAAAGCACACCACCATTTTTTTCCTAACTATTCTGTCAAGCTTCAGTTACACCACAAAAAGGGCACCTGAGTCCCCTGACCCCATATTCATATTCTTGGAAACCATAACACTTGTTTTGAAACTAATCACCTCTGGAGATGGAGCAGGCTTGCTATCAATCACTAACAAGTTAACTCCACATAATAAGGCAGGTTTGGATGCAGACTGATACATTGTGAAATGCTGTATCTAAAATTGATTAGAACAGCACTCAAAATGAATGCAGCCCTCCAAACCACTTCTTCGCTCAGAAGCATTAATCTCAATTATAAGGAGAGCTTCATAATGGTAATGCTTGGTATGAAAAAAGTATGAAATAAATCAGGTTTTATAAGACATCATAATTAATCAGTTTTAGAACTAAGGAAAGGTTGTTAAAGTGGCACATTTTTACAACAGTACTCTTTAAAGTCTCTGTAACCTCCAAATGTTTAGGGCTTTGGTTTTAACTGCATAGCTGACAGCATGGGTATCTATCCTAGCATTGGGTTTCTGATATATTCTACCGCAAGATAAACCTCTTCACAATTACGCTACTATGAAGTTAAAGCATTTATCTTAAGATCACAAGATACACTTCAGCTTATGAAGAAGAATAGTGCGCAAGCATCCTGAAAGAACTTAACCAGTTAGCCTGTGAAGGAAAAATCATTTTGTCAGACCAAAGGCTTTATTATAACACACTAAAATTACTTCTGATAATTTTTTTGTGCAGTTCATACTGCACAAACTCGGAGGAGCTAAAGTCACATTAGCACTGTATTTGCTGAACCAGTAAGCCAAGCAAGTTTACACATATTTATTTAATAGAACAGATTACACAGTAAAGCTATTCTTAAAGACCATAATATTATATACGCGTTAATCTGATTAACCTTCTCTGACATGTAGTACCACAGTTCAAATCTGCCTCCAAATTTTACACAAATGCAACATATCTGTATAAGATTCTGAAAAGATATTTCACGATTTCTCTACAAGAATTTTATATTTTCTTTTGTACACTGCCAGAGAGATGAGTTTCCTGTACCAGAAATGCACCATTCAGTACAGTAAATGCAGTTATTATAAAATTTAATCATTCCTGACCTGAAGTCTTGGCATAAGTCTTTGCTGCTTTCTTTAGAGTCTATGTAGCAAAATGCCCCTTCACAAACAGCACCTGATCTCAAAGCCACTGAGCACTCTCAGTTTTTACTGGGCCTAATCCAGAACTGATGCAAGTCTGTGTGAGTTTTTCCATCAGTCTACATGGGCATCAGTCTGAGTAAGGCTCCCTGCCTTTAACCGGGTAAAGGTACACACTGTCTAACTGCGCTGAGCCTATATTCTGTTAATTGCTGGGGCTCAGAGATGACAAAAACACACTTTCAGGCTGATTATTATTTCATTTTCTGGTATTTTATGGGGTTCGTATTAAATAGCTGCTTGTTAAAAGCAGCTATTGTGGACTGATTTTTAACTTCAAATCTAGTTTCTATTACCAAATCCTTTTTTCCCTTTTCCATTTGAACAGAGAATAATTACTCCTGGCTCAAAGAGATTTCACTGAAGTACCAGTCTTACCTTGCTAACTGGATTATGGATGTTATTCTGGATTTTTTTTCTCCTCCAATAAATATTAAACAAAAGAATCTTCTTGGCATGGTCAAGTATTTCTTTTACCAAACAATAACCTTAATCTCAGTGTTCACTTATGTAAACTCATTTTACTTTTTAACCTGATGTATGCATCTAATACTTCAGAGCTGCTGGCTTTTTCTCCTCCCCTAATTTACCATACCATTGAAAATAACCCAGCAAGCTCATAACGGCAAAGCTAGGAATTGTAAAATAATATTATTTCTCTCAACCTACCGTATTTTCCCCAAACTGAAGTGTTATCTTTTTCATATATTTTCATACCCTTATAGGGCCCATTCTTCCCAACTATTTTCCATTACATCAAAGTACACTTTATGAAAATCTTTCTTTACATACAATATTAAACCAATATTGTTGGTCCCAGATATGAATGCTTTAATAATTCTGAATAGTACTTGGTTTATTTTAGGAGGTAAGAGAAGCTGTATTTTTCAGCAGAGAATGTCTTTAAGTGTATTACAGAAAACTCTTCTGTAAGAACATGGATGATCAATGTTTATACTCTAATATGCTCTTTATTACGCTGAATTTTAGAACAGAAGCATCCACTGAATATCACTGTAACTCTTCAACGGAATGATGCAAAATACTTTGCCTGAAGAAACGTATATAAAATGAAGCAGGTAATACCCAAATAAAACTAAGCAAGCACTCAACTAAGAAGGCTTAATGTGAAGGACGTGATATTTAGAAAGTACAAAAATAAAACTGGTAAAAAGTTTTCGTACTTAAAAAAGTATTTTAAATCTAAAAACTTAGTGAGTCTAGAACTGTGCAATATCTCACAGAAATAGCTCCTATTAAAACTTTTAATAGAGCTGTCTTTCGCATTTTACCTTGTTACGTTACTTTAACCAACTTCGCTCCTTAAAACTTCTAAGCCCAAGGAACAACGGACCTGCTTCCTACAGCACATGAAGGAAAGACACCAGACACCAGAAGAGCGGGTAGCTTCACAAGGGAGCGCACCCCTTCCTCCTCCGGACCGCAGTGGCACACGACACCGTCTGGTCACCCCTTGCACCGGGTGCCCGGTAACGCGGTTCCACCACCGTCTACCGAATAAAGCGCTGCGGGCGCCGTTCTCCCTCGGAACGAGCGGCAGCGTGCCCAGGGCTGGCGCGGGACCCCCGGCACCGCCCGCCGCAGTACGCGGGCCAGGGGCGACGCTGGCGAAGTTCGGAACCCACCGCAAACTTCCCAGCGCGCACTCCCGCACCGCCGCACGCCAGACACCGCTGCAGCGGCCGCTCGCACCCGCCGTGAGAGGGGGGACGGGAAACCCGTGCGGCGCCCAAGGGCGAACGGCCCCGCTCCCACAGTCACCCCCCTGGCTTCGCCCAGGCCGCGCAGCGCAGCGCTGCTGACAGACCCAGATCTGTACATTCACACCCCCCTCAGCTGTCCGCCCCACACCGCGGAGTTTCCAGACCAAGTTGCGTACGCGGACCCACTCTGACTCCCCCGCGCGCGCGCGCAGCCCTACCTGGCGCCGCGCTCCGGCAGTAGCCGCGAGAGTGGGGGCGCCCCGCGGCTCCCGCCTGGAGAAGGTCCCGCCGATAACAGTACCAGCACGAAGCGGGGAGCTGGAGGAAACGTCAGGCCGCGGAAACCCTCCGCGCATCAGCCCCAGTCCGCTCTCTCCCTCGCACAACCTCGGCCGGGAGAAAAGGCAGCGGCGCCGGCGCCCCGCAACCGGCCGGCCGCCTCCGCGTGCTGGCAGCGGGCCACTTACCGCGGGCGCGCTGCGAGCCTCGCCGCCTCCGCGCCCCGGCAGCAGCGCGGGGGGACAGCGGCGCACACCGGCACTTTGTCAGGCCAGGCGGGCGGGAGCGGAGGGCGGGCGGGAGCCGGAGGAGGGGCTGGGGGAGGGCCACGAGTTGCTGCCCGCGCCCCCCGCCGCGGGGGCTTGCGCGCCCCGCGGAGTTCACTTGCCCCGCCCCCCTCCCCGCCGGGGCAGGCAGGGAGTTTGGCCGCGATTGCGGGAGGGGGGCGGAGGTACGCGCACAGCAACGTGCGGGCGGGGAGGAGCGCGGGGAGGAGTCGCCGCCGGCACCTACTTGCGCCGTAGCGCGGGGGGGCCGGCCGAGAGCTCCGTCGCTCCCCCAGGCCGGGACCAGCCGGGTTGCGGCTTCTTTTCCTCCTGCCCACCCTCCTCCCCCGCTGGCGGCTCGCGTGGAGTGCTCTGGCGCGGGTCCCACGCTGCGCGCAATCAGCGCATCCGCGACGCCGGCGGTGATTTAGGGGTCATCCGCGAGCAGCACTTCAGGCTGATGAATGGCTCTTCGCGGCTTTCTGCCCTGATGAAGGTGTCTGCGTGCTCCTGATTGCAAACACTAATGAACTTATACGGCTTCATTACGCTTTCCCTCCTCCCGGCGGAGGCAGAAAGCTTCCCTCCGCCGTATTTTGTTTTCCGCGAGGACCTATTTATGTATTTATTTATTTATTTATTTATTTAATGACAGGAGGGGAAGAATTTGGGGAAATAACCCTCGGCTCCCTGCAGCGCACAGCAGCGCCGCAGCCAACCCGCCGAGAGCGGCATCTCCCCCGCTCCCGGCGGCCTGGGCACTGCGGTGCAGGCAGCGGCCCGGCAGGCCGGTGGGGTAACCACGGGTCCCCGGCCCGGCAGCCCGCCCCTCCACCGGTATCAGCCGCCCCCCGCCCAGTCTGTCCCCGCAGCCCGACAGCCTCCGGAACCAGGCGGGAGCAGGAGCCGAGTGACCTGATTCCAGCTCAAACATCTGCTTTTAACGCTGTTACTCTCTCCCGTACAAAGGCGCTTCTGCTTGTTTTTCTCCCTAACGCCTCAGCATCCTCTCCACTCAAAGCAGTAGCTGTAACTTTCCGCACGCTGAGATGTTCCCTACCTCTCGGTCTAGGACCGCTGTCTTTTTTTATTCCTTTATCCTTTCCTTTGAAACTCAAAGGCGTTTCACACACGAGATGCGCAACCCTGGGGGACGTTCGATGGCTGAGCAGTTTCGAGCGTTAGCTGGCTACCCGCTGCAGTACTTTGATTTTCCAAACTTTATCTGCCTCATCTCCAACTCCGTAATAAAAGATGCGCCACCATGTTATCTTAAACGCTCCTGAGGAAAATCCCCATGTTCCTCTGACCCGAAATGACTGGAAATGCCTCCTAAACATAGAAACGTTACTGCAGGTGCACTCAGACTCAAGTGCTTTACCCCCGTGTTTCCCATTGCACTTGCCCTTCGCTGGGCTGGCCCTGAGGCAGGGCTCCTGGGCGTTTAAACGGATTCAGCCGTACTGGGATCAGCATTTCAGAATTACAGCAGATACTGCGTGTGTACACACACAGCCAGCCAGTATCACAAAGCACGGTTATGCAGTAAGTGTAATAAAACCCCACAAATGTTTCAAACATTTTTAAGTAGGCAGTCAATGTGTAATTCTCAATATTGAGCATACAGAAAACAAAACAGGTATTTTATAACGGAAGTAACTTGCCTTCATCCCCAGGAAAGATGTAACATTACTAAAGAACTACCTTGGAATGCAGCTTTGGCAAAGTTCAGTTAAAGATACCAAAACGGAACCAATGGGATTAAAACGAACAATCTGCACTGACTTTGGGGGTGACTCTGAAGTGGTGGGATTTCGTTTGGAAAGGCAGGAGTCACAGAGACCTGTCCAGACAGGGATCTGTGCAAGTAAATGCCCTGATGATATAGCTACAATTGTAATCGTCATGACCTCGTATTTCAAATAAAATATCCTACAAAGGCTTTAGTCCTTAGAAGAAAGCATTCGAAGCGTGCAAATGGGAATCGCACAAAATTCTTTGTTAAAAAACACATAGCTAGGCACACGGGAATAACCTCATCCCTGAACTTCCACGAAGAGCTATAACTGTTGTTCCATAGTATACCGAATAGCATTTCTGCTAAACTAAAAGCAAATCTCACAGAGTCACGGCTTTACATATGGCGGGGTATTTTTGGTTTGATTTTGGGGTTTTTTGTGTGGGTTTTTTTTGTTTTTGTTTTTGTTTTTTGGTGGGTTTTGTTGTGGTTGTTGTTGTTTTGGGGTTTTTGTTTGTTTGGTTGGGGTTTTTTTGCTTACAGTCGTCCAACACAAAATTAAAAATTCTATTTGCAAATGCAAACCTATAAAGCAAAACCTTTTTTTTTGCACCTCTACTTCAGCCATATGCATTATCTAATCTAAATCCATTCATCTAATGCTAATTTTAACGTTTTACTGCCTCCAAACGTAGGGAGTCAAGTTGTTCCCCCATTATAAATAAAAAAAAAATATATAATACCTTCCTTGTGCAAAACCCACCGGATAAACAACAAACATCAACTACTTACTAATACACATTTGAAGTGCAGAGTAAGTTATTTTGGTGCTCTTGACCATATCTGAAGCAGCATTACTGGGCTTACCAAAGTTTAATTGAATTTCAGCCTTCAGAGTTCAAATTCATTTGAGAAGTGTGCAGTCACATTTGTGTTAGAGCTTTGTAGGGAAGTATCTTCCTGATGTCAACTCTTAAATGTGATTAAACTATCTGAGATCACAGCCCAGCCCTTCCTTACTCTTTGGAATTGCCACTAAGCTTCCTATTTTAGCAGAGAAAGAACAAAAGGATATGCATTCCTTATCGACTTAGACTTTCTTTTTAAATGTGGCTATCAGTAAATCTTTTTGGACGCTAGGTGTTAGTGGAAGAAGAGAGCAGGACGTCCTCCGACCCAAGACGTGCCGGCTCCTCCACTAATCTGCCAGTAACACCAAAAGATGAGACAAATTCAAGATATCGTCACTTTCTCTCCAAACTTTTTAAACTGCTCCCAGTGTGTTCGGCCGCGCTTGAACGGGAGATCGGGCTCCGCCAGGCTCAGCAGCACTTTCTGCTCCTGGGGCTCCAGCTCTTAAGGATACAGGAGTGTTTGGAAAGAATCTCTGCGTTGTCAGATGTCCTCGATCTACAGCTCATGGAGGACGAAATTGTCTCTAACCACCTATCTTCCTGTGGAGTAAGAGTCAAGGTGCGGATCACTGCAGCTAGGCAGGGGTTGCCTCTACGTGACGGAAAACAACTAGCAACCTTACCCTGCGTCTGGATGCTTCATCATCACAATCCTAACCGGAAAGTAAATAAATAAATAAATAAATTAACGCTCCTTTCGGCTCCCCCATCACTCTTGCTGGCCGACCCTAACATGGCAGCAACTTGTTCTCCCACGTTCCTACGTCTCCCGCTCCTGTGCGAGCCTCGGGAAGGGACAGAGGTGGCAGCTGCTGAGCGGTGGCTGTGGCGGAGGAGTTCCCTCGTTTCCATCCGCGGTACCCATCGGGGCGGGGCGGCAGCTGGGCTGTGGCTCAGCTCGCGAAGCACCCGCGCAGCCTTCGCGCAGCGTCGAGGGAGAACCGCGTGGGGAAGGAAGGTGTCTGGAGTGGGTCGGGAAGTGAGGAGCTGGCAGTGACCGCTCCCTGCCGCAATCCCTGCCGAAAACCGGCCCCTCCCGCCTTGGGGACAGGGAAACTTCGGGGAGAAGGGGGCGGGCTGCGCAGCTCCGCCGTCCGCGTGGAGCCCCGCGCACTCGGAATGCGCCGCGCAACCGACCTGGGAGGTGAAGGTCGGGAGGGCACCGGTAGCTGTTGTCCACACCAGATCATCAATGTGGATATTCCCAAGCAAAAGCTGCACTCTCCCGCCAGCTCCTACACCAGGGTGCCCCGCTGCCAAGAGCAGGTCGAGAAAGGCTCTTTCCCCCAGTGCTGAACTATGGTAAAATTGTAAAACAAATATTCTAATCTGGTCACTGACAGAGCCATAAAATTAAATAGCTGTCTGCAGAGAGAAATATGTCTTAATTACCTTAATTAAAGCAAGATAGGGCCTTACACACATTCATTTTGAAGCCACTAAATGTACTGATTATCATACAAATCAACCTTTAAATGGGGGTCATGCTTTTCCACTACATTAGTTTGTGTTCCACTGCATAAAACAAAGCTATGTGGGAAGCTGACCTCTGGAGAAAATGATGCACTTCAGCAGCACACAACTGCTGACCCTCTTCACTGGGTTCTTAGGAAAGAACCTGAAGGAGTTTGCATATTATTTGGGATACAAAAATGCCTTTCATATGGTATTAATACTGCACTCGGAACTACTGCCTGAGCTAAACTTGCGGCCTTAACATCAAGCACATAATCATTTTAATCACCTTGTATTCATAAGTAGGAGCCATCACAAAACGCTGTTACTGCCAACAGTGTGAATTAGTACACAAGGCCATGAAAAAAATAAGATTTGTGTTTGCTAGTATAACACTTTCACAGCAAACTATAACTGGAGTAAAACTACACATATTTTCTACTAGCTGGAGGAATGCAGAATCCTTATAGCAATTGGAAGTCCATAGACAGACCATGCAGAGGTTTACCTAATAAAGTCACATTTATTCAGAATTTATGGTTTTTTTTACACGACAAAAGAGGCTTTTTTAAAATAAGCTTCATACCCATAATTAATATTATTTTTTTCCTTTATAGCTTTCTGGTTGAAATATCTATGAAAGAAAAAAAAAGAAATTCCACTAATTAACTGTTCAAATAAAGGAAATCTATGGAAGAGACTACTTGAAGAAAAAATAAGCACACAGAATGATGGAAAAAGGAAATCAAATGTGCTTTTCTGTTGTCTGTTTCTTTCCTTTTTCCTTCTCCCCTGCCATGTACTCCTCCTAGCAGAAGACATCCCTAATATATACCATTTGGAAAACACACCTCTCTAACTAAAAACTCTATGAGGGACAAGGATCTACTATTTAATTTTGATAATTTGGATGTTAATTGTTGTGTCTGATGTGCCTTAGCAGAAATTTTATTAGAATACTACTGGTTTAATTTTATTTTCTTTTTTTAGGCTGTTGGTAGTCAAGCATGTTGTATCCAAGATGACTGCTTTTATTCCTGGAAGACAAGAGTTCAGGCAGTAGAGTGGTAACAATCTGTGTTTGTTCCTGTCTGCTCAGGAGAACTGTTTCTAATTGATCTGGCATGGAATTTAGTTGGAAATGTGTATGTTGCAACCTAAGCACAGTCCCTGTATGCTTTGTAAAGTGATCACCATATGGGCCTTATTTGAAACATTTGAAGGTTTTAGCCATTAACATGATTTAAATTGAGCTGTAAATTCAACTCTCTGAGCTGAAAAATATATATTTGTGTGTATATATGAATATATATGTGTAAATATGCATGAATCATAGATATACATACACACACATATATGCATAGACACATCTACAAGCATGCGCACACACTGCTGTTAGGTGTTGTGCACATGTGTCAATTATTTGCATATTATTACTAATTAACAGAGGTTCTATTCTATTTTTAGAAAATCTGTTGAGTTACAATAAATGTGAATCTAAAGAGGAATGTGCTGGCATTACAGAGACATTTCCAATAGATGACATTTTAATATTTGTGGGTATATTTATATTTTTTGTGGAGAAAATACACTTAGGTCTATACTGACATATCAGAACATTTTCTAGTCACTGCCCCAGTGTCACAGAGATGTAATTAAGAAAGCTCAGATAAACTAACAGCAAAGCATCTGAAGTTCCCCCACAGAAAACTTTTAAGAGATAACGGATATCTATGTTTCTTTCAATTCCAGGGCCAAGTATCATTTTTTAACCCTCGAAACTCTTATTAGCAATTTCTTGTTCTGAATGTAAAATGAATGGCTCGGCTTTGTCACAGGTAATAGTACTAAGTTATGAATGCTGATGGCCTTCTTGTACAGCCTTAAATTACATTGAAAAAGATACAGTTTCTTTAATTAAAAAAGCTGCACTGAACTAATCCCTCTAGCTGAAAAAAGAAAAGTTTTAAGCAATCTCTTTCTGCTCTGGGAGAGAAAAGCAGACAATACCATAACAGATCAGAAACATAAGCTATAGTGTGCAGCCAGGAGCACAGCAGGGAACTGAATACTGCTCCGACTGTGTCATTTTTTAATCCCCCATCCCAGTTTTCCCCGTCTGACCTCATGCTGAGATGAAGTTATCACAGAAGACAGCTTTACTCTTACCAATGAATCCAACCCTGGATCTGTATTATCCTCAGCAGATCAAAACACCGCTTTCATCAAATAGCATTATCTGCATAAAAGGCATGCAATTGCCTGATAATTTCACCCAAACTATGCTATTCATTTAAAGGACAAGAAGAGAAATGTAATTCATTCCTTTTTTTCCCCCTGGAAAAGCTAACTTATACTTCACTCATGGGAACTTTTCTTTTTTTAACACAAGATCTCAAGAAGAGGTCCATTAAAAGTTTCCCCCTGGTTTACAATTAATTGTTAGAGTACCCCTGTGCTGCTTGAGTGACATAAGTGTAGCTATGCAGAAAACTGGCAGGGAGAACTCACAAAGCTTGCTGTAGCCATGATACTGATTCCATTAGCCATGGTTCTGCTAACCCTAATAATCAAATCATATACAGCATAATTGTAGCAGCCTAAAAATAAATAGTAGCTGAAGATATTTACAGAAGAATTGGGTGATATGATCTCTCCTACAAATAGAAATTTTAGGTCTAATCTTTTTGCTCTAGCACAGAAAAGCTGCACCACAAGATCCTGAAATATCTTCACTAATGTATGTGTTTTTTGCAAAACACATGCACATATATTAAGAACTCATGCTGGTGCCTTGTCTTCCAGAAAGGAAAGCGCATGATGCTGTGGCTCATTGGTTTTATTGATATATATTACAAAACAGTAAGGTCATGACGGAGGTGGCCAGATTGCTCCAAATGAGTGCCATCACAACACCTATTGTATTTGGACTAGTCCACGTACTCTGCAGAAAATCGTTACACTGTTCTTGGTATTCTTCTGCTGGTAAAGGGTGTATGCACGTCTCATGTTTCTTCCAGTGAAAAAATATGAATAATTGTTTGTTTGTTCATTTGTTTTAGTGTCATTAATACTTGTATGAGAGAGTAAAGATTATTTTGTGTTTTCTAGGTCATTGGAAAGAGGTGTTCTTGTTTTCTGAATGGCAGTTTGGATGTTCAACACAAGAAGCAAGTGCTGATTTGTATCTGGCAAAGGGAATTCTCCCTTTCTTTTTCTAATAGTACAAAGGCCTTGGTATGTCATGGGGCTGCAGATGCTAAATTAAGTACTTCTCCTGGCCTAAATATTGAATACTTTATACAATACCCTGCCAGCTACTTTTCTTCAGGACGATTGGATAGGTACTGTTCTCTATTCAGAAGATAAAACTATATTTTTCCAGCATGTCTTTGATACTTTTTAAAACAGGAGTACTTTGAAGCATCTCAGAGGTTTGAAATCACAGGAGTTGCCTCAGAAGACCTGGATTAGTGAGCCTAACAGCAGTGCATCACACATTTACCATGGGGCTACAACCTCCCTGTGTACATGCAGACACTATGAAATTTCATATTATAAAAAATATTAGTTTAGTCCACAACTTCATTGGGTCTTTCTAGCCTCAATATAGAGCTCATTTCCACCCTGAATTCACAAAGGCTTTGCATGTTCCAGTGTTTCACTATAAAGTTAAAGTGTATAAATATATATATATACACTTTCCTTGTCTAGTGCTTTTTTTTTTAATGGAAACACTTTTCTATCATACTCTCTATGGCATCCTGACGAAGGAACCCTGTGTCTGAAAGCTTGTGTTCCTTTTTTAAGTACATCATCTAATTAGAGAAAATAACAATCCTTGCTTCTCATATATTCTCAGAGCATCTCACAGCAATATAAATTGCTTATTATTATTATTGAGGAACAATGTATGTATGTCCTGTTGGATTTGGATCTGTGTTCCTAAATATTATTTCCTATTTGAACCCTATTTGTAGAGTTTATAGTGTGTTTCCATGGCAACAGAATGTAACTTCTTAGTGAAAGATTGTTTTAAAGTTTTTGTGGTTTTTGTTGAAATGAGTTATACTGCTAGGCATTCAAGCCAAGGTTCTTGTGTGAAAGAAACAACATGAGCTGAGAACCCTGATTTCCCATATTGGCATGGTACTATGCTATATATGCTGGTATAATCATACATGGATGCCCAGACACTATTAATGACTCAGCAGTCCTCTTTCTTTTTATGAAAAGCAGGGTATTCTGATGATGGAGGAACACAGGAAGGAGTGCTAGCTGAGGAAGCAAGCTATATGCTTCCCTTCCTCCAGACTTCAGGGATACTTCTTATAAACTATTTTGTGTAGCAAGAACACAGACAGAGAGCAGTCCAGCTCTACAACCACAGCACTGAACAGGTATCAGGTATGAAGATGAAAGAGTGCAGTAATTCTGGTAGTTCACTGGGTAGAGATCTTTTTTTAATCATTTCATGTGATGCCAGACCAGTAACACTATGGCAACTATAATTAAGAGTTCTGTTAATATGTGGGCATGTTAATTGCATTGCATCCTATACACATTACCTTTAAAAAAGTTAGTAAGAATTATCATGAAGAAGGCTAGTCCTCTTTAGAGACATTTCCATTAAGGAAAACCAAGGAAGGGACACAAAAACCCAAGCATTAAGATATACTGACAGCAATCAGAAACTTTACCACAGATCCTAATATTGACACCTTTGTATCAACTTTGCCAGACCAGAATTTGTTTTTTAACTAAACATTTATGCCATTTCAGTATATAAAAATTATCCTCATTCTGGATTTCCAAACCTTTTCTGCTTAACTGTGTTGTTTTTCTTGCCTGAGAAAAGCCCATAACACATTAAAAATACAGATTTTATTTTTTTTTAAACTGAAATAAATTGAATTGAATATTTAGAGTTCTTAAATGACTAGAAACTAAATATGGAAAACTCCAAATGTCTTCAGTGAAAATTATACACAAAAAGAATTGTCTACCAGATAATTCTGCCCTCAAATAGCAGTTCTGAACAGAACTGATTTCAGTCACTGAGAGTGACCTAAATCTATAATATTCATCTCATATTCAGAACAATGTGACTTCCATATGCACAAGCAGAAACATAGCAGCTTGAGTGGGACTCTGTACTCTTTTACACATCCCACCTCAACACTGGAGAATCACCAACAGTGGAGACAGTTTTGGCACTGATACAGATTTGGACTGCTGTAGTGCCTACCATCATCTGTTTTCAACCTTCTGTTTGTGTTCTCTTTCAGTTGTCTACTAACTACTGCATGTATTAGTTAGGGTGATGTTGAAACACCCCTGGCTTCTAAACATTCTTTCTGTCCTTTTCCCCCCAGGAATTTAAATATAGAAAAATGAAGTAGAATGGAGAATCAAAACCAAAATAAAATCACTTCTGCTTTAATTATATATATATATATATATTTTTATTCTCAGTTACTACCATAGCAGTGCAACATTTGCATTGCTGATTTCACGCCAGCATAATTGCACACAGTATGTCTGATTTGACATTACTTCTCTTGACTTACATTGGATCAAGACTAGATCCAAAATAGTGTATTCATCAAGGCTTTCAATACAGGATGAATAACGTCAGGATTTTTTAAAAGCTAAACTTGTCATCAGACCACTGAGTACTTATGATGTGTTGATGATATCATAGCAAGTCCCTGAAGTGGACACAAAAGGGTATAATCTTAGAAAACTCAAATCCCAGTTCAGCACTAAAGACAGCTCTAATATTTGCTGACTCAGAGAAAAGCTGTACCACTAGTTTGGGAACAGGGCTTGAAACAATGCAAAATGGAAAATGAAATCATTTTATCCAATTAAATTTTATACCATACTTGTTTTTGGAAGCTTTCTAAAGCACACAGCTATAGTTCCCCTCTCTTAAATATTCAGTATTTGAAGAAAACTGGTATATGCACATTGTAAAAATATAACTTTTCTGGTTTTATACTAATGATAAAGAAATGGAAAATCATAAAGCAGCAGCAGCAGAAATCTATAGCACATGTACTGGACAAAACTAGAGCTCTGTATTTATATTTTTCTGCTATAAAATAAATAGTTCTTAAAATAATCTCAGGACAATAAACTTGTAATGTCTGTCAGAAGGAATTCTATCAAAGTAAAATAATAGATAAAAAATGTATTTATTCAGTTTTATGTGGCTTATAACTTTCTCAATTGTTCCTGCAAAGGCTGTATTTGTACAGCCTGCCACTTTGGCCATTTCAGGCACCATGGCAATAGCACTTCATCTGGCAGCCTTTTCTCTATTACTGAACTTAAGCTACTTGTCTTCAGTTTAAGGATTCTACCATTGCCCTTTCTCATTCTGCCAGTCATCGCTTTCTTACTGTCAAGAGCTCAACACCCATGTCAGCCTGGCATATGATGCCAGTCACAGTTGCCAACTCGTAAAGTTTGAGCTGTATTTCTCTGGCTTTATTTCCCCATGATTCCTCTCACACTTGGAAGAAATTCCTTGTGAAACCCACAAAGCTAGCTATTGCACTTGTTTTCTAACGGCCTCTGAGACATTTTCTTTCCCATGATACCTTCAAAAAGCTTGGCCAGTATTTGCAATTGTGCTGACCAATACTCTTGGTGCTGCTGTGCACTGCCATTAGCTGCACTGCCTTGTTGCTTTTGTTTTATGCTTAGACAATAAAGTTCTCTGGAAGCAGGAAAAGTCTTTTTCCATTTATGCTACATCTAATGCAGCGTGTCTGAGAGCTCTTGCAGTCTGAGTGCTTGCTGAAGCCATGGCAATACAAGTAAGTAACAGCATTGGCACTAATCAAATTCACACACCACTTCCTTTGGTAATTTGATAATAGGTTCTGTGTCTGTGCTGATAATATTCCTCATTTTTCTGTTTTCTATATGTGTAAGTACTACTGTGGCTTAAAGAGGTGCAGCTGCATGTTTTAATTCTCACATAAATATCAGGCTATTTTAACACATACACTTATTACACATTAAAATGAGAAATTATGTTTAAGGTTGTTCTATCAGCGTATCAAAAATCAGCCAATGCCATCTATAGACATGGCTGTGCAACTGTAATTCAGTATCTTGCTTTTAGATATAAGGATAATCTGTTTAATGATCAGATACTTAGCTTCTGTAGAAACCAGTCTTATTTAGAGAAAACATAGTCAATCATTATGCACTTTTATCTCCTGAAATCAATAGATTTGCCTGATCTTTCTTAGTGCATGTTACTAGAACAATGACCTGAATAAAAACATTATCAGTGCTGCTGCTGGCAGTTCTGTGGTAGTATGGACATGATATTTTCATATTTTACATTGGAAATAAACCTATCGGAGCCCAGATTTAACACCTGAGAACTGTCTGACTAGTCTAGAAATTTTGGGTGCCTAATCTGGAATACACAAAGGCTAAAGACAGACAGCAGCATGCCACATGTAGATGTTTCTAGAGGATACTCAGCCCAGCAGAGCCAACTGTGAGCATTTGGGCTTGACAGACATGGCCAGAAACATATTAAAAACTTTAGCAGAGGCAAATTCATTGCTTGGCTCTTCAGATGACATATAATGTTCCCTAACCACAAAATCACCTTTTGCCTTGCAATCCATCACACACATAGCCATATTTTTCAAAGAAAGAAGAAAGCATTCTAAGGAAAGCTCATTCAGCATAAACTGGTGATTCATTTCTATAGGAGGCCAACCTGTGCACAAAGTGATCATTTAATTAAACCATGTAACACCTCCACAGAAATAGTATTTCACAGGCATCCCACATTTTGTTACTTCCTTGCTTGTAGATTAATTTTGCCAACTTCAATATTAATTTACTTTCTTCTTACAGCTTCTGAGCAAAAAACCACCTCCCCATATTATATGGATAAACTTTAGCTTTCACAGTAAATGCTTATAAATTTTACCTTTTGGTTGACAAATCTTTATCAACTAATAAGTGTGTATCACTGGTAGGTAGTTTCTCTGTGAACTAAGTGAAAGGAAAATCTCTCTTCTCTTTCTATTCAGTTTCAGCTATCAGTTTCTTTTAAATCAAAAAGATATTAAATATTGTATTCTTTTTTCCCAAGGTCAACATTTTGAAAATTAATTGTTCAACTTTTTTGAATATGTTATAATAGTAATAAAATAACTTATATCAAATTTCAGTTTGAAAAAATGATCAGTAAAGAAAACCCCCAAGTTGAAAGCAAAATGTTAAAGTTAAATAACTGGAAATGAAGAAAGACTTTTAATTGTTGACTTGGGAAAAAAAAAAAGCATTAGCACACTGATTCCCACTCTCTTTCCCTGGTCACTTTAAACCTCTCCATTATTCTGTTTCCTTTCTACTTGGAACAGTCCTCTCCTCCACTTTATTTTTTCTGTTTGGACATCAGACTAAATCATTGATCACTCAGCCAGCTCCTCTGGGAACATTCACTAGCTCTCCCAACATACACCCCTCTCCAGTTCACATACATCAGCTCCAAATCCACCTTCTTTAAGCTCTGTTCTTCTTTTTCTACAGTTTTGGCCACCTCACATTCCTCTCAATGCTTTCTCATACTAGCAATACTTCCTCTTCAGTTTTACACTTTAATTGACCGCAGGAGATGTGTGTGCATTGACTTGCTAAAATATGACTGTGCTGGGACTAGCAGATAGACTACAGTGGGAAAAGAAAAACCTTTTTATTTTAAATTCCACTGTTCATCATCAAGTGCCCTTTCATAAACCAGACAGAATGGCTGGGATGAAATTCCTGCAATTTTAAAGTAGGAAATATTTAGTTCAGACAGTATCTTCAGAAACCTCACCTTCCAAAGAGGACGTTTCCTTCCCAACAGGGGACATTATCCTGAGCTTAGCTCCACTCTTCACTGCTACTAGTTGTCGGCCTGTGAGGTTTGCATTAAAAAATATTTCTACACTGTACTAGTATCATGGAAGTGAATTAACTTAATCTTGGCTCATCGAGCAGCCCTTGTGGCATCATTGTAGCCCATTTAATTCAGAATAACCAGAAAATGAGGGCAAGATTTTTTAGGACCATTTCAGAACTACACAGAAGTGACAGAATTTTTCTCTTCTGCACTTACCCTGAAGGTTGCAAAAACGGAGGAGCTTGTACTCTCTAGTACAGAGTAGGTTTAATTTCTAAATTTAAATCTCAGTGAAAGGAAGAGAAACAGTTTTAGGGAAAAAGTAAAAGTTTTTTAATGATAGTTGTTTTGAAACCTTCTTTTTAGGTTATTGTCTCATTCAGCTGTGCCAAACAGTACTGACCTGATAAACATGAGACTGCTTAGTTTGCCTAATAAAATCTTGTACTTTTTCTAGAGGATTTGTAGCTTAGTTCACCAAATGATAACATAAACTACTCTTTTGAAGCCTGATGTAATTGTGGAATTATGAACTCTCACCACTTTGATAAAAACTTTCAGGAGAATGTACTGCATGCTCAGATGGCTGGCAGGTGCAATGCTCCCAGCCCTGTTTCTGCAACTGGTAAAAATTAGAAAATAGAAGAATACATTTTCTGTATGATTGAGAAAGTGTCTGGAGGAAGACCTGAATGAACAGGAGGGAAAACAGCAACAGTGCTTACAAGCCTGTAAGCCCATAATGAACATATCTAACCAATTGTTCAAAATCCTAGCAGTTGATTGTAGAAAATACATATCATTGACCTCCTCCTATCTCCTATTACATTTTATTCTCCTGATTCTCCTCCCTTATTTGTTTCAAATATAGGAAATGGTTTGAAATGGCCAGATTGAAATGGCTATTACAGTTCCAGCCCTGTGCTTGCACAAGAAGAGAAATGGGAGGTTTGCGACTGCATTAAGGGGCTTCTTTGGACTAGCTGTGGTAACTTGAGATGTTGAGCACTTGTCATACCAATCTACGCACAAGTAATTGAAGAGATTAGAGGAAGAATTCCTTGTCATAACCAACACACTGGCTAATTTTCACACTATATTGAAAGGTGCTAAAATTGTGTCTCCCCCCACTTACAGCTGAATTTCCACATTATACATGGTATAGCTTATAGTAAACCAAATAGATATCAGGATAAAAAGCAAGGATCTGGATAGTATTTAATGTTTGTTAAAACAACAAAACAACAACAGCAACAAAACCCCCAAAAAACAACCTAACCAAAAAAAACCCCAAAACCTTTAGAATAAATTGAAAGCCCCAAACCAACAAACCAAACAGCTTAAGAGAAGAATCATGTAAGTTATTTGAGAATTTCAGACACTTCTGTTGGAATAAAATACCCTGCCTTTACTGATTTGACTTTGTACTAGTTACTAATATGGGCCCAGTTCACTACCAGCAGCTTTTAAAAAACACTTAATAACACTCTATTGAAAAGTTAAGCAGTGGAAAGAGCCATTTTTAAACTTACCTTGCATTACCATTAAATGTTTTTCCTACTTCAAACATTTTTTGCTAAGTTAATGGGCAGGAATTAGTCACCTTTCTTTGTTGTTGCTGTATAAAAATGTCATTTTCAACTCGATGCCTTTCCATCAATGCATTAATAACTTGTGTGTGTGTATTTTTATAGTATATATTACCATTTTATAATGAAATGCTAAATATTTTACTTGTATTTGTGTTTTACTATGATTTGTACCGAGTACAGAGCATTTGCAGTATTTCTATTTACTAGAATATTTTATTAAAATGAATATTTAAAATCACCCATTGTTTAAAAAGAGTATTGCTATTTTTTATACTAATTGTCTTCCTTTCAGTAATGTGACCAACATTTATTCTGTTGTAGTATAGTATTGTGGATAGTGCAAGACTTTACACAACCTTTCATTTTGTAAATTAAGGGCAGGTTCCAGACCACTTTTTGTTGGTGCACTACCACCAGTAAGTGAACTTTTCCCATACAGAATAACCGCTTTGATAGTATCTTCTCAACAACTACTTTTCTTGCTTTCTTTTCTCCAGCACATTCTACTACATCTATTCTTACCTGGATTGCTTATATTGTACTTACTGCCCAGTAACAAAGCAGAAAAGAAGATTTGTATCACTTCAATCGCTTCTCTTGACATTTGAATTTTTTAAAATACCTTTTAACTGGCATTATATTGTTTTATTTCAGCATAGGAGGCTTGCTTCTATGCTCTCTTACAGCTGAAACGTAGAAAGTGTGCCTCCTTGGCTCCTTTCACTGCCATAACTATGATCAGCCTGCAAGCTTTCAGCACTTAGAAGCTTAAAAGGCTACAAATATACAAACATATATCACAAATGCTTTCCTTTGGTATTAGTAATACGCAACATTTCCTTAGCATTTCACCCCTCTGATTATTCAATGAACATGTCATTATATATAGTATTTTTTTATTCTTTGAATTTCTTACAATTTGGCTAATGAAAGTTAATAAAGCATTGTCCTTGTATATTCATTCTAGTATGTTAAGATTTCATCAATAAAATATGTGACTAAGAACAACTTTTTTTACTAGTCCAAAAAAGGAGGGGAGTATTTTTGATTTTGCCTTACATTAGTATTTTGCGTGAAATGCATTCCTAATAACACTATCAACACACATTTGGCTTGACTTAGATTTAGTTTTTAGATCCTGAATAAAATGAATCTCCACATTAAAAATGATAAAATTTATTATGAGATTTTCCCTAGACAATAGGTGCTTACATTTTGTACCAGTTTGCTATTCCTTCTCACTGTTGGCATCTGCTGCCCATACTGGTATTTCCCACAGAGAAGACTAATTAATGTCCAGTGTCGTTTCAGTTACCATATTGTATGGCTACTTAATCATGTTCCAGCCCAGAGATTCTGTGTAATTTCGTCTCTCCCTCCCCTTCCACGGTAGTTAACTCTGATAAAATTCTCATTTTGTATTGAAAATTGAAAAGAGGACTGAAGAAATAGTAGCCTAAATCCATGTGTACTTTCTTCTCCAGTACTCTCACTCATAGCATAGGTTCTTATACAGCGCTCATCACTACATTATCTAATCCAATTCTGCCAAAGTGCTGCCAGGTTTTTATTTTATTTTAAAATATTATAAATTTAGTTGACGAAATCCAATCACAAATTCATCAAAGTATTATTCCTGAAGGCAAAAGTCTGTGTAATAGCATAGATGCATTTTTGAAGATGTACTTGTATTTCATAAGACAAGCAGAGGGAATATTTTAAAATCAGATGCCCCAAAATCAAGAGAAACTGTTCATTCACATCTATGATTTAAAGAGAAATCCCATCAGCTGGCTTCAAAGTAAAAAGACTTTGCAGTAGCAAAGATAGGTGTTTGGGTAATTGTGGTCCAGGTTACAGAGGTTCTAGAGACTTATAGAGAAGTAAGGGTATGTGACATGCCATTGGAGTGCTATGAAGAAAACTGCATCTGCTTAATGTGGTGAAAACTGGTAACAAGCCTCTCCTTTGACTTTAGTTATAAAATATCCTTCAGGGAAGTTCCACAGATAATATATTTTTACAATTCAATCTGAAGTCATAAAGATGTGTTTTCTGAAATGTTCATATGCAGATAAAACCTTTACTTTTTTTTTCCCCCTAGGTCCTGTATACTGCTGTTACAGGCTATGCTTTGATCACTTGCTGACCATGAGATACTAAACACTACTGCTGGTTCCTAATTAACCTCAAACCAGTTCCCAGCTGTTAGAAGCTGACATGCAACTAAAATGACCAGTGCAATTTGTGTTAAAAACCTACTTTTTAGACGTACTAGACTGCTAACAGCTATTAAAGCAAACTGTAGGTTGTCTTAGTAACAAATTATTTCTACATAAAACAATTCATCATCATACCCACTTTTTTAAATATCAAGATTTGTAATATATGAATTCTGAAATTATACTTGTGTTTTTCCCAATGCTTGTACTTTAATTTGAAAGTCACCAGGTGGTGACAGATATTGAGAATCAAGTTCCTCAGTCAGGAAACCCCTCAGCAGGAGTGGGAGGAGAGATGGTGATTTTGTACAGAAAGCTTGGGACCTTTGTATCTCAGAACAGATCATTTTCCTACACTGGCAGAGCTGAGGGATTATCTGCATATCCTGACTCCCAAAAGTTCATTTCCATTATCACAAAAAATATTTTCATACAGAAGTTAGATAACTTCCACTCATCAAATGAAAAAGAAATGAGCAATACACCCCAGTACTTAGCTACTTACGAAGGGATGAGATGTTTCCTATGACTGTTGCCTCTTTAACAGCCACAGAAGTTGTTCACATGACTAGATTAAAGCAGATGTGTAACTAGTAGATATATGTAGCAAAAGACATAAAATTAGAGACACACCCCTAAATAACTGGCCTGGCATAATACAGCAAATTCATGACAGAACCAGAAACTGGACTTGCTGCTCCCTACCAACCACATTTTAACTGTACATCCTAGTATTCAAAGGGCAAAATCAAAATATCCTAATTTTCAGTAAAGTGGTGGCTGCACGTTGTGGAGGAAGTATAAAATCAAAGATGGCCATAGTTCTGATCAATTAGAATATATTTTTTAATATATTCCATGTACATTTATGGAGTTACTCTTAGTTATTTTTATAATCTACAACCTAAAATCCCCCAACCTACTAAGCTATGATTTTTTTCAGGATAATGACTGAATGTTTTGCACTCAAACTCACATGAATATGTTACTAACTTGAGGCTACTAGAGTCATTTTACTAAATTCTACTGTTAATTTCTATGGGGGATCAGTGGAACAATTTTTGGAGGTCTGCTCTGCTATTTCAGCAGAGGGTAGAATGCAAAGCTCAGTTCTGCTGGCTCAGGCAGGAATATGCTTATTGCTGCTTGTTTTATGGATGTGGCAGCACCCTGCAGATCCCCCTAGGATGATGTCCTACAGGAATGTGCAAGATTTCAGAAGTATGTGACTTCAACTCATTCAAAGCAGTGTTCATATGAAGTCTGGATTTGAAACAAAGTTCTGTGAATGTAACAGTCCTATATTAACAGCATATACTATAGACAATCAAACAAAATATCAGAAATCGATATAAAGCTGCTCTTCAGGCTGCAAGTGACTTGGTTAAGAAATGAATAAAAATAATACCTGGTTAACAAATAAACAGAAAAGAATAGAAATAATTTTTTGGGTGGATTTTTTTGTTGTTTGTTTGTTTGTTGTTTTGTTGGGTTTTTTTCTCTACCAGTTTGCTTATTCTTTAAGTTTTGCATCATGATACAAGTATAAAAAAGTAAAATGAATGGATTAATAATGTGGCTCTCTGTAGAAGAATGTATATATGAAAAAATACATTATTATGTGATACTGCTGCACTAAACTGAATTTAACTTGCAAGTCTGTGGAAATGCACAAAAAGCCATCTTGCCCATTTCCCAAAGATTTAGCAGGCAGTGTGCTGCAGTAAGATGTCCTGTTATGCAAATTTTATTGCTTTACAAAATATCCTGTAAGATATTTTTGCAAGTATGAAGTATTATGAACAATTAAAACTAAACTACATTTCTCAAATACACAAACTACATTTGTCAAACCAACCCCTCTGCCCCCTATATTTTGTGAGACACTATCCTTATATTGCATTTGCTTCCATATCCACAAATTTAATGATTTCTGGCTGCTCTTCCAGTCATTAGTGATAAATAGTGAAGTTGAACGGCATAATTCTTCACATCTCTGCTGCTTCTCATGTCATAGTTACTGCTAAACCATGACATGCCTATTTAAACTATAACTATTTAGACAGAGATAATTTTTAAGTTTCTTTATAGCTGGGTTTATAGTAAGCTATCTATCTCCTTCATCAAAAGATGTAAACATATACAAATATATATATAATTATTCTTGGAAAGTTGATGCAGTATTTCTCCCCAAATTTCTACAACTAGGCCATGAAAGTAATTATTAATGTCCCCCAATGTAATAAAAAAGGTCTTGGAATATAGGTCGAACCAAGGAATTTAACACTAATTTTCTTCATTATTTAGGGGGAAAAAACATGTTGGTATTACTGTTGTGTTTTTTAGAGTGGTCTTTATGTTTTATTTAGAATGTTAATGGAGTGTATCTGCAATTCAGATAATTTACCCTTAAATCACTGTTCTCCAGAATAATGCACTGTGAGCACAGTAATACACAGGCAAGTCCTCTTAAAGAACATGCATCAATTCTCTTCCCTTCTGAAGCACACTGCAAATGCCCTCTAACAGGGCACAGCAGCATTACATAAATCATCTTATATGAAAAATTAACATGACATCAAATATTTATAAATATTAATGTGTATGTTAATATAACCAAAGCTGCAACAAACAATCATAACCTTGCCAAGTTTCTTAGGACAGGCGCCGCTGATAATGATATCCATTATCTCTGGAGGAATGCACAATTATGAAAGTATACATGGGATGCTATATTGTTATCTGCTTTTAAGTTCATCCATTAAACACTCCACCTCACACTGGATGTTAACCCTCCTCTCAGCTCTTTGTCAGGTACTATTATTCTGTGTATTTACACATCCATGTGAATGAAAAATGAACAACTCTTAAATGTATATAATTTCCCTACTTCATTAACACACATATTTAATTTCATATCACACAATCCTTTGCTTTGTGGCAATTATACCTTATGTCTAATATCTACCAAGCTACCTAGCTGTCTGTCTGTCCTGGTTTCAGTATTAAGACACAACATTATCCATCCTTTTATCTTGTACATAGCATAGCTCACATAGGAATTTGTGAACTTTTTTTTTCTTTACACATGCTGCATTTATGCTGTTATGATTAAGCCTGTATCAGTATTTACAGTAGAAACTTTATTTTTTGTTGCTTTATAATTATTCTATAAAAATTAATTTCATGCCTAAACATAAAATACAATAGAATGCATTTCATCATGACCAAATTTGATTGATCGCTATGAATATCAAGCATTTTTTGTTATCATAACTTATCTGACATTGTAGTGATGAGGAATAAAATGTTTAGTCAACAATATGAAAGTAACTATGTTTCTCAGACAGACATGACTAGAGGTTTTACAACTGAGCTTAGTACATATGCAGAAGAGATTATGTCCCAGGAAACTTCCTTAAAAATTTAAGATGCACACTCAAGGCTAAGTGATGCTGATTACCAGTTACAATGAAGTCTTCACCTGAGCTGAACAATGAGTTGTGCTTCTTTTGTAATACACAGATCCAAATATGTACAAAGACTTCCTCCCATTACTTATATTTCAAAAAAGAAGGATCATCATAAATACAGGTTCAGTAAAACTAGTTGCTGAAATACTGCATACTGTCAGCACCTCTTACCATTGAAGACAAAATCAAAATTAGCAGCTTCATGTAGTAATATTCTCTTCCTTATATTTATTGCCAGCACTTAGTGTTATGTCTGAATATAGTGAAGCCAATTTCAGAAGTTGTTTGAGAAAATAAGCCTTAAAACCCAGGCTTAGCAGCTACAACATTTCTACCTTTACTTCTCTGAGGAGCAGACCAGAATGCAGAGTAGGTAAAAGACTTAAACAAACCAGGGGAAAAAAACCCCAAAACAACAAAGTGCATAGCCCAGCCAGGTAGCACCTAGAAGAATGGACTGCAGTGAAACTGTTCAGCCTGCTCTCGCACTACCCCACATCCTTGCAGCGCAGCTACTTTAAAAGGCACATCTAAGAAACTCATATGACTTGTGCACGAAGGCTAAATATCAGCCTAATGATTCTGCTTAGTTTTAGAACTAAGGAGGTAAGGGATGCTATCCAGAGGGACCTTGATACCCTTGAGAGGTGGGCTGATGCCAACCTCATGAAGTTCAACAATGCAACCTTTGTCAGGGCAATCCCAAGCACAGCTACAGGTTGGGCAGAGAAGAGATTCAGAGCAGCCCTGCAGGGAAGGACTTGGTGGTATTGGTTGATGAGAAACTTAACACAAGCCGGCAGTGTGTGCTCACAGCCCAGAAAGCCAACTGTATCCTGGGCTGCATCAGAAGGAGTGTGACCAGCAGGTTGAAGGAGGTGATCCTGCCCCTCTACTCTGCTTTTGTGAGACCCCACTTGGAGTATTGTGTGCAGTTCTGGTGTCCTCAGCATTAGAAGGACATGGAGCTGTTGGAGCAATTCCAGAAAAGGGCCATGAGGATGAGAAGGGGGCTTGAGCACCTCCTGCATGAAGAAAGGCAGAGAAAGCTGGGGCTGTTCAGCCTGGAGAAGAGGAGACCTCATAGCATTCTTCCAATATCTGAAGGAGGCCTACAGGGATGCTGGAGAGGGACTCTTCATCAGGGACTGTAGTGATAGGACAAGGGGTAATGGGTTGAAACTTAAACAGGGGAAGTTCAGGTTAGACATAAGGAAGAAGTTCTTTACTGTTAGGGTGGTGAGGCACTGGAACAGGTTGACCAGAGAAGTGGTAAATGTTCCATGACTGGCAGTGTTCAAGACCAGGTTGGACAGAGCCTTGGGTGAGTGACATGGTGTAGGATGAGGCATCTCTGCCCATGGCAGGAGGGTTGGAACTAGATGATCTTAAGGTCCTTTCCAACCCTAACCATTCCATGATTCTATGAATCTAAAGAAGAAGACTAAAGAATCAGTCATTATTGTGTGTATACTTCAAATGTAAATCATGATATAAATAAGTCTTGATTCAATTTTTTGTCTCCTATTAATATTTGAGAATGCCAGTTGCATTTGTCTTTCAGATATTACTACTTTTTTGTCATAAACAGTAATTTGCTTATAATTGCTCTTGATTTTTACATAAAAGGTGTCACTGATGTATCAGTAGGTTATATGGAAGAGATTCAAAATTCAGAGCTCATGTTATCTTTCAGGATCAGAAAACAACATGCACAGAGTATGAAATACAATTCCTTACCTCACACGATGTCACTCTTAACAAGACCTATTTGCATATGCAGTTTTAATCTTTATTTATAAAAAAATCGATAGTTGCCAAGAAAAAACGTCACTCTTGAATGAGGTTAGAAACCTTATTTTTCCTATATTTAGAAAAATATTTTTCCCTATTGCATAAAATTGATAGTACAGTTTTTCTTAGCAATTACTTTTGTATTTCCCACCTTTTTCTTCAGAATATTGCAAATGAAGGGTCACAACTCTTGCAATATGCTTACATCTAAGCCTCACAGTTAAAAAAGAGAACACAGATTTAGTAGCTCCCACATGTTTCTGTAGCTTTGTGAAAGGGCTGTAGTCTAGTTGAAGTGACTTGGTATTTGCTCCATATCATTACAAAATTAGAAAAGTTCTGTGATATTCTTTCTTTTAAGAGAGCCTCTTTTCATGCCACAGTCCTCCATATTGATTTCCAAGTGAAGAAATACCATATTCTTTTACTCTACATACATGCTCATTAATGCTGACATCTTAACTTTTTACATATAGAAACCCTACTCATGTCCCAAATAGTGTTTTGGTCTTATATATTCTTGCATTAATATTAATTAAGCAGAAATATAAATGCTTTTACTAACTATGCCAGGAAAAGTTTTTACATAAAAAGACTGACTGGAAAAATATCTATTTAAAGAACAGAGGCTAAATTAAAAATTGCAAAGTTTTGATCCCTTTCTTACCAATATAGAGATGAGTTTTAAATTCCTGATGAATGTACAGCTCTCTCTGGACAAAACTATGATATTTTAAAGTATATAGTGTATATTATTCACATATTTTTAAAAAAGACACAAAAAGTGATAGCTAAAGATTTCTTTTTGCTGATTCTGCTGCAATGTCTTTTGCTTGTAGTATTGAAAAGACTGAAGCAATTTTTAGGTAAGTATGCACCATAACAAAACAGCAGAAATTTCTAAAGGTTTCCCTATCAGACTTCACTGATACTTCAGAAAATGCCATTGAAAGTATGGGCTTAAAAAAGAGAATAATTCTTGAAGTACATATTCTTTTCAAATGTGGTCACAGTGGTACTTGCATGATTCAATTTAGGGATGACAAGAAAACAAATTGTTTGAGACATGAGGAGAAATATAGATTTCACTTATATGAGTGGAGAAACAGCTGCTCTTGTGCCACAGCGGACTGTATTAAAAAAAAACAGTTGAAATTGGGTTCAGGAATGAATCATGGATGATCTACGGCTGAAGGAACTAAACATGTTTCCAAGGTTACATACCTCATCTTGGTGGGACAGCTGTACTATTATTGAAACATCCTAATTCAAGTAACCTATGATGCGCTCTTTCTCAAAAGACAACTTGCTTTCTCTGCTTGAAAGACACTAAATCGCTGTAATTGCTAACAGAAATAATATAAGCAGCAGAAAAGCATGTATGTTTTGCAGAATAAGGAATTAGTATTTCTCATTAGGATATAACAAAAAAAGTTATAAAACCTAATAACATTTTTGATGTTTTCCTCTTAATGAAGATTACAAACTAGTCAGCCACAGTAGCTACTAGCTACAGTACTTCTAGATAGTTACAGTTTTAATTGTAAAATAACATTTATGAAGGCCAGAATGCCAAGGAACTGGCTTCAAGAGGGAGAGTGTTTTCAGAGTGGTATGGAGGTGTTAGTAATATGGATTATCTGAAGAAAGAGAGATCAGCAGTTACTTTCTTCCAAGGGAATTGTGAGTGTTTGAACTAAAAGAGCCAAGGGCTCTATTCAAGCTGAATAACACATGTGATAGCTATCTCCATTCTCTTGTTTATAACTGTATTTTTAAATTTTATCTGCTGCATATCATTAGCACAAGAACTTTGTTAAGCATAAATATACGACTAAGTAGGGGCTGTAGTAGCTTTTGTATACCAAAGGAAATACCAATCAAACAATATGAGATCAGAATTCATGTATATTCTTTCTTTGGCTTTTTCCAGTTTTTCTCCTTTCCTCTCTTTATCAGTATTTATTTAAATGTTTCAGGCCTCAAACTTACTAAGGTAACATCTAATAATGTCACTCAGAACATGACAATGTTTGGGGTAAGTATACATTACAAGGCATTTTGTGAATGATGGTCTTATTTGACATATCCAGAATGGATCTTTGGACTCATGTTCCCACCATATGACACACAAAATACTATGTAGTAGGATCAACTGATGTGCTGATTATTTTTCTGTTGTCATAAAAGTGAGCAGATGATTGTAGATAGATGAAACAGTCCACAGAGAAATGTTAAGAAGTTCTTTTGATGTAGTGCTTCTGAAGTTAAAAAGGTTTTAATTTTAAATACCTTAAGATTAAGAAAGTGAAGGAGTCTTTTTGTGGTTTGAGTTGTATATTTGTACCTAGAGCATGCCAAAGATTTTTGTCAGATTGGAATGAAATGAAAAGGAATACAGAATATACGAATTTATCTGAATCTCACATTATCAATGGTAATGAAATTTCATTTCTTTCTTTTAGGTCTGAATTTTTCTTTTGTAATTTAGATTCCTTTTAGCACTAAAAGATATGAAAAAATTACATATTTTTGGTTGAAAAATATTTACCAGAGCTTTTGCTGACTCAACCCAGGGAAGGCCACTGCCCTTTTTCCTACAGTTGAGATGGTGCTCCAGGAACAGTCAAGTCTGCTGGTGAGATGATGAGTTTCCAAACAGCAGTCTCCACCAGCCAGCCAAAGCAGCCAGCTAGAGTCCATAGAGAAAAGCAAACAGAAGTACCAGCATGAAAAAAAAAAAAGAGGAGAAGCTAGATTGGATCTAAAAAGCAGCATTAATAATGCATAAGAAGAAAAATACACACAAGGAAATTTCTTCAGAGCCCAGCTATATTGCCTAGTGACAGATTCATTGTTACAAATAGAGCAGTACTTCCCCCCTCTCCCGGAAGGTCATAGTTTAAGTTTTCACTGCAATCTCAAGTAGGACTATATCCGTATTTCCTCACATCAACCAAGAATATTAGTGCTCGGAACAGGGACTGGTTGTGGCAGTTGAAAAAAACAAAGACGAGTCCAGCTGTTGTGAAGTAAATAAATAAATAATTATCTCAGGCTATGGGATTAAACTGGAAATACAGTTCTGGAAAAACTGGGAATCTTCTGGAGTGCAAGGTTTTCAAAGACTGCTTAACCGTAAACTGATACTGTTCAAGTTCCTATGTTGAATAAAGACACAGGTACCTTCCTCAGGCTGCACAAATCCAATGCTGTTGATGTCTGTACACAAAAAGCATGTATTCAGAAAAGCATGACTAGAAATGCTAGAGTAGTTAGATACATGAAACAGTTTTGGGAAAAAAGTGAGGCTAGCACTCTAAATCTTGGTTTGGGATACCACACTTAGCCCTGGTCTTATGTTCACTATACTCTGCCTGCAGCTTTTTACAAAGATTACTTAAACATCACTTAAAAATCAGGACCACCATTTTTACAGCATTCTTTTACAATAGTTTATTACCTTATGAGTTACAAGTACCAGTTGTGATTTGAAGCTTTGGTATAATGTAAGTACGATCATTTCTACTGCTGTATGCACACTAAACCACACAATCATGCTTTTCTGGGACACTCATAATTATTCACATCTCATCTTCCTGGCCATGCAGTATCCAGACAGAGGCTTCATAAACTGGTAGATGTTGGAAGCTTCATTTGTGTAGTCTTAGAACTACATTAAGCAAATAGTACTTCATATGCCTTTTTTTTTTTTTCCTTTCCACAAGCATAGACTGGAAAAAAAAAATGTTCTGTGAGTTTTGCAGCTCTCAGAACTCATGAAAACAGTGCTCTCAGCAGACCTGTAAGACATCAAGAGTATAGTGGTTTTAGTGTTTTAATCTCCAAGCAATTTTTCTATGTCTAGAAATACAAATTTGATCAGGAAGTGAGCAATTCTTTAGACAATGAAATCTGTTGGGACTATATTGAGCCTTAACAATTAAAAATAATTCTTCTGGTGGACGTCCAGAAACAAGTTGGATCCTGAGTCAGTATTGCCTATATGAATAGCACAGCATATTAAAAGTACTCATTTTTAATACAGAGCAATAAACTGCACCTTTTCCCTTATGATCCTGACAACTAATTTTCTATAGATTTACACTTGAGATCGCTGGATGAAACCCTTTGGTAATCAGTATAATGATGCACAAACAGAAAAGCTCCACACTTCTTTCCCCTAAAGCTCAGCTGTTGAAACACGGAACTTGCATATGAACCACTGATAATATTTCTCTATGGTTACATCAGATTTAACATTGCTGCATAGGTCAACTTGGAGCATCACAATGACCAAGTACAAGCTTATGGTACCAAAGGTCACGCAAAACTGTCCTACACTGAGAGCTGTTTTGTCCTCCTTGTTTATTAATGCTGATCTATCTATACTAATGGATTTAGCTTGTAGGGGGCTGGGGAAAGAATGAGAGTCACTACATCTCAGCTTCCATTCTTCATTAATATTAATATCATCTTCAGCTATAGCATACTAGTGCAGTACATGCTAAGAACTTACAGGACAAAGAGCTCCAGTGCCTAACAGGCACAGATACTCATTTTAAGAATCAAATAAACTCTGTAATATGTTATTATTCTGAATTATTAACTTATATGTTAACGAAGACCCTAGTTTCAGTAACAGCTCTTCAGACTTCATGCTCTGAAAGTGACAAAATAAGGTTTGATGTTTACTACACAAAAAATAAGTTTATTTTAAAAACAACTGGCATGTTTAAAACAAAAAGAAAATATGTCCAGGTAACAGTGATACAGTCCTATACTTAAAAAGCTTCTGGTTTCTTTACTATAAGTTTAGTCACATAAATGCTGCAGAATCAACCCCAAATCCCACTAGAAGTCCCATTAAAAGCAGTAGAAGTATATACATCTATATACATCTGTCAGGAAAATATGTGTGGATAAACATCTCAGACTGATTTCTTACTTTTGTAAATCACAAGGATCTTTGCATATGCAATGCTCTGCATTCCTGTCACTATAGCTAGGTAATTGAATTTACTAGCTAAACCCCTTGAATGTTCTCACAGAAAGTCCCATAGCAGGAATGGTGGTTCATCATATAACTCCCAGCGTGAATCCATATAAATTACGTGTTCAAATGTTAGATGTACTCCTGGGAAAAACCACCACCACTCCAAACCAAAAACACTTCTCCATCAATATCTATTAATTAAAAAAAAAAAACAACCCCCAAAAAACCCACAGAAAAAAGTGGCACTTGGGGATCTCATACACCTGAGTAACTGTACACTAATAGATAATAAACTCCAAAAGCTACCTCTCAACCTCAGTAGCTGCATATAAGCAATTTTGGAGGAGAAGAGCACTCAAGGGATGACAAAAGTAGTGGAGAAAATAAAAGGTGGAGGGGAACATGAAACTATATTAATTTGAGAGAGAGAGAGAGAGAGAGAGAGAAAGAGAAGCCATTTGTTGAGATACACCGAATGGTGATTGTAGAAATAACATGATATCTGGATGATACTACCCACCAAAAGCATCGTGATGTTGCATTCCATTAAAAGAGAAAAGTAACAGAAAATGTAAAACTGAAATTGCCATATCAAATGCACTGCACTTCTCAACATTATAACAGTGGTCCTGGACAGTCTTCTCCTAAAAGTTCTGTTGCTGAGAAAATTAAGACAAGATTGAATGTTTAATTTTGGATTAAAAAAAGGTGCCTAAAAGGCAGTTAGAAAATTAATAAACAGAATTCATAATTTCCTATAACTTCTCATGAATAATGGTGAAATAATTTTCCTCTGTTAGATATAGTAATTAAAAAAAATCATCAATGTTTAGTTTGTTCTGGTTATGTTAAATTTTCATATTTACCTACTAATAATTTGGGTTTATCTCTAGTTTGTCGTGTAATTTGCCTATTTTAATTTCATCTTTTATCTGAACATGTTACATATTTATATTGCTACTTTTTTCACTGTTGCTTGTTGACAGCAAATACTGTTACTTAACTCATGTTGAATATGCTCAATATTCTATATTCTTATATCAGAAAGTCTAAGCTGATGATAATGTCTACAAACTTTGGTAAAATTTTAACAAGTCCATGCATTTGAAGAATTCCTATAGCAAAATAGACAAAAAAGGAAAACCTGAAAATTCAAGAGGAGGAACAGCTTTTAATACCACATACAACAACACAACATATGTGTAGAAACTAAACATATCATATGAATTAGCATTCCAATGTTTTGTAGACTAAGGTAATATATGCTTTTCATTATTTTACTAAAATTAAAGAATGGGTTTACAGCAGTATCTTTAAAATTTTATATTGCTCAAGACTGTTTAGGCATGGGAAATCATTTCAGCATGATGAATGCCTACGCAGCAATCGGAGATACTTATAGGTACTGCAATACTTCTTAAATTCAAAGCTAAGAGAAACAGATGCTCTCATTTTTATGTAAGCCATTATTAGAATTTACTTATAAGAAACCTGACATACTATGCCCTATTGCTTTAATATCAGCTATATATTAGAAAATATTTTTTCTGTATTATGTGTGATTCACACGAGCAAAAGCAACTGCATAATATGGGTGAAAGCACAAAGATTTACAGCACATATGCCAGTGAGGGTGAAGTGAAAGGATCTTTGACCTACACTTGGACAATCTGAAGGAAAAATATGTGAGGAATACCTTCTGCAAAATGGTTTTGAAAGCGGTGACTGTTTTACTTGACAGCCACATTAGGTATTTGCAGCTTTAGAGCTTGTTCCTTCATCACATTAGTCCAGCTTTACATCAGTATAACTGCATTGATTTCACTGGAATTTTCATCAGTGCTGAACTTAGCAGAGAGGTGGATCCAGACTGTAAGATACGTGGCATTCATCACCAAGGGCGAGCAGCTTACTGTTAAAGTGAAGGGAATTTGATTACCTGCTATACAAGCTGGAATTTCACAAAGCACTTCAGAGCCATAACATATAATTCTTGCCTTCTTTTCATTCATTAAAAACAATGCATTCAGACTGAAAGAAAAAACCCTCCAAAATGATTATTCTGGGGAATAATTCTTCATGCTTTAATAGTACACTAGTGATTTGAAAGTTTCTCTAAGTTTAGTCATCTTCTTAGACTGTGATGGGCTTTCTAAACTCTGCTCCCAGAGACTTTTATCTTCCATGTACTTTTGATGGAGAATTTGATGGGATTTTCTCTGTCTAAATGGGGAAAATATACACAAGTGTCTCAATTTTAAATTAAGGTGTTTCTGCATTTGCAAGAAGTAAACCTATGTTCATTTTCATAGGCTTCCCTAAAGCTGGTTTCAAGTGACCTAATACCAAAGTATACTATTTATAGCGTAGGGCATTTATTTTTTATTTATTTGTCTATTTGGTGGTTGTGTGTGTGACCATCAGCATCAAAACTAGCAGTTCTTTGTGACAAAGGAAAAAATATATTTAAAATACATATATTAACTTTGATAGAGTTTAAAACCAAGAAACTTGAAAGGAGAAATATTAAAAGTATCAAAGATTTTGGGGGAAGAAAGAGTAATATTTTTTGTTTCTTTGTCTGTAAGTCTTAATGTTAAACTAATCATCATGGAGGAAACTTAAGAACAATTGCTATCAATTTTAGATTCTCTCCTCTTACAAAAGCCAAACTGAAACCATTTTTGACTCTAATCTTGATGTCAGCAATAAACCACCAATGATGTCTTTTCTTTTTAGTAGACAAGCACTTAGAAGTATTAAATAGAAGTGGACAGGTCCTCTGATTTCATTAAATAATTGTTTTTCTGAGGATGGGAAACCAATTTAATTTGTACATTTGCTTTTCTCTTTTAGCAAGCAGTTAGACACAAATGCATGACACCACATTTCTATCTGAATAGCAACTGTTTTTCTAAATAATGTTTGAGGAGAATGCATTCTCAAATTGCAATAAAAGATGAAAATTCCTGTGTGATACATCCAATTTGGATGTTGTTGGAACGCCATCTTGATATTTTATTAGTCACACCCATTACTTCCCCCCTCTAATCCCAGGGAAAACTTTTTTCATGCCATCATCAGTAACTTTCCTTATGCATTTTTGTGTTTGGTGACAGAGATGACTCCTTTATACTCTTTGATTTTTTTCCCAGGGAAAGTTATTCAGATGGTGGTTCTGTCCTCTGTGGTTAGCAAGAGGATTAAGTGGTATCCTACATGATTTTCTTCATTTCACGGAAGCAAAGCCAGCAAATGCACAACCCCCAAAACTCTCCAAATTGCAAAAATATCTGCAAATTTTTCTTTTCAAAAGATGTTCTCTTGAAACAGCTCCACATGCTGCTAGAAGTGAGAATGCTACTGCATGTACATGCCGTTATCTGACTACTGAGTCAGATTTCTTACAGATACTCTAAGATCTGCCTATTGTTTTCAAATACAATTTACTATGCATTAAGCTGAAATCACACAAAGTTTCTTCAACCACTGTATTTTCAGGAAATTTGCCAATACTAGTGAAGTATTTTTATCCCTTTACTTTAAATTCAAGGAAAAATAATTGAAAGATTATTCCAGTAAGATAACATAGAAACTCAGGAAACATCATCTTAAAGTGTTAAATCTTACTGTAAAATCTGACACATAAAAGGATCTTTGTGAAGTAGTGTAATGGTACACAAACAAGCAGTACACCTTTTCCAGTTTTAAGGGATGTCAGCATACCTGAAATACTTGTCTATGGACATGTACGTATTGGGTATTACATTACCCTCTGTAGCCTTTCCCCCTGCCAAAAAATTCTGTAAAGGAGGAGAAATGGATATATTTTTCCATTTATTCCAGTTGGGACAATATTGATTTTTTTTTGAGTTACAAATATTGAAGGACATAAACAAGCATGAACGCAAAAAACAAGCACCGATGCAAAACTCTTCTCATCATTCAGTATAGCTATTCAAAATACTGCACATTAGTAATTCACCCTTTGATCTTGTTCACTGGCTTTTTATCTGACTCATGTTAAATCTGTCAACTCCTATGCATCTAAGAAAATACCATCATATGCATTCACTAATATAATAGAACAGACTGAAATGAGTAGGTTTAATTTAATTAGGGTGTAGATTTTTTAATATAATTCGGTAAGTATGTGAACTTTTAACTTGTGTTAACTCAATTTCCTCATGCTTTCATTTACCATTTGTTGGGGACATTACAGTGATTAGCCAAAGCCCTTCCAGCTCTTAATGTTATCAATAAATTCTGATTTAAATTGACTGTCACTTTCTTGCTATAATAAAGTAGGTATTTGACATCTCAGAAGGAACCAGACTACTGTCTATTACGTTTTCCTAGAAAAAAAAATTTCTAGTTCCACAAAATCAACAGCAGTACAGTTATACTAAAGATTGCAATGAGTAGCCACAGCAGGCAGGTGGGCTGGACAAAGCCATGCTTAGATAGTTTCACAATTTTGATTCTTTAGTGAATTAAAATGATGCTGCGTGTCTTTTGTTTGACAAGCTAAATATCACTATATTCATATTTAATTGCTTTGTTGCCAAGTTATTAGTAGTGTCTGAACTCCCTGAGAAAAAAAAAACCAAAATATCCAGCTTGTCAGCAATCCACTGTGCTGAAATACAAATGCAACAGCAGTGTTCTTTTTCTGTTAAGTTCAAAGATTAGTGTGGGCCAAGTGCCTTGAAAGCCAATCTGCTAAACTGCAAAATGGCACACTAAGAATTCTGCAAATTTATGTATAAAAATTCTCTGAAGGATTTTCTATTTTTTCTTTTTCCCTCTTTTTTTTTTCCTGCCTTTGATTCAAGATATTCTAAGATATATTCATAATTTATTTGGTCAAGTAGAGATCAGGAATGACATATGGGATAGAAAAAGAGGAGATTAATAGCCCTAAGTCTCTCAGTTCCTTATAATACTATATATTCACATCACAGACATGTATCTTGCAAATATCTGTAATTGCCATTATGGCCTACACTCTGCTCAAAATATGTAGGCAAATAATTGTGTGATAGACTAACTTCTTTTGGAGAACAAATTCTGCCTTCACATGAACTTCAATTTGAATACTGTTGTGGGTTTTTTTTTTCCCGCTATGGCATTTTTTTTCTCTCTATTTTGGCTCCTTCTCTCTACAGTTCCTTAGGTTCCAGCAGGCCTAGCTTCAGATATATCATGTTTTCCCCCACATTTCATCACTTTGGCCTTCTTAATTCATCTCTGATTATTTTCCAAGACAGCACATTTTGAAAAGTGACAGTTTCCTGCTTGTTCTTCCAAGTAGCTAGATGTGCTTGGTACTGCCAACTTCACATTTTCTAAGTCTTTTGCTCTGGGTTCCCCATGGATTCAGATGAAGAACATAGCTCTTCCCTGCAACAAATCATTCCTCTATATTTTATATTACCTTATTTTTTATATTTCCTTATTTATGTAGATTTTAATCAAGAATCACAAAAACAGAAGCCTCCAGTTAAATGTCTGTATACATGCTCAGGTTCATAGGATGCTAGTGTTCTAAAAAAACAATTTCAGTAGGAAACCTTGAGTGTTAAGCACTTTTCAAATATCAGCTCTGCTCTAAAGGGTTTGAATATGGATTTAGATGCTAAACTCAGGTTGCTATTTCATTTTTAATTTTGCCCTGCCTTAGTTTCACCTCTTAATAATTTTTCTTGAAACAGTACTTTGACTTTGGCAATTTCTGAATCATTCTCCTACAGTTTTTCATTTCCCATTAAAAAAAAACCCAAACAAACAAACCCACAACAAATTCCTGCCCTCCACACACACACACACACAAAATGATATTGAGTATTTTTATAGTTCTGGGCTTATTTGTTTTTATGTGAGCCATTTGTCTTTCACACCAATACAAAAGAAGCTGCCTTCTGACATCTATCTTCTTTCATTCTTAGCTTCTTCAATAATAAAACTCATAATATTCTTTATGAATAAAATGCAACAAAAAGAAATGGTCTTGTATTCTTTTTTCCCCTTTTTCTACAGTATTGCACCATACAGCCCTAAACTGAAGTCAGTATACATCCAAAGATTTTGATATTGAGTAGCTGAAATCTCACAGAATAATTATATAAAGAAGAAAAACACTGTTTTACATTAGACTTGTAAAATAAATTCACAACATTTGCTTAATTTGCAAGTACATTTTCATAATGGTAGACTTTTCTTTGGAAACATACAAGTCTCCTAAATATTTGCCTTCTGTATTACTGTAATAGTACAAAGAAAAGTTTTACTCTGTAAATGCTTTAGAATGTTGTATTTTAGGTATTGAAGTATTTAGCACAAGAAAGAAGTAAATAAAGGAGATATACCTTCAGATGCAAGAAGGGATTGCGCTATGTAAGCTGGCTGCCCAGCTGGGATTTTTTATTTCTATTACAACTTTCATTTTGATAGGATTCTCAGGCTCTCAGAGCATATGTAAAAACATAACTTTTTTTTTTTTTTTTTTTTTACATTAGATGAAATTTTTGATGTGTTAAAAGTTTGACTGTGTTCCTTCAATTTTCTTATTGACCTTATTAATTTATTTTAGTTATCAACTCTTCTAGGATTAGGCAGAGAGCAGAATTTTTATTTGCTATATATATTTTAATGGAACTCTGGAAAATCGTATTTAATATTGCTTTGAAATAGAAAAAATGCATCACATTTAAAATTGTTTATTGCATTAATGCAATAAAGCTACTGCTTATTCTCCTTTCCCATTTTTCATTATGGTCAGTCCTGTCATTTCTCTGGTAGGCAGAAATAAATTCGCCTATCAATAAATCCTGTATTTTCATTCTCAGAATATGTACTGCAATGGAAAAGGACTCAGAGTGGGGTTTTGGGCCATTAGTAAGTCATTTGTTTAGCCGGGTGGTCCATTTTATCTCCAGCTCTGAGTGTAATTTTCCATAACCTTACCTACTTTTAAAGGACGAAAATTACCTTTCCTGTAAACCAAGAAAGCAACAGAGTATGTAGCATCTGTGAAATTATTCAAAAGAAGTTAGCTCCCTAGAGATATACCTCCTGCAATTTTCCAACAATCAATGAGAAGAAGATAACAGAAAAGGGATGGGAGGCTTTCTGTTCCTGGAGACCTTGAAGTCTGGATCTGGCCAAGGAGACCTTAATAATTGTAGGGATTTGAACTGATTTCTGAAGACACAGCGCTGATGCAAAGACACCAGCACTGATCAGTGTGGAAGACACGGGAGCTACCTTATAATGGGAACTAGATATGAGGCTTTGGGAAAAAACAGCCACCAAACAAAAAACCCAACATAACCTGTAAAGGAAAATGTCATATTTCAGCTTGGATGACATGAAGTCCATGAGTAAGTTGTTTATTAAAGAGGAAAGTGCTATTCCTGCACAAATGATTAAATTATTTAATCCTAAGAGGCATTAAGTTTTGTACCAATAATGACTCAGCAGCTTTCCTGGTTATATGCAAGCAGGAATACATAATTAGAGTTATTAAAAACAGTAAAGAAAATTAGAACCACGCACGAGATAAAGGATGTGCTTGAAATACTGCTGCAAACAAATCTGACCTATCTTTCACTGTGAAGATAGTTATCTGAGTATACCTGGCTACTCTACAGCTATTCCTGTATGAAGCAAACTGATAACAGCACTGAACAGCACTATGCCTGAGCTTGTGAACAATGAGTCGCCCTTCCCTTTACAGCTTCTAGTGGAGTTTGAATGAGTATGTTTTATATATATATGTTATACACCTTCTTAGATATTTTTAAGGCAAATCTTTATGATAAATATACCAGAATGAAATTATGTAAGTGTAACACACAATTCTTCAAAGGAAATGGCAATATACTGTTTAACAACACCAATCTGTCTGTGAATAAGAGGAGAGGGGGAGAACAAGCTCCTTCTTTAGATTATAAAGAAACCAATCTTTTTTCAAAAATTCAAGTAATTTTGTCCTGTCTGCACAATATCTGTGACACTGAAAGGGAACTATGATCTATCAGATCGGTTTTAAGGCAGCTCCATCTTGTCTTTCAAAAAATGATGGACTTACTATTACAATCCTTTAACATATTTGTGTGTGTGTTTGGCTTCTGGTATGCTTCCTCTTACCCTCCTGACATTTCAAGAGTTCTCTGCCAGATCTTACAAATGCTCTCCACTAAAAATAACTGCTGACATTTGCAAGTGGCATGCACTAATCACATTCAGAATAGGATTTTTTACATGTACTTATTTGTGGTTTATATCTTTTGTAAACCTTGGCTCTGGCTGTTAAAAATGAATGATGGTGTCAAACACATTCCATAGCTGCATTTAAACAAACATGTTAAGCTATTATAACCAAAGTATTTTGATACAAATATATTTTTTTATTTACTTGAATAATTACTTGTCTATCCAGTTTTCAGCAAGTGAAGGCAATGGCAGTCTGCCTCATTATGTGAACAACCCAATCTAAAGGACAGAATCTTGAATAGTAGCACAAGTGCCTCCTCCTGAAAGATGGCCTTACCTTTCCTTCAAAGGGGTAGAGAGGCTTATAAGCTCATTTACTGCATTAATCGTTAAAACCTCACCCTAGGGCTTCAGAACCTCCTTGCTTCTGGTTGCTTCATGCACTCTGGACAACAACGCTGCTGTGAGAGCTCTGTTCATAACTGTCTGTGGCTCTAACCAACTGCCACACTCAGGAACTGCTAAAAGAGATGAAAACTGATAGATAATAATAATAAGGGTGTTTTCTTCCTCCTTTTTTTTTTTGTTACATTAAGTGACTATGGACATGAGAAAGGAATGTCTACATTCTTCTGATAAAGATTTTCTCCTTACAACATTTAACAAAAAAGAAACCTTACTATTACTTTTGCCTTAAGCGAACCACAATAGCTCATTCACTAGAAAATACACATCAATTACCAGCTGAGGTTCTGAAAAGTGAATGGATCACCACCTTCTCAAAAGAAATATTTTCCCAGGTGATTCATAAACCGTACATAGCTTCCTCTTCTCTAAATTTAGTATACAGACCTTCTTTCCAGGCTATGCTCCTTTAAGAGAAAAGATACAGCCTGCTCAAACACATAAATAAAATCTCATTGCTGTCTGTTATTTGAAAGTGTTAAGAACTATCATAAAAAAAACATAAAATCTGTCACAAAGAGTTAAGCAGGAGGTGAAAATTTTTATGTAGTCTGGAACATAAGAAATATCATTTCATTTTTGTATTTTCTGTTCTGTACCAACAGTTTCATATAAACATAGCTAAAATGCAAAGCGCTTTCAGTTGAGTTCAGACTGGAAGAATCTTCTTGATGGAGCTTATCTCAAAATCATTTGAAGTCCGAAGTGTCTATGCAAAACCATTAATCTCAGAATGTGTCTAAACACTATCCTGGAGACAGGCTGCAATTTACAGTTCTCTGTGACAGGCAAATCACTGGTGGAGCCCTGTCATTTAACCCCAATGATTTCTTCCATACGCATGGAGAGAAAGGTTTTCATACTGCCCTGTCATAGAAGGTCTATGGAATATGTCAACACTGTATAACTTTACATAAAAATTAAATCAATGTGCAGGCACTTCAGCAATGAAAAAAGATCAGCCAGGTGAGCTTTCAGATCAGTGTCATTGATAAAAACTTGCTACGTAAAGTACAAGGAGAGCTCTTCCATTTTAAGGAAAATATATGGGAAAAATATATTTTTGTATGCATTAGGTTTTTGCTCTACATACTTTAAATGTAAGATGGAGCTCTCCAGTTTTATACAAGCCCACAATATGGTTTCTATCTCCAGTTACCTAATGGTAACTTGTTTGCTAGCAGTAGAGGACACCAGAGTAATGGTCATGCTTATCTGCCACACAGACACAAATCTTGTCAAAATTTTGAAGGTCCAGCCTGGCTAAAATTTGTATGATACTTATTTAAAGAGGACACTCTCATTGGATTTACAGTATAAGTGCCTCTATATTTAATATACAATTCATTGTCACAAATTAAATTCTATGCATCACATAATTATGAGTTAAATTCTATCCATCACATAGTTTTAAGGTATTTGCAACACGTTTTCTATGCAGTTTTTTTAAATTGCTTTCATAAACATCTATTAATAAACTGTTTAGTAAAACATACTAAGCCACACTGACACTTGTTCAACTTTTTTGCACCTGATAGATCACATTTTCATTTGGAAAATTTTTTCAGGATGTGTAACTGAGAAGTCTTATTCTACACCTGCCATCATTGCAGCTCTTTCGGTGCAGTGATTTCTATGCACAGTCAACTCAACTTTGATTATCAACACATCAACATACTCCAGCTCTGAGCATTTCCCTGTGAAAAAGCACTTAATTTTACTGAACTCTGACAGGGAATGTATTGATTCGCTGATCTGGACAAATGCCCATTAGGTCCAGGGCCTCTAAATTCTTTTAATTCTGGTTTTGTAGCCTGTAACTCTTGAGTTCTATCCTTCCATTTTCCACAGCTTCAGGTTTTCCGTGTGCGTGAAATTCCCCACCTTAACCTTAAATTATTCTGTCTTTCTGCTGTTCACTGACAATCTCTGAGGCTTGGGCTTTATTCTCTTCCAGGGTTCATTCTTCTTCTAAATACTCATCATCCATTGCATTCTATAAAGAGAGTTCCCAGCAGTAGTTTTTAAAATAAAAGATAAAATGTTCAGTATCTGAACATTTAAGGCTGTAGTGTCAGTACCTGGAATGCCTCCTGTTGACAATGATGGTTATCACTGGGGGCAACTGAAATCTGTTCATTCTGAACTGTCTTCAGGAATCAGCCTTATCTGATTGTTCTTTCAGATCAAAAGAAATAGAAAGACAAAGTAAGCTGTGCATATTCTTTCACCCTGCACTTTGTTGTTAAAAAAGGAGGAATCCCACTAGGACCCATAAACCACTTTTAGATATCACTAATCTTTGCTATGGATTTCTATTTTTTCCATTTATTGCCAGCTGACTTATTAGATTTTGGTATTTTAATGACATAGCACAGCACTGTTAGGAATTACTGTGAAAAACATATAACAAAATCTAGATAGAAGAAAGAGCATTTATTGCTCGAAGGGAAATGACATGTAATTCTCAGCATTTACAACTGAGATTAGACCTTTTTTTACACATAGATATGTACTTGGTAATAGGAATACTTGTGAAGTCTCCAAAATCACACCTGCCGTCCCTGGACTTAGGCACAGTTACCGTACCTTCTTGAAGTTTGTAGAAGGTAGCTTGCATTGCCTCTTACATGTGGTTCGGTCTCAGTGACTAATTACGTAACTACTTTTATCAGCTGTGTAACAAGCAGACTAGAGGAATACAATCCTTCCCTTTTTAAGTTTGTTTTTTTTTTAAAAAGCATCATTAACATTGTTGCTGGCAAAACAGATGTCAAATAGGACATATCACAGTTTCCATGGAAAAAACCAAATTGGATTTGAACTGTGTATGGTACACCTCAGGACTCACATTCAGTTTCACATGTGCAACTTTTGGACACTTCCCCAAAACTCTGTAGGCCCCTCTTAGGTTTCCTACTTTTATATAAAACAGCATTACACATGTGATTGACAACAAGTGAATAAACTAATCACACATTTAACACTTTTACAGTCTCTGATACAGCTGTTATTAAGTGAATTAAAATTTTATCATGGGGCCTGTATCTTACCTCTGTTTTCTTACATGTGGATTTTGATAGTTCCTATTAATTTACATACAGCTGAACAATTCTTGGGAAGTCTATGTATAACCAACCAGTTCCCCATTTTCTAATAAAATTCACCTTACTCGTTGACTTGCATCATTCAACTGGTCTGTCCTTGCTTTGTTTTTTCCCCATTAAAGAAAGTCAGGTCAACAACCATCTTACTGACAGCCACAGATCTTCCATTCACCTTTCTGTTTGTCTTACAACAATGTTATAATGAGTTTTGTGAACAACATAATTTGTACAGTAGCCTTAAGCATACTGAGCCTGTCTGTGCACAGCTTCTTCTCAGTATCTGTCAAATGCTCGAGAGAATGCCATAGAATCATAGAACAGTTTGGTTTGGAAAGAACCTAAAAGATCATTCAGTTCCAACCCTTTTCCCATAGGCAGGGACATTTTTCATTAGGCCAGGTTGCTCAAAGCCCCATCCATCTTGGCCTTGAACACTTCCCAGAGATGGGGCATCCACAGCTTCCCTGGGCAGCCTGTGCCAGTATATCACGACCCTCACAGTAAAAACTTCTTCCTAACAATTAGTCTAAATCTGCCCTCTTTTAGTTTAAAGCTATTACCCCTTGTCCTGTCACTACATGCCCTACATGCATTACATTCACTCTTCAGCTTTCTTGAAGGCTTCTTCTAGGTACTGGAAGGCTGCTCTAAGGTCTCCCAGAACCTTCTCTTCTCCAGGCAGAACAACCAAGCTCTCTCAGCCTGTCTGCATAGGAGAGGGCTAATCATCTTTGTAGCCCTCCTCTGGACTTGCTCCAACAGCTCCATGTCCTTCTTATGTTGGATCAGGGCTTGTGAAAGTGAGGCTGCTCCTATCTGTCCATAGGGGGCCTCGTCTACTTAGTCTTCCTGGTCAGGCAATCTGAAGCTGACCCTCACTACATAGAATCATAGAATAGTTAGGGTTGGAAAGGACCTTAAGATCATCTAGTTCCAAATCCCCTGCCATGGGCAAGGACACCTCACACTAAACCATATCACACAAGTCTTCATCCAACCTGGTCTTGAACACTGCCAGGGATGGAGCATTCACAACCTCCCTGGGCAACCCATTCCAGTACCTCACCACCCTCACAGTAAAGAATTTCTTCCTTATATCCAGTCTAAACCTCTGCTGTTTAAGTTTCAACCCATTACCCCTTGTCCTATTACTACAGTCCCTAATGAATAGTCCGTCTCCAGCATCCTTGTAGGCCCCCTTCAGATACTGGAAGGCTGCTATGAGGTCTCCATGCAGCCTTCTCTTCTCCAGGCTGAACAGCCCCAACTTTCTCAGCCTGTCTTCATGGATGACTACTGAACCTGAGATGAGTTTGCAATCAACTCAGAAGTGTAGCATACACGTAAATGTCCCTTTTTATTGGTATTAATAGTGGAAATATCTCAAACCTCTTCAAAACCCCATCAGAGTATACCTGGAGCTCAAATCTCAGTTTCAGAAAACTCCACCTCTTCCTACAGAGGTTGTTAAACTAATTCAAACCAGAAAAAACTCCAATGCTGTTTCTTATTCTACACAAAACAGAAATCACAATTTTTGCAAATATGCAGAAATCACAATTTTTTAAACACAAGGGTAGAATGCTGGGGAAAAAAAGAATTAAGTTCATTTTTCTCTCAGTAAAAATTTTCACTGACAAATTGAACTATACTAGCTTCTGGTTCAGCTTGAAGTACCAGCTTCAAGTTTTCTTGATTTCTATGCTTCCTGACTTATCTCCCTCAGGCTATTCAGGTTAGAGGGATTCAGTAGACTAAATATAAAAATCACAGTACAAAATCTATCACAAATTAGCCTTAAAAAGTAGTTCAAAGAACCATAACAAACCACAAGAAACGGTTTTTAGCCTACTGAAGGGAAATAATAAAATGCTTTTTAAAACAATATTTCAGTGGTTCAAAAATAAATGAGCATCTTAAAATAATAGGGCTGCAATACTTCTGGAAACTCAGAGAATCAGCTGGACTACTTTTATAAATGTTATTATCACACTGCAAAGATGAAACTGACTGCCAACATCATTTAACATGTTTTGTTTAAGAAACCACCAAAATGTTCATTATTTTTCCTTCTTTTTTGGTTTACCTCTTTTTGCATGCAAGTGATAAACAGCATGAGCAAGAGAGAATAAAAAACTTGTTAAAGTCCCTGCTTTTTTATCTAATGCACTACTCATAACACCCACACTCCAATTAGTTCAGCTGTATTCATAATATCTGAGAAAACCCAGCTTCTATTTCATTGCAAACATTTTTCCTGAAAAAATAATTTGGTTTTCTACATGGAAAGCAAAACATTACTATTCTACTATACTGTAAGTATAAATTTGTTTACTGACCAGCAATGACAGTATCTTCTAGAATTTATCACCTGGGATATTTACTTTCTGATCCTGGATTGAACAATACTTCTATTAATATCAACAATCTGTAGAAATAAAAGTAATTTTTGCCAAAGAGTAAAGGGTCCTAAGAGGCAGTACTGAAACTCCTGGATTATACCAATGTACAGCTGTACCTAGGACCAATGTTCTTCCCATTGCTTAGTACTCTGAAAGGGAATCCATGATTTTCTCTGTTTTCTCTACAAATGCTCTAAAGGAGAATCCTACCAATAAGGACAGATATGGTTCTTATGGACAAAGACAAGTTTTTTTTTTCGTGAAAAAAAATAGATTTTATTTAATAAAAAATTATAAAATCACAGAATCACATCTATGCCACATCTACAACATATGCATTTCCCTCAACACTTCATACTGAGTCAGTTAATGACCTGTATGCATTGGTTCAGCCCTGCCCAGATAAAACAGAGCACAAACACTATAGCTATATATAGCTATATATAAGCTTTACAGTCTATTGCTTGTGGCTATGCCAGCAGGTTGCGCTGAGGCTCAAGAGTAAGGACTAGTTTCCCCTTTCTGCTGAAATCCCAAGTGGTTCAGGATGTTGCTCATGTGGCAAAACAGGAATGTGTTCTAGCAGTCACTTTCCATCTCACACCATGTGAGCTTTACAAAGGAGGCATCTCTTTATTCTGCTATTAAACAGGTTATGTTACATACGTTCAGGAACAGCTTAACAGCCTGACAAAACTGAGCTCATTACTGATCAAATGGCTCTGGCCACTTCTGATTGAAAGTATCACGTTGATTGTGATGAAAACTGACTCAAATTTAACAGTTTTAATATCTTCATTGGCTTGAGCAGTTGAATTAATAAATTAATACATCTCAAGGAGAGTTTTGGAATAGGGGCTGTACAATAGGAGCTGTACTGGGGGTACACCAAATTTCCAATGATTAAGAACCTTGGAGACAGAGAAATTTCACTTCATAAGCATAGTAGAAAGTTGTGGAATTTTACCAGGAGAGAAGAATCTTGGCCTTAATTCATCCTTCCAGAACTACTTACACAAAGCCCTAAGGTAAATAATGATCCTTCCTCCTTATGCCATTCTGTGGCTGGTCTTATACGGCTACTGCTCAGAAGCAAGTTACATGGTTTTGATAAGGACCTAGAAACAGAAATTTTTCCACTTTCAAGGAAACGATTTTCTAAAGACAGGAACTAGGTCCATCACTAATACTATCCTTGGATTTTGAATGGGAGGAGTGAGAAGTAGTCTATACAGAAGGCGAACTAATTCGGACTCCCAGACTAACAACTAGCAGCTCAGCATTTCAGATGGGGGCATCAGCTTTCAAGGCAAAGAAGCTTTAAATTTATCTTTGCCAATGCTTACTGGTAGCTCAGATACTGGTGTTTTTTGTTGTGTTTTTGTTTGGTTTTTTTTTTTTTGAGAAATCACTTCTCAGATTTAAAGCTTACATGCCAAACAGTGCAGTTTTGGGTAAGAGGCTCGAAATGTCTGAAAATATAAGAACATCTATCCGATAATGCGGGTCTCTGTAACTGACTGAGTACAATACCTTTGCCTTCTACTGAGAACAACTTGAAAAAAAAAATTCCACTGGCATGTCTTTCTACAGTTCATACATACAGGCAGCTTGGCAAAGATATTAATGACCTGTTAGCAATGAGGAGGAATCATATCAGCATTTAAACAGTAATCACAGAGATGCGTAGAACCAAAATTAGAATATGTGTTGTAGCAGGGAGATGGGTCTACTATCAGCTGGGAAATCAGCTCCAATTCCTGTATCAACAATGTGAGGACGCAAGATGCTGTGACACATTTAGTGCATAAACAGAGTCAAGTTACAACAGGAGAGACTAAGTCACTGTTATCCCTTGTTATTAAATGAAAAGTTCCATGGATGTCCAAAATATATACAACACAGTGGAAGCCATAAGTGGTTTGTGCTGGGGTGAAAACATTGCAATCTTACTGACACTCAACACTTCCATGGATTGTTAGGGAAAGAAAAATAAAAAGCAAAAAAGAAAAAAAGGTTGTGACAATAATAACTTCTGCCACAAAACTGTATCCTCCAGATATCTATTAAATACAGAAACCTCTACTAAAATATCAACCTTTTACACAGTGTACAACATCATTTGACTGTCATGAATATAAAGTGAATCAAAAGGCTAACATTTAAGCCAGAAAAGAGAAGTTGAAAATAAATGATCATAAAAAATATAATGATAAAAATTTAAACTTAAATTACTTTCACCTACTACCAAAATTAATAAGTTTTGTACAGGGTTATTGGTTGTAGATTTTTGTTTGCATTAGTAGTCTAAGATGATAATCTGTAAGAACACACATTTAAAAAGTATTTTAAAATTGCTTTCAATAGAGACCTTCTTGACACCAGGCTTATTATTATTATTACCATTTAACAGATATAGTTGAGATCTACTGAGGACTTACGCTGTTGAAAACTTTTGACAACTGACCTACTGAGAACAACACGACAGAGCTTACTCGATAAATGAAACAGGCCTGGAAGTCATTATGGAAAGTATCAAAAAAGCCAACGAAGAACCAGATGCATCATTACAGGACTCCTGCACCAGCAGCAGTACAGACTGCTTGGTTGCATCTTTCAGGACACACACCTTTTGAATAGTGTACCAACCTTGGGAGTAATTTGAAAATGCTGCCTATTCATGGCTTAGGGTATACTGATGTAGAAGAACAGAGGAGTTCAATTAATTGATTGCATTACAAAAAACACAGACCAGAATAAGCTGTTTTTTTGGTAATGAAAGTACAATCCACCTTCCACACGCATATCTGTAAGATCACGTATGTGAGCATTTACTTAGCACAACATGCCAATCAGATGGAGGATCCAGAGGTACATTCAGAGATCATAAAGAATTTTAAATATTAGCTTTTGGAAATAAATGCCAACTGTATTTAGTATTAAGATGTAAGACTGTATGAACAATACTAAGAACTGGAATGATCTGTGCCTGTGTTCATTGATCTTGATTTTTGCTGGCCCCATGTGCACTGAATTGTTCCCTTTACTGAAAAGAATTTGAGTACAGTAAGGCTCAGGTGAATTAGTGGAAACTGCAGTAATGGAAATTTAAATTTGTAAAATCAAACTGATAGAATTACTAGCTTCCTTTAGCCTGTAATGGGTAAATGGGCAATGGAAAATAACACTTTACATTGGTTAGTTTTACAAGCACACACTAGTTTCAGCTCGTAAGTCTTATTCAGTGTCCTGGGTTCAGTAGTAACAGTCTTTTTTCTCTTTAGCAGCACTGTTTCCAGGCTGAAATTCAAAAACACAGCACTGCAGCAGCTCTGTGCTAGGGATACATATGTGTTTCTACATAAAAGCATATCCAAACAGCAGCAGGTGTAGATAAAAAAAACAGGCTTTCAGTTTTTCTCTCATAGGGACACTACAGACATGTATTCATGTCAGCTATTTTAGTTTAAATGCTTAGTCCAAGGCAAAGGAGAAGCACATTTCAAATAACTGAAAAGAATTTGAAAAACTGCCCCTCTGCCCCAAGTCTGACATGTTTTATTAGAGTTCCTACATCGCTCTTGAAGTGGAAAACAGACTAAATTACATGCTAAAATAGAAATTGCCAACATATATTTTTATGTACACAGCTGAATACCAAAATTCTATACAAAATCTAGAATAAATTATATAATATCTATAATTCCATATAGGTGTTTTTGTATTATAAAATGAACATAATATAATCTAATAGTTTTCGGTAACAAACCACATTTGATTAAAACCAAAAATATAAAATCTTAAATATAAGAACATATCTGTAAATATATTTAAAACTATCTGTATAAATGGTATTCTGGACATTTCTACTGCTTATTTCTCTTATGTGCATAATGAGTGCAAAGTAAGATTAACTTCTTTGATTTTGCTAGGAAAATCACATCCAGAACCTACAAAGCTTTGTCACTAAAAGCTGCTGTACCTACCAGTGCAAGTCCTAAGCTATGTTCTGAAAATAAATCAACAAAGATGACTAAGACTGCATAGCGGAGTACATGTAAATTTTTCATTCGTCCCAGAACTCAATTTTGGTATTAATTAATTAAGCCTTAAACTAAAATAAAGAAAATAACTTGAATATAGATCTTTATTACCCCTGCAGGAGACAAGTTATAGTGCTGGAGAGAGCTACTGAAAAAGGCCATAATGCTCAGTTTTGTTGTATGCAACATTAGAACTGCAAATATCTTTTTGAGGTAACTTTTCTTACGTTCCCAGTTCCATGAGTGAGAAACCCTACCCTCCTTACTTACACTGTTCCTTTGTTAGAATCAAGGAAAAAAAAATTATTACTCAGCAATTACAGAACACATTTAAATTAAATATGACAACACAGCTAAGAAATGAGAAAGGGATAAAAGCTGTAAAAAAAAAAAAGTCTCATAATGAAGACTGTAGTTCTGATGACTGATACAATATCTAAAGACTTTTCCAGGTTATTGAGATATTTATTCTCTTACACAGAGAGGAAGCGAGAAGGGCTGGGGGAGGGGGTTTAGAAGAATCTGTGGTCTGTAAATGATCAGCACAGAAAATAAATTATGGTCAAGTAACTGAACTTTTTTGATGTGTAAATTGAATCATTCCCACACGCTGGTGTTTTATAATTAAAAGACCCTTTTCACTGTGGGAAATTTTACTGAATTTTGTATTAAAAGAAGAAACAAACCATCAATCAGGAGGAGGTAGGGGAACTCAAAGAGCTCAACCTATTAAACTTGAAGAGTGTAGTCAAATTCTGAATTACTTGCTCTAGGAAACTGTAGTTCTTTTAAGGCAGGATACTGTACAAACATTAATGAGCAGAATGCGTATCTGATAGCTGTTCTAAATTCTTTTGTAGTCATACAGAAGAACACACTTTCCATTTGGTGTCACAAGATGCAGAATATGGTCTTAAATGAACCCTTTTTATGAGGTTCACAAGCTTTAAATTACTTGACTTTGGCTACCATTGAGAAAAATCACTGAGCTAAAACCAAAGGGAAAATAAACCCAAATACAGGTACTTGTTCAATTCAGTACAGTCACTAAGGAAGTACTGATCAGACAGATTCAGATTTGCTCACAGCCAGACTGCTGCCAAATACAAACAATTCCGAGGGGGCACCAACAGAGTTCTGGTACCTTTCGTGCTTTCAGCTGAGTTGAGGTTATAGCAAATGACACTTGCAAATTATTAACCTAAGGAGAGGCATCATAAAAAAAAAATCACAATACGGCAGACGTAGGCAATAGTAGTTTCTTGTGAAAACTTGATAAGTCTCACAGAGATTTAATAGCTCATTTTGAGAATTTCATTATTTATTCAATTATGTTCTATTCTTGTGTAACTCCCAAGTTTGGTAACAGGGTAGAGAATTTACCAACTTGGATCTTCCTTCTCAAATGAAACACTTGCATCTGTTAATGTTAGTGCTACATGAATTTATCCCATTTTATATTTTGACCTAAGCTGTTATTGCAACAACAGTAAATTAGATACAGCAGCATCAATTATTGATAACGGGTAAGTCAGTAAACACTGTATATTGAGCACATACTAGCCTATTATAATTTTGCAGTTTTCTCTGTTCTGTCAGTTAGACAACTGCATGTCATGTAAAAAGTACCGATGAAATATACAGGTCCCACTGGAGCTTGAGGCTGTGGGATGTTTCATCTTACCTTCAGCTTCCTATATGGGGTTATGCTGGTGGGTCTCTGATGATCTAGGAATCTGCAGTGAGAACAAATTATGAAGAATTTAATCATCAGGCATATTTTTTAAAATGTTTAATTATTATTACAAGATACACAAGAACTTCAAAAATCTAAACATTAAATGATGATATATTTTTTCTGTACCATTATTTTCCTCTTTGCATTGTGATATACAGTGTGCTCATAAACTGTGTATCTTTCGTAAAGGATAAATCAGATGCAGATTATCTATAATAAAATACTTGTTATAGCTGCTGCTGGACTGACATGTTACTGAACTGTAAAATGCAATTTTATTTCTTTGAACCATATGGAGGTGTTGATTGTTTGTTGAATATCAAATGTAGAAATGGCATTTTGGAGATCCATGTTCATTGCACCTCATTTACTTTCACGTCTGGTTCCTTCAGGACACACATGAAAATATTCTTTCTTTTCTGTTACTGTGGAAAAACTGATCATGTGTCCTGAGAATTTAATACAAATTTTAGGATAAAGGTCTTTCTAGCTTTAGCACAGATGATAGGAATTCTCAACCGCAACTTAGCAATTTTGTGGATATATGCACCAGCAAATATATTATAAATCCCCCACCATAGCTTTGCAAAGCCAATGAATCCAACAGTAATAAACATAAAACATATGGAAAAGATGAGTATTTTTTAAAGAAAACTAAACCTAACGACACTAAGAATATATACGAAGAGCTATTTTCAGACAATATTTTTTATAAATGTTACCAGCTTACAACGTTCTGAAGTTTACTATAAAATGATTTTCTGTTTTAATAATCAGGAATTCGGGAGTATCTCACACATAAAAACTGAATATTAATAAATTGAATAGACACATGGAATAAAGCCCTTGACAATAACACCAGTATCTGAAAATCGTGCTTCATTCTTATCTTTCTTACATTCCAATTATGCTCATGTTTTACTGTCTGCCAAAAAGGGAAGGAAAAAAAAAAGTATGGTATGCCTTGAACTGCACAACAGTTTTTGTTTCTAGAACTCCTCTTCAAACAAGAATCCAAACAGCCTACACAATTTTCCACTGAGCCTTTAATATGCTGCAATTTTGCAAGTGATAGCAACTTACAATAATGGATCAAACATGAAAAAAAAAGTACACTTCCCACATTTGTGTAGTGTTTCCCCATGACAATATTTTTTTTTCATTTCACTGTGCTTTCAGTATTTTACAAATGTAGGGTGAAGGAGCATTTGATCAGCATTTTTTATTTCAAGAAAAATAGGTGAAGTGTAAAAGCTCAGCATTTTCTGGGATTTCTTTCTTTCTAAAAGGTAGGATAGAGTTAATTTTATTCACAGTGGCTAGTATGGGGCTCTGTTCTGGATTTGTGACCAAACCAAAGTTGATAACACAGTGATGTTTTAGATGTTGCTGAGCAGTACTTACACAGCATCGTGGGGTTTTTTTCTGCTTTTCACACTGCCCCACAATTGAGTGGGTGCATAAGGAGCTGAGTGATGACATCTGACCGCAGCTGACCAAAGGGATATCCCACACTATAGGAGGTTGTGCTCAACAATAAAAGGAGGAGGGGGAATGAGGGTATGTTCAGTTACAGTGTTTGTCTTCCCAGATAAGTTATGCATGATGAAACCCATTTTCCTGGAAACAGCTAAGTATCTACCTACTGATGGGAAGTAGTGAACCAGTTCCTTATTTTGCTTTGCTCAAGCACATGGTTTCTTCTTTATCTGTTAAACTGTCTTTACCTCAACCCATGAGTTTCCTCACTTTTACCATTCTGATTCTCATTCTGGGGCAGTAAGCAAGGGGCTGTGTGGGCCCTGGCTTCCTACTGGGCACAGCAATCAGGAAAATAATTCTTAATATTGTCTTCAAACTTGTGACAGGCAGAGATTAAGGAACAGGATAAGCATACTATTTTTAGCTTCTGAGGAAATCTGAGTGCATGTTAGATTAGATCATGGTGCTGATTGGCTCTACAGTCTGAAAAAGAGGGTGAATATTGGATCTGTGCATCCAAGTTCTACCTGAACCATGAGAAGTATTTCCTATGTTACTGTAAATGCAACAATAAAAGTGAATGGAACGCTCACAAACAGTACTGAGACACAACACTTCACCCTGAGCTTATGCCCTAGTCTGTAAATGATTTTTTTTTTAAATATACTTAAATATATTTTATATTTTAAGAATATTAATTTAAAATACATTCCATATTCTATTAAATTATTGAAATATTTTTTATATTTATATATATATAAAATGAACACATAGCTTGACAGTACAGTCAATATAAACATGAAAGAAGCTTAAATACTAAAATAGCATTGTAGCAATATGCAATACCAGAAAACCAAAGGCTCAGTATTAAAAATGCTCTAATGTATGGTGACCAGTTACCAAATCATTTATTCACACCATTTGAGAACCTACATACTTGTTATAAACAAGCAAAAAACCAAATACAAGTCTCCCCAATTAGTGCTTAATTTCCTAAAGTCTAATCATCACTATTTGTGTCATCAGTATAAGTGCACCATAGATCTCTATATAGTCTGCTTCAGGAATTCTGAAGCCCAGGCAGCAAAGAAGCTTGAAGGTAAACTTGAAAACGTTAATGCATACAGATCTATGGCAACAAGCTTAAAATTCATACTTATGTTTTCCATATGCATGATCAGTTGCAGGAATTTAATCTTTCACCTCTGGAGGGTCAGCTAATGAGCAATGACTTCACAGCTGTCAATAACAGATATTTAAATTCAAGAAAAAGGAACTCTGCTCTCTTGTAACTCTGCTCTCTTCAATATTTCCTATTTTTAAATTTAGGTGACCCTGTGCTCAAAATTCTTCCCTTCATGATTTCAATTCTTAGGTGCCTAACTGTCCTGATTCACTTCACTCGTATTTCTGAATATATTCTTAGCATTGCACACTTGAAAGTCAAGCTTGACGACACTCACTGCCAACATATTTAACTCCCTTTGATGCTCTGATCTTCATTTACTGAAGCATGATCAAAGAGTGCTGCCATCAGAAACTCAGGAAGGAAAACTGAAAATAGCAGCCAGTTAAGGTCCAACAAATAGCAATGGAGGATCATCCGTGATCAGGTCCTTCTGAGGTGCTCAGGTGTACAATTATTCAGTTTCACTGGAATCAGTCAGATTTATCAGTCTTCTGGTTTTAATGGGAAATGTGATATTTAGCAGAGAAGTTGTGATCAGTCATTTTAAACTTCAAAAATTGGACTCTTAATCTATAGTAGTTAGTGCACAAACTCTCCCCAACAGACCTGAATCCCCACATCTGCTGTGTAAGAAGGAAGTGGAAGTTACTCTTACTGGAATGTGTAGCTGCCAATCTTCAACAAGAAAATTAAAATTTCATCTAAATGTTCCTAACTAGCTTCTAAAAACAGGCAACTGGAGGTCATACACCATATACCTAGTCCAGACAACAGGGCAGCAATACAGTTGCCTGGACTCACATGCCCTTCCAGGAGGCAGCAGGTCTCTCACAGGTCCTAATCCTCATGGGACAGCACATATGTGGTTGCACAATGGCATCAGGTTATAGTAATCCATCAGAAACAGTGATTCTTGCTTAACACCCACACAGAGTCAGTGGAATATTTATTATACGTACTGAGACAGAACCTTTCATCCCAAGGAAAAAATGCAAAATAGAAGAGATGGTACACCATCAATGCTATTTTATGTATAAGTGATTCAAAAAAGCTCATAAAACTTTACTGCTGCCTGCCAGATAAAACAGTGAAATGATCCAGCACATCTATTTCTTTGACTATCAACTTTAAAGGTCTTAACTTGGAACTTGAGTGATTATATTGCTATGTTAACATCTATGAGACACCATACATTGATTTGAGTTGTGGAAGAATACATTGCACACCAGAAAAATAGTTTTCACTTTTAGGACACTGAACTGGAACTTCATCTCCCACTCAATTATATGTGGAGATGATAAAAATGGGTAATGAGTTTTTCTGTACATTCTCTCTCCAACTTCATTGGTAAGGACTCTTGAAAAGCCTAAGTAAGAATGACTTAAGTGTTTGTAAATCAAGAAGGAGCTAACATAAAGTAGAGCTGATGCTGTTATTTAATAAACAGCAATCCAGGGCACAGAAACAAAGCAGGTAAAAACCTTCTCACAAAATGTGACCCTCCACACAGGATTTCGGTAAGTTAAATGAAACAGAGGGGATATGGCTAGACATTTATCATCCTCTCAAAGAAGCATCCTAGTTACTTACGTGAGTAGTGCTCTTTTGTAAATTGTATTTGAGTCATGTCTCTAGACACAGCTGGAAAGAGTTCTGAGCCAAAGATCATGTAGGGCATTTTTATTTACTAGTTTATTGAGTTGAATCATTGGCACAATTGATCCAAAGTTCTTGGTAACAAATGAATTAGCAACAGCTAAGATTTTCTGTTATTCTACAGAGAATAAATAATGCTAGGTTCTCAGCACCAGCATCGTTCAGTATGAATGAATGGACCTGACAGTCTACTGCAGCAGTAGTCTGCTACCATAATCCCAGCCATGTGCAGAACTGGAGACCAGAGATCCCAGCATCGCTACTAAGAACAGTAAACAACTGTCCAAATTTGAACACATTTCTTGGGTTCAGGTAAATCCACTCCGGTACAATTCACATAAAAAATAAAAATAATTAAAGAATGCTTTTATAGAAATGTATATGCTTGTATACATATCTATGTTTTTATATATACATATAAAACTATAATGACACATATAGTCTGCATAGAAAAGTTTGCATAGAACAAGTACCTACTAAATACTGTATTTGTGTATAGCTAACCATATATGTGCATATATTTGCATAAATCTATAGATTCGTACATCCGATTATATATAATAACATATATAATGTTCTGTACAAACTTCTTGTGACAAAACCAGCACACTCTATATACATGTATTATTTTATGAGCTGGTCACAGTAAAACCCAATAACATAACTGTATATTAGTAACAAAGCTTGACCTCCTTCTACACAGCATGTAGCTTTTATTTAATTGGAACCGAAATATATCTAGATGGTCTCTACAGAACCTCAACATGTTGTTAATTAACTTGGTTATTAACAGTGATGTACATCCCCTAGAGCTTGTGACAGTAAATTTGAGCAACAGTTTTGAAAGGCAGCTTTCAAATATGTAACATTTTAATCTTAAAATGTCATTACTTAGAAACTGTGTAGTTTCTCATGAGTGACTTTTTTTGTCAAACATTGTTTAGTGCATTTTCTAAGTCTATGATATCCTTTCCATTGAACAGATTCTTAACATATTATTTTCATGTTCACAGTATTACTGTAAAACCTGCTGAGATGCAACCTCACAGCTATGAAGATGCCAATTACCTGTCATACATGCTTATAGTAATTGGTGTCATAGGAGAAGTAAGACAGCAAAAAGTAACTTTAAAGAACAGGTCTCCCTGTTATACAATGCAGAACATATGTTAAAAACAGGTAATTAGAGCACTGTGCACCCCTTTTCATATCAAATCTGACATTGCTTAAACTAGCGGCAAATATGAATGTCATGCTATAAGTACTGGTGGTTCTGAACAAAGGACCTCTTTATTCAATTACTGTTCACCCATACCATGCAACTTTTTCAACTTCACAATACTTTATCCAGAGATACATGGAGCACACTATCCAAAACAAGCAGAAATACAAACCACACTTTCACTGTGAAATAACTACTGAACCTTTCTTATTAGAAAGAAAGAGTAAAACATGTAAGAAAAAAACAGTAGTAGAGGTAAAAGATTTTAAAAGTGACTGGACTAATTAATTGCTTAAATTATTGTGAACAAGACTACATCAATTTCTGCACTTTAACTTCTCAACAAAGCTTTGAATAAGCATAAACCCACAATGTGCTTTATCTTTTCAACTTGGATTTATTCCTTAAAAAGAAGAATGTTTTCTGTTTACATGGAATAAAATTAGTTTTGCTGCTGTGGGCACTATAAAAAATGCATCCTATCTAGCAAGGTTGTTCATCCAAAATTACCATTACACATTCTTGAGAAGTCAGACGATGACTCTGTGTATATGAAGGCAATTTTAGGAATGTAAAGACTACATCTTCACACTTACTTTAGATTAAGTTGTATCATCATTATGATTGTATGCATAGACCACTTTCCTACCACTCCCTTGATTCTGTGTGTTTAGATTATGGTAAACATTTACCGATAGTCATGATGAACAAAGCTGAGAATGACCAATGTGCATGGAATGATGGGACAAGAAGCTTTTTACCACAGATTTTTGCTGAATGCTTAGCAAGAAAGATTTTGACAGCTCTGAGAGAAACCTAATATATTTGAAAGCCAGATGTCAATGTTAATATTCAGGTCTGTGGCATCTAAAATCTCAAATTATTGTTAATTAAACAGAGGCTGGCTTTTAAAGGAACTCTATTTTATCATATTATCTATTTTATCAAATAGTTAATATTTTAATCAGTTTTGAGTTAAATATTGGCCCATCAAAGGAAGTACTTCTAACAATAGCCAATAAGATGCTGAAAATTACTGTTTTGCAATACCAAGTCTTTCAAAGCTAAAATCCCAGCTCAAGCATGCAACATTTTTGAGTTTTTTGTTCCCTCATTCCAGCTGCCAGCATCACTGAAGGTGGTTCATAGACTTCACCAGATCTATGTGTACACCACACATGATCACAGTCTCTTCAATGCTACTCTAAAATATCAGACTCTTTTCTCCCCCTCCAAAATCCTAAATTGTCTCATTTCTCTATCATGTTTTATCTAAGTATTATCTGTGTGATGTCTATTTATCTATTTCTACTGTAATGAGAAATTGGATTTCCTACGAATAATTTAATTTGTATTTTGTCATGTATTTCCACCAATTCTGCAAGCTATGCAGAAATATAATCGCTGTCTGGTAGGTGATCAGGTCAGTATTAGATAAGTTGCAATTAGAGCAGAAAATTCAGTGAAAACTCCTGTGTCATATATCTTAGAGGTAACATAAAGCCTCAAACAAATAAAAATGAATTGAATAGAATGTAATTTAGTCTTTTCAGAGATTTCATGCAATGGATGTCGCAAAAGTAGTATTCTAGTCAAAGTTATTTCTGAAATATGCAAAGTCAAATGAGACCTTGTTCACTAAAACTAATCACCGTAGGCTAAATCTGTGCGTGGTTTTGGATGTAATGTTCTTTGCACTTCTTTTTATTTTTTTTAAGTCTTTTCAGAAAGGTGTAAAACAGTAAGGATGAGAAGAGGGGCTAAGCCTTTAAAGGTTTTGACAGTTTGCTCTTCAACACCTATAACTGAATTTGCTGAAAGAAATAAAGTGAAATACTTAAAAAGCTTATGCTGATCTGCAAACATTTGCTTCAAGCATATATTTTATTATTTTTTTTTTTAATCAAACTTCTCAATAGTACTTTGCAAAGATGTAAATTTTGTCTCCATCTTATTTTGGAACTTTTGAAGAGAACATGTAAAAGAGGGCAGGCCTTAAAATCCAAGAAGTGTTTCAGGGAAAGTCAGTACCCTAGACAAATACAGTTACTGATAGACACTGACGGGATATAATTGCCCTTGTCAACCTTGAACACACAGCAACTAAATATGAGGAGGAAAAAGGTCAATATTACACCAACTGTGCACTTAACTACAGTGTTTCTGTGTTCATGTGGAGAACAAAAAAATCAATTTATTGTGCGAGAGCTACAATCCTTTCAGAATTCAGTCAATCCACTGATTTATTAATGCTATTGATTACACTGAACTAAACATATAATATGAAGACTTGCCATGTCAAAATGTAGCTCCCAGTTTCCAGTTTAAAGATTTGATTTTCCTCTTTGGGATGTGAATTATCCTCAAGACCAAATCTACTAATGTAAATGGGAATTCTATGAAAATATCTATGCCAGTTATATTTCTCTAAGTCTGCAGAAAAGTGCTTGGTATTGCTTTTTACTTTCATATTTAAATATTTATACACAGAAGCCCCTTTTCTAGGATCTGAGACAAGATGGACACAAAATATAATTGCAATTAGAGATATGCTGAGCTTCCAGAAAAAATATATCTGGAGACTAAGTCATGAAGAATACCTGCTGATTTCTGGGTAGTGTGGATACTTAACTCACCTGCATGCTGTGCATCTAGTTACTGTTTGTATTTCACAGGAGAGATCCATTACCCATATCAATAGTGGGCAACCAATTATAACCAGAACATATTACTTCAACTATCATAATATATTAGGTTGCAAGTGGTAAATTATGAAGATGATCTACGATAATTAGAGCAAACCTAGAATAAGTTATGCACATGTGTGATTCATCAGAATAAAAAAAATCAATAATAACTGCCACATTAGATAGACTGAAGTCTTCAGCTTCCTCCTGCAGTTTGTAGTGACAGGAACATCAAAGAACAGCTTTCATTGTTTACCCTGAAGTACTAATGCTTCTGCCTTGAAATTATGATTTTTACTGGAAGAATTTCTATTCTCCTAATAGCAAATATATACTTTTCTTTTTATCCTAGAGATGTACACATTATTTTGAGTAAAACACCAATAGAAAAGAAGATGAGAATGTAGTGTTTGCCTCCGTGGAAAACAGGCATTCTGGAAAAGTTTGCTCACAGACTATACCCAATTTATGTCTTTTTATTGGTCTGAAGAAATTCATATGTTTCCTGTAAAAGAAAGGAAAATCTGATTAACTTTTTTCAATATAGACTCAACTAATACAGGCAAGAATCAACAAGTTCAGGTGGAATGTGGAAAAAAATGATGTCTCAAAGGATTTTTAGATAAGATCTCATCTTTATGTGCACATTACAGAATTAGAAACCTAATTCAGGTGTCTGCACTAAGGTATACTGAACATACATTGCTAACAAAAACAGCTACAGTCAATGAGCATGGCAGAAATGTCATGGCATTTCATTTCATTTTACATGCTGAAAGAGCACGGCTTTATATGCATTACCAGTTTTACTCTCCATTAATATTAATGAAAGTTTTTCTACTAATCTGAATCAGCTAGTTAGAATATATATATATATATATATATATGTATAAACTAACAATAAGTAGGACTAGCTGAGAAGTCCTGAGAACATTACAACTCCTCCCCAGATTGTAAACTTAACAAAAATCCATGTGTGCTCCACAGCACTTGCAGTCTGAAAAAATAATTATATTTAGATGTAGGTGACACAAGAAAGTGAAGTGAATAGAAATTGAAGGATTGAAATCAAGACAATTTAGTTTTAATATTCTTTGAAGTTTATTTTGTATGCAAGTTTTCACTCAGCTACATAGTAAAGTAACTCGGTTGATGTGGGGTGAACGTTGGACACGGTCTACCTGGATTTCTCTGGGTACAACACCATTTGATGTCTTCACAAATGATCTGGATGATGGAATCTAGTGTACCTTGATGAATTTTGTGATGACACCAAACTGAATGGGGAAATTGGCACTTTGGAAAGGAAAGCCACCCTACAGGATGATCTGGCTAGTCTGAAAGAGTGGGTTAACAAGAAGCTTCAGAAGTTCAACAAGGACAAGTGTAAGGTCTTGCACCTGGTAAACATAATCCAAGAGTACAGCACAGGCTGGGATTTATCCATCTGGGAAGCAGCTCTATGGAAAGGGATGTGGCAGTGCTAGTGGACAGCAAGCTCAATACGAATAAACAATGTGCTGCTATGGCAAAGAAAGCCAGCAGGATGCTGGATTACACAAACAAGGGCATCACCAGCACAGACAAAGAAGTCATTACCCACTCTATTCAGGCCACACCTGGAATACTGTGTTCAGTTTTGGTCCTTACTATCCAAGAAAGATGTGGACAGGCTGGACAGAGTCCATAGAAGGGCCACAGAGATGATAAAAGGACTGGAAAGCTTGCTCTATGAGAAAAAAACTGAGAAAGCTGAGTTTTTCAGCCTGGAGAAAAGGCTCAGGGGATACTTTATCACCATGTTACAGTATTTAAATGGTGGCTACAAAGAAGATTGAGACTTCCTTTTTACAAGGAGTCACATGGAAGAGATGAAGGGTAATGGGTGCAAATTTACTCCTGGTGAGATTCCAGCTGGACACTAGAGGAAAATTTTTCACAATGAGAACAATCAGCCATTGGAATAATCTCCCCAGGGAACTGGTGGATTCCCCAGCTTTGGACACTTTTAAGATGTGGCTGGAGAGGGTACTGTGCCATCTAGTCTAGATCAGGCTTTGTCTGGAGATGTTGGACCAGATGATCCTTGAGGTGCCTTCTAAGCTGGTATTCTATGATGCTATGATTCTATTGAAAAATATATGTAACTACTGAGGCTGCAACTCTATTTTTCCTTCCTTAAGATGATGATTTTTAAAGATATTCTCTCTCTCTTCCTCTCATAATGAGCAAGCAAATAAAGATCACTTATTCCATGGCAATTGTGTAGCATTGAAGTGTTAGGGTTGCAGTTTTACATCACTGTAACTTGCTGTGTCTCAACTCAACACTGTTAATTAAGGTTACTTTAAAAAGTGCATCACTATTATAATGTGACCTCCTTTATTAAAAAAAGTTTGGGGAAACTCTCCAGAAACACGTAATTCAACAGTCATCTCTGGTAAACTGCTTCAAGAGAGAGAGCTGTTTGAAACAGCTGTGAATAGTACACAGAAGCAGAATGAGTGAAAAGGCATCACTGGGAATTGTGTAGGAATAAATACCCCTTTCTAGAAGTTCAAAATGGTGGATTCTGAATTCTGGTTAGAAAGAGAACCTAGGACTCACTGTGACTAGTTTCCTAAAAGTACCAGCTAAAGTCTCAGTCAAAAAAGCAGCATTAAAAAGTTAGAAAGTATTAGGGGAAAAAAAAACCAACCTCACAGCAGGAAACTTTTTTTAGTGCTATAAATTCACCCACTGTATATTCATGTTGAACACTGATTTTCTGATCACTGCATTTCAAAAAAAATGCATCCAACCTAGGAAAGAGGCAGAAAAGAGGAAGAAAATGGAAGGATTTTGAAGTCACTCCATAATGGAAGAAAGTGGAATCAGTCAGTTTTTCAGCTTGCAAAACAGATAATTGAAGGATACAGTAAAGGCCTATATAATGACATATAGGGAATTCTTACGACTACGACATTAGAACAGGGATCTCTCAATTCAACTAGCATAACGGAAATGCTACCAAACAAATGCAAAAGTTTGCTAAACAAAAAACAACTGTGCAAGTTGCCATCACAAGATTATACAGCCCAAAAGCATGAATTCAAAAGGCCTATGGATTAATTGATACCTATTAATTACAACAACCCAAATCTGAACTCTGACAACACTTTCAGCCACTCACTGCTAAGTGGTGGGTAGAGAATATACAGGGAAAAGTTGCCCAGAAATGCTCCTTGTACTCTTTCTTTAGATGTCTCCTACTTGCTCCACTCAGCAAACCATGTTAAACTAACCTAGTTTCTCCCTTTAATAAAATCCTTGTTTTATTTCTGGAAATAGAAAATACAACAGCTCTCATCCATCACCATTAGTACACTGATGAAATGACACATTAACTGAGCTCAAGGTAATAGAAGCTAGGTAAGGTATTGTCTAAAGCTGAGATACCTGCTGGAAGTGGTGAAAGACACACATAGAGGAGTTTCGCAGAACCTGATTTTTTAGTTATGTGATTTAATATTTTCACTAGTGGTCTTGGCAAAAAAAATAGTAGGAGCATGCTGATGAAATTTATTGATGGCACAATGTAAGTGGAGGTACTCCAATACAGAAGAGAACTGTTATCTCATAAAGTAAACAACAAATGACCTTGAGGACTGATGTAATAGAAATGGAATGATTTTTAAAAGCAAGTAATGCAAGATTATCTATAAAAATAATACTGTTAGAAACTGGAAGCTAAATATCTGGAAACAACTGAGATGAACCCCTTTCATTAGTTGATTTCAAGATGATCATATACTCTGATACAACAGTGTAAAAGATAATGAAACAGTAAAGGTTAATAAAGTCTCACTTTCTTTTGATACGTCCTTTCAGTTCCCTGTTTTATCCCGAAGCTTCTTACATAGTATGATTTATCCATATTTCCTAGTATTCACGTGCAAAATAACCTTAGCATCATAGAATCATAGAATAGTTAGGTTGGAAAGGACCTTAAGATCACCTAGTTCCAACCCCCCTGCCATGGGCAGGGACACCTCACACTAAACCATGTCACCCAAAGCTCTGTACAACCTGGCCTTGAACACTACCAGGGATGGAGCATTCACAACTTTCCTGGGCAACCTATTCCAGTGCCTCACCACCTCCACAGTAAAGAACTTCTTCCTTATATCTAAACTGAACTTCCCCTGTTTGAGTTTGAACCCATTATCCCTTGTTCTACCACTACAATCCCTAATGAAGAGTCCCTACCCAGAATTCTCGTAGGCCTCCTTCAGCCCTTCAGGTACTGGATGTCATCAATGTCCCAATCTGTCTTTGCTCATATAATCAGCTCTCTTTTTTCTGGGGGGGGGGAAAATGTTTGCTTGGTTCTACCCACATTTCAGTCAGTTTTCTGGCAAAATAGGGGTGGGGTTGGTGGCAAATGCAGAGAAATACTCAATTTTAAGTATACAGTGATTGTATACTCACTGGTGGCTTTGCCCAGAGTTATATTGATCTTTCGGAAACCTTTCTCAAGATCCATAAGTACCATAAAAGTACCAGTGCCATGGAAAGTAAGCTCTTGATATCTTTCCATCACCAAAAGAAAATATTTACAATACTAAAAAGCTAAAGACAGGGCAGATACTTTAACTGTATAAAAACGCTGATCTTTTAGAGACAGATCTGAATGTTACATAGAAAATAGTTTATCATCTGGAATGCTTATGGCTCCTTATGCCATTTCCCTTGGAATGCTTTTGATTTCATAAAGAAATTCCTATACTTATTTTCTAATACTGATTAATTTTTCAATGTCACCCCTTTCAATTGTCAATTCAGTTATGACAAGTGATTTTATTAGATAAATATTAGATGCAGAAGAAGTCTAAATGAATTACAAATCACATCACTGAGAAGCAGGCAATATAAAATCAGTATGCAATTTGTATAAGTTACACACAAGTTACAGATAAAACTTTTTTGAGAACTTCTACAGGGGGCTCTAGTTGTCTGATATGATTTATTTCACAGAATTGGCTGTACATGTTTCCTCTGTTCTGCTTTTACCTATGCAACTTCTACTGATGATGGATTTGGAGATATGATCTCAAAAAATCAGATGCTAAACTCAGCATATCAAAAATTTGATCCGAGTAACACCTTAATTTGCTGATGGAAGCTCAATTTCTTCCTCTGATAGTACTCCATCTGGAGCTTAGCTTTTAGAGTAGAAATGATCAAGCTGTTAACACAAAACAAGAGCAAGCTATTAGTTTCTAGATCTCAGGGCTGTAATGCATTCATTCCATTTTCAAGAAAGTTTGTTACAGGTAACAGTGTTGCTACAGGACAGCTATCCTTTAAAAGTTACATTAAAAGGAAAGATTTAATAAAATTCCAAACATTTGTCAAAAAGCTCAAACACCTACTTTGCATCTCTGGCTTGCTAGCACTTATAATAATAGACACATTCAGGCTTTTATCTAGCATCCTCTGGGTAATCATAGTACATTTGTTCACAATACCCTGCCCCTATCTCAGACTTCAACTGACTTTTTTTTTTTTTTCAAGTAGAACTGTTTTACTTTTACAGTTAGGTTTGGTTTGGTTTTTTTTCCCTCCTATTTTTTTTTCTTGCCCCCTGTTACCAAGGATTAGCTATATTGGAAAATATCCTATAACTAACTTTTCAACAGTTTACTTACTATACATGCTAATCTCATAATTTTATAGTTCAATGAAATAATGAAAACACAGATACACAGAAACACATGTACAAGACGTAGGATCATTTTATTCTGATTTACTAAAATTATATTTAAAAGCTCATTTCACATTCAATCTAACAATATTTCACCTTAAATTTTAGTTGGAAAAAAGGACTTTGCCTTCAACTCTCAAAGTCCTGTTGATTTTTGTCACTGATATAACAGTATGAAGTGTATGCCTGATTTAACATTTATATTTTGTTATGTCAATCAACACATTATGACATCTTCTCAAAACAAATAGTTTTTTGCTCCAAGAAGAGGACAAAATTGCCTAGTGAAGTTCAAGTTGGGATAGCAAAGCAAAAACACCTCCTGAAAATCACCTGTGGGGTAGGTTTGTAATTCAGTAGTCTGGAAACCTATTGCTAATCAACTTCTTTCCTCTAGCAGAAGGTATAGGCACAATGAAATAAAATATTTGGGAAGAATCAGGAATCATTAAATCAATGTGATGCAATATGAAGTCACCAATATACTATATATAGAGATTTAAAAAAAAGAAAACTTCTACATTTATTTCATGCAAATACTTTAGTTACCAAGAATTCTTTCAAATCACTTTCATTCCATGAGTGTAAAACAATTTCACAAGTTATATGTAAGTCCTTGTTACCTATTTTTAAGGTTGTCTATAAATTCTGCATCAGGATACCAATCTATGATATTCTTCAAATTCATGGTAATCTTAAGAACAGGAAATGAGTTCCAGGTATTTTAATGGTGTCCAAAATGAAGTTTAAGTTTCCTATTCTTAAATGACTCAGACGAATCTGGGACTGATTCTGCAGTGTTTAATATTTATTAACCATAAATTTTTTGCTTTTCTGAGGGATTTTATAAAAAAAGTTTTCATTTCTAAAGAATCCTGAACACTTTCAAAACTCTGTATTTGTACAACTTTAAAATACATGTATAGCTATTACTGAGTTTCAAAACAGTATTCACTCTCATCAATTTGTATATAATCCTATTCTGAGCATTCTGCATCTTTATGGGCTATTGATTTCTAGACTGTGTGGTGATGCTGGTTTAAAATTGAACTATCCATCCAGTAACATAAATTAGACATAAATTTGTCTTTTGTATATTGCAAAACATATTGAACCTCAAACGTATTTGGAAAGGTAAGGAGCAAGTCACAGTCTAATCCGATAAAAACCATGCTAATGGTTTAGCCTATCTCATTTTGTATATGGAAAATTTACAGATTGAAAACATTAAAACAATTTAAAAACAGACCTGTAGAAAGGCTATCAAAGCATTGGACATATCTTCACAAACTTCATTCAATCAAGAGAGAATATTTCAGAAGACAATATGGAGAGGAAGATCTTCCATTAAATTTCACACATATAGAGTTCATGTAGCTCAGCAATGAAAGACCAGAAACTCAATTATATAGGCAATAGTGGGATTTATATGCCTCCAAAGACAAACCCAAAGACCTAGATTAGAAGCATACCTCTTGCTATCAGTTATACAGAACTCCCAATTACACAGGGAGGTGTAAACATTTAACTTCAGGTGTTTAACTTAGGCTGAGCCTAGATCTTAAAGTCAGACACCAACCTATTGATTATATCCTAACATTTTGTTCTTAATATCACTTTTCACAAATTGAAAACTTTGGCAATTTTTCACAGATATGCTACTTGATGGATGTTAGAGACATAAATTACTGTTCTAGGAATTAATTAATTGATTATGTCAAGGGCAAACTTAATTTTCACAGCACAGCCAAAAATGTTCTTATTTAATTACCAGTTAATTACTCAAAGTACAGTTGCTGTATATTTCTAAAAAATACTAAAGATCAGTGAGCTCCTAACTGACAACTGGGCAGAAGAGAGAGAATATGAACAGGGAAAATCTAAGTGTGGTATTCCAGGCAGTAACCTATTAAAAAGATATTTCATGAGTAAAGTTTAACATCCGTAGTCAGGAAAAGAAAAAAATCCCCAACCAACATCCCCCTTTCCCCCTCCCCAGTAAAGTCTTATCAACATGCCTATTAAGACAATGAGAAAAAAAACTAATTAAAGTAAATTAGCTTAATGTGCACAGGCTGGATAAAGACAGATCGTTTTTAAAAATCCAAGAAGATAATGGTACCCATTTGGGATACGGTTTTGGCATTTTTCATATAAATTGGACAGTTTTAGAGGATAAATATGGTAGAGAAGTCCTTATAGGCAATTATGTCTTTACAGTGCTGGTGGCTGACATCATAAAAGTATAATTTTAATTGCTATTAATTCTGTTAAGTCTACTTTTATTGAATACTTAATGCCATCTCTGACAGTTGTAGTAATTTATGTACTTTAATGAAGCTTCTTGGTAGAAGTTTGGACTTACAGGGTCATTTACACTATGTTCAAAATAAGGCATTTTATCAGCTAACAAGTACAGGTTACAGAGACACTGATTTTTTCCTTCTCAAAACTTGTTAATTTTCATTAGCCTTATATGGATAACTATGAAACCAAATTCTGTCTCATCTTTTAAATATATTAGACTTTACTAAATATTAAAAAAACCCAAACAGCTACTGTACAGTTTTCAATATGAAGCAACTTCTCTGTTTAGTAAGAAAACTGAACTTAGAGAAGCTGATGAATGACTAAATGACACCAATTCACATCAATGTTACGCCCCTTGGGAATACAGAATAGGTAAAATAAAACCCTGAAACTGCTTTGGCATTCAACTACAAAACCACTCCATAGTATTTAACAATATGATTTTATGTAATGCAGAGGAAAATAATGTTATTGACTTTACATTTTTGTACATTGCTGTATTGCCAATAGTTGTAGGTCTTTGCTGATCGTGTGATTTGCATTATTAAATTATGAGAAATTCATTTATCTCAATCAGTGCTAGTTTCAATATTTGTGAATTAGTAATTGCCTCAGTCACACTAATGGGACAACACATCTATTCTTGCTTTTCTGTCTGTTTTCATGCCTATTTAAATTATAGGAGCATGATGTAAGAAATAAATTATTGAATGGAATAGGACTGTGCCTCAAAGAACTCCTGGGTTCTTTGGAAATCCCAGCCTGTGTTCACACAATAAATAAATAAATAAATAAAGGAGATAAGAATGAAAAAAAAATGGCAAAATATAGCTTTTTTTTTTTTTTCTGGCTCAGCTGTCAGAGGAAATTACAGTGAAGGTGATCCCCTCTAATGGATCTTGTAGCAGAGTGTGTTAACCCCCTGTGGGCTAAGATTTCTGTGCGTTAGTTCCAAAGACATAGTGAAGCCACATACAGCTGCTGGCTATCCATCATCACTTTCACTTTGCTATGTCTGAAACATGTAAATCAAGTCAGAAGTCTTACAAGTAGGATCTTGAAGTCCTGAAGGTGAGATTATTGTCTTTGTAACATGGTCCTTGTTGCAAAATTAAGTGGAATTCTCACATTTAATTTCTAGACAAATAAGGAAGGGGCATCTGTTGCTTTTGTTGCAAAATAGTCACTGAAAAACAATAAACCAGAAAACTTTAAAATATTTGAAAGCTAAAAATATCTGAAAGCCAGATTAAACTTAAATTATCTTACAAATAAGAACTATTCTAAAGCTTATTACAATATTATCAACAGATATTTCAAAAAAATATTTTGTAGACATGCCAAATATTCTACATTTTTCCTGACCTACAGTTGATGGCTTTACAGATATATCTCAATATGCAATTTCTCTTCTTTTCTGTCTCCAAGAACATTTCCCTTGCTTTGTCTTGTGTCTATTCCATTTTCAGCCTCTACTACTTTTTCCTTTTATTTCTCAAGTTCTCTCTGCTTGCATTCCAGCAGCATACCTAATACATTTTTCATTTAATACCTGTATATGTATTTACTATTTATCAAGTATTTTTATGGCCTATCAATTTTTCTATCAAGAAGCCATACAGATAAGAGCCTACTAGGCCTATTAGGTAATTTTGAAGTAAATGCTTATCTGAATAAATGTTTTAATATTATAAATTTCAGAAACTACAGTGTTTTCCTGTAAATTACCAAAGCTGAAGTCTTCATTTATTCTAGCAAGCTATACAGATTCTGTGGTCTGCACCTATGTCATGAGTGAACTGATGACAGAATTTAGAAATTAGTACATTTCTAAAAAATAAATTGATTTAATGACTTATTAGAAACAGTAAAGGAAATGTGAAATAAAATCTATGTTAATCAGCATTCAGATTTTTGTCTTGGAAAATGCAAATCCAGACACCTACAGTGCAAAGCTGGTTGCTCTCATCACACACGCTCTGGAAACCTCTTTTGCATTTTAAGCTATTTGAGATTATTTTTCTACTTTCAGCTTCTATGTAGAACTAACATGGTCAGATACATCCCAAGGAAACAAGATGCATCTGAAGATAACAGATGAACTTCCTTTTGCAGTATACATAAATAATGTTTTGATCAAATACATAGCCCAAAGTTCACTTTCTCTTCTCATATCTACTCACAGAAAATTTCCTCAACAAAATGAATATACGCTATCCCCAGCATTCAAAAATTCTCATCATATATCCAGGATTTCTGTTAACAGAAAGGACAAAACTAAGAGGTGAAAGAAATGCATACACAAGCATCAGCCTTGCAGAAAAATTTTAGAAAAAATATTTAGAAAAAGCTGTTCCCAAGCTGTATCATTTCTTCTGTTTAACTTCTCCCTGGGAATATTCTGTCATTCACTACAAAGGATTGGAGGGAGATAGATCCAAATTTTTGACCTTCTAGTTCAATTAGCCTCTCAATTATATTGCTGTAATTAAGAATATTTTCACTTAATCAAATGGAGTTATGTTAAAATACGTGTAATCGAAAGGAGAATCAAGTCCTGTATTTGTAACTTCCACAGTAAAAGCCAATAAATTCGTGTCAAGGCTGCAAATATTGCTGCTGGAAGTCTTAAAAACTGAACAAACTTCCTCAGTTATGGGCTTTAATGTATTTGATGGTGTTTATTGGAATCAGGTATGCTTTACATGCAAGAAGAGGGCAAGGAGGAGGGAGTGCATGAGAGCAAGCGCTTTCTAGGGGAGCTGAGAGAATGGGAATGGCACAGGTGAACTGGTAGAAGATTAAAACAGAGTTTAGAAAAGTGAGGAGGGATTAAAGGGAGCCCAGTACACTTTGTGAGGATCATGGAAACGTGATGGGGACGAGAGTGAGGAAATGCAGAGTGGCCCCAAGGAGTATTTTGCTGGCAGTCAAAATGTCCCAGTGATAAAACCATAGGACATGGCAGAAAAGGAACACACAAATGCGGGCTAGTTGACCTTAAAGGACACTTTAACAGATAGGAAAGAGGAGATCAGGAGTGACTAAATCTATGTCTGAGGTGCCTTAAAGCAGTGTGGGGCTATTCCATTCTTAAGACACTTCATTGAGGCTTTGATTTTAAAAGGTGAGACAGTGGAATGCAGAAAAATTTTCCTCATATAGAGATATTCACTGCAATACAGCTATGTATGTTTTTAAATAGAGAAAAACTAGAGCAGTTTCTCAAGACAGTATCTTGATCCCAGTGGTTGGTGATCAATAGGCAAAGAGCTACACTGATAACAAACCACCTAAATCCACCCATAAGTGGATTAGCGTGAAGTATAGATGCTGCTTTTATACTCTTCTCTCCCCCTTTTTTTATTTAATCAATCGTCAAGAAAGGTTTGACTCTTATTTGCACTAGAGATCACTACATTAAAGAAGTACTTTGCTATTTTGCTAACAGACTAGTTACAACTGCATGGTGCAAAATTTGGCAACACTGTGCTCTCAAGTTGCCTACTTCAGATCTCAGAGGTCCCAGACCTGTGGGGCTCTCCCTAGTTTACCTGCATTTGTAGACAAGATGTAGACAACAGCATGTAGAAGATGTTGCAGCTTCTGCTTATTGTGCACTGAAAGAGAGACTGACAATGAGCAGGGCCAGTGTGGAGGGGGTACAAATCACTGAGAAAAATCATGAAGGTGTAATGATCAGTACTTTCAATAAGTAAGCCCAAATCTTCATAACTCAAAAGGGCTGATTTACTTTACTTTGCCTCTTCTTAGCTACATAATCGTGGAACCATAGAATCACTGTCTCACTCAGTCTCCAAATATGAAGAAAACATTCAATATTAGGCAATAAAAATTAAATTATAACAAATATTCAAGCCTATTATGTTTCTTTTTCTTGTTTTAAACTCTCTAGGAAGCAGAAAAAAAAATCTCAGCTTTGTTCATTGCCCATTCTTGAAAAGACCGAAAAAGAGGAGAGCTGAATCTTAAAAAATATTAAAATCAATGTCCATAATGATAGTATTAAGGATGTTATGTATTTTCTGTGAAGCATAAAAGTTTAGTTCATGATTTAAATGCTTGATTATTGCTCTACAGATGCCATTTCTTGCTTCTGCAATATTCAAAGCATTTACATTTTTACTTTTACAGTTTTCCTCCATCATATTTTACTTTCAAGATTCCCCAGTGTAGCCACTAGTTGCCACATTTACATGGCAAATTGCAGCTAATATTAATTACTAAGATAAGAAAAAGGAGTGTTTGTGCTTCTGGGGCTGACACCTGTAACAGAGTGGGTCCACATGGTAATAATGTGCCATTCCCCCTTGTCCTATCCCTACATGTCCTTGCAAAAAAGTCCCTCTCCAACTTTCGTGTAGGCCTCTTTAGGCACTATAAAGTTGCTCTAAAGTCTTCCCTGAGCTTTCTCTTCTCGAGGCTGAACGAGCCAAATTCTCTCAGCCTGTCTTCACAGGAGAGGTGCTTGAATCCTCTGAGCATCTTTGTGGCTCTCCTCTGGACCTGCTCAAGCAGGTCTGCATCCCTCTTGTGCTGAGGCCAGCAGGGCTGAATGCAGTCAAAGGACAAAAATCACAGCTGGTGCCTGTTTCTTGTTAGCCTTGATCCCAGTGCAGCAGTTCTGTTTCCTTGCTTTTGGCAGCTGCCTGGGGGACTGCAGCACCCTGCTTTGCCTTCCTCACACATCAGAAACCTGATAGATACACAGCTGTTGCCATCAAAAGTGAAATTCATCCTGGGCTGTTTGCCAGCATAAGGACTATGGCATTACTTAAGACCCACTAAAACCTTCAAAGGCTTAAGCAGCACTTAAAACCTTGTGGTACTTGGCAGAGACTTGTTCCAATGTCAGGGAAGGATCACTAGGCTAAAAGCACAGCACTGGAACCAAATTATTTCTTCTAAAACTAGTGAATGTCACCAGTGAAGAATTTCCCAAAGTACTTTTTTTTTTTTTAATTATTCCTCTAAAATCTGAAGAACTTCAAGAACTCAGATTTGTGTTCCCAGAACATTAGAAGTATGGCTTGGAATGTAATTTTTTTTTAAAACCCATCTTTAACTTTTATGCTTAAATGGGATTTTTTAAATGGTTTTATTTAATCAAAATTCTATGTTTCAGGATGCCTAAACAACTGTTTTTTTGTTTTTTGATAATAAAAGTCTTTTCAATCTTTTAATTTTGGTGTCACGAATACACACTACAATGTCAGTGTAGTTCTTTTATTTCCAAGTTGTTAACACACAATGAGAGTGTTTGGAATTTCACCTATTTTCCATCCAAAAATGGAACAATCCACAAGTAAGACTTGTAAGTTGTGTGTGTATGAAAATGAGAACAGTTGGAAAACAATGGGATAGAAAAGTCTATATTTCTACCTTGAAGAGATAAATTATCTACTGTATGTGCTATGTCAGCCTTTTATACTGTAACTATCACCAGAAAATCTGGTGGAAATCAAGCAGCATACTCTGCTAACAAGTAACCATTCAGAACAGCTGTGTCCTGCCAGCAAATCTGCTAATAACTTATATGCTCCATGTTTCAGTTTTCTCATTTGTAAAATGGGAACAGCAGTAGCAATGCATCTTTAATTCAGGGTTTGCTACATATAGATAAAAAACAATGTGCATGCTGAGCATTTGTTGGCAACTGTTAGTTATTGGTCTTCATAACTTTCAGGGTCTGTAAAATCAAAAATCCATTCAAAATTCTGTTAGAAGAATAGGGTAAACAATGACAAATGTCAATCAGGAGGCAGCCTGCTGTGTCATTCAGACAAAATTCTGTGTTGACACTGTACTCAAGGTGTAAGAGTGGAACTCTGATGGAACTTTTCATGCTATTCCTCTGAAACTGCATGAATGACAAAGGATATTTGGTCTGTTTTTAAATGCAATCTGACAGTTAAAAACTTAAATCCTATTGTTTTCCATGAAGTTTTAGATGATGCTTCTGTCTTGCTGCTAGTTACTATACCTATCGTTTAACTTTTATGATACATATTTTCTTTTATTCATGAAAATCATTGCCTACTCTAAAGAGCACAATGTGAAGGAATTCATATTTCTCTTTTTTCCTCATACTTCTTTCTTCCCTGTTATAATGTGCCTATTCTCTGGATTTATTGTGTGCCCATAAATCAATACTTTCATGAAGTAATAAAAATAACTTATTGTAATGGTAACAGCTCCAAAGGACTTCTGACTCTGAGCGGCATTTTATATAATTCAGATCTATGTTCCATTCCCAAACTAATGGCACACTGTGGGTTATGAAGTGATTAAAATTGTTGTCAAACTGGCCTCCTGGAAAGAGGGAGCCAAACTTCTTTTCCTGCAGCTGGTAGATCTGCAGGAGCTATATTTGACTTCTACAGTTGGAAAGCAAAGAAAGTTAGTGAGGGAATAATAAGCCAGGAAATTATGGAAAAATGGTAATTTTTTCTCCAATGCTTCTAGCAAGCAAGTTTAGGCAAACAACGAAAACAAAGCAGTAATCAGTATTTTTTTAAGGTTTATGGAAATACAGACAAAGAGATTTGCCTGCAAGTACACAGAAAACATTAGAAGAGGTAGGAGTATAACAGATCTTTTGAGTCAAGTCTCTAGTGTCTTTATTACTGTATTTCTACATTTAGTTCTTTAAGGGTCACTGGATTTCTTGCTTATTTTTTAAAATTTATGTTTACTCTTTTCAATATTGCTGAAACTTTTCTTTATAATATTCCTGAGAGATTTGCAGCAATGTATAGAACTGCTATTTTTCTGAACTTCAGCACTTGCTCTCCACTTCATGAACATGATATTTCCCAAAAAGATGATGGGAAATTATTTAAAACATTGCAATTAATTTATTAATTGAAGATTCCCCAAAAGAAGATGATTATTCTTTGTCTCAGCTTTTATTAAGTCTAAAACCAGCCTAAATAGAAGACAGCTTGGAATCACCTTTGCAGCTGATTTTCTGTTCGCTACCTGGTATATAAAAGAGCAGTCACACAAAAGTGCTTGTTAATTCTAGACAGTATTACTGTATATCAGAAATTTCTAAAGCTCCAGAGAACCGGTAATCTATGCAAGTTGTTGTAAAAAGGAAATGTAATTAGCCTGCTGTCAGTTATGGCTTTCTGGCTTTTACTGTTCTGAAAGAAAGAGATCTACTATCTGTGGTCAATTAAAAGAAAAAACTGCTTGAAAGAGAAGCAATACAAATGGGTCCCCGCAATCCAGCCAACTGTACATCCTTCTGTATTTCTATCTGTTGAAGTCCAAGATATACTGAGTGTAATAAATAAAATAGTAATAAGAGCTGCTGTCACATAGTGTATTTTTATGCTTCAGCACCACAATTCCTGTCTTATCTTCCCAAGAGGCTGGATCAAGGCATAACTTTAATCTTCAACCCATCAAATTTAATTTTACCCACCTGTAACCCCAGCTTTTTCTCCGCAGAAAAATGTTATATGCACACTCAACAGTCATGATAAAAGGAAAACAAAACTTCCGGATACCAACTTAAAATCTAAGTTCCATAAGCCTTAACCTAAAATACGATATATTTGTTTTACATCAAGCAGTTTTTAAGACTCTCCTTGAAATCCTCCCCTTTCCCCTCACAGCTTTCTGTATGATTCCTGACATGCCCTCTATCTGCTCACGCTACCAATGCCTTGAAGTTCAGATTTTTAAGTCACTTTTCTAATAGACCAAAACCCATGCTACTAACTAAAATTAAAAAAAATCTGCAAAAAGAATAGGTATCTGCTTAATGACTGTACATTTATAGCCATGGTATTTATGAACCCTGAGCAAAGCAAATTCTGCAAAAAGGACTTCTTAGCGCACCTTCTAAGGAGGAATAACCACGCATATTCTCAGGGAAATAGTGAACATTTTAATAGCAAAAAAAGAATTCAGATTTTGCAACAGTTATTTTAAATAGAATACAATTTAACACTGGGGTTTTGTACTTAATAGATCTCTTCTTTGCCGCTTCCTTGCCTGAGTGATGCTTCCAGAAAATCTGTAATTTGGGTTGAACCAAATTTCTTCTCTAACTTGTTACCTAACCTCCTGTTTGCCACATAGAATCGTAGAATCATAGAATAGTTAGGGTTGGAAAGGACCTTAAGATCATCTAGTTCCAACCCCCCTGCATGCAGACCATAAGAGCAGTAATAATCACTGGGGGGGAGAAAGGACCCAGGAATCTAACTTAGGCACTGGATGGTCTGTATTCAGTTTCAGCTTTTGATACAGGTTTCCTTGTGACCACTGGTAAATTTTATCACCTCTGCATCTCATGCACAGGACACATGAGCAGGTCTGTGGAGTATAATCATGCCATTTTTACATTCTTGTTAGCTTAACATTCTTCCCACAGAATGACTTTCATCAGTGCTTCATAGTCCCCTTTCTTGCTATTAATTCCCTATATCTAAAACTAGATTTAGGACAAGGCCCATCACTGCAGAATCCCAATATACAGGACTGTTGTATAGAAGTTATACTGTAAGGTCACTTAGGATTTAAAACTGCCCCAGGCCCCTATGTCACTCATGAGCACATAATAAAAGATGGCACCTAGTTAATGTGTACTTTATATGTAAAAAGATGTTGTGCTTGTATATGTTAATTGTCATGTTTTCCTTCTAAATGTTTTTCTAGATCTTTGCTTATTCCGTGACCTGTTGTTAATGCATGTTTTCTAGCTGAAAGCCAGCTAAGCCTCTGCTGGTACTTGTCATATGTTGACAATATTCAACAGTGCATACAGTATTCTAACACCATACAGTTAAGAGTGAGGGAGCACATTAGCATTCATGGTTTTATCTCAGTTTCTTTGCCCAGAATTCAGTGGTAAATAAAAATCTTGGAAAAAAGAGAAGGAATGAAATTGTGCATCATTAATACATCACTGACAAAATAGAAAGCACCAACAAGCAATTTCCTCAGACTGAATAGGTGTCAAACAAGAATTTTAGACAGAGCCATCAGGTCCAAAACCAGCAAATGAAGGGATGAGGCTCAGGACTAAGTGTAAGTCATGGTTGACAAGCTGATGAAATAGGGATAGCAAAATCAGCCTTCAGCCTTCAACTGATTTTCTCAAAGTTCCTGACATGGCTATCTGAAACAAGCTTGTAACCTGAAATCTTAGTGCCCTGCTTGGTGCAAAACTTACTACTCTAAAATTCTGTTATTGTGTACATGATGACAGATACAGCATCTTTATATACGAAGGAAAACTCCTATCTTCAAACCCGGGGTGATGGAGCTCGTCTAGCCTTGTATGGTCTTCCATCTAAGAGAAGGACAGTCTTATAAAACCTATGACCTGCAGACTTGGCTGTCACCATCCTAGTTCGCTAGGACTAGCAGTTAAACCTCAGGTGTAAAGGGTGGGGACAGTTCTTTGCAAGCTGCGCCTCACCTAAAAACTCCCCTGCGCAGTCTGGAAGGGCTTGGCTCTCACTTGTTGGTATGGACAGGTGAGGGTTGAATCAGTAGGTGACAAGGTGCATGGGAAGCTGCAGATCCAACCTTGCATACAGGCAGACCAGTGCATGGGTAGCTCGAGATTACTCAGGAGATGTCAGTCCTGGTCGGACACTCCCTGATTGCCTAAGCACCCTTTTCAAACCAGATTTGGCTATCCCACTCACCCTTGGTCATCGTGCTTGTAGTAAGCATGGTCAAAGCCCTTCCGAAAATCTTTGCTTGCGAAGCCAAGCCATCAATCAATCAATCAATCATATATGTCTTAAGAATGCTGTAGCTATGTTCTTTTAAGACCTTTGCTTCCTAACAGCTGATTTATCAAATCTATGTTCCATTAACTTTTTTTTTTTTGAATCCTTTACCTTTAGAACAATTTGCTAACGAATACTCAAGGCAAATGAGAACTTTGCTTCCTCATATCTTCTCATGTACTGTCCACTTTTCTTGCCTTACTTAAAAATAGTTACTGCAGCACAAACTATTTTTTCTGCTCAGGTTACTGGACTTAATTACATCTGTGTAAATAAATACAAAAGCCTAGCAACTCTAATAGTCTCTTTTACTATTATCAGCATTTTATGCATACTCTACTCTGATTCAAATGGCAGCATATGAGACAGCTAGGAATCACTTCTGTTTGCTCCACTCCTCAAGAAAGGATTTATACTGAAATATTGGGGCAGTGCTTTGTCTATTCACCTTAACTTACACTGAGTTCACAAATGAACAAAACCACAAACAAGATATTCTCTAATAATCAAAAAATATTGAACCTGCCACAGAGAAAAAGGTAAACATTTACTCATATTGATAATGAAGAGGTGGATATTTTTAAAATTAATGTACACACATTATGGATAAATATTAGTGGGTTTGGTTTTATTTTTTAAGCTCTAATAAGAGTCATCATTTGTATGCAATTCTTAAAATAGTATAGAAAAAAAATGAATCATTTTAGCCACATGGCAATACCATGCTGTAACTAGGAAAATTACTTTTCAAAAATTACCTGATAAAAAAAATCAATACATCATAAGCATCCTATGAATAAACAGATTCTGTTGGCTGCAGAGTTCATCAGAAAGAGATTTGGGAAAAAAAAGGAGAAAGTTGTCTGATTAAAACTTAGCTCTTCAGAAAAAAAGAATATTTGGATGATTTCATACAGGTCACACCTGAAGTATTTGGATTCTCAGTGTGTTGCTTCACACACTGTGACACCCTGTGTTCTCCTCTGGTCTGTGCAACAGGAAGGTGCCTGGAACTAGCAGACTGACATTTGAATGAGAGATGAGACATGCCTGGCAAAAAGTCAGCACTGCACAGTTCAACATCAGCAGTGTTATTTAGCGTGGGCTCAGCTCTGTGAAGTGAATTTATTTTGGAACAGATAATCCTTCTTTAAGACAAAAGAAGGCAATATGAAGTAATGTACATTCAAACATTATATCTGGACTCACTTTGGCATAAATTTTATGGCTGTGTTGCAAAAAAAAGTTTTTACTCTTAACCCACCTGAAGCTTGGAGTCAAAACCTTTGGGATAATGCCAGTTCCTGGCAAAACACTACTGAGACCAACCAGTAATAACACTACTTCCAGTTACCAAAAGGGGTAATGTAAATTTCAGGAAGCAAACCATGTACTGAAATGATGATCAAAAGCATTAGCTCTGATTCTTACTGCTGCTGATTTTAAAAAAGAGGAACAGAAATATGAATTTTATGATTTCAAATAACATTTAAAATGCATTATTCTAACACATCACTAGATAGAGTTAGGAAGTGATTTCAAGACACATGGAAACATGGAAGAAAAAAGATTTTTTTTAAACAGATCAACTCTGTAGCGCTCAGTGTATACAGGTGGAAAAGGTGCCATTATGTCCTGCTATAGTAATATGAAAGCAACAGAAAAAGGCAATAAAAATATATTTCTAAAATGAATAGTATTATATGAACACAATGGAAAAAAAATTAAAATTCAGTGGTTTTAGATCCAAGATCCTCTCTAGGTTTCTCCTAATGATAAAATAAGGTAGTAGCTAAAGAAACAGTATAGCATATAGTTGCTATGTATTGTCTTGCAAATTCTTCTCTAAACCTATGAATATTTACTATTTTAATGCTTATTAATGATGTCATGAAAACAGCTGTCAATAATTCTAATAAACATATATTTAGAGATTCTTCTCCAAAGAGAATAAACTATTCTTTCTCTAAACACATATTTAGTCTCTAAAACACTTAGGATATACAGTCTCATCCATACGTTTAAAAAAAAATCACCTTTAAATAGAATTCAGCATTCTTCCTACCTCAATTAATTGAAAGCATTCAGCACATAATCAGAAATTTCTTGAAGCTATTAATTTTTTTTTAAGTAACTCTATTTGCAAGTCACCTTTAAATTTGGAGGGAGAGTTCAGAGCACACAGGTTTTTGCCCAAAAATCATATTAAAAAAATAGGATAGAGTAAAAACATACATTTGAAGTAAGCTGTAATAAGAAAAGATATCATACTAGGTAAACAAACACCTCTCATTCTAGCTTGCTCTGAACTGTCATTATATACAAGACTTGTGCCAACAGGAACCTATGTGTAGCCAAAAACTCACAGTACGAGTTATTCTGTTCTTAAAGAAAAAATACTGTTGATCCAATTATTTTGAAATAGAGAGTATCTACAGATAATTGCTTTTATATACATAGCTAGAACTCGGTGCTCTGTCATGTCTTCCTCCTGGTGAGACCTTTGTATCCCTTTGGCTAGATTACTCTGCTGGAATGATATTCACAGGAAAGGTGTTATAACTAACAAGAAGCTTGAAAACCTTTCAGAGAACTGGGAACAACAGGTGGTACTCTGCACAACCACCCTCACTAGGAAAAGAAATTGGAGTATAACACACCATGGGGGAAAGAAAAAAATAGTCTAATAAACGAACATATTTTTAAGAAGTTATCAACAGATGTTCACAGGTTCTCACACAAGCTGTGTTTGAACAGTAATCACATAGAGGAATCCTGGTAGTTTGGAACCTGGTATCTTCTGTTAAAGTAAAAAATTACAGACATTGGGAAACTTCCTCACTGGTTGAGCAAACATCAGCCTTCTTCACTTAGACATAACTATTTCCCATAACTGTGCCAAAATGTGCAGTAATTCTGCAATATACATACTGTTTTATAACACTAAGTTGAGATCACCAGAATCAATTCACTTGCAACTTGACTTGGATTTAAAGTGCATACACAGAAAACAGTTGGTAGTCATAAAATGTACTAAATCTGCTCTGCTCTCTCTTACTTTTGACCTTCTGATCACACATAACTAAAATCTTGATTATGAAACTGCATCCTATTGATAGATAATTAAGTTAGTATAAAAGCACAAAAGACTGCTCAGACGTGGCAGTGTCATTTTAAGCAATTTGTTCTACTTGCAAGACCTTCTCCCACGATGTTTAATATTAAATACACAAAAAAGCATGAATGAAAAGTGTTTATCTTCCCATTCCTAAGGTGCTATCAAGTACACATTCGCTTTTCTGCACATACTTAGAAATGTGATATTTCCACAATAATAGAGCAAAGAATCAACCTTTAGCACAAATGCTGAAGTAACTGATGCTCTTCTGAGGATCCAAACATGTAGACACTGAAAATACATCACACAGATTTATACAATTTTTGGCATCAGAAGAGTTACCGCGAAGAAATAGTCTAAAAATGCTAAAACTGACTGGCAGAGGAAACAGCTGTGATGTGCTGTCCCACATCTTCCTTCAGTTTGATTGTCTAAATCTATCAGATTCAAAATGTTTTGTTTTTCCAAGCAAAAAATTTTGTTTATTCTATAGAAGTTCAACAGCCATTGTCATCATGTCAATACACTTACTACACATTGCTCACACAACTCTCTGACAGGATCCTTCTCATCTCTATGCATGAGCCCTTGAAGTACAAGATGGGCTTGCACTGAAGTTCTTGTTAATCTGAAATCTGTCAATGAGATTATATGCCTGGAGGTTCTATGGTGGAAGGAGAGCTCTTGGCTACCAGAGCTCAATCGTATTCCTATGGTTGGCATACCAAGGACTACTCTAGATGGAAGCTGATCTGAACTAAATTAACAGATTTTGATTTACATTGCTCAGATGACCAGTAGGTCAACCAAGTGTTTCTGGTACTACAGAAAGACAGAGAGGCACAATTCAGCATTGGTAAGGAGTGATACAACCACACTACTATGCTTTACAGATTAAAAGTTGCTCTAAAAAAAACCTAATGAGGAGATTCTTGAAGCTTAATTTTCAACAAATCAAAGGCTCAGGATGGACAGTACATTCCTAATTTGGATTAAATGAAAATCAAAGAACTTTCTCCTATGAATTGTACAAGGTGGTATATTTCTTATTCTAACTGGATCTCCTCAGATAGTTCTTTGGAAAGGGGCAAAATAGAAGTATAGAAAGAAGTTCAAGTTGCTTCTGGTCTCCAGTGTCCATTCATGACACACACAGTCTAATCACCCTTAAATAAAAGAGCAGCTGCCAAGAAGGTGTGAGCAGAACTAAAATGCAAAAATTGTCAAATGACTTACTCCAAATGTTTTCACAAAACCAGTTTCCTCAGAGAATTACTAACTCCAGTATAGCAGAGGAAGAGACAGTAGTCTATTTTCAGTAGTATTACTCTACATTCCTCTGTGACTCTTAATTCTCTTGGGAGTTCAAGCAGTCAAAAGACCAGTCTCTAAACGACCCTGCTAACGCAACTACTACTGCAATGAACCCATAGGCTTCCAGGAAGCAAAAAAATCTTATTACCTTTCCATAATGTGGTGTCATAGGTTCAAACTGACATGTTTAGTTTTCTCCATCCAGAGTCCAATTCTATGAGCTTGCTGCCTGCTCCCTGTATAACTGACCTGTGGCTTCCTAGGGAATCCCAAACCTGACTGTGGTGCCTGAATGTCATCCAACATGCTACAGTTAGCGTCTGCTCCAGAATTAGAGCATAGGCTCTAATTAGTTGCTCTCTAAAAGAAGCTACAGACAGTACAAATCAGAGTTAGTTTTAGAATAATAATAGTTATAATAATAATGATGAAGAATAAGCTTACTTCATTTTCTCACAGCAACAGTTCAGTAGACTTGCCATTCTAAAAACTCTTGCTGAATGGACACACATCAAGAAAATACAGTTCCAACTCATCTGCCAGGACCTGGCTTCAAGCCTGGGAGACTGGACACTTAGCTTCTTACGACTTCAAGGCACCTATGACTTTACAGTGTTATCTTTTCTAACCATCACAATAAAGATGGCTGCCTTCGATCTTTTGCAGAAGAAAGGAGTATGGAAAAAAACTAATGGCTTTAGCTAAGCTGTTTCTTCTTTCTCATATTTCAATGGCTCTTGTTTATCCTACCAGTGAAAAGGCTTGCCCTCATATGACTAATAATTGTATATGGTACATTATTCAGTTATAAAGTTGATTACCTTGCTCTCCTCTATACGAGGTTTTTTTACAGGTTTTTGTTGACCTTAAAAACGTAAGTATTGCAAAAACATATGCGATAATTACAATTTTTCTGCTTCTTTTGTATTGCTTTCAGTGGCATAGCTGTTCTCTTCTTCATATCCCAAATATTTAGAATTCATCTTTGCAGGCAGCATGAAAGGGTTCACTACCTCATCTGTGGAGGATGGCAGGAAAAGGTTTTATTTCTTTAGTGGCTGACATTTTTCCTCATTATTTTCTTTCTGCCTCTCAAGCATTTCTAGGCACACTGACTGTGTTGCCTGGTTTGATTCCTTTACTCCTTTAAGCTTCCCACTTTCAAACCCTTCAGGTTTTCTGGAAGAGGGCTGTACACCTCAGGATACCCAGTAGGGCTGGGGAGGACCACCAAAGTACAGCATATATCATGATGGTATATTAGAAATATAAGGGACACAAACCATTCTCATACACAAAAAGATACAAATAAGCAATATTTCTGTTTTGTTCTTATATATTACACACATTACAAAATGAAAGATGTACACATCACTGGGGTCTGACCATAATTAATTCTGCAATTTTTGATCCAGCATGTTGCTGAAGTAGCTTTATAAAAAAGACAAGAACAGAGTATTAACTTTGGCGTCATACTGTTTGTAGCCCAGATCATTTGGATTCTAAATCCTTTGTACACAATAATATCCAGATTTTGTGCAATATGGCAAGGAGACAAAAACACAAACAGAAAAATCCTCGAAAGAGCATCATCTTTATGAAGGCTACAGTAAAACATTTTAAAATGTTTATATGGTTAGCTTTTTGGAGACAGCAGTGTATGTATCATTCATATGAGATGTACGTGCTTTTACAGTGTAAACAGAGGAAAGAATGAAGATGTACTATGAACCTTATGAGTTAAGGAGTAAATTTGTCAGAGTATTTTCTCATGTCTTTAACAATGCATATCAACTATATGTTAAAATTACACTAGTACAAATAAATGCAATATACACATTTGCTTTTTACATAATTCAACAATTTGCAGAAGTCTTGTGTGGGATTCTTAAAGAGCCAAGGCCATGTAGTGAGCGATTCCGATAACCTGAGCATTATTACTGTAAAGTAAGAAGGTTCTTGGCAGGCATAAGCAAGATCAATTGTCTTGTTAGGCCTCTGTATTTTTCCACTGAAAACAGGCAGAGAATGTTCTCTGCCAAGGTTGTAGTTTCCCACTGTATTTTTAGAGTAAGGTATTTAATCGCAATTATAACAAGTTATAAACATTAGCTTTGTAAATGGTAGTAACCTCTAGACTAACCAATTAGAGCTCACTATCCAAGGCTGTTACATAAGAAACCTAAGGGTGTAAGGGTATAAAAGGAGCACTGTATCTGAATAAACTTTGGCAATTGCTTGATCACACTGATCGTCTCCGCATTGTCCGTGACTCCTGCGTCAACAGTCTTGGAGTCTTGACTCGCCTTTCAACACCCTTGTTTATGGGCACAGATGAAGTGTCAGGCTACAAGTATATATGTTGCCTGTCATATCCACCTCCTGCAGAGAATTAAGGTTAACTGCCAGAAACACCAGGACACTTACTGTTCTTCCCCTAGCAAAATGGATGCTCCTCCACAGCCTCCCTAAGGCTGGGTGAAGAATATACTCACACCGTTAATCTAAGAAATCACTTAGGCTTTCACGGTGTAACTGGCATTTGTATTGACCATCTAACAGGAAAATCTGGAATTGCATATTTGAAAATGGAGGCAGTCTGCCTCTCCTACATGTCTCACTGCCCAGCTTATGGAGTTATATTGCCCTAGGATATCCTGCAAGTACCAACAGGAGAATACATTAGTCTAAGGATGCAGAAATGATAGAGTTGCAGCTGGCCTGATGGCACCATAGTTAAAAATATTATATGAACAGCTGCCTCAATAGCAATTCATCCAAATGTTGCAAAACAAAACTAGCATTAAAAAAGACTTTGCTGTTGTGTCCAGCCACCCATCCCCACCTCCCCAAACAAAACTATGTCAAACAGCAGCTGATTAGAATTTCTACTTTGTCTCATTCATAAAACAAAAGGCTGATAGTGTGGATTCACAGGTAGTCTTGGCTTTGGGATAAGAGTGGCATGTGATATTTAAGCACCAAGTTTATCTTATTCCTTTAAACTATGAATGATTTGTGAAAACATCATTAAGCAGTGACTGCCACAAACTGCTTTCCATACACTGCAGTAGTAACAAATACAAGTAGAAAATTTCCCCCATTTGTTAACCCACCCAGCAGCAAGAATAAAAAACCTCAACAAATGTTTAATATACTCGATATGTCATGCTAGTCAATGAGGTGAGGATTAATGAAAACAAAAAGTTGTATTTGTTTATCCATCTTGTGAGAGATAAAGTTTTGGATTGGGAAGCAAAAATTAAAGTCTTACAACTGCAGAAGTGCATTAATAATGCCCTATCTTTCTAAAGATCACATTTCTAATTACTGTCATGCTACAGGGCTTGCTCTGCACTTTCCAAAACCATGACAATGATGGTCTTAGAATAAGTTATTCTAAGATTTTAACAGTGCACCCTTTATGAATGGGCAAAAATGTGGTGTTGGGTGTAATGGGTGGAGCTTTGCTAGTGGGATTTGGAAGAGCGTGGGAGCAAGGCCAGGGCTGCTCTGCTCCAGGGACTGCTGGTTCTGGCCAGCTCTGTCATGGACAAAACTGACCTTCCACAGGCCAAAGTTGGATCCTGTCATGGGATTACATGGCACCTCAGTGAAAACATGCTTAAGAAAGGGAAGTAATTTCTAGGGCCAGAGACACGTGGAAGATGACCTTGAACGAAATGCATGTCTAAGGAGAGCTGCGTCCCATGAAGGAAACCCCGCTGGAGCAGGCAGATGGACTCCAAACTTCTGCAACTCACAGAAGAATTTGTGCCAGAGTAGGTGAAAGGAGTAAGGAGCAAAGAGCAGCAAAGGGCAAGAGCTGCTGCAACCAATCTCCAGGACCACCTGTTGCTTCACCAAAGGAACTGAGTGTGACATGTGGCGTAAGGCATTGGAGATGAGGAAGGGGGAAGGAGACATACCTGAAGTGAAGGTGAGGTGTTTTCTCTAACTTTATTGTTTGTCTTCTTTCTTTCTTAATATTGGAATCAGTATTTAAAAACTTATGTTAATTGACAATAAATCAACTGAATTTCCCTGATTCAAGGCTGTTTTATCTTCTGATAAATGCCCACAATAAGAAAATAAAATTCATTCTCACTATGCAAAGGAAGATTCAGAATCATACATTTCTTTAATTTTCCACTGTTTCAGATCACATAAAATTAAGATTGATATAGTATTCATCTATTTGTATGAAATGAAACCACTCAGGAAAACAGACACAGTTGGTTAGACAATGGAGATTCGTAAGAATACAAATACTTTTATTTTTGTCAAATTTATGGTTTGAGATTAAAGAAAACTGTAACTGCTCACACAGACTCATGCTCATATTTGTAAACTGGATGACTGAATTTTAATTTTTTAAATAAAATTTGTTATTCATTTTATAATAAATTATATATTATAGTTTTTAAAAAAATCCATGGTAAAATGGACTAGCTTACCTGTTAACCTGCACTGAGTCATCTATAGTGCCTTTACTAAAACTGAAATGTCACTGTGTAGAAATAATATTATTTAGTCTACTGTTTAAACCTGACTTGTCTGTGAGATACATTCAGAATCTGAACACTTAATGTGTTTTGAATGATTAAGGAAGATCGTGCCATGTGGCCAAATGGCTAAGTCAGCATCCAGTCTTTTAGTAGGTATTCTGAGACAGAAATACGGTTAATATCCTGAAAGGAAAGTCTTGAAGAGTAGGGTTAAGCAAGCAAAATGTTAATTTGAAATAAGGGATTGCAGAGAGGAGAGCCAGCAGGTGTTGGAAGCATCAACTCACCAAGGAAGACATCAAATCCTTTCATAAGGTCATGTAGTGATAGGACAAGGGGTAATGGCTTTAAAGGGGATAGATTTACATTAGTATTAAGAAGTTCTTTACTGTGAGGATGGTGAGACACTGGAACAGGTTGTCCAGAGAAGCTGTGGCTACTCTATCCTTGGCAGTGCTCAAGGCCGAGTTGGATGGTGCTTTGAGCAACTTGGTCTAGTGGCAGGCACCCCTGCCTGTGGAAGGAGGGTTTGAACTATGTGATCTTTAAGGCACCCTCCAACCCAAACCATTCCATGATTCTACAATTGTATGATTCTATAATTCTATGATTAGAAGATGGAAACAGAAAGACATGTCTGGGGATCTCTTACTTCAGGCTTTCATGAGACCTGCATCTACTCTTTAGCTTCGGATAACACAGGAATTAATGTGTATTGAGAGACGGAATAAGATAAAACATGTTATTACTTTAGCAATTATAAGGGACAACAGTTGGGCAGAATTACCCAGCTTCCCTTAGTTACAGTAAAAGGAAGCAAGATCACCAAGAAACATTAAAGATGAAAAGATTATCAGAATAAGTTTGTATTTTAAAAGAGAAAAAGCAAAAAGCCAGCTGTTGCAAACTAGCCAGTAGATTGATTCCTCCGATTCCTGACTTGGGCAACTTTATATTATCTTTAGGATATATTAATTACCTTGGGATAATTTAATTTAATAATGGGTTAGGTAGTTTTATATTAGTGATAAGGTTTCTGAACTGAGACTGTGTTCATCTGGCACTTAACCTCTTCTGAAGAGAAAATATCTGATCTGCAGATGTCAAGTAATCTTCTTTGAGACCTACTTTGTGAATTTAGTTAAACAAGATATTCTCTTATGGTTTAATTTCCTATTAGCATTCATTGAAGTAAATTTTGTTTTAAACAGGAACTCTTAACTCAGTGTTCTGTTTTTGTTTTCCTCATAATCTCCCTAATCCTAAAATGTATTAATTCCATGCAAACTAACATGTGAATCTTCCATATCATATCTGCATTACATTGATCTTTATTTGTGCATCACATAGTATGTTGAAAGCAGAAACTGAATTTTTAAAAATCAGTTACTGAGAGAGTCTACTTTCCTTGAATTTGCCTGATTCCCAGGTGCTATCTGAGAGGTGAAAAGGGGATTTAAAAGGTGAGAGGTGGTAAGGGGATTTAAAAGGTAAATCATTTCATAGTTCTTAAGTCAGAATTGACTAAAAGAGACTTTTCATCATCTTAATGTAAATAAGATGCGTTTGTCATTGACAGTGAAAAAGATGCATCAGTAAGCGGGACAGCAGAATGAACAGCAGGACATTGTGTTATGATCTCAGTGCAAAACTGCTACCTGAAAAACTGCTTTAGCTAGACAAATTGCTGGGTTAAAAACAAGCCTAAGTAGGTGATGGTTTCAAATATTTGAAAGATCAACAAAGAGTTATTCCATTTGGCTTTTAGTTACATAAAGAAAATACATTGTTCCCATCTTAAAAAAAAAAACCTCCATGGTACAGTTCTGATATGAATTGTTAAGCAGACTACTGAGTCTCAAAGAAAAGATAACATACTATACATGTTTTAAAATAAAATCAATAAGCTCAAGCCAGTATACAGAGTCTATCAGTTTGTTGAAAGATCAGCTTGGGAGACAGGACACCTCTCCAAGAAGTATAATGGGTGCAACCTAGAGAGGGTGCAATTAAAGGTTCAAAGAAATTCAAAGGGAGACCCTGGTTCCTCCTGGAAATTCCTTCATATAATGATACACTTAACTTTTCAGTTGAAATCCCAAATGCCAACAAAGTACCATCATGTTCTTCTGTCTCTTACGAATTCAAGCACCCTAGTAATTAATTGTCATGATCTGGAAGCAAAGTGGTTTCCTGAGCTGTTAGAACACTGACCATAACAAACTGCATCACTAAACAATTTTCATTCCTCAATGCTGAGACTGAAACAAATGTACAGTGATCAGTACAAGAAAGCCGCATGTGGTGGTGAATTCTAGTGTTTAAAAAAGATCTGGTTTAAAAAATATTCCAGCTGTTTGAGGCTTAAGTGCAAAGAATGCAGTTTGCTAAAACATCCTACAGTACAAAATGGTAAATTAGAAGCAATTTTTTTGATTTCTTATGGAAAAGACATTTTCTTTTTTTTTTTTGTTTTTCCTCTTCTGTCTTTTTTAACTCTGTTTTTAACTCTTTCAACTCTCTTTTTTAACTCCTTTTAAACTCCCTTTCCTTTCCTTTCCTTTCCTTTCCTTTCCTTTCCTTTCCTTTCCTTTCCTTTCCTTTCCTTTCCTTTCCTTTCCTTTCCTTTCCTTTCCTTTCCTTTCCTTTCCTTTCCTTTCCTTTCCTTTCCTTTCCTTTCCTTTCCTTTCCTTTCCTTTCCTTTCCTTTCCTTTCCTTTCCTTTCCTTTCCTTCCCTTCCCTTCCCTTCCCTTCCCTTCCCTTCCCTTCCCTTCCCTTCCCTTCCCTTCCCTTCCCTTCCCTTCCCTTCCCTTCCCTTCCCTTCCCTTCCCTTCCCTTCCCTTCCCTTCCCTTCCCTTCCCTTCCCTTCCCTTCCCTTCCCTTCCCTTCCCTTCCCTTCCCTTCCCTTCCCTTCCCTTCCCTTCCCTTCCCTTCCCTTCCCTTCCCTTCCCTTCCCTTCCCTTCCCTTCCCTTCCCTTCCCTTCCCTTCCCTTCTTTTGTCATTTAAAGCATGCATCTATTTATCTTGCCTTGTAATTTTTTGAAGGACCGTTTCCCTTTTGTGCAGCACATTTGGTAATTTGTGTTTCTGCAATACAGTAGAAATCTGAATCACTATAATATGACAAATAGAAGAGATACTGCATAGGCTACAGTCATAGAACTTAGTAAGCACTGTTTTAACTTCTGTCTTAGTAACCTTAAGAGATTGATTTCAGAGTCTGAAAAGCAAAATTAGAAGTATGAGGAGATCCCAGAGATGATCTGCTTTTGTACTAATGGTAACCACAACAAAATGTAGAGATATTAACCATCAAGATACTGATGCCTGGTGATATGTTCCAAATTACTATAGGACAATGCAAGTGTGCATGGTAAACATTCTCAAAATACAGCTATCAACTGTACTTGACACTGAACAATAACTTTTTGTTGACTGCCTACTCACTAACAGCAGCTAAAAAAAAATCCTAATAGACTTCTCTGAGCATTTTCTTATTTCAGCTTATCCTCAAAACCATAACGTCTCCATTTTCGTTATTTTTTCACACTTTCCAGATGTCATTACCTTATAACATGGTAGTTTTTAAATTCAGCTTAGAGTTGCTGGAACAGTTAAACACACAATTTTTTTTTTTTTCATTTGCAATACACAATTTTTTATGTCTAAAATATTCATAGAATTATAGAATAGTTAGGGTTGGAAAGGACCTTAAGATCATCTAGTTCCAACCCCCCTGCCATGGGCAGGGACACCTCACACTAAACCATATCACCCAAGGCTTCATCCAACCTGGCCTTGAACAGGGATTAGAATAACATAACACTATCAATTCCTGCACTACATTTAAAAAGTTATCAGATTCTCCTCTCTTTCTTCTCACTCTTTCCAATCCTTACACAGAGTGGTAACCAGAATAACAATTTGTTCAGAAGCCTGAGAGACTGTAAGAATCTTCTGGGGGAAGAGTGAGAATTACTCTACTAGATCACTAAAGCTGGAAATTCAGTTTGAAACTACTTTTCTCCCCCTTTTTGTGAGTGATATCAACTGAATCTATCAGGTAAGATAGAAAACATCATTCTATAAGGTAGTCATGAGGGCTTAATCCTAACAAAATCTTTTTACAGTCTAGCTTGTGGTTGAGATAGCAATTCAGTTCACACCCAGATGTCTGGCACACAGAAAATCAGTTTGAAAGGTGAATTTCAGAGTTAGGAAGTAAGGAACAACATAAAAATTCTAACACACAGGCTTTAAAGAACACTTGCTTCATGCAGTCCATTTCTAATACAGAACCTACTAAATTCTCTGGTCAACACACCTGTTTTCATAGAGATGTACTCACTTATTTGAGCCAAGAACCATATGAGAGTGCATTTGTTTATTAGTGCAGAGATATAGATTAATACATACCACAGAAAAAATGACAATAAATAAAATCGAAATGCAACTGGTCTAATTTTAATAAGCAAAATACCTAGAAGTACCTAGGAATATTTCTAAATCAGAGATTAGAAACCAGTTAATTCAATATAAGACAGATAAATGCTGATTAGCTAGCCAGGAAAAAAAAGCCCTATCCAGAAAATAGACTCTTATTTTATCTCACTTTGAACTGGAGAGTAAACCGGCATGGAGTACTGCATGTAAAAGCCATTTAGGTACAATCAAAAGTCATTTTCATCAGCACAGATGCCCCAAATTGACCATCATAATGTGGTGGATTAAATGGGTCTTGGAATTAATCACACACGAAAGAAGTACTCTTGAATGGTGGAATCATATGGGATTTCCACCTGCTGAGATGTTACTGATGCACTATCCTAACAGCTTTCTAAAATGCTGAAAATAAGTCTTTGTCTTGTAACATTTTAAACTCAGAATTTGATGAATGCAGGCAGATATGGCAAGGAATATGAATGGTATGCAAAAAACTATTTAAAAGGCAAATAGTTCTGGCATATCAGAGTCTGTGCAGTCAAAATGAAGAATTTTTAGTAATTTCTAATCTCAGGGATGAAAGATTCAATTCTCCATCACAGAGAAAACAAAAAAAAAGAATGAAATTAAAAGAAGTGGTAAGGGGTACTGCCATGTTTTCCTCTCTGCATTTCTCAAACTGCAAAATCTATTCAAGCTGGGGGACTGGAAAGCAAATGTCATGTTTGCAAAACAAAAGAGGAAAACATCACCAGATTCATAGGGCATATGAATAAATTTAAATCTATTTGATCTTCTGTGCAAAATCTATAGTGAGCTAATGTAACTTTCATAAACGAAAAATGTATCGGTATGGTAAAGTGTCATCAAGTGAGTCAATACAGAATCCATGAGCGTTGGTCATTAGTGGCAATGGCATGGAGGACAGACTTAAAAATATGACCTTAGGTACACAGGATTTGTATAAAGAATGTAAATATAATGTAAATAAATGTCCCTGTCTAGATGAGATTCAATATGTATTTGATATAGGTACCTACAGACAGAAGAATATTGTAAATATGATAACAGTTTAGTTTTGGCCTGTTTACTTCACATATTCAGGACATTTACAGAAATTAAGCTTAATGGCAAACATGACTCAGCTGCAAATTCTTTGTCACCTCTCCTTTTTTCATGAGGCCACTAGCATGCCTCCCTAAACACACATACAGTGACACCTCTTTACAATATTTTCAGAGGATTCAAAAAGTTTCCACATCCACATGCACATTTCCCTAGAGTTAAGACCTTTAATCTTAATGAATCTTTTATAATTTTTCCTGAATAAATGAGAGTAGAGCCCAAGTGATTTTTAGGCTTCCTCTAAGGCTTTGAAAAATCTTACCTTGCCTGTGTCGGGAGAACAACTATCACCTATACCAGAGAACCTGACCCAATGGCAACTAGAAAATTTCTAAGAATGGAATTGATTGTTAAAACTGTAAATGAAGCTGATGACTGGGGCAACCATCTGGTAAGGATTTAATAGTCCTCCCTTTCCTTAAATCAGACCAAACACCACAACTGAGTACTACATTAGGCAATTTTCCGTTTTTATCATGAAATTTACTATACAAAATAAAACAGTTCCAAAATGAATAGAGAAAGACCATCCCTCAAATAATGAACTGCCACTTAAGAAATTCCCAATAGGTTTAAATTCCTGATTTCATCTACTGTGAGGAGATGTGGAACATGCCTCGTGAGAATTATTCAGAAAGCAAAATTAAAAGTGAGAGATTTTGAGATACTGGCCATGAAATGTAAAATGAGGTGCAATGTCTTAGACCAACACTTAAACTAGCCCAGTGTTCTGCCTCCACCAGCAGCCATTAATAAACATTTCTGGAAGAGCATAAGAATAGGGCAAGTGTATTAAAATACTCTTCCAGAAAATCAAGGTAGCCTCCAGCACTTTATTGACCAGGGTGCCCCTGAGCAGGAGGCGATGCTTTGTGTGCATCAAACCTTTCATGTTCCATGTCTCTCTCTAAGACTGGTAAGTTTTTACTTTCACTATAACGGAAAAACATTCTGAGGTCTAAAGGAGAAAAAAATTTCTAAAATCAGGCTTGAACGAGGTTGAGGCTTTCACATTTGGGAGATGTTGGCGTTTATTTTACATATCTGGCAACCAGATTCAAAGCTAAATTTAAGAAGCATATACAATCTTCTAGTCTTCCATGAATATTTATTCCCAGGAACAAAGCTGAGCTCTTCCAGCTTTGCTGGAATCTTGTCATCTTTGCAAAGGAATTCTGTCTGAATTTTCCTCTTCATTGTAAGTAAAAATTTCTCTCTCTACGGGGGAAGAGGACACAATCTGATAATTTCAGTCATACTGCTTTTTATGATTTTTTTTTTCTGTGAGATAGGATAAACACGCCCTAAATATCTAAAACTGCATTATTTAATCTTTTGACAGCACTTCTTTTAAAAGAACATTTCCTACCAAAGTCAACTTCCAGCAAAAACCCCAAGATTATTCATATACACAAAGGTAAACCCATACTTTCTGTCAGAGCTTCACAATTTTTTTAGGGAAAAGTAAAGCAAAATAGACTTATGTAAATTATTTTTATATTCTACTAGTAACTGTGAAATCTCCATGAGGCCTTGAACTATTCTAGATCAGATAAGAAAGAAAAATTATCTGAACCACAGAGGAAATCGGGTATTTTAAGAGACTCGGCTTTAATCAACTAATTCAAAGTTAGATATTACCAACCCTTGTTAATTTTTTCAGCTCAAATAAGCTTAAGAGCTATTCTATTTAATGTCTGAGTACACAGTGCAGTAGAAGCAGAATAATTCTACAGATTGTGAAAATTGTGTATTTCAACAAATGCTTTCAATATCAGCAGTGAATAGCTTAGAATAATTAAATCCTTTTAAACCAAATAATTAAATAAAAAACTGAAATAATAAAAACCCCCCAACCCATTCAGAGATACTCTTTTCCAGTAGAGTTTCATAACGTACTAAGTCTAACATATCAGGAAACAACAAACTGCTTTCTAATGTGACTCACTTGGAGTTCATTTAGCTATTTAAGAAGGTGGAAACTCTGAAGTTTTTTGTGCAGTCAGGAGGTTTACAAAGCTTTTTTTCACCCACATGGACTCTCCTATGTCTGAGATTGATCTCCCCTTGCCTTCTTTCTCTTTAACCAGGCATTCAGAGGTTATATGTGTTTTCTTTTCCTGGAGCTTGTAGGAACAGAATTATTTTTGAGACCTCTAGCTCCTGTTAAATTTAGTTGAAGCACTCATGTTTCAGAGCTATTGAGGGGGGAGAGAAGAAGATGGAAATGCACAAGTGCATAATGTGACTGCAAGACTTGGTGTCCACAGAAAATCATCTCAAAATACTAAACAAATACATAGTACCACTGCCCATTTTTAGATTGATGGAATTCAGTTACATAAAAACAGGTCATAAAATCATACTTAAAAAGGGACATACAACTCTGATGACTGCTCACATCTCCCCTTATGGAAGAGGCACTCTGCTGATCCAGAGCTGGCACACTCTGCCCACTCACCCCCATCTTCCTGGGATCACACATAGCATGTCAGGCATTTCTTGGCAGGGTATTCTGATAATCCTGAACAGCCTAACCTTCTGGAGCAGTGCCAGGCAAACACATACTGAAATAGCCTTTTCCTAACCTGTTTCCAGGAATCACAAGAACATTGCAAAGCCAACCATGGAATCTGGCTCCATGTGCTAAAGTAGCCAGGTTTTGGTTGCAGTTTTACACTGAAAAGTAGAACGCTACCCCGAATGCTTAAGAGATATATAACACTGATATAATTCAGACTGATGTTCATTTTGGATTTGTTATTTTTTAGTTAAAACAACTGAGCCATTTTTCTTTCCTACATTTCAACACCTAATAAATTTTAGTACTGCACTTAAAAATATTTAATTTATAAATATTTTGATTAGTTTTTAAAATAGAACTCATTAAAGATCATATATTATATGGTATTTATATTAAAAAATACTATATTCAACTGAAGATAATTAGTTTTCAGTCAGTCCTTATACATTATCTAGACAGGTGTATCTAAAGGAGGAGTTAAGATTACTATTTTATTCTACTATATACTTTGCCATGTCTTTCTACTGATATGAACAGTTTGTTGCAAAAAAAAAAATCTGGTTATCTAAGAACTAATCTACTTACTTGCACGATGTTGATGCAAGATAATAAAATAGAGGCTTTGGTAATAATTTGTACCTCATCCCTTCAATAGTGCTAATAGTAATTTTAGTTGCTCCTGAAAATCTGGTTTACAAGATATAATTTGGGTGTGTGCAGTTAACAGTGTTTAAGAGATTGCCATCATCTAGTAAGAAATTTGTTATGAATGATGCAAAATAAAGTTAGAAAAGTAACACACCAAAGTTTTAGTTCAACTAAGCAAACATGGAAAATTATAAAGAATCTGTACAAGTGAAACGAGAAATTGAAGCTGTTCCCTTTTTTCAAGTTTTCTTCCATTCTGTGTGTTTCTAATAAAAAAATCAAATGATATAAAATATATAATTTCTCTTTTCCTTGTTAGTCCATCTTTTATTTACCATGCATTACAATAGACAAATCGTCATTTATTTTCTCATTGAACTACCATCCATAACAATAATTTAAAACCAGCTAATAAACATTATGGTTTGTTAGAACTGCTACTGATTAAATCTTAAGTGTCTAAAACATACAAATACAAACAGAATGTAATTAGAGCTATTTAAAGAATCCATTTTTAACTTAGATTAACCATACTTTCCATTTGCTAGGGATAAACACTCATAAATGAAGCCCACTGTTGAACAAGAAGCAACTGCTTCAGTTTAAAATATTAATACACACTGCCTTTTAAAAAGCCACGGAAAATCATTTATGTACTGTACAATACAATCTCAATTCATACTGAGAATGAAAATGGGATGGCATTCTGAATCTTAAGCGAACTGCCATCCTCTTCGAGGTACAGTTTGTTCTTATCCATTTATAAGTCCATTAAACTAGTTTCTCCAGTTAGTATTGCTCTCAAAATAATTATTATAAAACACATATACATGGGTTTTGTATTTTTAATCTAATAAACCCCCCCAAATTTGTCAACCAGCTCTCTTGCAATAGTTCTTCTTAGTAATTCCTGCATAATGCAAACTAATTACTGATATACAACATACTAAATCTAGAATGGATAGATTTCTCAAGTGTCCTGGTTTCATTTGGGATAGAGTTGAATTTTTCTTGCCAGCTGGTACAGTGCTGTGTTTTTGATTTAGTGTGAGTATAAACTTGGTAACACACGGAGCTTGCTCTAAATCAAGGACTTTTCAGTCTCTCATGCTCTGCAAGTGAGAAGGGGGGCAAGAAGCTGGGGGGGAGCAGAGAGCTGACCCAAATAGCCAAAGGGATATTCCATACCACAGCATGTCATGCTTGGTTTAGAAACCAGGGGGAGTTGGCTGGGTGCCACCAATCACTGCTCAGGGATGGGCTGGGCATGGGGTAGCAATTGTGTTATGCTTTAGTTGTGTTTCTTGTGTTTTATTGATTTCTATTTTGATATTATGATTTTATTCTGCATAGCTTATTACTTGGTCTAAGCATAGTATAAATTGCATTAGAGATGTAATTTTGAGCTAAATCCTACAAAGTCTTATTTCTTCATACTGCTACACTGACAGTATTAAGTGTTTTGCTTTCTATACAGCTGCACAAGACCCCTTCAACACAAAGGACAAACCCATGGATCCAGCAGTGCTGCAAACGAGTCTTTTATTAGCAAGCATTGTTGTGCCAAGGTTGAGGCCTTACCTCCTTCAGCCTCAGGACAATAAAGACTGTATTTTCAAAGTGGTAAGAATAATATTACTGGTATTTTTTACCAGACTTTTTGTTTCCTCCTGTAAGTTGTCACCTCATACACTACAATTTACCTGATTACATAGCTCTGAAGTACACCCAAGTGTACAGAAACCAAGCCTGGGAATTCCTCCCGTATCATCTATAACGTCTTGATCTACTGTTTTAATACTTTCACTAATCCCTCACTCTAAGAAACCACAATTATAACTGATCTGAGAAGTTTAATAAACAATTTTTCTGTTATCTTTGAAGTGGTATTTTGATGTTTATACTTAAGTGTATGTTAAAGGCAATTAGCAACTGAGCAAGTGAATAATTAATTATGTGCAATTAGAGTGGAAGTGTAGACAAAGAGTATCATATTACTGGCAAATTTTAACATGATAAATTATGGCAATTATAGGTAAAGTAATAATGATTTTCAATCAAACAATATAAATGAGAACGTGTTCTGTATTCACAACAATCAAAGTTCAATCTGTTTGGCTGTATTCAAACTGGCTGCAATTTATACATGCACAAATCATTGTTAGGATTCTTTCAGTAAAATGTGCTTATTTTCAGCTCTACTTCGTATGATATATTTTTGTATGCCCTTTAGCATTTCCTTCTGGAAACGCTCAAAGGGTGTTGTGGATTGTCCTCTGTTCAGTCTTCCTAAAACATTTGAGGACATGAACTCTTACCCACCTGGCTAGTACCTCTGCAGAGAGCATCTCATACTGTGTGATGGACAGCTTAGAGGAATGTACATCTGAAAGAAGCATTTCAGGCTCTCCAGTTTACATCCTCCTGTAGCAGAGCAAGTCTCCTCTCATTAGTTTTTTTAACTTAACATGCCAAGCTCTATACTGGAAAAACTGAATATTCCCTGCAGCTCTCTTCTGTGTTGCCATTAACCTTGGGTAGAGACGTGAAGCAAAGTAAGTAATGCAGCTGCCAGAGCACAAAGTTTTTTTGCAGGATTTTGAGCAATCCTGTCTCTAAAAGCCCATCAGTTATGTGAAATTTGGATATAAAAAGGCAATCTGGCACTTAAAAGTGCAACCAAGCAGCTGTGCTTTCAGAAGAGCAACGCAAGGAGGCAAATAAAAAAATAAACCACTCCAGCACTGCAGTAATGGATACAGAGAGCCTAGGCCCCAGGGCTCGGTGCCGGGCGGTACGGGGCTGCGGGGACACAGGCGGAATCGCAGGTGAGCGTCCGCTGCTCTCCCTTAGCTCCATCGGGAAACAACGGGATTTTACCAGCTATGGGGTGTTCGCGGCCCTGACCCGGGGCGTCGGGCGGGCCCGGAGCCTCTCCTGCCTCCAGGGGCGGGGAGGTGGTGACAGCCAGGGCCGCGCTCCGCAGTCAGCTGAGAGGCGCAGCCACGCCGCTGCCGACGCCCCGCCTCAGGGCACACGCCGTCCGCCCTCCGCCCGTGCCCCGCCTCGGGCCCCACCACCCGGCGGTGCTCCGCGGCAGCTCTGGCTCGGCGAGATGCTCCCTGCTCGAGCAGTGTCAGACCCGGTACATCCACCCCTTAGCGTCTTCTTGTTTCTTGGTCGACCATGCCAAGAAAGTGAAAGAAACACCTAAAACCAGGTCCGGTCACTGTTACAACTGCTCAGCATTATCCATCAGCATCATAAAATAATATATATTTTTCTTAATTTAAAAGGGGACAGTGTGCAACATGGACAGGAGCATTTACTCCGACAATCTTACTGGTGAAGTCAGTTTAAGAATATGTAAAGGAACATAAGGAGAATTTTCTGCACAGAATTTCCCTGCTTTTAATTTTAATTTCCTGTATTGTATAAGCAAATATAAACCACACTTTACATACGATACATGTGTAAAACTGCAACAGTTACTGTATCATTTCAGCTACATGATACCTATGAAGCTAAGAATACATCATATTACAGCTTCTTTTATAAACTAAATTCAAGACTTCTACATTAAATACAACTGTAAACAACATGCACAGGACAGACAGGACATTCAAGCTGCAGACAACATTCAGACTAATTTTTTTTTTTCCATCAAGAAAACAGGAATTACAGAAATGTGCTCAAAAATACCCCACATTATTTTTTAAGAATCTATTTTCTTTATGACAGGACTAATTTTTTTTTTTTTTTTTACTTATAAACATGATCAAACAAATTACAGGGAATTAGTTGTTTGGGCTTTGTTGCTGTTGCTTTTTGTGATTGTACCATCTATATACTTAATATCTAGCCTTCACTTAGGAACTTCTGAACTTGGCTACTTCTAACCAGCTTGACAAAGTTACTCAAAATAGGACACTCCTAAATATCTCATGAAGCCACAGTGAGACACAAGAAAGAGACCCTACCCGTGCCCTCTCAAGAAGCTGTACCATGATTGCATAAGGAATTCACTGAGGAGAAATATTGCTGGAAAGCCCTTAATCTATCATGCTTTACAGTTCTGTCCCACTTACAAGGATGTTCCTAGGTACTCTTTCCTGTGTGTCTGAAAATTGGGGAGCTCCTGATAAAACCTTAATACAAATCAATTAAAATTCAATTATCCATAGGAAACTGGTGTGCAAGTCATGGAATTACTTTGCTGAATGAAAGATGTGGCTGCATCTGCATTTTGAGGTCTGAGTTTATGTACTAGATTAAACTTTCCAAGAGGTATAGGGAGAATGGGCAAGTCTGAAGATTGTTAAGCTTCTCACACCTGATAGGGTGAGATTATTATAAATAAATCCAAAAGGAAACAAAAAAATTCTAGAGAGCTGAAATTTCAGTAGGATTTGCAGGTCATGATGTCAGACATATATTTGCATTTCATATGTGCTCCATATAGGATCTCTGGGTCCTTCAGTGTAACTGCAGATGAGACTGGGAGTAAATGTATTTGACTAGTTACCAGCCATTTTATGCTGACTAAACAAAACCAACAAATGTAATACATTCAAAGGGTATTTAACTTTCTATAGTACAGTTCTATGTTTTAGAATACTCTGAAAAAGATTTCTGCAACTATATTCTAAATCTGCATGTAGGCGATTTTTATAAGCTTTGAGGCATGAGTGAGTTTAACTGAGGCCTATCATAATGCCTACTTAAATATCAGCCCTGTTTTCAATATGTTAAAGATATACACACATGCAGAACTCACCTATCTGAATATCCTGAATACATATTCAGCTTTGCATATACATGAAATAAAAATTATTGTAGATCTTCATTTATCAACTTCATTGGTTTTGTATCATAATTTTACAATGCCAGGAACACAGGCAAATTCTATGAGCTTTGGGATCAGTATTCTGAAGTTTCTACTTTGAGTGCATTCCCTTTCCCGTCTCTACATTTCTAATCCACTTCCTCCTTTTTATTTACTCATCAGGATGCTATATGCTGATTTCTAATAAATTCTTCTACATGCTTTTGTGTTCTTTGAGTGAAATCCTGGCTTTGTTGGTTTTGGACAGTGACTTCAGTAAAACCCTGATTTTAACTAATCTTTCTCTCTTACAGTCCTCTTTGTCCAGTGAGGCAAATACAGTTGTCAAGAATTCTGCATTTCTAACCTGCCTGTTCCTTATCTGAATATTCTGAAATATTCTCAGAATAAATCTAACATTATTTAATTTTATCATTATTTTTCCATGTTCTGTGATTCCACAACTAATATTTTTCTCTTTGATTTTGCTGTTTGACCAGCTTTTCTCCCTTAGAAAAAGAAGTCTTACCTCTGGCTCACAAATGTGAATCATTTTAGTTGCTTTCAAAGCTGTATAAGCTCTTAATTTCTATTGCATGCCCTGATAACACACTCTGACTTTCTTTCCTCTATGAAATCAGCATCATAGGAAAACTGTGTATCTCTTTCTAGATAAAACAACAGCCAAGTCCTATGTTATTTGTATCTTGGACATTTAAATGCTGCCTTCTCTTGGGTGTTTTGCCTGCTATCCACTGTAAGTGACAGCACTTCCCTGCTTGCTTTTGTGGCTCTTTCTCATTCTCTGTCACCCCTTATTGGCTACAATACAGACTTCCACTTTCTGCCCTCTTATAGAATGTTTCACTTTCTACTCCTCTTTTCATTCCCGGTAACTTTGTATGTTTTTTTTTTCTGGTAAGATCTACATACTTTGGTTATTTGCAGCACAGGCTACATCAGATACCAGGTATTTTAAAAGTAAAAATTAATATATTTTTAAATATATCACTCCCTTTGAATGTAAAACGCCAGTTTAATTTACTAGGAAATAGCCAATTCCAGTGTTCCACTCCAATAAATCTTCTCTATATATGCTCTTAAAAATACCTGAATCAGCAAATTTGCATTGTGCAGATTTCTATACAACAGTCTAAAGCAGAAAAAATTTATTCATCTTTTACTTTTAACCAATTGCATCTCTCAAAATTCCTTTTGGAGCCCCGCCGCAGACCGCCAGCTGTTTCCCATCTATCAGGCTTCCACCTGAGAACAGGCTTTATGTTTCATCATTTCAGCCAGGAGGCACATCTTTTTTATATAACCTAGCAAATATTACAAGAGGGAAAGCTCAGCTACAACAGTGGAGGTCAGCCAGGGAAAATAGAAAAAACACAGTGGGTGTTTATTTATGTTTACCTCTGCATGGGGATCGTGGCTCCTGTCCACCCTACATTAAGTACATTTACTTCCACAAGGTACAATCTCCACTGACACAGGCTGTTTCCTGACATTGTCTGTGAACTCTGCTGAGAAAGGACTAACATCTGAAAGCTGGTTTTGTAAAGGTAATAGTATTAAGCAGAACAATTTTATTGGACAACTGATTTCAACACTTCTTTGTACTGTAGGAGATTCATCTCGCTCACTTGGAATTGGGCAGACCCAGAGGCTGGGATCAATACTTGAGGACAATGTCGTACTCCACCTTGCAGAGCAGAGATCCTCTGCATCAGTTAAGGACTAATGTGAAAGGGCAAAACGGAGCTCTGTTCCTTTTCAAGTCCCAGAGAAGTGGGTCAACAGAGAAAGGTGTAAACCAGGTCCAAATGGGGATGTTTAGATTCTGTGTATGAAGGGCAGCACCACTGATATACATCAAAGTTGTGGGAGTTAAGAAAAAAAACAACTGTGTGTATGTAAGGGTTACTTTCATTCAGTATATTTTATTTTTGTTATTAACTTTGATGAAATTTTACTATTAATAATCCTGTATGTGTTACCTTCCTCCTAGTTATCACTGCAGTCAATTGAAAGTATTATTTTGCTCTTTTAATGTTATTTTACTATTTTAACTAGAATACAGCCTAGAAAGTGCAAGCACTATTCATAAATGCAACATTGAGATTATTAAAGCTAGAGATACGCAAACACAGTAAAAGATGAGAGAAATGTATTTGGGTTAATTTGTGAGCTTCTGTTCTGTAAACATAAACTTTGGAAGTCTCTTAAAAACCTCTTGTGTATTCTCAGAAACATCCTTAACTCATTATAAGCTGAACTGTCACTTTTATTATTGTGTGTATTAGACATTGCTTAAAATTAAAAACATTAATCAGAAAACTGCTGTCCTAACCAAAGAAAATATTGCCCAGTCTAAAATTCAAATATTAAATTATTTAATTTACAATGTGTGGGGTTCACAAGATCTGGATACAGTGTGCAGTGCCTTTATGTTGCTGTGGGCATGTGTATATGTATCACAAGCTTTACAGTGGAAATTGCAGAATACTAAAATAGAACTGATGCCAAATCCATGATGCATACTACTAAAAAGTATCTTCAGCACCTTCATGAATGGAGACTATTTCTGGCTAGAATCCAAAAACTGTAGGATAACTCTGGGCAAATGTGTACTGAAATCCATTTACATATAAAGGACTTTGGGCTCAGGGGATTCATTCACATGTATAAATAATGCAAAATTATTTTTCTTTGAGAAGGCAGAAAGTCCTTATGGGGACACAGTTGGCTACAAGATGGTTACAAGACTTGATAAAAATTGTTAATTAAATAAAAACAATGGCATTTCCTTGGGATTACTGCCTGGCTTCTGTATCTGTGAGACAGATAACCACATTCACACAATAATCAGTAACCCATAGCTTCAGACATTAATATTCCTCACTGAATATAAAAGAATATCAACAAAGTCACACGTCTGTAGACTTTCTAAAACCTGTTATTGTTTCAATGAAACCTACCATTGCTATACATGGAATCGTAGTACAAGAAGTGATTCTCAGTGTCAGCTTGTTCATCTTCAGGCAACAGACAAGATTGGGTGCAGAGTTATTTTCACCATCTTTGATATCAAAGAGGTAGCCACTGTCTCCTCTTGTCAGTCATAATCCACACAGAAGCAGAATTCAAGGCTCACTCTGTCCCCTTTAATTTTCTTTTTTTTCCTTTATAATATGATGGTATATGTATAAGTATGTGTCTGTCTGCTAATTATTCAGTTACACAAAAAACCCTCCTATCCATGTTGAAGAACTGCCTTCTTGATAAGAACTGTATACAGAGATAATTAAATCAATCAATAGTTATTCCTGGGGGGAAAAAATAGTTTTTTTTTCCTATAACAATTTAGAAAGTATTATTTAGAAAATGGGATTCAAATCTACTATGATATGCATTCTTCTTGTTGACTAGATAAAGAGAATAGAATAAGCAGAACAAATATAATGACATCTATGTATATTTGTTTATATTTTCCCCCACTTTTCTTTCTGTCTGTAAAATAAAATCCTGTTTGAAACTTCAAGTGCATACAAATCATCCAAAGTCCTTGTAGCATACAGCGTAACAAAAGGGTGGTGTAAAACCATGATGACCATTAAGTGATACAAAGACTACAGAAAGATAGGAGACAGAAAAGTGAAAAGATCTTGAAAAGTTTTCATAAGGACTCCAATCACTCTTTTCAGCTTCTGATGTTCAAAAATGTCATTAAGCACTTCATGTTGCTGTCCAGACCTCTCCTACACAAGTAACCTGAAAAAAAGATTCCTATTTTGCAGGAAAGTTTTCCCTTCTTGTTTTATAACTTCTCTAACTACACCTTTTTTTCATCCACATTACAGCTCCCACAAAGAGCACCAAAACTACAGTTTTGATAATGTTTAATTTCTGCATAAACGTTATCATTCTGTGTACCAATATATGGCTTCAGAATTTAATCAGACCTGTCCCTTGTATGTATCAAGCAATATATTTCCTTCATGGCATTTCACAACAGAAGTGCTACTTCTAAACAAGTGAAGTGGAGGTAGCAAATAAAGGACCTTTACAAGAAATTGCACTCAGTTTTCTTAAGCACCTCTGCTGTTGGTATATTGAACTTCTAAAGTATGTTTCTTATGAACATGTGAAGGATTCAGCAAGTACAACTTTGTTTCATTTAAATTCTTACAGAACAGATCATGATAGAAACACTGAAAATTAAAACTTTTTGTGAATGAGCAGAGAAAGGGAGGAAGGTAAAGAGTATGGTTAGTAGCCGAAAATATCTTCCTTTGTCACTTGTTTCAATAGACTACACTAGCAATTACATCTCAGTGATGTTGATATTGAACCACCTACTCCATCCAGAGGAGAGCATGGTCAGAAATTACTATTTTTGTATGTTGGATACTGATTGGCAGAACATTCATATAGAAAAATACCAACAGTTGAGAACTCAGAGTTGCAGGTAGAGCAAAGGTTTAGCGGTCTGATTACTTGTAACTTTCTGCAAGCTGCAATACTCCTAATTTCAGTGCTGTGAAATTCAGCAAGGCTACAGTTTCTCAAACTGAGATCTGACAGGTAGCACCTCCCAGCACAAACCAAACACAGCTTTCACTGAAACCACCACTTGAACCACTAGCAGAGGCTGACCTGCAACATCTGCATCTCTTACTACTGATTCCTCAAATACAATGTATCTAAGCCACACCACAACAGCAGAAACTCCTATGTGCTTCTACAAATATAACACTGGTGACAGAGCTCCTAGAAGCAGTTCTCTCCTGTAGGAAGTTTTTCAGAAATACTAGTGGGGAACCACAGAAATACAGTGTTTCCACTTTTCTGGTTACTGTTTTTACTTTGTCTGTCTCAGCTGGCAAATCTTAGAAGAGCTCAAAAATACTATTTTATATAAACATAACTTTATGCATATATACTCCATCCCTCCACAGGGCAAAGCCTATGTGAGAGAGACAGTGGGACTCCATTATTAACAAAAATTATAAAAATTCTGAGAAGGATATGTAGCAAGGGCAGATACACTTTCTAAAGCCATGTTTTTAGGCTGAAGGCCATTCAGTTACAGATCTTGCTTACAAAAATAGATTGAATATCGTAGACTACCACAACACTTGCTCTGCACTTTGAAGTAATGTATGTTACAAATACAGTGGGAGTCCTCTAAATCCCTGAATCCCAGGCTTGATCTGGTTCTCCAGCCATAAATAGGGACAGAAAATCCTGCTGATTGTACTCTAGAATAACTCTCATTTAAAGTCACAGTATGAGGATGTCGTGGTTTAACCGCATGAAAATGTGGTCCAAAACAGGCATCAGGACTGTAACAATTTAACAACAAAATACACTTGATAGGCTTGCCACAGGATGAGGCAAAATATATGAATCCCAAGTACAGAATAAAAAAATTGTTCTGTGGTAAGCACAATATAACTGGTGCTGCAGACTTGCTTTCTTGCGGGGGGTGGTGGCATGTTGAGCCCCTTTGACTTACAGAGAATCAAAATTTTCAGGGAAATATTAAACAGGTAATAAAATAGTTTTCGAAACTGGGTAAAAAAGTGTCAGAGTATTTTAAAGTGAATGTAAGAAATGTGATACCATCTTGCACATTTAAACTGAATCACTACTGTAGCATATATAGAAGAAAAGGGAAAAAAAGAAAAAAGAGTAGAATATATAATAAAACACACAATGAAAAAAAAGACAAAGTAGTTTGTGTAATGTACATGTGTGCTTTACATATGATTATACACACACTTATATATGGTTTGCCTTGCAGGGGAGAGTCAAGAAGAGTGAAGACACTATCTATTTGTGACTGCAAATACTGACATGTTATTGGAAACTGGAGTGAAAAAGAATTTCCAGTCTTCCAGTTTCATGTCACTGATGTGAGGAAGATAACTTGGCAAAATGCTTTACTGTATTCCTAATAAAACCTACCATTTATAAAAAATCAAATCCACTGCTGCAGCTCCAGATTAAAGAGACTACCTTAAAAGAAGAAGAAAATCTACTTCCAGTCTTTTCCTCTTCTTAAATACAACAAACTCTTGGCTATTTGCTCACACTTTCTGACAGAAATAAGATAATGTCACTCTTCAAGTAAGTTCTTATTTGTTTATTACACCTTTTGATGGGTTTATCTCCTGCCATCCAATAATGGATAACTTTTCTGGTGAAATCAGTCATGTCAGTCCTATAAACAAGAGCATGATTGCGAAGAATCTAAGCAACGCAACCAGCAGAGCCATGGTGTTAAAGGGAGATTTCAGAACTTTCTAGAATTGTCTCTCTAAGCCACAGTTGGAGTAAATACAATTGATTTTTATTTTCCTTTTGATTTCTAAAGAAGTGTTTAGTCTACAGATATTTCATTGCACTGGCAATAGGGGAAAAAATAATTCAATTATCTATTATACATATAGTGCAGCTGTGTCCCAATATCATTAGTATTTTATGTTAAATGACTTGATAATCTCAGAATACACATCTATATATGTATAATGGCACACTAAGGAAAGAAATTAAACCTTTATAAAAAAGCTATTCTAAACCGGCTGAACAGGTTAAAAATAAGACAAGTAAACAGGATTAAAGAATTTCTGCATTAAAGCACGTATATGCTCTTTCAAAGATTCCACTGAATCCAACTGGCCTCTACCAGCAACCAAAATTCTGCAAAGAACTTTCTGCAAAGAGTTTTTGTTACAGAATCCCCAATTCTACAAAAAAAAAAAACAACCCAAAAAAACGCAAAAAAAACCAACCTTCTGTGGCATAGTTTTCCTCTTAGCTACACTTGTTCTTTGCTGCACTTAAATTCAATTTGCTTTAACCAAATTAATTTAATTATACACCAGTGAATTTGGTACCAAAAACTGGCTTCTAGATTTTCTGTGAAATGAGTGGAAGAATATCAGAAACTGGAATTTCTTGGGTACTTTTACAGAGAAGGAGCAGAAAATACAGGGACAATTCTCTAGTTTGCAGCCCCTGGTTATAACAGTGAAAAAAGAATGGACCAAGTTTTTTGCAAGAACCTCTGTCACCCATGGAGACAATGTCGCAGCAATCAGCAAGGGCGATGAACTACCACTGAGTGAGGAAACTCAGCAGCAGCTGGGAACCGGAAAAAGTTGCCATTGCAAATCTTGTTTGCTATATTTTTGATGGGTTTATCACCTGCCAGTTGGTAATGTGTAACTCTCTTGCTTATTTATCATCCATCCATTAACAGAAGACTTCATCCCTGAAAGACTGGAATCTGTTCAGGACTCTCATCTCAAAGTGAGGTCAGAGTTATGGCTGAAAGCCAGATTATAAACCTGAGTGGGAAGTGTGTTAGAGTGGTGTTCACATCTTTGGAGGCAGAGAATGAATGACTAGATCAAAGAAGAAGAGGTGGGCTTTCGGTAATTTAAGGATGACAGGAAAATAGGGCATGAAAATGCAGAATTAGCTGAAGTTAAGTGAATGGAATAGTAAAGTTTGTGAATTTCCAACAGCAAAACACAGCGGGGTAAATAATGAGAGGGGCAAAAGGTCCGGTCTTTGCTTTCTGAGAAAGGAGGGTGAAGAACAGACCATTGACTGAGGCACTGACAAAAGGTAAGAGTGTAAAGGAAAGAGTCAAAAGGACATTGTGTGAGACAGAAGACCTTGGCAAAAGTAGCTGAGCTTTTACTTTGCTTTTGCTGAGACCATTATTATAATGTGCAGAAAAGAAAAAGAAACTGTAGAGAGAGAAAAAGGTAGAGTTGGGGCTAGGTAATGTTACATGGCAACACTACGTGAAATTACTGGGACAAGTGCTGTCTTTAAGGGATAAAAGAGTGCCTGTGATATGGGTGAAGGAGTGAAGCAGAGATAGAGGAGAAAGCATAAGGGCCACAGGGGTATGCTGGTTTGATCTCTTATTTGATATAGGTGGCAGAGAGGGAAGTGAGAGGAATTAAAAGTAGTAAATAGCAAGCAAGAATTGCTAACATGATATTTTACTGTAAGGAAAAATCCACTAATGTATCCTACAGATGGACAAAATGGGATTATAAAAAGTTATATTCATGAACCTTTCTTGTGAAAGGATAATATGTTTGCCTACATAGGTTTTTTTTTTCAAGGAATTCTACAGAAATATTTCCAAATTCTCTTATTTATATTAAAATTGTAGACTTCATATAAAAAATGAAGAAAAATACACATGGAAAAGTGGTTACAATTCTGTTCATACTGTAATTTTGAAAGTATTATTTTTTATTGTGACTATTTCAGAATGTATTCATGGAGGATGCCACTTGGCATATTATTTTTTTTTTGATTCCTTACTGTGCTAGAGAGGATGCAAACAGGAAACTAAAATGAAAATGCTGGAAAAGTTCACTGGTTTGCACGCATTTTATAGCAAGTAGTTTACAAGGCTTCATGGAATTTAACACACAAAGTTACAATGAAATCAATATAAAATTGTGGATAATTATTTTCATCAAGTATCTGATTTAAGCCATGGAATAAGGAAACAGATAAACCTGAACAAAAACTATGGACTGCACGCAAGTAATGAAAACAACTACATCGAGCTGCAGTAATGACAGCAACATGTTTAAAGAGCTAAGGTTGATTTGCCTCACCCTGGTCCTGATGAACAAAAGCTGGTTCTGATTTGCAGCCCCTTAACTGCTGGTGAAATCTCCATACTAACACATTTATGAGGTTTCCTGACTGTGGCTGGCTCATGTCCCATCGGTTTAACACTGGGCAGAGTAAACTTGCGTCTGTCAGATTATATCCATGTAGGAGGTTTCCCTGTCTGTATTGCAGTAGCTTGTTATACTGCATGCCTTTAACATTAGGATGTGTCATGTTACATTATGCCTCCAACATGAAATATCATGGAACTTCATGCACTGCTGTTGGTAGGCAGCAGAAAAACTGCAGGCTAAACATAAACCATTCAAGCCCAGTTTACTGCAAAAGGCTGCAAGAGAATATGCAGTAAGGTATTTGAACAATATTCAGCATGCTGACTAGTCAAAGTACTTTTGGATAGTTCTTCCATATATTTCTAGTTTTCATATTTCATTTGTGTTGGCTCAAGGGAGCAATCTCTCCATCATTCAGCATAAATCAGTTCCTGAGAGGCATGTCAAATATGAAACAAAAAACAAAGGGCCCCCACAATACAACAGAATAGGAATGTCTTGGTGAATGAAGCAAGAACTGAAAATAATAAACTTACTAGAACAATATGAATGCTAATACGGTTTACCTTGTGTTTTCTTGAGAGGCTGCATATGGATTGTCACAGTAGACTGTATACATTAAAACACACTGTGCAGAACATATGTTAATTTAAAATCTGTGAAACTCAGTTTATGAAACTGGCATGTATAACGTATGAACCCTAGTTCAGTTAATTAATCTGCTGTACCTACTCCTAACTTAAGAAAAGACAAAAGCTATGAAAAATATGTAATAGACTGAAGTATCATAGAGCGTTTTAGGCTACTTACTAATTCCTTTTTATGTTGTGTTGATGCAAGTTTACCAATTAAAAGCAGGGAATTAATTTTTCTTCTTATTTGAAACCTCATTGCTCTCAAATCCTCCTGGATAGGGTGAGCCTAAAGCAATACCCACAGGAAGGAAATGCTGGAGGGAAATCCTGCAGCATATGGTAGCAGGCAATGAAACTGCACTTTAATTCCATATTTTGTAGCAACATATTTTTTTAATAAAAAATTATATATATAATAAATTTATTATATAATATATAATTATTTATATATTACATAAAATATAAAAAGTTATGTTGATACCCTCAACATTTTAAACCCACCACAATATCCTTGGTATTTTAAAATCTTGTATTTAATAATTAACAATGTTTTCTGCTTAGATTCAATTGTAAGGTACTTTGAGCTTGGTGAATAAACTATGGTAATCATTACAGTTTACAAACCATTTCGGTTTTAAGTTCTTACAGTAAAGCCGAATAAACCAAACTTTTTATCTATTTGCTAAATAGTAAATAGTTCTTATTTAGCTATATAAATATTAACAGATCTCATGGCTGGAATAGCTGGGACCAAGTTATAGTAACGAAAAAATAAGTTAGTGGCAACTATATTAAATTAATTAATTGCAGCTCAAATTGGAGAAGAATAATTACTTGATGAATTCATATCTGGAGTTTAGAATATCTTTCAGGTTTATGAACTACAACTGAACAGATGCCCACCACAAAGTGTTTTCCTAATGTTGCAGTACCACAACCTAGGGAGTCAGAATACACCAGCTTACCTTGCAAGGGGAACAGCATGACTGAGGAAGTCCTTGAAAACAGATGTTCTTTCAACTAAAGTTTTCATGCTGATAGTTTGGTTTTGTTTGTTTGGTTGCTTTTTTTTTTTTAATCCAGAAATTGTCCAAGGGCATTGCTTGTTGTAATAACTCCCTTTTGGGGTTACAAGAAGCAGATCCTTCCTGATGTGGCCTTCAGTTCTTGTATTTACAGTATTAAACCCAAGAAGTCATGAACTCAAAAATAAAAGGATGAAGATAGCTAAAATGGTCATAAAAATCTTATTGCTTTATCTGGATTGCCAGAGCAGAACAGTATAGTCTATTACATGCAAAGCTTGAAAGATAGGCTTAGCAGTTACTAGCTCAAAGATGAAGATGTTAGACTTCAATTCTTTGGCCCTTTGTGCTCTATTAATCTCTGAAGCCACATCTATCCCTGCAGTTCATGTTCTGCCATGCTTTGATCTTGGTAGTTTGCTGGCTAATCTCTAACTGACCAGACTGCTCCTCAACCAGTCACACCAAATACTAAACTAGATGGATTTCTTCCAGCACTACCTTGCAGCCGTACATAAGAAATTAATGCTGTTTAGCATTAATAATATAATCCAATTATAAGCAAAACAAACAAAAATTAAAGATAGCCTTCCTAGTTCAAACTGTTACTTTCTGCTAGTTAACTGTAGGGTCCGGGTCCAGAATATGGGCAGTGAATGTTTCTTTCCTCTGGAACTAGATTTCAGAAGGTTGAACCAGAGGATGGTCTGTGTTGGACTATGAAGTGTAAAAGCAGTGCAAGCCTTGGATTCTATAAGAGCAGAAAGAAAAGTATAAGGGCAGCGGGCTGGTGTCCTGACAATGCTCTCCTGTACCACTTGGGAGTTTGTACATTAAAGCAGCATCTGTTGGGCAATGGCTGTAGACAAACATACCTAACCCCTGCTGGTTTGGTAGGACCTCTTCTTTACATGCATTAAGGACACTCACACGTTTGGAAAGTTATTAAGGATGTAGTGTGAATTTTCAGTTTGGAGAAACACTTGCCCACTCAGAAGGAGTTTTACTGTTACTTATTTTCATAACTTTCATATAGCATGAGTTAGCAGAATGTAGTGGAAGTGACAGACTCATGTCTGGAGGTAATTTAGGCCTAAATAGAATAAAACAGAGCATTCCGATGAAAATCCTCAGGACGAATTTGGATGCTTAGTCTTGAAGATACAACTTGGAAAAAAGAAAGCTGAGGGCAGATACACTTTTCAGTAGTACTATAAATGAAGGATAATTGCCTTCATTTTACAGCTGTCTGAACCAGCAAGAGCATCAGGAAGTGCCCTCAGAACAGCTTTATGAGGAAACTTCTCAAGCCTGTGCTATGGAATTGGCACTCTTGGGAACAAACAGGAGCTAGTCACTGTGCAGCTACAGGGCTATGACCTCACTGGGATCATGAAGACATGTTGGGATGGCTCACATGACTGGAGTGCTGCAGTAGAGAGATATAGGCTCTTTAGGAAAGGCAGGATGAAAAGGTGATGAGGGAGAGTGATGGAGAGCAGCTGGAATGCATGGAGCTCTGCCTTGGGATGAGTCAAGGGTTAGTAGAGAGCTGGTGAGTGAAGATTAATGGACAGACCAACACAGTCTGCTCTTGCAGTTGCTATTTGCTGTAGACCTCCTAATAAGAAAGAGGAAGTAGAAGACATTGTCTTCAAACCACCGGAAGAAGCCTCACATTCACAGGCACTTGTGAAAGTCTCTCGTGCGGGACTTTAACCACTCTGATGCCTGCAGTCAGTAGAAATGCATACAGACTAATTTTGAGAAAAACACAAAAAAAGCTTTTGGGTTGAAGAATGGCTGAAAAGGGCTTGGAGCTTGGAAAAGCTACCTTTTTGTAGTTTAATCCACAGCATTCTGATCACTTTTCTTGTAAGTAAAAGATTGCGTCAGAAACACCTAATCAGAAACACTATCACCTTCTCCAGGTAACTTACACAGCTCTGACTAACAAGTCAGTCTAAAATGTTTTATGAACACTATTCCCCCACCTTGTATTTCTTAAATGAAACATTCCTGAATGTTTATAGCTAAGAAATGAATCATGAAATGTCCATATTTTCTTAATATTAAATTCAGAAATTGCAACTTAAATAGATGTTCCCTCAAATTACTTGCTTAGATCTGTACTTCTGCAAACATAAATGTATTTCTTTATGAGAAATTTAGAAAGGATTTAAAGTTTCTTGCAATATGTTATATTTGGGGGGGCATCAAAATGAGCAAATGAGAAATGCATAAATGTAAGATATTAAGACTTGGTAATTCACAAATAACTTTTTTATTTCTATTCAGTATAATTCTTTGACTAATATTCAGAACTGAGATGTATTTTTGAACTTATCTGTTTAACAACAAAAGTAAATAATTAAAAATTTATATGGCACCTTGTTAAAACAGCAGCTTTAGGAATGAAACACTTTTAACACAAAGAAATTTTAAACTGTCATTTGCAGTGTTACTGGATGGATAGGAGTGGAGCTGGCCCATTTGTTATCAATATTACAATTAGCTGTCATATTAGCTTTTTTGTCATTACAGTCAATTTTTAGATAAGGTGAGAGGTATATTGCACTTAGGCTTCTAGCCTTTGCTTTTCTCTGTAACCCTGTTTACATGAGACAACCACTCCCTCAAAATCTCCAGAAAACAAAAGATTTCTAGATATTAAAAATTCCAATCATGTCTTACCATGTAAAAGTGAACTGAAGGGAGTTACAATGTTTATGATGGTTCTGAACAACTGATTTTGCACATTTTGTTGTGTCAGCAGCAAGTTCTTTAGGAAATTCAAACCATTTGTGACAAAACACACAATTCTTTTCTGTCTGAGTCAGCTGGAATATTTCTGAGAACACAGAACTGAGGTGAGAAATGTGGCTTTGTTATATGTAGAAATTTTGTTTCAGTCTCTGCGTAGTTCTAGATTTCCACCCAGAAAGAGTGAAAAATAGAAAAAAAAATCTCCATTTTTTGGTGCGTAAGTTAGAAATGTTCATGACTTTCTGTGTTGTAAATCTGTTTTGACTTGGCTGAGTTACTACAGTTTTATAAATACTGTTCATTCATGCACAGCAGTTCTTTTATAGCAAGTGGCTTTTACAAAATATCACTTGAAGTTTCACTGTCGCTGTGCACATGCACTGAGCTGAAGCTGAATGGATCTCTAGACCATGTGATTTAAAAAATGAGAGGTAGGAACAGTCTCTAGATTTTCAAATTAATCTTTTCATTTTGCTTTTATCTGGAATTACTTCAGTTAGATTTATGGCTCCTCTTGCAGATATAATGACCTGAAATATAGTAAAGGAGGCTTCCCGCAATCTGGAGTCAGCTCCAGTTTTGTTGCTTTTGCTTTTCTGCTGCCTAAATGGAAAAACAAAGCTTGTCTTTGGCGTTCCCTCCTCAGGAGGTAACTAAACATGCCAGCTCTAGAACAGGAAAAAAAATGCGACTGGAGGCATCTCCTGGAACTCCCCAGGGCCTCTTACAACCCTGCCTGGAAGCTCTTTGCTACCCTTGTAGGAGACATCTCTCTCCAGTTTAAGGCAGTGTTCTGCCCCTCCACTACAGACCAGCGCAGCAGAACAAAGCTGGGGGAGGAGGCAGGAGGGATGCCTTCAGCAGAGTCACAGGGTAGAAAGAGCTGACAACATGGAAGTAAATGAGCACTTATTATGTGTATAATTGCACATTTCTCACAATATCTCTGAAAAAGATCCTTTGAGAGGATTGTTATTTCTACACTTGTGTATGTGTTACTGCAGTCCAATTTGTAGCAACCCATATTCTGGGAAAGAATAGTATTTTGCAAATTACTTCTTAGCTGTTAAAAGAAGATATTCGAACAAACAAGGCTGTTTCATCCAAGCAGCCAACAAACTGGTAACACAGGTCAATTTAATTTTACTGCAGGTAATAGTATCATTTAGCCATGTCTTTGCTACGAAACAGTATGGGGCTTTAAACCCTGCATGCCAGCTTGGACCTTATTTTCTATGAAAGAAGCATACCCTGAAACATTTTTGTAAAAGTGCACTCTTGTGTTCTTCACTGAGGTGCCCAAGTCTACTGATTTGTGAAACTACGAAACTCTTGATAAAATTGCAGAGTGTTCTGATACCAGTAATAGCCTCCTTTTCAGTGCTCATTTTGATCTCCAGTGTCTGTCAAAAGTATGAACTCCAGTATTAATATAATAGTTCTGAACATCCTATATTGGAAGTAACTGCATTTTTTTTTGGCCAACTTGCTGTTAAGGTTAGATTAAAAATCAGTGTAAATCTTGATTTGAAGAAGCATACTACTGGTGAAACCCAGCTAAGAATCTGGCCCACAAAAGACTGTATAAATGAGATTTGCATTTCTGAAATCCACATAGAGAAAAAAAATCAAATTAGTCAAAAATGTCATGATATTTCATTCATTAATAATTGATCTACTGTTAAAAGTAAAACTTTGTCATGGTTTAAGCCCAGGCTGTAAATCAGAACCATGCAGCCCTCATGCTCATTCCCACCCCCTCCTTCTTTCCCTGCCCCGCTCCCGGAGGGATGGGGAGGAGAACTGAAAGAATGTAACTCCCATGGGTTGAGATAAGAGCAGTCCAGTAACTAAGGTATAACACAGCACTACTGCTATCACCAATAATAATAATAAAGGAAATAACAAGTGAAGAGAATACAATATCACCTGCCGATACTGAGCCCAACCGAGCAGTGAGCCAGCCCTTCTGGATAACTCCCAGTTACATCCTGGGCATGATGTGCTGTGGTATGGAATACCTCTTTGGCTAGCTTGGGTCAGGTGTCCTGTCTCTGCTTCCTCCTGGCTTCCCCTCCTCCCTGGCAGAGCATGAGACTCACAAAGGGTCAGACTAAACATTTGAGCAGTAAGTAAAAGCATTGGTGTTATCAGTGCTGTTCCCAGATTGAAAGTCAAAAACACTGCATTGCACCATCTACTAAGTAGAAAAAATGACTGCTATTGCTGAACCCAGGACAAACTTTTAATACAATGTCTGTTGAATATTCACTTTTCATACTTCAAGGAGAGTGCTTTTAAACAAAATTCCTGGTACTTAGGTGGCAGAACAAAAATTTCTGCCATGACCTGGCAGCCTCAGAAAAAAAAATTCTGGATGAATGAATCAAGTATAGGGCAGGTATGAGCCACCAATATGGTGTAGTAAGGAGTAAATTTTGACTGAAACTTAGAAGAATGTTTTATCTGTCAATCATCAGGCTTTGAAACAACCTTTCAACAGGAGTGGGAGCAAGTAATCTAATGACTTTCAGATACGACTTGGATGACTACATGAAATGACTATAAGATGCCATTGCCTGCGGTTGCCTGGAATTGGTAACTCAGAAGATCTCTTTCTGTTCCGTGTTTGTATGTAGATTTACAGCTCTTGCTTAGTCTGGCAAATTGCTTATTAGGAATTTTTATTTATGTAATGGAAAACCAAGGAAAATTTTGGTTTGCTACTCAGGAGGGTAATCTACAGACTCATAGTAAAAACAATTTAATACTTCTTTTGCATTAGCATTCACAAAAAGATCAACTGCAAGCAGACACAATACCAGCAAAAAGGGATAAGATCTCACTCTTTTACAGGAAGAGGAAAGGTTACATAGTGCTTAAATAACATATTCTCAGATCATCTGTGCTGATAAGTTTCATTCATCTTAGGGGTCTTAGCTGATTAAAAGAGACTCCGAAGGCTTAGTGGTCTTTGAAAAATTATGAAGGACAGAGGAGATGATGGAGAACTGAAAAAAAGCAAATGGATTGCTGTTTTTAAAAGGGAAAAAAAGAATAGTCTCGTCTACTTAGTTTTAACCTCTCTATCCTATGTCTAACACTGGTCAGTAAGGTAAGAAGGTATGCTTATTAAATTTACAGATACCACAAAGCTGAAGAGACTGTAAATATTTTGGAGCGCAGGGTTAAAATTCAGTTATGTGTCTTACAGATTGAAGAGTGGTCTGGAAAAGAAAGGATGACTTTGCAATAGGGACAGGTGAAAAGCATTACAGACAGGCAGGGATACACAACTGCACAAGTATGGAAAGAGATCAATTAATTAGGTAGTAATTATTCACAAAAGAATCTCAGGGCTATTGTGGAAAGTGATGAGCTAGCAATGAACATGCCAACAACCTTACACTGTGAAAAAGGCAAATGACAGAACTGGGATATGTGAACAACAGTACAAACTGACAAGATACCAGGCATTTTCCTTCTGTTCTTTTCAGAATCAGTGATGGCTCACACTAGATCGTGTGTGTTCAGTTTTGAGTGCTGTACATCAGAATACAAAGGCTGATGTAGAAAACATGATCTATGAGCAAAAACTGAAAAGACTGGGATTGTTTAGCCAAAAAAAAAAAAAGGAGACGGGGGAAGGGGGAGGGGAGAGGGAAGGAGGGACGAAGGAGATCTGAAGAGGGGTTTTATAAATAGAAAGGTCTGTTGCAAACAGGAGAAAAGAAACCCTATTCTTCATTTAATAGAATAACAAAAAGAGTTAATGCCATTGAATTGCAGTAAGAAAGGTTTTGTTTAGTCATCAGGAAAAAAGAAATTCAATTGGAAAGGATTAGGAACAGACTGCATAGGAAGATTATGGAGTTTTCAGTACTGGAGGTCAGCTATAAAGATATCTATCAAGAATAACAAGGATGTGGCTGATTCTGTTCTGGACATCAGGGTTGGACTAGATGACTTCCTGAGGTCCCTTTTAACTTTGCCTTTCGGTGATCAAGAACAAAAAAAGATGCTGAATATGCTTTGAGTAATTTACAGAGAAACACTGGGAACTTTCAAGAATTAGAAAACTGAAAAAGCAAATTGTTATTTTTAAGTTTTCCATTCACAGAGTCCAACCAAATCTAAATAGCTTTAATTCTTCCAACGGACATGCAAAGAAAATATTTCCCGATATATTTCCAAGTAATTATACTAGATATACAAAAAAGTTCCAATACTCTTATGGTACCTGAAGAAAAGATTATTTTTCTCTGACAGTATTATTAGGTCTAATTCAGTGTGGACAGTAAAGATAACTGGATTATGAATCCGGAAGAAGAAAAATTCAGTCTGTAAAAACCTAACAGCAGGTTTTTATGACGGCTGGCCTAAAGAACTGTCAATTTTTTACACAAGTAAATTAGCACATTAAATGAGATGTCTAAAATTGTATTTTAAGCTGCCTGCACTATTCCTTACTTTTCTTGTTTTTTTTTTCTCAAAACATTTTATTTCCAAAAATAATATTGATTAATTCTTAATGTCCTGAAATTAAAACACTTATATAGACTTACAAGATACATATGGTCTTACTTGCACAGCAGTCAGTCAGTTACATGCTGGAGAAGGCCTTCAGTGACCTGGAGGCTCCCAGAGGCAGAACACATACCAGGATTGTCCATACAGCAAAGTTTCCATTAGCAAGGTGAAGTGCAAGTTCACAGTGCATTAGGCTTGCTGAAGCGCTCCCATGTGTGGACACTCCTAAGTGCAAGGGACCACTTTCTACTTCGAGACTAGACTGACGGGTGGACGAATGGAAAGAATGCATACAGATAAATCTCATTTCATTAGGCAGCCCAGCTAAAAACACCTGGCAGGAAAGTACAGTGACTGAATTCCCAGTTGCCAGAAATCACAGGAAATATGCGGTGTTCAGGAACAACTTCTTTCAAATCAAAATACAAAGAAAATAGTTATTTTTTCTGGAGTTAAAAGAGATAATGAACTGCTGATTAGTGTCACTCCCCGTTAAATCAATATGGAAAACACAGAATCACTTTACCATTACTCCCTTTTAAGTTGTGTACTAAAGGGATTTTTTGAGACTTTATTACAAGCACAAAATTTAATGTATGTATAGTTAGCAAAGGTCAGTTATCTTTTAAGTGCCTTTCCTATTTCCCATAAAGGAAAAGAGCCTCACAAGCAGTGTTTTTTTTTCTTCCTAGCAAACAAACTCCAATCTCTTATTGAAGGGATTCAATAGAAGCAGTGTTTAAAATGAGTTTTAGATATTGGAGGAGCAGATATTAGCAAAGCTATTCACCTCATTTAAATTCCATATGGATATTAATGCGTTTCCAATAAATGAGTTACACCATGTAGCTTCACTTAACTGAGTAGGATTTTTTTTTTCTTTGATGGCATATTGGGGTTACAGTCACAAATGGCTGTTAACGGGTTTTCAAATATCATGAAAGAAAATTATCATAGCAGGAAAGCAGCAAAACCGTAAATTGCTAGAAGTTAGCACAGAGCAATGCTTCGGCAGGTTGGGCATTGTGCCCGATGAGGCTGAGTGGCACAGAAATCTACAGCTTCTGATACGTGCTGGCAGCTGAGGGATTTAAGTAAGGCTTTTGAATGTAGCAAAGGGGAAGGCTTGTGCAAGGAGAGGGGATAAATTGCATGGACCAACTGGGGGTATTGACGCAGATATGTAACGAGTTACAGAAATGCCTCAGCCTTATCTCTCATAGTGATTTTTACACCCCGCTTCCTCACCACCCTGCCCCTTCACTTTCTACTGCCACAAGACAAGTTCACACTTTCCCCACAGGAAAATCTTCCCTCAAAGTCCTTGCAGGAAATTGCTCCTGCCGCACGTCTTCTTCCAGAGACAGGTTCCTTAAACTCCAGTTAAAATTAATAAATTCTCTAATCAATAAAATCTGCTTCAAATCAATCTGTTCCCTAGATCCTAGATTTCTATACACCCAGATCTTGTCTGCTTGATACATATCGTCTAGGTACCTTTCTGACCATGTCAAGATCCCTCATAACTAGCCTCTGTATCTCACCCTTTCTGTACCACACCTTACCAGGCAATTATTTCTCCTTACTGTTTTTTTAAGTAACTTCTTTCCCAGCTGGCAAAGTTCATATCTTTCATGATGAAAATGCCTTTTCTCCTTCCCATCTGTATCACCGCATAATAATTTTTAATCAAGTATTTCCAATCTTCCAATTCTCAATTAAAGGAAATCATCACTAGTGCTAAGAATGATCCCTGGAAGTTTAGAAATGATCAGGCACAGAATATACAGGTTCTCATGTTGCCTGCAAACATACATACCACAAAACCAGCTTGTGACCTGTCTATGCCATGCTCAAGAAATACTTTTGTATCTCTTGCTTTTCTTTGCTTTTAGTCTTCTTGCTTTTAGGTGCTAGAAAAATGTCAGAAGCTTTACTGACTTCAGCTGATAAATCTGCATTTAGGAGAATGTAGATTTAGAAATCTGAATGTGTCACATCTTCCACATGTACGTAATTTTCCTATATTCATGATCTCAGTGGCTCATTTTTCATGGTTAGTTTTCATTAAATAAACATGTTTCAGCATTCTTTCTACATTTACTTCCAATTTTCCATGTTTCTGTGTCATTGTATTGGTAATGATAAATCGCTAATATAATGGAATAAATGATGTTTTTGTTAAAAATGCATTGCTTTCGTTTCTATGAAGAAATTTCAAATTCTAAAGAATATGAATAGACCTAAAAAGACATTAAAAATACCATTTAAAGTGTATAACTTGGAGTACAGAAAGAGAATTCAACCTTTCTTTTCTTTTTGAAAAACTAATGCATTTAATCAAAGATTTAATTCTTTCAAAAGCTTCAATTTTCCCAACTTTTCAGAGCACAGCGTTAGAGCTGAAAACCCGTGAGCTAGTGCTTTACGAAATTCCATTGACACAGCAGCCAGTTAAAATAATGTCCTTTCACTTAACCACATTTAACTGAGATAGAGCAACACAAGATTCAATAGCTTCCAGCAGTGCCCAGTGATGGAGTGGGTAGCCCAGACTGCAACAGAAGGTCACAGGTTCATTCGAAGGGCATGGTGCACATAAACCTTCTCATATGGTAACAGGCCAAAAGTACATTTGATTTGACTAGATGCAACTACACTGGAGTTACAGTTGATTGTATTTGCCTTGGATTTAGTGGAGAGATAGAACAGATAGAGACCATGTACGATGTACTCTAACAGTTTGCAGCAATCGTACTTTAGCCCATGAATGAAGAGTGGAAAATAGTAGACATCAGCAATATTCTTCTTCCAGACACTGACTGGAAGCAGACAGTTATTTAGCAAAAAATAATTAAGAGTGGAAATAACTTTAAAAGCTCTTATCTAGAAAATTATATAGGCACGATTTCTCTCAATATCATGTCCAAAGCAAAGAAAATAAGAGAAAATGTGTAAGATCACAATGTTAAATACTATCACTCATTGTCAAGGTATATTATGTTACCAAAATACTGTGATCAGCCACAGTCTTTACTATTTTAGGGCCAGTGACGGATGAGGGGGTAAGAACAAATAGGTAAGTAGTGATTACAGGGCTCAGCAACTCCTTACGATACTCAGATTTTTGCCTATGTGATGAATATTTCAGATACATCCTGTGATCTTTACATTCTTCACTGACAAAGAGACAAGATGCATTTTGCATCTGCTAAAGACTTCTGATTGGCATATACGTTGAAAGACTGGCCCGAGATTGAAAGACAGAGTGTTCTTCAAAAGCTGTAGCCATGAAATATTTATTCTTTTCTCTTTCATAGAAATGCATTTGATGACTGTATGACATAAAGTGCCACTAATAGCTCTGGACAAAATTATATGGCTCTAAAGACTATTAAACTATTATTCTTGGAGGGTGGAAAAGGTTTTATTTGACATATATGATCACAATAGTATTAGCAAGGTTTTGTTTACAACTTACCCTGAAAAAACTGTGGTACATTTTCAAGTGCTTTTTGCACTGGAAAATTGAAATCTGACAGTCACAAATGGCAACAATGATAAATGTGATATATCGTGTAGGTATTTTATCTCACAATTTCTTGAATAGGACATTTATTAATTTTTAAAAACTTTAAGCATTCAACTAAGGGCTAGTGAATGCTAATGACACCGTTCAAAATATGTTTTGTTTGTAGCTAAGTGTATATATTTTACAGAGTAAGTCATAGACACATGAATCCCCAAATGTTATTTAAATCTCTGAAGTCAGCTGAAAAGCAAAGACACTCATACATACATAATGTCTAGCATGGCAATCTGAAAATTATGTGAAAACAAAAAGGCTCCTTTGTAAAAGTCTAGCTAAAATGTTCTGATAAAAAGACCTAGAAGGCATTCCCGCATCACAGGAATGCACACATTATATTGTGAATTTTAAATGAAAATTTTTTGGACATTTGTATCTGCAAATATTATAGAATACTAAAAACCTTACAAAAACTTAAAGAGACCTGATAAGAAACTAAAATACTAATAAGCTAAATGAATACAGTTATCATCTTGTAGACCACATTATCTCAATATCATTTTCAATCATTTGGGTTTCATAAACCTCCTGCTACTGCCAATCCCTCAGTTCTATTTGCCATTGAATTGCCTGTTTCTCATTATTAGTGGCTGAAGAAATGCAGTATAGTCATGCAACATTTTCTAAAGTAGACTAAAAATGCATTCCTGAGAATTTACTTTATCTTTCCCTTCCAAAGTGGTAACTGCTGTGTTTAATACTTTTGCCAAAGCAACCAGAAGGGTAAAAGAATCCCACAAAAAACCCGAAGTAAATTAGGCAGTGGCATCGTGCCCAAATCAATCACAGACATTACCTTTTAAATAGCGAGTTGATACTAGCAGACTGTAGTGTAATAGTCACATGAAGAATTTTTGTTTTGGGAAGTCAGTTTGCTTAAAATACTCTTAAAATGCTCTTAATATACTATAGGCAGTCATTCAAACCTTGCATGTTGAGTGAAGTATACCACTATTTATGCATATATGCACCAACTCCCCCACCCCAGAAAAAAAACCAAAGGGCTGCCTGAGCCTGCCATTTAAAATGGTATGCAACCAGGAAAAATCATGCTACAACATGAAGTGACAGAAAGTAGTGCTTCTTCTTGATTCAGATGTCCTCTGAATAGACTGCTAGACTTGCTGTGAACATCTTGTGAAAGGGACAACACTCAATACTCGAATTTGGCACATACTTTCCTCTTCTCAAAATACCAGGAATCTGTTTTAGGTTATGAAGAGTTCTGTGTAGTGATTCTTATATGATTTAATACGCAAATTTGAGCAGCAAACACACATTGGTATTTGGTTCTATGGACTGGAAATATGTTTTTTAATGAACAGTATAACCATAAAGTTGGACATATATATCTTAAGTTGCTTTACTATTTTACTGTAAACTGAATAGCTTACTTCAAACACCACACTTTTTAGACAGAACAATAAATCCTGGTTTTGTCATCTTACAAGGGTCTTGCAACAGTGTACAAATGTTTTGAATAACTAGCCTTAGCGGGCCTGTGAGTAGTTTGCCACCTTGAAAGGCAAAAGACATGGTAGAAAGGATGGTAAGAAGAATCTGTTCAGGAGGTCCCTTGTGAGTAAGTGGTAGGGAATGTGTGATGATATTTATGCTGCTTTCCTTTCCCTTTTTATTATTATTATTATTTTAAATTATTTTTAAAGAGGAAAAAGAAATTAACAGAATCTGTTGTAAGCTAAAACAGTGCAGCTGGATAGGAGACGAAGCCATGAAACTTGAGAACTGGGAACTGTGAGGCTTTACTGCAGGAGGTCAGAAGTGGCCAGCTGGCCTACCACTTGGTTCACAAAGAAACCAAACAGAAGAGTAAATAGTTATGGTTCCATGATGGGGATGGAGTAATTAGATACTGTAAGTTGCAGTGTTTCCCTGATGTTCTTTTTGTTTTTCCTTTCAATAAAGTACTCTTGGCTAAGGCATCTGATTCATATTTGCAATGAGAGAAAATTAGCTGACTGAGCAACTGAAAGACTATTTTAATTTTCTCAATTTTCTTTGTGGGAGTTTGAGTTGCTGTTTTATTGCTCCTGAAATTTGAGACTGCCTGTTGTTGCTGCTGCTAATCATGCAGCTAAGTAGGTGACAGGGCTGGTCTAAATGCTGGCTATGAATCATTGCTCATAAACACCCAGGGAAACTCAGATAGCTGTTATCAACTGTAAACCTATGCAAGTACCTGAAAATACCTATGTAACAAGTAATGTCCATTGACACTACATGTCTGTGTATGCTACAGCATAACTTATAGTGGCTATTTCCCTTTTTACACATAAACACATGCTTTACTGTCTCATTTGAGAATTACATTATGGAGTTTAAGGTATGTATACTATACCACCTTTTCAACTGCATCAATTTTACCATTTACCCAATGGAATTCTCTGATGAATATCAAGATTTGTAAAACACCATGATATTCTTAAATCCACTTGTATTTCTAGCTACCTATTATTCATACAGCTGGAGACTGGTTTGGGATGTTATGCAGTTTGCATGAGAAAACATAGTACAGATATATGTCATAAATATCTAAATATATGTACTAAAAATAAAGTTATCAGGTAATGTATATCTTATCTAATAGCTATGCTGGCATTTGCTATGATATGTGGTAATTATTATAACTCACACACACTACTTTTTTGGATTTCTGGGTCTATGTTCAGCACTTCAGCTATCTTTTTTTAATTTAATTTCTTATATTGTTTCAGCCTTTTTATTGGCAGTTCTTCTATTTATATTGGCAGAGAAGCAATGTAAGTGACATTGCAATGACTCCAGAGTCAATGGAAGATTTTCATTCCCGATCAGATAGTTATATTGCACAAATGATTCATTTCTGTCATAGCTTCAGGATTCACAGGTGGCACCAGAATCACAGTACTGGTGAAAACATCTGGATTAAACAGAAAAGAGAAGAAAGAAATTCGACTTTGTGGTGCCATGCTTTAGGCTCATAATAAATGTGATCAAACATTTTACCCAAGTTTGACTCAATTTTACAAAATGATGCTTTATCTTGAACAGGGAACATTATGCTTCCTATTCATGTTGAACATTCTGTGCATTGCTTGACTCACTTTTCTTTTCTAGACATCTTTCCTGTATTTTGTTTTGGATTGCATGATGGATGAAAGCCAGATGGCAGAAATGCGATCCAGGGAAGTAGATGTGCTCACTGATGTATGTGGCACTTTATAGCAGCCAAAGCAATCTACTACCGTATGTATAAAGGGGGCATTGGTTCAGCTGTTATGAAAGGCTATGTGCATCAGCAGCAATTAAAGCAGCCCAACCGAAGGAAAACTGCAAAGTCAAACTGTTGGTGCTCAGGTCCTAATGTCTACATCAGGCATTGCATGAAAGGGACAGTTCTCAGGCCTAGCAATAGACTAGTTCCATGGACTGGATGTCCATTACAGTAGGGGTGCTTCAAGTGCACTTTGGAACATCTTCTACCTCAGTTTTAATCCATTTCAAGCATTCTGAATAGCTACCAAATATGAACAAATCTGAACAGTGGGGAGGACTGAACAGTAGATTTTTTCAGAAGTACACATCCTGATCTCAACGAAAGCACTAAAGTAGAGGCCCACAAAGAAGACTGTAACTATAATCCCATGCTCTCCTTTAAATTACACTGCTTTTGCACACTTGTTTTACAAGATTAAGAATACTTCTTTTCTTCTTTAGGATACTATGCCTAAAAATCTATGCGGTCTTTGCTTGAATTGTCTATCTGTAATTATCTCTGGACTGCACAACTGAGAAGATTTTCCTGGCTCTTGTTGGAATACCAAACCGAACATACTAATAAAGTGCAGCTGCTTGATTTCTGAGTAGCTTCATGGAGACTGGCCAGAACACTGGAAACCACTAGCTATTTTCAGGTGAAATTCATTTTTCAAGGCCTGATTCACATTTTATTCAGGTCAACAAAAGGTCTATAGCAGGACTTAAACAGGCATAGTTAGTTATCATAAATGTTCATTTTTCACCCAGTTCACCCCTCTGGCTCATCTAAAACACTGGAACAAGGTCTATATGAGAGGAGTGCCTGTGTTATTGTCTGCATATTCCATTTGACATGCCAGAACAGCCTGCTTGTTGGGCGTCCTCCTTCTTGAGGTCTTCTAACCATGGGTAATGAAAGGGCCATGTGTTTTTTCACAATCATCTTACACTTAATTTCTATTTATGTGACAAAGTGCATGTTCACCACATAACTGTCCTGTGTTCACCAGACCACATGATGACAAGGGACAGGATTTTGACTAAGCAAAGTCTGGGCTGTACTTGTCTAGGAGATCAATAGAACAGAACAGAAAGGTAAAACTCTTCCTGTAAGTCACCTGTTTCTCTCGAGCCTTCTCTCCTACAATTCTAATTTTGAGTCATGATAGCCATATTTACAAGAAGATAGCAAAGTTCATTGTGTCATTTGCTGGCTGTGCTTATAAAGCCAGAAACACTGTGCCAGCAGCCAAATTTTTTGTCTGCCCTTCTGTCATGAAGGACTGTCTTCTTTCTTTCCTTCTTTCTTCTCTTGCCTTTCTTTTTATTACCAGTAAATGATATAATTATCAGCCCCAAGAAAGACATATGCAAATTAAAGTGGATGCATCCAGTGGTATGATTATACACACTTTCTGCTTTGGAGAAAAACTATTATTTCTTACTTTGTAAAGGACATGCTCTTCATAATATCTAATTAACATTTTCCCCTTTCATGGAAGAAAAATGGGTTGTAATTTAAGTCTCAGTCAATATTTATTGTGACTGATACTATATTAGTGATAAAATCGGTAAGTCATCTCTTTTAAAGACAGCTACCCTTATTGAAATATTTGAGTTCCTTCTACATGAAATGAATAGTGACAACCAAGTCCCTTGTGGATTGCAAAGAGCCTCCAGAATTTCCTTCAGTCCCTTAAAGACTTCTTATTTTCCTTTCTTTTCTTTTTTTCGCAGGGATTTATTAGGTGAAAAGGGCTGCCACAACTATGTTTACGATGGAAATGTTTTTTCAAAGAAGACATTCATAAAGCTCTAGACACATCTACTGTTACCCAGATCTTTGCCCTTTGACAGATCCCATTGACTGTGGACCCTTTATTCTCACTTTTGATTTAATAATCTGTTTTGTTTTACAGGAGAGCAACAAGAATGAGGTTATGTACATCAAAATTAATTACCACAATTTAGCTAAGAATTAATCTATTAACTGCTTTGAAGATTACTTTGAAGATCAAAGTATCAGACTGGCATCAGAAGCTTACTGAAAGCCAGCAGAAGACTTAAGCATGTGCTTTATGTGCACAGATGCAATAAAGTGCTCAAACATCTTCTCTGTCTGTGACTATACACTAAGCCTCTGAAACAGTGAGTTTCAGTAATCCAGTTCAAGGATAATAGATGCATAGCTCAGAATGACCAATTCTACATCTAGAAGCAGGAGACAGATTTTCTAGGAAGTTGGAAAAGGAACCATTTTGAGACCCCTGTGAATCTCATTGCTAAAGTAAAAGTTCAATTAGACCTTGCAATGAATAAGGATTTTATCAAACTCTTAAAGCATTTTCTTTTCTGATTGGCATCACTTTTCCCTGATTTCAAATTGTGCAAGTAGGTCTTTATGCAACAGCTGAGTTTCTCCTAAATGTTCTGGTATTTTGGGTTTCTCTATAGAAAATGAGACACACAAATGAGTTTCACACAAAAAAAAAAACAAAAAAAACCAACCCAATAAACTAGATCCCAAATTTATTCTCACATGTTCTCAGAAACCTTCAAAGAGGCAAAACTTGGAATTGAATATATATAATTTTTGATGATTACAGACTTTTCTGTGCCCAATATAATGAGCCAGATAGCTTATGACTGTTTATATGGCTCAATACCATAATGAACTGTTTCACTGAGGGTTTTTTTCCCCACTATCAGATAGCAGGTTAGCCATGAAGCCGGAGTTCAAAAACAGGTGAGATCATACATGAAGAATAGAATCTATGTTTCTCCCTTTACATAGTCTTATGTTCCAAACGTCTACCTACACAGAATGATCATACTGAGCTTTTAATAAAAGAGCTACACCCCGTACATACAAGATATTTCAATTAAAATTTGCGCTTTATTTATATTTAGGGAAATCTGGAGACAAATTCATTTAAATAAGGAAGGCATAACTCCAGAATTTTCCTATCATCTGTATAAAGCTGGTTATATACAGACCAAAGCTGAAGCTATGTATGAAATAAAAATTCATTACTTAAGATAAAATACCAATATTTTGTGCAGAAAGAGGATGGATAAGCTCCTTACAGTTCTTTGCTTTAAGAAAACTGTACATGCTTTCACTTCAAATGAAATGAAACATGCATTCTTACAGTTTCAAAACTGCACATTCTTTCTTTGCGTTTAAAAATCGTAATAAAGACTTTTTTTTTTCCTTATTTGTAATACACTTGAAGCAACTGGTATTATTAAGAAAATTTAAATAAATTATTGAAGTTATTTTCATTTATAATAAACACAAAGCATATGAAAGTGGTGTAAACTGGCTCGGAAACTGTGAGTAAGACTGACATTTAGGAAAACTATTACTTATTTATATTTCCTATAAGAAAATTATGAAAATTTTAAAAATTGCTTTGCTAATTGTTTCCATTATATATAGATGTTTCCCTTAATTAGTTGTTTCTTTTGCCCATCTCTTGTCTGCCATACCTATCTTACAGTAAATATAGATGAAATATATCATGTCTCCAAGCAGAGGAGCAAACTTTTCTCTTGTGCATTTCCTGGACATCTTCTGTACCTTTTTAGTAGTACAAACTGCTAAAGTGAAAGGAAATTTGACACCTGATAAAATGAGATAACATTTTCTTCCTTAAAGTAAAAAAGTGGTTTTTCTCCAAATCTAATTCTGAAGGTCAGCTTCAGAGAGGGTCCTTAGCAGCTGAATTCAACTGACAAATAAGATGCCTTAAGTTGTCATTCCTCCAGACCCCAGTTTTAAAAGAAAATCTTTACATCGGGTATTTATTCATTGTTTCATATGTAGATAATCCTTTGCAAGTGGCAAAGGAAAGGAAATCAGAAAAAAAGTAAGGAATAATACCACTGGAAGTGATTTACTCAGGCTTTGCTTGGTAACAGGGCTGGAGCACCTCCCGTATGAAGACAGGCTAAGAAAGGGGCTGTTCAGCCTCAAGAAGTGAAGGCTGTGGGGAGACCTCACTCGTATCAGCCTTCCAGTATCTGAAGGGAGCTTCCACGGAAACCAGGGAGAGACTCTTCGTAAGGGACTGTAGTGATAAGACAAGTGGTTTGAACCTCAACAGGGGAAGTTCAGGTTAGATATAAGGAAGAAATTCTTTACTGTGAAGGTGATGAGGCACCAGAACAGGCTGTCCAAAGAAGTGGTAATTGCTCCATCCCTGGCAGTGCTCAAGTCAGGCTGGACAGAGCCTTGGGCCACACGGTCTAGTGTGAGGCATCCCTGCCCGTGGCAGGGAATCAGATGATCTTAAGGTCCTTTCCAACCCTAACCATTCTATGATTCTAAATGTGTTGGAAAGAAATAATGGAATACTTACTACATCATCTCTGAAAAAAAGTACAAATTATATTTCTTGCTACAGAAATGGTTTGAGAGATATAAAAGACCATTATGTCATGATTCAGCAACAATTTACTCGCAATTTAATAGCATATTAGTGTCATACACTACTATTTATTGCCAACTGGAAAAGAAATAAATAAAAAAATTTCTGTGTCCAGAAAGAGATTTTACATTTAGCACATTTGCTGGGTCTTAAATTAATGTGCTTTGGCCAGTAGTTTTCCTATGCGTATGTGATAGCCCAGTGATCTAACTACTCTAGGCTGCCTGAGGCCCTGTGGTCTTTCAATGTTTCTATTCACACACAGCAGATGATGCCCAACAAGACTGAATTGCTCTTCAGAAGTTTTCTAGGAAGAGCTTTGCCATACCAAAGCACTTTTGACAGAACTTTGATTCATGCTGCAATGTGTGGACATTGATTTGAAATAAATTGTGACTGATGATCAGTCAATGACCATTGCCATGATCATTATGCCATCAGTAATTTATCAAGGTAGTGTTCCTGATGTCACACAGCCTGGGTAACTGAGGGGAAAAACACAGGTTGTGATTTTAAAATGTATTTCTAAGAATATATAAAATATTTCCAACAGTAAAATAAACTATACCATGGTTTAAGCAAATGAAGATCAGCCAGGGCTGAAATACAGTACTTTTGACCAAAAAAAAAATCCTTAGAAAAAGGTGATGATTTCATCCTTGGAATATTTAAATGAAAATTTTCTCATCAGATGGTTCAGCATAATTTGCCAGTATGCTCTGGAATGAAACAACTTGCTGGGTAAAACAATCTGTCAAAGAAACTCATATTAACTCTACTAGACCCTTAGAAAATATGCGTATATCCTCTTTCTATGTTATCAGATATCATCCATAGCTCAGTGATTTTTGGTTTGATTTTTTTTTTCTTTTGTACTGTAGAAAGACACTATATATTAAAGCATTTAGTATTTGAAAAATGTCCTATAATGATATGCATTTCTATAGACAAAACATTAATGGCAACATGAACTCTAAATTGCCACAGTCACCTTTATGTCAGGCATAAGTAAAACACACACACCTACAACATGGATATGAACTAAGTGACAAAGTACTCTTTTTGGTATTCACAACATCTAATTTATGCATTTAACTTTAAGTTTCTAGATAAGGAGCCAAGTTCTGCAGGCAGCCAGTAGAAAGAGACAGGTTGTGCTACCATACAGTCTAGAGCATGAGCACTTGAATCAGCTCCTAGAGCAGCCTCCCTCTCTCCACTGACTATGGAGAGAGCTTAGTGAGACTAACTTACACATACACCTTAAATTAGATACCTAAAGCAGATGGACTGAACACCTGTCTTTGTTTTCCACAGAATTTTTATGATACTTGGCTTTGAGGAAGGTCTTGTGCAATAGGATTCTGCTGACCTGAACAAAGTATTAAAAATATTGTAACAATAATCTGACATAGATAACTCATCCCCAGAATTCTCGTTCCCTTTTTTCATTTTCAATTTCCAAATAGCAGGTTCATATTTAAGATAAGGAAGAACATCTTTTCATCTACAGTTTCTGAGCTGTCCTGTTTCCACAAATTATATATCATTCCGTAGGCTCAAGGCCAATGAACTATTCCAAAAACTTTGGCATGAAATCTAAATTACAAGGACACAAACACTTATGGCCTTAAAAGCAATGGGAAAACACACTGACACCACAAAACAATTTTCTTGAATGATTTCTGGTTAAAAAAAGACCAAAACTTCTCTATGATCTTACTCAAGAGCTTAAAAGTTTTATACAAATGTTTACATTTACAACTGTAAGTTAATTTTTAAAATAGGTAATAAACGTAAAATAACTGCATATAAACATGGATGCAATGCATCCTATCCTATTGCCAGGTCTTTTTCTTACGGTATCAATTCAATCACATTTTGCTGCGTCACTTGTACAAGTGTCTTAAGTAGCCTGGATGATAAGAAAAGGGAACTGGTCATTTGGAAGGGAGAAGGCACAGTAAGTATAGACTTGTAAAACAAAAGGCTGTGTTATTTTGTTCTTCTGGTCTCCAGATAACAAAAAGCAGAACTGGTTCTCAGTTCCTGGCTTTTTCAGAAGTATGTGGGTAACTCTGCTAGTTCAGGGAGGCAGAGCATGCCAGCTACCAAGGCTGACCTTCATGTACATGGGTGCATGCAGCCAGCATGTGAAAACTGTACTTCAGTAATGGAATTTAATTGTGTAAAATAATGTTTTCCATTATCTTAATTTTGTACAGGATTCACACATGGTAAAATTCTACAGAAAACATTCCAGCTGTTAAAAGAGTGAACCAGCCACCATGCAATTTGGGGACTTGTCATTTCGAAGGCATTCTGCCAGTGATGGACTATATATAGTCAGGGTGAGAAGGGCAGAAGGGGTCAACTGCATTTCCTGGAGGGGTTTGCAGAGTTTAACAAGAATACAAAGTTGAGCTCTACTAGTAATTAATAGGAAATTTCCAAATTGCTGTAATAAAAATAAATAGTTCTCTGTGCTAAGGACACAGAGCTGTTCAGTACGGTTAAAAGTAGCATCAATCTTAGCTGATTTTTTTATTGAAAGGAGTGGGGGCATTTTTATGAAAAATGAAGCATACTTCACATATGCCCAAAGTGGCCAGGTAGTTGAACAAAATGATCCCTGTCGATCCCTTTCACCTGAACTATTCTATTCTGTTCTATTCTCTTCTCTCTATTTTTGTAAAATTGGAGGACCTGCAACGAGTCTTCAGTGCTGACACTGAGGAAGTGTTTTTCACTAAATATTCTACAGTATATTAAAGAGTTTCAGTGTACCTCATTTTTTTTAAGATCTTATTGATCCTCTGTAAAGCTCTATTTAAGATGGCTGAGCTCTATACTAGAGTTCCATGTAATGACCTGAATAATCAAAAGGTCACAAGTACCCACAGCAACCTGCATCCCTTCTGGGTAGTGTTTGTTTCATACAACTATTCCTTCCAGTCTTTTACTTACCTGTTCCAGTTGGCTTCCGGATTACTCAGTCCCTTTTGGGATGAGATTGACAACAAAATCTAAACCAGCTTTTGTTAAAAAAGGGAATGTATCGGTTCTATTAATGATTAAAGTTGCTCTGTTTACAATTTTTTACTGCTTGGAAATGAACCAGACATTTACTGATGATTATTAAACAAGTTTATGATTTAATAAAGGCATAATAGACTTGTCTTCTTTATGACAAACCAAAATTCTTGTCTAAGATCTTGTGAACTAGGCTGGAAAAAAATTTCTGTGAAAAATGCACACTCATTATCTGCAGGTATTAGAGACCCACTTAAATCAGAAACACTCAATGTCTATGCACTGTTTTACATACCAGTGTGTTGACCCCTCTAAAAAATTGAAAGGTTTTGAACTTCAGGACTGTCACTTGAACAATAATTTATGATTCTAATAATGTCAGGCATATCAGATGAACAGGAAAAGCTTGATGTGAGACCTTGGGTAAGGTGAGTAATACAGACACAAAATTGTTGAACCAGAGAAGCTTCAAGCCACAGCAAGAACAGATATATAAAGGGGTGTTTATTGGGAACAACAAACAACAATTCTGGGAGACTAGTTTCATATATGGATCAGCCAGGCTTGGTGCAGAAGTTTGAAAAAAAAACCAAGTTAAAATACAGATGTTAAGTCAGTCTTGTAAACTGGGTGTATTCTTCAGTGGCAGATAGAAAAAATCTCCACATCAATATAATCACAATGCTGCATTACACAACTGAAATAGTAAACTTTTGTTAAAGCTAATCCTTAAAAGTTTTCTGTTTGCTCAGGCTTCAGGTGTGGTTTTACTTAAGAGGAGACCTAAGAGAAGGTATTTCAAACTAATTTCCAAAAAATGATTGTTTTTAAGAAATAACACTGATAAAATGAAGCCCCACCATAAAAGCAAAAAACACTTCTGTAACTTTAGTTTAATGTAATAAAATTATATTATTCTAAATAATGATATATATTTGAAATGCCCAGATGACAAATTTTCTCCTGAGAAAAAGACTGAGATACCATGTTTGTGGAAAAATGCAAATGACAATAAAATGTTTGAGGCAAACAAAAACTTTTGTATAAAGAACCAAAAATAATTGAGGGTTTGGAAGTTTGTTTCTTTTTAAAAGCCATGCAACACTGCAGAAATAATCTTCTATATCTATCAACTGGTTTGATCAATCCTAGAAAAATGTCAATAATGATTCACAGAAAATTCAGACAATATCTGTGTAATGTCATACAGTAAGGCCTGGAAGAATAGAAAATACATCACTTTCAAGGACGACACCACGGTCCATTAGCCTGAGTTTGGCTTGACTTTTCAAGTGGCTTTTAAAAATATTTTTGAATTTTTAAACACATCAGAGAAACACCACAATGATTTTCAGATTGTAAGTATGTAAAATACGTTTTTCTGTAGCATAATTGAAACCTAATTAATCTTTTCCCCTAGAGATCTTTTAGAGTTGAGGGTAGTGGCTATCATAAGAGGACTCACTAACAAGAGGCAGTTCCATTTACAAGTATTTCCTCTGGAGCATCGAATGAATGTTTGGAAATGTGTTGCACTTATTTGACTTAAATGTTTATACTGTGCCTTACACATGCCATTTAACCTTGTTGCACCTTAATTTCCACGTATATGAGAAAGGGAAAATATTTACTCAATAGGCTCACATGGCTTTTGAAGAAATATAACAATTAGTACTTGAGCTATAGTGGAGAAGTATTATGTAGTACCTCAACTGAAATTTTCATGAAATCCTAAACACTGTCTTAGGAAATTATAACAGATTTTTTTTTTTCATTGGCCCTTAATAAAATGGCACATTCATATGAAAACAATATGTGAAGATATTTTACTGGCGAGAGCAGAATTAAACCAGCTTTTTATTTTCTTTAGCTCTTAATACTATTACAGATTTCTATAATAATAATAAAGGGAGAAATTTCACTGAAGAACAGAAATTAAAGGGTAACAGTATCTCTCAAAGAGTGAATAAAAAGCCCTATATATCTGACAACAAAAACTGTAGTACATGCATACTGAAAACAGTATATTTGAATGCTACTAATTCATTTAGTCTGCTGTTAGCTCTTTCAGGTTACTCTTATAGAATCATAGAATAGTTTGGGTTGGGTGGGACCTTCAAAGGTCATCTAGTTCAAACCTCCTCCGATAAACAGGGATATCTTCCTTATGTTATTCTTAGTTGAAATAACAACAGAGATTAAACACTCTATCCCCCTAGTTAATTCTTTCCAAAACTGTTTCAGTAGTTTCTGTGCTGCATTTGAGTTTCACAGTCACACAGAAAAGAACTAAGAAATCTGACTCTAACTTGATTGTGGGAAATGAGCATTCATTTTCTTTAACTTTTTTAAAAAGTGGTCTAAATCAGTTTATTTTTTATTTCTTTTTAGCCACAAGAAAGGCTTAGGATTACTCAGATGTTGTTTTTCAAACACAAAAGAAAACCAGAATGATCTCATAATATCTTCCTGTGTACCCCTGCTAGTTGAAGAGCAATGTTCAATAACAGTAGTACATACACACATTTATGTGTATTTTAAATAATGATAGAAACACATAAAATGTGTCTTGCATATATTGCAAATAGTCTCATTAAAATGCACATACATTTCTTTTAGTGGGGCAAATAACAATCTTGCACTTGTTAAGTCACAGCTACTTAATTTTCACATTCCTCTAGGTACTCAAGAACACCAAATTGTCAAAATGACTCTTCTCACATCCCATACTACAGTTCCTGCCTCAGTGCTTCCAACCGGTAGGCATCTGCTCTGGGGTAACACTGAAGTAGTAAACTCTGGTTGGCAGAGCAATACTGCACATCTCTGAGGCTTTCCCCTGGTTTTCCAATGTTTTTTACTTGTTTCTGTCTTCAATAGTCTTCTGAAGCTGCTCTGCAAACCAGCAATTACTGGTGACAAAATTACTAATCTTAATCTCCACAGTTTTAATTATCTATTCACATCAAAATGTTACCTCTAATTAAAAATGAAATGATTACAGAACTGTTCCCAGGGATGAAATGACTATGTGAAGAAAGAAAAATTAAGGATTCTTAAATTCACAGGTCACCTCATTACAGATCCTATTAAATTCACAGTGAAGTCAATAGAAGTCCTCTGAATAAATTCTCAAAGAAATGAATGGCTTTTGATATGGACATTTTTCTCCAAAGGTGCTCAAATATCATAGAATCATAGAATAGTTAGGGTTGGAAAGGACCTTAAGATCACCTAGTTCCAAATCCCCTGCTGTGGGCAGGGACACCTCACACTAAACCATGTCACCCAAGGCTTTCTTCAAACTGGCCTTGAACAGCACCTTTCTCTCTAAACAAGGCAGTTAGATGAGAACACTTAATTACAGGGCACTACTCTTTCATTTATGGCATATGTAACTTGCAATTTTGTATAGCATAATAAAGCTTTTCTGTACAGTTTTGTATTGAATGTGTTGTACAAGAAAAACTAATGAGACTGCCTAAGATTGACAGGTGATGTTCTAGGAAGACAGATTCAGTCTTTTATCTACCCAAGATGGCTAACCAAAAATATAAGGCACTTTACTGCCTGGTGGTTTCCCTCCCCCCTTGCCCTTTTTCAGATGCCATCCTGAAATAAACATGCCAAAACTCTGCTTTGCTGACTGCGTCATCAGAGCTTGCAAACGCTAGCACTTCTCTGACAGGCATTGTGAATCACAGTTATTTTTTCCTCCCAATGTCTACGAGGTCTGCCACCTGAACTGGCAGAGTTTGTAAGTGCCATCAACTTCTCCTCAGGGCTTACAAGCTATATTTGCTCTTTCAGAAGAATCTGAAAATGTTGTGAACCATAACTATGTTTCTGAGAGAACTTACAAGTTCTGCCATCTGTGCCTGCAGTGCTTTAGAGCATCATAATATGGATATGGAGATATTTTCATCATGGGGTTTACGATCTCTACCAGCTGCATCAGCAGAGATTGTTAGTGCTGTGAACCACAACCATTTATCTCTCAGCACAGATGCCTGCTTAACTTTTTCATTCTTAATAGTCTATGTCTGCTTGAGCCACTGTTACCCATACATGTATATTTTTCAGCAAAACAGAAAGTGAAAAAACAAAATAATCCTTTAAAGCAGATCTTTAATCACTGCAGATCTCTACAAATCTCCAAATATTTACATAAGTTTAACTATGCCCTGTCTAGACTGAGAATTTACTGCAAATACAATTATTGTGATAGCTGTAACACTTGAAACCCTTTCTGTAGTCTAACAAAGCTGCAGCTCTTCCTTCTATTCACAGATTTTGAAAGCGTATTTCTTTTCGTAAATAGGAACTTAACCTCTCTTTATGCTGGTCTGGCATCTTCAGGCTATCTCTAGTTTAGACAATGCCATGAAAAAAAATCCCCTTTTGAAGAAATCTTTTGCTCTCTTTAGATAACTTGAGGGAGTTTTGGCACATGGTCATACATCACTACACTCCCTGCGGTGGCCATGGGAAGGAAGTGAACTGGGAGTTTTTGAGGAATTATGGCAAACCCAGATGGGTAAAATGAAGGCTGTGTGTGTCAGAGGGGAATGGTGAAAGAAGCTCCATCTTCTCCATATGCTGACAGAGAAAGAAGCCACTGGCATGCCAAGACATTCTAACTGTCTGTCTAAATGGGGAAGACAGAGATATGGAGGAAAGTAGTCAAGAGATTTTACTGCTGAAGTCATCATCTCCCTATTACATTCCTATATATAAGTATGGGAATTGTTTGGAGCAGAAAAGTCTACTAGTAAAACACCTATAAAATGAGAAATAATGAACTTTCAAATTACAGTTTTGAAGATACTGAGCTTATACATCTATAACTCTGTATCTTTGTGTGTACACACAGCTGACCTGATACAATTAGATACAATTTAATTTGACTGTGATGAAGTGCCAAACCAGGAATAATTTGTGGATACATGCAGTGTTGAGGAAAAGGTCTTATTTCCTACCAGTTATGTGGGGATTTGTTTGATACCTGTGGTTTTGCTGCTTTTGCTCCTAGAGATGTCCAGCTGCATAGGTTGCTCACAGCTGGGGACAGAAACGACCCCAAAGGCCCCAGACAGGAGAATCAAACACCTGGTGATTCCAAAAGCAACTACATCTGCATCCTGCAAACCCTGGGCCTTCAGACCAACTAAAGGTTTCCCTCATAACACATCTTTTGGAAGTCAATGAACAGAACTGATTCTGGAAAACTACTTGTTTAGGTTGCAGGTAAGTATATTTTATTTCCATTATAAATGTAGAAGTTTTAAACATGAAAATAGTAAAATCAATTTTCATTATTTTAAAAAATTTATCCAAAAATCTCATGCAGGTTGTGCTGCTGTTGAAATTCTGAGGCAAATGCAGTTTCTCGTCAGGCCTTTATTTTTTTATTTGCTGAATGTGAGTAAAAATCCTCTGATAAAGTTTTAGCAGCTGAGATGTAATATCTAAATCATGGGAAGTTATCTAGTTCTTATCAACTGATACCTATTCTGCCTTCTCAAAAACTTATACCTTTGATTCTGTGTTGAAAAAATACCTACCCTAAATTTTATGCAAAAGATGAACATTCAAAAAGAAAGCAAGAACATCAATGCTTTTATAATTCTCTTAAATGTTAATTCTGCTATAGTCTTTACTAAGCAGACTAGTGCACCCTCAGAAGCATTCAAAATTTCAGTCCTACTTGCAGTGTACCAGTAAGATTTTGTTCCTTGCTTGCATGAATGTTTTAGCGATTGACACGTTTACAAACGTATTTCCCATTAACACTTCAACCCACTTTATTAATACTCTCAAATGTCTATTTTCGTAGTACTGCTGCTTTCTAGCTCTCTGTATTTTAAGCAAAGGGATTCCAAATGTGTGAAATCAACTAATTTAAAAATTTGAATTGGTACTTGTTTTTTTCCTGCTTTTCGATCAGCTGCAGCAACAGAGCACACCAAGTATAAGTTTATACAACCTTTCCAGGAAGAAGGATTACCCTTTCTTCAGACGAATACTAAATATTTCCCTTTCTGAATCACTGCACAGCTATGGGAAAGACAAAATCAAACCCATAATAAATGTGAAATTGCACCTGCTTCTTGGAAGTAGGTGGTATTTAAGCTGAATTTAATCTTGGTATTTATATACAGAGAGACAGCCCACTGGCAAAGAATCCACATGAAAGTGGTCCAGGTATCTACAATTAGGGAATCATTACTAAAACAAATTATTTTCATGAATAAGTGCATCTGGCCATTATGTCATTGTTTGGAAACCCGCAGTCAAATCTGCAGACAAACTGGAGGGGAACCTGAAAATTGCTATAAATTTACCTTGGTCTTAATTGACTATGTATTGGACTGCCTGCACGATTTTCCTCTTTTTCCAAATATGAATATGAAAACATTTAGAGGGCTTATTGATCCCCAATACTTAACTGTTAGGTCATATGAATATCAAATGAAATATGATATAAAATATGCAAAATAATAGTACATTAGCCTAAACAACACTAATAAATTGCAAAGCTTAGCATGAAATTGAAAATCACTAATGGAGCACTGTGCAGTTTGTTGAAGCAATGAGCAGTCAAAGAATCATACATAATGTAACAGTACAATTGCTAACAGCAGGCTTATAGAAGACAATTTAAACTTATTTTTTATGGACAAGAGGAATTGATCTTTGAAGCGGTTCCTAAGGAGATTCCACTTATTCCGAACAGCATCTTGGGAGCGAGTTCTGGTCTATCCCTTTCATCAAATACATATTTATGAACTTCCAGAAAAGACTGATTTAAATTACACATGAGGTTATGGTTTACGAACTTAAACCAGAAGAGGTAAAAATACTAGGCATGTGGAACTAATACCTGAAACTGGTATTGAATTCAATGGTTATGTCAGTACTGCAGGTTCCACTGAAAGACAGGTCATATGGAATGAATTTCATTTCTTAAAATTCTTGGGAGTTACAAATATTTAAAGCTACAAACACAAAATATGAATAGCATTAAAATTCAGAATATGCAAAATTATGTTCTATTTTCTCAAGACCATCTACATGAAAAAACAACTTATGTTTAATATTGCTTGTATCAAACACACTGATAGGAAAAGTTGTCGCATTTGTGAACATTCACAGGAAAATGTATAATTAATATCATATTAATTTTTACTTTTAGCAGAATTTTCCCAATTAAATTTTAAATTTTATGTTGTCACTCAATATAATTTCACAAGAATTTATGTAATTTAGTGGTACCACAAGATCTGATGCATTTTAAGTGCACTGAAAATAAGAACTCAAAAGACAAATTCTGATAAGACCACATGCAAAACATATTTTCCTTTCCTACCAGGTGTTGCAATTGTAACACAGTAACTGTTTATTTTCCTTCTATGTTTTAATCAGCCAACATTTTCCTTGATGAGCATAACTTCCCCTACCCAATTGATTTTGACTCAGTATATGAATATACATCTCTTTTACTCTATTATTTTGCTCAAACTCTGACCTCATTAGCCTAAATATCTTACTGAATCTCTGAAAAAAACCTGCAGAAAAGTTATATATGTGTAAAATGGAGAGTGGCACAGGTGGGTCCTTCGTTTATTAAAATGTGAAGTACTGAACGGTGTGGGCTTTATTAAAGTTTTGTGGCTAGACTGCTACTACTTATGCCTAGTCATATAGTCAATAAACATTAAGCTGCAATTAACTCAATAGGTTGCCCAAAGGGCAACAATTCACGTGTTCACTGTGCAAACGGTATTGTAGGTTGTGTATACTGAGATCTGAAGGATTGTTTAAAAATGTATCAAAGACAAAACTGTCCAATAGAAGCTCCTTCATCCCAGGGCATCTACTGAGGTAAAGGTGAGATGACTGAGGAAGTGCAGTGTCATGGCCATAGGATATTGTTTGATTGCTCTTAAAGTTGAAAACGCCTTATCTGAAGTACTACCTGGAGGTAATGGTCCCAAATTTATATGGATACTCTTTCTTCTGAACATCCTAGAGGTACCTCACCGGAGACTTCTAGTATATTAAAGTTTTATAGTACAACTCAGCAAGTAGCTTGTAACTTCAGGGAAGCAGGTGGAGAACTACATTAAAGCCCTACCCCTATTAAAGACATAGGCTCCAACTCAAACCAAATTTCTCATCACAGTAATTCATGTAAAGCTGTTTCTCTATACTGCTGGTACTGCCAAAATGAGATAAAGGATGTGCAACTTACACTTTTGGGCATGAAATAAGAATAAAATACTTAACAATACATCAAAAAGTGTGCTAATAATTTAACATAGATATTACACAAGTTTAGTGTTTGCTTTGTTCAGCTCTGACCTCTTTAGCAGTCAAAGTAAACTAATTTTTCATAGACTAACTGTAAGAGGCATTCCTGCTCCTCAAACTGCATAGTATCTGAACTGTACTGTCAGATAGCTATTAGTCTACTCAGCAACAATACAGCTATTTTTTTTAAACCTCACTGATTCTTATTTTTAGCTGATCCAACTCTTTTCACAACCTAAGCTGTCTTTTTTTATTATTTTAATTTTTTTAAAGGCTCCATTTTCTGTCTGGGTGACATCAAAGCACAATTTCACAATTTCCTTGTCCCCTAGCTTCTGTATCAAACACCTACAAATTGATGAAAAGTATCCCTTTTCTGTAGTGTTACTCTCTGATGCCGGTATTCAGCTGTTCTTCCTGTGGGATGAACTTCCTATCATACTGTGCAATAATACAAGTATAACAACGACGTTAACATTTTCATAAGAGGCTACATCAGAAATTGATACCTTAGTTAATGATATTTGAATGAACAGAAACTCCCCCTAGACCTCTGAAAAATAACATATTCCCCATTCCTCTCATCAAATATATAAATACATAATAAAGAGAGCTGACACTGAGACTGGAATGTAGCTGCTAGAAAGTGAAAGGGGGATGATGCTGGCTTGAGGAGACTGATATACTAGAATTAGAAATTGGATGAGCTGAAGTGATATGAGGGGATCCATGATGATAAACACTTCTTTGCATAGGATACAACCAGCGAAGAACTGCTACTATAGTAATCCTGGCACGTAAGAAATTAATTACTTTACTTTGGGAAATCCTACTTGCTCCCACTAAGTAGAGGAGAGAAACAAAAGGAGTGAGTTAGCAGTAACCTGACATGGCCACCATCATTTTCCTCCCTCGCAACCTACTGGAAGGAAAAGTTAAATGACAACCAGGAAGGCTCAGAATGTGGCTTGACTTAGTTGCTGTACTTTGAAAAAATGAGGATGCTCCAGAAGCCCTGCTGAAGCCACCACCGTGTGTGTGTGTGCGTATGTCTTCAATCTTCAAGGAGTGCTGAGAATCTGCTCAGACTGGACCAACTTTGCAAGCCTCTGTATTTAAAAAACACCAATAAATATCTGCTTTTTGAATATTCTCATCCAATTCTGCCTTGCTTAAAATATAAATGAGGCAGGCTAAAACAGATACAATCTAGATTTTCCAACTCATTGCCACTCTTTCCCACAAACCTTAGAAGTGATAATCAATAAGTATATCATGATTAGACCAAATTAAAGACACAACATGTTGGAAATAACTTTTCTCACATTGCAAATGAAAATATGCCTAAACAAGGACCATGAGTTCTCTTCTAAAGAAGTGCACGGGAATTCATGCAGTTCATCAACAGCATTTAAAAATCATCAGTTTTTCACTTTTGAGAACTGAACAAAAATAAAACTCTGATCTAACAATTTTCTTAGCCTTCTACAGAAGTCTGCATTCTGAGTAGCTCAGTTGTGAGAGAAAAGAATGATTTCATGGGAAGAGCATGCTGACTAGACCCTGTACTGTAACCTAGAATATCTGCAAAAGCAAAGGAATAGAAAACTGGAAGACCTGTATCTCCAGTTCCTGTTAGCCTTAGGGTAAGAGGTAAACAATAAAAGGCAGAATAAGGTCACATACATATTACTTTACATTTTCTGTATATTTTAGTACAATTTTATGATCCACTGAAAATGTCAAAAACCACTGACTAAATATCACATTTTGCTACTTAGTCATCCCTAATTAATATTTTGCTTTATTCTTCTTGCAGTATGTTTTCATCATAAAGACATGAGTCATCAATAGTTACTGGCTTGGGATAGATCCAAATAAATAATTCATTCTTCATGAGATTACCACTGGAATAAATCTGGCAAGCAGTAAAAGGAACCTATGAAAGAAATCTCAATCTAAGTATAGAATCCAATTTGTTGTTTAGGGAGCAGGAATCCTGAGTCTGTTTTAAATGTGAAACCCTTCCCTTCTCTTTCCCTTCCCCTTTCCATGTATTTTTTGGTCAAAATTGTTGGGGTCCGCTGTGAAAAGAATTGCTAACATGTGAAAAATCTCAACCCTGTGTATTTGCTGTTTATTCAATCTATAAGGAACCACATAAACCCACTGATATGGGAATATAATCCCCTGCTTAATAATAAGAGATCCCCAAATTGGAGTCACATTTCAGTATACCAGATGTTCTGCTGTAGCTGCAATCTGTGTAGGAGTAGTACAAGTAGTAAGTCTTTAATTTCACATATTACTAGATATAAATACAACAAGTATATGCTATATTATTTTATATTCAGAAGCCCCCTGACCACTGGGAAAGCTCTGAAGATCATATTGATAGATAAAATTATGATCCTTTCCATAACTCTGAGTATATTTTTTTTGGTACACCCAAACATAATGGTGATTAAGTATGACAAATCATACTCCTAATAGACTCTTTTTCTTTCTGCAACCTATTTAGCTCCTGTGAAATGCACCAAATGGACAGACCTCAAATCCTGAACCTTGCATTGTTCATGTTAGAAAAAAGCTACCCCAGCTTCCCATCAGCGTGTATAATTGCTGCCATTGAACTGCTATTTGTGATGGTAAGACAAGAGCATAGCCTGTACACTTCATTCAGTGCTCACTGTTTCTACCAATAGTGCAAACTAGAGTGCCAACTGTGGCATTAGCTTTTGTGGATATAACAACCTGTCAATTAGGAAGTGAATTAACCAGTTCACTAAACAATAATCATCACATAACAACTTTCAGTCCCTTCTAAGCTGACTATTTTCAAGCAAAAATATCCAAGCGTCTGATCTACAGTTATGAGCCTTTTGTTCATTTGATCATGCCTTTGTACTTTACTGCAGAATTAAACCAAAATATATCCAGATCTTATTCCTTTTACCATTTCTCTGGTGTGACATTGGCTGCAGGTAATGAACAAACACAATAAACAATATGGGCAGAAATCAAGACATCATTTTTCTCATTAAATTACCTTGGCAGTGGATTGTTAAACTTGCCAATTTCAGCTCTGGTTACAAAAATATAAAGAACATGTTTGAAGATATTATCTTAAAACTTGTAACAAGCAACCTGAAACTGATCATTTGGCTATTGGATGTAGTTGACTTTGACCATCCTCAGAGTAGCTTTTCAATGGTATACGAGAGTCACATTATTAACATAACTACTGTAATCATCATGACAGTAATGATTATGCTGAAACCTAAATATGTGAAATTAAGCCACTAACAAAGGTAAATATGTCCAGCAATGAAGTCAATGAAAGGTCATTACACCACGTACAACTCAAGTCATAGAAACCTACTGAGGACATTGTATTCAGATGATAACACGGTTGGAAGATTTGTATCATGTCTGCCTATTGGCTTCTTTGGTGATTTCATGAAGAATGAATGATTACAATAAAGTGTCATACCAAATGTTCTCTAGGTCTCAAGTCATTATAATGTATGAAAACTCACCAATTTTTACTTGAAATCAAACTGCTGAGCTAATTCACTCTTGTAAGGAAAGGTGAAATTACAGAGAGTTTGGTAAATCAATCCAGTATGACAAGTGCACATATGTTTATGTGTAAATTTAATCCACTTGGATCCTCATACACAATTAGAACAGGATATTTCATGAAAATGTCAGCACTTCCAAGCTGGAAAAAAGTAAACTCTGAAGGTAGTGGAGCAGAGTTTCAGTTTGAAAGTGTTGATCTGCACTGGATGCAATTTTGTATTTGGTTCCAAATAAAGCCAAACAGTATAAAGAATAAAATACAATACAGGAGTAGAAGAAATAGTTTTCTAAGCATGATATAACTTGCGGAGTTGGCATAAATCTACAGTGAATACCTGATCTGTTTTTGTTCTACCATCACAGTCCTTACTCCCTTTGGAAGAGACAGGGCAATAGATACGAATATGTTTTATTAAACATAAAATACCAGAAGTCAGAATGTGTTTTACAAACATAAATGACTGTGTGCTCCTGATCATGAGACTTACAATCCTATTAGTCAAAGGCATCATACTGAGGAGCTTAAAGACTTCAGAAGGTGCTTGTGAGACCATCGCTGACAAAGTTTGAAAAAAGAGAGAAAGATATATGAGAAAACCTTGACAGAACTCAAATTCAATAAGAATGTGGGTAGATGTAAAGTTCAGATGTAAAGCAAATGCATATGAAAAAGATCAGAAAGGAATTAGAGGAGAAAGAAAAACAGTTTTCAGTAAGGAGGGCTGAAATATCCTGAATAACAGAAAAACACAGAAAATAATGGGAATGTCAGAGACAAGGCAAACAAAGGTTATTGAAGCCAGCCAGTGGGGCAGATTCAGGATGAACAGCACTCTACTGGATTTTATGAATGTAGCAAGACCCAAGCTTGGTCTTGCACTAGCTGGTAGTCCCAGTACCTTGCTGTTAGAATCGAATCCACATGTGCTGGTCTTGGGAGTTACGAATTTACATCCCTGAAATGTTGTGTCTGCACTTAATAAGGAGTGCTGATACTGAACCAGCTGTGCAAAGAAACAGCTTTGTGTTTCCGATATGGTCAGTCTGGCACTCCAATAAATAACTGGGAGTTGACTTAACTTCAATGTTGAAGATGACAAAACATAGATATAAACAAGTAAGAAGCTAGTGACGCATACAGAGGAGAAAGATGATAGAAAGCGAAAAGCAATTGAAACTACAGACAGAAGCGACATTATGGGCAGATAGGAGGAGGTGATCTGATGGAATTTTTAAACATTTAAGTACCACTCAGAATATGTTACTAAGCTTATAAAGAATGACGGCTGAATTCATATTTTTGTAGAAAAAAATATATACCAGAGAAGTGTATAAATGCTGCAGTTCTGGTTGGAACGTCTTGTGCAACAATTTACTTTTAAGCAAATAACTTCTGTCTTAAAGAATATATATTTTTTTTCCTTTAAAAAGGAAGGTGTCTCCTGATACTGCAGTAGGTATCATCCCTGTTTTCAGTTCACCCTTGCTGTTGTCACAGCACCACAAATTCCACTATGGACTCAAACCCTGCACTTAAGTATTCTGGTGCTGAAGCATCCTCCTGGAGGGATTCCAGTTCACTTGATTATACATAAACATACATCTTTAAAGCCACATCTTAACTGAGGCAAAAAGGGTTGTGATGATGATCTCCAGCCAGTAAGATGCAGAACAATCTTACTACTTTCATTTCAAATATGAGAAAGACACAGCACAGGGCCCATCAACAGCCTCAGCAGATTTCAGAGAAGATTCACTGGGAGCTGGAAAACATTTAGAGGAAGGTGAAAGGGAAGGTAAAACAAGTTAAATCTCTTGAGGGTGGGGAGGAAAGAAGTAATTACCATCTCTGAACCCTAAACCAGTTTTCCTGGTTTCTCCATTACATTTAATAAAATGGATTCTGTAACCAAGAAATAATTGCAATTGACAGTTGCTCACTACTTATTCTGTCTTGCTCTTCTTCTGTCTGGCAGGTCAATTTTTACGATTGTAAGCTCTGATATTGGGCAGTAATTAGGAAAATTCACTTTTGACTGACCTCTAGTGTGGGAAAATGTAACCGATTCTCTTCAGTAGCAGGGAAGACGGATTCATAGGTAAGCTGGTGTTCAGCTGTACTAGAATGGACACTGCATTTTGACTTGTCTTCAGAGACTTGGAATTATTATTCTAATGACATAAGCAGAGATATTAGGTCAGTTGTAGGCTGAGATTTTTTGCAAATTAGAGGGATTTCAGAGAAGGAGAAAATAATCACTGGGGAGATCAAAACCTAATTGCATATTCTATATAATTGCGTATTTAAATTTTAACTGAAGGCTAATTGCAACATACGCTAATGCAGCTACCCAGGGAAGTATTAGTCCAGTTTTCCACAATATGCATCTTCAACAAAGATTCTTACAGGTAAAGATATTTAAGAAAAAGAACAGGAAACAGTACAGCCTTGATATCTCTTTGTGGATTGAGAAGTATCTGAAGAAGGAGCAAGCAAAGCTGTGACTTTCTTCTCCTGCAGTGCACAAATTAATAGCAAGGGGCTAGTATAAAGGGAGCATATGAAAGTGGGTTCTGTGCTGCACAGGCCATAATACTTGAGGGACTCCTGAAGGAAAGGAAGTTTAGGAAAAAGAAGTGAGACACCTCTCATGATGACTCAATTTCTTATTACTCTCTACATAAATTTCCTGACAGAGTTGTTTAAATGGAAGGCATTTTAGAGGGTATACAGTAAAAGGCTATAAGATGGAATTAACTAAATCCTATCGACAAAGTAAAGGGAAATGGTTAATGATATTCTGTGACTGTTGCTTGGACAGAGAGTAGCACATCACCCACCTCCACTAGAATCGAGGAGGTTAGTCGCAGAATAAAGTATTACACTACACTGAGAAAGAGAAATTCTTTCCAATGAGATTATGATACATTACCTGAGACATTTAATAACTAGACTCAACTAAACATTTAAGGCACATAACAGAATTTTGCTGTAGCAGAAAGAAGACAATGTGATACAAATTTTCCATCATGATTTACTATACATAATGCAGAGCTTCAGATGCTAAGTGCATTACATGTAAATATTAGCAGTTCAAGTTGACAGATTTATAGAGAGGAATTAATCTAAATGATGGCTAATCATATTGCCCTTGTTTCGTGAGGGACTATGTATGTCATCCATGAGGCAATGAAAGAGGACACTGAATAAATTTAACTCACAAGAAGTGGCTGAGAGGAACCCCTTCTTTTCTTAGATACTTTATGTTGTATCTATCAAAGGGTATGTATTGCCTACATTCTGTTTATCTGTCTTCTTTCTATCTGTATATAAGCAGAAGCTTTGATCAAAACAAAGGCAAGAACAAACATTTTATTAAATACTTTAACATTAAACTTTTATACTATGGATTCACCTGTATCATTTGTAAGTTAAATACAGCCCCAGTCCCTGTGTAACTGTCATTTAGCTAATTATGTTTCAGTCACTATAACAGACTTCTGTTATAGTGTCTGCAGAGGATCTCCAGATCTGTCTGAGAATTAACTTAGATAGAATAAGATGGTCATTTTAAGCAATGTATAGACTTTTAAAAAAATAGCAATTACTCATACTGTCATGACAAAGAACTAACCTAATCTTTACCCCTGTATTACTGGAGAAGTAGATAGTTCTCAGTAGGATTTCACTGAGGCAATACAAGTCTTGTCTCAATACCTTTATTTTAAAATGTCTTGTTATATAAGTTTTTTAAATGCACCATTCTTCAAAACCACACAAAAAACATCACTTCAAAAGCCTCTGATTAATCTGAACACAATCAAGGGCATATGAGATAGCAGCTATTTAGTTCAGCCAAAGCAATCCATGCCAACTGCAATAAACCCATCAAACTGTCATAGAGTCAAGCTGTGAGGAAAAGACTATGGTGATTACATGCAAGAGTTTCCTTCAGTGGCTTTATAATTTCAATTTTTGTAACATTTCAAGATTTTCAATACTTACAATAGCAATCCTTCAGTACAGAATATTTTTCCTGGGAGTTACTATCAACAATTTAGCCTATTGGGTTTTTTTTCCCCATCACTGAATCAAGCGTATAAGCTCATCAGACAAGAAATATTGTGATTACAGTTGTGTATATATTATTTAAAGAGAATCAGCCAATCAAAACAGATACTTAAGTACCTATTTTCTTTGATATGTGCATATAATTACCATTAAAAGGACACAGTCACGGTTGAGAAGCCTGAAATTGAACCTACACCTAAAACAAAAATTGTATTTTTCCCTTCACCCTGAAAGCCTTCTGTCCTCCAACAATGACCCACTGGACAACAAAAAAGGGAGAACTTGTGCACAAATATTGAGATGCAAGATGTAAAGTGAAAAATACAGTGTGCTCATTATGATGATCAAGAAGCATAGAAGAGAATGACACCCAAGATTAAGGAAATTTAAGACAAACTATTTAAACTGTCCTTTCAAAAACACTGTATTATGTATGAGAATCCTTCAGGCAGATGGAATGCTGGAACCTCAAGGTGTGTCTTCCACTTCACAGACAGATTTTATGCAGCACAAATGCTGTTGGAAACTTCATCAGCACACTGCAAAGAGCACAACATGTAGAGAGGGATGGAGGGGCACAACTTCATGATTCTCTACACAGCTCTTGTATTAGCAGTATGTCTAAACAAGAGTCACTTTAAGATTTCAAAGCAATAAAAAGACAGTAAGGATGAAAAAGTTTATGAGCTTTGTCCAGACTACATTTTGCTGGGATTATTATTCAGCTGACTTAAATACTTGCTGTTTCAACCTTCAATACCAGTGATTATGCCAGACCACTGATTACATTTTTGGTGCTAGCACATATATGTAGACTTAAAAATGCCATATTCCATTTCCACCAGGCACCACCTTCTTCCCTAGCATTAGTATGGTTTATTAGGACATATGGAACCCTGTCTGGGGACAGGTGATCAGTCAACATAGAGTTTGTGGGATGTCTCAACAGTGATGGGAGACATTATTGTGGAGGTCTGTTACAGATTGCTTGATCAGGAGGACTCTGTAGGCAAAGTGCTCTATAGACAGATAGGAGCAGCTTCATGCTTGTAGGCCCTTGTCTTCATGGGGGACTTCAATAACCCTGATATCTGTTGGAGGGGCAGTATGGCCTGTCAAAAGCAATGTAAGAGGTTCCTTGATTGTGTGGAAAACAACTTCCTTCTGCAAGTAATAGAGGAAGCAACAAGGAGAGGTGCCCTGCTTGACTTCGTGCTCACCAACAAGGAAGGGCTGGTTGGAAATGTGGTGCTTCAGGGCAGACTTGGTTGCAGCAATCATAAGATGGTCAAATTCAAGGTCCTCAGGACAGTGAGAAGAGCGTGCAGCAAGCTCACTGGCCTGGACTTCAAGAGAGCAGACTTTGGCCTCTTCAGGAACCTGCTTAGGAAGGTTCAATGGAATATAGCCCTAGAGGGCAGGGGGGCCCAAGACTCTTGATATTCAAGGATCACCTGCTGCAAGCTCACGAATGTTGCATCCCGCCTAGAAGGAAATGTGGCAGAAGGGCCAGGAGACCTTCAGCATAGGAGCTGCTGAGGAAACTTTGAGGGGGGAAAAAAAAGCTTACAAAAGGTGGAAGTGAGGACAGAGGGCCTAGGAAGAATACAGGGATATTGTCCGGGAAGCTACGGTCTAGGAAAGCTAAGGCTCAGTTGGAATTGTCCCTGCCCATGTCAGGGGGGTTGAAACTAGATGATCTTAAGGTCCTTTTCAAACCTAACTATTCTATGATTCTATGAAATCTGGCAAGGGATCTGAAAGATAACAGGAAGGGCTTCTACAGGTAGGTAGCAAACAAAAGACAGATGAGGGACAATGTAGGCCCCTCTCCGGCAGCTATCAGGAGAACTGGCTACCTTGTATTTGAAGAAGGCTGAAGTTCTTAATGAATTCTTTGCCTCGGTCTTCACTGGCAAAGGCTCTGACCACACCTCCCAAGTCTTGGAAGGCAGACACAGGGACTGTGAGAATGAAGACCCTAGGCCTTCAGTAGGAGAGGATCTGGTCTAAGACTGTCTTAAGAACCTGAACATACACAAGTCCATGGGACCTGATGAAATCCATCTGCAGGTCCTGAAGGAGCTGGCAAATGAAGTTGCAAAGCCACTGGCCATCATATTTGAAAAATCATGGCAGTCAGGTGATGTTCCTGATGACTGGAAAAAGGGGAATATAACCTCCATTTTCAAGAAGGGGAAAATGGATGAGCCGGGGAATTACAGACCAGTCAGTCTCACCTCTGTGCTGGTAAAATCTTGGAACAGATTCTCTTGGAAGGCATGCTAGGGCACATGAAAAACAACAAGGTGCTTGGTGACAGCCAGCAGGGCTTCACTAAGGGAAAATCCTGCCTGACCAATTTGCTGGTCTTCTACGATGGCGCTACAGAACTGATGGACAGGGGTGGAGCAGTTGACATCATCTGCCTGGACTTGTGCAAAGCATTTGACACTGTCCCACACAACATCCTTGTCTCTAAAATGGAGAGACATCAATTTGATAGGTGGACCACTCGGTGGATAAAGAACTGGCTGGATGGCCACATGCAAAGAGTTGCAGTCAATAGCTTAATGTCCAGCTGGAGACCAGTAATGAGTTGTGTCCCTCGGGGATCAGTGTTGGGACCAGTCTTGTTCTACATCTTTGTTGGCAACATGAACTGCAAGGTTTTGGTGCATCCTCAGCAAGTTTGCCAATGACACCAAGCTGTGTGGTTCAGTTGATACGCTAGAGGGAAGGAATGCCATCCAGAGGGACCTCGACACATTTGTGAGGTGGGCTGATGCCAACCTCATGAAGTTTAACCATGCCAAGAGCAAGGTCCTACACCTGCGTTGGAGCAATCCCAGGCACAGCTACAGGCTGGGCAGAGAAGAGATTCAGAGCAGCCCTGTGGAGAAGGACTTAGGGGTGTTGGTTGGTGAAAAACTGAACATGAGCCAGCTTCAGTGTGCGCTTGCAGCCCAGAAAGCCAACCATATCCTGGGCTGCATCAAAAAGGAGTGTGATCAGCAGGTCAAAGGAAGTGATCCTGCCTCTGTGCTCTCGTGAAACTCCACTTAGAGCACTGTGCGAAGTTCTGGTGTTCTCAACATTAAAAGGACACAGAGCTGTTGGAGCAAGTCCAGGGAGGGCCACGATAATGATCAGGGGACTGGAGCACCTCCCATATGAAGACAGGCTGAGAAAGTTGGGGCTGTTCAGCCTGGAGAAGAGAAGGCTGCGTGGAGACCTCATAGCAGCCTTCCAGTATCTGAAGGGGCCCTACAGGGATGCTGGGGAGGGACTCTTCATCAGGGACTGTAGTGATAGGACAAGGAATAATGGGTTCAGGCTTAAACAGGGGAAGTTCAAGTTAGATATAAGGAAGAAGTTCTTTACTGTTAGGGTGGTGAGGTACTGGAATGGGTTGCCCAGGGAGGTTGTGAATGCTTCATCCCTGGCGGTGTTCAAGGCCAGGTTGGACAGAAACTTAGGTGATATGGTTTAGTGTGAGGTGTCGCTGCCCATGGCAGGGGGCTGGAACTAGATGATCTAAAGGTCCTTTCCAACCCTAACTATTTTATGATTCTATGACATTATCAATGTGCTGTAGGAAGATCTGTGAACAGACACTGAGAGGAAAAAAAAACCCAATTTTATTGCTGATGCAAAGTTTTTTACAGAAAAAAAAAATCTGATGAGGTTGAGGGAAAAATATCCCCTTAATTCTAAAGACTGGGGATGTGTCACCCTAAAATGGTTGGAGGATGTGAACAGCCTCGCAGCTGTGGTTGACCATTTCATTCTGTTGAACACTCCTCTGCTGGTAAGGGTTACAGCAGGATACCTTACAAAATGGGAAAAGCAGATAAAAAAATGCCCCAAATTATTACTGAAAGTAAGAGTAGTTATACTATACACCTCAGTCATTTCAGTACCAATTTAATTCTATTGGTTTCAATCAGATGGCTGAACAACAGTCAGAGAGGAAGAAAGCTGTTCTTCCAAATGTAGTTCTGGGTGGGTGAGGGTAGGCAGGGATGGTGAGAGAACTTGCTGTGTCTGAAAAATTCAGACATTCATTACTGTAGAAAAGAGAAAGCACGTAACCCACCATTTTCAGACCTTCCATAATGAGCAGTAGTATTAATCAATGAAAGAGGTAACTTCCCAGAGTCACATAACATTACCATGCAACCAATAGCTGAAAATGAAGCAAGTGCCATATGGATGTCACTAACACTGCAAAAAAGGGTGAGATAGAAGTGAGAAGGCAATACACATATCCAAGTACTTCAATATAAACAGGCTCTATAATTTCCATATCTGAATTATCTGCCTCTTTCTGGACTTTAGTAAATACTACATTAGAGCTTTGTTTTGCTTATACTATGTCTTTCTCATTGTTCTTTTTACCCTTGCTATTATCTTGTTTATAAAAGCATAACCAGTCTACAACATTTCTATGAGGATTCAGAAATGTGTGTGAAGCATTAGGAAAAGAAGCTTTAAGTGAATTCTTTGTGTGTGGGGTGAAGAATGTGATAAAGAACAACTTAAAAATATGCTTTAAATTGACCTTTGAATCTTGTTCAAGTTTCTGTCTTGTATTTTTAATTGGTGATAACTGTTTTCTCTTTTTGTATTTATCAGCTTTCCTAAGGGTTTCACACATTCAAAACATTAATCTCTCTGTTATTGGTGTTATCATTTTGCAGAGTGTCATTACACAATATTGTTTAATATTTACATTGATTGAAGAAAAACACATCGTGTAATAATTTAAAGAAGGCTATTTAGAATTTGCATGTTCTTTATCTTCCTTTTCTCAGTTTCCATTATATTCAATTTTAGCAGTGATTTACAATCAGCTCCGTTTTTGGAAACATCTCCTAATTAATGTAAAAAATGAAAATATTGCCTTTACTTGCCAAAGTATTAATAAAATAACAAAGAGCTGACATCTGTGTCCTTTTATTACTTAGCAAATAAACTTTGATGAGAAGAATTATGTATAATGAAGAATCAACCTTTTCTGGTTTCTCAACATTTTTAAGCAATTGTACTTAAGACTGGCTTAGAATGAAGACAACTTTTTTCCTTTTTTTTTATATCCACCTAAATCAGAATTTGAGAAAAATTAATGAAAAAGTAGATTGTTACCTGAATTTTAACGCTACGTGAGTATGATTTGATAAGTTAGTTTCTCATTTTGAGTTGATTTTAACATGTAAATAGCTTTTTCAATGATGCAGATAGTTTAGTTCATACAGCTTTTCATTCAGTATAAGCATCTGTAACATCCCCAAAATTTTGAGAAAAAAACCACATGACCTCTGATATATTTTGCAGGTAAACAAACATAGCTTTATGTTTATCAAAAAGATGTAGCTGTAGATACCCCACACAGAATAGTATTCCTATCATCTATGCTTTAAAAACTGACCAAAATAAGATTTTACTAGTTTTCCAGTTCTTAATATAGAAATTCTGGAATCTTCAAGTACAGTAAAAAAAAAGAACACAAGTAACTAATTGGCATAATGTAATCGCACATCATATACATAACTACATTATAATAATATGCAATACTTTAGATGAAGCCCTACAGGACTGGCTTCCTATAAGAACATTAGCAACTGAAGGAGGGCTAAGAAGAATCTTCATCCTTTAATGAATGCAGGAAGGAAATGGTGACAAAGGATGAGCAAAAGGCTGAGGTTCTTAATGACTTCTTTGCCTTAATTTTCAATGGGAAGACCAGTTGTTGTTGGGGTTCCCAGACTTCTGAGCTGGAAGACAGAGCAGAAGGAAGCCTCCATACCCAAGGCAAAATGGTAAGGATCTGCTACAACACTTAGACACACACAAGTCTATGGGACCAGATGAGATCCACCCAACGGTACTGAGGTAGCTGGTCAAGCACTCATCAGGCCACTTTCAACCATTTATCAGCACCCCTTGCTAAGTGGGAAGGTCCCACTTGACTGAAGTTAGATGATCTTAAGGTCCTTTCCAACCCTAACTATTCTATGATTCTATGTTACACCCATCTACAAGAAGGGCTGGAAGCAGGATCTGGGGAGCTACAGGCCCATCAGTCTGACTTATGCCAGTGAAGGTTATGGAGCCTAGAAAGCTGGGAAATACAAAGTGCAAGTCTCCAACGTCTTTGGCATTCTTTAATTATTCAACTTTGCACTAAGCAAATGAAAACGAGTTGCATTTTACCAGATCACATATGTCAAATTCTTAAATGAACTGCACTCAGCTCTTCACACTGTATGTGTGGCAGCACCAGCAGCAAAAGGCAGTGAAGAATGAGCCCCCTGGTTGCAGAGAATGGGAGCTGGCAGTGCACAGACAGATCTATTTCTGTGTGACAAGAGTTTCCATAATATCAATTTCATATAATAGGTGTATGCAACACACTGTTAAAAAACATGAAGGAAAAAAGAAAAAAAAAAGAAAAAAAAGGAAAAAGAATGTTATATTGCAGGGAACACAGATGCAGCAAAACCAGCTGACTTCCTCCAAATGAATTGCAGGTGACTGTTCCACCTTCTGAACAGATCATGAGGTCTATCCATTTAATATTTGCTTGAGATATGCCAGCAATGAATAGCAGAAGTGTTTTTATAAAGTATTTTCCTTTCCCTTCACTAGAAGCACAGTTTGCCTTACGTGGCAAAACTGGGTAAGCAGTGAGAGCAAAAAGTAGTTGTCTCTTATGAAGCACATTTTAATACACATGGTAGAGTGTGCTGGGTTGCTAGAAGTGCTTCTGCAGGGGGTTGCCACAGTGGGCTGCACTGGCTAACCTCTCCAGAGCCAGTATAAGAAGGTACAAATTAGAGCACTTCTACCCCTGGCTGTTCTAATGGGGGATGGCGCTGGAGCAGAACTGACCTCAGAATGAGGGATCTGTGACTAGCTTTCTGTCCTGATGAAAGGGATTATGTGACATGGATGCTCATGACAGCAGGGCACTGGACTTAATGGCAGGAAGATAAAAATCTGGCCACCCAATGGGGCCTGTGCCTGCCTGTCTTTAAATAGCAAGAGAGGTTATCTAAATAAAACCTGTGAAAATACTTTGTATAAGCACAGTATGAGTATATGATTTAGAAATGATTATAGATGCTGTCCCACAATGTTATCCATTGAGACAGGTCTCTGAGCAATTTTTGCCCATTACAAGCTGTCTTTATCAATGTCACTTCAGATCCAAGCCAAGTTTGTAAAATTCTGACAATGCTGTCTTGAAGGTCTTTTGAAAATTATTTGTTTTAAATTAAAACATTCTCAAATTTATTTCCACCGAGTGTGCTGTGTTTACCTTTGTTAAGAAAGATTTGTGCTCTTTTAATAGCATCCTGTGAAAAACTGTGGTGTGATTTATGTCTGGATACAACTTCTCTGATTGCAGACAGGAATATACTTGTGACATACATTCATGAAAGACATTAAGAGTCACTGGTTTTAAGAAACAAAAAAACACAGTAAATATAGGTCATCTGGTTAAATTTGTTCGTAGTGCCACTGGAATAGAAGCACACACAATTACTTTTGATACAACTTTGTAGCCTGGAACACTTTATATAGAAAGAAAGTAAGTTCAAAACATTATTTCTATTAATAAACACATGTACATTTTCTATACTTCTTTCTTGCATTGTCATATGTTCTTTGACAAAAAAAATGCTTCCAGTTTTTGAAACAGAACCATGCAGAAAAACATTCATTTTAAAGCAGATTGTGCTGAGAGTGAACCACTTGGTTCCATGGCAGAGAGGAAACACTCCTGCCCCAGGAACAGACCTTGCCCTGCATCTCACTCTTCACTGCCTCCCCAGTTGTCCCAGTGCTGAGGGGCCTGCCCAAGCTGTACCTGCTCAGTGCTCACCATCACTGTTCATCCTTGCTGGGCCAAATACTTCTACCACCATTAAAAGAGCATGGAAATAGTGGAAAATTTGTATACTGCAGCCATCTCAGTAGTGGTGTCAGCCCAGAAATACTAGAAAAACCCTCAATGAAGCTAAAGTGGATCCTCTCCAATATAACAGTCATGAAATATGGTGATATAAACCAGTTCATACACTGTGCAAGCTGAATTTGCCTTTAGGCGCAGCAGGCTTACTAGTACTAACTAGTACTAGCAAAGGCAGACAGGTGCAAACAGGAAGTTAAAATCAAATAGGTCTAAATCACCTACTATCCCTCCTCAGCATAAAGTGATAATCAGGAAATATCATATCTGCCCCTTCATTGCTTTCTGTATAGAAAGTGTTCTGGCTATAGTAGCAGATAGCAAATGAATAGTTGCACACACCTATGAATATGTTGTCTTCAAAAGATGCTGCAATAACTGGGCTGACACAATGCATAGCAAAATGAAATACAGTTTGGGAGTTTCAGAGCCTCTGAAAGCTTATCCTGGAACACTTATTATTTATCTTCCATCTCTTCCAGCTCCAGCAGAGCAAAACAATTGTTCAGGCTTTCCTCTACAGCATTTTATCCCGGTAATATTTCTGGCTGCTAACAAGGATGTAGAATATAGATCACAGTCCTTCTCATTAACCTAATACAACTTGCCTTTCACTGCCTAAAATTTCAATATAGCACAAAAATAACCCCAAGTAATTAAAATATCCCCATACAACTTTGGGCAAACAGCAATGAAAGTATTTTTTCTAGCTAGGTAATTAATAACAGAAATATCAATTAAAATATTAAAAAATAAAATGAAATTTTTAGTGAATCTACAGCTTAAGCATCAGTGGCTTTCTGCAGTCACTTGTACTGCTATAAAACTTAAAGAAATTAATGTTTGTTTAAAGTAGGATTGATATTTGCTATTTTTTTTAGTACCCTTTATATTTAAATGAAAAGTATTTTTATGGTAATCTAGTCAGATATAATTAAATAAAATCCAGTTTAAATAAATATTTTTTTAACTCTGTGTAAAAAGTTTATCACCATTCTCACAATGCATGCAGAGATGTAGCTGCAGAACAGACCTATAGTCAAAAGATTCAGTCTTAGAGTTCCATATGGCTTGCATTATCATTATTCAATTGCAAGAAACTGTGTTAAGATTATGATGTAGTGAGAAGGCTTTGCCAGTATACAAACAGGTATTGCACATAATGTATACAGTTGTCATCCCCTTCCATAGAGACTGAGTACTGCTACAACATAGTATACTATGGGACCACAATAAACATTTTGATCCAGCCAAAGAACTTTTTATTTCTTCTTGCTACCTCTAGAAAAGATCTTCAGAAAATATAATGAATAACTAGAAGACAAACCCAGATGATTATGTGTATATTCTTTGTAGAAGACAAGACTTCACAGCAGTTAACTGGTATCAGTGAATAACTAAAATCCCTGTGCAGGTATTATTCTGTTATTTCTAAAAAACAAAGGGGAGATATCCAACTTCCCACAGCTACATTGTGAATCAATTAGAATTAGACTGAAAGTCTTTTGGAGTTATTCACTAGAAGCAATAAAACTGCTCTTACATATGTTTGTTTCATATTTACAGCAGTATATATTAATATTGCTACAAATATCTTTTGAGGTGTTTTGATTTTGGAGCATAATTATTTTTGACCAGCAATTTTGCAAGACCTTTGGAAAAAGGCAACTTTTTTTTTATTTTTTTTTTAAGAGAACACAGATAAAAATATGTGTTGCTCCAGATGGCAGATATCAAAAACCTGTTCACAATATTAAAAAGTTTAAGAAACACATTTAAAACATCATCTGGTATGTTTTGGAATTGCCATATTTAAGAGCAATTTATCCTTGAATGTCTACAGAGGAATGAAAAAATGCTTTACATCTGAACTGAAAGAAAAGAATGTCTGTATGTACTATCAAGCTTTGGAACTCAGCAGCAAAATCTCACTGACATAAGCCTTGAATTGACTAGGGTTTTAAAGGTCGATCAATTGACTGATCGATCTACCTGTTTTGGCAAAAAAAAAAATATGACACTCCTACTCCTTTACACAGGTGGCTTCCTTCAGTCATTTTCTAGAAATGTGCAAAACAACAACTTCAGACTGTATGTCTAAATTCATACAGCTCAACATTTCTTTTCTGCCACATCTGATACAGTGTGCATGTCTCTCAGGTTCTCTTATTGTAAGATTCTACAGAGAAAGTAATCATTTGAGCCACTCATGTGATAAACCAGCACCTGAAAGACTCAAATGTCAAGTTGTTTTCATCACATCGACAGCAGGTCTTAGTCTTAATCTTTCCTTGGTTTATGCCACTACTTTGCCTTTGCTGCAAAATGTGGAATTGCCTTGTATATGCTAATGGGAAGTGCCTTGCCCATTAGTTCTCCAATTTCATCTATATTACCCTTCACCTGTTAGTGAACAATTCAATGGCGCATATTATTCTCCCCTCGATGCACATCCCATTAGACTTCGGTGGAGAATACACTCCCCTTGTGTGTAACCAAGATGAGATTCATAGAGATTTTCATTTGTGTTTACAAGAGCATTGTTTCTTTCGCATACAATCTGTGCTTTTAATATTCATAGAAGACCCACAGACCCAGAGCTTGGATCTGATCCCAGCTTCTCCTAGGCTCAAAGAAGTAATCATCCAGAGTTATGGCTACCTTCCACCACCTCCAGAATATCCAACATTCCTTCTGATGACATAGATCAATTTGCAAGTAATAACAGGTACTTATTGCAAAGTACTTTGCTACAAATCAGCTCTGGGTGATCACATGCTTTTAAGAGTCAATATATTTCCAAACGGAGCTTGTATAAAATAATTCCTGAGACATAGAGATTTCTTTGTTAATATTTAGAACTTCAGTATTATATGAAAGTTTATACATATTTTAATTCATATAAATGTATTTTGAATTAAGTTAAAATTCTGATGAGTTCAATTACAGTTGATGATTCTGCCCTATACTTTAAATATTGCTGTGAATTAGCACTGAATTTAGCTTTCCAAAACACCATGATGCTATACAATCAGAAAAACAATAATGTATCAAAACAGAGAACAACTGTCAATAATTATATTTAAGTTCTCTTCCTCAACAGCAGGAGATAGTATAAGTAATCTGTTCTACACTTCAATATGCAAAGATCAGTGCTATGAAGAGATACAACCTTAACTTTACTATGAACTGCCCACTGCAACAACTTCCATTTTCAATGTCATGCTGAGACTTAGAAATATAAATTGTTATCTACCAAACTCTGAAACCGACAGAACTATAATCAATTTTTTACTTGTGTTTGGATACTAGAAGTCATGGTAGATTTTCTCTCCTCCTTCTATAACTCTTGTAAAGTATTTTAGATGGCTCCCAGGGAAAATGCTTTACTATGGCTAATTTGAAACTATTTACAAAAGAAAGAGAAAGAACACTCTTTGTACCCTGTTAGTCACAAACATCTCCTAGTCTCATCCTGTCACTTCCCCATGGGGGCTCCTGGTGCCATTCTTGAATGTACAATACATAGTTCTATTGAAAGGCTATGGGGACTGCTCGTTTCATCCTTTTCATCTTTGATTAAAGTCGGAATACAGATTTTTTTTTATTTTTTACTTTTTTTACATGGTGTAGTTTCAAGTCTATAGGGACTACATCAATACAGAAGATAATCTATATTCTCAATTTAATGTTCAGCAGATGCAGCCATGGAGGAAATCCCCCCCATAAATTACAGCATATTCATAACAGTATATTTTTGGTGACCAGAGAACTATAAAATTGTTATGTATCCTGAAATGACTTTATAACTTGGATTTACAGTCTAATGTGTTTGTCTGAAAGCTGACTTCCAAATATGCATTTAGTATTAATGTTATTTACTGAAACTAACCTTAGAAAGTGTATTATAAATTGATAACTCAAAAGAAAATTTTAATGTACAGTGTAAGAGTATACTCACTTCAAGCTGCAGTACTGTGGTCTGAATCCTAAAAATGTCATAACCTGGGGATATTACTTATTTTTAAAGCCATGAACATGAACATTCTGGGTAGGCTTTTTTTTTTCCCCTCCAGTTTTGCAGATAAACTGATGTGTAATCAAAACCACCAACAATCTACATGCTGTTTGAATGAAGCTTAAAGATTGTTTCTCAGCATTTGGATAGAATACATTCTCTAGGCTTACAAGTATTAGGAATCTGCAAACACAGCTCTGAAATATCTAATGAGGTCTCAGTGACCTAGAAAATGCAGTGTATGGAAAGCAGTTTGAAATAGTGAGATATGTTCAGAGAGTAGCAAATAACTGCCCTCATGGAAGGATAAGTATGGATATATCTGTGTGTGTGACAGAATGGAATACTTGCTCTTTCAACTAACATTAACAGAGTTGATTTGAATTAGGAAAGCAAAGTGAAAGAATGAGTCTTGTAACAGTTACTATATTTGTAAATTCCCAGAACCCTTTTTCAAGTGATTAAGTGGGAATTTCATGCTTCACTTGAAAAAAAAAAAAGCCTGATCTTCAAAGAGAGGAAAGGAGGATAGTAGAAGACTGAGGAAAGAGGCAAGCTGAGGGTGTATCTGCACATATGCTTGTAGACAGATCTTGTGTATATGTAGCCTAAAGATTAAGGAGGCTGGATATGTGAAAACACTGACAAACTATGTATTAATGTAGTGCAAAGCTCTGAGCTCATAAGAGGAACTGAGATTAAAAGTTGTAGTTCTTAGCTACACTAATTTTTCTATTAATGCAACTGAAATAGAAAACTGTTAAGCATCCCTAAATGAGAAATCTTTTTATTTTTCCCCTTTTTATTTATTTTTTTGTCTGGATTAAGACCAGTGAGACTTTCAGAACTAGCCATCTACATCATGTAATGTAGTTTATGTAAATAGTGAATTGGTTGGGAGGACAACTATGGACAAATTGCCTAACAGTTGGAAAAAAAATCTGAATTTAAAGTGCAGACAGAGCACCATTACCCTTTAATGTCTGCTTTTGGGAAGTTAACTAGTAGCTACTGGATTTCCTTGACTTTTCAGGCTGACAATTATTTTTAGTAAAGTAAGATTTGGAGGGAAACAATACATAAAATCATCTGGAAATACACACACTGCTTCATTAAATCACTCATCATGCCTAAATAGGCTAAATAAAAAAAATAGATTAAATATTTCCTTGATGAAGAATGAGATCACAATATTCAGATCCTGAAAAAATGGGTAAAAGGCAGATTTTGTAGCCCATGGGACAGTAGTGAGGTCAAGAAAGCAACATTATTTAGTAAAAAGATTTCTCAGAACCAAGTAAATACTAAAAAAAAATTGAACACCATAGACACTTTACTGTTTCTACCTAACAGCACAGGTAACCTTTTGGGATTTTATGGAGAATAATTATAGTTCAGAATATTAATTTCCCCACCTGCTTCTACAAGCACAGATGAGGTTTATTTGCAGAATAAAGGGGAATTTAGAGATAAAGAACTTTATTAAACTGCCTAGAAAAGAAGTGGACAATTCTTTGCTAGAGTTGGGAAAGCAAATGATAGATCCCAACAAGCTCAAAATTGGAACTTTAAGCAGGGTTTTAGCTCTATTCAGTTCACTGAAGACACACTAAGAGTAACAACTAGCTTAATCTCAAACAGGAATTTGTCTGCTAGAGGTTGTTTCCTATACAGACAAGAATTGAACACTGCACTTTCCAAACATGATTAAACAAAGCTAAAATAGGTACAACATATAAACTGCTCTGGCAGGAGGAACTGAGAATGCTTCTACCTGCATGTGCTTATAACCTATGACATAGGAATGGGGAATGAAAAATGAAATGTATAGGCAGCACAACAAAAACTACTTTCCAGAAAATGTTAGGCTTGTGTTGCAAAGATCTCCTTCTTGGCCAAGGAGGAATTCCTGCCTGAAGCTCTTGGAAACATAAAAATCTAGGCCATCAGTTTAGTCAACCAGACTTAGGTATTCAGCTGCCAGAATTCTGTATTCAAAAATTTTATATTTTGTCCTAAAGTTTCACTAGAAAGGCGACACCACAAGTTCTTCTAGCCAGTTATTCTGTCTTTGGCAGTGGCCAAAAGCACATGCAGATGTAAAGGTAAAAGAACAGATCTATTAGGGACCTGTCTTTTCTTGATACATTGTGAATGACTAGCAAGTGCTGCACTTTTCATCACAAATCACCCTTCATTTTTTATGGATTATATCAAATTCTCTTAATACAAATATCTGTGTAACACCTCCAAGCAGATAACAACGGACAACAAAAACAAAAAAGTCGGGAAAAGGACAGCCTATATTTTGTAAAAAAGCATACTAAAAGAGATTTTAATAAAAATGGTTTTATACCATGGCCAATTGTACTTGGAGCAGTAGAAGCAGAAGTGGTTGCTGTGAAACAGGTTTCTGGAACTTCCAATTCCCAAATATTCTGTGCATCAATATACAGTATAAGTATGTAAGATATGTTCAATACATAAGATGATAAATCACATAAAATAGGTATCCTGTAGCCACAAATGCACACTCAATGAACTTTGATTTTGCAGGCAAAAACCACCCGAAGAGTCATACCTAAGAAACTGTAACAGTGGAAAAAGGCACTTAGCTTTTGACTGCAAACAATCAGAGGATGATTATTTAACAACAAACTCAGGAAGTCTGATGCAAAGCCTCTCTTTGTGTAGCCTGCTTCTTGAAAGTAAGTATAAGATTGCAAAAAAGCAATCTTTTAAAAAGTGTTATGCTTTCATCACCTGCATGGAACAGGTGATGTGCAAACAGCACATTTACATCACTGGAATTCACAGAAATCCTTTGGCAATACTCAGAGAACTGCAGACATTTATGCATCTCGTCCATCTTCAGTAGAGACTTAGGTCCACCTCACAGGAACACAATAACCATAATAGTACCCATCACAGAAGCTATTCTCCTCAATTGAACAGGCACAGTGAAACCATGGGGCCAGAGCTGAGCTTTGAAATGGCTGTAAAATTGCAATCGATGAAAAATGTTTGTGCCATAATTTAAAAACCAAGGAAGGAATGGCTGTCCTGGTGTCAAGACAGCATGCATACACTATTAAAACTAAAACATCTCACCTGGAAAACTGAAATACTTTCTTTGTTAGAAAACAGGCTCACTAACAACTCTGATATTTTCCTGTTATCAGGATCTTTTATTGAAGTACCAGATCAAACTATAAAACTTCCTAACGAAGGTCAGAAAATAGGGATATTTTTTTTTTTTCTGAAGGAAGTGTTTAATAATTTTCTTCTGGTACATGCTGATACATTTCTTCTGTTAGAGAACTGAAAAATAAAAATAACATTGTCATTATAACCCCAGTCAGCATAAATTATGGAAAATGATGCTGCAATATGTCCAATATATGCTTCCCACTGTGAAGCAGTATCCTGCTTAATCTTGAAGATTTCAGGAACCATGTTTGTCAGGCTTTTCAAGAATAAACATGAGGACACTTATTGAAAAGAAGCTACAGAGGGCAAATAAGAGAAGTGAATCTTTACAGACAGTATGGAAATTATAGTATGGAAATTAAAGATACCATACCAGAAAAAACAAACCCAAAACAAACCACAAATGCATACTGCCAATCATAAAAGGGTTATTGAGGTTATGACAAAGAAGTACACACCCTTCAAATATTTAAGATCATATTAAAATGAAGAAGATAGAAAGAAAAATGAACTCTGGCAGATTAAATGTAAAAGCATAACCAAACGGTCTAAAGAGATAGCTGGAGGAGCAGCCAGTCAAAGAAATAAGTAATAAGAAGATTTATTATCTTCCTTGAAATATATCTGGAGAAATACACATGCCAGAGATTCTGTAGTGCCAGTTGGTGGGGAAGGTTCAAAAGGAATGTCAGACCAGCTATGGCCATTCCAGAGAAACTGTGTCAATTCTCCGTATTTACTGTGGAAAAAACTAGGAACAATCCCTTGCTAATCCTTTGGCAGAGAAACATTAGAGTATCTGACATTACAGAGACTGTAGAGTTTATTACAGAAAACACTGACAAAAATGAAAAGCAATAAACACCTGCGGACAGATGATATTCACTTGGGATTTCTAAGAGAACCCAGAAATGAAATGCCTGTACTACTAGTAATGGTACAAAAATCTCTTCCTTAAATCTACCATGATACCAGAGGAAGGGAAGAGGAGGAAAAATCTGAGGAACTGCAAACCTGCATGTAATCCTGATGCTGGTGCCAGCTAAATAAATACAGATGTCTTCTACTTGGGAATCATAGTTTTTAAAGGCAAATCCTGAAGTTCTTTGGAAGAATCATGAAGCATGTGTATCATCCACTTGACATCCAGTCGAGATAACATTAATCTCTAACTGACTTTTAACAAAAGTCCGTTACCAAAGGGCAAGTTTAGGTTGGCAGCAGTCTGAAAATAATCCAAGTATAAGGATCATAACGCAATGGAACAAATATAATTGTACTATATTCATTGTACCTAAAAGTTATTGCTCTGCTACACCTTGAATACAATGTGTATCACCCATTTCAAATCCCAGAAAAGTTCAGAAGAGTGTTCAATAACTACTATTAAAAGTATGGAACCACTGCTTTATGAGGAAGAACAGCATAGTCTAGGGTTCATCCATCAGATAAAAAGATGTATTTGTGTGGATTTCAGAAGTCTACACCATCAAAAGAGACATTGAGATGGTGGATCAGGATTGGTCATCTCTTACAATACAAAAACCGGGGACTAGTAAAGAACCAGAAGGTACATTCCAAACACAAGAGTATACTTATGGAAGTCCTCACTAGGGAAGGCTATACATACACAAAGTCTACATGGGCTCATGGGGAGACTGATAAAGACAGATGAAAGATCCATGAATAACTACATGTCTGTAACCATATCTGTCTGATACTAAGCTTAAACCAGTTGGTAACTGCTTTTGCAATCTTGCTCTTCCCTTTGTATCCATGCATGGCCACTCCTAGTGACAGACTCCTAGATTAGATGGAACTATTGCCTGATCTGCTGTGGCCATTGTTATATTCTGGAGAGTTAAAGCACTTCCAGAAACATCACAAAGTGGAAAGGAAACTGTCTACTTTAATTATCCTAGGCAATTTCACTGGCCACCAGGTTGCTATTCCATGTAGGCTAATTCTAAGGTCTGAGGTAACAAATATTAATCTACATTTTTTTTTAATATACAAGTAGTTCTATGTAACAGTAAGTGTTTTATTTATTTAGCTACTGTATAGCAATGATTTGTCCAAATTTTTCTGTGTACTTTACTTCCCTGGACAGCTGCATAAGCCTTCCGATTGATTGCATAGCTCAGCTATTACAATTGTACAAATATTAGCTATTTGATTTTAGGGAAGTTTTTAAAAGTAATTGTCAAACAATGATCATGCTTTGACTAAATAAATATTGCTATTGCAGCACTAGTTAGGACATAATTTAGATTTGCCATGAATAATTTGTTACCCTATCTGTCATCCTAACGGATTTAAACTATGGATATATTTGTTGGAAAGCTATCTTATTTTGCAAATTTGACATCAATAGCTGTTTCATGAGTGTATTTGACATTGTTTCTAACATTATTTTATGCCAATCACATTTACTCTAAACTGCTTATTACTTTATTGCTGAAAATGGCAACATGTATTTATTCAGCTTTTTACTTCAGAATCAGCAGGCTATCACTTGCTTTATTAATCAGATCCAACCTTGAGGATTATAGTCACCAGTTTCAAGTTTATTTAATTGCTGCTATTCAGAAAACAAGAACTTAATAATGCAGTTACATTTAAATTTTTGATGAGCTGCCTTTTCTCAGGCTTCATTATGTCTGGAACAGACTTTTTTTTCCCCCCTTTTCTCACTGCATATAATATCTCTTAGATTATTCTAAAGCCTTTTGGAATGTTAGTTGTTACTAAGTGTGAAAATGAAATATCAGTTATAGAAATAAAGGACAAAGCATTCATTGGCTAAAAAAGTTCAGGAAAGTTAGTAAAGCATCTCTGACTGAAAAAATCAGAGCCACAATTTCTTCTCAGCTGGTAAAAGTGTTTATCAATAAAAAATGATAAAACAAAGACAGAGAAAAGAGTTGTGATTCTGTGGACTTTTTTGGGGACACCCATGAAGGGCACTTCTACTTTATCCTAGATTCCCTGCAATTTATAATCATACAGTTTCCAAATTACCAATATGGGTAAATAAAATCACATAAACCATAAAAAAACTATGGCTATGTCTTCATACGAGTGAGATACCGTACAAGCAGATTTGTAAAGCTCAGCCGTGGGTACTGACCCCACCATCCACACTATGTATTTCACACTGTGTTATGGACTGTCTTTAGACTTGACCCCAAAAGACTGATATGCCTAGGCATTTGAACAGATTAGGTATACTGCTAGAAGCACATCTTCAAATTTTGCTTTAAACAGAAGACATCCTGTTTGTCTGCTGTAAGATTGCTCTGCAACAGGAAGTAAAGCATTTTATGAGCTATATGAATGAGATAATTTTGGAGTTCCAATCAGAATCAGATGGAGACTGAGCTCTTGCACATAGTAAAAATAAATATTCATCTTCTCACTAAAATTGATTCTTCAGTGCTAGCTATGTATTTTGCAAGAAAGGAGAATGTACTGCAAAGCTGTTGCACTCTCTGATCCTGCAGTTCTACAAAGAATATTACACTTAGGATTTGCATGTATCATGGAGATCTCTACTATCTCCTTTGATACATCCTCATTAGACTTAAAGTTTACAATCTAATGTAATATTGATTTTTGTATAATTGACCAGTACCCAAATGAATGCTTCATGGTTCTTCCCCCCCCCATTTTGCTGTACAACGCTTCTATTACTTTTCTACCGTCATCTATGCATTTCACTGTCTATCTCAACAAAATCAGATTATAGAAGAAATTAACAGCTCTTTGTCAGCACTTTCACCAGAAAGAGGATAGTATTATTCTTAGAGCCATAAGTCCATGCAGAAAGTTGTAAAGAAAAATTAAAAAAATTCTGGATTCTCATCCTCTCCCCCAACCCACAGTAAACCAAAAAATCCCTGAGCTAATGCTATTTCTTCACATTATACACGGAAAATTTCTCCACTGATCTATTAGTTCAGCAAATAGGAAGAGGGAGATGGACAGAAACTGTTTTTACATTCACTAATAGCACAGATCATGTGAGAATGCTGCAAGTCTCAAATATATGCTTGAATATGGAGTACCACAGGTCTTCATTTCCCCAGATCTCAGCACTACAAAGGAAATGAAAAGTGAAAAGCATTAGGCAGGACTTTATAATGGAAGGAACTGAGGCAGCAGTACTATTCACTGCTAAGCCCTTGGTTATTTTTAAAGGAAAGTCTTATACCTTCTGAGACCTGAAAGCAGCCTGCAGCCTTCTGGCAAGAATGAAGGGAGATAAAGTCCAAACAGGATACTTTGATTGACAGCATGCAGACTTGTCCACAAGTACTGAAATCATAACCAATATTTCATATAGAGTCACATGGAAAAATACTAACCTGGCTCATACAAATTTTAAGAGTTTGTATATGTTAAGAACAAATGTGATTTCTAATCACTGTTGAGTTTTGTTCTTTTTAATGGCATGGGGATAAATTCAGTGATAAAGTTTTCATGAAGTCATTTGCTTGACCCTTAAACATCAGTGCTGACGTATGTTGTCTGATTCACCTTGAAATTGACGGTGTTAACTCCTAACCCCAATCTAAACATACTTAGAGGGATGTAAGGTATTTTCATAGGCAGGAAAGGTATCTTAGGATAATGAAAAAGGAAAAAAGATGTTAGACTTGTGTTTATGCTCTGTTAGGCCCTGTCTAGACCAGAATCAATGTAATCCAAATACCCTGAAAGTTAACCACATTAGCAGATCCAGTGTAATACAATTCTCCAGAAACAGCTCGATGCTACTGCAGTGGGAGGGAATCTCTAGCCTATTGCCAACTTTTTACTCCCACAAACTATCTCATATTAGAATCACAGAATTATTTAGGTCGGAAAAGACTTTACGGTCAAGTCCAACCACTAACCTAGAACTGCCAAATCCATGTCTTCTAAATACCTCCAGGGACGGTGACTCAATCACTTCCCTGGAAGCATGTTCCTATGCTTCAAAACTTAATGTTTTCAGTGAATAAATTTTCTTCATGTCCAATCTAAACTTGCCCTGGAGTAACTTGGAATCTCCTTTTGTCCTATTGCATGCCACTTGGGAGAAGACACTGACACCTACCCCACTCCTTTTCTCCAGACTAAACAACCCTCGTTTTCTCAGCTGCTCCTCATGCAACTTGTGTTCTAGACCCTTCACCAGCTTTGTTGCCATTCTCTGGATCTACTCCAGCAACTCAATATCCTTCTTGTAATGAGGGGCCCAAAACTGAGCACAGGATTCAAGGTGCAGCCACACCTGAGGGTGCTGAGTAGAGGGAACAGATCACTGCCCTGGCCCTCCTGGCCATGCTATTTCTGATATACATCAGGATGTCATTGGCTTTCTTGGCCACCTGGGCAAAAATGGCTCATGTTCAGCAGCTGTCAAGGAGCATTCCCAGGTCATTTTCCTCTGAGCAGCTTTCCAGCCACTCTTCCCCAAGCCTGCAGCATTGCATGGGGTTGTGGCCCAAGTGCAGGACCCAGTACTGAGTCTTGTTGAATCTTGTACCATTGGCCAGAGCCCACTGATCCAGCCTGTCCAGATCCCTCTGTAGAGCCTTCCTACCCTCAAGCAGAAAAACACTCCCACCCAACTTCATGTCATATGAAAACTTACTGAGGGTGTACTTGATCCCCTCATCCAGATCATTAATAAAGATAATATGTAACACTGTCCCAAGTACTGATCCCTAGGGAACACTGCTTGTGACTGGATGCCAGCTGGATTTGACTACATTCAGCATCATACTTTGGGCTTGCCCAACTAGACAGTTTTTTACGCCTGTTCAAGCCACGAGGAATCAGTTTCTCCAAGAGAATGCTGTGGGAAATGGTGCCAAAGACTTTATGAAATTCTAAGCAGACAACATCCATAGACTCTCCCTCATCCACTAAGTGGGTCACCTTGTCATGGAAGGCAATCAGGTTAGTCCTGCATTTCCTAAACCCACACTGACTGGGCCTAATCACCTGAACGACCTGTACATGCCATGTGATGGCACTCATTCTGCTCTTTCTGAATGATCCCTTTCTGCTTGGGTAATTTCAGCCATCTACACATACCTCAATTTTTTTTTTTTAAGTCCACATAACCTAGTATCTTTTGTCTTTTTGTTCCACACTGCAACTTGCACAGCTTTTGCCCCATCCTGTACTCGGGTTTCTCTCATATTTTTATACCATGTTAAAAAGCCTCCCAGACATATTAGAGAAAAAGTGGATTGAAAATAAGAAGAAATTCTGCCTGCTCCACTATATTTACTATCTAGAGAGGTGTATAAATTATGTGAGATGTAACCCCTATGTATCCCAGTCAAGTCTGAATCTTTTCTTCTTTTATTACTGTCTTGTGCAGCTACAAACAATGGTCTGCCACAGTTCCTTGGTTACAGTACAGCTACAAACTGGAAAAATATATACATTTAGCCATAGCACAATTATAATGTATATTGAAAAATGCCCTCTTCCTATAAATCCTTTGAGAATTTATAAAAGGGAAAAAGTTTTCCAGTAGCATGTTACACATGAAAGCATAAACACTAAAGGAAACACTGGCTTCAAAATAACAGATTTTTCTGCAACAAAATGGGCTTCTTACTTATCTCTGCCAGTAAGCTTACAGATAGGAATGGCTTCCAGTTTGACAGCTTACAAAGAGATGAAATGTCTCCAGTTTCATTATTATAGGTCAAAGGAATATAAGCCAAAAGCAACACAGTATTTAGGAAACGGATGTTGATAATAAAAGAGCCACTCTAATTTCCTGTGGAGTTCTTAAATTAGCTCATCCCATATGCATACTGGTTCAGACTGATAGTTTTGTGAGATAAGCATTTTTACATACCTCATTGTAAGTAACTGATTTTGTTCTTAGTGAACAAAAACTGTGTTATGTTAATGTTATAACTGCAGATTTACGCTACAGGAAAGGCCAGCTCCTTGTTTTCTATCTGTCTTTGCTGATTTTTAGATGAACTAAGCTGTAGCGTTTCCATTCAGCCAGGTTTTAATACAGTTTCAACTATAAATATTAGCATGAAAGGTAAACCATACTTTATTCTTAATACATGTTCGTAATTCCTTTAATTCTGGTGACAAACTGCCTGTGCAGTCAGAGAAAACTTAACCCTGTTTCTATCTAGAAACAAAAAAAAAGAGTTTGCAGATCAGAGAGGCAGTTAAATATAGAGAACCATTAGTACACTTTTCGTAAAATTCTCATTTCCTGTGACTGAACGATATTCATTGCCTTCTATTGGCAAAGCTTGGGTCAGCCAAAACATTAAAAAGAAATATATACTGCAGTAAAGCATTTGTAGCACTTATTTAAAAACAAATAAAGCTTGCATGGCAGATCAGACTGCAGCATTCATAGCGCTGTTAGTAACTTCACAGCCACTAGAATCACATACTTCACACAAAATTATTCAGAGAAAAAATTACAATATCTTTAGGCAACAAAGGACATTTCTGGTCATCATGTGAATTCTGTGTGACTCCAACTCTCTTACAAACCCAGGATTTTCTTCTTTGTACTAAGTATGGGAAAGCCTGTTCCTTTGAGAGTTAGAATAGCTTTCGAAGACTTCTGATTTAAATTTCAAACTCTTGATCATAGTAAGGGAGTAAATGTTTTTATCCTGAAATTGAAAATTGGGTTCTTTAGCTCTATACGAAGTGAAAATATTAAGCATTTTGTTGTATCCACTATGTGAGCCAAGTTCCCCACTGTGCCTTCAAATCCACAGTGAATGAACCATATTTGGATCTGCTTATCAGAAGGAGACATTTAGAAAGACAATGAGCCTGTCCTGCTAGACGGAGACTCCTGATGCTTTTAGATAGGCCTGCAGTGAACTGCAAAATGGGCCCTAAAATCAGGCTGACATGGTCGCTTAACAAGCTGTGGTATTAGCTGTTGGCTCAGAGAATTTCTAGTGTCACCCACAGGGCTGATGATGGCAGCCATCATAATTAGAATGCATGAATCAAAAACACCAGGTGAAGATTTTTGCCTTGGAAGAAAGAAAAGACAGAAGGAGGGAATTACCATGCTCTTTGACTATTAAGCTGCTGCATGCAGCTGGATCAGTGACCAACAGTGACTGGGCGGATTATGCTATGGAGATACTTGCTATAGCCTTATACTTCCCACACCCAGTGGCTGTCAAAGCAAACGCTGTGGACGACTTCAAAGAAAGTGATACAAGAGGCTACATGGGAGAGAAAGGTAACCCCACTAAGGGGGGTAGAGGATGGGGAATAGCCCAGTCTTTTCTTTGAGTTTAGCAAACAATTTTGTTTAGAATTGGTTTATTTTATTAATTCCATCACTCCAAATTCATCCCTAAAAATGCTAAACTCTAATGTTTGCCGAAGTGGAAAATCTATGTAATCTTAACTGATATGACCTTGAAAGGGATTTGCTGAACTTCTGTATGACTGGATAATTTCCCAGTCTTTGTAGAATCTTGATTTTAAAATCTGCCCAACAAAAGCTCTGCCAGGAAAGCCGTTATTACAAAGATACTTCTCAATAGGGAGAAGTAGGCTAATTGCAAGCTCTTCAGTGAAATAAAGGAAGGTTTTGCAAACAACTAGAGAATTGACAAAATACATCACATTGCTGTTAACAGAAACTATGGGGGAGAAACATCAGAAATGGCAAAGATGTCTAATATAAATAAATGCTATAAGACTAGCTAGAAGAGGCTATACAAGATTTTAGATAATTCATAAACAGTAATTGCTTGTCTGACCTTGATGTGACTACAGAAATTCCATTAACTCAAAAATCTTGACATTTAATTACATACTAAAAAATATTTTCCCATTTATTTTGACAGGGTCTACAATAATCCTGCATTCAACTTTTATCCATGTTTTCAGCTGCTTTTCCTACACTGCAATTTATTCCCAAAGTCACAAATAAACCCCTTCCTATCATAATATACTCTTACCTAGGATGTTTCTTATTTCTCTCTAAAATTTGAACTGAAATACCATTCAAGGTGGGGTTCACAATGACATTGTGCCCTTCAGCTGTTTTATTATGCAGCTGAACTGAACCTCCCTTCAAATCATTCACCTGAGATTACAAAAATTCACTGAAGAATCTGCAGTAAGTTATTTTATACAGAAGTGTAAGACTAGTGAAACAATGGCATGCTTCATACTAAGGAAAAAACTTACTATAATTGAAAATGATACAATAGCATTTGTAAGTTAATACTAACCTAGAACACTTCATTTAAAAAAAAAAAAAAAGGAAAATATAATCTAGATATGGCAGCCAAACTGACAATCGGTGTGATGAAATGTGCTGTTTTAAGTGCTAATGAAGAAGGTTTTGTTTTCTTGTTCCCATGGTCTAAATGAAGTAGACTCTAGGGACACAAAAAATCAGAATACTGCATATTAACTGTATAAATATACTTTGGAATTACTGGATTCCAGCAATATCTGAAGTGTTTTTTCCTACTTTCAAGTAATTGCCAATGAAAATGTGTTTTTTCCTCTTCATACCTTAATCTCAGTTTTGAAGCACATGATTATTCTGTATTAGTTGCACTATCTGCATTTATCTACTGTTTGCCTTTCCAGCTCACAGTCACCATACAAACCCTTTTAAATTAAATACTATGTATTTCTTTTCCTTCATCAGGATGAAATCTAATCTTGTCGGACAATTTCCTGACTTCAAGTAATAATCTCAGATCATAATCTGATTGGAAAAAACCTGCAATTAAAATAAATATTAAAAATATTTTATAATTTCACATGAACCAGGAAATATTATGTTTTTCAAAAGCAGTTTGATTATATATGCTTATCTTTCTACCCAAACTATTATGCGCATAATATGTGAAACAAATTGCACTTGGGTTGTTTCTTTGTGCACCCAGCAGTCTGGCAGGAGCAAAAGAATTTTTAGTAGTTACTTATTGTAAAAAAGCATAATACAGAATCCTATAGGATTCCAAAAAATGTTATCACTCAACAGCCTGGAACTAGGTCATAAGCTATATTTGCAAAATGCACTGTGAGCATAATATTCTACTTAAAAGATCCATAATATATGTATGTTTATACACCTAGTGTAACAGACCGATCAGCAAATTTAATATTTTATGGCTTGCAAGATTTATACTTCACCATTATTCCTTAAAATTCTCATTGAAATCATCAATACTGCACCTATGTGTGTGTATATAGAGCTATGACACTAGTAGTTATTTCTTGGTGTTACACATGTGGCTAAATATATAATAATAATAATAATTAAAAAAGACATTAATAAAACTGAAATCCTTCCCTGTCTCCCTGTCTTGGCTTTCCTTATTATATTACTCTCTCATACTTTTTGGCAGAAGTTACATCTCAAATTCCTTTTTTTTTTTGTTTGATTCTGTTTTTTGGTTTAACA